>NC_090315.1:49120030-50525030 GCF_039906515.1 Pseudorca crassidens | reverse complement strand
TAGTTGCAGCATGCGGGCTCTAGAGTGCGGGCTCAGTAGTTGTGGCACACGGTCTTAGTTGCTCCGCAGCATGTGGGATCTTCCCAGACCAGGGCTCAAACCCATGTCCCCTGCATTGGCAGGTAGACTCTTTTTTTTTTTTTTTAATTTATTTTCGACCGCGTTGGGTCTTCGTTGCTGTGTGCAGACTTTCTCTAGTTGCAGTGAGTGGGGGCTACTCTTCATTGCAGTGCACGGGATTCTCATTGCGGTGGCTTCTCTTGTTGCGGAGCACAGGCTCCAGGCACATGGGCTTCAGTAGTTGTGGCACGCAGGCTCGGTAGTTGTGGCACGCAGGCTCTAGAGCACAGGCTCAGTAGTTTTGGCGCACGGGTTTAGTTGCTCCATGGCACGTGGGATCTTCCCAGACCAGGGCTCAAACCCATGTCCCCTGCATTGGCAGGCAGATTCTTAACCACTGTACCACCAGAGAAGTCCTGACGGGCGGATTTTTAACCACTGGACCACCAGGGAAGTCCCTCCAATGGTAGTATCTTAAAGTTTAATTGCAATGTGGAATCTGAAAACTGATCAGATTTTGTACTGTTACATTAAAATCTTTGGTCTTGCATTTTGAATGATTTTTTTTTTTTACCAATATGCATGATTTGTAACACCATGCATTATTTATTTGGAAAATACTAGTTCACTGGTTTATACAGTTCTAATGTTGACTGATTTCATTAACAAGTTATATTCATTAGTATCACCACCAATCTCATCAGAAAGCCTTTAAGTACCGGGAAGCTGTCCAGCTAACAGTGGTAGATACAAGTTTTCCAGAATTTTAAAGCTCAGAATTATCATTGGCAGCAAATACTGTCAGTTGTTCTCCTTCAAATGACAGACTTCTTTCATTTCTCAGAAATGAGAAGATGTCTGCCAAGTACCCAAGTATGAATAACCATAGTTTATCTGGGAAAGCAGATTTAGCTTGCAACTCAGTTGCACAAATGCTTTTCCTGGAGACCACCACTCTTGGCGGGAGAGCTTTATGCTTACTTCCCATTTCATAAAATAGAATATGAAAAGATATCTATTTAAGAATTAAGATTTAATAAATTAACCTCATTTTTAATACAATTATATTTCATTACAAATACAATTATAAATATGGTATATAGAATATTTACTTCACTTAATTTTTATTTATTTATTTATTTTTGGCTGCGTTGGGTCTTTGTTCCTACACATGGGCTTTCTCTAGTTGCAGCAAGCAGGGGCTACTCTTTGTTGCAGTGCGTGGGCTTCTCATTGCAGTGGCTTCTCGTTGCAGAACACGGGTTCTAGACACGTGAGCTTCAGTAGTTGCAGGACATGGGCTCTGTAGTTGTGGCACGTGGGCCCTAGAGCACACGGGCTTCAGTAGTTGTGGCGCAAGGGCTCTAGGGTGCATGGGCTTCAGTAGTTGTGGCTCGCAGGCTCTAGAGTTCAGGCTCAGTGTTGTGGCACACAGGCTTAGTTGCTCCGTGGATGTGGGATCTGGACCAGGGATCGAACCTGTGTCCCCTGCATTGGCAGGCGGATTCTTAACCACTGCGCCACCAGGGAAGTCCTCACTTAATTTTTTACTGCTTTGGGTTTTTTAATAAAAGCAAGGGTCTTATTTTAGAATAATTTTATAGTGAATAACCTGAATAATTTATTTCAGACAAGTTGCTAAAATGATAGAGTTCTCATGTATTTTTCATCCAGCTTCCCCTAATTTTAACATCTTACATGACCATGGAACGTTTGTCAAAATTAAGATATCAACAGTGGGACAGAACTCTTAACCAAACTCTAAACTTTATTCCAGTTTTCCCTTGAGTGTCCTTTTGCTATTCCAGGATCCAATCCAGACTATCCCATTGCATTTAGGCAGCAATTTTTTAAATAATACTTTCTCCTTTTCTCTGCCACATTTAAGGAAATAAATAAACGTAAGATTTATGGAAGAGTTGCAGAGATAGAACAGAGAATACCATGTACCCTCCACCCAGGATCCCCTAATGTGAGCATCTTGCATAATGACAGTGCGTTTGTCCAAAACTAATAGACCAACAAGGCCGCCATGTTTTTATACCATCATGGAGACACCTCCCCTGTAGATATGTCTTAGATATGGGGGGACCTCCACATCTGTGAGCTTCTCACTCTCATGATTTCAAGCTTGGAGTCAGGCAGACCAGGGCTTTGCACCCCACCACAGCCATGTCCTGGAGTGTGACCGCCCTAATTTCAGCTTCCTCCTCCACAAATGGGCAAATGTAGTGCTCGTGGCAGACTCTCAGCAAACTGCTGCTTTGTTCTTAAGTGAAACTGCCTTTTTTTTTTCTTTTCCTTCCTTCCTTCCTTTCTTTTCTTCCTTTTCTTTCTTTTTGTTCTTCCTTCCTTGCTTTCTTTTTTTTGAATTTTATTTATTTTTTATACAGCAGGTTCTTATTAGTTATCTGTTTTATACATATTAGTGTATATATGTTGATCCCAATCTCCCAATTCATCCCACCACCACTACCCCCCTCCCGCCGTTTTCCCCCCTTGGTGTCTATACGATTGTTCTCTACATCAGTGTCTCAGTTTCTGCCCTGCAAACCGGTTTATCTGTACCATTTTTCTAGGTTCCACATATATACGTTAATATACGATATTTGTTTTTCTCTTTCTGACTTACTTCACTCTGTATGACAGTCTCTTCTTTATCCATTCATCTCTTGATGGGCATTTAGGTTGCTTCCATGACCTGGCTATTGTAAATAGTGCTGCAATGAACATTGTGGTACATGACTCTTTGAATTATGGTTTTCTCAAGGGTATATGCCCAGTAGTGGGATTGCTGGGTCATATGATAGTTCTATTTTTAGTTTTTTAAGGAAACTCCATACTGTTCTTCATAGTGGCTGTATCAATTTACATTCCCACCAACAGTGCAAGAGGGTTCCCTTTTCGCCACACCCTCTCCAGCATTTGTTGTTTGTAGATATTCTGATGATGCCCATTCTAACTGGTGTGAGGTGATATACCTCATTGTAGTTTTGATTAGCATTTCTCTAATAATTAGTGATGTTCAGCAGCTTTTCATGTGCTTCTTGGCCATCTGTATGTCTTTTTTGGAGAAATGTCTATTTAGGTCTTCTGCCCATTTTTGGACTGGGTTTTTTTTTTTTTTGCGGTATGCGGGCCTCTCACTGTTGTGGCCTCTCCCACTGCAGAGCACAGGCTCCGGACGTGGATGCGCATGCTCAGCGGCCATGCCTCATGGGCCCAGCCGCTTTGCGGCATGTGGGATCTTCCCAGACCGGGCCACGAACCCGTGTCCCCTGTATCAGCAGGCGGACTCTCAACCACTGTGCCACCAGGGAAGCCCTGTTTGTTTTTTTAATATTGAGCTGCATGAGCTGTTTATATATTTTGGAGGTTAATCCTTTGTCCGTTGATTCATTTGCAAATATTTTTCCCATTCTGAGGGTTGTCTTTCTGTCTTGTTTATGGTTTCCTTTGCTGTGCAAAAGCTTTGAAGTTTCATTAGGTCCCATTTGTTTATTTTTGTTTTTATTTCCATTTCTCTAGGAGGTGGGTCAAAAAGATCTTGCAGTGATTTATGTCAAAGAGTGTTCTTCCTGTGTTTTTCTCTAAGAGTTTTACAGTGTCCGGTCTTACATTTAGGTCTCTAATCCATTTTGAGTTTATTTTTGTGTATGGTGTTAGGGCGTGTTCTAATTTCATTCTTTTACATGTAGCTGTCCAGTTTTCCCAGCACTACTTATTGAAGAGACTGTCTTTTCTCCATTGTATATCCTTGCCTCCTTTCTCATAGATTAGTTGACCATACATGTGTGGGTTTATCTCTCAGTTTTCTATCCTGTTCCATTGATCTATATTTCTGTTTTTATGCCAGTCCTATATTGTCTTGATTACTGTAGCTTTGTAGTATAGTCTGAAGTCTGGGAGGCTGATTCCAACAGCTCTGTTGTTTTCCTTCAATACTGCTTTGGCTATTCGGGGTCTTTTGTGTCTCCATACAAATTTTAAGATTTTTTGTTCTGGTTCTGTAAAAAATGCCACTGGTAATTTGATAGGGATTGCATTGAATCTGTAGATTTCTTTGGGTTATATAGTCATCTTTAGAATATTGATTCTTCCAATCCAAGAACATGTTATATCTCTCCATCTTTTTGTGTCAGCTTTGATTTCTTTCATCAGTGTCATATAGTTTTCTGAGTACACGTCTTTTACCTCCTTAGGTAGGTTTATTTCTGGGTATTTTATTCTTTTTGTTGCAATGGTGAATGGGATTGTGTCCTTAATTTCTCTTTCTTATCTTTTGTTGTTAGTGTATAGGAATGCAAGAGATTTCTGTGCATTAATTTTGTATCCTGCAACTTTACCAAATTCACTGATTAACTCTAGTAGTTTCCTGGTGGCATCTTTAGGATTCTCTATGTATAGTATCATGTCATCTGCAAACAGTGACAGTTTTACTTCTTTTCCAATTTGGATTCCTTTTATTTCTTTTTCTTCTCTGATTGCCATGGCTACGACTTACAAAACTATGTTGAATAATAATGGCAAGAGTAGACATCCTTGTTTTGTTCCTGATCTTAGAAGAAATGCTTTCAGTTTTTCACCATTGAGAATGATGTTTGCTGTGGGTTTGTCATATATGGCCTTTATTATGTTCAGGTAGGTTCCCTCTATTACCACTTTCTGGAGAGTTTTTATCATAAATGGGTGTTGAATTTTGTCAGAAGCTTTTTCTGCATCTATTGAGATGATCCTGTGGTTTTCTTCTTCAATTTGTTAATATGGTGTATCACATTGATTGATTTGCATATATTGAAGAAACCTTGCATCCTTGGGATAGATCCCACTTGATCATGGTGTATGATCCTTTTAATGTGTTGTTTGATTCTGTATGCTAGTGTTTTGTTGAGCATTTTTGTATCTATATTCATCAGTGATATTGGTCTGTAATTTTCTTTTTTTGTTGTATCTTTGTCTTGTTTTGGTATCAGGGTGATGGTGGCCTTGTAATATGAGTTTGGGAGTATTCCGTCCTCTGCAATTTTTTGGAAGAGTTTGAGAAGGATGGGTGTTAGCTCTTCGCTAAATGTTTGATAGAATTCACCTGTGAAGCCATCTGGTCCTGGACTTTGGTTTGTTGGAAGATTTTTTTTTTTTTTTTTTGCACTAAGTGGGCCTCTCATTGTTGTGGCCTCTCCCGCTGTGGAGCACAGGCTCCGGATGCACAGCCTCAGTGGCCAGGGCTCATGGGCCCAGCCGCTCTGTGGCATGTGGGATCCTCCTGGACCGGAGCACGAACCCGTGTCCCCTGCATCGGCAGGCGGACTCTGAACCACTGCGCCACCAGGGAAGCCCTGTTGGAAGATTTTTAATCTCAGTTTCAATTTCATTACTTGTGATTGGTCTGTTCATATTTTCTATTTCTTCCTGGTTCAGTCTTGGAAGGTTATACCTGTCTAAGAATTTGTATGTTTCTTCCAGGTTGTCCATTTTAGTGGCATAGAGTTGCTTGTAGTAGTCTCTTAACGATGCTTTGTATTTCTGCGGTGTCTGTTGTAACTTCTCCTTTTTCATTTCTAATTTTATCGATTTGAGTCCTCTCACTCTTTTTCTTGGTGAGTCTGGATAAAGGTTTATCAATTTTGTTTATCTTCTCAAAGAACCAGCTTTTAGTTTTATTGATCTTTGCTGTTATTTCCTTTGTTCCTTTTTCATTTATTTCTGATCTGATCTTTATGATTTCTTTCCTTCTGCTAACTTTGGGTTTTGTTTGTTCTTCTTTCTCTAGTTCCTTTAGGTGTAAGGTTATATTGTTTATTTGAGATTTTTCTTGTTTCTTGAGGTAGGCTTGTATAGCTATAAACTTCCCTCTTAGAACTGCTTTTGCACATCCCATAGGTTTGGGATCGTCATGTTTTCATTGTCATTTGTCTCTAGGTTTTTTTTATTTCCTCTTTGATTTCTTCAGTGATCTCTTGATTGTTTAGTAATGTATTGTTTAGCCTCATGTGTTTGCGTTTTTTACGTTTTTTTCCCTGTAATTGATTTCTAATCTCATAGTGTTGTGGTCGGAAAAGATGCTTGATATGATTTCAGTTTTCTTAAATTTACTGATGCTTGATTTGTGACCCAAGATGTAATGTATCCTGGAGAATGTTCTGTGTGCAGCTGAGAAAGTGTAATTTGCTGTTTTTGGATGGAATGTCCTATAAATATCAATTAAATCTTATCTGGTCTATTGTGTCATGTAAGGCCTGTGTTTCCTTATTAATTTTCTGTCTGGATGATCTGTCCATTGGTGTAAGTGAGGTGTTAAAATCCCCCACTATTACTGTGTTACTGTCAATTTCCTGTTTTATAGTTGTTAGCAGTTGTTGTATGTATTACTGAGGTGCTCCCGTGTTGGGTGCATATAAATTTAAAATTGTTATATCTTCTTTTTGGATTGATTCCTTGATCATTATGTAGCGTCTTTCCTTGTCTCTTGTAACATTCTTTATTTTAAAGTCTATTTTATCTGATATGAGTATTGCTACTCCAGCTTTCTTTTGATTTCCGTTTGCATGGAATATCTTTTTCCATCCCGTCACTTTCAGTCTGTATGTGTCCCTAGGTCTGAAGTGAGTCTCTTGTAGACAGCATATAGATGGGTCTTGTTTTTGTATCCATTCAGGGAGCCTGTGTCTTTTGTTTGGAGCATTTAATCCATTCACATTGAAGGTAATTATCAATGTGTATGTTCCTATTGCCATTTTCTTAATTGTTATGGGTTTGTTTTTGTAGGCCCTTTTCTTCTCTTGTGTTTCCCACTTAGAGAAGTTCCTTTAGCATTTGTTGTAGAGCTGGTTTGGTGATGGTGAATTCTCTTAGCTTTTGCTTGTCTATAAAGCTTTTGATTTCTCCATTGAATCTGAATGAGATCCTTGACGGGTAGAGTAATCTTGGTTGTAGTTTCTTCCCTTTCATCATTTTAAGTATATCATGCCACTCCCTTCTGGCTTGTAGAGTTTCTGCTGAGAAATCAGCTGTTAACCTTATGGGAGTTCCCTTGTATGTTATTTGTCATTTTTCCCTTGTTGCTTTCAATAATTTTTCTTTGTCTTTAATTTTTGCCAGTTTGATTTCTTTGTGTCTCAGTGTGTTTCTCCTTGGATTTATCCTGTATGGGACTCGATGCGCTTCCTGGACTTGGGTGACTATTTCCTTTCCCATGTTAGGGGAGTTTTTGCCTATAATCTCTTCAAATATTTTCTCAGGTCCTTTCTCTCTCTTTTCTCCTTCTGGGACCCCTATAATGTGAATGTTGTTGCATTTAATGTTGTCCCAGAGGTCTCTTAGGCTGTCTTCATTTCTTTTCATTCTTTTTTCTTTATGCTGTTCCGCAGCAGTGAATTCCACCATTCTGTCTTCCAGGTCACTTATCCATTCTTCTGCTTCGGTTATTCTGCTATTGATCCCTTCTAGTGTAATTTTCATTTCAGGTATTGTATTGTTCATCTCTGTTTGTTTGTTCTTTAATTCTTGTAGATCTTTGTTAAACATTTCTTGCATCTTCTCGATCTTTGCCTCCATTCTTTTTCCGAGGTCCTGGATCATCTTCACTATCATTATTCTGAATTCTTTTTCTGGAAGGTTGCCTATCTCCACTTCATTTAGTTGTTTTTCTGGGGTTTTATCTTGTTCCTTCATCTGGTACATAGCCCTCTGCCTTTTCATCTTGTCTGTCTTTCTGTGAATGTGGTTTTTGTTCCACAGGCTGCAGGATTGTAGTTCTTTTTGCTTCTGCTGTCTGCCCTCTGGTGGATGAGGCTATCTAAGAGGCTTGTGCAAGCTTCCTGATGGGAGGGACTGGTGGTGGGTAGAGTTGGCTGTTGCTCTGGTGGGCAGAGCTCAGTAAAACTTTATCCACTTGTCTGCTGATGGGTGGGGCTGGGTTACCTCCCTGTTGGTTGTTTGGCCTGAGGCGACCCAACACTGGACCCAACCGGCTCTTTGGTGGAACCAATGCGGACTCTAGGAGGGCTCACGCCAAGGAGTACTTCCCAGAACTTCTGCTGCCAGCCAGTGTCCTTGTACCCACGGTGAGCTGCAGCCACCCCCTACCTCTGCAGGAGACCCTCCAGCACTAGCAGGTAGGTCTGGTTCAGTCTCCTGTGGGGTCACTGCTCCTTTCCCTGGGTCCCGATCCCTCCAAGAGTGGAGTCTGTTTCCCCCAGTCCTCTCGAAGTCCTGCAATCAAATCCCGCTAGCCTTCAAAGTCTGATTCTCTAGGAATTCCTCCTCCCATTGCCTGACCCCCAGACTGGGAAGCCTGACATGGGGCCCAGAACCTTCACTCCAGTGGGTGGACTTCTGTGGTAAAAGTGTTCTCCAGTTTGTGAGTCACCCACCCAGTGGTCATGGGATTTGATTTTATTGTGATTGCGCCCCCTGTACTGTCTCATTGCGGCTTCTCCTTTGTCTTTGGATGTGGGGTATCATTTTTGGTGAGTTCCATTGTCTTCCTGTTGATGATTGTTCAGGAGTTAGTTGTGATTCCGGTCCTCTTGCAACAGGGCGTGAGCACACATCCTTCTACTCCACCATCTTGAACCAGTCAGTGTCAATATTCCCTTTCCTTCCTTCCATCCATCCATCCTTCCTGCCTCCCTCCCTCCCTTCCTCCCTTTCTTTCTCACTCTCTCTCTCTTTCTCTCTTTCCCTTTTAACTGCCTGGCAGTGAAGAATATTTTTGGCAAAGTGTTGTGCTAGGGATACAGAGAAGGAAGAAAAGGGTATCTGTCCTCAAAGGACTGAAATCCTAGTGGGGAAAGAGAAGTGCCCCTACAACTAACTCTGTAACAAGTTTTTCTTAGTTGTTAATCTGGAGCAGTCATCTCTAGCCCAGTTAAAGAGTGACTTGGCTTGTGTACACCCCTATCTGCTCTTTCATCACAGGTCACCACAGTTCACAGCAGAGCTTCCCCATATTACTCCTCCGTAGGACTGCCTCTTAAAGGCAATAGTTTACTGTTTCTTTGTGGGCCAGTATGCCTTTCCCCAGCTCTAGTAGACATTCTGCCACCCCTCAGGTAGTGGAAGCAGTAACGGCTTTATATCCTGTGTTCCTTCAGCAAGCCTCAGGAGAGGGTGGTAATGATAGTTATCGTTTGGTGAACCCCCACCATGGCTGCTTCATGTATATCGTCTCTAATCCTAGGGAATTGTTTTATTTTACAGATAAAGAAACAGGTTTAGATAGGTTTGTTCATTTGCCCAAAGTAATAAGAGGCAGAAACCAGATTCCCACCCAGGTTTATCTGAGTCCAAAGTCTGAGCTCCTTCCACTCTATCATGATGCTTTTCCAAGGAGATGGAAGTGAAGAAGGAAAGATAAACAAGGGTGGCAAATAGGTTTCCTGACACCTAATAATACTAATCTGGTTATCATATTGCCATGAAGCTCTGTGGAGATTCAGAAGGAAAGAAGGAAAGAAGTGATTGATTACTGATGTCTGCTGTGGTTGCGGGAGGAGGGACCATGGACATGTTGTGAGGTGCCTGTTGTTCCCACAATAGGCAGGAATTTTCCCTTTGTATATTTGCTCTGGCAGTTTTCTAAATGGAGGCTTTCGTTCTGTCTGGACTTTAAATATTCTTTGAGAAACAGGAATTACATGAAGGCTAAGATCCACATTTAACTCTTATACAGTTGGCTCTCCGTATCCACAGGTTCGAAAATATGCAGAAAAAAGATTCCAGAAAGTTCCAATAAACAAAACTTGAATTTGCTTAGGGCCAGCAACTATTTACATAGCATTTACATTGTATTAGGTATTAAGTAATCTAGAGATGATTTAAAGTATTCAGGAGGATGTGTATAGGTTATATACATATACTCTGCCATTTTATATAAAGGACTTGATCATCCACGGATTTTGGTATCCAAAGAAGGTCCTGGAACCATTCCCTTATACTGAAGGACAACTGTATATTTAAACAGTTAATGTTTTATATTACTTCATTGGAGACATGATTGGTATAATTAAGATTCTTTAGAGTGGGTTTTTATGGTAGTTTCTGTGGAAATTCTTCTTTTAGACATAAAAATTAGTTATAGTAGAGGGTATAAGCATTCTACTTCAATTAAAATAGTCTCTTCTGTTCCCAGAAAGAGGCATAGGACAGAGATTCAGTAAAATGATAAAAATCTTCAAAACTGAAAAAAGAAAGAAAGAAAGGTTTAAGAACTTTGTTGGTAAGGAATTTTTAAATTATTATCTCTCTAATAGCATGGTCCATTTTTTTTCTTTTTTTAGCCCAGCTTCAATAATTAACCATTAGTACCCAGTCTTACTTCGTCTGTACCCCTGTCTAGGCTCATCATATTATTTTGAAGCATATCTCAGATATGTGAGTTTACTCATAAATATTATTTTATATATATCTCTAAAATAAAAATATTTACCGATAAATATTTCAATATGTTTCTCTTCTTTTTAAACAGAATCATAATACCATGTCACACCTGAAAAAAGTAAGTGTTTTCATAATATTACCAAATATTCGATCATTGTTTAAATATCCAGTTTGTCTCATATGTTCTAGTTTGTTTGAATCAGGATTCAGTAAGGTTCAGGCATGATAATTGGTTGATATATCTCTTAGTCCCTTTTATTTTATTTTATTTTTAAAATAAATTTATTTATTTGTTTTTAATTTGTGGCTGCGTTGGGTCTTCATTGCTGTGTGTGGGCTTTCTCTAGTTGCGGCAAGCGGGGGCTGCTTTTTGTTACGGTGCACGGGCTTCTCATTGTGGTGGCTTCTCTTGTTGTGGAGCACAGGCTCTAGGCGTGTGGGCTTCAGTAGTTGTGGCACACGGGCTCAGTAGTTACAGCATGCGGGCTCTAGAGCGCAGACTCAGTAGTTATGGCGCACAGGCTTAGTGGCTCCACGGCATGTGGGATCTTCCCGGACCAGGGCTCAAACCCATGTCCCCTGCATTGGCAGGCAGATTCTTAACCACTGCTCTTCTTAGTCCCTTTTAATCTTTAGGTCTCCATTCCATCTATTTTTCTTATGTTTTTGTTGAAGAAACTAGTTTGTCCTGTAGAGTTTCCCACATCCTGTTTTATATTCAAAACTGTATCAGAGTGATGTTGTATTAGGAGACACATAATGTCTGGCTTTCTCTTTTTATGGTGTTATGATCCTAGATCCTAGATCCATCCACGATTGCAAACTGGAGACTGTTTTAGTCCATTCAGGCTGCTGTGACAGATTACTATACACTGGGTGGCTTATAAACATTTCTGGAGGCTGGGAATCCTAAGACGAAGACTCGGGCAGGTTCAATATCTGGTGAGAACCCGCTTCCTGGCTCATGGACAGATGTCTTCTCACTGTCCTCTCACAATGGAAGAGGTAAGGGAGTTCCCTAGGGCCTCCTTTTTTAAGTACACTAATAATCCCATTTGTGAGGGCTTCACCCTCATGACCTAATCATCTCCCAAAAGCCCCACCTCCAAATACCAACACACTGGGATTGTTTCAGTGTGCATTGGAGAGAGCAGGGAGACAAAGTCAACCTATAGCAGTGACGGTGTCATTCTCTCTTCATTTATTAGCTGTAATACTCATATACATATCAACTCTTCCTCATCTGTTTGGTCCCAATTCATATAGGAAAGACAGGATAAATGCTTGTTTCTTTTTTATGTACCCATTTTCAGTATGAGTTGATTCACTAACATCTTCCAGTTAAATACAAATTAGTATTTTTTATTGTGAACTCATGAATTTAAACATTTGATATTATTTCAAATCAATCAAGGGTATTACAGTCATTACCCTTATTGATTCCCACATTGTTTCATCTGGTCAGTGAGTACTTCTTCAAGTAAGGTCACAAGTCCTTTTGACAATAACCCTAATACTCTTTGATAGCTTCCGGGTTATCTGGTATGACAAAATATCCCAGGCTCATTTTGTACATTTGCCACAGACCTGGTGTAGGTTATCTAACCTAGGACCCCTGTTGCCTTTTAGTGGGAAGCATTATTTCAAGACACTAGGGATAAGGAATGTTAGTTGCTAGTGTTACAAAACAAAATTCAGCAGAGTAAATTTGAAGATCTTAATGACTTTATTAAGCAATTCATGAATCAAGCAGCATCCCATCTACCAAATATTGATAGAAAGGTGCTCCTTACAAAATGGAAAGTTTTTATAAGCAGAAAGAGGGTGGAACAAGGAAATTTAAAAACTGGATTTTTTCAGGTAAGGTATACCTTCCTTTAGGGGAAGGCAGGGCATTTTAGGTAGATTACCTCTCTAGTGCTGACTAAGAAATTTCAGACTGGTTGGTTTATAATTCCACTCCTGGGAGAGGTGAAACTGCAGTTACGTTAGTAGTTTTAAGTTTTTATGGGGCTTAGCATAAGTGACTCCATTTTGGGTCTGTTGTTTCTTTTTAGCACTACTGAGTTGGTCGTTGTCCCAAGGACTTTTCAGTACACAAAGAGTTTTGTTTTGTTTTATTTTTATTTCCTTTCTGTAAAGGCAGTACTGCTCCGTCTGAAACAAATTTAGGACTCTCGGGTTATCTTAAATCTGAAACTTTTATCTTCTTAAACTGAGAACAAACAGCAGGATTGATAGAATATCACTCAAATACCCATTTGCTTTATTTCACAATGTACACATAATAGTCTTAGTACCACCACCAAGTGGGATTAGTACAAATAGTGTAAGTTAGGTTTTTTGTTTTGTTTTTGCAGTTTTTTTTGTCCTTAGGGTATATTTCACTTGAAATGTATAGCTAAATTACTGTGATGTAAAGTCACCTGGAATAGTATTTCTTTTTGTGATGCTACCAAGTAGATACATATTAAGTTCATTTGTTTTATTTCATTTTTAGTTTTTAGAGATTGCTTTTGTTTCTACTTAAATTTTATTTTGTACTTAATGCAAAATCTATAAAAGCAAATTTTCAAATAAGTTCAATTTCTGTCTCTATTCCCTCTACCTATTCTCTCTTTATAGTATAAGTAATCTTTTTTTAATGATTTATCCTTCCATTGACAAAAAAAGATACATTTATTTCTCTTTACTTAGATTAACACACACATAGTATCCTATATACAGTTTTCTCTGCCTTGCATTTTTACTTAGTACATTCTGGAGATCACTTGATAGTAGTACTTAGAGAGTTTCCTCTTTCATTTTTTTCAGATGCAAGGTATTTCATCGTATGAATGTACCAGAGTTTATTCAGTTAATTTTGTTCATTAAACATTTGGGTTGTTTCTAGTCTTCTGGGTTTTTTGTTTGTTTGTTTTAATCTTTTTATTTAGCTTCATTGGGTCTCCATTGGGGCACGGAGGCTTCTCTGTAGTTGTGATGAGAAGGTTCTAGAACGTGCAGGCTTAGTTGCCCTGTGGCATGTGGGATCCTAGTTCCCCGACTAGGGATTGAACACACGTCCCTTGCACTGGAAGGCGGACTCTTAACCACTGGGCCACTAGGGAAGTCCCTCTAGTCTTCTGTTATTATAAAAGAGTCCCACAATGAATAGTTTTATGCATATGTGTTTTCGTGGTTTCTGGCAAGGATTTCTACATGATTTAAGGCTATCCTTGCTTAAGTTGCATCCAATTAAATGTCTGCAATAATTTTAAAATAACATTTAGTTAAAAACTTGCAGTGCATAATTATTCATTAGGGACATGGAAATCAAACCACAGTGAGATACCACTTCACACCTATTAGTATGGCTATAATCAAAAAGATGGAAATAAATGTTGGTGAGGGTGTGGAGAAATTGAAACCCTTGTATGTTACTGGTGGGATACAGCATGCTATAAATGCTTTGGAAAAGATTTTGACAGTTCCTCAAAAAGTTAAACATAAACTTACCATTTAAACCTACAGTTCTGTTCCAAAATATATACTCAAGAAAGCTGAAAACAATATGTCCACACAAAAACGTACACAAATGTTCATAGCAGCATTATCATGGTACCCAAAAAGTGGAAACAACCCAATGTCCATCAACTGATGAACAGATAAACAAAACGTACATCCATTCTGGGGTGTTTTCCAACACCAACCAATACTGTGATTCTCCAGACACCACCTAAGTGTTAATCAGTTTAATTCAGTTCTGCCACTGCCCGGAGTTAATGTACACCTCACAGCATAAGGGCTCAGTCCCATAAGAATAGCCCCCCTTGAGATACCAAGTGCAAAACCCGGGCTATCCATGCTTCTGACTAAATAATTATAAATCAGGGACTTCCCTGGTGGCACAGTGGTTAAGAATCCGTCTGCCAGTGCAGGGGACACGAGTTCGAGCCCTGGTCCAGAAAGATCCCACATGCCACAGAGCAACTAAGCCCGTGCGCCACTACTACTGAGCTTGCGCTCTAGAGCCTGCGAGCCACAACTGCTGAAGCCCGAGTGCCTAGAACCCGTGCTCTGCAGCAAGAGAAGCCACCACAGTGAGAAGCCCGCGTACCGCAACAAAGAGTAGCCCTCACTCACCGCAACTAGAGAAAGCCCATGCGCAGCAACGAAGACCCAACTCAGCCAAAAATAAATAAATTTATTTTTTTAAAAAGATTTTTTAAAAAAATTATAAATCAGGGGTTACATGACCCCCTCCTAAAGTTTAGTAATTGGCTAGGATGGCTCACAGAACTCAGGAAAGCATTTTACTTATGTTGACCAGTTTAGTATTAAGAGTACAACTCAGAAACAGCCAAATGGAAGAGATGCATAGGGTAAGGTATTGGGAGCACTCGCCCAACACCTCAGTGTGTTTACTAACCCAGAAGCTCATCACATTTTGCTCTTTAGAGGTTTTTATAGAGCTTCATCTCTGTCCCTCCTCCCCTTCCCAGAGGTCGATGGCCTCTAACCATTTGGTCTTTCTTGTGACCAGCTCAGTCCTGAAGCTATCTGTGGGCACTATCCTAAGTCACCTCGTTTAGCATAAACTCCAGTGTGAACATAAGGAGCTCTTGCTATGAATAACAAAAGATGCTGTTAGCACTCAGGAAATCCCAAGGGGTTTGGGAGCTGTGTTCCAGGAAACTGGGGCCAAATACATTTCTTATTATACTGTATCCATACAGTGGAATATTAATCACTTGTGAAAAACAATAAAGGAGTGAAGTATACTCAACAAACTAAGAACAGAAGGGAACTTCCTCAACCCAATAAAAGGGCATCTATGAAAAACGAAACCACAGCTAACATCATACTTAATCATGAAAGACTGGCTGTTTTCCCCCTAAGATAGGAAGAAGTCAAGGATGTCCCCTCATGCTATTTCTATTTGGCATTGTGTTGGAGGTTCTAGCCAGGGCACTTAGACAAGAAAATGAAGTAAGAGGCAACCAAATTGGAAAGAAAGAAGTTAAATCTCTATTCACAAATGACATGATCTTTTATATAGAAAATCCTCATTAATCATCTAAAAACTATGAGAAGTAGTAGACAGATTCATCAAGGTTGCAGGATACAAATCAGTATACTACAAAAATCAATTGTATTTCAATAAATTAGCAATGGACAATCCAAAAACAAAATGAAGAAGACAATTCTACTTACAAAAGCATCTAAAAGAGTAAAATACTTAGGAGTAAATTTAACAAAAGATGTTTAAGACTTGTACACTGAAATCTATAAAATATTATTGAAAGAAATTAAAGATCTAAATAAATGGAAAGACATCCGTTTTCATTGATTGGGAGACTTCATATTGTTAAGGTGGCTGTACTCCCAAAATTGATCTACAGATTCAGTGCAACTCCTGTCAGAATCCCAGCTGGCTTCTTTATAGAAATTGATAAGCTGATTCTAAAAATCATATGGAAACTTAAGGGACCCACAATAGCCAAAACAGTTTTGAAAAAGAACAGCAAAGTTGAAGGACTCGCATTTCCCAACTTCAAAACTTAATACGGGGGCTTCCCTGGTGGCGCAGTGGTTGAGAATCTGCCTGCCAATGCAGGGGACACGGGTTCGAGCCCTGGTCTGGGAAGATCCCACATGCCGCGGAGCAACTAGGCCCGTGAGCCACAATTACTGAGCCTGCGCGTCTGGAGCCTGTGCTCCGCAACAAGAGAGGCCGCGATAGTGAGTGGCCCCCGCTTGCCGCAACTAGAGAAAGCCCTCGCACAGAAACGAAGACCCAACACAGCCATAAATAAATAAATAAATAAAAATTTAAAAAAAAATTTATAAAAAAAAAAACACAACTTAGTACAGGGACTTCCCTGGTGGTCCAGTGGTTAAGAATCCTCCTTCCAATGCAGGGTACATGGGTTTGATCCCTGGTCAGGGAACTAGGATCCCGCATGCCACGGGGCAACTAAGCCTGTGTGCCGCAGCTACTGAGCCCGCATGCTCTGGGGCCTGTGAGCCGCAGCTACTGAGCCTGTGCACACTGGAGCTCGTGCGCCACAACTACTGAGTCCTGCGCACCCTAGAGCCCGAGTGCCACAACTAGAGAGAAGCCCACATGCTGCAACAAAAGATTCCGCATGCTGCAGTGAACATCCTGTATGCCGCAACTAAGATCCAACACAGCCAAATAAATAAATACATAAATAAATAAATTTTTTTAAAAACTTACTACAAAGCTACAGTAGTCAAGACATTGTGGTACTGGCATAAGGACAGATGTATAGATCAGTGGAATTGAATTGAGAGTTCAGAAATACACCCTCACATTTATAGTCAATTGATTTTTGGCCAGAATGCCAAGACAGCTACATGGGGAAGGTGTAATCACTTTGACAGATGGTACCGGGACAATTGGATATCTCTTGTCCATACAAGTACATATTCATAGCAGCCAAAGGGTGGAAACAATCCAAATGTCTATCAACTGATGAATGGATAAATAAAATGTGTAAAACCCATACAATGGAATATTATTTGGCCTTGAAAATGAGTACAGTACTGATTTGGGCTACAACGTAGATGAACATTGAAAACTTTGTGGTAAATGAAAGAAGCCAAATACAAAAGACCACATATTGTATGATTCTACTTATATGAAATGTCCAGAATAAGCAGTTATAGAAACAAAGTAGGTTAAAGGTTGTCTGCGGCTGGACAGGATAAGGAAGGACGGGTGACTGCTAATGGGTACAGGGTTTCGTTTGGGTTTCTTTTTTGGCAGGGGGAGGGTCAATGGAAATGTTGTAGAATTAGATAGTGATGGTTATACAGCTTTGTGTCTTTACTAGTAACCACGGAAAGGTACACTTTAAAAGAGTACATCTTTTGACATGCACATTATATCTCAATATCAAAAAAAGAGCTTGCAGTAAATTATTACCTCGGTAAAGGTTTTTTGTTTGTTTTTTTTGTTTGTTTGTTTGTTTTTGGCTGCGTTGGGTCTTCATTGCTGCGCACAGGCTTTTTCTCTAGTTGCAGTGAGCGGGAGCTGCTCTTTGTTGCGGTTTGCGGGCTTCTCACTGCAGTGGCTTCTCTTGTTGCAGAACACGAGCTCTAGGCTCACGGGCTTCAGTAGTTGCAGCACGCAGGCTCAGCAGTTATGGCTTGCGGGCTCTAGAGCACAAGTTCAGTAGTTGTGGCACATTGGCTTAGTTTGCTCCGCGGCACGTGGGATCTTCCCGGACCAGGGCTCAAACCCGTGTCCCCTGCATTGGCAGACAGATTCTTAACTACTGTGCCACCAGGGAAGTCCCCTCAGTAAAGCTTTTTTTAATATATAAATTTATTTATTTTATTTATGGCTGTATTGGGTCCTCATTGCTGCGTGCAGGCTCTCTCTAGTTGCAGCAAGCGGGGGCTATTCTTTGTTGTGGTGTGCAGGCTTCTCATTGTGGTGGCTTCTCTTGCTGCAGAGCATGGGCTCTAGGCATGTGGGCTTCAGTAGTTGCAGCACGTGGGCTCAGTAGCTGTGGCTTGTGGGCTCTAGAGGCTCAATTGTTGTGCCGCACAGGCTTAGTTGCTCCGCGGCATGTGGGATCTTCCAGGATCAGGGCTCAAACTTGTGTCCTCTGCATTGGCAGGCGGATTCTTAACTGCTGTGCCACCAGGGAAGTCCCACGCTCAGTAAAGTTTTAATGAAGGTAAGCCAAAAAGGAAAAAACAATGTACAGTTTACTCCAGTCTTCCACTTGTTCATGTTAGATGAGCATTTCTTTCCCACTTAAGACAAGACAGTGACCACCAAAGCAGAGTTGAAGAAATTTTAGGCTTTGGGCTTAAATTGTTGTTGTTATTTAATTTTTATTTTGAAATAATCTTAGATTTACAGAAGAGTTGTAAAGACAGTACAGAGTTTCCCTGAACCCTTCATCCAGCTTCCTGTAATATTAAAACATCTTACATAACCCTGATTCATTTATCAAAATTAAGAAATTAATCAAAAGTGAATGCTAATGAGTCAAAACATATCTGGAAGGATAAACAATAATAACAGATCATAAACTCAGTGTCATGTGAGTTTAGGGAAGTGGGAGAGTGAAGGAGAAAAGAATCATTTGTGTATGTCCATATGTATCTGTTCAAATATTACTTAGGAAAAAAATAGAAGGGTTTATAATACCAATTGAAAAATTTAGGAAATCACTGGTAGAATTTAAAACATAGGGACTTCTCTGGTGGTGCAGTGTTTAAGACTCCGCACTCCCAATGCAGGGGGCCTGGGTTCAATCCCTGGTTAGGGAGCTAGATATCACATGCGTGCTGCAACTAAGAGTTCGCATGCCACAACTAAGGAGCCCTCAGGCCACAACTGAGGTACCAGTGAGCTGCAACTAAGACCCGGCATAACCAAATAAATAAATAAATTTAAAACACACACACACACACACACACACACACACACGTTAGAAATTGATTAACAAATACAAATAAGAGAAAGAAATATGAGGATTGCCCATGAATTAAAAAAAAAAAAAGAAAGAAAACTTTAAGAAATTAACATTGGGGGCTTCCCTGGTGTCTCAGTGGTTGAGAATCCGCCTGCTAATGCAGGGGACACGGGTTGGAGCCCTGGTCCGGGAAGATCTCACATGCCACGGAGCAACCAAACTGATGTGCCACAACTACTGAGCCCGCATGCCACAACTACTGAAGCCTGCACTCCTAGAGTCCATGCTCCACAACAAGAGAAACCACCTAAGTGAGAAGACCACACACCGCGACAAAGAGTAGCCCCCGCTCGCTGCAACTAGAGGAAGCCCGCAAACAGCAACAAAGACCCAATGCAGCCAATAAATAAATAAATAAATAAATTTATAGAGGAAAAAGGAAAGACGTTAACATTGGCATACGATTAACTAAGAAACAGACATTATTTGGATTTCACCAGTTTTCCCACTAATGTCCCTTCTTTGTTCCAGAATCCAAACCTTGATTCTACCTTGCAGTTAGTTGCCATCTCTACACAGTCTCCTCTAATCTGTGACAGCTTCTAAGTCTTTATTTTTCTTGAGCTTGACACTTCTGAAGAGTATTGATCAGGTATTTTGTAGAGTGTCCCTCCATTTGAGTTCTCTTCATGATGAGACTGGGATTATGGATGTTTGGAAAGACTGCCAGAGAGGAAACGTGCCCTTCTTATCACACGTGGTATCAACTTGTTGCTAGTGATGTTAACTTTGATCATTTGGTTAAAGGAGAGTCTGCCAGGTTTCTCTACTGTAAAGTTGCTATTTTTTTCTCTTTCTCCTTTTTTTTTTTTTTGCGGTACACGGGCCTCTCACTGTTGTGGCCTCTCCCGTTGCGGAGCATAGGCTCCAGATGCACAGGCTCAGCGGCCATGGCTCATGGACCCAGCCGCTCCACGGCATGTGGGATCTTCCCGGACTGGGACACGAACCCGTGTCCCCTGCATCGGCAGGCGGACTCTCAACCGCTGCGCTACCAGGGAAGCCCTCTTTATCTTTTTTATTTTATTTTATTTTTATTGCTTTGTTCTTTTCAGTTTTTCCAAGTCACTTTGGATTTGTGTTCTATTGATTAACAAAGGAATACTGACACCTGTTACTGAACTTGAGCTCCCAAAATGCATTGTGGCACCAACTACTTGCTGTTTACTCAGGAAGGATAGATGAGACCATCCGCATTTTTCCAAGAAAAGCTCAGTCACTTTTTGGGGGTGGGGTGGGGAAGTCCTGATGACTGACTGGATTTTCAAGTCTTTATTAGGCAGCAAAATACTACCTCAGAAGAGAGGAATGGAGCAGGGTTATTTCCAGAGTTTGGATGGCATACCAATCTCTTTCATAGGGAGTGTTGACTCTTTTTTTTGAGTGGAAGTTTTTAGAGTTATCTTGGAACATCAAAGTATGCACCGTGTAGAATATCTAGAAATCTTGTAGTTTATTCTTACTTCCTTCATTCCTATCTGTACATTTGCTACTATGTGCAGTAGGGCATGTACTCCAAGAGAACTTTGGCAAATTAAAATTCCTGGTCCTTGGGCTACTTAATTTACATTTCACCAGGAGCTTTCATGTCAGAATCCAGGGCATAATCTCACTACCATTCTGTTCTTAACACTAGACAGGTACTAGTAAGCACTGTGTACAGCGGAATTTAAGCAAGGCGAGTCCTCATGGGAGATGCATTGTGAACACTGAACCTTTACATTTGAGCTATCATTCAGTGTTGCTCACACTATCATCCATTTCTGTTATTTTTCTCTTAATGGACATTTCCGCTTTCTTCTTGGGTGGAAACCCGGAAGCCTCCAGACCTCATCGCAAGAAGGCCTTGATTATTCCCTGGTGCAGCTTCAGTGCAGTCACTGATTACTTGACCAGGTCTTGTGGCAGCTGGACACCAACTTAGGACCAAATAACGTGTGTCTTAAAGAGATCTAACAGTTCCCAAGATTTTAAAGTTCACTCTGTCACATTCCTTATATTCCTACTTCCACATTAGTCTACCTCAAACCAGTCACAAGAGGGACAAATGATTTTAATCTCCTATTACCAAACTCTCTCACAGCTTTTAGGGATATTCTTTGTAAATTATATTGCTCCTGGGCTCTTCTTAAAGATCATTATTTTCATTCAGAGATTTACTTTGAGTAGTCTTTCATTCAGCTTTCCTTTTTTTGCTATTCTTCTCATGTGAATATATGTCTACTATAAAACATCATCTGTACATGAGCTATAATATGATTGTTTGGTTCTGAATTGTATCATTAATGTTATAGGTATTTTTCTAATAGGCATTCTCTCCATGATTTTGTTTTCTAAAGTAATTAAAGTGGTTTAAGTCCTGATTCCTCTGTTTACTTATTGAGGTGAAATTCATGTAACATAAAATGAGACATCTTAAAGCATACAATTCAGTGGTATTTAGTACATTCTCATTTTTGTGCAGTCATCACCCTGATTCCTTTTTATGTTTGTGTATAGCAATGAAAAACCTTATATAGGCCCCAAAAGCCTTGTATATACTGACAGGGCAAACTTTTCATTGGCTTCAGAATTTGTGCGCCCCTGCTGGAGGTTAGTTAGTTTCCTCCAACAGCGAAGCAGTGGTCCATTGGGTTTTGTTTGTTTTTTGCGGTACGCAGCCCTCTCACTATTGTGGCTTCTCCCGTTCCGGAGCACAGGCTCTGGACGCGCAGGCTCAGCGGCCATGGCTCACGGGCCTAGCCACTCCGCGGCATGTGGGATCTTCCTGGACCGGGGCACAAACCTGTGTCCCCTGCGTTGTCAGGCGGATTCTTAAGCACTGCGCCAGCAGGGAAGCCCCCTTACTGAGATTCTTGAAATGTCCTTATAATTAAACAAATGCTTTTTTAAAATTCTGCAGAAAATGTCGCACACTCATCTGTTGCCCAGTCTACACAAATATCAAATCATCCACCGAATTATTCCCTTTTCTTTGCCTTCTTAGGAAATTAACCTTGCATGAGCTGATCTTTCATTGATTAACGATTTAAAGTGATATAGCAGGAAGTAGTAGGGTTAGTCAATATTAGGATATTGATGATTTTTAGCTCATCAGGCCACCTTTGAGAATTCTACTTAGCGTATGTACTAGTTAAGGCAGTTCCAAAGCTTATTGCTTAGTGTCTATTTGGAAGCTTTTAAAATAATTGAACTAGTGATGAAGTCATGAACTCCCTCCCAGGCTTTCCTCATGTGCTCTGGGGCCTCATTCTTCCTTCAAGACTGTGGGAATTGCCCCAGCTGTTTTGTCATATACATATATTTTCTCTAAAATTCCTTTCCTTCTGGGAACAGTTCCATTAGCATTTGCTTCCCATCTACATGATGCGGATCGGCGCCTTTTTTGCTGGAGAAAAATGGAGTCAACACATTAGTGTGAAGGAATTGTAGCCAGGCTGTACCCAGGCCACGTGAGGACTGCTCAAAGGTAGAATCCTCAACAAAGGAACTGTCATGAAACAAGAGAGAACATGTGCACACAGAGAAAACTGGCTATCTAGTGCCACCCTTGTTTTGTTCTCTAACCAGCTAAAATGTGAAAGGGTTTTGCTGAATGTTATTTAGAAATGTTTAGTATCATGCAGTAGATTCTAAATTCAGTCTAGAGACTTTTTTGTTCTCTCAAGCGAGTCTCCATCTTCCCAAGAACAACCAGAAGTTAGAGCTCATAGGGAATGTTCACTGATGGACCAGATGTTAAATCTTGTATGTTTCCAAGGAGCTCAGTGCGCTGTGTCAGGGAGACTGCTGTCGTCGTTGCAGCAGAGCTGCTTCCTGGGATGGAAGGAGTGCTGTTTCACCTCTGGCAGGGCTTCTCAGCCCCTGCTCCCCTCACACTTGGGCTGGATAGTCCTTTGTTGTGGAGAACTGTCCTGTACATTGCAGGCTGTTAAGCAGCATCCCCAGCCTCTGCCCCCTAGGTGCCAGTCATACCTCTTCCTCTCTCCCCAAGTTATGACTACCCCGATGTCTCCACACATTGCTAAGTGTTCCCTGGGGGCAAAATTGCCCATGATTGAGAGTCACTGATCTTAGGTTTCTTCCAAAGGCAAGATGAGGTTCCTGACTCTTAACCAAACCACCTAACCGCAAAGTGTTTTTTCTTCTTCTCCCAAGTAAGAGCCTAGAGAAAGAATTCTTCTGCTTTCATGTGCAGATAGAGAAACAGGCACTCTGATACCATAGGAATCGGTCAGAACCTGAACTGCATTTGGCGTTGGCAGCCACTCGGGATGGCAACTGATGAGCCAGCAGTGACCTCCTTACTACCTGCCCCTCTTGTTCTAATTAAACAAACTTTTACTGTCTTTCTGTTAATGAGTCAGCTGGTAAAGAAAACACTCTTCTTTTGCCAAAGCTTTTAGGAAGCAGAGACATAGCAGAGTTTTGTACACATAAGTTTCTGTTGTACTGACTTTTTCCTCCTGGGGAGTGGGGAAGGATATCAGTGAAAATAGAAGTGCCAGCATGGATGTGTAGCTATAGTGAGTAATGTTTTTCCAAAATCCAAGATTTTCTTCCCAAAAATAACAATTAGAAAGCACCACTATTCTCTACATTTTATAATAAAAAGTAAATTCTGATGTCAATAGAGGATTATAAAACCTCTAGTGCAGCTAACTCCACAAATTGGTCCTGGCAGTGGATTTTGTGGCAGCGTGCTAGCAACTGGGAACATCCTTGGCATGGCCTGTGATATTCAGGCACCTGAAGTGCGTATTTGAAGTGTTTAGCGTGGAATTTGTGTGCTGTACAAGTATTAGCAATTAAGAAAACGCCAGTAGAGTTTTAGAAATTAAAAAGACCGTGGGTTAGGGAGTTCAGAGAGGCTAAGGACTAGAGCAAAGTCCGAAGACCTAGAGCTTTTGATGCCTCCAGCCCGGTCTTTTCAGTTGTACCATACTGCCTTCCAGACTAGCTGCTGGAGAAGAGCAGTAGAACGAACACAGACGGGGAGCCTTAGAAATGGTGGCAGATGCAAAACGCTAGAGGTGGAGAGAAAGCACAACAGCTTTAACTCCTCCAGAAATGCTGTGGCTGCCTTTTCTTGGAGCTGTGGAAGGTATGTCAGCATTGCTGGTTCAGGGCTATGAGGGGAGGGTGAGAAATCAGGTCTTTTTTTCTTCCCCCTCTTCCCTGCTGCAACCTGCAGTTTGCAGCAAGCCTTCCCAAAGCTTAATTGCCAGAGCAGTGCCAAGTGCACAGAAGCTCTACTTACAGTTCCCCCACTGAGAGATTTTAGTTTGGAGTTTTGCTTTAAGCTCTCTGCTAATCCATCCAGTCACGTATTTTGGAGAGAAACTACCAGTCTTCTTTTGAGAGCACAATGATTGCTCAGTTTTTCATGGTTTTCTTCCTCAAAGTAGATGCCAACCTCAACGTTACAGAAGAAAGCCTTTCTGAACATTATAGCAAAACTAGTTGGGTTTCCATAGGGTTATTAATAGCTTTGAATCCATTGTGGGCTATGAACAGTAGTTCACAGTCAAGAACAGTAGCCACCGAAGAGAACTGTAGCTGATGGTATATGTGGTTCAGGTGGATGGGCAGGCAGTTACTGCTACAGCTTGCCTAATTTACAGATATTAACACTTACATAAAAATTCATTTAAAAACTAGTGCCTCGTTGGTGAAACCCAGTGAGGTTATACATAGCATCATTACAACGTAATTAACTGGGAACAAAAAAGCATTAGAAAGTGCTGTGGGACTTTCCACGCTTGCCCATTGTGCCTTTGAGCCAAATGTAACACCAGCCTGAGAAAAGAATAGTCATCATGAAAATATTTTCTTTCCTTCCAAGTCAGGAAACAGACTCACAATGGAGTCTACTTCTCCATTCTGAATTTTGAGATGTGCAGGAAACAACCAGCCATTACCAGCTGAGGTTTTCCTGCTGATAAATGAACCCTGAGGCCACAGTGACCTGTCTTGTTAATGAGTTAATGAAGAATCTGGTCCTTGCATTGACCCTCTCCTTAAAAGCTTTCTTTGGAGCTGAAATAACATTCCTCTAATTTATGAGTTAACTCTTTCTTACTTAGCAAATGAGAAAGAGAAGGGGAGGAAAGAACCACGTGGCAGAGAAGTGGAGAATCCACCAGGGGGCTTTGATTTCTGAAATTTTAAAATTTGAACATTAACTTCACTTGCAGATAGAAATATCATTTAAAGAAATATTTTCCTCTTATTGAAGAACCTTAATAGAAGTGGTCTTGTATTTTTTATGTTGCATTTTACCCCAAGGCAATGACATTTTATTGAAGGATTTCCCACCCATTACTCTGACAAGAAACTGCTTTGAATTGAGCAATGGAAGTATTTGATTTTTGTGTAAACATTTCAGTATAGGGAAAAGCAAAGGAATGTTTACTTCTGTAAGTAAATGTTATGAACCCAGCATTTATTAACGGAGGCAGATCCTGTCTTCAACTTATTGGAGAAAGAATAGTCTCCTTTAAATTAGGTTATCTTTAAGAGCCAGACATTATTTCTTCCTCCAAATTATTTTTTCTTTTAGTGATTGATTGTGATTGTTCTATGATTTGAAGGTTGTTGTAGATACCTCTGTTACAGGGTCATTTCTCAGCTTTGCAATTCTAGAAATGTGATTTTACTAGTTGATTAGATTCTGATGAACTGATTCATGACTCATTAGGCTAGTGTTACATTTGGTTTAGAAAACCAAAGTGCTTGTTGATTAACTTACAGTTATTATTTCATTAACCAGAAGAGTTTGTCCTATTGAGGCATCCCCAAACCAGTACCTGGAAAATCATAGAAAGTGATAGGAGGCTTTGTAAGGAGGTAAGCAAAGAAAAGAAAAGAGATCAATCGTCTTCTCCATATGCCACTTAGAGACTTCTAAGGAATCTCTCTTCTACTGTAAGGCATTTATCTGTCAGGTACTTGGTATTGGTGGTTCGTATTTAAACACTCTCTACCTGGTCAGTGCTAAATGGCCACTGCTAAGACGGCTCAGGATGGTAAATTGAACACATGCTGCCACACATTTGCCCCAAATTCCTAAATATATCAGAAAGATACATGTTTTTAACAATGTTGGAAAAAAAGAATGTTCTGGATAATCTGGAAGTTTGAGGAATTCCTGAAGGACAGAAGGCAGATGGAATCATATTAAAGGTAGAAACCGGAATCCAGAAGTCCTGAATGTCCCACCCCTCCCATGTAATTACTGGACACGGCTGTGGTGAATGGTTGCAGCATTTACACACTGGGGAGCTAGAACATCACTTGAACTAGCACAAATCAAGCCACAAAAAACCCAGAGTCATGAGAGAAGCTCCAGACTCAAGAAATTGAAAAGCTAACATTGGAGGCTCCAAATACTGTAAATAGAATGTAAAGGAGACTTAAAGGGAAGTATGTTTATACCCTGAAAGGAATAAAAAGAAAATATTTCGGGCTTCCCTGGTGGCTCAGTGGTTGAGAGTCCGCCTGCCGATGCAGGGGACGCGGGTTCGTGCCCCGATCCAGGAGGATCCCACATGCTGCGGAGCGGCTGGGCCCGTGAGCCATGGCCGCTGAGCCTGCGCGTCCGGAGCCTGTGCTCCGTGATGGGAGAGGCCACATCAGTGAGAGGCCCGCGTACCGCAAAAAAAAAAAAAAATTCATTCATGAAACTAGAACAGACTCTTATAGGAAAGAATGAATTTTATCTCCTAGATCTTGGAAATAAAACATGATTGTTTAGCTAGAACCTCATTAAAGGGACTCCATAGTCTAATAGATACAGCTAAAGAGAATTAGTAGTGAGCAGAGGAAAGAGCCAAAGAATTTTCCTAGGTTATAAAATCATAAAGAGATAGGCTGACAGAAAAGTAACCGTAACAAAGGGAGTCATTTCAGAAGTTTTGGGGTTCATAGAATATGAGTTCTGGGGGTAAGAGAGAAGAAATGGAGGGGGGAACAAATACCCAAAGAAATAACAGAAGAAAATTTCCCAAACAGAAGAAAATAAGACCCTTAGAATGAAAGGGCCCACTGTGAATATATCAAGTTAAGAGGGCTTACTTATATGTTTTACACATATAATTGAAGTCTCAGAAGACTAGGATAAGGAAAAATCCTAAAAGCTTCCAGATAGAGAAAACAGTCCAGCCTATAAAGAAGCAAGAATCGTGTTGGTATCAGAGTCTTATTGGCAACTCTGGATGCAAGAGGATGATGAAACAACATATTCATAGTTCTGAGAGAAAATACTGTAGAACCTAAGAGCCCATACCCAGGGAAGCTATCCCTCAGGTATTAAGGGCCAGTGAAGGCATTTTTCACGTGTGCAAGAACTCAGTTTCCTGCTCATGATTCCTATTTTATAGAATTACCAGAGGGATGTTGTCCAGAAAAATTAAAGGGGGAAACAAAAGAAGCATTGATAAAGGGGGAGAAAACTCAGCAGAAAATGCCTTAGGTCAGTAATCCGGAACTTGAGCAGCTGTATGCTCCTGACAGCAGTGACATCTGTAGACACAGGCAAAAGCAGCCGCCCAGAGCCCTCGGTCACGGTCTACTCTGACATCCACTGTGGATGCCACCACAAGTCCAGGCCTCCAGATTGCGCTCATCTTTAAGATTCTTATCCCCACCACGTCCCTCCCTATCCTTTCATACCTGCATGTAGTTTGAGCTCAGTGACCTCCCTTCAGTTTTGTAGGAGTGGAAAAACTCTCCCTTCTTCCCTCCTAGATCCTTTGGCTAGTCTAATAATTAAATTGACATAAGACTGATTAACAGGAGAAAAACAAATCTAATTTTGTATGTACCAGTGCCCCACAAAAATATGAGACTCAAAGAAGTGACCAAAACAGGAAGCTTTTATACCTTTTAGATAAAGAAACAATAAATTTGTGAAGAACTGACAAGACAAAAGGGTTTGGGCTTGGGGTAGTAAATTGGTGAAGAAGTAACAAGGTTGGTTTATTCAGCATTCTTGGCCCTGGATTCCCTATATCTGGTGAGAAGGATGCCCTCTACCCCTCTGGTACCTTTCCCGTGGGAGGTTATCTCCTGCTGATTACCGGGACAAAGGAGGATCAGTGTCCTTCTTTTACTGGCTATTTCTCAAGTACCTTTAATTCAAAATATCAATAGGCCAAAGTGGCATATTTTGGGGTGATACATTCCGAGCCCCTGCTGATTCAACTTCCTTGAAGAATAATCCCTTTACCTTATGCCTTCACTGAAACTGGGCCAAGTGGTCCCCTGGAAACACTGCTTCCCCTACAGCAACCTCAGGGGGCTGCTGTTTTTTCTCCTACACTTTTCATTTCCGAAAACCTGGAGTTGAAATAAATATCTTCCTTGTACCCCATCACTGCTTCCAAATTCTCTTTCCTCCTCCTTCCTGGATTTGCCATTGAAGTTAGTGGAAGTACTAAAGCATTTGAGCCAAGAACGGTAAGAGGAAATGATCAGAGAGTAGAACCTTTGAAGTAAAGGTTGTGGAGGTTTGTTGGATTGTCAGAGAAAGCCTATGCAAATAGGTGGCTGAGTTGGACTAAAGAGAAAGTTACCTGACTCTGAGAAATTTGAAAAATTGAGAGAACAAGTTTGGATCATCTGTGGATATTGAAATCATCTGATAGAGGCTAAGAACAAACAAGCTGTCAGTGACAAGGGAGTGACTGGAGAAGGCCGTAGCTGGTGACAATAAGGAGGGACAAGGGGCAGTAAAGCCTCAGGACCTGTGCTTCAAAGTAGGACAGTTTGCCCCCCCACCCAAAAAAAAAAAGCAGAAAGTTTAGAAGCAGCAGCTCCGCCATCTGTCCAGCGCCTGTACCTGTGGATCCTGCCCTTCCTAGTACCGTATTCGTCCCCCATCCACTGCGTGCCCTGCTCCTCTCAGTGACCTTGCCTGTTCCTGTGTTTATCCCCTTAATCCCGCACCGTCATCTTCTCACTTCAGCTGGATCATTCCCCTCTGCAAACAGACCATTCTGACGTCACCTGCCTTAGTAGGGAAGTCCATTTTAACTAAGACACAGCACAGTTGAAGTCTTTTTATTTTATTTTATTTTTATTGAGGTATAGTTGATTTACAATGTTGTGTTAGTTTCATGTGTAGAGCAAAGTGATTCAGTTATACATATATATGTATTCTTTTTCAGATTCTTTTCCCTTATAGGTTATTACAAAATATTGAGTATAGTTCCCTGTGCTTGTTGCTTATCTGTCTTATATATAGTAGTGTGTATCTGCTGATCCCAAACTCCTTACTTATCCCTCCCTCCCTTTCCCCTTTGGTAGCTGTAAGTTTGTTTTCTATGTCTGTGGGTCTGTTTCTGTTTTGTATATAAGTTCATTTGTGTCATATTTTAGATTCTATATATAAGCCATACCATATGATAGTTGTCTTTCTCTGTCTGTCTTACTCCACTTAGTATGATAATCTCTAGGTCCATCCATGTTGCTGCAAATAGCATTATTTCATTCTTTTTTATGGCTGAGTAATATTCTACTATACACATATACACACACACCATATCTTTATCCATTCATCTGTCGATGGACATTTAGTTTGATTAAAGCCTTTTTAAAAGAATGCTGATACATTCCTAAAAAAAAAAAAAGCCAAGAAAAACCCATGGCAAAGACCACCATAAACAAGGACAAAGAACAAACTAGGAGAAAGCCATTTGCAACTAAATCCAAACAAGGTACAAATTTCCCTAGTAAGAGCCTCTACAAATCAATAAGAAACATATCAACCACCCAGTTTTTAAAAAGGCAAAGAAAACTCACCAGAACGGAAATATAAATGGCTCTTACACATTAGAAAAGACGCTGAGTTTCCCTAATAAAAAGAGAAACAAATTTAAATGACAAGGAGATGCTATTTTTCACAAGATTGGCAGAGATCCCAAAGTTAGATAATAGTGCTTTGACAAGGATGTGGCTCTCCGTGTTTGTAATGGTAAAAGATTGTCATTGAAGTCCATAGTAGCGACTGCCTGATAAATTATGGTTCTTCCATACAATAGAACAACACGCGGCTTGGAAAAGAGAAAGTGCTCTATGTACTGATACACAGTGATCCCTGGAATACATAAATAAGTTAAAAAAGCCAGGAGCAGGATAGTGTAGAGGTATACAATCATTTATGTGCAGGATGGGGAGAGAATATATACAAATGTACACTGCTTGGATATGCATGAAATAGCTCTGGCAGAAGAAGCAGATTTTAAAATTCTGACTTGCAGAGCTTTATTTCCAGACCCCAATAAAAACTAAATATATGGAGATTTAAGTGTTCAGATAGGAAATTAGGTCCTACCTACAGCTCTAGGAAATCAGCTTCTGGAGGAGATAGCCTGTGGACTGTCAGTGATTGCATATGCAGAGAACACTGCACAAGGACACCAGGAACTGGTAAACAGTTGTTGCTTCAGAGAAAAAGACTCGGTGGCTAGGGGATTATTTTGGTCATTTTGTATTTTGACCATATGCATAAACTAAATTAAGGTTTTTCCCCCCAAACGGCAAAGAGTCACTGACAAGACTTATGGCAAATACATACTTCATGTTCTGATAGTCAACGTTTCATTGTAAATCAAGAGAGCTAGGAGTATTTGAAACCTGACTAGGGGGTAGGTTACATCATTTATAAGATGTGAGGCCAACATGAAATAGATGGCTGGCTCCAGAAGGATCACTGAATTAGTTGAGTCCATGGAATGTATTCACAGGGAGACTGATTTTAGGGGCAGCTGCGCCATTTCTCATCCTCCATACGCATTCCCTTAGCCCATCAACTGACCTGCTGAATAGGAGGTCTTCTTTTCTCCAGACTTTTTTCAGTTTGGTGGGGTTTAGATTGTGCTGGGAGTGTTCCACCTTTTGTTTTTGTTTTTTAGCCTTATTTTTAACAGTTTAGTGAGAGTAATTAAAAAGTGGGTCAAGAAGCTTCTTACTGTGCTTTACCTGGCCTTTTCTCCCTCTCTCTCCTTCGTTCTGGTGGAAACCTCCTCCACCCACTGCACCACTTCCAGCCAATGGTTTCTCCTATACAACACCAGGCTAGGTCTGCTGGCCAGCAAGCAGCCTTTTCCTGGTATCTACATCCCAGGGAAATACAGATAGATGTTTTTCAGAGCATTTCAGGCTTGGTAAGATTGGCTGGACGGGTGGGATTGTTGCAACAGTTTGTCCTTATTATTACCCTCTTTCCTGTTTCTTTTCACATGTTTCTGTTGTTTTAAAGGGTTTTGTTTGGATTAATTAATTACAGGAGGAGAAAAAGCAAACCTTTCCACAGCTATGGTGGGCCAGGTGCTTTAAGAGGAGGCAAGTCATGGATGATTGTTGGCCTTTCCAGATGATCATGAGTAACTGATGCTGCAGTACCTCTCTCCACAGAGGCTCTTGCAGAGTATTAATGATTAACAATGTTCACGGCCTCTCACAGAGTTAAATTGGTCTACGTCTCAGTCACTGAAGTAAAAAATGTGACGGAGTGATTTATCCAGGGTGGGGCAAGCCCACACAGCAGGTGAATTAGGAGTGCAGCCCAGAAGTCAGACCATCTTATTAATGCCCTGCTCTAACCACCATAACTTCCTTTCTTATTTTTTTAATCAGCTTGTAGAGAGAGCGAAAGAAGGAGTGGGCTGTATTAATAATGGCTATATTCTACCAGAATATAGAATGAAAGGCTTTAAAGACTTCCTTTCATCGCCTTTTTTACTTCCCTCCCCCTATTTAAAACAAACTTTCTGGCTTGATGACAATCTCAGTGACATTTCAGACTTCCCTTCCTAATTCTCATTTGACAGAGGCATGTCCCTTTTTAGCCATTTCCCCTGATTTTCTTTGACTCTGCAGCACAGCATATATCTGAAGGGGCAGGCATCTAAGATTTTTGTCTTTCTAAAATTTAACAGCGTACAAACCCTACTGAGAAATAAATATGATCCTGCAAAACCTTTTCTATTAAGTGCGGGAAGAGTATTCTAGCTTTCATCTCTTTCATCATTTCAGCAGTGCACTCACTGGGGAACAGATCATTTCACCAGCTTTTCCAATGGAGAAATAGCCAGACTGATGACTCCTCAGAAAAATTCCTTTCTTTTCTTTTTCTGCTAAAAGGCACATTAAGATTTATTAACCCAGGTTGGTTATCAGTTCAAAGTCATACAGATGCATAGTGTGAAAAGTCAAAATATATTAGGGCTTCCCTGGTGGCCCAGTGGTTAAGAATCTGCCTGCCAATGCGGGGGAACACAGGTTCGAGCCCTGGTCCGGGAAGATCCCACATGCTGTGGAGCAACTAAGCCTGTGCGCCACAACTACTGAGCCTGTGCTCTAGAGCCTGCGAGCCACAACTACTGAGCCCTTGCGCCTAGAGCCCGTGTTCTGCAACAAGAGAAGCCACCCCATTGAGAAGCCCGCGCACCGCAACAAAGAGTAGCCCCCGCTCGCTGCAACTAGAGAAAGCCCACGTGCAGCAACGAAGACCCAAGACAGCCAAAGATAAAATAAATAAAATAAAATTTTAAAAATCTATTAAAAAAAAATGTATTATGCAGTCTCCTGACCCAGGCCTGGGTCCTGCTTTCCAGAGGCAACCACTTTAAACTCTTTTAGCTAGTTCTTCTGGTATTATTTTGTTTGTGATTTAAACTACTGTGTTTAGTATATGGTTATTTATTGTTTTTTCAATATTAAACATTTTTAAAAAGACATCATTTATTAACTTCCTGTTAATTCTAGTCTTTAAGAAGCACCAACTCCTGTTTTGGAAGAGGAGGAATTAACACTCTTGTACTGCCCCTCCCCTGAGCCCAGGTGTGGACTACCCTTGTATTTCCTTTTATGTATGTATGTTATTTGTTAGTTTCCTTCATTTTCTGTGTCCCTATCACATTTTCCCCAAACTCTCCAACAAGGCTGTGAAATCCATCTCAGTATTTTTCTCCACTATGTCAGATAATCTGTCATTTACACCCCATCCCCAGTCCCTTCTGGAGCCTTCCATCCTCCTGCTCAGGTCTGGGCTCCTTGTTCTCTCGGCTTCCCGTGCAGCTGTTGTTCTGGGCCTGCCTTTCATCCCTCTTTGTGTGGCTCCCCTGTTTCTTGGATCTTTTGTCTTACTCTTTCTAGGTTTATTCCCTCGTTTTGATAGAGCTCATCCTCCAGTTACATCCTGAAGAAATGATTTATGGGAGATAAATTTTTGAAACTTGGAGTGTCTGAAAGTGACTTTGTTCTGTCTTCACATTTTACTAGTGGTTTTGCTGGGTATAACATTATAGGTGGAAAATGATTTTCCTTCAGAATTGTGAGGACATTGCTCCATGGTCAGAAGCCATTTGGAAGTCTTGAATCTTCGTATATGACCTCATCCTCCCCGCCCCCCTCTGCCCCCCTGCCTTGGAAGTTTTTAGGATCTTCTCACCAGGCAGCCAGACCCCCAGCAGTGAGAAGAACCCACTCCTTTTTGCATCTTTTTCTAGGTGCTCTTCACCATCTGATCCCTTCCACTGGGTACACCAACTCAGTTGCCCACTGAACAAGCGAGAAAGTCGTATCTGCATGATTCTCTTACCTTGACATAGTTGGTTGTGACAGCTGGAGGGAGTGGTCATCTTTGCTGCAGCTCAGTTTGCTGCCTGTAGCAAATCTGTACACCTGAATAATTCTTTCTGGCAGCTTCTGACAAGAAGTTGTTCAGTTGGCTGATTATTGAGTTAGCTAATTGCTCCAATTACATCCATCCAGTATTGGTTTTAGCTTCAAGGCTGGACTCAGGCATTGCTTCTGGCTCATAACGTAGTAGAGTGTATGACTTTAAAACTAGCCCCCAAGAGCAAACAGACAAAAGTAGCCTGGCTGTGAGGTAGCCAGTGACAAGAGAAAAAGACTCATTTGCCACCCTCAGCTAAGTCCATCCTTAGGTCTCTTGACCTGGTTGTTCCAGGGCTTCATTATCACAAAATATGAATGCAAATATCACTTTTTAAAATTTTTATTTGTTTTATTTATTTATTTTTGGCTGCGTTGGGTCTTCGTTGCTGCGTGCAGGGTTTCTCTAGTTGCTGCGAGCAGGGGGCTGTTCTTCGTTGCGGTGCGTGGACTTCTCATTGCATTGGCTTCTCTTGTTGTGGAGCATGGGCTCTAGGTGTGTGGGCTTCAGTAGTTGTGGCTTGAGGGCTCTAGAGAGCAGGCTCAGTAGTTGTGGCGCACGGACTTAGTTGCTCCGCGGCACGTGGGATCTTCCCGGACCAGGCTTGAACCTGTGCCCCCTGCCTTGGCAGGCGGATTCTTAACCACTTCACCACCAGGGAAGCCCCATTCTTTTTTTTCTTGCAAATTCTATTGTCATAGACCAAAAAAAAGCAAAGATTCATCCAGCATTCCCCTTAATTCTGTCCCTTATTTGCGTTTCAATTAGGACTTGCTTAGCCTGTGTACCCCAGATTACAGTTTACGGCAAGGATGTTGAGCATTCTGCAGGCTCTCATCCAGTGGTGCCGAGGCCAGCCTAAGACAAATTCCAGGCTCCTGACAGCCGTTCAAGGAGGGGTCTGCCATCTGTTGCAATGAACAAATGCTTTTCCTGTCCCTGCTCTGAAGTACTTACGTCTCCTGTAGAAGAAAACCCAGTGAAGGATGGACAGCAGCTATGAGATGAGCCAACATCGAGAGTTGTTATTTTAGTAGATATCATTATTGGAATCTATTTATAATATACGGAGTTGATACGTTTTCCCAATATTCATACATTCTTTTAACAAATGTTTACTGAGTACCTAACAAGTGCCAGGCACTGTGCCGGGTGTTTGAGTTATATCAGTGATCAAAACAGACGTTGGCTCAAGCCTTTGTGGAGTTTCCATTCCAGCAGGGAGATAGACGTTAAACGTAATAAATAAATTATGTGGTGTGTTAGAAAATGCTGAATGTTACGAAGAAAAGGAAATCCGAGGAGGGTAGGGAAATCAGGACTGTGGGGTGAGAGTTAAGTTTAGAGTATTGAATAGGTTGGTAAGCGTTAAGTGTCAGTGAGAAGTTTGAGATTTGAGCACAGACTTGAGGGAGGTAAGGAAGTTAACAAGATGTTATGTGGGAAGAGAGTATTTCAGGTGGAAGGAATGGCTTGCAAAGGTGTTGCACGCCTGAAGCGGAATGAGTCGGGCGGTTAGTAATGAGAGGAGATCGGAGAGGTAAGTACCTGGCGGGTGCTGTTGCCCTCTACTAAGGTGTGGAAAGCGGCTGCAGGCGAGGTCTACTGGGCATCCAAGTGGAGAGGCCCACTGGGCAGTTGAGTGAAATTCTGGAGTTAGGGAGAGAGGTCTGGGCTGAAAATAGGACATTTGGAGGTCAGAGGCAAATAAATGGTATTTAAGCTTTGGGACTGGGTGAAATCACTCAGGCAGTGAGTGTACATGGAGAAAAGCAGTCCAGGGATCGAGTGCCAGAAGACTCCCAGATACCCTCAAAGAAGCCAACATTAACAATCAGACAAGTCCAAATAGTGGGCCATTCTGTAGGCAAGGGGAGTGTTCTAGACAAGGGAGATCAACTTTTCTTGGTTTGAAACTTTTCAAAATTGGAAGTTTGTGGGGGGAAAATGTCAAAATTTCAAATATACTTTGCTGCCAGAGGTGAATTAGCCTCAGGAAAAGATAGAACAAGCAACTCCTAAAGTCTCAGATCAATCATTTTTCTGTAGCAGCAGCAAGATTTTAATTTCTTTCTGTATTCTAGAGAAGCATCTTTTCAAGGACGTGAGAGGGTAAGAGCAGGAACAACAGGAAGTGTTGACTTTCTGCTGTGTGCCAGGTATTATGCTGCTCAGTGCGCTCACATACGTTGAGCATGTAATTATCTCTTTCTGGACTTCCTATCCCACGTTGTCCCCTTGGCAAATTCTTTCTCATCCTTCACGTTTCAGACACCTCCCCCTCCCTTTCTACAGCCTTCCGCAATTCACACTCTTAGGCTCCTACTGCACTTGCTGTGTAGCGCTTTTCTCATAATCTACTTCTTGTTTGCATATCTGTCTCAAGCAAGTGAATTAAATGAGGATAAGAAATTTGTGTTTCTATCTTCAGTGGCCAGCAGAGTCTGGCACACTGAAGGCACTCAATGAATAAAGGCTGAGTTGATGAATATCTCATTTAATCATCATGCTTCAAGGTAGTTATTATTATCCTCATTTTATTAATTGGTTACTTGAGGCTCAGATAAATTTACTCACCCAGGGTTTTAAAAGAAAAAAAAACCTTAAGTGGCAGGGGCAGGTTTCTGCACTGAATGCTAAGCCACTATGTCTCACTGCTTTAAAAACACAGTTCCAAAGTAGTACTGTTGATATGCGGGACTTAGCTGTATAAGCAGTGCTCAGATATTCCAGTATTCCTGTCTGAAGTCTAGATTTCTGATTTTCCTCACCCTTAGGAAACTTTCATATGACTATCAACATAGGGGACAAGTTGAAAGTTTAAATGTATTTCTCATAGGAAGCTACAACAGATACCAACTGTATAATCTTAAACTTAAGATTTAAAAATATTAGCTGTCTGGGACTTCCCTGGCAGTCCAGTGGTTAAGACTCTGCTTCCACTGAAGGGGTCACACGTTCGATCCCTGGTCTGGGAACTAAGATCGTGCATGCCACGCCGAGTGGCCAAAAAAATAAAAATAATAGTAAATTATTAATATTAGAATAGGCAGATCTGTAGAGACAGAAAATAGATTAGTGGTTGCCTGGAGCTAGAGGAATGGTGGTGACTGCTAATGGGTATGAGGGGGTTTTTTTTGAGAGGGTGATAAAATGTTCCAAAATTAGATTGTGGTAATGGCTGTACAACTGAATATACTAAAAACCAGTGACTTGCATGCTTTAAATGAGTGAATAGTATATGAACTATATCTCAGTAAAGCTGTTTTTAAAAGTATTAACTGAGAATAAAAAATGATGTGTCATCAGATTTTCCAGCATTCTTTCAGTAGCTTATATATTTGGGTTATCGTCTCTGTTATCTTCACTCTTAGAGAAAAGCTCTTCCTCATTACAACTAGGTAAATTTTCGTTTTGTGTGTTTTTGCGTGGGTGCCCTTTTAGTTTTAGTTATATCATTCACATGAGACCATCAGTGTCAACACCCCTAGCTCCGAACCTCCTTCCTTCATCTGGGCAGTGAGAATGGTGAACATGCTCACTCAGTCTTTGCTGAATTACCAGCTGGGCCTCACAGTGATGGGAGCAGCATCGTGAAGCCACTTGCCCCCAAGGAGAGGGCCACAGACTCTCCCAGGCTGCTCCTGGCTTCTGGGCAAGGAGCCACAGGTCAGAGGCCTTGCTCTCACAGCAGGGAGAGAGTGATGCCAAGTTTCCCAGGACAAATGGTTAATATACAAGGATGAATCAGAGAACTGAACAGTCCACCCTTCACATCTTTAGTTGGTGGAATTTGCTTTGATTTGTTCTCATTTTCTTGAACCATCTGTGCGTGGCAACATTGGTCAGCTTTGTTTCACCACACCTTCATCTCCCAGCCAGTAGTCGCTAAAGCTCCTTTTTCAGACTTATTGATTGTGACCCATAGTCATACATTTACGTTGTGACCCGTTGTGGATCATGGTCATAAAGGCTCTGAGGGGATCCCAGCGTGCAAAGAAACTGGATTTGTTCAAGGTTCCTCCACCACTCAGCAGTAGGGTTGGATGACAGGAACCTCGTAGAACAGTCTACATTTCTGAATGAAAAAGCTACTTTAGCAACCCCTAGCTGGCAGATTAAGGAAAGGGACTCTACTTATCCTTATCATTTTTTTCTTGCCTTAGAGATGGAGGGTGGGAATTCTTTTTGGTAGTCAGTGATGCAGTGGGTAAAAATCTTCCACTTATTAAAGAGAAACTATGTTGTGGTTATACAGATTACCCAGCTGCGGTTAACATCTATGAAAACCATTTCCTGAGTGCAGTAAAAAGAAAGTTTTCTGCTTTCTGTACCAGACTCCGTGGGAACAGATATTTTTCTTTGTTGAAATCCATTGCATTGCTTTAGCAAAGTGACACCTAGGGCTCAGGCTTGAAACAGCCCCCTTCTTTTGATCATGCTTGTGCAGGTAATTGCTTCCCAAGGACTCTTTAAATCCTAGATTGTAAAGGGGTCCTGTGACAATGGGAAAACTGTGGATAATGGTGTGTCCTGGCTTTTTGAGGACAGATGGGAGCTGCCCTGGAGTGGGGCAGGTTGGGGTCTGGGCCTCGTTGAGTTGCCCACTGAGTTACCAGGATAGCGGCTTCTGGGAAGCCAGAGAAGATGCCCTGGCAAGCGAGCGAGCGACTGACAGTGCAGATGCCGCCCTGAGAGGGATTTGGAGTCAGGGCCCCAGCAGGAGTGTCAAGTGCTGGAAATTACCTTTCTTACTATTCAGCCCCATCTAATGAAAGGACCATAAAGTGCACATGCACACACACACACACACACACGCACGCACGGCAGAACTGTGAGGTGTCGGGAATCACTGCATGCTTATTTAGTAGTGGTAAGAAGTTGAGGCATGGAGGGGAGTAATTTTGCAAAATGTGTGCTAGCTAACTCCTGTGTGTTCAAAGCCTTGTGGCTAATGTGCCTACCCATTTCTAGAAAGGGGCGCAGGCATGACTCATCTGGTCTGACTGAGGACACCCCCCACATCCTGAAACTTCGACCTGATCTCAGCCTGGGAGGTGGCCAACAATTTAAAAATGCATTTTATGTTGACATCCTCAGACATTTTCATGAGGAGATGGAGACCTGCCTGAGAAAAAGCAAGCCGGGAGTCAAACAACAGAATGAGGTTTGAGAAAACATGCCAACTCCTGAATCAGCAATTAGCCAAAACAAGCCAGTCGGAGCACATGTATCTTCTGGGCTTTGCTTCTCATGTTGGCTGGTGTCTCTGACAGATGTGCTCTTTTCCTGATGGGATCGATCAGGGTGAGTGTGGCTCCTGCCCTCAGACCAGACAGGTCGTCCGCAGAGCCGCCCTGGCCTGGTGCAGTCACAGGACGAAACCAACAGAGCTCTCCTTCGGAAGGGCCTTGATGTGTTAGCCGCCAGATCCTGATTCTGCCTCATCTCTCCTTTGCCTCTATGGCTGTGATTGGTTGGAGCCCATATGGAAGCAGTATCAGGAAAAACAAGCTGTGCCTTCCTCAGTTGAGCTCCCAGGGTTCTGCATAAAGAAAAATGTCATTATGGGCTTTGTTAGAAGCTGTATTTAATAATTCCTTTAAAATTCGGTCTCAGAAATGTAAATGGCCTGTTTGTGTTGGTCAATACATTATTCTCCCCAACTCTGCCTGATCATACAAATGAAAGCAACAGCAGTTTGCACCTCAAGGGGAAAGTGTCCCTCCCCTCCCCAGGCATAACCCTCATTCCCAATAAACTAAACATTTCCTCCTTGGAGAGCCCTCAGGCCTCCTTCACTCCCCAACTGCTGTGAAATGGTGGAGGCCCTTCCCTGCTTTGCCCTGAGCCCCCATCATGGGAATGGTGTGAGGAAGGAAGTTGCTGGAGCAGAGGCAGGAAGGGATGTGGCATTATCTCTTCCCCAGGGAATGAGATACAACCACGGGGGAGTGGGACAAAGGAGAAGGGAAATTCAGTAGTATTTCCTACAGGTCTGGTGGGTAGGCCAGAGGGTTTTGCTTTGCCACTGACTTCATGTCACTTAACCCTATGCATACCAGGCCTCCAGCCCTTGAGAAGAGTATCCAGGTATCGAGGTGAATGCTTCCGTGTTGGCCAGAGACCTCTGTGCTCACCATTGGCAGATCTAGTCTAGGGTTCTGCTGATGATCTCATAACCATTGGCCTTTCTCCAGTTACTGCTTTTTCCCTTTTTAGAGACTTTCTTACAGCCAGAGCTTTATGATCCCTTTGGGATTTTCTGCATATTTATCCTTCAAATAGGGTCCTTCACTATTCATTCACCCCAGTCTGTCCTTAGACATGGCCAAGGCATTATAGGTGAGGTATGAAATAAGCAGTCAGAACTTCCTGAAGGTATTATTCTACATATTACACATTAATTACAAATTAATCACAGAGAAGAGAATGTACGTTTACAAATGAGAGCTCTTGCAGTCACCACATTACCCAAGGGGCCACACTTAGCATCATGAGTCCTGGGCTGACCTGACACTATGTGTCCATTACTATGTGATGGTGCAGTGAGAAGTACCCTACCTCATGTCCATGGCATATTTGGTATAGGAAAGAGACAAATCCTAAACGAGCAGTATTCTGTAAAACAACCAACCTAGACTCAAAAGACTGTCAAAGACCAAAAAACAAACAAAACAAAAGACAGAAGACTGTGCTAGATTAAAGGAGGCTAAGGAAACCCCAGATGTGGTGCCTGTTTAGAGGCAATGGGGAACAAATGTGAAGGCCGTTGGGGAGGCATTGAGGGAAATGTGAATATGAACTTTAAGTTAGATTACACCATTCTATCAATGTGAGATTTCTTGGGTATAAGGTGTTGTTTATGTAGAAGAATGTCCTTAGGAGACACACACAAAGTATTTAGAGGTGAAGGAGCATGAATCACCCCCCCAAAAAAAGATAAGCAGATGTGGCAAAATGTTAATAATTGGTTAATCTAAGTGAAGAGTGTTTAGGTAATAGTCGTTCTCTGCTTTCAACTTTTCTGTCAGTTTGACATTTTTCAAACAGGAAAGTTGAGGGAAATTTCTCAGTAGACCACACTGCTGTTCTTGTGCCATCACATTCCATACCGCAGAAGCAGGAGTGCACTGGATGCTCGCATACCCTAAAGCTCACCCACCCACCTGGCAACCCAAGCCCTTTTGCATCTTCATACAGCATTTTTCTCTGCGTTAAGTGTGTGAACCAAGCATTGCAGAGGCCTCACGTGCACCAAGGAATGGTGTGGGAAAGGACCCATTCTTTCCTAATGCTTGTCTAAATTTGACCCTCTCTGAAAGGTCTGAACTAGGCAGATTAATAAAGACAAACAACAATAAAAACAAACAATTGCCTTCTGTGGCAAGGGGCGCAAGCCCACTGAGCTGGTTTCAGCAGAACAATAGACCAGTGGACGACTGTTCTTCACAAAGAGGGGCATTAACTTTCTCTTGGCATATGATGCAAATAAACTACTGCCCAACAGATCAGTTAGTTTGTCCCAGAGAAAAAGTCCATTTCAGTCACTTGAGAGTCCCTAACCCCAAGTTACTTGTCTCAAAAATAAATGACCTTTATCGCAAGAGAGACCAGAAACTGTGCAGTTAGAGGATCCCTGCTGCTCTGGGGAGAACTGACTGTGAATGAATGTCTTCTATAGGAAGAGCTGTCCATTTAAACAGAACCAAGTCAGCTAGAATAGTCCTCCCAGCAGCAGCTCAAAGGCCAAAGCAGGCAAAATAGACCTCTGTGCTTAACAGGTAGGGAAGGAAGAGTTGAAAGGGGCTTTTTCTATAATACAGTGTTTTAGAAGCTTAGAATTCAGGGCTTTTGCAACCAGAATCATCAGGTATGTTTCATAGACATGCTATAAAGATGCAGAGCAGCGGAAATCAAATCAGACAAACTTACGTTCCCTTCACTCTTTTTTTTTAAATTTATTTATTTATTTACATTTGGCTGCATTGGGTCTTTGTTGCTGCACGTGCGCTTTCTCTAGTTGCGGCGAGTGGGGGCTACTCTTCATTGTGGTACGCGGGCTTCTCATTGCGGTGGTTTCTCTTGTTGTGGAGCACGGGCTCTAGGCACACGGGCTTCAGTAGTTGTGGCACGCAGGCTCAGTAGTTGTGGCTCGCGGGCTCTAGAGCGCAGGCTCAGTATTTGTGGCGCACGGGCTTAGTTGCCGCGTGGCATGTGGGATCTTCGCAGACCAGGGCGCGAACCTGTGTCCCCTGCATTGGCAGGCGGATTCTTAACCACTGCGCCACCAGGGAAGTCCCTCCCTTTACTCTTGGATTGGCATAAGATCAATAACTGAGTAGCAGATCGTTTTCTATTTGTACAAAAACGGAAGCTGCTGCTGTTTTCCAGCTTTTATTTCACCTTTTGCTGATAGATGCCTTTTTTTTGGCTGGCAGTGTATCAATGTCAATATTTCTGGTTTTCCACTTTCCTGAGTCCCGATGTCCCATAGAATACTGTCAATACAATGTTGGGAAGTGAATGGGATTTAAACTCTTTTCCTAATTTACCACTGGCTTCCAGTCCATTTCCTTGAGTCATCTTGTCTTGGGCTTTGTGGAGATTATTTGGAGACTTACACAGGTGGGGAGTGAAATTGGCCCAGAGACTAGGGCTTTACATTTCATTCTTCGGGATTTCAGCTTAATCCAAAGAAGATCTGAAAGAGAATAGTGGTTTCAATCAGACAGCTCTCACTGAAGAATTTCATCATAAACTTTCTTCCCATTTCTCAGGAAGTACCATGCCAGTTCCAGACCCTTGTATGGCTCTGGAAAATAGTCCATGGGTAAGCTACAAATAAGTCCACTCCTTACGAATGACTGTAAACAGATGACAAATACTAAGGAAACTGCATATCTCTGCCAAAGAATCTTTGTTCCAAATAATTTGCATGTTAGTGGTTAAACAGGTTGTGAGAGAGAAGGCGTAGGCTCGAGCTGGGCTCTGTATGTTGAAGTTCTAAGTAAAGGTCAGTAGTGCTTCCGTGCACATGTGTTGACCCTATCCTTGCTTGTCCAATTTTGGCGTTTCCTTTTCTTTCCTGTTGGTCCAAGTGCAGTGTTAAATCCTTCTGTTATAAGAGAAGATTCACTTGGATAAGTCCATTATCGAATCATATTAAACATGTAGTGGTCACGTACCATGTCAAGGCTTTGTACTACGCTGGGTGAGCCAAGAATGAGTAAGACATGGGCCCTGTGTACAGTAAGCTCCAGGACAACAGGGAAAATAAGAATATCCTCCCCAACCCCAAAATCAGCAGTGAAATTGGTGTGTGGAAGGGATCTCCAAAGGTTATCTGTCCTCAGCTCTAGTATCAGCAAGGTGGAGAAGACAGGCCAGGTGTCAAAAGCACTGAGTACTAGACCCAAGTCTCCCACGGTGAACTTGGGCAGATTTCTTAACCTTCTTAGACTTCAGTTAACTCATCTCTAAAATAAAGAGGTTGCATTAAATAGCCTCTCAGCCGCTCCCTGTTTTGTGTCCTGATAGTATTTGGTCACAGTTTTTTTGGATGATGATCTCCTCTACTAGATTTTCTCCTGGAAGCCAAAGATTATGCTTTATATATTTTTGTATCCCCAGTTCCAAGCACATTGTCTGGTGTACAGTAATTTCTGATTAATCTTTGTTGGATGAGTCCAATGAACGAATGACTCTAAATTTATTCCCAAACCTCAAATTCTATTCTGTGAGACAGCTGGGTGCCTGAGGCTGATTTTAAAGATTATGGGAAAGATGTTCCCACCTTTTCTTCACAACCAGTTGTTGTGTCCTCTCATCCTTTCTGTTTCTGTTTAAGAAGTTATTTTCCCAGCTCCTTTCCAGTACCTCTCATAAATAAATAGCAGGATCCAGAGCATCACTGAGCATGGCCAGATAAAGCAGTGCTTTTGCTACGAAACAAATCATTTGAGTGACTCTGTGTCCATGCTCATGGGACTGGAGCAAAGAAAACATGTTACTTTAATATCTTTATAATAGACTCAACAGGATGGAGTTTATCATTTAGTTGCAGTGAATTTTGTTAAACTTCCATTCTGGGGGCTAAAAGGCAGCATAATTTCTAGCAAAATATCATTGTAAACTTTGAATTCAGCAAGGAAAAAGACAATGGTCATTTTGCCCTTTTTGTCCCTTTTACTCTTCTGAGATTCTGAATATTTTTTTGTGAGGTCTTGGTTGGTGTCTGGTGTTGGGACACGTCATCGGGCTTGGTACAGTGGGAAGGGAATTGGGATAATTGCTGATTGATGGAGAACAGGACAGAAAGCACAAGAAAAAAGGCTTAGTAAGAGGCTCTTTCACAAGTGTGTTGTGCACTCAGCCATACTCTCTGATGGCACGGAAGCCAGCTGCTTAGAGTGAAGGCCGTGCTCCTCAGACAGGATTAGTCCTCACATCGAACTTACGGTCGTAAGATCAGTAGAGTAGGAGGAGGCGGTTGAAATGTCACTGTTACATTGAAAACACCTCGGCAGCAGTAGTCTGGATATGTCTGAGTATAACCTTCTGGATGCAGTCTGTGAGGGAGCAAGTGCAGGGTGCCTTCCTGTGGACTTTGACCTCTAACAGGTGGGTGAAGTTTCTCTTGAATGTGGTTTCTGTGACACAGCTCATCCCACTTTAGAACCAAGACTGGAAAATCTGCAGCTGGGGGAGGGGTTGGGCTGTCAAAGCCGACTTTCTGGTAGTCCCTTGCCATTATGGCTTAGGATCCAGAACAAAGAGAAGTCAGTGTTGCTGTTGCTCTGATGCCTGAAACTGCACTGGTTCCTGCTGACAGCAGAGAGGTCTCCAAGGGAATTCGGACCTTCCCCTTTCCCCTGTTTTCCAGTGTACACACCTGCTAAATGCCTGTGGGATGCCAGTGCTGAAGTTGCTCCCTCCTGGCCTAGCTGCAGTTCTGAGAGGAGCCGTAGGCCGAGGCGCTCTCTGCAGTTTCCTTCACAGCAGAATAGAGACAGCCAGCAGCCACTGCCCAGAATCTGGCTCTTTCCTGCCTGCCTCAGCTTTCCCGAAAGCCTGGTGGATGAACTTTAACAGCAGAGATGGGTCCAAGGTCAGGGTAAATCTGCCTTCCTGACAATTGCAATGGAATGATGCCAGGATTATGCCACTAAAGCCCCATTTCAAGGTGGAGAGCGAGTGTGAGACCCCACATTCCAGGTTCCAGGAACCAAGTGCTGGTCTCTCCATGATGATGAACCTCCGCATGTTTTGGCTGCTACTGTAAATGTGTCGTTCACTTTGATTTAGCCTCAGGTACAAGAGGGGTAATGTTGCTTTTGAGGCCATCAGATTAGGAAATCATACACCGTGTTAATGATCCAATGCAAGCAGACATAGAAGCTTTCTCCTAAAGCCTAATAGCACAGGTGAAATTTTGCTGATATTCCTTTAAAGGGGGATTACAACTTTTCCTTTTCTAGAACCTTTTTCACTGCTATGCGGCAAAAATCATTTTCCCATAGACTTCTCGAAGTGACTTGTTGAAAAGATGGTATATTCTGGTAATACTGTCAGAGCTGTAGGCTGTCGGGGAGAGATGGTGTACAGAGCCGTGGTGCTGCCCAGATAAAATGGGGAACCCTGAGTTGCTGAGAGCTGATTGGCAAATATAAGTGGAAATTCCTCCCCTTAGAATTCCCCAATTTAGAAGTGTTCTGAACACCTTTATTCTGCAAAAATCTGATTCTCTCCCACTAATTGGTTCTGTGATCCAGGTGACATTGTTGAGTTTATCGAGTGTCCACCGTTTACAGAACTATATCCATGTGCTAGAGAGAGATTTGGAGACCCAGAACTTAAGTATCCACACGATATAGAGCCTGCAAAGGGAAAGTCATGTTTCTCCTCAACATCTTTGCTAGATTCCTCTCAAAGCAGAACCTTAGGTAAGGCTTTGAGTGCAGGTGGTTTAGTTGGGGAGGTGTGCCAAGAAGCAAGAGTTGAGGGGGTGGGAAAAGTGAGGCAGGGAAGGCCGAAAAGCCAATACAAGAGTGCCCACATTTCCAAGGCCACGAGCCATCAGGACTTCTGAGAAGCATTCAGTGTACCTCCCAGGACTGCCTATGTGAGGACAAGAGGTTGGGCCATTTAGCCACCAGCTCCTGTCCGCCACAACCACTCCACCACAGTGCTTCTGGCATGTAGGCAGGGTCAAAGGACACCCTGCGGCCAGAAATGGAAAGCCTCCAGGTGTGTGGCTTTGGTGAGATGTTGTCCGCAGTGGTTCTGAGCTTCCTCAGAGCTGACCAGTGCAGCAGCAGCTGAACGTAGAGCCCTCAAGCACCTGTTACGGAGAGGAGCAGTGCCGTAATGGGAAAAGAACAGGGGTGCAGTAGAAACACCAGCAGGAGGTATCTAGTTCAGAGACTGGGGGAAGGGTCTGGGAAAGCCTCCTGCAGGAAGCAGTTTCTAAGCTAAGGCAAGACCAGATGAATGGGAGGGGGACCAGGAGAGGTGAACTGCAGGTGTGGCTGGAGTGTAGGTTGCAAGGGGAGATGTGGCGAGAGAAGATCAGGAAGAACTCTGCGAGCGAAGGAGTTTAGACTTTATTGTAAGAGTAGTTAGGGGTCAAGGAGGAGACATTAACCAGAAAGACGTGATAAGCTTCATATTTTCAAAAATTCACGGTGAAGACAGCATGTAGGATAGATGCCAGGATGGAGCAGGTGAGTGATGGTGGGACAAGACAGAAGTCAGGGAGACAAGTGAAGAGCCTGCTTAATCATCCAGGTGAGAATATAAAAATGAGAACCAGGACAGTAGCAGTGAAGCAGGTGAGAAGGGGAAAGATTTGAGCCATATTAAGTTTCTGCCTCCCCACTTATGCTCTGTTCCTGGTAAAATATAGTCTGTGTGTGTTGATGGAGAGATTGTTGTAGGGACCGTTATCCGGAAAAGAATTAGAAGATATGAATCAAAAGCTCATAAAGAGCTCTTTGGAAAATCCTTAAGCAAATTGGGAATAAAATAGCCGTCAGAAAATCTCTCAAGTAAATTCTCACGTTAGAAGTGAGACAGCACAGTGCACCACACTGAGGGTCAGAAAAGCCTTGTTTTGCCCTGGATCTGCATCTTCTGTTGGTCTGACCTTTGTTGTATCATTTAACCTCTCTGCACTTTATTTGTCCAACTCGAAATGAGGACAGTGATGCCTGTCCAGCCTCTTCTGAGTTGATCTTAAGCTGACAGCCTGTAGTAGGGTATGACCACAACAGGGAAGCTAATGAGAGTGTGGAGGGTAATGGTTCAGCCCCAGGAGTCTTGTGTTCAGTGTGGACACTGGCCTATCGGCTCGTTCCAGGGCAGAGGTAGTGAGCCACCCCTCACTGGCCCTGTGCTGCAGGAAGGTGGGATTTCAGAATGGTTGGTGAGACACAAGATCATCTTGAAGTTCCTCCTCCAACTCTGAGACTCAGTGGTCCTCTTTCACGGCACTAGGGAGAGTAAGATGAGAAATGGCTATGAAACACTTGGGTAATGAGCCTTCTAGGCAAGTGAGAGGTATTAGTATTGATGTTGTCAGTAGGCCTTGTGTTGTTAGCTCAGAGAGGTTTTAAATGTTTTAACCGTCTTGCATATCCCAGTAAAGCAGAAAATGGCTTCTAGTTTCCTGTGTGCTGGTATATAACTTGTTTTACTTTCTAAAGAGACCAAAAGCCATGTTCATTCCATACTTCCTTCCCCTAGTACCACCTTCTTACTAGCTGCATTCTGTCTTGCTTATTTTATCTCATACATTTAACATTGACTAGAAACATTTGACCTGCCAGGACTTGAACTTGGACATATGGGATTTCTCCCACCGTCCACGACAGCATAACCAGCAAGTAGAGCACAGGCTGTACATTCCCTGCTTTCAGGATGAGGAATGTTCTCCACCTCCTGGGAAAAACCAGGGTCCTGACTCACAGGAGTTGAAAGGAAACTGATCTTAGGGTCTTTTTAAGATCCTGTAACTCTTGCTCATCAGTGTTGGGATCTGGTTCTCTTTCTCTTGAAAGGATTCCCTGGGGCTTTAGTGCACAGATGATGACAGTGATTCAGGATGGATAACATTTATTGCCCCTTTGCTCTGTGCCAGCTGCTGTTTTAAGCACTTTATATAGAGGATACACTACAGCCCTCTGAGTAAGCATTCACTTTGTGGATTAGGAAACCGAGGCAGATGTAGTTAAATACCTAGCCTAAAGTCACATGGCTCACGCTGGAATATGAAGCAAGGCATGTGATTGTAAAACCATGTCTGAATCATGCTGCACTTCTCCCTCCTTGCAAGCAGAGACCTGTCTGTCATACAGAGCAGACAGAGGTCTTCAGGATTTCCTATCCCCAGGTCGTTAGAGTGGTCAGAGGTATTGAGCAGGAAGAGTGCATTAGGATTCTGGTCTCCTTACTGTGCTCTCCACAGCGACAGGAAGTACCCTGGATGCAAACATGGCTCCCATTAAGATAAATCGCTTGAATCTAGGGAGGCCCGTGCCAATCAGAAAAACCATTAATCAAGAGATTAGAGTTTTTACCTGCTACATGTTTCATGTTTTTGCTTTCCCTAGGTTAAAAAGATCAAGTGGCATGAGCAGCCTTCTGGGGAAAATAGGAGCCAAGAAGCAGAAGATGAGCACCCTAGAGAAGTCCAAGCTGGACTGGGAGAGCTTCAAGGAGGAGGAGGGCATTGGCGAAGAACTAGCCATCCACAATCGGGGGAAGGAGGGGTAAGAAGCAGTGCATTCTATTCTCTGAAAATCCTCCAAACCCTGGGCTAGTTCATTGCACATGCGCCACCCAATTTAAGTAGGCAGGAGCTTTTCACGGTAAAACAAAAAACATGAGCTCTCTGGTTTGTTGTTGAAGCTGTGTTCTAATGTGGGCAGGTCCTGTCGGTGAGGAAAACATTGGGGTGACAGGAAGGGGGTGGGGGGGCACGTGAGCAGCACTTCTCTCGGGGAGAGGCACGTCTGCCAAGCTGAATTTGCTGAATTGCAGCTCCCATGAACTGTAAGTCACCTCGTTTGTTCATGTGGTCAGATCTGGCTCACCGTATCAGCCTCAGTCTCATCTGAATTATTTGGCCTTCTGAGAAGCCAGACGAGCTCAGTGCATCAAACGCAGAGTCAACAGAGCGCCTAGATGTTGTCGGGTATTGTGGGATCTTTTTGTCCGTGTCATTGTGGCCCCGGGGTGGGGCTTCACCTTTGGCTTCAACCTATGTGACACACCAGCCCTCAGACAGCATCTGGGCCATCACATGCACCCTCTTCCTCTTCACTTTGGAATACAAAGAGGGTGTCCATAAACTGTGTACAGGAATGTCCTGAGAGAAACGGTGTTCACTGAGTACTTAGGAACCTCAGAAGGAGCCAAGAACAAAGTTACGACAGAAGTGGGTCCATGGCTCAAGGTCCACACTCCCCACCCCTAACAGTGAAAGGAAGTGTGCGTGGCCCATCAGACAGCCCTGGTACTCCACATGCCTGCCCCTCTCCAGCAGGGGCTCTCCCTGCAGTCGCTGTGCATCCCTGAGGCTCAGCTCCTTCACCAGTAAAACTGAGATAGTAATACCACCCTTAGGGTGGTTGTGAGGCTCTCATGAGACAAAACGTGATATATATATCATGCATATATGTATATAGCACAGGCAGACCTCAGAGATATTGCAGGTTCTGTTCCAGACCACTGCAATGAAGCAAATATCGCAATAAAGTGAGTCATGCAAATTTCTTGGTTTCCCAGTGCATATAAAAGTTATGTTTATACGATACTGTAGTCTATTAAGGATGCAAGCATTATATCTAAAACACAATGTACAAGCCTTAATTAAAAAATACTTTATTGCTAAAAAATGCTGACAATCATCTGACAACACAAGATTGCCACAGTCCTTCAATTTGTTAAAAACTTAGTATCTGCAAAGTGCAATAAAGTGGAGTACGATAAGAAAGGCATAAAGCCCTGTCCACATAAAGCCCTTTGCAGAACTGCCCGTCACTGTCACTTAAAGGTGTGTATTAAGTGGTAGTCATTCAGGTTACTTATATGCTAAATTATAATAAAGATAGGTGAGGGATTTGTTTGGGGGGTCATTTTTCTAGATTAGGTTTCACGAGTATTTGAATGAACGTAGAAGCTGATCAGTAGATTAAAAAAAAAATGCCTTTAATGACTTCATGAGCTTTTTTAACTACCAGACTTCTAAGTCCATCTGTCAAAGATGATTTGCCACAGGACAGAGGTAGAAGTACCATAGCCATCTGGGGAAGGGCCCACAAGAAAGCACAAGCAGGAGTCAGTGTTACCTGCAGAAGGCCTCTGATGCATGCCCTGAACCTCCCTACTCTGACTCAGCTCTAGTAACTCAGCCCCGCCACTTCTCCATGTTTGCCTGGTGATCTCAGGCAGCAGAGGAACTGCCAGTGCGTGCCACACTTTACTGCTTCTCTGAGGATTGATTATATGGGTTAGACAGTGTTCGTTCTGTTAATAGAGGTCTTATAAAAGTAAGGAGTGGTGCTGTTGAAGATAAGGGAGAGATAAGAAAATGTAGGCTGGAAGAGAAAACAAGATTAAAAAGGACATCTGCCCAATGAGGACTTTTCAGGCAATGGAAAATCACATAACTGGGTTAGGGAACAGCTAATAGCATACAACTTTTAAGCTCTTTGCTTTTCCCTCTGTCTCTGAGCCTTTTCCGCCTGGCCAGATGATTCCACGGATCTGATTGTATTTTTCCAGTGCAGATCTGATGACTTCTGTGCTCTGCCTTTGGGTCTTCTCACCTGCCCTCTCTAGTGCCCACCCCATACCTCCACTCACTGCCTTTCCTAGCTCCTGGCAGATTAAAGGGCCCAACCCCTAGTCCAGGGAGGGAACTATTACTCTGGTTCTTACCTTGGCTAAGCATGAGAACCTTCTGGGGGTTTTTCCAGAGTTACATGACAAGGGCATCCCTGTGCACCGCTGAATCAAGAGTCACAGATGTCTGTGTGGTGTGTGTATACACACACACACACACACACACACGATGGAATATTACTCAGCCATAAAAAAGAATGAAATTTTGCCGTTTGCAACAACATGGATGGACTTGGAGAGTATATGCTTAGTGAAATAAGTCAGACAGAGAAAGACAAATGTGGAATCTAAAAAATACAACAAACGAGTGAATAAAACAAAAAAGAACTTACAAATACAGAGAACAAACTTAGTGGTTACCAATGGGGAGAAGGAAGGGAGAAGGGGCAAGACAGGGGTAGAGGATTAAGAGGTACAAACTACTACGTATAAAATAAATAAGCTATATGGGAATATAGCCAGTATTTTATAACTATATGGAGTATAACCTTTAACAATTGTGAATTACTTGGGAATTCTCTGGCAGTCCAGTGGTTAGGAACTCCACGCTTCCATTGCAGGGGGCACGGGTTCAATTCTTGGTCAGGGAACTAAGATCCCACAAGCTTTGCGGCTGCGCCAAAAAAAAAAAAAATTGCGAATTACTACGTTGTACACCTGAAACTGATATAATATTGTACAGCAACTATACCTCAATTTAAAAAAAAAGAGTCACAGATACCGGTATCTTTAAATCACTCCTCAGGTGCTTCTCATGCACAGCCTGGATTGAGACTCACTAGACCACAGCAACTAAATTCTAGAAATGAGAGCAAGACAGTCAGCTGCTGGGTGAGCCTATCCAGCACGTATGTAACTTAGAGAGCTGACTTCAAAACAGGGACTGTCGAGAAGGGCAAGAAGATTTCTACTGAGAAGTGTGCCCAGTGCCACAGTGTCAGAGGGTGGGAAGCACAAGCCAAACCTGAAAGGTCTGTTTGGTCAGGCCCCCAAATTCTCTTACACAGATGCCAACGAGAGCAAAGGCCACCTGGGGAGAGTCTGCTCTGAGGGAATATGTGGAGAATCCCAAGAAGTATTACCATGGAACAAAAGTGATCTCTGCTGAAACTAAGGGGGAAAGGTCCTATTTGATAACATCTCAAAAAAGCTACTTATGAGTAATGATTGGCCTCTACCATATTTATTATGAGACTGTGACATTTTTACAGACACCATATTTAAATTGTTCTCCTATACAAGAATCCAAATCATGGATAGTGATAAAAAATATTCCTGTAATACAGACCTAAAATAAGATGGAATTGAGGTTAAAAGATGATGTTGTGCTTTTTGTGTTTTGATAGTAATTCTACTTCGGTAAGTGCTATCCCATCTTTCCCCTTGTAAAGCTTTAATAGAATTTGAAGCTACATTGGTCAATATTGGATTATTATTGTCCAATTTTTAAATTTTATTTAGTTTATTTATTTTTGGCTGCATTGGGTCTTCGTTGCTGCGCGCAGGCTTTCTGTAGTTGTGACGAGCGGGGGCTACTCTTCATTGTGGTGCGCGGTCTTCTCATTGTGGTGGCTTCTCTTGTTGCGGAGCATGAGCTCTAGGCACATGGACTTCAGTAGTTGCACTACGTGGGCTCAGTAGTTGCAGCACGCGGGCCCTATAGCATGCGGGCTTCAGTAGTTGTGGCACACAGGCTCAGTAGTTGTGGCGCACGGGCTTAGTTGCTCCGCGGCATGTGGGATCTTCCTAGACCAGGGCTGCATTAGCAGGCGGATTCTTAACCACTGCGCCACCAGGGAAGCCCTACTGTCCAATTTTTTAAAAGCAGTTTTGCTGTGTGAAAATATTCACATAAAGAAGCAAAGCACCTTAAGAAACAGCAGGGGGCTTCCCTGGTGGCGCAGTGGTTGAGAGTCCGCCTGCCGATGCAGGGGACGCGGGTTCGTGCCCCAGTCCGGGAAGATCCCGCATGCCGCGGAGCAGCTGGGCCCGTGAGCCATGGCCGCTGAGCCTGCGTGTCCGGAGCCTGTGCTCCGCAACGGGAGAGGCCACAACAGTGAGAGGCCCACGTACCGCAAAAAAAAAAAAAGAAAGAAAGAAACAGCAGGCACAGGACCAGATCTGCAAAGAATTTAGACAATGGAAATATCAGAGACAGGTTTTAATACAATTACGCCTACTGTATTTAAAGAAGTAGACAAACTTGAAAATATTTGCAAGAAGAAGAAACTATAAAACGTGGCCTGAAAGACCCAAACAAAATTTCTAGAAATGAAAAATTTAATAACTATAATTAAAAATGAGAGGGATAGATTTAATAGTAGTTAGATGAGCAGAAAAGAGAAATACATGCACTGGAAAAGAGCCAGAAGAAATCATCCAGAATATTGTTCAGAGAGACAAAAAATAAGGAAGAGGGAAGTTAAGCCTCCTGGAGGACAGCGTGGGAAGAGATGAGAGACACCTCTTTACAGACTTTTCAAAACTCAGAGAATCCCAAGATAAATAAAATAGAAATCCACACTGCAGAGTGAAGTTGCAGGAAACCCGTGACAAAGAGAAAAATCTTAAGAGCAGCCAGAAAAAAGAGATTTCTTTGAAAGGAGGGGCAGTTAGACTGACAGGTAGCTTCTCAATTAACAGTACTTTTCATAACATCCCCAAATTGGAAACAACTCCGATGTCTATTTGTAATAGACAAATAAAGTGTGATGTGTTCACACACTGGGATACTCTTTACCAATTGGAATGAACATGGGTAAATATCAGTAACATAATAACACAAAGAAGTTCATGCAGTATGGTTCCATGTATTATATTTATTTGTTTTAATTCCATTTATATGAAGGTCAAAAATGGGCAAAAACAAAAATGGGCAAAAACAATGCGTCCATTAGGTCAATTTGTGAAGAAGCAAGCCACAAAAGAACGCACACAGTATATGTCTATTTATGTCGAGTTCTCAGGCCGTCACCAGGTCAAGGAGCCGAATGCTGCCAGCCTTCAGGAGGCACGTTCATAACTTTCACCCCACACCCACACCCAACACCCAAGCCCAGCCAGGTGTGAGCCTGCCCACATTTCCACTTCCCTTTCAAGTTTCTGTTCCTCTGACATTACAATCTAGTTGTGCCTAATTGCAAATCATTATAAAGCAAGCTCTCCCAGTACAGCTTGGACTTCTCTAGGGCGCTCATCTTCTGCTTCTTGGCTTGCTATATAGTGATTCATCTGCCTTGCCCATTTTATACTCTGTGTGTGTGCGTGTTTGTTATATTTTACAGTAAACTGAAGTGCAGTTGAATTCAAATCCTGGCTCTTCTACCAGGCTGCCATGTGCTCCAGCCCCAGTTTCTTCATCTGTGAAGTAGAAACTCTTCAGTGTACTCCCAAGTTTATAATGGGAATTAAATAAGTAGGGGAAATGTCTGGCATGTTTATAGGATTCCCCCCCACGCCAAGTCTCCGCCCCCTCTTCTTTCTTCTGTCTGCCATTACTGACCACGCCAAGCTTAGGGCCTTACTGGAAGGCTAGGTGCTCTATTCCTCTAAATCCCTTCCTGGTGTATTCCTGCCAAGCCTTCAGGAACACTTCCCACAACCGTGGCCAGTACAGCTTGGGGGCATCTCCTCTCTGTCTCCCAGGCTGGCCTCTCTTCCTTCTCTGGGCTTTTAAAGTAGGGAAGTCCCAGGGCTGAGTGATGGGCAGCCGTCGTTCCTCATATTCTCTCCCCCAGGAAAGCTAATTCCCTGGCTTAAGTACTATTTTCTGCTGACAACTCGCAAAAAAGCTCTCTCCTGCCGGACCATCCCACTGAGCTGCAGACTCCCGTAGCAGCTGTTTAGTTGACATCTCCATTTGCATGTCCAAGACATTACATCAAACTTAACATCCAAAACCAAATACAGATATCCCCCACTGTTCAAAAGCTTGCTTACACCACTTTGCTTTTGCGAAAGACCTCTACATTTTCTCCCTAACTGAAAGAAATCTGAAGAGGATTTTCGTTTTCACCAAAAGGCAATTGCTTCTTCACTTCACGCCATTTCAGCTAAGAGAGGTGTTATAGGGACGCTCTACTTTTGGATAGCTTGAGATACCTCTGCTTGCTTGCTTTCCATAAACAGACTCCTTCCTCAGACTTCTCAGAAAACGGCACCATCACCATCCACCCAACTGATGAAAGAAAGCCCTCGGAGCATCCTCTTTCCACTCAATCCTGAAACTGTCCAATAGACAGTTCTGTCATGAAGTATTTTGGTCCATCCCAGCTGCCTGCAGTCCGGTACAAGCTCTGCTCCCTGCTTCTGTATCTGTACCTTCCCTCCATTCTTCTCTACATCACAGCCAAAATGATTTTTTGAAAGTACAAACCATTTTTCCTCTCTTCCCTGCTGATTTTAAGTAGCACTTAAACGAGTGTTCACCTCCTTACCCTGGCGTTTGCAGGCCCCCCGAGCCGTCCCCTGCCCACCTCTGACCCTCTCCCCTGCTCCAGGCGGCCCAGCCCCTGCACTGCTCCTCCGGGTCCTCCTCCACGGTGGGCTCTTGTTGTGTCACTCAGATGCCACTCTCACTCTCTGAGTAGCCCCACCTTAGGAACCCTCCATCAAATCACCCTCTTTGACCTTCTTCATCACATTTATTGTCAGTTGATACATGTTGTCGTGTTTTGTTTCATGTACGGTAAGCCCCGAAGGGCAGGGTCTGGTTCACCACCCTGCCACCAGCGGGGTGCTAGAAGAGCATCTGTCCCAGAGCAGGCGCTGAGCCATTGCACTGTCTAAATGCACATCCCACTAGCTGTCAGGCAGCCATGGCTTTGTTTTGGAACCTAGTAAGATGGGCATTAACCACCCAGAAAGGAAGGGCATGACAAGTCAGAATGACATCTCCACCTAGGCATCATTTTCAGACAGCAAAGTTGGTTAAAATGCCTGTTCCAAAGAGGTCAGCTGCACAGCAAAGAATCGCTGCCTTTCCTCTGAGCCGTGGACTCCAGGGCACAGTCCAGCATTTCAGGATCAGTGTCACCAGTCGGCACTCAAGGCCTTTAACATTGCTTCCCTCTATTCCTATAACTGATCGCACTAGGTTCCCTGGCAGTGTTCGCCATCAGCAGTGCGTCTCTCCAACACTGCTGAGGTAGAGGCCAGCAGGTTTAGGGGGAGGGATCAACGCAGAGAAAATGAGAGGAATACGGGCTTGGTCTCGGCTGCTGCTGGCAATCAAATTGAAGGTCATGGAGCTCGATGATTGGAGACCAGGTGTGCTTGTGATTTGGAGAGGCGTGAAGGAGAGAGAAAATAATTTTCTTTCTCCAAAGAATCTATCTCCGTGACCCCCAAGAGTCACTCTTTCAGAACGAGCACAATCTTGAGGTGAGATGGGAGGAAAGCAGTGGACAAGAAAATTAAAATCACCACCCTTTCACTTGGGCCCTCGAGGTGTTTGCGAGTCATCCTCTTGCACAGGGCTTGTGTGATGTTGAGCAGATTGCTTCTTTCACTTGCACTTCTCAGGGCAAAGAAGTGCACCTCTTAGTACTTCCATCACAGAGCTTTACTCCAGCCTCAGACGGCCTGCGCTGTCTGTGGCTTTCTGGTGTTGGTCCACTTTCCTTCTCAGGTTTATGCTGCACAGAACGCCTGCTGGCTCTGCTGAGGGCATAGTGATAACGCAGCCCTGAAACGTCCTCTGTTATGTGCCTGCTTCGGATTTCCCTGCACCTCCCTGTGCTCTTTCTTTTCCTAACCAGTGGGCAGGACGCCTCTCGTGGGCGGTTGTGACTGTTTGGTGGAGCTTTTGGGGATCAGCTGCCCCACAGAACTCTGCCTTCTTGTGGGGGTGGATGGGCGTCCTTTCACTTGCAGCCTGGTTTCCCAGAAGTAGGTACTAACATGTTCTCTGGAAGCATTTTCTACCCTTCTCGTCCTCTTCTTCTATTTTTCCTTCCCTCCACATTGGCCTAGATCTCAAGAAAATTGGTGGCAGAAAAGTAATTTGGGTTGCAGGATCAAAAAGATGACCGAGCCTATTGTGTCTAACCTGGTTCTGAAAGGGAAAGCTTAGAAAATCCCTTAGGTTTTGGTGCTATTAGCATATTTTATTAATGACAGTGAAGAGCTGTAGCCTCTTAAATGGGCCACATAAGGCAGGAGTGGTGGGAAGGGATGATCCCCTCTGCCCTTCCCAGTAGACTGGGCTGAATCAGTCTGGGTCCCCAGGAGTGCTGGGCACAGACCAGAAAAGAAGCCTTGCACTTGTCAGCTGGTGGTTCTCTTCTGGGACTGTAACCCGCTTAAGGTGCCTGAAAACTTTCTGAGGCTCAGTTTAAATAGGTCGTCCACTCGGGCCACCTTGGAGGAGGCAGCCTTCCCCACAAGCCCTTCCTCTTTCTGGGGCATTTGGTCTCTTGGTCCCTGTTCCAGCTGTCCCAGTTTCTGAGGCTTTATAGTGATACAGTCAGGTCAGAAATGGGAAGCAAGAACCGCACAACACTCATAGGCATTTTTGGTTTTATTGTTTACAAAGTACTTCTCACAGTTTCATTGTACTGTCAGAGGGGTGTTGTAATTTTTATTCCTGTTTTACAGAGAAGAAAAATAAAGTATCTTGCCCACAGTCACACACATAGTAAATGTCAGAGCCACCCTCATCCTTGGCACCTTTTCTGTCTTGAGGGTGGGAGGAGGATGTCGAGTAGAAGTGTTGTTCCTGATCAGCTCTTGGCCGCAAACCAAAGCCATCACAAGGATCCTGTTAGCAGCTGCAGATGCTGTGAATGGGGGAATGAAGTCGCCAAACCTGCCTTGATGGCCTTTGTCTGGGTTGCCCTTGAGAATTGCATTCTGCATATGTGCCCCTCTTTGCTGCCTGAGGCGTTCCCTAAACCTGAACTCTGCCTGCACCTGCTTGTTTAGCACCCAGCGTGGCTTCGCTCTTGATAGTCTCAAAGTCAGCTGGACCCGGCACCAGCACCGCTTCCGGGAACCTGGAAGGCATTATTCATGCTCAGTGAGCATCTTAATTTAAGTATCACTTCCTCTTCTTTAAAGGAAAGTCAAGAAGACAGACCACAAATGCTCAAAGCCACATACTTCCTCTTCTTTCCGCCCCCAGGCCCGCTCTCTCAGGTATCCCTGGGTAATGGCTCTCTTGAAACATGCCCTAAAGTTGTCTTGAACCATGGCTCCCGCATTTGTTCTTTGGGAACTTCCAGAGAGGCAGTTAAAGCGCAGGCTGTCAGAACACTGATCTCCGTCGTGGTCTTCACCAGGGCCTGTGGGCTGGGGTGGGGAGGGGTGACGGTTGTAGTGTGACAAAGCCCGTCAGTGATCTCGGTTAACAGTCCCCACTGGGGAATCATGGGTCCCTTGGTGGTAGACAGAAGATGAATTTGTTCTGTCATGTGTCTACTTACCGGCCACAGTCTCTCCTGCTTTCACACTTTATCAAAAGGGGTCCACAGTGTCTGTGGCTTCCCCATCTGCCGGGGAATCTGAAATTGAAATTTAACCAGGCATCCTGTATTTCATTTGCGAAATTTGATGACCTGACCTTGAGGGCTTATGTCAAGCCTACAAGCAGGCCCTGCCCTTGTGTTTCCAGCCATTCTGGCCCCTCCTTGGCAATTTTGACACAGCAGCTGAGTTCCTGATCCCAGACCAGGTGGTAGCTAGTAGTTGCTGATAACGTGCGTCAAGAGAGCTGACTGTTCCCCTTGGATTGATTGTCCTCAGAGCCCTGACAGAAGCTGGCTTCCCGAAATGATGGTGACAACTCTGCCATTTTATTGAGCACCTGCTCTGTGCTAGGCATAATATGTACACTATTGCATTTAATCCCCACAACAGCCCTTCAGAGTAGGAATGATTAAGGATGATTACCTTTTTTTGGGGGGCGGGCAAATTAGGAAACAGAATTAGCAAGGTTACGTGGCTTACCCAGAGACACAGCTAGCAAGCCGCAGGGTCGGGATTCAAGCTGAGAGCTGCCACCCTGTCCGTAGTGAGGTATAGGGTTAGTGGCCGCAGGCCTGGCTGGAGAGCGGATGGGCTGGACTGGGTTGCTCCTCACAGGGTGCTGTGGGCAGGCAAGCGAGGCTCTGAACTCAGCAAAGGAACACAGGGTCCTGAACCTGCTAACGTTCTCACCCTAAACGTAATGACCTTGTAATGACAGATGCATATTTTCCACAGTGCAACAAAGGAAAGATTAGTGCAGAGATTCAATTCTGCCTCCCGTTTTCAGTGGCAGTTTTGCTCTCTCAACAGATTAATTAGCAGCAGAGATCCCCTCCCCTCAGGCAAGCAGCAGCACAGTTCAGGCCAGAAGGTGCACGAAAATGCAGCTGTGTCTCATTCAGCGGCCAGCCTTCTCCTCGCAGTGCCTGCTGCTTCAGCCCTGTGCTTCCTTCTCACCCTGCCTGGGAGGCCGACGGAAGCCTTGTCTGCTGAGCCTGGCCAAGATGAGGGGCAAACCACCAGCTTTTAGGGGACCCTGTGTGTGAGCCGTGGATGGCAGAGGTGCTTGACCTCGTTCCCTTGGAGGAATTTAAGGAAAGGCCTCTTCTGTCGTCCTCGCAGAAGCACCCTGGCTGCATCTGGGTGGAGGACACAAGGAGAGGTGGTGGGAAGGGTGAGGGGAAGGAAGGAGCTGCAGGTAAATACCTTCGACGGTGAGCGCTCTGCGCACCTCAGCCCACTTCACCTTCCCTGCAGCCCCAGGAGGTAGTTCTTACTGGTTTCTTCCATTTGTAGGGGCACCTTTTCCCACATTTTGATGCGTGTGTGCAGGGTACATAGCTTTCTCTCCCCACCAACTCAGCGCACCGCCAAGGCCAGGAAATGTGGTGTCACTATTTTGCTGCTGAGAAAAGCGACGCTCCTTGACCAGCATGGTCTGCTAATGTCTAACCAAGCCAGGCTCTGAACCTGGGCTGGAGGGAGCCCCCATTCTTTCCTTAAAACCTGGTTACAAAATTGCAACATTTTCTTGCCTTCAGCCTCTAATGTACTTCCCCTTGATAAGTTGTTGGTTTCTCTTTTTCATTCTATTTTCACTCACATCTGAACCAGAAACGTGCTTGTTTAGACTAAATGGGAGTGGTCTGGATGTTCCTGAAATAGTCGTGTTGTCCACTCTGGGCACCACCTGTGGTCATCCGTTTATGTTTGCTGTAACCCGATAATCCCACAGGCCAAGTGGACCCCTTTACACCGGGGTGAGGGATGCGGGGGACAGGACAGGACAGTGCAGGGGAGGCATTTTCTTTTACTGCGTCTGCTGACAGATACCTTCATTTTCTTCCAGGTACATTGAACGGAAAGCTTTTCTAGACCGAGTGGATCACAGACAGTTTGAAATCGAGCGAGATCTCAGGCTGAGCAAAATGAAACCCTGATGTGATGAGGAACCTACAGCAGCTTAATCCTGTTTACAACGTGAGCTTTTTGTGCGTCTTTGAAATGTTTCCCGTGTTTCCCATTGACTGTTTCCCAGCAAGGTCTTTTTTTCTACATTGAATTTCTGTCTTTGTATCTTGATCTCATGTGATTTCATTCATTTTACTTTTAATAGTTTGTCCTTTAAAAAATAAAAATTAAAAAGTACAGGTTGATCCTGTGAGAGGCTGGTGAAGATGACAGCACTCACCTTTCCTTTGTTCTGCTACAAAGTCCACCAGGCCAAGCCAGCACCTCCCAGGCCTGTCCTGGCCACCATGGTGGAGAGAGTGACCAGCCTGCACACACGTGAACCCCCAGAGGCTGTAGGGCTCCCTGTGAAGAGGCTCGCCAGTGTTGGTGGAACACCAAGTCCCTGGGCAGCTCTGTTCTCAGTTCCACTCCTGCTTCTCTCCTGATCTCTTTCTCTCTCCTGAATGGGATTCCTATTTGCTGGTATAATGTGAGGCTGAAAATAAGGATACACTATTACTGCATTAGGGATTTTTCTTTTCCTTCAGCCATTTTCATGTTCTCAAAGTCAACTTCATGTGTGCTCTCACCTCAGTAATGCTTTAATTTTTGGTTTGTCAAAGAAGACTCCAAAGGACTTTTTTTTTTAACTCTTTAGGAAAATTTAAATTCCAAACTTCATATTAATAAAGCAGTAAACAGCACATCCTGCCCCTGTGGGCTGGTGGTGGGGATGTCCTGAGTAACACGGACAGGTTTGGGGGAGGTAGGGTTCCAAAGACTGGAATTCAGAATCCTGCCTGGACATCTACCAGCTCTGTGACCTTGAGCACAGTTCAGCTTTCTGAACCTTCATTTTCTGGTCTGTAAGTGGCCTGAGTAATACCAGAACCTCACAGGGTCGAGATGAGCCAGTGACATGTGCAGGGAACACGCACAGGTCTCCCCCTCCAGTCCTCTAATATGTGGGCAGAACCTCATGCAGCCAAGACCTGATTGTCAGCCCTGCATGGCCGTGAGGTTATGACCCTCATTACTCACTGAGGCCAGGCTGGGTGGTCGGGCTGATTGAGGTGTGTGCATCTTCAGTTGAGAATCATCTTTTCTGTCAGAGTCTTCTTTGAACCATAGCCCACAGTTTTTAAGAACAGGTGGATAATATTTTATCTAGCTCTTCACATCCACACTTAGTGAAAACTAATCTGCCTGACTCCCAAAGGAAGTGACATCTCTTTATCTAGGAGTCGGGAATTGCCAAGGAAAATGTTTGCAGGAAGTGGGGGCCTGAGTCAGCGCCGGGAGGCAGCTCGGTAGCCCTTTGCCGGGCACCGTGCGCCTCCCTTGTCCGTGGCATGGATGACTGAGGAGGGCAGCCAAGGATACTTCCTGCTGGTCTGTGGAGTCCAGAGAATCCCTGAGAGATGAGTTTCCTGGCCTTGCTCCTGCCATCAGTCTTTGTCTTCTTGTCCCAGATAAACGCATCACATTTCCAGAGCATCTGTTACCTTCCCATTACTGAAAAAAACTGCCCTAAAACAGCATAAGGTCAAAGAATAAAAACAGCCTTCTCTATGTGTTCTGTTCACCTATTTCCCAAGGAACACAGTCCTCTAATTAGGAGCGCTGCATGAGGTCCCTAGGGGAGAAAGGCCGCATTAAGAGCTAAGTCTTGAGTGAGGCGTGCGCCACTGGGGCTGAGGAGGGGAACAGGACTAGGAGCCCAGGGCCCGATTTCATGAGAACTGACAGGTCCAGCAGGCCAGCTGGTAGCTGCTGCTGCAGGAGGGTGCAGAAAACCTCCCTAGAGAAGAGTGGCGTGATGGTGCTGCTGGTAGCCAGGCAGGGACCAGGAAGGCCAGGTGACAGGGCTCTCCAGGTGCTGTGCTGCCTCTTGGCCTCAGCAGGACAGAGGAGGTGTGTGCGGCGTGGCTCTCTGGAGTGCGTCTTCTTCTGGTATTTGGTATCAGTCTTTAGCCAGAACTGGAATTGCTCAGGCATGTTGGGTAAGAGTCCATGACTCTTTTTTTTTTTTTAATTACCAAAAAACCAGTAAACAGATAGGAATTGGTGTAAGATGGTGGACTCCTGGGGAAGGATTCAGAAGCTCTTAGCTTCATCAATAAATGATGCAGTGGTTCCATGTGCCTAGTGCTTCCTCACAAGTTATCTGACCAGAAGAGGAAACTTGCCTGAGGTCAGACTGCGAAACTGCCGGCGGTCACACCTACGTCTTATGCTTAGAGGACAGAAGGCAGGGGGCCCTGCCGGCGAGATGAAACAGCCTCTCATCGCCTTCTGGATCCCAGCTCCTAGTTGAAGGATTCACGTTGGAAAGGAAAGATTTGAGTGCAAGGGGACAGAGCAGCCAAAGATGAAGAGATGCTTCCAGTTGAGAAGAATGGCAGCTGGCACACTCCGGTGCCAGAAGCTTGTGTCAGAAGTACACCAAAGGCTTGGGCACACTGGCTTCAGCTTCCAGTCCTTTGTGCCGTGGGGCGGCATCTGAACCTCTCTTTGGGGAAGAGTGTGCTGCCTCACCTAGACACACTCGGGCCTTGGGCAGACAAGCTGGTGGGGAGGCATAAGCCCTGCCCCAGAACCAAGTTTCTGTGCTACACGGTGTAGGCAGTGTTGCCCTCTCCTCTTTGGGATGCTGCCTGGTTTCAGCGAGTGAGGGGAGGAGGGGCTGGTGCCCAGGTGACAGTACCTCGGAGAGTCGAGGTATGTTAAATGCCATCCCACTGCACCTCCTTCCTTGGGCACACAGGTGTACCCAGGGTTCCTGCTTCAGGCTTTCCTGCAAAGTCTTTCCTTTTTTTCTGCAGCTTTTTTTTCATGCCCTCTTAAGGCAACTTAGATCCAACAGGACCACCAGATGCAATCTTTGTGCACACGAAGTTGACCACAGAGGGAGGGTGGGCTGTGGAAGTCTGGAAGATTCCACCCTGGTTCCCTGCAGCCTGGAATTGCCCAGTCCCCAGAGACTCTCCTTTCCAGAGCCCCTCTCCATGGTCTGCCGGTGAGCTTTCATTGTTGTACCCTCAGAAAGCTGATGGTGTAGACAGATCTCCGCTCAAGTAAGGGACAAGGTGGCTGTGTCAGGGAGGGAAGGGAGAAATTTAACATGAGGAGAACACTGGCAACATCTTACAGTGGGTTTGGAGTCCTGCCTCTAACCTTAGATTGTAGCCCTGCCATCCGGGTTGAGTCCCTCCCTCTGTGTCTCAGATTCCTTGTCTTCAAAAGGTTTCTGAGAATGCTTAATAATCCTGCTCTGCCTACCTCACAGTATTTTGTTAAATGAAATACATTATCCAAGTGTTAAGTTACTCTAATTAAATTGCACACTAAAGGCTCCCAGCTCCCCAAGACAGCCAGGCTTCTGTGAGTATAAATTAGCACCGCCTTGAAGAACACTTTGGCGATGTCTCATGAATCTGGAGCTGCACTCGGCCTGTGACACAGCAGCTCTGCTCTTGGCTTGACATCCTAGAGAAGCACCAGCATGTGCACAAGGAGGCAGGCTCATTGGTGATAGTAAAAACCTGGAAACCACCCAGTGCCCATCAGGAGAAGGGGCCAATTGTGAAATAGCCACACAGTGGAGTACAGTACAGCAGTGAAACGACTGGGCCAGGGCTACATGCCTCAACACAGATGAACCTCTTAAGCAGCGTTGACGCAAAACAACTAACGTACAGTCCCAGTTATACAAGTTCAAAAGCATGCGAACGTAGAGGTGATGGTTGCCCAACATTGTGAATGCAGTAAATGCCACTGAATTGTACACTTTAAAATGGTTAATTTTATGTTATGTGAATTTCACCTCAATAAAATTTTTAAAACATGAGAAAGATACTGTCCTTTGACTCAGAATAATATATATACTATATAATTATATATTCATATATTCATTCAATATAAATATATATAAACAAGTGGGTGATAAACACTAAATTCAGCATAGTGGTTACCTCTCATGGGATTGGGAAGCTTATACAATAAAAGAAAGATAACAGAGGAGCTTCGTTTAATGATGTGGGTTTATATCTTCAGTTGGGAGTTGGGGACACAGATATTTCTTATGTTATTCATTATACCTTTCTACTCTATTTATCTGTAATATTTCAAGATAAATTGTTTTGAAAGAAAGACAAGCCCACATTTAAATTTGCATCACCTCAGTCAGTCTCCTTAGGGAGAGATAGCCAAGGGATGGGGCAGTTCAGGGATGGAGGTGAGCTTGCTGGGTGCCATGGTGATGAGCTTGCTGGGTGTCGAGGAGCTTTTTCTGCCTCCTCTTCTGGGCCAGCAGGCATTCCAGAATGATCCCTCCAAGCTGCTTTTGAGACATTCTCCAGGAGATGAGTGATTCACATAGGTGAACTACTACATGCCCAACCCCTCCAGCCCCAGCTCCCCTTTCTCTGAAAAGCAGGTTGGGTGGCTGGGGGAGCTGAGGGGTCTGTACCAGGACACGTGCCCTGTCCCAGCACAGCTGATGGTGTGATCCCTGCCGATCAGCCTTCCCCTCACCCACAAGGCTGCACAGGTGCACACAAACAGGCCATATGTTAGAAAGATGCTACCGTAGGCCTTGATGCTACCGTAGGACTTGTTAGATGCAAACAAATGGTTCCTGACCTGGATAAATGAGCTTGAAATTTAAAGACACCAAAATGAATTACAGTCAACGTCTTGAGTTTTCTAGTGGAAGTTATGGAGCTGCCTGTTTTCAAACTCTGCCCAGCATCTTGAGCTCACCCCTGGGGCCCTGGGCCACAGCTGTGACATGAGGTCGCTGTGGAGGTGTGGCCATCTCCTCAGGGTGTGGAGGAGTGTTGCTGGGCCTCTGCAGGGAGGGAGGGAACTATCCTCTGACTAACCCCACTAATCTCTGGTAGTGATGTAATGCCTTACTTCTTCCAGTTAACACCTCTACATTAATAACCGAAGCCTGCCCGAGTTTGAGGCACCCTGACTGACAAATAAGAGACTTCTTTTTAAAAATAAATTTATTTATTTGCTTATTTATTTTTGGCTGTGGTGGGTCTTCGTTGCTGCGCTTGGGCTTCCTCTACTTGCGGTCCGTGGGCTTCTCACTGCAGTGGCTTCTCTTGTTGCAGAGCACGGGCTCTAGGTGCGCAGGCTTCACTGGTTGTGGCACGCGGGCTCAGTAGTTGTGGCGTGCAGGCACTAGAATGCAGGTTCAGTAGTTGTGGCTCACAGACTTGGTTGCTCTACGGCATGTGGGATCTTCCCGGACCAGGGTTCGAATCCGTGTACCCTGCACTTGCAGGCGGGTTCTTAACCGCTGCACCACCAGGGAAGTCCCTGGGAGACATTTTTTAAGTCTGGAAGCTCTTTGGGTGCCTGAGGTTGCATCTGTGGCAGGGTGGACCCTCTCTGTCCCAGACACCTCATCAGATTGCCTCATCTTTGCTGTTGTCTCTAGCTGGACCTCACAGTTCTGTTACAGCCCTGCCACTGAGCTCCATTACAGGGCCTTTGAATTTGAGGTTGGTATCCTGAGACACAGGGAGGGGAGCCTGCCCATCCCCGAGTCACACACACACACCCAGCCCTCCTGCACCAACAGTGTCTGGTGTGACCTGTGTGTGCCCTTGAGACCACTATAGACAACTGGGGGTAGAAATGATGTGAATAAGCATCATTGTAGAGGCCTATTCTGTCTTTGCAGTACAACTGTATTTTTTAAAATATTGCAAATACCCCACGTGGTACAATAAATACATATTTTGTTTTTTGTGCAGTTCCTGGCACAAAACCCTTGGAATTTACTCTCTTTGTGTGCTAATGAGAGGACTCCTGGGGGAGCCCGAGCCCAAGTGTTGGGCTGGCCAAAAAGTTCGTTCGGGTATTTCCATAAGATGTTATGGAATAGCTTCCAACTCAACAGCTTCAGTACGGGATCTGATCACCAGGAAAACCACACCTTTGACCCCTTAGAACTTCCAGCCCCACCCTCCACCACCACCCACCACCCGTCCCTCCCTCTGGAGAGGGAGGCCAGAGATCAATCAATCACCAATGGCTAAGGACTTCCCTGGTAGCGCAGTGGTAGGAATCCACCTGCCAATGCAGGGGACACGGGTTCGAGCCCTGGTCCGGGAAGATCCCACATGCCACGGAGCAACTAAGCCTGTGCGCCACAACTACTGAGCCTGCACTCTAGAACCCACGTGCCACAACTACTAAAGCCCGCGCATCTAGAGCCCGTGCTCTGCAACAAGAGAAGCCACCGCAATGAGAAGCCCGCTCACTGCAACGAAGAGGAGCCCCTGCTCACCGCAATTAGAGAAAGCCCGTGCACAGCAACAAAGACCCAACGCAGCCAAAAATAAATAATTTTAAAAAAGAATCACCAATGGCTAATGATTTAATCAATCATGCCAACATAATGGAACCTAAGTAAAAAACCCCGTAAGCAGAGTTTGGGGAGCTTCTAAATTGCTGACCACCTCCACTTGCTGGGCACAGAGGCTCCTGCTCAGGACCCCTCTGGACCATTTTCATTTGACTGTTTGTAGCCTTTATAACATTTTTCGTAAGGAGAGCATCTTCCTGAGTCAGTGAGTTGTTCTAGCGAATTATCACACGTGATGGGTGGTTGTGAGCTGGGCGGCAGCATGGGCAGCAGCCTCGGCAGCCCGTTCTCAGCTGGCGTCTGAAGCGGGGCGGTCTTGTGTGGCTGAGCCCGTACTATGGGGTCTGCGCTAACTCTGGGTAGATAGTGAATGAACTGAACTGAGTTGTTGGACATCTCGTTGGTGAGATTTGGTTGGACCCCACATTTGTCTAACTCTAACGTTAACGCCAAGCATCTGCCACAGGTGACTGAGACGCAGTGCGATATAGTCAAGACACCCTTGCTGGAGAATCAGGACACCCTAATCTCAGCTCTGCTGACCAGCTGGTGCCCTCAGGCATGTGGCTTGGCCTCCTCTGCCCCCATTTCTGCATCTGTAAAAGGAGGGGGGTTAATAACTGTGGGCATTTAACACTAGGAATCTGCGTTTTGTTTTGTTTTGTTCTTGCGGTACACGGGCCTTTCACTGTTGTGGCCTCTCCCGCCGCGGAGCACAGGCTCCGGACGCGCAAGCTCAGCAGCCATGGCTCACGGGCCCAGCCGCTCCGCGGCATGCGGACTGGGGCACGAACCCGTGTCCCCTGCATCGGCAGGCGGACTCCCAACCACTGCGCCACCAGGGAAGCCCGGAATCTGAATTTTGAACAGGAAACCCCATGATTTTATGCACTCTGAAGTTTGAGAACCGCTGCTTATGGCCTCCCTACCTAGAAAAAATGTAAAAGCCTCCAGCTATGTATTTAGGAAAATTCCATTTCCTTTATTCTTACCACTTCAAATAATTCAGACTCCTGAATTCCTGACGCACCAGCAAACCATAATGAGTAAGCCCAGGTTTCCTCCCTGACATCTGCTGAGACCCACCTGCAGGAACTTTCTCCTACCTTCAGAGGCCTTTGCAGGGAAGCCCCTTAAAGTCATCAGTAACTTGGAGAAGCAGCTGAAGTAAGGCCTGGGAAACAAGCGAGAAATTCACACAACAAAATCCACCCAAGTCCCAGCAAACACGTCTGAAGAGGCAACACTCAGCTGCCAGGTTGGCAACAGATGGCAGGACCCATGTGCGCGCGCACACATGCTCACCCCGGCTAAGCCGAGCGTCTAGTGTGTCAGCGAGGTTGCCCGGCAGCTTGGAGAAGACCCAAGTCACCAGAGGCACACCACTTCTGTCAAATCAGCCCTGCACGAGGCAGATGGCCCCAGCTCCCAGGCCAACTCGGCCAGCGCGAGGCCTTCCTGCCAGTGGGAGCTTTGTCTGCACGGGGCTTGACCTCTCTCTTCCCCCTCCTGATGTACCTCTTTTTTCTTCTGATTATCGAAGGCAACCATTCATTGTTGGAAAATTTGGAAGCAGAAAAATTAAAACTTAAATCTCCCATAGTCTTACTAACAGAGAATACTGCTGTGTTCATTTTGGGATACTTTCAGTCTATTTCCCTATGTTTTTACATAGTTTTTCTTTCTTTCTTTTTTTTTTTTTTTTGTTGTACGCGGGCCTCTCACTGTTGTGGCCTCTCCCGTTGTGGAGCACAGGCTCCGGACGCGCAGGCTCAGCGGCCATGGCTCACCGGCCCAGCCACTCCGCGGCATGTGGGATCTTCCTGGACTGGGGCACGAACCCGTGTCCCCTGCATCGGCAGGCGGACTCTCAACCACTGCGCCACCAGGGAAGCCCTACATAGCTTTTCTTAACACTACTGGAATTATACTCTACCCGTGAAGCTCAATACAGAAGCTAGTAACCACATGTGGATATTTTGATTTAAATTTTAAATTCATTAGAATTCATAATTGAGTTCTTTGGTCACACTAGCCAAAGATTTCAACTGCTCAGCAGTCACGTGACCAGGGACTACACTACTGGAAAGTGCAGGTATTGAACGTTTCCATCAGCACAGAATTCTGTTGGACCGCACTGGTGTATGTAGTTTTGTATTCTTTTTTTAACCTATGGTATGTACTATGAGCACATCCCCATTTATTCAAACATTCTTTGAGAAAATGATTTTTAACGGCTGCATAATGTACCATTACATGCTTGTACCACAATTTGTTTCATCAGTCCTCAACCATTGGCCACTAAGGTTACCGACTTTTTGTCATTATACATGATGCTGTGGTGAACTGCCTAGTCCTGAGATCTGGACCTGCATCCCTGATCATTTCCAGATCACTGCTACAAGTGGAATTGTCATGTCAGGGAAGGTGACATTTTCAAGGCCTTGAAATATAATGCCCAGTTACCTCCCAAAAGGGTCTTCCTCCGTCCAGCAGGGCGGTTGTGCCCCTCTCTTCCTATGTAAACCCTCTGAGAAGACAAGGTTCAGCAAGGAAGCCCTGTCTGCCTGTCTCTGAACACAGAGCCCAGTGCTTTGGGGGAGACATGTCTGGAAGTAGGAGGAGAACGCCACCCATGGAGAAGACTGGACTAGGTCATCCCTGAGACCTACTAGCATCTTCTGCAGTACCAGCCCAGGGCTCTGTCTCTGGAAGAAGCATTTGGACGGGGCAGGTGTGATGGTTAATTTTTTGTGCAAACTTGACTGGGCTAAGGGATGCCCAGGTAGCTGGTAAAAACATGTCTGTAAGGGGTTTTCTAGAAACAGCATTCGAATGGGTAGACTGAGAAGAAGATCATAGTCACCAATGTCGATAGGCATCATCCAACCCACTGAGGGCCTGAATAGAACAAAAGTTGGAGGAAGGGCGAATCTGCTCTCTCCTTAAGCTCAGACACCCATTTCCTCCTGTCCATCTGCACTCATGCCTGCAGGCTTGGACTGGGACTTACACTGTCAGCTCCCCAGGGTCTCCAGCCTGCAGACAGCAGAACCCTCAGCCTGTCTATGTCCTACTGGTTCTTCTTCTCTGGAGAACCCTAATGCAGCAGGAATATGCCCCAATGCCCCTTGATTCATCTAAACCTGGATTAATCTGTTTTGTATTTTTTTAACCTATGGTATTTAACCTATGTGATTAACATCACATTAATCTGTGAGTCCCTCTAAATGTTTTCTGAATCCATTTATCCTCTCCCTGCTCAGGGTAAGTGAGTTTTGTTCAGTTAGAGGTGGGGCTTCACTTCACTTCTCTCATGCTTCCCAAGTCGTTCTGAGGTTTGGTAACATTTTCGTTTTGAGGTTTGGTCTACATTCGTCTTAAATTATCATTCACAACCACCTAGCCTCCCATCTCATCCCCTCTCGGTCGGTCTTTATCTTTCCTAACAAGGGCTCCTCTTCTAAGCCTTTCCATGGCTTGCCCATCCCCTTTCTCATGTCAGTTGCCCTTTTGTGTGTCCTCCACGTCTCCCACCTCAGCCCTGACTTGGGCAGTCAGACCTGCTCACGGGATTCCAGACTTGTGGTTCAGACCTCAAGCGTCAATTCTGGCACCCCTCTCTCCTTTGCAATTTGGGCGGCTGCTTGCGGCCTCACTTTTGCTTTCTATAAGATGGGGGTCGACAGTTATGAAGCAGCACAGCCAGACTGGACTTGGTGGCATCCGCTCCATTCAGTGCATCCTTAGACAAAGGGGAGCCATCAAGGATGGAACCGTGTGAGAGCCAGAGCTGGCCTGGCTTCTGTGCTTGCAGATGAGAACTGGCCCCTGCTGTCAGTTACAGCAAGACCCCGGACCTCCTGGGATGAGCTGGGCTTAGGTCACCATAGGCCTCAGGGTTGGTGAAGACTCCTACTGTGGAGATGGGTGAAGGGATTATCTACGAGGAAACCACTTAAGGCCAAAAGTTACATCCTTCTGGAGAGCCTGAGACGCTGGCCGCAAGAACAACACCCCACGACGTTCAAAGCCTCTGGGGCAGCTGCCCTGGCCTCTTTCCAAGCTGAGTCATGGCATTTAGTGTATTCAACACCCACCCTAAACCAATAGGCCCAGAGGCCAGAGAATAAAGAAGTGAGCCTGCGTCCGTTCACAGAGGGAGCTTTCCCACCCTCACCCCTCTTTACAGTACATTCTGTCATGGGCTGTCTCAGAAGACTGAGGTCCTAGCTGCAACTCTGTGGTGCCTTCGTGAAGCCTCTTCCTCTCCCCTGGGGCGCCTTCCTGAACAGGGAAAGGTTTGGGCCTCCAGGGAGGAGCAGCGGCTCCTGCCTCAGGAGAGCCTGAGAAGTAGAAAGCTGGGGCCCAGCAAGGCAAGCTGGTAGGTGGAGGGTGGAGAGACTCGAGTCAGCGATTCTGACAGCAACAGCGTATAACTGCTGTAACTGGGAGTCACACCAGCCCTTCTAGCCCAGCCTGACATCCCAGTCCTTCCAGGACTTTTGAATCAAGGCCACGGCACTGCATGACTCTGGCGGGGGAGAGGGACTGGTCACAAGAATAAAATAGGGACGGGGCTCCGCTTTATTAATCCCCATTTGACAGACTGGGATGAAAACATGCTTAGAGAGTATAGATGCTGTGCTGAAGTTCACACAGCCAGCCTGGTACCCAGACCTGGCTGCCCCGCCCTGCCACTGGACGTCAGAGGTGATAGGGAGTCCAGTTCTGGCCAAAGTACAGACCTCCCTCCCTACAGTGAGTTCCTTTCGTTTCCATGAGAGTCAGCCTCGCTCCCTGGGAGCAGGGAGACTTTCTCAGTGCCCCTGGTGCAGACCCTTGGCCTCCGGACAGCACAGCAGTGATGGGCGTGGGGGCCTGGTGTGCCTGCCGCGCTGAGAACCGAGCTGCTGCTCTGGGGACTCGCACTGGTGACCCCAGTGTGGCAGCAGCTGTTTAATAATTTAGAGAATGTATACTATTCAGCCGGGCGGCTTCATCCCTGGGTTCAGAAACACAATGCCCTGGGGATTGTTTCCAGTGGAGAGTGAAATTCCACTTGTCACGGGCACTGAGAACACAGGCCTGTTCCTGGAAGGGGCTCTGGTCCCTGGGTGTTTACAAACATCCTAGGAGACCAGGAGGCCAGCAGCCAGGGCCCTGGGGCTGGGGTGGGGCTGCGGGTCTCCCAGCTCAGCTGTCTGCTGCTGGGGAACTGTGAGTCCCTTCCCCTCTGTCTCCTGCCTCCTCAGAGGCGATGGGACTGCATGGGAACCTGTTCAGGGTGGCTTTGTATTTCCTAGAACTCGGCGATTGCATTTTCCCCTCCCTGGTGGCGCAGTGGTTGAGGGTCCGCCTGCCGATGCAGGGGACATGAGTTCGTGCCCTGGTCCGGGAAGATCCCACATGCCTCGGAGCGGCTGGGCCCGTGAGCCATGGCCGCTGAGCCTGCGCGTCCAGAGCCTGTGCTCCGCAATGGGAGAGGCCACAACAGTGAGAGGCCCGCGTACCGCAAAAAAAAAAAAAAGGTGTTTTTATATTTAAAAAAAAACCAAACTTAACACTTGAAAACGTTTTGCTAAGTGCAATAAGCCAGACCCAGAAGGATCAATATTGTATGATTGCACTTATGTGAGGGACTAGAATAGGCAAATTCATAGAGACAGAAAGCATGGTGGTTGCTGTGGCTGGGAGGAAGGCAGGGGAGTTATTGTTTAATGGGTGCAGAGCTGCTTGAGATGAGAAAGTTCTGGAAATGGGCAGTGGTAATGGTTATAGGTCACTGCGAATGTACTTCTTGCCACTGAATTGTAGACTTAAAAATAGTTAAAACAGTAAATTTAATGTTATGTATGTTTTACCACAATTTAAAAAAGTGTTTACTATAAAAAAAAAGGGTTGCACAAATAATGAATGTTCACTCAAGAAACATTAGAAAATAGAGGAAATAATTTTAGTTAACCAAAACCCCCTCTTTTTCTCCAAACAGCAAACAAACTAGTCTCCTGTGAAATTTTAATCTGTAAAGACAGAAAAAGCTCTACTTATTAATCCGTAGAGTACCAAGCACTGAATAGGCCTTCCCTAAATATGACACAATGGTGAAAAAAATCCTACCCCTTCCCCAAGATAACCACAGCTGATATTTGGTATCTATCCTTCCACACTTTTCCCAGTGCAAACATATGACATAAATATAAATATGTGATTTTTTATGAAAATAGGATCCATCTGTACCTATTATTTGGAAGCCTATTTTTCCTTGCTTTACAGTATATTGTAAACGTGTTTTCATGTCATTCCGTATCATTTGTGGTGGAGCCCAAGATTGAATTCTGTCCTGGGAATGTTGCGTGAATTGTTTCACTAGTGCCTATTACTGAACTTGTAAGTTGTTCCCATGTTTTCCTGATCATAAGGAAAGCTACAAGTCACATCCTTGCACGTGTATCTTTGGCTACTTGTGAGTGTATTTTTTTAGGATAAGTTCGTGGCATTGCTGAGTCAAAGAGTCCCTGCCTGTTAGGGGTTTTTGCCAGACTGTATGCTGGAGCCACACATCACCTATAGCTGTTCCCGTGAACAATGAGAGATGTCTCTTAAACTGAGTGAGAGGATTCCCGGGCTGGCCAAATGCAGCCATGGCGGAAGTTTAGGCTTTAGTGCCCAGTGGGGGAGTAGCTTTGGGGGGCCCAGGGTCCCCCCCATACACATCTGAATCCCCAGAATTTATGACTAGGTTACCTTACAAGGCAAAAGGTGCCTTGCAGGTGTGATTAAATTAATGATCTTGAGATGCAGAGATTTTCCTGGATTACTTGAGTGGGCCCAACGTAATCACAAGCTTCTTATAAGAGGGAGTCAGGAGAAGGAGATGTGATGTGATGATGGAAGCAGAGGTTGGAGTGATGCAGGGCCACAAGCCGAGGAATGCAGGTGAAACCGCAAGAAGGTGAAAAGGGCAAGGAAACGATTCTCCTCAGAGCCTCCAGAAGGAATGCAGCCCTGCCAACCCATTTTGGACTTCTGACCTCAAGAACTGTAGGGTAATAAATTCATGTTGTTTAGCCACTACGTTTGGGGTATTTTTTTTTTTTTTTTTTTTAATGGCTGTGTTGGGTCTTCGTTGCAGTGCGTGGGCTTTCTCTCTAGTTGTGGAGAGCAGGGGCTAGTCTTCGTTGTGGTGCACGTGCTTCTCATTGCAGTGGCTTCTCTTGTTGTGGAGTGTGGGCTCAGTAGTTGTGGCTCACAGGCTCTAGAGCGCAGGCTCAGTAGTTGTGGTGCACCAGCTTAGTCGCTCTGCAGCATGTGGGATCTTCCTGGACCAGGGCTCGAACCCGTGACCCCTGCATTGGCAGGAGGATTCTTAACCACTGCGCCACCAGGGAAGTCCTGGAGTAATTTGTTACAGCAGCAATAAGGAACTAATACATCTCCCTCCTGCTACCAGGCCTTGAAACATCATTGTCTAAGGGATGAGGGTCTCCCTCTGTGCCTAGCAGCCTGATGACCTGAACATCACCCTCTCCCTTAACCAGAGGCCTTCCAGGCAAAGCATACCCAAGGTTCTGTGCATGGGGGACAGAAAAGGAGGTGCCCCAGCCCCCAGGGCCCACCCTTGACCAGACTGTGAAATTATCCTCAAGGATGTTGGAAACTGGACTTGCTTAAGGTCATAGGGTAAGTGTGAGGTGGTGCCAGGACTGAACCCCAGGGTCTTGCCTGGCAGGCCAGTGAGGTCCCCATCCACTCCACTAAGCTGAGCCTCTTTCTTTGCCAGTCTGACTTGCCCTCCTGGAGAGAGGTAGTCATTCACACTTTAGCATGAGTAAGATAGGACAGCTGCCTGTGCATACACCACCTGTCAGTATTGTATTACTACAGAGTAGCAGAGTTCGACTCTCATGTTGAAAACCAGGCTTGGGGTGGGTAGTTTCCCTTCTCATCCACTCCAGGGCTCACAGAGTCCTGCTGGCCACCTCCAACCCTGAAGTCTCCTTCTAGGCCTCCCCAAAACAAACTCAGTTCTTGCCCTCCACAGGGAGTTGCTCATGCCTGTGGTCATGGTGGTCCCTGCTGTTTAATAAGAATTCTGTGTCAGGTCCAGTGCCCTGAACTTTACCTGAGCCATTCAACAGAGTCCTCTCAACCACCCAGAGGATATTATCCTCCCATTTCACAGATAAGGAAACTGAGCCCCAGGCAGGTTAACTCACAGGAACAAGATCATTCAGCTGCAAGCAGAGGAGCAGGGTTCCAAGCAGGTGATCTGACCCCAGGGCCTAGAGCTGCCAGGGTTGGCCTGTAGAAGCACTGGCTTACACAGTCAATGTTTCAAAACCTAGAGATTTTATAAAAAATCTTGATTTCTAGATTCACTTGAAAGACTGATGGTTTGGAGGTTGTGGCCCCAACCACACCCCTCTGTTGGGTTCCCATTTCCCTATATCCAGGAGTGTGGAAGGAGTCCTTCCCCACTGCTCACCCAGCTCTGGCCTGGGCACTGAGAGGTGGGGCCGATGGGAGAGAAGACAGGAGCAGTGGGCGATAAGAATCCAGACGGGGCTTCCCTGGTGGCGCAGTGGTTGAGAATCTGCCTGCTAATGCAGGGGACACGGGTTTGAGCCCTGGTCTGGGAGGATCCCACGTGCCGCGGAGCAACTAGGCCCGTGCGCCACAACTACTGAGCCTGAGTGTCTGGAGCCTGTGCTCCACAACAAGAGAGGCCACGATAGTGAGAGGCCCGCGCACCGCGATGAAGAGTGGCCCCCGCTTGCCACAACTAGAGAAAGCCCCCGCACAGAAATGAAGACCCAACACAGCAAAAATAAATTAATTAATTAATAAACTCCTACCCACAACACCTTAAAAAAAAAAAAAAAAAGAATCCAGACGAAGTAGGAGAGAAAGGAGGGTTGGAGCCTGGGCTCCAGGAGGAAGGCTCAGTGTGGTAGGGGGAGAGGGTGGCAGAGGAGGGACGTCTGAGACAGCGGGCATGTGTGGCCTGGAGCCTGGGCACTAGGCTGAACTGCTGCTCCCAGCTCAGGAGACCCTGTGCCAGCTGGATACAGGCAAGTGGGCACGGGCAGGGCTGCCTGCCAGACAAACACAGAGAGCCCTTTGAGTGGGTGGCAGCTGTCACCCCAGACTCCCCTCTGTTTGCTGTGGCCCTGCCTGCCCCCTCTAGCCCAGGAAAGGCCCCCAGGAAGCAGGGACAGTTTGTATGTGATGGGCAGCATAACAAAGTGGTCAGACCCTTGGTACTGCCTTCTGGTAGCCGAGGCATCTCAGAGCCTCAATCTGTTCTATGTAACATGGGAACAGCAAGGCCTACCTGGCAGGGGGCGGGGCAATTAGGATGCACAGGTATGTGCACAGTGCTTGGACACCATGTCAGATGTGGAAGAGCTGAAGAAATCGGGGGTTTAACCCGGAGAAAAGAAGGCTCAGGCCCTGGAGTGCCTGTCTTCCAGTGTCTGAAGGCTGGTCTCTGGTGCAGGGACGGCCTGGTTATGGGTGGCCCTTGAGTGGGGGTTACCAGGAGACAGGATCCTCCCTAAAAGCCCGTCCAGCTCTGTCAGGGTGACCTGACGATCAGCCAGGCTGTTCCCGGGGAGGGGCAGTCAGGGGAGCGCAGAGCAGGCGGAGGAGCTCTGGGCAGAGCTGTGTGTGGGGTTTTGGTGGCGGGGGTGGGGGGGGGGGAGGCGGGGGTGTCGCTGGGCTTTCAGCTGGGTGAGTGGGAAGGGTTTCTAGGAGCCCTGCTCCACTGACTTGCAGTAGCCCTCAGACAGAGATTGGGAGCCCAGCCAGACCACCGGGCAGGCGCCCAGCACCCTGGGCTGGGCAACGTGGGGGTGGGGGTGGGGGGGTTCTGGCCTCCAGACCTAGCGGGCGCGCAGGAGATGCTGCGACTCGAGGTGGCCCCTGAAGGACGGGTAAAGGGTGGAGGCCGAGCCTCGTCGCCGCGTTGGGCCGACAGAAAAATGCCGGGGTCCGGGGTCCTCGCCTTTAACGCGGCCCCGGGCGGAGGAGACGGGAGGGGGAGGGGCGGCACGGGGCGGCGCATGCGCGGCGTGGGCTGGAGCGGCTGGACAGTCCGGCCGCCGGGAGATCGCAGGAGCCAGTCGGGATCCCCGAGAGCGCCGGGACCCCGCGCGGGGGGCTCTGAGCGGCGCGGCAGACCGGCGTCCGCAGCCTGCCGGCGCTGCTGCCCGCCCGGGCCCCGAGAGCGGCGGCCAAGATGTCCGTGCCGGTGAGTACTGACCGCCGGCCGGGACCGCGACCTCACGCCGCCCGCTGCAGGCCTAATGCCGCCGGGGCTCCGGGCTGGGGGTCACCCCACCTGGGCCTTCTCGCGTCGGGGGATGGGGGCAGCCTGGGGTTTCTCCGCGAAGCCGGCCTCTCCGCCTCCGCCTTTCTTTCCATCCTCTCTCTGGAGAGCCGGGTCGGGCTGGGGTCCGTGCTGTCCCCCAGGAATCCCTCCACCACCAGGACGGCTAGGCCTAGTGGGGAGAGGTCTCTGCCGCTCCCCGGGAACCCTCCTACAGGATGGTTGGGCTGGGTGAGGGGGCGGGGTCTGCGTAGTACCCCTGGGAATCACCTAGGACAGCTGCCCTGTTGTGCTCAGGGACCTCACGGGGATGGCCAGGCCTGGAGCCCGGTCTGTACCTCTCCCAAGACCGAGACACCCTTCACCCGGGGCAGCCTGGCGGGGTGGAGATCTGCGCCTACCCCCCAGAACCGGCGGATGCACTCACTTTCCCGGGAAGTTTACCTCTGCGGCTGAACCCCCAAGGGTTCAGGGCCCAGCCTTTTCTTCCCTCCTAGCCATGGGGGCTTCTCTTCTCACCCGACACCCACTCCTCCTAGCCCAGCAGGCAGGCTTGGGCAGCCCCCCAGGGCTCCACACTTTGGCCGGCAACTGGAGGCATCTGAGTCCCACCTCCTGAGGGTGGCAAGTGATCCTGGCCACCGCTGGTCACCAAGCCTCAAGCGCAGACCCTAGCCCGCTTTACAGATGCACAGACTGAGGTGGGGGCTGACACCCTGCTTCCTTCCTTCCCGGAAGGGGCACCTTCTGCTGGAAAGCTGTGGCCTCCAGCCATTGTTTCTCTGCTGCGTTAGGGGCTTTCCCTCTGACAGGAAGGGGCAGTGGCCCAGCGCGCCTGTCCCCTGGCCTGTTTCTGGAACTGCTTGTCACTTGGGGGACCCCGTCCTTACGGTGAAGCAGACAGCTGGGGCTTCCTGGCAGGGCAAGTGGACTTTTAATTACCCACTGTAGAGTGTATGGAGATTACTGGAGGAGAGATGCTGTGTAAGTGCAAAGCATTGTTATTATGGAATTAAAGATCCCAGCTCCTGCCCGCCTCCAGAAGCAGTAATGCAGAGTTACTGAAGAAAAAATTAGGGCTTCCAGACCGTACTGATGTGAAGTCCCCACCCCCATCTGTTCTGGTTCAGAGCATAATTGCCTCATCTTTAGAAAGAAAGAAGACAGAAAATGCCTGCCAAGCCCTTCTCCTGCCCTGCTTTCCTGCAAAGCTCTGGCTCTCTTCTGGCTCGGGGCATTGGGGGAACCTGCCCTGATCCTATGGGCACTGACCAGAGAGATGAGGTGGGCCATCTGAGCCTGCTTGAGGACCTGAATCTCCAGGGCAGTAGTGAATGGGGCATGTGACTCCGGCCACATGAGAGGCTGGACAGCCTAAGTTTGGGACGTCTGCGCTTGATTTGGTGTGGCCTCCACAATCACAGCAGAGGTGCGGATCTGGAGTCTGGGATGGCACCCAGACCCCTTGCCTTATAGAACTTTGGGCAGCCTTCCTGGGCTCTGTGCCTCAGTGGTCCCATCTGTAACAAGAGAGGGATGGTGGGAGGGCCAGGCTCTGGGTGTGATTTGGACGGACAGGCACTGCTGTGGACACCTGCTGTGGAGACCTGCAGTCCAGCTGTGCTCCGTCTCTACACACCATTGCCGGCTCCACGTCGCTTCCCACCCTCCCATCTGCAGCCACAGCCCTTGGAGATTCTGCAGAGGGGAGTGGGGGGGTTCTCACCCTCTGCCCCCTACATACTGGGCTGTCAGATCACCCTGGCTGTCTCCTGGGACCTTGAGCAATGTGTGAACTGGTGGCACTGGGAGAGGAAGTTCATTTTGGGAGCAGCCATGAAATGTTCAGAAAATTGCTTTCATGTGCTGATGAGTGGTGAGGCCAGCCAGCCTCCTGCTCAAGCCCTGCTTTGCGAACCCAGAATGGTGACCGCCCATGTGGTGCTCACGGACACATTTGGGTTTTAAGCATACCCCTTCATTTGGGCAGTCTTTTCCTGGATGGGGCTGACGCAGGCACTTTGGCCCACAGCAATTATAAAATGCTTCAGAATGGGATGGGAGGTGATGGCGGTGAGAGAAGAGGCTGGGGCAAACCAGGTTGGGACAGGAGTGACCTCCTGAGTGTTAGAGCTGGGGGGCCCTGCAGGGATCAGCTTGTCTCCCTCTGTCATTTGACTCACGTGGGGTCTGGGGTCCAGAGAGGGGAAGGCACATGAGGTCCTCCTGACTCCCTGCCTCGTGCTTCTTCCTCTGCCCAGAGCTGAGGCACAGTTCACACAGCACCTGGAGGTGCACTTCCTGGGTGCTGTCTGACATCCGCCTTCTTCTTGGGTATGGCTGGTCAGCACCCAGGACTGTCTCTTCTCTCTGGGCAGGCAGGAAGCATTTGGAAGGAAGATGGCTGTGCCACCCCCTTCAGACCCCTGGTGGGCATTGGAGTGACACTGCCCCCCGGCACTGTCAGGCAGGAAGCCAGCTTCCAGCTTGTAGAGAAGCTGCCTGCTCTCTGTTCCTGCCTCTTGTTTCCTGTCTGGGAAATGGGCACAGCCATTCCAGCCCCTCCTCTGCTCCTTTATTAAGTGAGGAATGGGTCCTTTCAAGGAGCTAAGTGCTGACGTGTGTTGAGTGCATTCTGTGTGCCAGGCGCTGGGCTCGGGGAGGATCTGTAGTCTTGCCAGGGTCGCCTGGCCACTGAGAGACGGAGCCAGGGTGGGCACCAAGTCTGGCAGGATCCAAAGCCAGAAAGTGAGTGTGGCCTCTCTAATTGTAGGGGCTGTGGCCTGTTGAGCCATCCACAGAGGCCAAGGCTGCTGAGAGAGCGACCCTCTGCTCGTGGCTTTCTGAGCATGAGTTTGGGTAACCCCTTCAGCACCCCTGGACATGAGGCAGCTGGGCCTCTGGGTGACCAGGCAGCTCGCCCGGGGCTGTAGCCCTGCGGGCCCCAGCAGCAGTCAGTGGAGATCGGCGGGGCAGGAGTGGCACCTGGTCGAACCTCTGCCAGCGGTCCCAGGGTGCCCTTTGTGCCTGGCTCTGTGCCAGCCACCACTGTGACTGGAGAGCTGGCCAGGGAGCTGGGAGGCTCTGCCCTGGGCTCACCACTGGCCTGGGCAGCCAGGCCATGGACAGCTGGGGCCTGGTAGAACAGGCTCAAAAGAGGACAGTGGGAAGAGGCAGTGTCCAAGTCCAAGGTCCTCAGTTCAGTCTCCGAAGGCCCTGGCACGCCCCTGCTGCCACACTCCTCCCGCTGGCCTTGGACTCTGCCCGGCCCTCCCTCGGCAGGAAGGTCTTCAGCCGCTGCCGTGCTCACCTCGTCACTCCCGCTCGCTCAGGCAGAGGGCAGCGTGCCAGGAAGCCATCCAGGATTCCCATCTGTGATAGTGCATTCATCCTTGGGGTTATCTGGTGCCTGCTAGGCTCCTCAGGGCAGGACCAGGCCTGCTTGATTCCTCTCTCTCCAGCCTATCCTGGCCACCTGCCAAGGAAGTGGCCCTGGGAGCACCGAGGAGCCCACCGCCATATAGGAGTCTATGTCCCTGTGCAGAGAGCCTGCATCCCAGCCACTGTCCTGGAAGCCTTGTTGGGGGCTGAGTGGGTTCCCAGAGAGGCTAAGTCTGGGTGGGGAGGATTTGTGGTGGGTCGAGGGCAAGGGCTCCGGAGTGAATGGTGCTGGCTCGTCTGAGCCAGTTACTGAACCTCTCTGAGCCTGTGTCCTCTGTGTTATGGGGATGTTAACAGCACTGAGCTCTTGGGGTTTTATGAGAACTTGGTGAGGTTTGCAGAAAGCTTTTACTAAGAGGCTAATAAGTCATAGCAGCTACTGCTGTTGAGGTTATTATCTTCATCCTGCCACTGTTGACTGGTGCAGTGGCCGAGACCCACTCCTGGCACCGGCACGACCAGCTTGGGAAGAGATCAGCTCCCTGCCCCCATAATGTTCCACGCCATCCAGCCTGCCTCCAGTAGCTTTCTCTTTAGGGTCGGTTCCGGCCAGGGCCTTAGCAGTGGAATGACCCCAGCCCCTCCCCTGCCTCTTGAGCCTTGGATGGACAGGTACGTGTCCTCACCCCACAGATAGAGTGGCCTCCAGTGGGGCCACCGTCTGGTCCACTGTGCCTCAGACCAGCTGCATGCCCTGCCCTGATGGCCCCCGGGAGCGGGTGCAGGGCTGCCGGCTTTGGGAGCTGTTGGATCGGTGGGTACAAGCCTGACTTCAGATGTGGTCAGCAGTGGCCTGGCCAGCATGGAACAGGCAGGGTCCTGGGTGGGAAGGAGAGCACGCCGGAGGTGGGTCCTGGCACTTTAAGGGAGGGGGCTCAAGCTTGTGGGTGAGGCAGGTGGGCCGCAAGGCTGTGAGGGTGGCAGCTTGTGACCCCCCGCCTCCCATGGCCTGGCATGAGGCCTGAGCTGCACCTGCCCTCCCGTCTCCTGCCCTTTCTGTGCTCTTCTTTGCCTCCCCAGCCTCTGACTTGGCTTCATCACAACCGCTTGCTTTGATTGCATCCTAGTCTAACCCTGTTGTTTCTTTGGCTTTCTTTAGTTTGCTGGGCCTTTGTCTCCCTCTCTTCAAGAAAAAGACCTGGAAGGGGGACTTCCCTGGCAGTCCAGTGGTTAGGACTCTGCGCTCCCACTGCAGGGGGCTCAGGGTTTGGTCCCTGGTCGGGGTAAGATCCTGCATGCTGCTCAGCCTGGCCAAAAAAGAAAAAAAGAAAAAGACCTGGGGACAGGTTGGGGACCTTGGAGGTGGTGATGCATGCCTGCTCTGCCAGGAGAGGTGGTCACAAGTTGTGGCTCTAAAGTTAATCCCTTCTCTAAGGGGAATTAGAGGCTGAGGGAACTTTTTAGTAATTTTAATTTATTATTTAAACCCTGCTGAGTTCCAGTAAGGAGTTGAAGCAGATTATAGTGAAAGACACAAACAGTCTGGGATCATCAAAAGATCCAGAACTATGTACTGTATGGGGAAGGTAGGCATGCAGATTTAACTTGAAGCTCCCTGACAGCCAGGTCAAAAAGGGTAACACGGTGGGTTTAGGATTGCAGTACCTATTTTTTGGTATTCCTAATGCTATGTATTGTTTCCTCTGTGCTTTTTTTATTTTTACCAGTTGAGACTCTCTTGTTGAGGTAGATTTTCTTTTTTTTTTAAATTTTATTTATTTTTGGCTGTGTTGGTTCTTCATTGCTGCATGCGGGCGGCTCTCTCTAGTTGCGGCGAGCGGGGACTACTCTTCGTTGCAGTGCGCAGACTTCTCATTGTGGTGGCTTCTCTTGTTGCGAAGCACGGGTTCTAGGGCGCGCAGGCTCAGTAGTTGTGGCATGCGGGCTCAGTAGTTGTGGTGCATGGGCTTGGTTGCCCCGTGGCATGTGGGATCTTTCCAGACCAGGGATTGAACCCATAAACCCAGCAGTGACAGGTGGATTCTTAACCACTGCGCCACCCGGGAAGTCCCTGAGGTAGATTTTCTATGTAGTGAAATTGAAAGATGTTAGGAATACAGTTGAATAAGTTTTGACTAATGTAGACCCCATGTAACCATCAATCAAATCAAGATAATGAACCTCTCCATCATCTCAGAAAATTCACAAGTACCCCCTTCACAGTCAAGTGTGCCCTACCCCCTGTAAGGTGGTCAACATTCTTTTTTTTTTTTAAAGGAAAAGCTATGATTATCCTGTGATCTTTTTTTTTTAATTAATTTTTATTGGCATATAGTTGATTTACAGTGTTGTGTTAGTTTCTAAGGTGGCCAGCATTCTGATTTCTCTCATCATGGCATGGTTTCGCCTGTTCTTGAACTTGAACTTGATGTAAGTGGAAGCATATAGTATATACTCTTTGGGGTCTGGCTTTTTTCATTCAGCAAAATGATTTTGAGATTTTCATCCACATGGTGTGTATCAGTAGTTCTCTTTTCGTGGCTTTGCTGAGTGTTCCACTTTTGACTATGAATTTATGTACTTATCCATTCTCTTGCTGATGGATATCTGTCTCTAGTCTTTCTGTGCTGTGTATTTTTAATACTGGAACGTACTAGTGTTAGTGGTGGTGTAATACCCTGTTTCAGTATTTTATAAAACCTGATATCCAATCATGTGTGCGTTGAGGCATGCCCAGAGAGTCGTCTGTGCCCCCAAATCCTGGATTCCCCAAAGTTACACGATTGTCAGAGTGGTGTGACCACATGCCTTCTTGTTCACAGCCCTCCGCAGGTATCCAGGGTTTGAATTCCCTCTTCCCAGGTTGGCCATGAGGTGAAGCGTCTTAGGTTTTTGAGTCACCTGTGTTTTTCCCAGGACTCTGTGCCCACCAGAGGTCCTAGTGGGGAGAGGCTTCTAGGAGAGGATGGAGCCTGTCTTGGGAGCTGACCCTATCCCTCCACCCTCCCTGGTCGGGACAGATTCCCGGTCCCCCCCCCCCCCCCCCCGCACTTTGTCCCTGGCTGCTTGCCAAGACACCCCACCAGGCAGACACTCCTGGCTGCTCCCAGTTAACTCTGGATGCCCCCAGCCAGCAGGACACCAGCACCACTCAAGAAGCTAAGAGCAGGGAGGGGTTGCTTGAGAGCCACTCCCTGCTTCCCTAACACCTCTGTGCTCTGCTCTTCACACCGAGGGAATTGGCTGCCTGTGCTGTCCTTACAAACCTTTACTGTTATTTTTTTCTGCATAATGAACCTTAGCAAAAGATTCACACATCTGCTCAAATGCTACCTCATCAGAGAGGAGCCCCCAGGCACCTTGTATAAAGTAGCCCCTGCCTCCAGTCTGCTCTCTGCTGTCTGCTTGGTTCTCCCACAGGCGCTCCCATGTTTATTGTTTGTCCCCCTCACACGCCCTGGAGTGTAAGTTCCTTGAGGACACGACTTGTTTTCCTGGCAGCCTATCCCAGCAGGGAGTGGGTGCTATAGCATGTGTAGTGATAGGCCCAGCCACTCCCCACTCCCCCTGGCTGAGGGGAGACCCTGCCCACCTCCCAGCGTTGGCTGGTGGAGCTGGGGGCAACAGGGCTTTGCAGAACGATTTTTGCTGCAGAATCTCAGACGAGGTTGAGGTTTTGTTCCTCGTGTGGTTCAGGGGCTAGGGAAGCTCAGGGCCCTTGAGCAGCGGCTGGGAGGACAGGGAGGGCTTACTGGAGTGCACTTGTGCATGAGCTGTGGGCCCAAGGGAGTGTGCTTGGCAGGGCAGGGGAGGTGCGTGAGTGTGCTGCTGACACCAAGGTGGCGCCATGCACTGCGCCTGCACGTGCCTGCAGTCTCATGGCCTGGTGGTGGGCAGGGCTCCTGGCGGTGGTTACGTTTAGCAGACGCACTAACCAAGGCTCTGAAAGATGCAGTGACCACTGAGGTCCCATGCCAGGTGGACTCTTTAATGGGCTCTACTCCTGTCCTTGTAGGCTACACCTGGGTGAGGATTGGGCCTGGGTCTCCTGGGGCACATGGAGCCTTTCTCTGTAGGTTGGAGCAGGCTCAGGTGGGAGGCCCCCAGTGCGGTTCGAGGAGGGAGAAAAAGCCACACTTCCTCGGTGGCTGCTGTAGCTGTGCCCTCTTTGTTTTCACGCCTTCCTGTACTCCCACCCCACTGACCCCAGAGCTCCCAGGGTCCCTCCTGTGACTCCACTGACCTCCTGACCCCAGCTGATGTCTGGCCAACACTGCTGCCCCTCTGGGGGTCTCTGTGGGTGTGGGCACCTGTGCTGCTATGGAAGCAGGCTCGGGGGGCAGCAGAGGGCATGTGAAGTCGCCCCCTCTCCCTGCCCTGATATGCTGGAGCTGGCTGCCATGGGGAGAGGCCGGTGCAGACGGGCTGGGGCTGCTTCTTGACCACACCCCGGGCCCTGCCCACCCAGGCTGTCAGCCTGAGCTGGGCCTCCAGCGGCTAAGCTTTCTGTCTGAGGACAGGGTCTTGTCCCCAGCCCTTCCTCCCCCCACCCCCGTGTCCTCCCTCAGGCAGTGCCGAGGTGGCTGCCGCTGGGTGAGGACCCAGGGAGTGGTGTCCCAGTGCCATGCGGGAGGGCAGCCTTCTCATTATGCACATGTGGGGCCTGGTTTTTGCTTCTCTGAGGCACATGGGGAGGGGGTTCGAAGAGAAGGGAGGACTCAGGCCATGGGGTCAGCACCCTGGGCTGGGGCAAAGAGCCCCTGGGAAGTGCCCCAGCCTCGTGAACCGGGCTGCTCAGCTCACTGAAGCAGGCATCTCCCCGCAGGTGCCCCTGCTGCTCTTTCATTTCCAAGTTAGAAAAGCAATTAAAAGAATCGGGAGACTGTTGCTCCTTCCAGTTCCCAGTTCTTGAAAGAGCAAGAGCGGGAGGGGAGGGAGCTGTGGGAATGTGGGGGGCAGTGGATTTGCTGGGATCCAGGCCCATCTATCCCCCTCCGCCACCCCTAGGCTCTGTCCCCACACCTTCGGTCCTGGTTGTGCCCTTGTACCCTGGTCTCTGGGGACTGGCCTGGGACGATGCTAAACGGACTCGAAGGCTGGGGACTAGAGCCCACCCCCCCACAGTCCGAGTCACCACTGCAGTGACAAACAGACTGCCCCATGGTTACTCCGCCCTTGGAGAGCAGGGGAGGACGGGAGAGCTCTTTATGGCTCTGACGCCCGCCCTAAGCGTGCAGACTCTGCTCTGTCTGAGATCACCTGGGGTGCTGTTCTGTGGGCACACCCCTGGGTAGCCAGGTACGGTTACATTTCTAGTTTGTAGCTGTGTCACTTCCTGGAGGTGTGACCTGGGCAAGGCACTGCCACTCTCTGAGCCTCTGGGTGGTGGTAGTTCTGTCCTGGTCCCCAGGAGGGCAGTGAGGGCTGGCTGACACTGGGTGTGTGGGGTGTCCGGCCTGTGTGACAGTGGTTCTCGATGCAGCGGGCTGGCCTCTTCTCCAGGCCATCCACAGGGGTTCCTCCACCCTTGCCCAGGCAGGGCTGGCTCCGGCTTGCAGGCTGGCTTGGAGCTTGCCAGTGTGCGTGGCTAGCCCAGGGGCAAGGCGTCAACACCCATAGCCCTACAGATACATCATTTCTTCCTGTCCCTGGGCTGGCAGCACTCACCTCCGGCCTCAGGAAATCCTTTCCTGCTGCTGCTCCCCGAGCTGGCCATCAGCTGACCCATCCAGCCACCCTCTGTGCTGCTGGGAAAACCAAGGCTTTAGGAGGGGAAGGGGGCTGTCTGAGTCACACTGTGCGAGCCATTTTAGTCCACTCTTTTCACTGTCCATCAGCATTTTCTTGCATGATTTTAGTCTCTGAAAGTGGCCATCTTAATAGCTGCACAATCTTCCATTGAGAGGCTCTGGTGGCCCAACCAGTCCCCTATAGTTGGGCATTTAGGTTATGCCCCCTCTTTGTTTGCTGTTATAAATGCTGCCACAGACATTGTTGGGGCTAAAGCAAGAATAGTTCTTTGTGTTGTGGGTCTGACCTAGAGAATAAGACCCCAAAAGCCCAGAGAGCAGGAGCCGGGTCTCCCCACTTAGGGTCTAGGATCAGCAGCAGCCCTCACCCCAGCCCTCACTTTAATGGACAGATGAGAGCCAACGTCCCTGTGTGAGTCTTAACCACTGGACCAGCAGGGAAGTCCCTGGGCCCCAGTTCTGAACTCAGTTGTGTTTGAGGGTAGTGCTTGGGTCTCAGATGCCTGTCCTTTGGGGTCTCTGAGTGCGGCAGAGTCCTTGGCTTTCCTGAGTGTCCCTGCCCCTTGATTCCCTTTCTGCCCTGTCCTGAAGTTGCCTGTCACAGGGGAGTCAGGGTGGACTGCACTCTAGCATCCCCACCGTCCCTTCTGTGGCCACCAGTTCTTTCCCTTCTGTGGCTGAAGTCTGTGGGATGGGGCAAGGGGCAGTAAACTGGGTCTCAACCCTCTTCCTCTGGAAGACGGGGCTATGCGTGAAGGCTGTTTTGCAGGATCACTGCGGGCATGAAATGAGCACGTGGTCATAGAGACCTTGGCCCAGGGCCAGCCTGTATGCTGTCCTGGGGGCTGTGTCACTTGGCAGTCGGCCCGGGAGGGTATGCTCCCCCATACACCCCAGCCAGAGCCTGCCCAGTGGGTGCCCCTCCCCCACTCCCCCATGGCAGGCCTGGGAGGGGGCATTCCTCTCCCCCTCCAGCTACTCCCCTTGCAGCACAGTGGGGCACAGATCCTGGGGCCTTGATTCCAAAGCGGAAATGCCATTCTGGGAGGCACAGTCTTGGGTGGGGGGGGCGGGGAGTTTAAGTGGAAAAGCAGCAAATTTTTGAAATGCCTGGGCCAGAGCTGGGTTCTCCTCCCCCGCCTGCCCGCCCACAGGAGCAACCCCGCCCCCAGCGCTGCTTTAATCCAGCCCCAGAGAGGGAGGGTCTCCGGTCCTCCTCCTCCCAGGCAGCCTCCTCCTGTCTCCCAAGGCCAGCTAGGACCGAGTAAGGCCAGCCCTTTTGCGTCCCTGCCCATTCCTGCAGAGACCTCCTGCCGTCTGGCTGTGAAGCCTGGTCTCCACCCCACTCCCCACCGGAGTGGAGACCCGGGGAAAACCTAGGGACTCCCTCCAGCTCCCAGCATGGACAGATGTTCACACACAGCCCAGCTGGTTCTGATCTGATTCCTTGGAACCTGGAATGCCAGCCAGGCTGAGGACAGGGGCAGGGGCAGGGTTTCGGAGGGGCTGAGCCCGCAGTTTCCTTTCTGACTTTGGGGCACAGCTTTGGGAACAAGCAGGAGAGGATACTCTAGGTAGTGTTCCCCTGAGAGCTGGCTCTTCTGTGGAAGAACTGGGCTGTTTTGAAGGTTACAGGAGGTCCCGTCTTGAGGAGGGCAGAGGGTAGCAGCTAGTTGTCCCATTCCTTCTTGAGGACTCTGGGTCCCACTGAGTCCAAATCCCATTGCTCCTTACCCACACCCTATGCTGGGAGTTCTGTCCAGTGGTTCCCCGAGAAACTTTGGGGGAAATGCAGATGTCCAGATTCCCCCCACACCCGGGATTTCTGGAGGAGGGGACCTGTGGGAGGGGTTTTTTAGGAGGGGATTCCTAAAAAACAGGAATCTGTTTTTTGACAAGCTCTCCAGGGGACCTGTGACCAGCCAGACTTGGGGTTCCCTAGCCCAGCTCCTTCCTTTTACAGATGGGAGAGGGCCCGGCCAAGGTAGCACACCTGGTGAGAGGCTGAGTCGGCCATCCCTGGGTGTCAGGTGGAGGGGCACCTGTGAGTGCACTGTGGGCTTGTATGTATTTTATAGGCCGTGCCCGAGGGTTCTCTGCAGGGTGTGCCCCCATGCTTCCCTGGAATTTCGAGCTGCCTGATGGTGTCCACACACTCAGCAAATGGGACAGTCTAGTTCTGGAGAGGTCCCATTCTAGATCTCTCTGCAGACCACTGTGCAAACCTGGACTGTGCTCAGGGACTCTGGCTGGCTACATGGGGTGACAGTCACCAACTTGCCCCCCTAGGGAGCGGGAGCTCAGGAGAACCAAGGCACCCTCCACTCAGTTTCCCTGTCGTGCTTCTTCCCTCCCCCTCATTCTCATCAGCATCCCTCCTACCCCCTGTTGCTGAAACAGGAGTCGTTGGGGCACAGGCGTTAGCCCTGGACAGGGCTGACTGAGGGAGGGATTGGGGTAGGGGCACATCTCCTAGAGCAGCACCGAGACAGTGGGGGACACTTCGAGGAGACTGAATTCAATTCCGAGGAGAAGGTGGGAGATGGCAAGCTTCTTGTCCTTGGGTGCACTGGAACCTCCCGCGCACGGCTGGTAGAACATGATGCGCTCCGGTTCTACTCTCCCTAGATTACAGGGACAGCCGCAGTCCCCAGCTTCCTTGCTGTGTCTTCATAACCTGGGGCTCTTACACCGAAGGCCTGACCAGAGTCAGTGCGGTGCTCGTATTATTAGTTTTCTGCCAGCTGGGACATGCCCCTCTAGATGCAGATCTGAGTCGGACTGCCGGATGGACACGCGTGAAATGCCCCAGGTTGGTGGGCGGGGAAGGCAGACTTGAAGCTGGTGCCTCCGGGGCTGCAACGGCCACGGGGGAGGAGGGCAATTCCGGCAGTCTTCCCAGAAGAAGAAGGCTTAGGCCTTTGAGGAGGGGCGCGTTCTCGCCCACGGTGGAGGGCAGGGATGGGCGTGCGGAGAAAAGGCGATATCCCGCGTGTCCGGCAGGCGCCTGGAGCCTAGCGCGGGTGCAAGGGTGGGGGGTGGTGGACGGTCCCACTGGGCAGCGCGTGCCCGCGCGCTCCCGCAGCCAGCCGCGCCCCCGAGCCGGCGGCTCATTTGCATGGGGAGCCCGAGCGGCCAATGGGCGCGCGCGACCGGGCATGCCGGGAGCCGGGCTGGGCCCGCCGGCCTTGGCGGCGGTGGCGGGCGGGGCGAGATGGGACCGGCTCTGTACGGCGACGGCGGCGGCGGCAGCGGCAGTGGTCTGCGAGGTGGCTGAAGCGGCCGGACCAGGACCCGGGCGGCTTCGGGGCTCTCGGGAATCCGAGAGCGCGCGGCGCGGGCAGTTCGCTGTGCGCCCTGCGGGGAGCCGGGGCCCCAGGCCGACCCGACACGATGAACTACCTGGTGAGTGCGGTCAGCGCAGCCAGTGCGGCCCGGAGTCCACTCGCGGTGGCCGGGGCGGCGTCCGCGCGCCAGGGAGTGTCGGCCGAGGTCCGCGTACCGGCTTGGAGGCGACCCAGCTCTACCCGCGCCCGGGGCGGTCCCAGGCGGGAAAGAGTTAAGTGAGTGGCATTTCCTGCCGGACCTGCAGGTCCTGGGAACTACGGGCCGCTGGAGCCTCCGCGGGGGCGTGACCGGGCCGGGGTCCGAGGTCCTGGAAAACCCCCCTTCTGCCCTGGCCGGGGCTCCCAGAGGCCAGGACTGCGGAGGATCCCAGAGCCTGCGCACCCCGGGGGCGGCTGGAAGGACCGGACTCGGGGGCCGCCGGCCGGTAGGAGAGTTCCTGGATCCGGGAAAGTTGCTGGCCGGAGGCCCGCTCTCCCTCTGCCGGCCGCTGCCTGCTGGGTGACCTTGGGCCTGTGAGCCCTGTCTCCGAGCCTCACTTTCCATCGCTACGAGGAGCGGTCCGAGGTCCTTTGGACCGTGAACTTCCAGGAAGCAGGGTGGCGATCCGTGTGTTTTGGAGTGAGGGCTGCCCATGCCCCCAGGTTAGGGGTTGAGGGGTGGGTGAGCAAGCGCGGGTGTCCACGGAGAAGTTAATAATTAACCCCCGGCCCGCCCGCGCTGGATTCCGGGACCCAGGGCGGGAGCTTCTCGGTTATTACCTACCGTGGTTGCAAAAACGGTTGTTGGAGCCGGGTCTTGGCAGGGGAGTCCAGGGCCGCGCCGCGATCCCGGGGTCCTAGCCTCCGCGGGTAGAGCGTGGGAGCTGGGGAGGGGCGGGGCCGCTGCCCGGGTGGCCGCAGCCCGGGCGCCCAGCCCCTCATTGCTGCTGCAGAGCCCAGAGCGGTGTTGAAAGATTCGGAGAAGCTGAGATTTGCTGAGGGCCGGGCGTGGTCAGGGGGTGTGCGGGGGTTAGAGTCTGGGGAGATGTTGGGGTCTCCCATCCCTCGGTAGGAGCAGTGGCTTCCTAACTGGTCTTGAGAACAGGGAGTTTATTTCCTTGGCACTCTTAGCATGAGGAAGAGTTACTTCCTTGGCACTCTTAGCATGGGGAAGAGTCTAAGCTGGGAGGTACTCTCTGGGTTTGCTGTGCAGATTTCAGCCAGGCAGGGAGATGTTCCTCATCCCCCTGGGCTGGGGGACACGCCTCCTGCCCATGACTCTTTCCTTTCCGGGGTGGAGAGCTGATGGTGGGAGTGGAGGGATGGCAGGGCTAACAGGCTTAGAAAAGCAGGAGAAGGGCCCAGGTGCAGGTGGAGACTGGCAGGAAGGGAGGTCTGGGAGGACCTGCCGGCAAGCTCTCCTGGCACTAGCACCCACTACCCGCTTACCGTGGGCAAGGAAGGAGTCCTGTAGGTGCCGGGTGGAGGCAGGGCAGGGCAGCCCCAGCTTCTGCCAAGGCAGTCACCCTCAGCTCCCGGTGACTTTTACGCTTGTGCTGAACAGAGACGTTAGCGTTGTGGGCTGGCATCATCTCCCCAGGCTTGGGCAAGGGATTGAAGTAAGGGCAGTGCCACTAGGGAATCCTTCCTAATCAGGAAGGGCCCCTAAGACACCTGCTCTCCCCGCGAGTCATACAGATGGTACCAATGGGGAGACTGAGGCACAGAGAGGGGCAGTTACTTGTCCTCACAGAACCGTATCCAGAACATAGTCTCCTGGTATGGCCCCATGCTCTAGCCACGTGCTCCCCCTGCTCTGGGATTGAGGGTGCTCTGGTCCTTGGGGTGCTGCCATGCTCTACTGGGGCTGCCAACTTGGTGGGGTCTCTCTGGCTCCAGAACTGTGCCTTAGTAGCCCCCTCCTGGCCTCCATTATTCTTTTAGGAGATCCCACCACCCTTTGTCTCTCAGGCCTGGAGAACTCCCTCCACCATGCCCCAGGAGCCCACAGCCAGTTGGGGCAGCCAGAACCAGCCAGCAGGTGGAAGGGGGAGGAGCAGTGTTAGAGTCATGCTTGGAGGGCAGGCTGTAGGGTAGGGCGGGACAGGGTCGTTCTCCAGCAGAGACACTGGCCAAATTCCTCCTCCTCTGGATCCTTAAGGCCCCCAAATAAGGGGCTACAGAGTGGCCTCCCTCCAGGGGCCAGGCTGGGCCCTTTAGCACTGGGGAGAGGCCCTGGCTCTATCTCCATCTCCTTGTGCTAACTTCCTCCCACCTCTGAGTGAGGAGTGGGGCAGAGTACCAGCCTGCCGTGGAAGGAGCTCAGAGGGTGGAGGGGCAGGGCCCCGTCTCAGTCCCCTGTTTCCATTGCGTATCCTGAAGTCAGGGGCTTGGTTCTTCTTTTGAGCTGGAGAACCCTGCTTTTTGTGCCAGTGTGTCCTCCTCCATCCCTGCGGAAGCAGATGGTGCTGCTCTAAGGGCTGCTGAAAGCTATCACTTAGGGCTAGAGGGGCAGAGCTGAGGAGGCTTTAGATGTCCAGGTGGGGAAACTAAGGCTTCGTAAGGAGTGAAGTCCCTGCTGTCCCACCCGGGCTTCTACCTCTGCCCCTCCAGTGGCATATCTGGGGCTGGCCACGGTGGGTTACCAGGGCCTGGTACTGTCCCTGAAGTGAAGGTCAACCTCATGCTGGGCCCTCTGCTGAGAGACCAAATCCCAAGGCTGAACAAGCCGGTCTACTCAAACATGTCTGGGGTCTGTCAGCCTGGGTCGGTTCCCTGGGCTGGGTGGCAGTGGTGAGGGTTCTAAGGGGTTGAGGACCACTCCCAAGCTGTCAGAAGTTGGGGTGGGCTGGAGGGTGGAGGGCTCCGCTCTCATGTCACCCACATGGGCTCCTTGGTGCCCTGGCTCCTTGGTGCCCTGCCTTGGTTCCCTGACCCACCTGTTCCCACCGTCCGAGGTGTGTTGGGGGCTGCAGATGCCATGTCCTGCAGTAGGAGGGCCCTCCCCATGCCACCTCTCTTCCTCTGCCCAGCCTCGCAGGGACAGTGCCTGGGATGCCCTGGCAGGAGAGGGGCCAGGGGCCTGCTTCGGCCCAAGAGCTGGGCACAAAGACATCTGCTCTTGCCACTGTAGCAAGGCCAGCTCGGGGCTTCTGATTGTCTGAGGGAGCTGCTGGCGGTGGCCACCCACAGGTGGGTTTTTAGTCCCTTGTTCTGTAGACCTGTCCTCTGGGTGCTGTCAGGCATGGGGCTGAGGACCCCCACACGGCCCCTGCTCTGTCCTCTGAGCCTCAGGCACTGCCAAAGCAGGCAGGGAAGGAGCCATGTTCCCCTCGTCCCCTTGGAGTGGCTCTGGAGTGGGGGGCTCATCCACGCTTGTCACGCTGAGCACTGAGGACTTGAGCCCAGACCCTGGTCACTCAGTTGTCCTGGAAGAATTAAGGGGAGGGTGATGCCAAGGCCTGCTGTTGCGGAGTTCCACCCAGGATGAAGGTGTGGGGCCTCCTGGGAAGGGAGGAGGCACTGCCCGCCCAGCCCCATCGCAGCCGGGAGGCGGAGCAGAGGATTGTCAGGACCCTGGCCAGTGGGCCTGTAGCCGCTGCCCCTCCGGCGGGATTCCCAGGGCACAAGTGAGCAGCGGTTGTGGGTGTAGACCGCCACTTGGGCACACGTACGTCGGGCCTGTATCCAGTGGCCACGGGGGCTCCTTGGGACAAGCAACCAGAATACCCCAGAAATAAACTTGGCCCAGGTTTGAGATGGTTCTTTGTATGAAGAGAACTAGAGTTTCCCTAGTGACTGCTGTGTGTGGGGCTCTGTGCCTGGGGCTGGGGTGTATGTCAGGGTGGGGGACAGGGAGGGATGGAAAAGCCCTGTGAAATTTCCACTCCTGGCTTCCATGGACCTAAGCAGTACCCCGGGAGCCACCCAGCTGCACTTTGTCATACAGCAGATCTGCCTCTGCCACTTCCTGACCATAACCCTGGCGAGTCAAGTGTCTGTTGGGCACCTCAGTCTCTCCATCCGTAGGTGGAGGCAATCACAGTGTCTCACAGGGTTGAAAGAGATAATTGAGGTACGTAGAAGAGCCCTGTCTCTCACTGCCGGCGTTATCGTCATCATTGTGAACTGTCAGTCTCCCCACCACCAGGTAGCACCGTCCCGCAGAGTCGGGGTTTGGGGATACCCAGAGCACATCCAGGGCTCTCCGGGGCAGCAGACCGAGGGAGAACCCGTCAGATGGCCGCTGACACGTGCCCGTTGGCGGCCAAGGCCCAGCTGCTCCGTGTCTGAGGGCCCGGGTGAGTCTGGCGCACACAATGAGGGCCATTCTCAGACCCGGCAGGGCCGTGGGGCAGCCCTCTCAGCTCCCGTGTGCAACAACCAGGGTGTTGTTCTGGGCGGGCCTGGCTGGCAGGCCGCTGCCTGGGGGGTGTTGGCGTTGGGCAGGGGGCTCTCCTCTGTCCCCTCCCTCTGGGGTGAGTGAGCCCAAAGGGCCTTTCCTGGCTTTCTCAGACGTGGCCACGCGGCTCCCAGGGAGGGCAGGGCACCACCTTCCGCAAGGGGGGCTTTTGCCTGAACCCGCCCATCCAGCAGCCCCACGCTCAGCCCTGCTCTGGGCCAGGCCTGGCGTGCATGTGCAGCGGAGGGACGTTCCCTACTCAAGCAGACAGGCCCCTCCCATTCTGGGCGCCCGGGTTGGGGGCACGAAGTGGGCAGTAACAAGAGGTGTTGATCAGCACTTCGAGGTGGGGACAGTGAGGTGTGGGTGCCCGGGGAGGGATGTGGGAGCTTTCTTGGCGGGGTGGGGGGGTGACACCCAAGTCACGTCCTGAAGGAGGAGTAGGACACAGCGAGAGGTTTCCTAGGGTCGCGGGTGAGGCGGCCAGAGACTCGGGCGAGTCAGCAGCAGTCTCCGTGGTGCCTTGGACCCAGGTGGCTGGCAGAGTTGGCCTGGACTGCGATGGTGCCCTGGTGGTGTGCCCCTCCCAGAGATCACAGCTGTGTCCTCTTGTGAGCTTGGGGGAAGCACTTGATGGGCCCAACAGTGAGGAAGGCTGGAAAGCCAGGTTCTGGGTAGACTGACCCCGCTCTTCCAAGCTGGGACAAGACACTGGGCCCTGGGGAGCATGTCCAGAGCAGGAATGCTCAGGTGGTGTGGGTTTTGCCTTATCCTGCCATGGGATGCCACCATTTGGACGGCATGGACTGAGCTCTCCCTGCAGCATCCCAAGGCACCCTGCAGTGTGACCGGCCCAGCCTGCCTGCCGGTCCAGGGCCACAACCCTGTCTCCCCTCCAGCCTTTCCCTATTTCAGTGTCTTGGCTCATGCCTGCCCTCTGCCCACATGCCCTTCCCTGGCTGGTTTCATGGTCGCCTAGTTTTCGGTCTTCATGAGTCATCTGAAATGTCCTCCTTGGGGGAGGCCACCTCTGACCATCCTATGTGTAGTGGCCCTGTTGCACATGCCACATTTCCCCCTGCCCTGGCAAATCGTTTTGTGTCTGCCTGCCCTGCTGGGATGCAAGCCCCGTGCAGACAAGGGCCTGGTCGACCTAGGCTTGCACCGTCTTGCAGGGCCTGGCCCAGCACCTGGCAGAGGGCAGATGCCAGGTGAATCTTTTATTAAACAAAAGAACTTCCCTATGAAACCAGGATTGTCACCTTAACACAAGGGATCTGGGTGCTCAGAGAGGCTAAGGGACTTGCCCAAGGTCCCCAGCAGTGGGAGGGAGAGCCAGGCCCAGGTCTGGTCTTAGCTGCTGCTCAGCACTGGAGGGAGAAGTGTGTCAGGAGCAGCTGGAGAGGCTTAGGGGCCCAAAGGGGCGGGTGCTTGGCCAGCTGGAGCTCTGCGGCGCCAGCAGTGCCCAGGACTGCGGAGAGCCTGCCTTGGGGGCTCGGCGGGGGGAGGGGGGCACCAGCTGACGCAGGCAGAGGAGCTCCTGGTGCCAGGCGCCTGGTGCCACGTGCCCACCCTGAGAGGTGCTTCCCAGCCTGGCTCTGGCCTCCCCGGACTATACAGTTGCAGTTGGAATTGGCCTTGACTGCTCATCGAGCTCATACCCAGGAGGTGAGAGCTGGCCACCCTGGGCACGAGAGGCCCCGGTAGCTCCCTGGGCAGCTCTCCTGGGTCCAGGGGACCCTCCCTCCACCCCCTTCCCCCTCCCGCTGGACCTTGCCCTTGGCAGAGCTCTCCAGCCTCCCTGAGAGCCCAGCCCTGCCCAGCAGGGCCTGGCCGAAGCCCCTCTGCCAGCCTTCCTCTTAAGAGGTGAGGGGCCTCTGAGGGGCATTCCCCTCTGTCTGCACCCTGCCCCCTTTGACTGGGCTGGAGGGGAATTTTCCTGTGACTCACTCTGCTGGCACTTCCTGTGGTCACCAGGGCAGGGGCTGAGGGGACCCAGAGGGGTGGCTCTGTGTTCTGGGGTCATTGGGGGAGGGTGGGTTGGGTGTCCCGCCCCCCTGACGGGGTGTGATTCCCTGAGCAGGCTGCAGACCATATTTGGGAAACTTGCTTTTCCTGCAGGCAGCCTGGGGATGGGACCCATGAGCCCAGTGGGCAGCAGGGCAGCCCCCGCCCCATCTGCTCCTCCTGGGGCTTTGGCCTCTGAGCTGCTTCGGCCCTGTCCGTCCCATCCTGCCTTGGAGCCTAGGAGGTAGTCCACTGTTTTCTTTTTCAGGGTGTATATTTTTTCAACCCCCAAACCAAGAAATGCTCATTAAATACAAATTGAAAATTTCTGAGAAGCAGGAAGAAAAAGCATCCCCCATTGTCTCAAACATTACCCTCTCCCCAGTTGTTAAGTTCAAGTGACATTTTATTGAGGACTCATTTATACCTCAGTGCAGTGATAACCGTCCTGACTGGTGTGGACAGTGTTGGCGCCGCCAGTAGTTCCGAGGGCCCTTGCCCTGGCGCTCACCTTGGTGCAGGGTGAATTCGCTTGCTCTGCTCTCTGTGCGCTGCCTGCCTGGGCTGGCTTCTCCCCTGGGCCTTGTCCCTCCTGGCTCCCAGCTTTCTGGCCTCTGGGTCCTTCTGAGCTGCCCTGGAGGAGTGGGCTTCCCGCCAGTGCGCCCCCGAGTCTGAGCGTGCAGTCCTGGGCCTGGAGCACGCACTGCCTGCCCCGGCTTCCCCCGTGGGCTGCCGTCCCCTTTGATGGTGTTCCGTCCTCTTCCCTAATCCTCACTGTGACGGGCAGGGGAGACAGAGTTCAGAGGGGCTCCTTCCGGCTCCTGATGCTGGTGTGGAGGTGGGCCCTCCTAGACTTGGGTGAGGCCTCACCCCGACTTCTCTCTGCCCCGAGTTGGAATCCAGGGGATGAGACCCAGGCCCACGTGGGGAAGGGTGGTCCGAACCCAGGTCCCATTTCCGAGTCAGATCTAGACCAGGCTCTGCATCTTCAGTCCCCAGGAGACTCAGAGGAGGGCGACCAGAGCTGAGGCCTGGCTGGTGGGGCCGGTGCCCAGCTGGCCTGGCACTGTCCTCTCCACAGGCCTGGCCTTCCCACCCAGGCACCTGCTTTGCTCCTGCCCTCTGCTGGGCTCACCTTGGCCCTCTGGCTGGGGGCCCCCTGTGCTATCTCTGGGCCCAGACTGAGCCCTCACCCGCGCAAGCAGCAGAGGCCAAGGACTGAAAATGTGGGGCCTGTCCACCCGGTTCTCTGTCCCCGGTGAGGTTCTGGGCCTGCCGGCACAGTGCCTGCCAATGCTGGGGTCCTCCTGTCTGTCCCCACAGCCTCGCCAAGGCCTGCACAGGCTGCTGGGCTACTGGGCCTCTGCACGGAGCATGTGTCCCGGCTCCAGGAGGGTTTGCCGACTCACGGAACCCATAGCAGCGGTTCTGGGGTGCCTGTGAGAATTAACAGGAGAATTGCAGGAGTAAAGAGCGGGGCTGGGCGTGGGGTGCTGTCCTTCTGTGGCCGTCCTCAGTCTATATGGGACGGCTTCCTTGTTTTGCTTTATTCTCCCCATTTATTCCTGATGCCTGTCTCATTCCCGTCCCTCTTCCAGAAGCACCCATGCAAATGTAATGTGTCTGGAATCTGCCCTTGGACAAGTGTCTGTGAAAAATACATAGAGTTCTTTTGTAGGTATTCGTAACATTTACGTAAAGCGTTCTGGGCTGTAGATCTCCTGTTTGTTCCTCTGACTCGGGGGGTGTGGCTGGTGTTCCTCACCAGACACCTGGGCACCTGCTGGAGCACAGAGCAGAGTCGCAGGTCTGTCCCGCTTTGCTGGCTGGATCCCTGAACGTCCTTTGTGGCCATCTTGGCCATTCTGGTCTCCCCTTCAGAAAACTCTTCATATTTTATTGGTTTTCTGTTGGTGTTCTTGTTTTTTCCTCGCTTGTTTGTAGGAGAACCTCCAGATTCTAGATCAGAGACTCTTGTCATTTGGTGGCCTGTCACCCTGTCAGCTTTCTGTTGTTCCCCCACCCAGCTGAAACCGTTCACTTTGATGAGGTTGAATCCATCTCTTTGTTTCTGTTGTTGTTACCTTATGTTTTGTGCTTTTTGTGGTCTTTTTTTCTAGGGTTTTGTTTATAATTTTTTTCCACCTCAAGGTCACAGAAATATTCTCCCACAATTCTTTTCTTTTATCAGCTCTAAGGTTATAACTTTCACATGTAGGTGTTTGATTACCATTTGTTTATAACATGAGGCAAAGTGTCCCAATTGACTTTTCTTCCTATGGTGAGTGAGTTTTCCTGGTAGCATCTCGGTTACAGTCCTGCCCCCATCATCGCTGCGTGATTCCCAGCCGCTGCTGCCTGTCCTGCTTAGGGATTGGAGTTGTGGCCTGTCCTCACGGCAGGAAGGAAGTGCCTCTTTGCATTTCATTTTCAGAATTGACCTGCTTATTTGTGGACCTCTATTCCTCTGCTTAATTCTAGAAGGATTTTTTTCCTTTGGTTGAATTCCTCCAAAAAAAAAAAAATGTTCGGCTGGCATTTTTATTGCAGTTGTAACTTATTAAGCAAGGTTGGCCCAGTTGTTACATTTTCTCCTCTGGAGTCTTTGCTTCATTAACTCCTGGATAACTTGTAGTTTCTGTTATCTGGTGACATCTTTTCTGTGAGGTTCACTCCTCAGCACTGTTGATTCTTCTTGTTTGTTGGAATCTGTACGTAGATGACATATGGTCTGCAGATGATGACTGTTCTGTCCCTGTGTGTCCCCTCCCCACTCTCTGGTCTTTTCCTCCTGGCTGATTGCACTGGTGGGGCAGCAGGGAGTTGAGTTGAAGCTGGGAGGGTGTGCATCCTGTTTTCTCCCCAGGACGTGGTGGCCATTATTGTCATTATCGCTGCCTTCCCCAGCATTAGGTCCAGCTTATAGCGTGACTCCGGGAGTATTTTTTAGAGTATCTTGAGTACCATCCTGGAGTGCAGGTGATGGCTGTGGTCAAGAGGATTTTGAGACACTATCCAGGCTCATTGGAAAAACTGCCGGGATCAGCTGGGCCTTTCCGCCAGGGGCAGCGGGGGCAGAGGCGTGGGGATCTCGCCAAACCCTACTTAGTTCCTTTCTCGGTGCCAAGGCCAGGTGCCTCCCCAGTCCTGGAGGGGGTGGGAGCTGGGCGGGACGCCGTGCCCCCAGCGCACGTCCTCCTGCCCTCACGCCCACCTGTGTCCTCTTCCCCCAGAACGTGCTGGCCAAAGCCCTCTACGACAATGTGGCCGAGTCCCCAGATGAGCTCTCCTTCCGCAAGGGCGACATCATGACGGTGCTGGAGCGGGACACGCAGGGCCTAGATGGCTGGTGGCTCTGCTCGCTGCACGGGCGCCAAGGCATCGTGCCCGGGAACCGCCTCAAGATCCTGGTGGGCATGCATGACAAGAAGCCCGTGGGGCCCGGCCCCGGCCCGCCCGCCAGCTCGGCCTTGCCTCAGCCCAGCCTCCACCCCCCGGCAGCCCAGTACACACCCATGCTGCCTGCCACGTACCAGCCCCAGCCGGACAGTGTCTACCTGGTGCCCACCCCCAGCAAGACTCAGCAAGGCCTCTACCAAGCCCCTGGGCCCAGCCCCCAGTTCCAGTCTCCCCCGGCCAAGCAGACAGCCACATTCTCCAAGCAGATGCCCCATCACCCGTTTCCCAGCCCAGCCCCAGACCTTTACCAGGTGCCCCCGGGGCCTGGCAGCCCTGCCCAGGACATCTACCAGGTGCCGCCTTCCGCTGGGATAGGACACGACATCTACCAGGTCCCCCCATCCATGGATGCACGGAGCTGGGAGGGGACGAAGCCACCAGCCAAGGTAAGGCCTCCCTGGGTGGCCAGGCAGCCCTCCTGGTGGGTTTTGGCTGGGCCCAGTTTTTGGATGCAGCAGGGCCCGGCCAGGCACCCTTGCTTGGGACCTCCGGGACTCCAGCAGCGGCTCCGCGTTTGGTCTGGGGTCGAGGGGGGAGGTGAGTGTCTGGGGAATGTGTTTATATGTCTGCTGACGTGGGTGTGAGCAGCCCGAGAGGAGACACCGAGCTGGCCGTGGACCGTGAGGTGGCCTTCAGCTGACAAGCCCCAGTGGAAGGGTGTCGGCAGCAGAGGACACAGCCTGTCAAAGACTGTTGTGGCAGGTGGGGCCTGACCACGGAGGCCTGAGCAGCAGCTGGGAACGGACCCCCAGGGGCCTGGAACCTTCGTGAGGGCGGAGGGTGTTGGGTAGGAGTGACCTGCCCAACCACATCCCGGTGAAGCCATTCTGCCCAGAGGGGAGGGTGCAGGGAGCCCAGGAAAGGGGAGCTGGGAGGCACCTGAAGGGGAGAAACGGAGTATGGAGCACAGGGCCGCAGTTGGGCCAGAGTGGCTGGAAACCCAGAAGATTGGACTGGATGACAGAGTCATTTCTCTCTCACGTAGCACAGCTGGGGGTGAGCGGTGTGGCGCTGGTGGCACCTCCGAGACTGTCGGAGCCTGTGGTTCCTCCTGGAGCGCCGGCGGTGGAGGGCAGGTCCTCCGTTTTCTTGCTCTGCCGCCTCGTCACGGGGCTCGCGGGCCAGAACAGTGGCCGTGTGAGTTCCAGCCGGCAGAGAAGGGAGGAAGGGACAAAGGGGCGAGGCCAGCCAACGCGTGCCCAGGGGCTCCCACGGTCCCCCTGTGGGTGCAGCTCATCTAGATCCACACGCACCCAACCCTCTCCTCTCCTGGGCCGTGTTTGTGGGTGCCTTGCTCGTGACTCCTAAACCGCGGGGAGGACACTGCCTGCGGGATTGTAGGGTCACCGTGAAAGGGGCTCTTGTTCAAGTCCCTTGTGGGCTGTTACCAGTGGGAGGCTGGGCGGGGGGCAAGGCTCTGAGCCCAGCACCTCAGCTCCACACAGACCTGCGTATGTGTCCTCACACCCAGGGCTGTCTGCCTAGGAAGGAGGCAGGACTGGAGAGTGCCATGTCTAGTGTCTGAGGACACTCACCACGTGGCGCTGAGCCTCTCCTCAGAGCCTGCCCAGGGGTCAGATGCCAGCTGGGCAGCGGTTCAGCATGCAGTGTTGCCCTGCCCCGCCACAGGCAGAGCTTGGAGCGGGAGACCTGGACACAGGTCATTGGCTGGCTCAGGGTGGGGCTCCATGGACACTGGCCCCCAGGGGACTCTGGGTCACTGGCTCCACTTCCCTACCTGCTCCTTCAACCGCCTGGCCGGAGACAGGCCAGTGGCAGAAGTGAGCCATGCTGGACTGGGATAGCCCAGACTGGGCAGCTCCCAAGATGGCTTTGGGGGAGGAGGAGTGACCGGTGGTTAGCCTTGGGACAGGCCATAGGCCATCCTTCTGTGCCCATGCCCACACACAACTCACACTGTGCACACTCCCCAGGGAGGCATGCCCTTCCCCTTTCCATCCTCTCCTTTCCTGAGTCCAGGCAGCTCCAAGGCCAGGACAGGCCCTGGAAGCCCTGTGGCCCAGGGAGCAGCAGTGAGGCCTTTACTCCGGGCTGTGGATTTGAGCCCACGTTTTGGTCATTGGTACTGTTTCCCTCCCATACGAGGGGCTTTGCTCTCAGACTGCTTCTGAGCTCACCTGGCTGGTGCGTGCTCTGCACATGCCCACTGGCGGGGTTGCCCAGGCCCTGTGTCCCTGAGGACCCAGACCGGGCTGATGGCCCCAGGAGGAAAGCTCTGTGTGCTGGGACCTGGTTGCCCTCCCCTGAGAAGCCTCATGGCTCCTGGCCTGGGCAGTCTCCATCGCGGCTGCTTTCGTGTTATGGTCCATGGAAGTGTGCTTGCTTGTCACGGGAATGTGTAATGTATGAGGAGGCCTGGAGGTGAGCTTCCCCAGTCAAGACGGGATCGCTGGGGGATTTCAGCATGTTTTGTCTAGCGTGTTCCCTATTCATCTGTCACAGATTTGTACACATACTTCTGCATTTTGAGGTTGTAAATCCAACGTCAGATATCAGAAGCATTTTGGGTCCCTGAGCGTGATCATGACGATCACCACTGGTTTTGCTGGGTCGCCCCTTCTGCTGCGGGCAGGCTCCAGGCGGTTTCTAATGACAGTAAGGCCATAGATGTCTTGGAGCGTGCATGTGTGCCCACCTTTCAGGCTGTGCTTTCAGAAGCCTGGGCAACTGAGGCCCCTGGTTCCAGGGCTGGAGGTCGGCTCTGCTGAGGGGAAACCCTGCCAAGACCGTGGGGTGGGTGGGTGCGGCCTTGGGTCCAGGAAAGCAGAGGGCAAGTGACAAGGCTGGTGGCCAGGAGGGGTCAGCCTCCTGGAGCCTGGAGCAGGGTGACCCGCGTGGCTGCCGGGGGAAGGTCAGGGCCACACCGGGTGTCAGCACCCTTTGGGGCTGGGCCACGCTTTTAGGTTGCTGAGGGCAGAAGCACGTGGGGCCCCCGGAGGAGGAGGTGTTTTGTGAGGTCACTCTTGGGGGAGCTCTGGGTCAGGGCTGCAGCTGTGCCTGAGGGAACAGCTGTGGCACTGGGTCAGGCTGGGGGAGACGCAGCTCAGATCAGCCTTGTTCCTTCTGGAGGACAGGAGCTTGGGAGGGAGGGGACCCACATCAGGCGTGTGCCTCCATCCCCCAGGCCCCCCAGCGGTGCTCCGTTTTCCAGAGCAGGAGCCCGAGGCTCTTGGGGGGGGCGGGGGGGGCAGTGACAGAGCAAGCCGGCCTGGGTCACGAGGGGAGATGCCAGGCGGCCCGGAGGTGGTCAGGGGCCCAGGCAGAAGGCAGCAGGCGGCCTGCCCCGTCCCTGGGGTCTTGGGGGCCTTCAGCCTCCCTTCTCACTCCTGCAGGCGCCCTGATGAGCTGCCCGGCCTGGGTCTGTGTGTCCGGGTGTGCGTCTGGCGTGGGCATTGTGCGCGTTTTCTCTGCCTCTGCGTGTCTGCCTTCTGCGCCCTCGAGATGTGTGTGTGAGAGAGCTTGTGGGTCTTGGGCTGGGCTCTGTGTCTCCTCCCAGACTCTGGCTTTGTCCCCCAGCCCCAGGGGGCTCCAGGTTCTGCTAATGGGGCCCCAGGTGTGGAGCAGGGTGGCCTGTGATTAGCGGGCTCAGCGGCTCTCTGGAGCGTTGGTTTCCCTAACAAGCTTTCCCCCGCTGGTGGCTGCCTGCCTTTTCTTCTAACAGAAAACATTTGTTGGCCAGTATGGCTGCTTACTGTCACTGACTCAGCCGCGTCAGTGGCCAGCTGCCTGCGGCCCAGGCCTGGGGTCCGGCCCCAGCGCCCCTCCGCCTGCGCCCCGCCCTCTCGCACCAGCGTCGGGGCGTGGAGAGGGCGGCACACACCCCTCGTCCTGGGCTGGGTCCCCACCTGCCTTCCGAGGCCAGCAGGGCCTGGAGACACCTCAGGCCTCGCCTCAAGGCCCCACCAACCTGCCACGTCCCGCCAGACCCCGCCAGCCCCCGCCCCGCCCCCTGCTGTTGGCAGGTTCCAGGGCCTAAAAATAGCTCTGGAGGAGACTCAAGTCTGGGGCTTGAGGAGAGAAATGAGTCTGGGAAGGGCTGCCAGCACCACTCCCAGACACGCCGGGGGTGGGGTGCAGTGGACCTGGAACACCCCCTGGCGGCGCTCACCCCAGCAGCTGACAGGGAGCCAGCTCTGCCGGCCTGCCTGGGAGGCCACCGGGGCCTGCATCAGCAGGAGGCTCTGCGGAGCCCTGGGCTGATCAGAAAGTGATGGTGCCTGCACTTCAGCGGGGTCGTTGCTGCTCCTGGGGTGCCCGGTGCGTGCACACAGCCGGTGCCCTCCAGGGCCCACGGGCCTGCAGAGCTGGCTGTTGGTGTCCTGGGGGCTTTGCAAGGCACGGGATGCAGGGTTCCGGGGGCATGAGCCCCAGGGCAGTCCCTGCCTCCGCCTTGCTGTCCCCAGGGATGTGTGTGGGGGAGCGCCTGAGTCACCACTGTCCCAGACCTCCCATTTGATTAGGGAACAAAAGGCCTTTTTGTCAGAGAAGAGCTGAGCCAGGAGCCTTGTGGAGGAGGTGTACCCTGAGCTCAGTTAGAAGATCCTGCCAGCCCCTCCTACAGGGCTGACCCCTCCCACAGGGCTGGGTGCCCACAGGGAAGGAAGCTGCCCACTCAACACTGCCTGCGAGCGGTCTCGCCCTGCACCTCAGGACAGGGGAGGGGCACCGGGGAGGGAAGGGGCTGGCCTCCTCTCTGGGCCAACATCCCCCCACGAAGGCCTTATCCTGTTAGGTGAGGGGTGGTCCCCGTGGCCCCGAGGGTGTGGTGCGGTGGGGAATACAGGTCTTGGTTCTGGTCTTGGTCAGTCCCTCACACCCACACACAATCTGCCAAAACAGCTTCCCTCCTTCCATTTGCGGGAGGGCTGGCCCCGAGGGGCTGGGGGCTCTTGGTGGCCCCGTTCTCAGGAATCTCCCCAAGAGTGCTGGGGGGACGAGGAGGGCAGGGCTTGGAGCCCCCAGGCCCTGACTGTCAGGATCTCCTGCAGGCCACCTCCTCTGGGTCCAGCCCTCCCGCATCTGTCCTGGAGCCTGAAGGTGGCTGCTGGGTCATATGGTAGGGACAACCCCTTGCTGGGCAGGCCTCTCGCAGGAGGGTGCAGCTGGAGGTACCATCCAGCAGGGGCGCCTCACTCAAGGGTGGCCCCTTCTCCATCAGCCCACATGTTCTCTCCTCTGGAACCTTCTGGGTCATTCAGCTGTAGAGACCACTTCTGTTTCCTGCCAGAACCAGACAGCTCTAAACAAATAGTGGGGGTCCTTGTATTCCCCACGTGCTGCATTTCATTGAAGAGAGAGAGGGCAGGGAATACGAAGGGATGCGCACACCCTTGCCTCTGAGCCCACCCTTGGGGAACCCCCTTACGTATGTCCCGCTCACCTCACGGGGCGGTGGAATCTCTCCAGGGCCGGTGGTGACGGTTGGCTGTCTGCCCCCAGGTGGCGGTGTCCACCCGCGTGGGGCAAGGCTATGTGTTCGAGGCCCCCCAGCCCGAGCAGGACGAGTACGACATCCCACGCCACCTGCTGGCCCCGGGGCCCCAGGACATCTATGACGTGCCCCCTGTTCGGGGGCTGCTTCCCAGCCAGTACGGCCAGGAGGTAGGTGTCGGGGCCGGTGGGCACGGGGAGGGGGGGGCCTCAGCCTGGCCCTGCATGGAGAGCTGGGCTTTCTTGGCCCCAGCCTGGGTGGTCCTGGGGTAGAGCTGCGGGTTTCTGCTCTTTCTGTCCCCTCAGATGGCCCTGGCACTTGTATTACTGCACCTTTTCTGCCCTCAGGTATATGACACGCCCCCCATGGCTGTCAAGGGTCCCAATGGCCGGGACCCATCGCTGGACGTGTATGATGTGCCCCCCAGTGTGGAGAAGGGCCTGCCGCCGTCCAGCCATCATGCGGTAAGCATTTAGGGGATGCGGGGCCCTCACAGGTTGAGGCCCGATCTGTGCATGGGGTTCTGGGTGTGAGTGTATGTGCGTGCCCTGGAGTGGGGACTCAGGTCTGCAGAGCCGGGGGCATCGAGAGACCTGCCTCCAAACCCCGGCTCTGCCCCTCACTCGCTCTGTGACGGAGGTGGAAACTGAGCCCCTCTGAGTCTCAGCTTCCTCGTCTGTAAAAGGGTCCCTTGTAAGGCCTTCTTCAGAAGGTTCTTGAGAGGATCACACAGGATATCAGCAAGGTGACCACAGGACTTATCATCCAAACCAGGATACTTCTGAGAGTGAAAGGAGAATGACAAGATAGTTATGAGGGGGCATCAGGCACAAACCAGGACTGTCCTGGCGAACCAGGGTGTTCGCCCTGAATACAGCCTGCACGTAGCTCAGCCAGGTACCTGCCACAGAGTAGAGAAGACTCACGTGGTGGTGATGGTGATGCTGGTGGTCACGTGGGTGGTGATGGTGGTGACGGGGGTGCTGATGGTGGCGGCAGTAGTGGTATGATAGCTGACCTCTCACTGAGCGTTTGCAGGTACGCAGTGAATTAGCTCACGTAATCCTCACAACAAACCTGTGAGGGAGTTTTCCCATCTTATAGGTGAGCAGACAGGCACAGAGAGGTGGAGTCACTTGCCTTAGGTCTCACAGGTGGTAAGCAGTGGAGCCAGGATTTCGTACCCTGGTCTGGCCCCAGAGTCGGGCTCTCAACCGTAACCTGCATGAGTAAGAATCATGACAAATGTGCCCGCTGGGCTGTGTCTGTGTGTGTGGCTGGGTCCTGCCCGTAGGCTCCCGGGTGGGCAGATGGGCTGGCAGCCTTGACCACTTCTTCTTGGCCCCCAGGTGTACGATGTTCCTCCATCGGTGAGCAAAGACGTGCCCGACGGCCCACTGCTGCGTGAGGAGACCTATGACGTGCCCCCCGCCTTCGCCAAGGCCAAGCCCTTTGACCCGACCCGCCACCCGCTGGTGCTCGCCGCACCCCCTCCAGACTCGCCACCAGCTGAGGACGTGTACGACGTGCCGCCCCCGGCTCCTGACCTCTACGACGTGCCCCCCGGTTTGCGGCGGCCTGGCCCGGGCACCCTCTACGACGTGCCCCGAGAGCGGGTCCTTCCTCCCGAGGCAGCCAACGGCAGCGTGGCCGACGACGGTGTGTATGCAGTGCCCCCCCCTGCCGAGCGAGAGGCCCCGGCCGACGCCAAGCGCCTGTCAGCCTCCAGCACGGGCAGCACACGCAGCAGCCAGTCGGCCTCCTCCCTGGAGGCAGCGGTGCCGGGCCGTGAGCCCCTGGAGCTGGAGGTGGCCGTGGAGGCCCTAGCACGGCTACAGCAGGGCGTGAGCGCCACCGTGGCCCACCTCTTGGACCTGGCAGGCAGTGCGGGCGGGTGTGGGGGCTGGCGCAGCACCTCTGAGCCTCAGGAGCCTCCGGCACAGGACCTGCGGGCTGCCGTGGCCGCCGTCCACGGGGCCGTCCACGAGCTGCTGGAGTTTGCCCGCAGCGCCGTGGGCAATGCCGCCCACACTTCCGACCGCACGCTGCATGCCAAGCTTAGCCGGCAACTGCAGAAGATGGAGGACGTGTACCAGACGCTGGTGGCCCACGGTCAGGCCCTTGACAGTAGCCGGGGAGGCCTGGGGGCCACTCCCGAAGACCTGGACCGCCTGGTGGCCTGCTCGCGGGCTGTGCCCGAGGATGTCAAGCAGCTGGCCTCCTTCTTGCATGGCAACGCCTCGCTGCTCTTCAGACGGACCAAGGCCTCTGTCCCAGGGCCTGAGGGGGGTGGCCCCCTGCACCTCAACCCCACCGACAAGGCCAGCAGCATCCAGTCCCGGCCCCTGCCCTCACCCCCCAAGTTCACCTCCCAGGACTCGCCTGATGGGCAGTACGAGAACAGTGAGGGAGGCTGGATGGAGGATTACGACTACGTACACCTGCAGGTGGGTGCCCGCTCTGCCCAGGTTCCCTGGGCCCCTGGGGAAGTCCTCTGGTCCTCTCGGGGCTCTGACTTTGCCACCCTGTCGTGGGCACCCTGATTCCCCCCCACAGAGGGCTAAAGGAAGGACCACAAAGGAAGGTGTGGTCCCCAGCAAGACCTTGCTGAGTCCCTGTGCCCTCCTCACTTGGACCTTCCAGGCCATAGGGGTCCCTGGAAGCCCATCCTCAGCTGTCTCAGGCCTTTGGACCCATGTGGCCCTGACATCAGGGATCCTGCAGTGCCAGCCAGGGAGGGCCCCTGAACACCTGCAAGGGCTGGGCCTCTCGTGGCCAGGGCAGAGGTTAGGGATTTGGAGAGGTGAATTCCGAAGTACAAGCAAAGACAGAGATAGTAGCAGGTGTGGGGAAAACAAAGTGATCGATAGGTGGGGTGGGGTGGGCCTCTGGGCAGAGGCCAGGGTGCCAGCCAATTGGGCGTCCCGGTGAGTGGCATTCCGGGCTGAGAGCCAGCAGGTGCCAAGGCCCAGCGGTCAGGGATGGGTGGGCAGACCCTGTATGCCGAGGGGAGGGGCCTGGATGTGATTCCTGCCATGGGAGCTGGGGCAGGGAAGATTGACATGGCCGTGTGGAGTGTGCCTAGCCCCTTCCTGGGGTCAGGAGGTGAAGGAGGCCCAGGAGAGCCGCTTCCTCCGGAAGCTGCCCCCACCCTGGGCCTGAGGCCACAGCGGGAGCTGGGCGCGGCTGCAGCGCCACCTGGTGGCCGCTGGTCTCACTGCACCCCGCTGGGCCTCAGGGGGCTTCCGGCTCAGCCGCATCCTTGTGTCTACCCTCCAGGGGAAGGAAGAGTTTGAGAAGACCCAGAAGGAGTTGCTGGAAAAGGGCAACATAATGCGGCAGGGGAAGGGCCAGCTGGAGCTGCAGCAGGTGAGGACACTCAGGTTCCCCAGCCTCTCCCAGCACAGGCGTCCCTAAGAATCTGTCGCCTAAGCTGAGCCTCCCAGGGCCCTCCCTGCTCAGCCCGTCCCTACTCAACTGCATGACGGTCTCCGTGTGTTCGTTGGATTTATGTTTAGGTTATTATCAGAGTAATCACAGCTAGGTATCTCAGCGCACACAGAAAAGTGTGAAGACAGAAAAGAAGCCATTCACCCTCAGGGGTGGTCACCGTGCTCTGGGGCTGGTTTCCGGTCTTGCTCCTGCCTCGGAAGGGGCCTCTGTCCGTGTCTGAGATGCTACTTTGTGAACAGTTATGTCTGCTTTTATCGCAAGGTGTTTCCATGGCATTAAATATTCGTCATAAGTTGTTTTTAACGTCAACCTATGTCTATTATGGTCGAATGTTTACGTTGTACCCAGTTTTTCTTATTGTAGATAATGCTACTGTGTTTATCTAAGGACATTGGATTTTCTTCATATTTTGGTTTGTTTCCATAGAGTAGGAGAGGGATTTTTTTAAAAATTTATTTATTTACTTATTTTTGGCTACACTGGGTCTTCGTTGCTGCGCACGGGCTCTCTCTAGTTGCAGCGAACGGGGGCTACCCTTTGTTGCGGTGCGTGGGCTTCTCATTGCGGTGGCCTCTCTTGTTGCGGAGCACGGGCTCTAGGCGCGTGGGCTTTAGCAGTTGTGGCACGTGGGCTCAGTAGTTGTGGCTCGTGGGCTGTAGAGCACAGGCTCAGTAGTTGTGGCGCACAGGCTTAGTTGCCCCGTGGCATGTGGGATCTTGCCGGACCAGGGCTCGAACCTGTGTCCCCTGCATTGGCAGGCGCATTCCTAACCACTGCGCCACTAGGGGAGTCTGGGATTTTCTTTTTGTAAGGGAGTTTTATTTTGATTATGAAGATTTTAAAAATTAAAATATAGTCTAATACAAAATAAACACAGAAATATCACCCGGAAAGTTTTCCTCACCCCACCTTCCCTGGGCATGGGGAAGGATGGTGTAGGAGAGAGCCTGCCAGGTTCACCCTGAAACCCGGGCCATGGTGTGCGTTTTTCAAAGCCACGTTTCCCCAGCTGTCAAGCGGGAAGCGTAGTTGCATCCGTCTTGGGGTCGATGTGAGAATTAAATGAGTAAACAATATGTAATACTTAGGAGGTGCTGGGCACATAGAACATGTCCAATAAAGGTACAGATGTTAATAATTATATGTGTATGGAATCTCCACCGACTTAGGAAATGGGCATGTGCTTTATCTTCTTTGTCTTCCTCTGGACTGTCGCAGCATTTATTTAACCAGTCCCGTGTCGGTGGACACTTCGTTTGTTCCCAGAGCTACTTTTGACCAAATCTCTTCACATATCTGGTCAGTCACTTAGATAAATTACTAGAAGCTGGAGTAAGAGGAATGTGAGTGAGAAACTAAAGATCTAGAGTTCCTAAGCGAGGGACATCAAGTACAAATAAAATACAAGAACATAAAATACCCTGACAGGGACGTTTGTCGCTCCATTTCTGCATCAGTGAAAAATCTGGAAACAGCCCCTGGCTGCCACCACCAAATACCTCACAGTAGAGTACTGGTTGAATACAGTGTGAGCATTCGTACAGTAGAATGTTGTGTAGCTACCCAGAATTTGTCAAAGAATGCAGAAGACCCACTGAAGGTAAAACAGAACAAAAATGAGTGTATTCTCCCGCCGGACAGGAGAGCCAAGCAAATTTCACCAGGTAGCCTAGGAGGGAAAGAAAGAGGGTTTCACATGCTAGGAAGGGACAGTTTCACGCTGGTTTGCTAATTAAAGTAAAGCCTGAAACCTTGGTTAGACAAGTACCTGAGTCCCTGAGTCTGTGTGCACGGCTGGTCCCAACGACCCAGTCAGAACCAGCTTGTGGTGAGGACGTGTCAGTCCACACCGCTGACGCCTAGGCAGGGCTGCTGCTGGTGGAAACTTTTACCACGTGCTTTATACGTTCTCACTGATAGGAAATGAATGACCCGTTTTTGGGTGCTAAAGGTAGGCTATAAAATATTATATATTGTGTGTTTCCAGTTTTCTGATTGTAAAAGAAGTAGGAATATTCCTGTTTAAAGGAAGATGTCTTTGAGGAATATTCACTGGTTTTTGCTGTGAATATTTGTTTTCTGAAATTTGCAAATACCATGACCTTTTTGCTTTTGTTTAAAATTCTTATTATGGGAAATTTAATACATGTATAAAATTGAGGAAAATAGTCTCCCAGGTACCCACTGGAGAAAAGGAAGCCCGGGTACAATTCACCCAGCCCCAGCCATTCTCAGCACAACTAATCCAGTGTATGTAGCCCCCTTTCCCGCCCGGTGACACCCCCACCCCCTCCGCCCGATCGTTTTGAAGACGTTACATCATTTCATCTGCAAACACGTCCGTGTATATTTCTAAAAGACGATTTACCAGAGATTTAACAGATTTCTGGGTGCATGGGATTCCAGTTGGTAACTATCTTTCTTTCTGCTTGGTGTCTGTGAATCTTTTTACACTGCATATGTTAAGGAGAAAAATATTTTTTTTAACTTTTCATTTTGAAGTATTTGTAGATTCATAGAAAGTTTGAAGGAAAGTACAAAGCAGTCCTGTGTCCCCTTCTCCCAGCTTCCCCCAGTGACCGCATCTGAAATCACTAGATAACAGCACCCAAACCAAGAGACTGACATCCCTCACCCCTGCCGCTGCTCATCTGTTCCCATTTCTAGCATTTTGTCATTTCAAAAATGTTATATAAACGGAATTATTTGAGATTGGTGGGAAAGTTGTTTGGAGGCAGGCAGGGACATGTGCTTGGCCAGCAGGACAGAGGTGGCCTGTTCCCCTGCCCACTGACTCTGAGCTTTGTCACTCAGAGGGCCAGAAGGGCCCCCTCGCTGTCCCTTTTGCTCTGTGGCCGTGGTTTTCACTCTGTTCTCCCTCTTCCCCAGCTGAAGCAGTTTGAACGGCTGGAGCAGGAGGTGTCACGGCCCATAGACCATGACCTGGCCAACTGGATGCCAGCCCAGCCCCTGGCCCCGGGCCGGACGGGCGGCCTGGGGCCCTCGGACCGGCAGCTGCTGCTCTTCTACCTGGAGCAGTGCGAGGCGAACCTGACCACGCTCACCAACGCCGTGGATGCCTTCTTCACCGCCGTGGCCACCAACCAGCCCCCCAAAATCTTCGTGGCACACAGCAAGTTTGTCATCCTCAGCGCCCACAAGCTGGTATTCATCGGGGACACACTGTCACGGCAGGCTAAGGCGGCCGACGTCCGCAGCCAGGTGACCCACTACAGCAACCTGCTGTGTGACCTCCTGCGCGGCATCGTGGCCACCACCAAGGCCGCTGCCCTCCAGTACCCGTCGCCTGCCGCCGCCCAGGACATGGTGGACAGGGTCAAGGAGCTGGGCCACAGCACCCAGCAGTTCCGCCGGGTCCTGGGCCAGCTGGCAGCTGCCTGAGAGCCGTCAGCCAGAGGGACGGAGGGCAAGGGGAGGAGGGTGGCGATGGGCCCCAGAGAGCCACCGTGCCGCGGGCGTGGGGACAGGCGACCCCAGCTCCACCTGGGCCTGGTGCCCCAGACTGTACACTGTACAGGGAGTTGTGTATATTTATGGCGGGGCAGGATGTGGGACGGTGCCTCCTCAAAGGAGCCCGAGCAGAGCTGGGCCCCGGAGCCCAGGCCAGGAGTGGCTGGCCGTCTTTCCTGAGCGTGCTGAGGGCCCGGAGGGGCCCAACATTCGGGGCTGGGCTGGGGGCTCGCAGACCGCTTGACCCACATGGCCTCAGGTGACCCCTCGGGCTGACCATGAGGGTGCCGTGCCCCCCTGGCAGGGCAAGCGTGGCTGTGGTGTATTCTCTCTGCACCAGGAGAAAACCCTAAAAAACTATTTTTCATTATTGATTTTCCAATCATTTGACTAATAGTCTACATTTAAATAAAATTAAAAAGATGAAAAGCATTCTCCTGAGGTGTGAGAGGCAAGAGGACCTGTGAGCGGGAGGGCAGGTGTTTGCCAGTCTGGATGCCACAGGTGGAGTCACGCGTTGGCGAGATCTGTGGCGAGGCTGTGGGCAGCGCCTCGGGAGGGTGAGGAGAAGGTGGGTCCCTTCAGCAGAAAAGGAAGGCTTGGGGAAGCGGGGCTGGGCCGGGAGCTGAGGTGGGGGGAGCCTGGGCAGCTGGAGTGAGGCTGAAGAGCGGCCGTCAGAATCCAGGGCTTGAGGCCAGGAAGGCTCAGCGTGAGCACAGTGGCCAAGGGCGCAGCCGTCGCCGAGGTTCGATGAAAATCCAGCATGGTCCCTGGGCAGGCGGCCGAGGCGAAGGCAGATGCAGGGTGATGTGCGGGTGGGAGCAGCTCCAGGAGCCAGTGAGCCCTGCTCGGGCCCCTGCGTCCCGAGGCAGAGGGCGCCCCGCTGGGGGCACCGCTGGGAGAGACACTATTCCACGCAGAGAAACTTGCTTTCACAGGCCTTATCTAGAACGTAGCTCGTAGAAGGAAGCTCTTAATTTCAGCTTGTGGAACTTCTCCACAAGTGTCCATTTGAATTACACATGGACTTGGACTCCCAGTTGGGAGGTAGGGGACAGGAGGGGCCCTCACCCTGGGTCAGTGGTCCCCTTTCCGGCAGTCGGGGGTATGTCTGGCAGCCCAAGTAAGGTGAGGGCTCTGGGGACCAGTGGTCCTGCTCCGAGCTCTCACCATTCTGTGTGTGAACTTGAGTCTCATTTCCCCCATCTCTGTGAAAAAGGGGATAGGGCTGGGTAACTGCCAGCTCTCTCCGCTCTGAGCTCCAGAGGGGACCTCAGTGAAGGCAGCCATCCTCCCGCCCCGGCGAAGGCACAGAAGTGAAGATGCGAGCAGTTTTATTTGGGTTTTACACACATGGGGGCTGGGGCGGGGCAGAGGCTCAGTTGGCCTCCAGAACTTCGAGAACCCAGGGAATAAACTTGGTGACCCGGGTGTACACGCCTGGAGAGAACGGGCCACACCGGCCGCTGCCCCAGGACACGATGCCCACCAGGGTCCAGGCTCCATCCTTCTGGCAGACCAGGGGGCCACCAGAGTCACCCTGCAGGAGGAGATAGGACTTGTATTCAAGCCTGAAAGGGAGTACCAGGGCCCTGGTGTGCCCTGACCTGGCAAGTCCAGGGGTGCAGACAAAGCACAAGTGGGGGCCCAGTGGTTGTGCACAGGAGACTCAGATCTGCTCAGATGGCAGCCCCAGCCCTGCCACCTACTCCTGGAGGGCCTGGGGCAGGTGGCTTATCCTCTCAGCCTCCCCATCAGTTGTAAAACAGGCTGAAGCGTCCAGCTCGTGGGGTTGGTGTGAGATTAAATACGCCCGGGAAGCCCCACACCACACCTGGCCAGAGCCGGCCCTCACCAGGGGCATCTGGTCCAGCCCTTCACTGGGGCACTGGGCAGGGCATGAAGTTAGACAGGTCATGGCAGAGAGGAGTGGGCCTCCTGGCCTGGCCAGGGGAGGCACGGGCAGTGAGGGCGGGCAGGGTGGCGGAGCCAGGCCGTACCATGCAGGAGGAGATGCCGCTGGCGCCCGCACAGATCATCACGTCGGTGATCTTGCTGCCCCAGTACTTCTTGCAGTCGGCGTTGGACAGGATGGGCAGGGTCGCCTGCTGCAGCTTGTCGGGGATCTTGTGGGCTGGAAGGACAGAGGGCGTGGGGTCAGGGCCCCTCATGCCACCAGCCCGCCCCTGGGGAGAAGAGACCAGGGGCCGCCTGAGCCCCGCCCTCCCCCTGCAAGGTCCCAGTCTTCCTCCATCGCGATGATCGTGGACACCGAGCTTCGAACCTTCCCTGACACCTTCAGGGAGTCTGGGACGCGGCTCCTCTGCGATCCCACACCAGGCAGCGGGGACTGTGCTTCCAGCAGCTGCTGCAACAGGTCCTGCCTCAGAGCCCTGTGCGCCCTGGGCCCTGGCGGCCACTGTGTGTGGGTGGAGGGGCCGTCCTCCCCCCCCAGGGAAGGGGATGCACGTCCTTCTGACCGGGGACACCGGAGGGGACCCCCGAGGGAGCACCTCCCTCCTGCTGCCCTTTCCCGGCTGCTTCTGTCCTGTTACGGGACCAGCCGGGGGCCGTGGCCGGGGCAGAAGAACTCAGGACACCGAGGAAGAACCTGCGGATCGAGCAGCGCTGGGGGGGCCGGTGGGGGGCACCTGGGCGCTCAGGCCCGAACCCGACCAGGACACTGGACTCTGAGCCCAGACTTCAGGGGTGCTGGACGCACCGCCCTCCTCAGTCTGGAGGGAAATCCGGGCTGTCCCTCTCCTTGCAGGTGAGAGGGGGCGAGACTTGCTGGTACTTAGGTGTTTCTTCAGAAACTGTTTACGTATATATTATTAACCCTCATTTTTATTCATGTTTGGTAGGGTTTTCATTAAGAGGGTTTTAAGTAAAGAAATGGAAGATTTATTGACTGTTGCAATTTATGATTGTGTTTGGAATTTAGACCAAAATACAGAATGAGTCTCACTCCTGAAAAGTCCTCAGGGCACTCACCGTTGTACCGGGTCTTGCCCCAGCCCGTGGTGGTGCACAGGGAGCCCGCAGGGAAGCTGGCGTTGGCGCTGGGCAGGCACACGGCGGACACGGTCCTGGAGAGGCTCACGGGCGTGGCCAGCTTCAGCAGGGCGATGTCGTTTTGGACCGTGCGCAGGTCCCACAGTGGGTGTTCAAAGACCTGTGTGGAAAGGGTGGGGGCTTGGTGGGCCACAGAGGGATGACTTGGGAGATTTTAGGGACACACAGACCTGCAGACTGGGAGGGGCCGGCGGTGCTAAAGGGGCAGAGTGTTGAGAAGGGAACCCAGATGAGGCTGAACAGACCAAATCTCTGGGGTGCTGGGGAGATGGCATGTGACGTATTTTGCGTTTTTCTACAATGAGCAAAGCTTATAATCAGAAACAACCTTCAGCGTTTGTAAAGGAGCTTTATTATGTGGGAAAGAGAAGAGAGCTCGGACTGGAGGGGTGCCAGTGGGGTGAGGCCTGAGCCGCCGGCCGGGGTCGCCTGCCCACTCCCCCCCTGCCCTCCTTTTCCTTTGTGCCCCAGGGGCCCACCCTCCTGGCTGCCCGCCCGGCCGTCCGTACCTCAGCGATTCTCAGCACCTGAACAGCCTCCTCCTCGGAGCCGTGATCAGATACCCCGGCCACCACGAGGTGACTCTTCCTGGAGAGAAAGGAGGTGGCAGACGGAGCTCAGGCTTACGGCCACCTCCTCAGAGGAGCGCCCGGAGAGCGTGCCAGGCAGGGTGAGCCCCGGCTGGGCCACTGAACCGTGTGGTGACCTTGGAGCCTCAGTTTCCCCATCTGTACAGTGAAGGCAGAGGCCCAGGCCAGCTGCCCCGGACCAAGCTGGGGTCTGGGGAGGTGGGGCGCTAGGGCTGGGGTTTTCTGCTGACTGTGGCTCTGCCTGCAGCCTGGGGACAGAGCAGCTTCTGCCAGACTCTTTCCCACTTGCTGGCAGCGCCCGGTTGGAGTTAGGGGCGAGTGAAGGTGGTCTCTTCAGGCAGGTGAGGTGGGGGCCCCTCCTGCCCCAGCCCAGGCCTCACCTGACCCCGCAGTGGGCGGCGGTGACCACCCAGTCCGCACTGATGAGGGAGCCCCCGCAGAAGTGGAAGCCGGAGCTAGTCTGCGGAGACCGGGGGGGTGGGGGGAGGGAGAGTCAGCCTTGCCTCTCCTGCCTGAGCCCTCTCTGTCTAACCTGCCCCTCCCCAGACTCCCCCTCACCTGCAGGGACACCTGCCAGGGCCAGGAGCCGGGGACAGCGTCCTCCCCGTTGACGATCCTGGACAGGCCGCTCAGCACAGGGTCGATGGTGGGGACCCCGCAGCCTGAGGGACAAGGACAGTGCGGCTGGTCAGTGGGTGGTGCCCCAAGGGGGTCAGGGGAAGACTCAGCACTTCCAGGCCTCTGTGGCACCCTGGCACTCAGAGTTTTGTCCGCTGCAAGGAATTCAGCCCCCCACCGGTCCAGCTGACAGCTGCCCTTAGAAGGTGCCCTTGTGGACGGTCCCCGAGGCTGAGGGTATCTGGAGTCGGGGCCCAGGCTCCCCAGCCTGCTCTGTGCCCTGAGGGGAGTGTCCATGCCACTCTGAGCCCAGGATTCTGTCCTGGGGGCTGGGATGTCCTGCTTGAGTCCTGGGGGTTCTCATGGCCTCTGAGTCTGCCGGGGGAGCAGGTTTGGGTGAGGTTGTTACCCCAGTTGGGGGGGCACACACGCAGGAGGCTGTCCAGATCCCGAGGGTGGAGGTGCAGGGCAAGATGGATGGACCTGGGAGACGTTCTCGAGGCAGCATTCACACAGCTTGGTGGCACGTTTGGAGGGTGGAGGAGCCCAGACCACCCCAGCTTCTGAGTGAATGGAGGAGACCAAATTAGGCAGGGCCCACGGGACCTCCAGGCAGCGGAGGGCGCTCCAGGAGCGCCCAGTGGAGGAGTGGGGGGCTGGGCAGAGCAGTCCAAGGAGGCTCAGGGGGCAGCTGCAGGGGCAGGTGGCAGGGGTGTTAGAGGTACGAGGACTAGGGCCCTCCTGTTCCCTGCCTCTGGGTGGGGGGGGGTCAGGGGGTGGGCGAGGCTCGGCCTGGGGCTGCCGGGGCTGCCTGAGCCTCGCGCTTACCGAAGCTGCTGCCAAAGAGGAAGAAGCCAAGGACAACCCAGAGAAGGGCCATGGCGCGCGACTCAGCAGGTGAGATGGGGCCTGCCCGAGGGACCGCCCAATATATTCCCTCAAGCCTCCAATCTTAGCCTGCCTCGCCATCCCCTCCTTATCATGAGACCTTGGGCCGAGAAGCACCTGGCTCCAGCGCGGGCCTGAGCCCTTGGGGGCCACTCCTGGGAAGGTTTCCTGGAATCACAGGTGTGTGGGCAGGCCCCGGGCACACAGAGCCGGGGGCAGATGGTGAGGACCCCGAAGTTGGAGGTGGGAGCATGAGGTGAGAGGTGGGGGTCACGGTCCCCCTTTATCTGCCTGTGCCCTTCCTGGCCACTCTTGGGAGGTGGACTAAGGAGGGGCCCTCCTGGACACCCCCGGACACCTGGCTCAGTGAAGGTCCAAATTCAGGAGCAGAGTGGACTCCCAGAAGCCCCAAAACAGGTCACAGACACCATCAGCACGTCTTCCACTGGTTTATTGAGGCTTTGTGGAAGCAAGGTCAGCAGGGAGGCCAGGGTGAAGCCTGGTCGTCAGTTGGCTGCCAGGATGTGCTGCACCCAGGGGATGAGTTCAGTGACGCGGGCATACACGCCGGGGCTGGCGGTGGAGCAGGTGCCGCTGCCCCAGGACACGATGCCCACCAGGGTCCAGGCTCCATCCTTCTGGCAGACCAGGGGGCCACCAGAGTCGCCCTGCAGGACAGGGAGGAGGGGGCTTGGGTCTGGCGGCCCAGGTGGCCTGGCCCAGAGGCCACTGAACGTTGTTCCCAGAGCCCAGTCCCAGGCCTGATAGCCAGTAGAAGCTCAGAACATGCATATGAGAAGGATTATGAAAGAAACTTCAGCAGCTCTTGTGGTTTGTGCCCCTGGAAGTCTGGGCTACCCCCTGGGGTGGGGTCCTATAACAGAGGCTCAATAGAGCAGGTTTCACTGATAGGAGGAAAGCATGGGTGGTGCTGGCCGTGGGGCTACTGTGAGGGAGGAAGGGCTGCCAGACCCCTTCTGGAGCCCTTTTGGGCCACCATGCTCTGCTGCCCAGGCTGTGCACTGCACAATTCCAGGAGGTGCCATTACTCAGACTTTAATATTAGTGGAATCTTGCAATATGGTAGCTCTGAGACCAGAGCCCCTTGCTCTGGTACCTCTCTGCTGAGGTCACTGATGACCCTCCAGGAGCCCTGTCTTCCCAACTACTCAGGCAGGAATGCCCAGGGAGAGAGTGGCAGGCCCTAGAAAGAGGTCTGCCTGCTACTTCCATTTCTTCTCTCTTTGCCCAAGCCCTTGGCCTGGGCTTTGGCCTGAACCCACCCCAGGCTGGGAGGGAAGGGAGCCTAGGAGGCCATACCATGCAGGAGGACACGCCGCTGGCGCCGGCGCAGACCATGCTCTTGGTGATCTTGCTGCCCCAGTATTTCTTGCAGTCGGTGTTGGACAGGAGGGGCAGAGTCGCCTGCTGCAGCCTGTCGGGGGTGTTGGCATCTGGAAGGGCAGGGTGGGTGGTTAGTGACTGCTGCCCCTACCTCCCACCTGGCCAGCCAGTGGTCTCTCATCACTCACTGGTGTGTTTGGTCAGGCCCCAGCCAGTCGTGGCGCACAGCATCCCGGCGGGGAAGTCATCGTTAGCGCTGGGCAGGCACACGGCGGACACGGTCTTGGAGAAGCGCGCAGGCGTGGCCAGCTTCAGCAGGGTGATGTCGTTGCTGTTGGTGAACGGGTTGTACCTGCGGTTCTTGAAAACCTGTGGGGCAGGGCCAGACAGCTGCCTTTGGGGTCTGGGAAGAAGCCGACCGGGGCAGAACCTGGCGCCAGGCTACCCCTCACGGCCTCAGTGCTCCTCCGTCGACAATGGCCTGTTCAACTCGGCAGCTCCTTCCATGGCCCCAGGAGCCCGAGGCCCAGGCCCAAGGTGCAGACCTTCCCCTCATGGAGCCTTGCATACCCTGCTTTCTGCTTTGCCCCATCATGATGGGGTATTGGGGTGACCGGGAGGAGCTGGGGCCCTGGGGGTTAGCCTGGGCTGCACACTCCCGAGGGTCCACCCTGCCTGGGGTCACACCTGGACCCTGGGGGCTGCCATACGTTGGCAATCTTCAACACCTGGATGTCCTCGGCGTCTGAGCCCTGGTCAAACTCCCCGGCCACGACCAGGTGGGATGTTCTGGAGAGGGCCAGAGAAAGGAGTGGTTCCTGCCATGAGGGGGCATTTGGGATGCAGGGTGCTGATGTGTGTGAGGGCACGCGTGTGCACGCGTAATGCGCATGCGTGTCTTTGTGCGTCTGCACACACGGCTGTGGTGTCGATCAGAGATGGAAGCTCAGAATCTCAGCTGGGCCTACAGCCCGCCATGTGTTTTCCCAGGGGCCCCAGGTCACTGGAAGGACCTGGCTTTGCCACACATTTCCAAATAAGAAACTGGGAAATGAAGGCGTTAAAGGGCAAGTCCTCAGTGCTGGAGGAAACCACCCCAAGGGGTTTCTTGGGGACCCCGGGCTCTCACCTGACACTGCAGTGGGCGGCGGTGACCACCCAGTCCTCGCTGATGAGGGAGCCCCCGCAGAAGTGGAAGCCGGTGCTGTCCTGGAGGAAGATGGGGAGGGTCAGCCCCGCCCAGACACCAGCAAAACCAATCTGGGCAGCAGCGCCCAGCTGGGCTGATATCCCAGTGCATCCCCCTACTCGTGTGCAGAATTGCCCCCTCACCTGCAGGGACACCTGCCAGGGCCAGGAGCCGGGGACAGCCTCCTCCCCGTTGACGATCCTGGAGAGGCCGCTCAGCACAGGGTCGATGGCAGGGACCCCGCAGCCTGAGGGTGGAAGTATGGAGCGAGGGGTGGAGGCCAAGGTCCCACCCAGGACTCACCACCCCAGGAATACTCCGGGGACAATTCAGGCTGACATGTGCTCCAGCCCAGACAAGCCCAACAGGCTGAGCTTGAGGTGGTGGCAGGGCCAAAGCCTGGGCTGGGAGGCCCTATCACTGCCTACCTCAACCACTCTGAGTCTCAGTTTTCCCACCAGCAAAATGGGGATCTTACAGTTGGCTAACCTCACAGAGTTGGTATAATAAGGATGAAAGATGCTTTGTCTTAGTAGACAAAGCAGGCAAAGCAGGAACTTGCTCAGTTCCTGGCACACAGTGAACAAAAGTGGAAAAGTTTAAAAAGGCTGGTTCAAGGGCATGAAAGGGCTGATGGGGGCCAAGCCACACTTGCTCATCATCTGAGCCTGCTTGGGAGCCACCAACTCTTCACAGAGCTTTCTGTCCCTCTGGAATTGCTGCCCCTCCTTGCACACGATGCGAGGCCCCAGGAAGGTCCACCTCCACCCCGGGGGCCTCACACTGGCTGGTCTGGTCCAGTCCTCCCAGCATCCTCATTGTAGAGATGGAGCTGGTGAGGCTCAGAGAGGGAGAAAGACTCGCTCGGGCTCACACCACCACACACAACTGAACTGGGAGCAGGGACCCCGCTGCTCCTTGCTGGCCTTGGGGTTGGTGGGGCCAGCACCCCTTCCAGCAGTTGGTGGAAGGGTAGGCAGCCTTCCCGGCCTCTGCCTGCCCTGGTGCTCACCAAAGGCTGTGCCCAGGAGGGCGCAGCAGGAGAGAAGCCAGAGGAAGGTCATGGTGCCGCAGTCAGGGAGGTGTAGGACGCCTGCCTGGAGGGCTCCCCATTATATCCCTGTGCACCAGGCTGTTATCTGAAGACCTTGAGGTGATAATCCCTTTCCTGGGCATGTGTCCCAGTGGGCAGGATATGCCAGAGCAGGGCTGGCATCAGGGCCTGGGATGGCAGCAGCTGGGGCCAGGATCTAGGGCAAAGTTGGGGCCAAACAAGGCAGCCCTCCACCCACAGCTAAGGGGAAGGGGACATTCAGGTTTCCTCCTCCAGGCCCTACCGCTAGAGGGGCCCTGCGGGCAGCAGCCAGGCCTGGGCTGGATTTGAGCCCCAGCCAAGTCTCTCATGGTCTGGAGGACCTTGGACAAGTAATTTAGTTGGTCTGCAGTTGTTCAAAACCCCATGGGCAGTGTGGTCAAGTAGGGGGAGGGGCAGGGACCAAAGCATGGTGAGGGCACAGGGGACCAGTGGGCTGAGGATGCTCCCCTAGTCTTAGGATGGCCAAGAAGGCTCAGTGGCTCAGTTCAATATCAGGGGCAGTCACGTGGGCTGGTTCAGAGGGCAAGCCGCCCACTGCCCGTTCACGCGGAGTCAGGCTCCTCCACCCAGGCATCCTGCCCTTGGAATTGAGTACATGGCATTCAGGTGCAGGACTGGGCCCAGGGCCAGCCAGGGGGCCTCTGCTATCATCCCAGCAAGAGCTTCTGGAGGCTACACCAGGCGGGAAAGCAGGGGGCAAGGAGGCCTGTTTTGGGTGGGCAGCAGGGCCCTTTCCCAGCAACTGGGAAACTGGGGAGGGGGAAGTTTGAAGGTGAGGCTACCAGGCACAGGGCAAGTACCCCAAAACACATAGGTAAAACGATATCTTACGGCTATTTTTTTTTTTTTGCGGTATGTGGGCCTCTCACTGCTGTGGCCTCTCCCGTTGCGGAGCACAGGCTCCAGACGCGCAGGCCCAGCGGCCATGGCTCACGGGCCCAGCTGCTCCGCGGCATGTGGGATCCTCCCGGACCGGGGCACGAACCCATGTCCCCTGCATCGGCAGGCGGACTCTCAACCACTGCGCCACCAGGGAAGCCCACTTATGGCTATTTTTAATTTCCATTGCATTGATGATTGTTGTGTGGTGGGTCACAGGTTTCAGCACAAAACAGCTGTGGGGCCTTGGGCAAGTTACCCTCTCTGATCCCATTTCTAAATATGTAAAATGGGGATCCTTAGAGCAAGGGTCCCGCTTTATGAAAGGGCACAGTCCATACTGAGTGTGCTGGGACCAGGCCTAACACAGTCCACGCTGGTCAGACCTAGTACTTCTTCTTGACTTGCCTGTGGGGTCCCTTTGTGCTTTCTAGAAGACTGCCAATAACAGGGAGGGATGGCCACAGTGCATTAGGTGGGAAAGCAGGGCACGAAACAGGATGCAGAGTGTGGCACCATCTGTGTGAAACCCACCACTTGTGCAATTCCATCCATCCCATCAACCAGCGCTTACCAGGCCCCTGCTGGAACAGAACAAACGAAAGAAACACAAATTCCTGACTTACAAGCTTAGGTGGGAAAGGGGTGGGGAGTTGATGGAAAAGAGTTAAAAATAAAAAAAAAGTAGGGGGCTTCCCTGGTGGCGCAGTGGTTGAGAGTCCGCCTGCTGATGCAGGGGACACGGGTTCGTGCCCCGGTCCGGGAAGATCCCACATGCCGCGGAGCGGCTGGGCCCGTGAGCCATGGCCGTTGAGCTTGCACGTCTGGAGCCTGTGCTCCGCAACGGGAGAGGCTACAACAGTGAGAGGCCCGCGTACCGCAAAAAAAAAAAAAAAAGTAAAATATACATTACTACCAGCTAAGGAGTTATCATTATCATTGTTATTATTATTATTAATACCAAGGCAGGAGGGCCTCACTCCGAAGGGGACATTAAGTTGCTACCCAAGAGTTTGCCAAGCTATCTGGGGGGAGACGGTGTCCAGGGAGAGGGCACAGGGAGGGCAAAGGCCTGGTGGAGGGAGCCTGGGTGGCACCAAGAGCCGAGAGGACACGAGGCAGGGCGGAGAGGCCAAGGGTCCGACAGAGGAGGGCCCTGGTGAAGGTACAGGGCTGTCCCGAGTGTCTGCCAAGATGCGAGGTGGCAGCCGCCGGGCCTGAGTGGGGGAGGGGCGTGGCCGGTGAGGGAGGGCACGCGGCGGCTCGAACCCACCCGTGGCTGTGGCCTTGGGAGCCGACAGCTGGCCCGAGTCCTGCCCGCCCAGCACCCCCTGCTCACGGTTGCCAGAGACCTGGGAACTCGCGCAGCTGCGGGTGGGGGCGGGGAAGGCGGCCCCCGCAGGTGCTCGACTCCTGCTGGGGGCGGGGCCAAAGCTGACTGCGGCCGGGCGCGCGGACCTCCACCCGCCCCGCCCCCTCGCCTGGCGTTTCGACCAGAGAGACTGCGCACTCCGCAGAACGCCCGACCCCGAGGAAGAACGCTTAAGCTCAGAGTGTTAGGTGCCCCCCATTCTCCAAAACGCCGGGCCCTGAACTTCCTGCCTCTGGGCCTTTGCCCGCTCTGTTCGCTCCCTTTAGAAGGTCCACCGCCCTTCCGGCCCCGGCCCCGGCCGTGAGCGCCTCCTTGTAGGCAGCAGTTCAGCCTTGGTTATGGCTGACCAGCGGCAAAGCCGGCGTCAGTCAGAGGCCATGGATGAGTCGATAGATCCCTGGACCCAGAAGTTGTTTAGCCAATCAAGTTTACAGTAAAGAGCATTTTCCTGGGTTCACTTTGTCGCTGATACTTTTCTCTCCCATCCTCGGGTTTGGAACCCTGCCTCATCTCTAGACGCCTGGAGCCCAGCCATCTCTGCTCATGCAAACTCCCAGGGAGAAGGTACAGCCTTGTTCGCGGGTTGTCTGCCACGTCAGAAAACCTTCACTCTGCACCTGTTACCTCGTTGCAGGTATGTGGCGTCTAGTGTGTTTAATGGGCAGTGCTGAAATCAGCCCACGAACAGGTGTAAATCAAAGAAAGTCACTCAGGAGATGACCCAATGCACGGGGACCCTCATGGGGTCGGCTCTCTCCCAGGCAGCCTGGGTTTGGGGAAAGAGCTTTGCTTGGAGTAGGGGGCCCTAATCCACTCCCTGCCCAGCCACCTCCTGGGATTTGGCCTTGGGAGTGGTGGTGTGTCAGGGTTCCAGGTCCTGACTGGGCGGCGGGGCAGTGCACATGCGTCCCTCCAGGACCCGCATCTCTGAGACTGTGCCATCTTCTTCGAGGCAGGAACTCAGAAGTCAGTTTTCTTAGATGAAGGAGCTACTCCTCTTGAAGTCGTGCCACTGAGGGGGTCAAATCCCAACCCTCTGTTTTACTAAAAATAAGATATATTGAAAGTATAATTTACACATGGTGAAATGCACAGATCTTAAGTGAAGAGACGGATAAATTTTGACATATACATACCATAGTGTAACAAACGCCACAACCACCATATAAAGTATCATCACCCCCACCATACAGTATGCTGTCTTTGTGTCTGGATTCTTTCACTCCACCAGATGGTTTTGCGATTCACTTGTGTTCCTGCGTGTATCCCCAGTGTGTTCCTTCTTATTGCTGAGTGGTGTTTCACTTCATAAGCACACCACACTTTGTGCACCCATTCTCCGGCTAGGACATTTGGGCTGTTACCCCTCCCCCACCCCACTCCCTTTTTTTTTTTTTTTTGCGGAACGCGGGCCTCTCACTGTTGTGGCCTCTCCCGTTGCGGAGCACAGGCTCCGGACGCGCAGGCTCAGCGGCCATGGCTCACGGGCCTAGCCGCTCCGCGGCATGTGGGATCTTCCCGGACCGGGGCACGAACCCGTGTCCCCTGTATCGGCAGGCGGACTCTCAACCACTGCGCCACCAGGGAAGCCCCCCGCTCCCTTTTTGCTCCTTGTAATGAAGTGATTCTCAGCCCTAAACATAGGCAGGCAAGAAATGTAGGTTTCTTTTTTTTCTATTAGAGAATGAAATTTGAATTTCGATCCTTTATTCTGCCAGGAGTCTCACTGGAGAGTCTAACAAAGAGACTGTTTCTAAAGGTGTGGCCAGGGTTTAGGGAAACCATAAGGAGGTGCAGGTCAGCTTAGGGCTAGGGTCAGTGGGCCTGGAAACGCAAGAGTGGTTACCTGGCCCCTGGGGAGGGCGATATGCAAGGGGGAGGCCGCCAACAGGAGCTTGGCCTTTGTGGCAATCAGTGAAGACCACCCCAATGAGAACGAGTAGAGGCTGTTCATTCGGAGCTTGCTATAGCCTGGCAGTCAGGCAGCATCACTTTTCCATTCCCACCAGTAATGTATGAGGATTCCAATTTCTCCACAACCTTGCCAAAACTTATTTTCCATTTAAAAAAGTATAGGTGTGAAGGGATACCTCACTGTTTTTTTTTCAATTTTCAAAATTGTGCTAAAATACATATAATATAAAATTTACCATCTTAGTCATTTTAAGTGGACAGCTCGGAATGTACTAAGTGCATTCATATTGTTGTGCAGCCATCACCGCCATCCATCTCCAGAACTCTTTTTTAATTGAAGTGCAGTTGACGTACAATATTGTATGTCACAGGTGTACAATATAGTGAGTCACATTTTTTAAAGGTTATACTCCATTTATAGTTATTGTAAAATATTGGTTGTATTTCTCATGTTGTACAATGTGTCCTTGTAGCTTTTTTGTTTTTTCTTCCCCCCGACCTCCCTGCCACGGCATGGGGGGAGGGTCTTAGTTCCCCTGACCAAGGATTGAACCTGTGCCCCCTGCAGTGGGAGCGAGGAGTCTTAACCACTGGACCAGCAGGGAAATCCCCCATGGAACTTATTTTATACATAATAGTTTGTACCTCTTAATCCTCTACCCCTATATTGCCCCTCCCCCCAGAACTCTTCTCATCTTGCAAAACTGAAACTCTATATCCGTTAATCTATAACTCTCCTACCCCCAGCCCCAGGCAACTAGCATTGAATTGACTATCCTCAGTACCTGGTATAAGTGGAACCATACGGTATTTGTCTTTTTGTGATTAGCTTATTTCACTTGGCATAATGTCCTCCAGGTTCATCCATGATGTAACATATGTCAGAATTTTCTTTCTTTTTGGGTCTGAATAATACCGCATTGTTTATGTATATATTGTTTATATATACCACATTTGGTTTATTCATTCATTGGTCAATGGATACTTGGGTTGCTTCCTCTTTTTAGCTACTGTAAATAATACTGCTATAAATATGGGTGTACAAATATCTTTTTGTAATATTTATTTAATTTTTTAAGTGAAGTAGACTTGATTTACAATGTTGTGTTAATTTTGCTGTACAGCAAAGCGACTCAGTTATACACATATGTACATTCTTTTTTTAAAATTAATGAATTAATTAATTTATGGCTGCGTTGGGTCTTTGTTGCTGCACACGGGCTTTCTCTAGTTGTGGCGAGCTGTGGCTGCTCTTCGTTGCAGTGCACGGGCTTCTCATTGTGGTGGCTTCTCTTGTTGCGGAGCACGGGCTCTAGGCACGCGGGCTTCAGTAGTTGTGGCATGCGGGCTCAGTAGCTGTGGCTCGTGGGCTCTAGAGCGCAGGCTCAGTAGTTGTGGCGCACGGGCTTAGTTGCTGTGTGGCATGTGGGATCTTCCCGGACCAGGGCTCAAACCCATGTCCCCTGCACTGGCAGGCGGATTCTTAACCACTGTGCCACCAGGGAAATCCCTATACATTCTTTTTTTATATTCTTTCCATTATGGTTTATCCCAGGATATTGAATATAGTTCCCTGTGTTATACAGTAGGACCTTGTTGTTTATCCATTCTATATGTAATAGTTTGCATTTACTAACCCCAAACTCCCACTCCATCCCTCCCCCATCCCCTCCCCCTCCCCCTTGGCAACCACAAGTCTGTTCTCTATGTCTGTGAGTCTGCTTCTCTTTTGTAGATAGGTTCATTTGTGGCATATTTTAGATTCCACGTATAAGTGATAGCATATGGTAGTTATTTGTCTTTCTCTTTCTGACTTATTTCACTTAGTATGATAATCTCTAGCTGCATCCATGTTACTGCAAGTGGAATTATTTTGTTCTTTTTTATGGCTGAGCAATATTCCATCGTATATATGTACCACATCTTCTTTATCCATTCATCTGTCAGTGGACATTTAGGTTGTTTCCATGTCTTGGCTATCGTGAATAGTGCTGCTATAAACAAGAGGTGCATATATCGTTTTGAATTATAGTTTTGTCCGGATATATGACCAGGAGTTGGATTGCTGGATCATATGGAAATTTTATTTTTAGTTTTCTGAGGAACCTCCATACTGTTCTCCATAGTGGCTGCACCAATTTACATTCTCACCAACAGCATAGGAGGGTTCCCTTTTCTCTACACCCTCTCCAGCATTTGTTATTTGTAGACTTTTTAATAATGGCCATTCTGACCAGTGTGAGGTGGTACCTCATTGTAGTTTTGATTTGCATTTCTCTAATAATTATCGATGTTGTGCATCTTTTTTTTTTTTTTTTTTTTTGCGGTACACTCGGGCCTCTCGCTGTTGCGGCCTCTCCCGTTGCGGAGCACAGGCTCCGGACGCGCAGGCTCAGCGGCCATGGCTCACGGGCCCAGCCGCTCTGCGGCATGTGGGATCTTCCTGGACCAGGGGACGAACCCGTGTCCCCTGCATCGGCAGGCGGACTCTCAACCGCTGCGCCACCAGGGAAGCCCGATGTTGTGCATCTTTTCATATGCCTATTGGCCATCTGGATGTCTTCTTTGGAGAAATGTCTCCCTCCAGCCCCAGGCAACTAGCATTGAATTTGGCTGTTCTAAGTACCTGATGTAAGTGGGATCATACAGTATTTGATTTTTTGTGATTAGCTTATTTCACTTGGCATAATGTCCTCCAGGTTCATCCATGATGTAGCATATGTCAGAATTTTCTTCCTTTTTGGGTCTGAATAATATTTCATTGTGTGTGTGTATGTGTGTGTGTGTGTGTGTGTGTGTGTGTGTGTGTGTGTGTGTATATATATATATATATATATATACCACATTTTGTTTATTCATTCATCAGTCAATCGACACTTGGGTTGCTTCCATGTTTTAGCTACTGTAAATAGTGTTGCTATGAACATGGGGGTACAAATATCATTTTGAGACCCTGCTTTTAATTCTTTTGAGTATATACCCAGTAGTGGAATTGTGGGATCATATGGTAAATCTATTTTTAATTTTTTTTTTTTTTTTTTTGCGGTACGCGGGCCTCTCACTGTTGTGGCCTCTCCCGTTGCGGAGCACAGGCTCCGGACGCGCAGGCTCAGCGGCCATGGCTCACGGGCCCAGCCGCTCCGCGGCATGTGGGATCTTCCCGGACCGGGGCACGAACCCGTGTCCCCTGCATCGGCAGGCGGACTCTCAACCACTGTGCCGCCAGGGAAGCCCTATTTTGAATTTTTTGAGGAATTACCATATTGTTTTCCACAGTGGCTGCACCATTTTACATTCTCATCAACAGTGCACAAGGGTTCCAATATCTCCACATTCTCTCCAATTCTTATTAATTTGTTTTTTTTCTTTTTTGTTGTTTATATTAACCATCCTAATGAGTGTGAATTGATACCGCGCTGTGGTTTTGATTTGCATTTCCCTAAAGACTGGTGATTTTTGATCACTTTTTTATGTGCTCATTGGCCATCTGTATGACTCCTCAATATTTATAATCACCACTGATGCTGTAGGAACTTAGTGCCCCAGCCACATGACCGCCAGGGCCTGTTTCCACCTGCACTTCAGCCTCTGCCGCCTCCCATGTTAATTTGAGTAATTGTGATGCCACTGCGTGCCATGGGCCACCAGGTCTCATCTTCCCCGGCAAAGTTGTCCATGGACCACTCCAGTGTGTGAGCTAACCAATCCCAGAATCCCATGTTCAGTGGTCCTGGGGCCACGGTTACTGTATCAGTCATGGTCGTGCCTGAGAAAAGGTGGCACGTTCAAACTGGGTTATTTGAGGAAAGTTTGAATAAAGGGAATTTTTACAAAGGTGTGGGCAGGGTTTAGGGAACCAACAAAGGATGGTGAGGTGCACAGGGTTCTAGCAACAATGGGGACACACCTAGAGCTGAAGGGACACAGCGGGAGTAGTTGTGGAACCCAGCAAGGGTGGCTGAGCAGACAGAGCCACCTGAAAGGAGCCGAGCTATCCGTGGCCTCTGCAGAGGGAGACAGCCAGCCCACAGCAGCCTCCCAGGGAGGGAACCCAGAGAATAAATACCCGACTTCTCTCTCCTCCCCCGTCTCCGGCTCTGACCCCAACAGGAAGCCTGAGAGCCTGGAAGTTGTTCTGCAGTCTCGTCCCTGAGGGTCAGTCTTGCTGTAGGCCAGCAAGGTGGAGAAGGATGGAGAGTGGATCTGAAGGGGAAAACGGAAGACATCCACAGCCATTCTTACAGCTATTCTGTATCACTTCAGATGCTGTTAGTAATAGAGCAGGTGGCTAACAGTGGCTAAACAACAGTCGTTTGCTTTTCTCACACAGCAGGGATCTGGAGGTGTGCAGTTGTAGCCTTTCGCTCAGCACTGGGCGATGGTGTGGTTCTGGTCAGGGTCTTTCTTCTCTGGTCTCAAGATGGCGGCCAGCCCCGCCTCCCCTCAGGACTCAGCCCAAGTGCAGGAGAAGGGCTGGGCTTCTCCTCACCTCTCTGCCTCCACGGGATTATGTTCATCAGAGCTCTCCCCCCGCCGCCCCCAGAGCTGGGGTGGTGTGACGCTCCCCGGGAACCCTCCACGGGGACAAGAAGGGGGAGATGGCTCTAGGTGAGTGGCAAAGGCTGTCCCTCCTTGTGACGGGATGGTCACCCTGCTCCCAGGGAGTACTCACCTCGTGGTCTGGTTTGAACGAGGGGATGGGTGGAGCAAAAAGGGATCCTTCAAAGTAAGAAACACACCAGCCAATGTGCACAAATCTCTGTGGGCCAGGGAAACGCTCCCGCCCCTGCGACATACCCTCCAAGGCCATATCCCTCCTGTACTCTGCTCGCCAAGAGTTTACTCTCCCAACAGACCTCAAGAGCCAGTGGCCTCAGGCTGCTTCCGTTTCCTGCTCTGGAAAAGTCCTCGAGGCGAGGAAAATACAAATGTCTTTTCTACCGGCTTGGAATGAGTGAAGGAAAAACAAAACGAAACAGCAAATGTTAATATTTACATAAATTACCTTGGCCTGGAATTCAATATGGATTCCTTATGCTCAAAGCCAGGGCTGACATCCCTGGCCTGAACCCAGTCTGTTAAAATATCACAAAGCTTCAGACCCGGTTACCAAGCAGCTGCTGGCCCCAGTCTGTTTGCCCCCTGAAATTTGGCTGTCTCCGCCCTCCCCCAGAGAACAGGGTTCGGGGCCTCCGCGGGCCAGTCCCTGCCGAAGCCACTGTTCTCCCTGGTCAGAGCTTCTGCTCAACAGTGGTTAAATAGTTTGAACATCCCCCTGCAGAGAACACACGACTCTAAAACAAAATTAAATTTACAGCTCCAAAACAAAACTAAAGTTACAACTCAGAGACAAAACTTCAAAACTAATCAAGTCCAAATCAAGACCTGTGACATTGTCCTGTTTGCTCTGACCCACTTCTCCCTAGATGACCATGACCCTGTGGCCGCAGAGCCCCGGAGGCCTTGGAAGCAGGTGCAGTTCACCCAGTCAGCATATTTTCCTTCTCAAACCGGCTCAGCAGTGAGGCCCAGGCTGGATTGTCCAGGGCAGCAGCTTTCCAGACCCTCTCCAGGTTTCTCAGACTCATCCTGTTCTTTTCTTGTTTGTTTCCTGTCTGTGTCTCTCACTGGGGTCTTGGACCCATGAGGGCAGGGGTGCCCTGTGCTCTGTTCCCGTGGGTGCTCCAGTGTCCAGATCAGGCGCTGTCCCAGGGGAGAGAAGGAACTTGTGCCCATGGTGCTGACAAGTCTTCTGGCCTCCACTTACGGCAAACGCATCACTGGTGTATTACCTACATCTGTCCTCTTCTCGTTGTTCTGTGACAATTAAAATCGTTTTTCTGTTTTCTCCATGTGTCATTTGATGGTGTGAAATCAAAGCCCCATTTTATATGAAACTCAAGCGTTATGTGGTGACCAGTTCCTTAAGTTGAGAATGATGACAGGAGAAGAGAATTCGGGTGAGCTCAGCGGCAGATAAGGGACAGGCAGTCAGCATGTTTGCCAGCCTGTGACCCACCCACAGCCACCCATGGGGGCGATTCCTTCATGCCTACATGTGTCCTCATGCAGGCTCTGAAGCTGCTTGGCTGGGCTGGTTTCAAGGTGACCCTCTGGATGACACGGCATCTCTGTATGATACTACACTTCAAAAAACATTATTTATTTATTTGCCGCGCCGCGAGGCATGTAGGATCACAGCGTGTGGGATCTTAGCTCCCCGACCAGGGATCGAACCCGTGCCCCCTGCAGTGGAAGCACGGAGTCCTAACCACTGGGCCACCAGGGAAGTCCCATCCTGAATCTCACATTGAAAACCCTCTTCGATGGGAACGCGAGGCCCCCCAGTGATGACCAGCTGGGATTCTTTGGACCCCACGGTGGGGTTGCCTGTACTGAGGAGCTGGGAATCCTCCCTGGTGCACTGGGTGTGGCAGAGCCCCCGGCCCTGCGTTCTGGTTGCAGAGCTGGGCTATGCAGGGCCTGAGCTCCCAGCCTGGACACTGGCCTTGCCCGCAGTGTCCTGGGGATGCCAGGCGTTGCCAAGTTTCCTGGGTGACATTGTGCCAGGGCAGCTGCCCTTTTTCCAGGGGCTGGGTGTCCCCAGCTGAGAGCCAGTACAGGCTTCGAAGGGGGCTCGTCCCCCCCACCCCCGTCCCGCTTATCGCCCAAGGTTCCTGGATAACAGGAGGGTGGCTCTCAGGCCTCTCTGGCTGGGCTGGGCCTGTGGGGTCGCAGGGGATATAAAAGGAGCCGCTGGGGCAGGTGCCCCATATCTCCCTGACGGTAGCAGCATGGCCTTTCTCTGGCTCCTCTCCTCCTTCGCCCTCCTGGGGGCCGCCTTCGGTGAGTGCTGGGGCTAGGGGCGCCAGCCAGGTCTGGGAGGGGGCTGAGGAGTAGTTCCCTGAGCCCCTAATGGCACCGCAGCCAGGCCCCATCAGAGGCTGGAGGGGCTCTGTCCGGAGCAACCTGGGGGCCTGGCCAAGAGGGAGATCTGAGCCCCCTTCCCTGCTCCCTTGGGCCTCACACCCCGATAGGCAATCGAGCCTGCAGGGAGGAGAGGGGTCCTTCTGGAGCTTTCTGAGCCCTCACACCCTGCACTGGAAGGGTGGAAAAGGCCAGTCTGGGCCGCACCGAGATCTGAGGCCCCAGAAGTGGCTCAAGTTGGGGAGCTGTGGGCAGAGAAGGGTGTGGTAGCAAGAGCCCTCCCACGGCCTCCACCTGGGGTTTTTATTTACTCTTCTGGGCACTTGCTAAGCGTTTCATTTTCTATTAAAAAAAGATGAAATAGTGAAAAATACAAAAAATAATATGACATCCATGTACCTTCCATTGGGATTTAGCGAATGTTATCTTTTTCCAGGTTTGCTTCAGGTATTTCTTTTTAAAACATAAAACAGATTCAGCTAGAGTCCCCTCTCCTCCTCGGAAGGTGACCCCTATTCTGAGCTCACTGCGTGTCACTTCTGTGGGGGTTTTACAAATTTACTACACATTCGTAAGTCCATCAACACAGTGTAACATTTGTAAGAACTTACATGAACTGTGTTATCCGCCACATCAGGTTTATAACATGCCTTTTCCCACCCGGGTGGTTTTAGATTTAACCCGGTTCGTATGAAGACCCAGCTCGTTGACTTTAATCGCTGTAAAACACTCGGCTGTGTGAATACGTCACAGCTGATGTTCTAATCTTCTTGCTATTACAAAAAAGTGGATTATGTTGATGACATGTTTGGGTGATAACAACCTTCAGTGAGTGGCTGGTGCATCCCCCCGTCCCCAGGGGCGGGATGCCGGTCCGGGCATGCGGCAAGGCCTGCATGACCCCCGGGTGGCCTGGCTGGTCGTAAGGGCTGTACCTGCCCAACTTTCTTTACTGTCGCCAAATTGTAAAACCTGTACGCAGGTGCCGAGAACTCACCTGGTCCTGACACAGCAAATGCGTCAGGGACACATTAAGTACACGTGACTTTTCTCATTGTTTTGTGACAATTCAGGTCCTTTGTTTTCAGTTTCCTCAACGTGTCCTTTTACGGCATCAAAGAATCAAAGTCCCGTTGTATTAAATAATTAACTAAAACTTTATACAATGAAGAGTTCCTGAAATCTCTGGGACTAGTGAATTCAGTGTAAAACATACCCCATCAGCTGTCGGAATTCTGGGTCCCCCAGGGGCTGGGGTTATCAGATTTGAATTCCATACCCCCCAGGCCCCACCAGTCTAATGGGTGAGCTTTGACTTGTGAGGTGAGATTGTTTGCTCCCCAGTGTACTGAGGAAAATGAGCATCGGGGATTCAGTGACTGCTCTGAGGCTTCACAGCAAGGAAGGGTGAGGCCTAGGAGTCCAGGCAGGGTAGTCCGATTACTCAGCCTGTTTTCTGCTCTTTCAGGCAGGGTGGCCCTGGGTGGGAGCAGCCCTGTTCCTCTGCATCCCTGGATGGGACACTGGGGTCAGCAGGCTGTATGTGGGGATCCTTGAGTCCACAGGTGGAAGGCACCAGGAGAAGTTTTTTGGAGGAGGGGGGAGTGTGGCAGAGGGTCCTGAGTCAGCCTGGGCAGCTGAGCTACAAACCAGGATTTCTGCAGACTGGCTCCGGGTCTCAAACCTTCTTCCTCGTCCCCTCGCCCTCCTCAGGCTGCGGGGTCCCTGCCATCGACCCTGTGCTGAGTGGCCTGTCCAGGATCGTCAACGGGGAGGAGGCTGTCCCCGGCTCCTGGCCCTGGCAGGTGTCCCTGCAGGTGAGGGGGGAATTCTGCACACGAGTAGGGGGATGCACTGGGATATCAGCCCAGCTGGGGGCTGCTGCCCAGATTGGTTTTGCTGGTGTCCGGGCAGGGCTAACCCTCCGATCTTCCTCTAGGACAGCACCGGCTTCCACTTCTGCGGGGGCTCCCTCATCAGCGAGGACTGGGTGGTCACCGCTGCCCACTGCGGGGTCAAGTGAGGGCCCGGGCTCAGGGTTCTGCTTCGGGCTCCAGTCTGGGGTGGGGGAGGGGAGTAGGGCACGTTTTCAGTCCTCAACCCCCATGTGATTCCCCCAGAACCTCTGACCTGGTGGTGGCCGGGGAGTTTGACCAGGGCTCAGACGCCGAGAACATCCAGGTCCTGAAGATTGCCAAGGTACGCCCAGGCCCTGCTGGGCCGCCCCGGGATCAGCCGCGGGGCTGGAGGCAGGGGCAGGGGGACGAAGACCCTTCGGCCGCTTGAGAGACAGGAGCCAAGCGCAGATGAGGCCGGTCTCAGGATTCTCATTCCGGGCTCCGATGGGTCTGTTTCCGCTGAATGGATTGCCAGGAAAGGAGCTGGTCTCCTTGAAACCTGGAGATCCCCGACTTAACCCAGGGCCTTACCTCGTCTTTCTGGGCCCCACCCGCAGGTTTTCAAGAACCCCAAGTTCAACATGTTCACCGTTCGTAACGACATCACCCTGCTGAAGCTGGCCACGCCCGCGCGCTTCTGCGAGACCGTGTCCGCCGTGTGCCTGCCCAGCGCCAACGACGACTTCCCCCCCGGGACGCTGTGCGCCACCACGGGCTGGGGCAAGACCAAGCACAACGGTGAGCGGGCCGTGGCCTTTCCATCCACGAGGCGTGTCCGGGGTAGGGGCGGCCTGAGCCGCAGGAGTCTCCAGGTGGGACACATGTGGCTCTTTTAAAAATGTTTTAGTCTAAATTCCTATACAGTCATCAATCTTTCCATTTCTTTATTTAAAACGCTCTCAATTAAAAGGCTACCAGACATGAATAAAAATGAGGGTTAATAATATATACATAAACAGTTTCTGAAGAAACACCTAAGTACCAGCAAGTCTCGCCCCCTCTCACCTGCAAGGAGAGGGACAGCCCGGATTTCCCTCCAGACTGAGGAGGGCGGTGCGTCCAGCGCCCCTGAAGTCTGGGCCCGGAGTCCAGTGTCCTGGTCGGGTTCAGGCCTGAGCGCCCAGGTGCCCCCCACCGGCCCCCCACCGCCCCCCCAGCACTGCTCCATCCGCAGGTTCTTCCTCGGTGTCCTGAGTTCTTCTGCCCCGGCCACGGCCCCCGGCTGGTCCCGTAACAGGACAGAAGCAGCCGGGAAAGGGCAGCAGGAGGGAGGTGCTCCCTCGGGGGTCCCTTCCGGTGTCCCCGGTCAGAAGGACGTGCATCCCCTTCCCTGGGGGCGAAGGACGGCCCCTCCACCCACACACAGTGGCCGCCAGGGCCCAGGGCGCGCGGGGCTCCGAGGCAGGACCTGTTGCAGCAGCTGCTGGAAGCACAGTCCCCGCTGCCTGGTGTGGAATCGCAGAGGAGCCGCGTCCCAGACTCCCTGAAGGTGTCAGAGAAGGTTCGAAGCTCGGTGTCCACGATCATCGCGATGGAGGAAGACTGGGACCTTGCAGGGGGAGGGCGGGGCTCAGGCGGCCCCTGGTCTCTTCTCCCCAGGGGCGGGCTGGTGGCATGAGGGGCCCTGACCCCACGCCCTCTGTCCTTCCAGCCCACAAGATCCCCGACAAGCTGCAGCAGGCGACCCTGCCCATCCTGTCCAACGCCGACTGCAAGAAGTACTGGGGCAGGAAGATCACCGACGTGATGATCTGTGCGGGCGCCAGCGGCGTCTCCTCCTGCATGGTACAGCCTGGCTCCGCCACCCTGCCCGCCCTCACTGCCCGTGCCTCCCCTGGCCAGGCCAGGAGGCCCACTCCTCTCTGCCATGACCTGTCTAACTTCATGCCCTGCCCAGTGCCCCAGTGAAGGGCTGGACCAGATGCCCCTGGTGAGGGCCGGCTCTGGCCAGGTGTGGTGTGGGGCTTCCCGGGCGTATTTAATCTCACACCAACCCCACGAGCTGGACGCTTCAGCCTGTTTTACAGCTGATGGGGAGGCTGAGAGGATAAGCCACCTGCCCCAGGCCCTCCAGGAGTAGGTGGCAGGGCTGGGGCTGCCATCTGAGCAGATCTGAGTCTCTTGTGCACAACCACTGGGCCCCCACTTGTGCTTTGTCTGCACCCCTGGACTTGCCAGGTCAGGGCACACCAGGGCCCTGGTACTCCCTTTCAGGCTTGAATACAAGTCCTATCTCCTCCTGCAGGGCGACTCTGGTGGCCCCCTGGTCTGCCAGAAGGATGGAGCCTGGACCCTGGTGGGCATTGTGTCCTGGGGCAGCGGCACTTGTTCCACATCAACACCTGCTGTGTACGCCCGTGTTACTGCACTCATCCCCTGGGTACAGCAGATCCTGGCCGCCAACTGAGCCCAGGGCTCCTGCCATCCCAACCCTGAGGGTCCCCAATAAAAGCATCTGTCTGCACATGTCTCTCTGTGTGGCCTGGGCGACGTGGGGCTGCAGTGGTCCCTGTCACCCACTAAGGGGAGGTGTTACTGCTCCCTTTCCAGGCTGCCAGTACCCCAGCAACCCCCCTCTCAGGAAGCTGAGTCTTTGTATCTCATCCTCCCTGCTCAGGACTCCATCCTGGGGTAGAGCCCAGGGACTAATTGCTGGAGGCAGCTTGGCCCATGGAGCTTTCTGGAAGGCAGGAGTCTCGGCCAGGCTGTGCAGTCCCCGGAGATGGGCATTGGGAAGGCAGGGTGGGACTGTGGAGATGGTCTTTCTATCCTCCTTGGTTCTTCACTGCACATTTCTGTAAGACCCATTTATCCCGACGATTCCTGTACTCTCTGTCATAGATGGGCCTGGAGCAGGCATCTATTGCCCCCAAAGCACTGGGTTTAGGGGAGAAGCAGACAGAATTACAACAGTTCATTTCCCATTTTATCCTCCCACAGTCAGACCTATAGCCTCCGCCATCAGTCACGGCACTACGTGTCGGTCACGCACAACCCCGGTTCACATCATCCTCTCCCAGGTCCCATATCTTGATGTTTCTTTCCCTCTGGAGTTTCTACAAGGCTAGTCTTTGGGAAGGCAGCTGGTAGTCCACACTCACCGGGCATCTGGGAAGGAATGGCATTGGCCTCCCTGCTGCATTTCCCTTTCAGTATTCTTCCTAATATCTTTCCCTTCCTGGTGGAATTTTAGGTGTTCTGATAGTGGGTCATAATATGTTGAAATTAAGGTTACACATACCATTTAATTACTAAGGACACGGAAGAAAGCCCCCAGATAGCGGAACCTGATTTGGAGAATGAACATGTGAAAGGGAGAAAAGAAAAATGAGAGAGAAGCGTTGGGCAGAGGAGTGGAGTCACAAAGTAAAGTGTTTAAAATATTATTTAAAGCCCAGTGTTTTAAGGAACACTGGAGGTTTGGGGTGGGGGAACCCCTCAAACTTGGAGAGGAAAGTACAAGCACTTTATATCTACATCAAAACCATTTACATGCAAATGAATGTGGGACGTGATGCGTATAAAAATGCAGTAGCAAAAAAAAAAAAAATGCAGTAGCGAACACAAGCCTGGTTAAGTTACTTTTTCACTCACTAGCAAGACCTGCCTTCACCTCTGCCAACCATTTTGCCAACCCTCCCCCTGGAGTCTGAAAACCGCAATCCCGGGATAAGATCGCCACCTCGTGGCCCATATGAAAACTGCAAGTCTGTGCCTGGCTTCTGACTTAGAAATGTAATGTGAGCCCAATGGGTGATTTTAGATGATCTCATAGACTTTCTAAAAAAAAAATTAAAAGAAATAGGTGAATTAATTTTACGTATATATTTTATTTAACTCAGTATATCCAATTATTATCATTTCAACATGTTTTAAAATTATTAATGGTATATTTTACATTCTTTTTCTCATACTAGGTCTTTGAAGTCCAGTGTGTAACTTGCACTTACAGCACATCTCAATTAGGATGCTAAATTTTCATCAGGAATACTTGATCTGTATTTAAATTTCATAAAATATTGCAGTTGAAAAAGTAGACTTGCATACCCAAGTGGTTTCCAATTAGGCGTTACACTGAAAAGTATAGTTAAAAAATTCCATGATTAATTGGGAGTCTGTCTCCGTTTGCAAACAGACCCTCTGTAAGGCAGGGTGTGCTTAATGGGCCCTGCTGAGGCTGCCCCATACAGTATTCTTTTTTTTTTTTTTTTACTATTTATTTGTTTATTTTAAATTTTTTAAATTGAAGTATAGTTGATTTACAATATTGTGTTAATTTCTGCTGTACAGCAAAGTGATTCAGTTATACATATATTCTTTTTCATATTGTTTTCCATTATGGTTTATCACAGGATATTGAATATAGTTCCCTGTGCTCTACAGTAGGACCTTGTTGTTTATCCATCCTATATATAATAGTTTGAACCTGCTAACCCTAAACTCTCACTCCATCCCTCCCCCAACCCCTCCCCCTTGGCAACCACCAGTCTGTTCTCTATGTCTGTGATTCTGTTTCTGTTTCATACATAGGTTCATTTGTGTCATATTTTAGATTCCACATATAAGTGATAGCATATGGCATTTGTCTTTCTCTTTCTGACTTACTTCCCTTGGCCCATCCAGTGTTCCTATTCTTCCTTAGGCACAATTAGGGCATATGGCCAACCTTCTCTGTCCACAGATCACCTAGCTTCCTATTTAACTGAAATGTCTGGACCGATCAGAAGAGGATGGTCATCGTTCACATCTGGAGAGTGTCACATCGTTCACCAGTCACTTATCAGCCGACATCTGTACCCACAGCTAGCGGACACGGTGATGAGCTGCCCAGACCCCCTCCAGCGCTGACCCACACCCCAGCTGCAGGGAGTGTTGCCCACAGACAGCCCTCAGCTGTCAGCCCTCTCTGGCAATTTCCTCAGCTGCAGAGAATCTTCCTGACCAAGGTCATGCTGCCTTTCTGGGCGGCCCACATCCCTGATTGGTCAGCTGGCTTTTAAAGGCCCATCCCTTCCCTTCCTAGGTGTTGATCCTGGAAGCACTCCCTGATTCACTTCCTGGTGCTGACCTTCATCTCAGAGTCTGCTCCCCGGAAGCTCGAATTGTGACTCGTGGTACCAGGAGTGGGTGGACTCCAGAAAGCAGGCGCTAGGACGGGATTCTGGAGTTGGACCGCTCTCTGCCGGCTGTGGCCGTGAGGACACCTTCCCCCTTGGTAGGGGCGGCACCGCCCGCGGCACAAGGTAACGATGAAATTGTTCAGACTTCCACCCCTGACAAACTGGGATGGTCGTCTGGTGGGAGAGAATTCACTAGTGGGTTTTCCCATATGTCAGGAGTTGGTGAAATACGGGGGGGGGGGGGGAGGGAGAAACTGTAAGGCTGGTGAAACGGCGTAGCTGTTGCTAAGCACAATTCAGGCTTCAGAAAAAGGAAAGGAAAAGCTGAGAGTGATTCATAGCCCATTAAAAGCTAGGTGTGAAGGCCAGAGAGCCTCCCTGGGAGCACAGGCAGAGCTGCCCAACCTCCGCGGCTCCCTGGTGAGAAAGCTGAGCACAGGGCCCAGGGTGTAGTCGTAGAGCAGCGTAAACGGTCAAGCTAGGCGGGTCTGCCAGGCCAGGGTCAGGGCCCTGCAGGACCGCAGGCTCCTCCGCACAGGCCCCACCTCCACTCCTGGAGGTGTGCTGGGCCGGATAAGAGAGGAAAGAAACCGTGTCCCAAGGGCGTTGCAGGACCTCGCCAGCAAGGCCAGGTGAGCCCTGGATCCAGTGGGGTCAGAACATAAAATCAGGTAAGGGAGAGATTACTGATTTGGGAGCCCTCTCCCAGGACACAGGATTTAACACCCTAGCCGGGTCCCCCAGGGATGGTTGCCCACTTGCTGCCTGGATGGCTCCTAGAAGCCAGAAACCAGCCCTGGACCCCACTAAATGAGGGCCACATGCCAGAATGACCAGGTCAGACGGTGGAAGAAGGGATTTAAGGCTGAGAGAAGCGGGCGTGGTAGGGTGGCCGTGCTGTGTAAAGCAGGATGCCCAGTGGCTGGCTTCCACGGGAAGGCCCGGAAGGCGCACCAGAGTAGGAAGGAATGTGCTGGAGGGAGGGGCACCAGGCTGGCTGAGAAGTTCACCCCCCGGTGCCCTCTTTGGGCCAGCCTGGGCAGTAGGAGACACTGCTACGAGCAGCTGCCAGGAGGATGCAGTTACCGTGATGGTGGCAGGGCGGGACGGGCAGCTGGGTCCTGGCCCGCAGAGTGATGGAGTTGGTTAGGAGGGCCTGGAAGCGCTGGGGCAGAATAGATGGACCGCTACCGGGGGCCCTGCTCAATGTGTGTGATCGAAAGAAATCAAGGACGGGCGACCAGCAGGCTAAGTGGCCTCAGTAAACAACTTGGCATTCTGCGGCACCTCCAACTTGCCTCAGGCCTCCTTTGCCTCAACCAGAGTTAGATGCTTCCTCCTCTGAGGTCTCACAAGCCTTGTATTCCCCTCTGCTAGAAACTAATTATGCTCCACTGGATTCACCTGTTTACTAGGCTAGACTGGGCTTTATGAGGCAGGAGCCGTTCCTCTGCTTACGCCACAAAGCAGTGCTGCTAATCACGAACGAGGTTCCCGCAGTGGGTCTCCAGCCCAGCTGCGGCAGCATCACGTGGGGGTGGGCTGACTCTTTACCTCGTCGTGCGACTGGCAACGTGTTTATGTGACGTAGTTGTCTTTGAAGTGGGTGTCTCAGCAAGTTTATCAGGCAGTTGATTTAAAATTAAAAAAACCCAACCAGGGCTTCCCTGGTGGCGCAGTGGTTGAGAGTCTGCCTGCCAATGCAGGGGACACGGGTTCGTGCCCCGGTCCGGGAGGATCCCACATGCTGTGGAGCGGCTAGGCCCGTGAGCCACAACTACTGAGCCTGCGCGTCTGGAGCTTGTGCTCCGCAACAAGAGAGGCTGCGGCAGTGAGAGGCCCGCGGCAGTGAGAGGCCCGCGCACCGCGATGAAGAGTGGCCCCCACTCGCCGCAACTAGAGAAAGCCCACACACAGAAAAGAAAACCCAGCACAGCCAAAAATAAATAAATAAATGAAATCTAAAAAAAAAAAAAAAACCCCAACCAAACAGGGACTTCCCTGGCAGTCCCGTGGTTAAGACTCCATGCTGCCAACACAGGGGGCTTGAGTTCGATCCCCGGTCGGGGAACTAAGATCCCACATGCCTCACAGTGCGGCCAAAAGATTAAAACAAAACAAAACACCTCACTGTCTGGCACTTACACTACAATCCACCCTGTGATGCTGAGGCATCAGAGTCAGTGGTAAAAGGACACTAACAGCCTGGGTAGCAGGTAAGTTAGAAGACAGGGGGAGGGCACATTGTAACCTATGAAGTACACCTCTAAATCCTAAATGTACAAATCCTATAATAACATACAGTCTGCGATGTTGTTTGTAGCTATTGTCGCAAACTTAAAGCGTCCAGCCATGAGAATAGGTCAGTGATCTCGGGGACTCTGGGAATCTGTTCGAAGATTTGGGTAATATTTCAACATCTGGGCACGTGAAATGGTGAGGTCTCTGACGTGGTGGTGTGTCCCTGGGGTGTCATCTCTGGTGCAAGAGGTATAGGCATCTCCAGTGGCAAACTTGGGCTGGGGCCATGTCGTCTGAGATGGTGTCCTCTCCAGCGATGAATCCATCTCAGAGGTGAGGTGCTGTGGAGAGGCAGTCACCCCGGCGACCCTCCCATGTGGCTGTCGGTTGGGGTACTGGTCATGGGCTGGTCGTAGGCTACCCTGATGTGACTCGGAGGTTTCCCTGAGGACTGAGCTGCCTATCTGCTACTGCTCCCTAGTGAACCTAACTGTGAAGGGCTCCCCGGGGTCTTCAGGGGCACATTCGGCCACGGCATAGGCAGCTGCCCTTTCATCTCCCAAGGAGCTCTTCCAAAGCATGTGAAGATCCTGCGCACGTTTATATTTCAGGCTAGAGAGGATCTTAGGAATGCTATTTCCTGGGACCGATCTGTGAGGGCAGAGGAGAGACCATGAGATCACAGTTCCCATAACCAGAGGGGTTTTATGTACAGGCAATAGCAGGGCCAGCTGGTAGCAATATTCCATGTATAGGAAACCGGAGGCGAGTGTCATTCAGACACTGCTTCCAGAGGACCAGTTGCCTATAAAGGGATTTCCCTTGCCCCAGGCTGGGTGGCATAGTGGCCTGAGCCCTTCTCAGTAGGGCTCTCCAACACTTCCTGCTTCTCCACCAGGTGGTGCAATTGCAAGCGGGAGTGGTACGTTCCAGCATTGGATCTGCACGATGGTTGGCCCGAGTAACCGGTCTACAAGTAACCCCATCACCCGGGCCAGTGCAAAGTCATAAGAATAGTCACAGCCACTGATGCTTGATGCGCTTGGGTGGGCGGGTGGAGGTTCCGTGGCTGAGCTTTTTGTATATTGATGAACGGCTGAGTGGTGATGCTTGGGGAGAAAGCTGTGGGTTGTGGGTTACGGTGTCTAGCATGGGGGTACGGCCATGACGTGTAGCTTTCTCACCATATTCTCGTCTCCAAGTTGGGCTCAAAGCTACCGAGCAGAGAGTTTCTTTCCCTCTTTCAGACACCCAGACTGAAAGGGATTGGTCCTCAGGCAGTGAGTTCTACTTCCTGTGAATTAGTAGGAGATCTCATTTCATCTGCCAGCCCTAGCAGCCTCTATAAACAGGGAGAGCGACCAGCATGGAGGTGACCCCTCCATTGTCAGGGCTTTAGAAGAAATGATTTCGCACTAACTTGCTGGGCTTCTGGCCTGGGGGACAGGCACTGATGAGGGGTCACGTGGGACTACCTGCCCTCGATCAGGTCACCAGCGTGAAGCAAATGATGAAATGATGGAAAAACCCTAGTGGAAGCGGGGAGTAGAGTCAGAGGACAGAATAAAAAGGACCCTGTCTTGGAGGGTGAAAGCTTGAGGATTGCCGGAGATGACTGAAAGTGGAACTTCGGGGTGGGGGGGTGGATAGTAATTGTTATGTGGGATAAGAAGGCCCCGGGGATGAGAATCAAGCAAGATGGGGCCCTAGCTTCATCCATTTCAGGGACCCCTTGCTTGTAAGGAGAGGCTCTTTAAGGAGGCCATTCTGGGAATTCCCTGGCAGTCCAGTGGTTAGGGCTCGGGGCTTCACTGCTGGCCCGGGTTTGATCCCTGGTCGGGGAACTAAGATCCGCAAAGCTATTCGGCATGGCTCAGCACTGCCAAAAAAAGGAAGAAAATATGCTGTTCTCGTGCTTGGTGAGGCCAGCAAAGTGGGTGCCCGGGTCAGAGTCAGTAATGTCTAGTGATGCAAAGGGCACAAGACAAATGTAGTCAGGAAAGGCCTGTTTGAGGAGGAACCCTGGGCGGGGGTCGAGCAGAGGGGTCCTGCATGTCAGCAGCGATGAGTGTGTCGACAGGAGGGGGCAGCGGCCGAGGAAATCAACCTGCCCGAGGGAGTGGTGGGTCTCCCCGGGGAACATGTCCCCATCCTCCATAATGGGAACAGAATAGAACTGGTGAGTAGGTTGACGACTACTGAGGATGCTTCCTGGACCCGTTGTACGTCCTCAGTGAGTTCTATGATATTAGGAGTTGAAGCCTTAAGCGGGGAGAAGCTGAGCATTGAGGTTTCCATTGTCAAGGGTGAGGGGCCATCATTAGTGGCTTAAGTACCAGCCTCATGGGGCTGTTGCAAAGGAGACTGTGGGCCGAATGCCTCTCAGCTGAAGCATATCTTCATTTATTTTATGTATGTATTTATTTATTTTTATTTTTGGCTGCGTTGGGTCTTCGTTGCTGCACGCGGGCTTTCTCTAGTTGAGGCGAGCGGGGGCTACTCTTCGTTGCGGTGCTCGGGCTTCTCATTGCGGTGGCTTCTCTTGTTGCACAGCACGGGCTCTAGGCGTGCGGGCTTCAGTAGTTGTGGCAGGCAGGCTCAGTTGTGGCACACGGGATTAGTTGCTCCGCGGCACGTGGGATCTTCTCGGACCAGGGATCGAACCCGTGTGGCCTGCATTGGCAGGCGGATTCTTAACCACTGAGCCACCAGCGATGTCCTATGTATTTATTTTAAAATATTTGTTTATTTGGCTGTGTCGGGTCTTAGTTGAGGCATGCAGGATCTTCACTGCAATGTGCGGGATCTTTAGTTGCAGCATGCTAATTCTTAGTTGCGGCATGTGGGATCTAGTTCCCTGATCAGGGATCAAACCCAGAGCCCCTGCATTGGGAGCTCGGAGTCTTAGCCACTGGACCACCAGGGAAGTCCCTCAAGCATATCTTTTTTTTTTTTTTTTTTGCGGTACGTGGGCCTCTCACTGTTGTGGCCTCTCCCGTCGCGGAGCACAGGCTCTGGACGCGCAGGCTCAGCGGCCATGGCTCACGGGCCCAGCCGCTCCACAGCATGTGGGATCTTCTTGGACCAGGGCATGAACCCGTGTCCCCTGCATCGGCAGGCGGCCTCTCAACCACTGCACCACCAGGGAAGCCCCCTCAAGCATATCTTTAATCATAGGACATGGGCCTTCAGTGCCCTGTTTACATCAGTATTGGGGAATGTTTACCATCTTGACCCGGAGAAAGAGTCACCGGTGCCCAATTGGCGAGTTCTACCAGCGAAGCCAAGAGCTTGGGCTTAGTCCATGGGGCATGGTGTTGTGTCAATGGATCCATGCCTGCAATAGGAAAAGAAAAAAACAGGGGGGCACCACCAGAGGTAGCTAGCTGTTTGAGATGAATGGTCCCAATAGTTACATCCGAATGGGTTTTTACACCTTTGATTGATTTATAGGGAAAGGACTTCCTTTTAGGGAATTTAGAGGAATTGCCTCAAATGACAGTGACTTGGGCCCCAGAGCCTAATAGGGCCAAAAAGGACTAAATTTTTATTGTCCCAAATGGACCACCAGAGTGGTATAAGGATGATTGTCCTCAGGAGGTGGGACAAGCCTCAGGGAGCTGCCAGTTTTCTAGGGTGGGGGCTTAGGTGGCTGCCAGCCCTGGAGGTTAGGGAAGCAGGCAGAGGGAGCATCGGGGACAGGCTCGGGGTCAGGAGGTGTCTGTGTGGCAGGAAGGTGGACAGCAGAGGGAGGCTGTAGCTGGAGAATGCAGGTTCCAGGGCCTGGAGTTGAGACTGGCTACCCAGAGGTCAAGTGGCCAGGACCCCTGAGTTTTTGGAACTCCCAGTAGAGGCTTGCCTAAGTGTTCCCATAAGGCTTGCCTAAGTAGTCCCATAAGTATTCCCATAAGAGGCAACTTATTGTCTAAGTTGGGGGTTTGTTGAAGAGGGAGTGGGGAATCTTTTTTGTTGAGGGAAATTTGTTCAAGGGAGACCCTTCCAGGGCAACCGGAGTAGAGGGCCATGAGTCCGTAACCTAAAACAGTAAAACAGCCTAGCAAAATTTGTTTATTCGAGAACAGCAAAGAATTGCGATTTGGGACATGCACCTAGGGCAAACCACATGGAAGTCCAGTAAAACAAAGGAGAGGAACCTCTTTCCTAGAGAAGGGGAAGTTGGGATGGGCTGTTATAAACCAAAGTCCATTGGGGGAAACTGGGAGTTTGAAGTATAGGGGCTTTTCATGGTTGAGTGGTGACAGTCTCTCATTGGCTGAGTTGCTGCCAGGCAAGGAGAAAATCTTCCTCCTCCTGGAGATGGTGCTGTCACTTCCTGTGGGAGATGCCAAGTAAGGGTCTACCTGTCAAGGTCTGGGTTGATGGCGGAGTGGTATGTGGGGGAGAGCTCCCTCTGCTGGCCTCTTGGCTCCATTTCACAAGTCTGAAGTATCTGGGCTCCTGGGTGGGAATCTCCTCCATGTCTAGCAACCATGTCAGCGCCCTCCAGTACCTTTTGGATGGTTTCAGCAGCTCCAATAAAATGTACTCCTGCCACCCTGTAACAAGGGGGAGTGCCACGTGAAAAGAATTCTCTGGACTCAGGGTCAAATTGGGACTCTTCAGGGTTGGAAATGAAGGGGTCATTTGGGTCACTATGGCCGTGGAAATAATAAACCCATTTGTGATGTTGTGACTGATAATAAGAAACAAATATTTGCTCTTCATCCCGATTTCTAGCACAGAGCTCCTAAGACTCTTAGAATTTCTGAAGTGATGAGAGTCACAAAGGTGTCTTTTTTATGTTAATGAGGTGACTTTTGGAACTCACCTAAGGTTGGGAGCTGGTTGCTGGAGAAGCCAATCATGTGATTAGAGGGATCTGACCTCCAGGGAGGTTGAATCAATCATGAAGCAACCATAAAACCCCAAAAGGACGGGGTTTGGAGAGCTTCTGGGCTGGTGAACACGTGGAGATTCAGGGGGAGTGGTACACCTGGAAAGAGCGTGTATACTCTGTGCCCTTCCCCATACCTTGCCCTGTGTATCTCTTCCATCTGGCTGTTCCTGAGTTATATTCATTCATTCACTCATTTATTTATTTATTTATTTTTGGCTGCATTGGGTCTTCATTGCTGCATGTGGGCTTTCTCTAGTTGCGGCGAGCGGGGGCTACTCTTCATTGCAGTGCTCAGGTTTCTCATTGTGGTGGCTTCTCTTGTTGTGGAGCACGGGCTCTAGGTGCGTGGGCTTCAGTAGTTGTGGCGTGCAGGCTCAGTAGTTGTGGCACACGGGCTTAGTTGCTCCGCGGCATGTGGGATCTACCTGGACCAGGGCTCGAACCTGTGTCCCCTGCATTGGCAGATGGATTCTTAACCACTGCACTGCCAGGGAAGCCCAGCAGGCGGATTCTTAACCACTGTGCCACCAGAGAAGTCCTCTGAGTTATATTCTTTTTAAAAAAAATTTATTTTATTAAAGTATAGTTGATTTACAATGATGTGTTTATTTCTACTGTATAGCCAAGTGATTCTGTTATACATATGTGTGTATGTATATATATATATATATATATATATATATATATACACAAATTCTTGTTCATATTCTTTTTCATTATGGTTTATCACAGGGTATTGAATATAGTTCCCTGTGCTATGCAGTAGGAACTTGTTTATGTATTCTCTATATAATGGTTTGCATCTGCTAATCCCAAACTCCCAGTCCATCCCTCCCCCCACCGCCTTGGCAACCACAAGTCTGTTCTCTGTGTCTGTGATTCGGCTTCTGTTTAGTAGATAAGTTCATTCGTGTCATATTTTAGATTTCACGTATAAGTGATATCATCTGGTATTTGTCTTTCTCTTTCTGACTGACTTCAGAAAGTAATCTCTAGGTCCATCTACATCGCTGCAAATGGCATTATTTCATTCTTTTTTATGGCTGAGTAATATTCCATTGTATATATGTACCACACTTCTTTATCCGTTCATCTGTCAATGGACATTTAGGTTGTTTCCATGTCTTGGCTATTGTAAATAGTGCTGCAATGAACATTGGGGTGCCTGTATCTTTTTGAAGTATGGTTCTCTCTGGATATATGCCCAGGAGTGGGGTTGCTGGATCATATGGCAACTATAGTTTTAGTTTTTTGAGGAACCTCCATACTGTTCTCCATAGTGGTTGCACCAATTTACATTCCCACCAACAGTGTAGGAGGGTTCCCTTTTCTCTACATCCTCTCCTCCTCTCCAGCATTTGTTATTTGTAGACTTTTTGATGATGGCCATTCTGACCCACGTGAGGTGGTACCTCATTGTAGTTTGTTTTTTATAAATTTATTTATTTATTTTTGGCTTAGTTGGGTCTTTTTTGCTAGGCGCGGGCTTCCTCTAGTTGTGGCGAGCAGTGGCCACTCCTTGTTGTGGTGGACGGGCTTCTCACTGCCGTGGCCTCTCCCGTTGTGGAGCACGGGCTCTAGGCATGTGGGCTTCAATAGTTGTGGCACACGGGCTCAGTAGTTGTGGCTTACGGGCTCTAGAGCGCAGGCTTAGTAGTTGTGGCTCACGGGCTTAGTTGCTCTGCGGCATGTGGGATCCTCCCGGACCAGGGCCCGAACCCGTGTCCCCTGCATCGGTAGGCGGACTCTCAACCACTGCGCCACCAGGGAAGCCCCCCATTGTAGTTTTGATTTGCATTTCTCTAATAATTAGTGATGTTGAGCATGTTTTCATGTGCCTGTTGGCTATATGTAAGTCTCCTTTGGAGAAATGTCTATTTAGGTCTTCTGTCCATTTTTTGATTGGGTTGTTTGTTTTTGATATTGAGCTGTATGAACTGTATGAGCTGTTTGTATATTTTGGAAATTAAGCCCTTGTCGATCGCATCATTTGTAAATATTTTCTCCCATTCTGTGGGTTGTCTTTTCATTTTGTTTATAGTTTCCTTTGCTGTACAAAAGCTTGTAAGTTTAACTAGGTTCCATTTGTTTATTTTTGCTTTTATTTCTATTGCCTTGAGAGACTGACCTAAGAAAACGTTGCTACGATTTATGTCAGAAAATGTTTTGCCTATGTTCTTTTCTAGAAGTTTTATAGTATCCAGTCTTACATTTAAGTCTTTAAGCCATTTCGAGTTTATTTTTGTGTATGATGTGAGAGAGTGTTCTAACTTCATTGATTTACATGTGGCTGTCCAGCTTTTCCAACACCACTTGCTGAAGAGACTGTCTTTTCTCCATTATGTATTCTTGCCTCCTTTGTTGCAGATTAATTGACTGTAGGTGTGGGGGTTTATTTCTGGGCTCTCAACTGACTACTGTTCTGTTCCACCTGACTTATATTCTTATATAATACATCCAGTGAGTAAAAATGAGTTTCTGGAGTTCTGAGAGCCACTTTAGCAAATTAATTGAACCCAAGGAGGGGGTCGTGGGAACCTCTGATTTATAGCTGGTTGGTCAGAAGCACAGGTAACAACGTGGACCTGTGACTGGAGTGTGAAATGAGTCGGGGTGCTGTCTGGTAGGACTGAAGCCTTAAAATGCAGAATCTGAGGTTACCTCTGCTACCAAACTCGGGTCCAGCTGCCACTGCTTGAAAATCAGTACTCAGGAGGCAAGTGTTAGGAGAAATGAAAAATGTTCCTTTTCCTAATGTTCCTAATCAGAAAGCTAGCATTCTGGAGAGAAGGCAGACTCGTGTCCCAAATCTAACTCTGAAGATTATGCTTGGCCATAGAAGTTTGTTGTTTTGTTTAACAGGTATAATAGGTAAAAATCTTTGTTTACTGATTTAAATTCTCTTAAAATATAAAAAATAGAATGGTTTCCTGAATTACAGCTTTTGGCCATAAGTAAAGGTCAACACAGAGAACAATAAGCCCAAACTTTCTGTAGCAACTTTTATTTTCCCCTAAAAAGAGAGTCCATTTTCATACAGAGACATTCATTTAGATGAGACACACATTAGGTTTTTTCCGAAGTGCCCAAACTCACATAATTCCTGTAACTGCAGATGAGAATTACAATGAGAAGCATGCATTAACTTAAAAATACTGCAGGCGATGGCAAATCCTGACGAGTTCCCGGTTTCCGTGACAGGGTAAGAACTCGACTAGTACATACTTGAACTAAAATCCAGGCAAAAATGCTCTAAAACTTCATCTACTGGTTTGTAATTCATTAACATATTGTAAGACTGTTATTCAGATCCAGTTATGTGGTAATAAGACCTGAGAGTGTTTTGTAAAAGTTTATTTTAAAAATCACCACATAAACTTAATTTGCTAATTTTCCATTCTATTATCTGTATTTTTCTTTGTTTCACCTGTCTCCTTTTCTTTCCACAAATTCCCAAGGACAATCCCTAAAAAAAGTATTAGTCCTATTGTTCTTTTGGAGGTGAATTTATCCCAACACTCCTCAGGTCTGTGCATGTCCAGAGTGTAAATCTGGTGAGCCAGATGGGCTCCTGCTGCAGCAGCCGGAGCAGTGTGGTAGGGCACAGTCTGACCGTTGTTCGCTCCCACCAGGCTCAGCACCCCCAGCATTGCCACACTGAAGCCACCGAGCCACTGCTTAGTATCTTCACAGAACAGCACTGCCGTGGACTTCAGCGCGATCAGAGCATCATCTGTCTTGTCCTGACGAGCCTAGATAGTATCTTATATGAGTCCACATAATCCCAGAAAAATAAAGAGGGAGGCAAACAGATGGATCACAGGAGCCCTTGATAGCAGACCATCCAAGTAATGCTCCCCAATTAAAAGTCAACCCCAAGGCTAATTGAGGCCAGTGTGTAATTCTCTTCATTAGTGGGTAGGTGATGACAAGAAGTAGGGATGCTGCTCCAAGAGCTGTACTGTAGTAATTCAGACACAGAAGAACACCTAGTGCCAAGTTCAGCTGTCCCCCGAGAAAAACAGAGGACTGAAAAGTTGAAATGTCTCCAGCAGCTATTGGGTGACTTGCTGTTCCTGGAACCTTTTTATCATAGTCCTGGTCCCACATGTCATTAATAGTACAGCCTGCTTCACGCAGCAGAACGGCTCCAGTGCCAGAGAGGGATAACACGTACCAATCCGGAAAACAGCCTGGTTGGGCTGCCAAAGCAGTGCTCCGAGTACATGGCGGGTGCCGCAGCCAGGTTCCGATGGGCTTGTCCAACCGCATGAGGCACACGTGGGGCTGCAGACGGTGGGGCGCCAATTCACGATCCCCGCCGCCGACAGGCTCAGCCGACGCCCGCCCGGCCCCAGCCCCGCCGAGGGCCGCCAGTCTCCCGTGTGGAGCTCGCGGGCCGCGTGCGCCAAGGCCAGGGAGCGGCCTTGTGAGCCCCTTAGCCACGCCTGTGTCCTGGCCCGCGAGCCCCACGCCTCCCGCGCCCAGCATCGGGCCATGGAAGTTTTTAAAGGGAAAAGGGGAAGTGGCCTCAGTTACTTATTGAAATAGGGGATCAGACTTGTCACCTTCTCCCACTGCATGCAGGCTTGTCGACCTTTCTTTAGATGCTATCTTGTTCACACAGTTTGTTTGAGAGATTACTGAAGGGGAAGCTAGGGAGGAGATCTGGTCATCTGTTAATTATTTATTCTTCCTTTCTACTTCTTTGATCTATGGAAAGAACCAACAGGTTAGGCACGGTATTGTGTGATCAAAAGTTAGGAAAGTTGGTGGGGCTTCCCTGGTGGCACAGTGGTTGGGAGTCCGCCTGCCGATGTAGGGGATGCGGGTTCATGCCCCGGTCCGGGAAGATCCCGCATGCATGCCGCGGGGTGGCTGGGCCCATGAGCCATGGCTGCTGGGCCTGCGCGTCCGGGGCCTGCGCGTCCGGAGCCTATGCTCCGGGCCAGTGAGAGGCCTGCGTACCGCAAAAAAAAAAAAAAAAAAAAGTTAGGAAAGTTGGAGGCGCAGTGGTTAAGAATCCACCTGCCAATGCAGAGGACATGGGTTCCAGCCCTGGTCCGGGAAGATCCCACATGCTGCAGAGCAACTAAGCCTGTGCACCACAACTACTGAGCCCACGTGCCACAACTACTGAACCCGCGTGCCTAGAGTCCATGCTCTGCAACAAGAGAAGCCACCACAATGAGAAGCCCGAGCACCACAACGAAGAGTATCCCCCACTCACCACAACTAGATAAATCCCACGCGCAGCAATGAAGATGCAACGCAGCCAAATATAAATAAATAAAATAAATAAATTTATTAAAAAAAAAACAAAGTTAAGAAAGGTGTGCTTGGGCCGGAGATGAGTAGAGCATGGGGGTGCCTGGCTTACGGTTAGTTAGAATATAGCTTAGCTAAAGTGACAAGACAAAAGGGGCCTCCTGCAGAGAGCTCTTTTTCCTGACAAGAGCTGCTTACATCTCCAGGTAGACGGCCTCAGAATTGAGTTGTTTGGTGTGGGGGAAATCTCCTCACATATACAATGAAAATTGGGTTCAAACTCAGGGACCCCCAGGGGCCTGCAGCCAGAGACCCTGGGACCTGGATCCACCCACCAGCAATCCAGCGCTAGCCCTAGGACCCCCACCAGTGGGCCGACACCAGCTCTGGGACCCCTGCACCCTGCAGCCAGAGATCCCAGGACCTGACTCTGTATGCTGGTGGACTGGTACTGGCCCCAGGACTTGGTTTCACCCACCGGTGGGTGGGCACCAGCCCCAGGATCACTGCAGCTCTGCAGCTGGCCTTGTCAGGACCCAACTAACACACCAGCCCCAGGGCTCCTTGGGCCCCAGCTGTGCCCACCAGCAAGCCAACCCCAGCTCTGAGACACCTTGCACCCCTCAGCCAGCCGCTCCAGTTTCCAGCCCTGCTCAGCAGTGGGCCAAGTCCAGCTTTGGGACATCCCGGAACCTGCAGTCAGCCATGTCGGGAACTGACCCTAACCGCCAGCAGGCTGGCAATGGACCTGGGAGCCCCAGCCCCACAGCTACTCACCCTAGAACCCCATTCTGTCCACCAGTGGGCCAGCAGTAGCCCTGGGACCCCCCTCCCCCAGGCTTCCACCGCCAGCTGCCTGTGACCCAGCCCTGGGAACCATGGCTGGCAGCCTCCGCACAAGGAGGGCCTGGCAACCAACTGGACCAGGGGCCAGCCACGCCTAGCAGACCACCTACATAGTCAACCCACCACAACGGAAGGACCCACGCAGCCCTCATGGACATAGGGGCACCCCTAGAGCACGTAACTCTGGTGACCAGAGGGGAGTGTGCTGCTGGGAGGCTTAGGACATCTCCTACAAAAGGCCACATCTCCAAGGTCAGGAAATAATATCAGTGTACCAGATACACAGAAATAAAAACAGCAAAATTAGGCAAAATGATGTGACAAGAGGAACGTGTTCCAAACAAAGGAACAGGATAAAACCCCAGAAGAAGAACTAAAACAAAGCTTGAGCACTGCAATGAAGAGTAGCCTCCACTTGCTGCAACTAGAGAAAGCCCACATGCAGCAACGAAGACCCAATGCAGCCAAAAAAAAAAAAAGTTCAAGGTAAGGATCATAAAGATGATCAAAGAACTCGAGAGATGAATGGATGAAAACAGTGAAAAGTTTAACAAAGAGTTAAAGAGCCTTTTTATTTATAAAGAAGAACCAAACAGAGGTAAAGAATACAATAACTGAAATAAAAAATACACTAGAAGGAATCAAAAGTAGATTAGATGACAGAGGAACAGATCAGTGAGCTGGAAGACAGTAATGGAAATCACTGAAGCTGAACAGAAAAAATAAAAAGTGAGGACAGTTTAAGAGAATTTGGGACAACATCAAGCATGCTAAAATTCACATGATAGAGATCCCAGAAGGAGAAGAGAGAGAGAAAGGGACCGAAAATGTGTTTGAAGATAGAGTAACTGAAAACTTTCCTAACCTGGGAAAGGAAACAGACATTCAGGTCCAAGAAGCACAGAGAGTCCCAAACAGAATCAACCCAAAGAGAATCACATCAAGACACACTGTAATTAAAATGGCAAAAATTAAAAACAGAGAATCTGGGCTTCCCTGGTGGCGCAGTGGTTGAGAATCTGCCTGCCAATGCAGGGGACATGGGTTCGAGCCCTGGTCTGGGAAGATCCCACATGACGCGGAGCAACCAGGCCCGTGCGCCACAACTACTGAGCCTGCGCGTCTGGAGCCTGTGCTCCGCAACAAGAGAGGCCGCGACAGTGAGAGGCCTGCACACTGCGATGAAGAGTGGCCCCCACTCGCCGCGACTGGAGAAAGCCCTCGCACAGAAACAAAGACCCAACACAGCCAAAAATAAATAAATAAATTACCAAAAAAACAACAAAAAAACCCCAGAGAATCTTAAAAGCAGCAAGGGAAAAGCAACAAGTTATGTACAAGGGAACTCCCAGAAAGCTATCAGCTGACTTTCCAGGTGATTGGAGGCAGGAAAAAGGTGAAGTACTGGCTGCTCTGTACAGGCATATCTGAGTTACATGCTTCTTCAGGGGTGCATGTTCAGAAAATGGTGGTGTTAGCATGATCTGAGGGTGGAGATTTTGGCCCTGACATCAAAAAGTCATCCATTGGACACTTGTACAGGCCCAGCAGGAGGGTCCATGGTGCCAGTCAGTTTGAACTTGGCAAGACTAACTCCATGTTCCTGAAAAACAAACTAAGTAACCGTTACTATAGTGACCCTTGTGTCACAGGTGTTATCTGTTGGGGGTGGTTAAAGGAGTCTTACCATAAGCTATGTGTCTAAGCTATGTGAAGCTTGGAGGGTATACAATTTGCAGGAACATTTAAGACAAGCTTGATTGGTGAGGGCAGGTTATGGGATGTTACTAAGCAAGTTAGAGTGTAAGGGATCAAACTCTTGACTGCCCTCGGTTTCCACCTCACTGTGGTAGACATTTTCATAGGACATCCTGGTGGACTGGATACTTATTAATAACTAAATGGGATTCTAGTAATGTGCCAGTATCTTTTGACTTTTAAGATTGTTTTGTTATAAAGGATTCATGTTTGAAGACCAAGGGGTGGACTGTGTGAAAGGAAAAGCAAAATGGAGTTGCCATTGCTAAGAGAGCCTGGAGGCCATTAAGGAAGTGTGGCTTATACACATCTCAGCCTGGATGGAATCTGACATTTTGACCACTTACTGTCCTAATGGAGTCATTCAGAACATCTACCAGATACTCAAGATACTTATCAGACCCTTACCCTAAAATAACTCATGATAACCTATCTATTTATTGGACCCGACCCTAAAATAACTTGTGATTCCTTAAGGACAAATGTTTTCCAACTTGTGTCAGAGTTGATCACAATTCTTGCCAGGCAACTTTTAACTTTGTGGCTTTTTGCCTCTGTAAGCCGTGACTCTTCCTGGAAACACTCTTTTGGTTTTACTTGAATCTGTGTCTCCTGAATTGAGATTCTTAGGACGCCCAGTAAACTCATTTCTTATTTGCAGCCTCCTGCACTATTTCTTGGTTGACAACTGTGAAGCCGTGATTTATAATAAGAAATAAATATTTGATCCTCATCCCCATTTCTGGCACAGAGCTCCTAAAACTTTTTTGTTGTTCTTGTTGTTTTTTAAAAAATTGAAATCTGGTTGATTTAGTGATACAATATCATGTTAGTTTCAGTTGTACAGCACAGTGATTATATATACACACATATATATATATATATACTTCTTCAGATTCTCTTCCCTTATAGGTTATTACAAAATATTGAGTATAGCTCCCTGTGCTATACAGTAGGTCCTTGTTGATTATTTTATTTTATTTATTTTTTTGCAGTTCTATAATTTTATTTGACAATCAGCAGTTAGTGTTCATCCACATTAACTGTAGATTTTTCAAAGTGGTGACAGGAACATAGGTAACCAACATATAGAGCTTGTTTGGCGAATCTTCATCTTCATTATGTTTTCTTAACAAAAATATGGAACACTTGACGAATTTGTGGGTCTTCCTTGTGCAGGGGCCATGCTAATCTTCTCTGTATCCTTCCAATTTTAATATATGTGTTGCCAAGGCGAGCACTCTGCTTTATATATAGCAGTGTGTATATGTTAATCCCAACCTCCTAATTTATCCCTCCACCCCACCTCCCTTTCCCCTTTGGTAACCATAAGATTGTTTTCCATGTCTGTGAGTCTCTGTTTTGGAGATAAGTTCATTTGTATTATTATTATTTTTTTTAGGTTCCACATATAAGTGATATCATATATATATATATTTTAACATCTTTATTGGAGTATAATTGCTTTAAAATGGTGTGTTAGTTTCTGCTTTATAACAAAGTGAATCAGCTATACAGATGTACATATATCCCCATATCTCCTCTTGCGTCTCCCTCCCACCCTCTTGCGTCTCCCTCCCACCCTGCCTATCCCACCCCTCTAGGTGGTCACAAAGCACTGAGCTGATCTCCCTGTGCTATGCGACTGCTTCCCACAAGCTATCTGTTTTACATTTGGTAGTGTATATATGTCCATGCCACTCTCTCACTTTGTCCCAGCTTGCCCTTACCCTTACCCCTCCCCAGTCTTCAAGTCCGTTCTCTATGTCTGTGTCTTTATTCCTGTCCTGCCCCTAGGTTCTTGATAACCCCCTTTTTTTTTTTTTAGATTCCATATATATGTGTTAGCATATGGTATTTGTTTTTCTCTTTCTGACTTACTTCACTCTGTATGACAGACTCTAGGTCCATCCACCTCACTACAGATAACTCAATTTCGTTTCTTTTTATGGCTGAGGAATATTCCATTGTATATATGTGCCACATCTTCTTTATCCATTCATCTGTGGATGGACACTTAGGTTGCTTCCATCTCCTGGCTATGGTAAATAGAGCTGCAGTGAACATTGTGGTACATGACTCTTTTTGAATTATGGTTTTCTCAGGGTATATGCCCAGTGTTGGGATTGCTGGGTCGTATGGTAGTTCTGTTTTTACTTTTTTGAGGAACCTCCATACTGTTCTCCATAGTGGCTGTATCAATTTACATTCCCACCAACAGTGCAAGAGGGTTCCCTTTTCTCCACACCCTCTCCAGCATTTATTGTTTGTAGATTTTTGATTATGGCCATTCTGACCTGTGTGAGGTGATACCTCATTATAGTTTTGATTTGCATTTATCTAATGGTTAGTGATGTAGGGCATCCTTTCACATGTTTGTTGGCAGTCTGTATATCTTCTTTGGAGAAATGTCTGTTTAGGTCTTCTGCCCATTTTTGGATTGGGTTGTTTTTTTTTTTGATATTGAGCTGCATGAGTTGCTTGTATATTTTGGAGATTAATCCTTTGTCAGTTGCTTCGTTTGCAAATATTTTCTCCCATTCTGAGGTTTTTGTCTTGTTATTGGTTTCCTTTGCTGTGCAAAAGCTTTTAAGTTTCATTAGGTCCCATTTGTTTATTTTTGTTTTTATTTCCATTTCTCTAGGAGGTGGGTCAAAAAGGATCTTGCTGTGATTTATGTCACAGAGTGTTCTGCCTCTGTTTTCCTCTAGGAGTTTTATAGTGTCTGGCCTTACATTTAGGTCTTTAATCCATTTTGAGTTTATATTTGAGTATGGTGTTAGGGAGTGTTCTAATTTCATTCTTTTACATGTATCTGTCCAGTTTTCCCAGCACCACTTATTGAAGAGGCTGTCTTTCCTTAGTTTTTTTTTTTTTTTTGGCCATGGCTCACGGACCTAGCTGCTCCACGGCATGTGGGATCTTCCCGGACAGGGGCACGAACCTGCATCCTCTGTATCGGCAGGTGGACTCTCAACCACTGCGCCACCAGGGAAGCCCTGTCTTTTCTCCATTGTATATCCTTGCTTCCTTTATCAAAAATAAGGTGACCATATGTGTGTGGGTTTATCTCTGGGCTTTCTATCCTGTTCCATTGATCTATATTTCTGTTTTTATGCCAGTACCATACTGTCTTGATTACTGTAGCTTTGTAGTATAGTCTGATGTCTGGGAGCCTGATTCCTCCAGCTCCGTTTTTCTTTCTCAAGATTGCTTTGGTTATTCGAGATCTTTTGTGTTTCCATACAAATTGTGAAATTTTTTGTTCTAGTTCTGTGAAAAATGCCATTGGTAGTTGGATAGGGATTGCATTGAACTGTAGATTGCTTTGGGTAGTATAGTCATTCTCACAATGTTGATTCTTCCAATCCAAGAACATGGTATATCTCTCCATCTGTTTGTATCATCTTTAATTTCTTTCATCAGTGTCATAGTTTTCTGCATACAGGTCTTTTGTCTCCTTAGGTAGGCTTATTTTTAGGTATTTTATTCTTTTTGTTGCAATGGTAAATGTGGATGTTTCCTTAATTTCTCTTTCAGATTTTTCATCATTAGTGTTTAGGAATGCAAGAGATTTCTGTGCATTAATTTTGTATCCTGCTACTTTACTAAATTCACTGATTAGCTCTAGTAGTTTTCTGGTAGCATCTTTAGGATTCCCTATATATAGTATCATGTCATCTGCCAACAGTGACAGCTTTACTTCTTCTTTTCCGATTTGGATTCCTTTTATTTCTTTTTCTTCTCTGATTGCTGTGGCTAAAACTTCCAAAACTGTGTTGAATAATAGTGGTGAGAGTGGGCAACCTTGTCTTGTTCCTGATCTTACTGGAAATGGCTTCAGTTTTTCACCATTGAGAACGATGTTGGCTGTGGGTTTGTCATATATGGCCTTTATTATGTTGAGATAAGTTCCCTCTATGCCTACTTTCTGGAGGGTTTTTATCATAAATGGGTGTTGAATTTTGTCAAAAGCTTTTTCTGCACCTATTGAGATGATCGTATGGTTTTTATTCTTCAATTTGTTAATATGGTGTATCATATTTATTGATTTGCATATATTGAATCCTTGCATTCCTGGGATAAACCCCACTTGATCATGGTGTATGATCCTTTTAATGTGCTGTTGGATTCTGTTTGCTAGTATTTTACTGAGGAATTTTGCATCTATGTTCATCAGTGATATTGGCCTATAGTTTTCTTTCTTTGTGACATCCTTGTCTGGTTTTGGTATCAGGGTGATGGTGGCCTTGTAGAATGAGTTTGGGAGTGTTCCTCCCTCTGCTATATTTTGGAAGAGTTTGAGAAGGATAGGTGTTAGCTCTTCTCTATATGTTTAATTCGCCTGTGAAGCCATCTGGTCCTGGGCTTTTGTTTGTTGGAAGATTTTTAATCACAGTCTCAGTGTCAGTGCTTGTGATTGATCTGTTTATATTTTCTGTTTCTTCCTGGTTCAGTCTCGGAAGGTTGTGCTTTTCTAAGAATTTGTCCATTTCTTCCAGGTTGTCCATTTTATTGGCATATAGTTGCTTGTAGTAATCTCTCAGGATCCTTTGTATTTCTGCAGTGCCAGTTGTTACTCCTCCTTTTTCATTTCTAATTCTATTGATTTGAGTCTTCTCCCTTTTTTTCTTGATGAGTCTGGCTAATGGTTTATCAATTTTGTTTATCTTCTCAAAGCACCAGCTTTTAGTTTTATTTATCTTTGCTATTGTTTCCTTCATTTCTTTTTCATTTATTTCTGATCTGATCTTTATGATTTCTTTCATTCTGCTAACTTTGGGGGTTTTTTGGTTCTTCTCATTGCTTTAAGTGTAAGGTTTGGTTGTCTATTTGAGATGTTTCTTGTTCCTTAAGGTAGAACTGTATTGCTATAAACTTCCCTCTTAGAACTGCTTTTGCTGCATCCGATAGGTTTTGGGTCATCATGTTTTCATTGTCATTTGTTTCTAGATATTTTTTGATTTCCTCTTTGATTTCTTCAGTGTCTCTTGGTTATTAAGTAGTGTATTGTTTAGCCTCTATGTGTTTGTATTTTTTACAGATTTTTTCCTGTAATTGATATCTAGTCTCATAGCGTTGTGGTTGGAAAAGATAATTTATATGATTTTAATTTTCTTAAATTTATCAAGCCTTGATTTGTGATCCAAGATATGATCTATCCTGCAGAATGTTCCATGAGCACTTGAGAAGAAAGTGTATTCTGTTGTTTTCAGATGGAATGTTCTATAAATATCAATTAAGTCCATCTTGTTTAATGTATCATTTAAAGCTTGTGTTTCCTTATTTATTTTCATTTTGGATGATCTGTCCATTCATGAAAGTGGGGTGTTAAAGTCCCCAACTATGATTGTGTTACTGTCAATTTCCCCTTTTATGGCTGTTAGCATTTGCCTTATGTATTGAGGTGCTCCAATGTTGAGTGCATAAATATTTACAATTGTTATATCTTTTTCTTGGATTGATCTCTTGATCATTATGTAGTGTCCTTTTTTTTTTTTTTTTCAGTACGCGGGCCTCTTACTGTTGTGGCCTCTCCTGTTGCGGAGCACAGGCTCTGGACTTGCAGGCTCAGTGGCCATGGCTCACGGGCCTAGCCTCTCCGCAGCATGTGGGATCTTCCCAGACCAGGGCACAAACCCGTGTCTCCTGCATCGGCAGGCAGACTCTCAACCACTGCGCCACCAGGGAAGCCCTGTAGTGTCCTTCTTTATCTCTTGTAATAGTCTTTATTTTAAAGTCTATTTGTCTGATATGAGAATTGCTACTCCAGCTTTCTTTTGATTTCCATTTTCATGGAACATCTTTTTCCATCCCCTCACTTTCAGTCTGTATGTGTCCCTAGGTCTGAAGTGGGTCTCTTGTAGGCATATATATGGGTCTTGTTTTTGTATCCATTCAGCCAGTCTATATCTTTTGGTTGGAGCATTTAATTCATTTACATTTAAGGTAATTATCGATATGTATGTTCCTATGACCATTTTCTTAATTGTTTTCTGTTTGTTATTGTAGGTCTTTTCCTTCTCTTGTGTTTCCTGCCTAGAGAAGTTCCTTTAGCATTTGTTGTAAAGCTGGTTTGGTGGTGCTGAATTCTCTTAGCTTTTGCTTGTCTGTAAAGGTTTTAATTTCCCTGTCGAATCTGAATGAGATCCTTGCTGGGTAGAGTAATCTTGGTTGTAGGTTTTTCCCTTTCATCACTTTAAATATGTCCTGCCACTCCCTTCTGGCTTGCAGAGTTTCTCCTGAAAGATCAGCTGTTAACCTTATGGGGATTCCCTTATATATTATTTGTTGTTTTTCACGTGCTGCTTTTAATATTTTTTCTTTATATTTAATTTTTGATAGTTTGATTAATATGTGTCTTGGCGTGTTTCTCTTTGGATTTATCCTGTATGGGACGCTCTGTGATTCCTGGGCTTGATTAACTATTTCCTTTCCCATATTAGGGAAGTTTTCAACTATAATCTCTTCAAATATTTTCTCAGTCCCTTTCTTTTTCTCTTCTTCTTCTGGGACCCCTGTCATTCGAATGTTGGTGCATTTAATGTTGTTCCAGAGGTCTCTGAGTCTGTCCTCAATTCTTTTCATTCTTTTTTGTTTATTCTAATCTGCAGTAGTTATTTCCACTATTTTATCTTCCAGGTCACTTATCCGTTCTTCTGGCTGTTATTCTGCTATTGATTCCTTCTAGAGAATTTTTAATTGCATTTATTGTGTTGTTCATCATTGTTTGTTTGGTCTTTAGTTCTTCTAGGTACTTGTTAAACGTTTCTTGTGTTTTCTCCATTCTATTTCCAAGATCTTGGATCATCTTTACTATTATTACTCTGAATTCTTTTTCAGGTAGACTGCCTATTTCCTCTTCATTTGTTTGGTCTGGTGGGTTTTTACCTTGCTCCTTCATCTGCCATGTGTTTCTCTGTCTTCTCATTTTGCTTAACTTACTGTGTTTGGGGTCTCCTTTTCAGAAGCTGCAAGTTCATAGTTGTTGTTGTTTTTGGTGTCTGCCCCAGTGGCTAAGGTTTGTTCAGTGGGTTGTGTAGGCTTCCTGGTGGAGGGGACTAGTGCCTATGTTCTGGTGGATGAGGCTGGATCTTGTCTTTCTGCTGGGCAGGTCCACGTCCGGTGGTGTGTTTTGGGGTGTCTGTGACCTTATTGTGATTTTAGGCAGCTGTCTGCTAATCAGTGGGGTTGTGTTCCTGTCTTGCTAGTTTTCTGGCATAGGATGTCCAACACTGTAGCTTGCTGGTCTTTGAGTGGAGCTGGGTTTAGCGTTGAGATGGAGATCTCTGGGAGAGCTTTTTCTGTTTGATATTATGTGGAGCTGGGAGGTCTCTGGTGGACCACTGTCCTGAATTCGGCTCTCCCACCTCAGAGGCACAGGCCTGACACCCAGGCAGAGCACTTAGAGCCTGTCAGCCACACAGCTCAGAAGAAAAGGGAGAAAAGAAAGAGGGAAAGGGAGAAAGGGAGAAAGAGAGAAAGAAAGAAAGAAGTAATGTTATTAAAGTAAAACATAAAAAATAATTATTTAAAATTAAAAGGTAATAAAAAAATTTAAAAATAAAAAGAAAGAAGAGGGGCTTTCCTGGTGGCGCGGTGGTTGAGAGTCCGCCTGCCAATGCAGGGGACACGGGTTCCTGCCCCGGTCTGGGAAGATCCCACATGCCGCGGAGCGGCTGGGCCTGTGAGCCATGGCCGCTGAGCCTGCGTGTCCGGAGCCTGTGCTTCGCAACGGGAGGGGCCACAACAGTGAGAGGCCTGCATACCGCAAAAAAAAAAAAAAAAAAAAAAGAAAGAAAGAAGAGAGCAACTAAACCAGAAAACAAATCCACTAATGATAACAAGCGTTTAAAAATATACTAAAAAAAAAGAACGGGCAGACAGAACCCTAGGACAATTGGTAAAAGTGAAGCTATACAGACAAAATCACACAAAGAAGCATACACATACACATTCACAAAAAGAGAAAAAAAAAAAATATCATTGCTCCCAAAGTCCATCATATCAATTTTGGGATGATTCGTTGTCTATTCAGGTATTCCACAGATGCAGGGTACATCAAGTTGATTGTGGAGATTTAATCTGCTGCTCCTGAGGCTGCCTGGAGAGATTTCCCTTTCTCTTCTTTGTTTGCACAGCTCCTGGGGTTCAGCTTTGGATTCGGCCCCGCCTCTGCGTGTAGGTCTCCTGAGGGCATCTGTTCTTCGCTCAGACAAGATGGGGTTAAAGTAGCAGCTGATTAGGGGGCTCTGGCTGACTCAGGCCGGGGGGAGGGAGGGGTGCGGATGCGGGGCGAGCCTGCGGCGGCAGAGGCCGGCGTGACGATGCACCAGCCTGAGGCGCGCCGTGTGTTCTCCCGGGGAAGTTGTCCCTGAATCACGGGACCCTGGCAGTGGTGGGCTGCACAGGCTCCCGGGAAGGGAGGTGTGGATAGTGACCTGTTCTTGCACACAGGCTTCTTGGTGGCGGCAGCAGCAGCCTTAGCATCTCATGCCGGTCTCTGGGGTCCGCGCTGATAGCCACGGCTCTCGCCCGTCTCTGGAGCCCATTTAGGCAGTGCTCTGAATCCCCTCTCCTCGAGTACCCCAAGACAATGGTCTCTTGCCTCTTAGGCAGGTCCAGACCTTTTCCCGGACTCCCTCCTGGCTAGCTGTGGCACACTAGCCCCCTTTAGGCTGTGTTCACGCCGCCAGTCCTCTCTCTGGGATCTGACCTCCGAAGCCCGAGCCTCAGCTCCCAGACCCGCCCGCCCCGGCGAGTGAGCAGACAAGCCTCTCGGGCTGGTGAGTGCTGGTCGGCACCGATCCTCTGTGTGGGCATCACTCTGCTTTGCCCTCCGCACCCCTGTTGCTGTGCTCTCCTCCGTGGCTCTGAAGCTTCCCCCCTCTGCCACCTGCAGTCTCCGCCCGTGAATGGGCTTCCTAGGGTGTGGAAACCTTTCCTCCTTCACAGCTCCCTCCCACTGGTGCAGGTCCCGTCCCTATTCTTTTGTCTCTGTTTTTTCTTTTGCCCTACCCAGGTACGTGGGGGAGTTTCTTGCCTTTTGGGAGGTCTGAGGTCTTCTGACAGCGTTCAGTAGGTATTCTGTGGAGTTGTTCCACATGTAGATGTATTTCTGATGTATTTGTACGGAGGAAGGTGATCTCCACATCTTACTCTTCCGCCATCTTGAAGGTCTCTCATATGATATTTATCTTTCATTATTTGGGTTACTTAGTATGATAATTTAAAAAAAAATTATTTATGTACGTATATATGTATGTATTTATTTTGGCTGCACTGGGTCTTAGTTGTGGCACACGGGATGTTTATTGTGGCATGTGGTCTTCTTAGTTGTGGCATGCAGACTTCTAAGTTGCAGCATGCATGTGGAACCTAGTTCCTTGACCAGGGATCGAACCTGGGCCTCCTGCATTGAGAGCACAGAGTCTTACCACTGGACCACCAGGGAAGTCCCTGTATGATAATTTCTAGGTCCATCCATGTTGACGCAAATGGCATTACTTCATTCTTTTTAATGGCTGGGTAATGTTCCGTTGTATATATGTATACCACATCTTCTTTATCCATTCATCTGTCAATGCCCAGGAGTGGGATTGCTGGATCACATTTAGTTTTTTAAGTAACCTCCATACTGTTATCCATATGGTTGTACCAATTTACATTCTCACCAACAGTGTAGGATGGTTCCCTGTTTCCACACCCTCTCTAGCATTTATTGTTTGTAGATTTTTTAATGATAGCCATCCTGACCAGTTCTATGTCATTGTAGTTTTGATTTGCATTTCTCTGATAATTAACGATGTTGAGCATCTTTTCATCTGCTTTTTGACCATCTGTATGTCTTCTTTGGAGAAATATCTATTTAGATCTTTCACCCATTTTTTGACTGGGTTGTTTGTTTTGTTGATGTCGAGCTGCATGAGCTGTTTATGTATTTTGGAGATTAATTCCTTGTTGGTTGCTTCATTTGCAAATATTTTCTCCCATTCTGCAGGTTCTCTTTTCGTTTTGTTTATGGTTTCCTTTGCTGTACAAAAGTTGTTGTTTTTTAAAAATAAATAATAATTTTAAAAAATTAATTTGGCTGCTCTGGGTCTTAGTTGCAGCACACAGGAGGATATTTGTTGCTGCATATGGGATCTTTTAGTTGCGGCATGCAGGATCTTTTTAGTTGCGGCACGCAGGATCTTTTTAGTTGCAGCACGCGGGATCTTTTTAGTTGTGGCATGTGGAACCTTTAGTTGAGGCATGCAGAATCTTTAGTTGCAGCATGTAAACTCTTAGTTGGGGCATGTAGGATCTAGTTCCCTGACCAGGGATTGAACCTGGGCCCCCTGCATTGGGAGTGCAAAGTCTTAGCCACTGGACCACCAGGGAAATCCCTGTGCAAAAGTTTTAAGTTTAATTAGGTCCCATTTGTTTATTGTTGTTTTTATTTTCATTCCTCTAGGAGGTGGATCTAAAAAAGTATTGCTGTGATTTATGTCAGAGAGTGTTCTGCCTACGTTTTCTTATAAGAGTTTCATAGTATCTGGCCTTACATTTAGGTCTTTAATCAACTTTGAGTTTGTTTTTGTGTATGGTGTTAGGGAGTGTTCTAATTTCATTCTTTTACATGTAGCTGTCCAGCTTTCCCAGCGCCACTTACTGAAGAGCCTGTATTTTGTCCATTGTATATTCTTCCCTCCTTTATCATAGATTAGTTGACCATAGATGCATGGGTTTATCTCTGGAGTTCCTATCATGTTCCATTGATTTATATTTCTGTTTTTGTGCCAGTACCATACTGGTTTGATTACTATAGCTTTGTAGTAATGTCTCAAGTCAGGCAGCCTGATTCCTTCAGCTCTGTTTTTCTTTCTCAAGATTGCTTTGGCTATTCAGGGTCTTTTGTTTCCATACAAATTGTAAAATTTTCTGTTCTAATTCTGTAAAAAATGCCATTGGTAATTTGATAGGGATTGCATTGAATCTGTAGATTGCTTTGTGTAATATAGTCAATTTGAAATATTGATTCTTCTAATCCAAGAACAAGTTCTATGTCTCCGTCTGTTTCTGTCATCTTTGATTTCTTTCATTAGCATCTTATAGTTTTCAGAGTACAGGTCTTTTCCCTCCTTAGATAGGTTTATTTCTAGGTATTTTATTCTTTTTGATGAGATGGTAAATGGAATCGTTTCCTTAACTTTTCTGATCTTTTGTTCGTGGTGTATTGGAATGCAACAAACTTCTGTGTATTCATTTTGTATCCTGCAACTTTATCAGATTCATTGATGAACTCTAGTCATTTTCTGGTAGCATCTTTAGGATTTTCTATGTATAGTATCATGTCATCGGCAAACAGTGACAGTTTTACGTCTTCTTTTCCAGTTTGTATTCCTTTTATTTCTTTTCCTTCTCTGATTGCCGTGGCTAGGACTTCCAAAACTATGTTGAATAATAGTGGTGAGAGTGGACATCCTTGTCTTGTTCCTGATCTTAGAGGAAATACTTTCAGTTTTTCACCACTGAGAATGATGTTTGATGTGGGTTTGTCGTATATGGCCTTTATTATGTTGAGGTAGGTTCCCTCTATGCCCACTTTCTGGAGAGTTTTTATCATAAATGGGTGTTGAATTTTGTAAAAAGCTTTTTATGCATCTATTGAGATGATCAGATGGTTTTATTCTTCAATTTGTTAATATGGGTTATCCCATTGATTGATTTGCGTATATTGAAGAATCCTTGCATCCCTGGGATAAATCCCACTTGATCATGGTGTATGATCCTTTTAAAGTGTTGTTGGATTCTGTTTGCTAGTATTCTGTTAAGGATTTTTGCATCTATATTCATCAGTGATATTGGTCTGTAATTTTCTTTTTTTGTCGTATCTTTGTCTTGTTTTGGTATCAGGGTGATTGTGGCCTTGTAGAATGAGTTTGGAAGTGTTCCTTCCTCTGCAATTTTTTGGAAGAGTTTGAGAAGGATAGGTGTTAGCTCTCCTCTAAATGTTTGATAGAATTCACCTGTGAAGCCATATGGTCCTGGACTTTTGTTTGTTGGAAGATTTTTAATCACAGTTTCAATTTCATTACTTGTGATTGGTCTGTTCATATTTTCTATTTCTTCTTGGTTCAGTCTTGGAAGCTTATACCTTTCTAAGAGTTTGCCCATTTCTTCCAGGTTGTCCATTTTATTGGCATAGAGTTGCTTGTAGTAGTCTTTTAGGATGCTTTGTATTTCTGCGGGGTCTGTTGTAACTTCTCCTTTTTCATTTCTAATTTTATTGATTTGAGTCCTCTCCCTCTTTTTCTTGATGAGTCTGGCTAATGGTTTATCAATTTTGTTTATCTTCTCAAAGAACCAGCTTTTAGTTTTATTGACCCTTGCTATTGTTTTCTTTGTTTCTATTTCATTTATTTCTGCTCTGATTTTTATGATTTCTTTCCTTCTGCTAACTTTGGTTTTGTTTGTTTTTCTTTCTTTGTTTGTAGTTCTTTTAGGTGTAAGGTTAGATTGTTTATTTGAGATTTTTCTTGTTTCTTGGGGTAGGCTTGTATAGCTATAAACATCCCTCTTAGAACTGCTTTTGCTGCATCCCATAAGTTTGGGATCATTGTGTTTTCATTGTCATTTGTCTCTAGGTATTTTTTTATTTCCTCTTTGATTTCTTCAGTGATCTCTTGGTTATTTAGTAACGTTTAGCCTCCACGTGTTTGTGTTTTTTTTACGTTTTTTCCCCGTAATTCATTTGTAATCTCATAGCGTTTTGGTCAGAAAAGACACTTGATATGGTTTCAGTTTTCTTAAATTTACTGTGGCTTGATTTGTGACCCAAGATGTAACCTATCCTGGAGAATGTTCCATGCACACTTGAGAAGAATGTGTAATCTGCTGGTTCTGGATGGAATGTCCTATAAATATCAATTAAATATATCTGGTGTATTGTGTCATTTAAAGCTTCTGTTTCCTTATTTATTTTCAATTTGGATGATCTGTCCATTGGTGTAAGTGAGGTGTTAAAGTCCCCCACTATTATTGTGTTACTGATGGTTTCCTCTTTCATAGCTGTTAGCAGTTGCCTTATGTATTGAGGCGCTCCTATGTTGGGTGCATATATATTTATAATTGTTATATCTTTTTCTTGGATCGATCCCTTGATCATTGTGTAGTGTCCTTCTGTGTCTCTTGTAACAGTCTTTATTTTAAAGTCTATTTTATCTGATATGAATATTGCTACTCCAGCTTTGTTTTGATTTCCGTTTGCATGGAACATCTTTTTCCATCCCCTCACTTTCAGTCTGTATGTGTCCCTAGGTCTGAAGTGGGTCTCTTGTAGACAGCATGTAGATAGGTCTTGTTTTTGAATCCATTCAGCAAGCCTGTGTCTTTTGGTTGGAGCATTTAATTCATTCACGTTGAAGGTAATTATCGACATGTATATTCCTATGACTATTTTCTTAATTGTTTTGGGTTTGTTTTTGTAGGTCCTTTTCTTCTCTTGTGTTTCCCACTTAGAGAAGTTCCTTTAGCATGTGTTGTAAAGCTGGTTTGGTGGAGCTGAATTCTCTTAGCTTTTGCTTGTCTGTAAAGCTTTTGATTTCTCAATCTAATCTGAATGAAATCCTTGCTGGGTAGAGTAATCTTGGTTGTAGGTTCTTCCCTTTCATCACTTTACGTATATCATGCCACTCCCTTCTGGCTTGTAGAGTTTCTGCTGAGAAATCAGCTGTTAACCTTATGGGAGTTCCCTTGTATGTTATTTGTCATTTTTCCCTTGTTGCTTTCAATAATTTTTCTTTGTCTTTAGTTTTTGCCAGTTTGATTACTATGTGTCTCGGCTTGTTTCTCCTTGGGTTTATCCTGTATGGGCCTCTCTGTGTTTCAGGTACTTGGGTGGCTATTTCCTTTCCCTTGTTAGGGAAGTTTTCAACTATAATCTCTTCAAATATTTTCTCTGGTCGTTTCTCTCTCTCTTCTCCTTCTGGGATCCCTATAATGTGAATGCTGTTACGTTTAATGTTGTCCCAGAGGTCTCTTAGGCTGCCTTCATTTCTTTTCATTCTTTTTTCTTTATTCTGTTTCGCAGCAGTGAATTCCACCATTCTGTCTTCCAGGTCACTTATCCATTCTTCTGCCTCAGTTATTCTGCTATTGATTCCTTCTAGTGTAGTTTTCATTTCAGTTATTGTATTCACCTCTGTTTGTTTGTTGTTTAATTCTTCTAGGTCTTTGTTAAACATTTCTTGCATCTTCTCGATCTTTGCCTCCATTCTTTTTCTGAGGTCCTGGATCATCTTCACTATCATTATTCTGAATTCTTTTTCTGGAAGGTTGCCTATCTTCACTTCATTTAATTGTTTCTCTGGGGTTTTATCTTCTTCCTTCATCTGGTACATAGCCCTCTGCCTTTTCATCTTGTCTATCTTTCTGTGAATGTGGTTTTTGTTCCACAGGCTGCAGGATTGTAGTTCTGCTTGCTTCTGCTGTCTGCCCTCTGGTGGATGAGGCTATCTAAGAGGCTTGTGCAAGTTCCTTGATGGAAGGGACTGGTGGTGGGTAGAGCTGGCTGTTGCTCTGGTGGGCAGAGCTCAGTAAAACTTTAATCTGCTTGACTGCTGATGGGTGGGGCTAATGGCAGACTCTGGGAGGGCTCACACCAAGGAGTACTTGGCGTTTCATTTGAGGCTTTGTTTCTTGGCCTGTAAGCCGCTGCCATCTCACTGTGGGCCCACATAAACCTCTTTGTAAGTCTGCAGAAAAACAGACCTGGATTGCTTTTATTTCTTTTTCTTCTCCTATTGCCATGGCTAGGGCTTCCAAAATGATGTTGAATAAAAGTGGTGATAGTGGACATCTTGTCTTGTTCTTGATCTCAGAGGAAATGCTTTCAGTTTTTCACCATTGAGAATGATGTTAGCTGTGTGTTTGTCATATGGCCTTTATTATGTTGAGGTATATTCCCTCTGTGCCCACTTTCTGGAAAGTTTTTATCATAAATGGGTGTTGAATTTTGTCAAAAGCTTTTTCTGCACCTTGAGATCATCATATAGTTTTTATTCTTCAAATTTTTAATTTAGTGTGTCACACTGATTGGTTTGTGGATATGGAAGAATTCTTGCATCTTTGGGATAAATCCCACTTGATCATGGTGTATTGTCCTTTTAGTGTATTGTTGGATTTGGTTTGCTACTATTTTGTTGAGGATTTTTGTGTATATGTTCATCATTGATATTGACCTGTAATTTTCTTTTTATGTTGTGTCTTTGTCTGGTTTTAGTATCAGGGTGATGGTGGTCTCATAGAATGAGTTTGGGAGTGTACTTTCACTGCAGTTTTTTGGAAGAGTTTCAGAAGGATAGCTGTTAACTTTTCTCCAAATGTTTGATAGAATTCACCTGTGAAGCCATCTGGTCCTGGACTTTTGTTTATTGGGTGTTTTAAAATCACTATTTCAATTTCAGTACTTGTGATTGGTCAGTTCATATTTTCTATTTCTTCCTGGTTCAGTGTTGGAAGGTTGTACCTTTCTAAGAATTTGTCCATTTCTTCTAGGTTGTCCACTTTATTGGCATATAGTTATCTGTAGGAGTCTGTTATGACCCTTTGTATTTCTGTGGTGTCCATTGTAAGTTTTCCTTTTTCATTTCTAATTTTACTGATTTGAGCCCTCTCCCTTTTTATCTTGATGAGTCTGGCTACAGATTTGTCAATTTTGTTTATCTTTTCAAAGAACCAGCTTTTAGTTTCATTGATCTTTTCTGTCGTTTTCTTTGTCTCTATTTCATTTGTTTCTGCTCTGACCTTTTTGATTTCTTTTCTTCTAGTAACTTTGGGTTTTGTTTGTTCTTCTTTCTCTAGTTGATTTAGGTGTAAGTTTAGGTTGTTTTTGTGAGATTTTTCTTGTTTCCTGAGGTAAGATTGTATTGCTATAATCTTCCCTCTTATAACTGCTTTTGCTGCATCCTATAGGTTTTGGATCATTGTGTTTTTATGTTCATTTGTCTCTAGATATTTTCTGATTTCCTCTTTGATTTCTTCAGTGTTCCATTGGTTGTTTAGTAACACATTGTTTCGCCTCCACATCTTTGTGTTTTTTACTGGTTTTTTTTCCTGTAATTGATTTCTAATCTTATAGCATTGTGGTTGGAAATGGTGCTCGCTATTATTTCAATTTTCTTAAATTTATGAATGCTTGATTTGTGTCCCAGAATGTGATCTATCTTGGAGAACTTTCCATTTGCCCTTGAGAAGAAAGTGTATTCTGCTGCTTTCGGATGGAATGTTCTGTAAATATCAATTAAGTCCATATGGTCTAATGTGTTATTTAAGGCCTATGTTTCCTTGTTGATTTTCTGTCTGGATGATCTGTCCATTGATGTAAGTGAGGTGTTAAAGTCCCCCACTATTATTGTGTTACTGTTGATTTCTCCTTTTATGGTTGTTAGTATTTGCCTTATACATTGAGGAGCTCCTATGTTGGGTGCATACATGTTTACAATTGTTATATCTTCTTCTTGGATTGATTCCTTGATCATTATGTAGTGTCCTTCTGTGTCTCTTGTGACAGTCCTTAAAGTGTATTTTTTCTGATATGAGTATTGCTACTCCAGCTTTCTTTTGATTTCCATTTGCATGGAATACTTTTTTCCATCCCCTCACTTTCAGTCTGTATGTGTCCCTAGATCTGAAGTGGGTCTCTTGTAGACAGCATATATACAGGTCTTGTTTTGGTATCCATTCAGCCAGTCTATGTCTTTTGGTTGGAGCATTTAATCCATTTATGTTTAAGGTAATTATCAATATGTATCTTCTTATTGGCATTTTGTTAATTGTTTTGAATTTGTTTTTGAAGGTCTTTTTGCTTCCATTCCTCTTTTGCTCTCTTCTCTTGTGATTTGATATCTATCTTTAGTATTGTGTTTGGATTCCTTTTTCTTTTTTGTAGAAATCTATTGTAGATTTTTGGTTTGTGGTTCCTGTGCAGTTTTTATATAGCAGTTTATATATGTACAAGATTATTCTAAGTTGCTGGTCTCTTAATCTCCAGTATCCTGCATTTGTACTCTCCTCTTTTCATGATTGCTTGTTTTAATATCACATTTGAGTGTGGATGATTTACTACCTTTACTTTATATTTGCCTCTGCCAGTGAGCTTTCCCATGCATAATTTTCTGGTTTCTAGGTGTGGGCTTTTCTTTTCCACCTAGAGAAGTTCCTTTAGGATTTGTTGTAAAGCTGGGTTGGTGGTGCTGAATTCTCTTAGCTTTTTCCTGTCTGTAAAGCTTTTGATTTCTCTGTCGAATCTGAACAAGAGCCTTGCTGGGTAGAGTATTCTTGGTTGTAGGTTTTTCCCTTTCATCACTTTCCCTTTCCCTTTCATGATTTCATATATCATGCCACTCCCTTCTGGCCTGCAGAGTTTCTGCTGAAAAATCAGCTGATAACCTTATGGGGATTCCCTTGTGTGTTATTTGTTGCTTCTCCTTGTTGCTTTTAATATTTTCTCTCTGTCTTTAATTTTTGTCAGTTTGATTAATATGTGTCTTGACATGTTCCTCCTTGGGTTTATCCTGCCTGGGACTCTCTGCACTTCCTGGACTTGAGTGAATGTTTCGTTTCTCATGTTGGGGAAGTTTTCAGCTATAATCTCTTCAAATATTTTCTTAGGCCCTCTGTCTCTCTCTCCTTCTGGGACCCCTATAATGCCAATATTGGTGCATTTAATATTGTCCCAGAGGTCTCTGAGACTGTCCTCATTTCTTTTCATTCTTTTTTCTTTATTCTGTTCCATGGCAGTGATTTCCACCATTCTGTCTTCCAGCTCACTTATTAATTCTTCTGCCTCAATTATTCTGCTATTGATTCCTTCTAGTGTGTTTTTCATTCCAGTTATTGTACTGTTAATTTCTGTTTGTGTGTTCCTTAAATCTTCTAGCTGTTTGTTAAACATTTCTTGTGTCTCCATTCTTTTTCTGAGATCTTGGATTGTCTTTACTATCATTACTCTAAATTCTTTTTCAGGTAAGTTGCCTATGTCCACTTCATTTAGTTGTTCTTGTGGGTTTTTATCTTGTTCCTTTGTCTGGAATATATTTGTCTGCAGTCTCATTTTGTCTAACTTTCTGTGTTTGTGGTCTCCTTTCCTCTGACTGCAGGATTGTAGCTCCTCTTGTTTCTTGAGTCCGCCCCCTGGTGGGTGAGGTTGGTCCTGAGGCTTGTGCAGGCTTCCTGGTGGGAGGTACTGGTGCCTGCTCACTGGTGGGTGGACTGGGTCTTGTCCATCTCATGTGCAGGGCCATGTCAAGAGGTGTGTTTAGAGGTGGCTGTGAGCTCAGAACAGCTTTAGGCAGCCTGTCTGCTGATGGATGGGGCTGTGTTCCTATCCTGCTGGTTGTTTGGGCAGAGGTGTTCCAGCACTGGAGCCCGTAGGCTGTTGGGTAGGGCCAAGTCTTGATGCCAAAATGGCGACCTCTGGAAGAGCTCATGCCAATCAGTTTTCTCTGGGGCCTCTCTGCCACCAGTGTCCTTGCCCCCACTGTGAGCCACAGCCAACCCCCCCCTCCCCAGGAGACCCTCCAAGACTTTTAGGTAGGTCCAGCCCAGGCTTCTGTGGAGTTACTGATTTGTGCTGGATCCCATTGTATGTGTAAGCTTGTGTGCTCCCTCCAAGAGTGGAGTCTCTGTTTCCCCTAGTCCTGTGGAGCTCCTACACTCAAGCCCTGCTGGCCTTCAAAGCCAAATGCTCTGGAGGTTACTCCTCCTGATGCCAGACCTTAGGCTGGGGAGCCTGCTGTGGGGCTCAGAACTCTCACTCTTGTGGGAGAACCTCTGCGATATAAATATTTTCCAGTTTGTGGGTCACCCTTCCTGTGGGTGTGGGACTTGAATATGTTGCTAAAGTGCCCCTCCTACCGTCTCGTTGTGGCTTCCTCTTTGTCTTTGAATGTAAAATATCTTTTTTGGTAGGTTCCAGTCTTTTTTGTAGATGGTTGTTCAGCAGTTCCTTGTGATTTGAGTGTTTTCGCGAGGGGAGGTGAGCTCAAGTCCTTCTGCTCTGCCATCTTTTCTGAAATCGAGGGGCTGCTTTTAGTTCGGATGCTTGCTGTCTCTCCTCAGTGTGTGCTGGCTGTTGTCTTCTTGATACGGGGTGTGCAGGTGCAGCGGCCCTTGCACACTCCCAGGATGGTGGGGGCAGGCCTTGCTGCCTGCTCACGGGTCTTGTATGTGCAGCTGCTGTCTGCACACTCCGGGGACAGCAGGGGCAGTGCTTGTACCTGATCAGGGGTCTTGTAGCAGTGCCCTGTGCCCACCTCTGCAGCCCACGATGGTGGCATCAACTTGCACTCTCCCCCGAAGCTCCTGTAGGCAGTGTCCTGTTGTGTGGGAGGGCTCACAGGAAAGAAGCTCTTATGGTGGTCCTGCCCCTCTCCTCATGTGCTGCCCAGTAATAGTACCTTACCTCTCTGGTGGGCCCAGGCTTCTTCTGAGTACACCCTCAGTTGCCACAGCAGCCTCTTCAGGCTGTCCCTGGGCAGCCAGCCCCAGTCCTCTCCCTGGGTTTGACCTCTGAAGCCTAAACGTCAGCACCCAGCCCCCACCTGCACCAACAGACGGGGGTCTCAGGGTGGGGAGCGCAGGGCAGTGGTGCTGACCTTCTGTGCAGGTTATTCTCCATTTTGCCTTCTGCAAACCAGTTGCTGTACTCTCCTTCTAGGCTCCAAAGCTCCCCCTCGATCCAGGCTGATCTCCCTGCAGTGAGGAGGCTTCCCAGGAGGTGGGAACCTTTCCTCCTTCACAGCTCCCTCCCTTGGGTGCTGGCCCCATCCCAACTCCTTTTTCTTTTTCCTTTTGTCTGGTTATGTGGAGGTTTTCTTGCCCTTTTGGAAGTCTGAGGTCTTCTGTTGGTGTTCAGTAGATGTTCTGTGTGAACTGTTCCACTTGTAGATGTATTTTTAACGTCTCTGTGGGAGAAGGTGAGCTTCCTGTCCTACTCCTCTGCCATCCTGATCCTGTCTCCCAAAATCTTTGAGGAAGGTTTGAATTTCAGTTAAGGTATAGTTTCTGCTCTCTTTCTACTTTGTGATTCTCTCCTGTTACCTTAATCTTACGCGTTGTTACTGGATGTTTGTGGATGACGTCCCTGTGAGCCCGCTTTGTAAGTGGCTGCTCTCCTCTCCAGGGTGCCCCAGCTGACCTCGCTGGGGTGGGGTCTGCTTCCACTAGCACCGTACTCACAGGGTCTTTGGGAACAGCTGCTCAGCCTCTGGAGTGGAACATAAGGGCCTGGCATGCTGGTGTGCGGCAGCACAGGATGCTTGTTGGAGGTTCTGAGTTTATCAAGGAGCCGGTGCACCTCTGCAGGGTTCTTAGGAGAAGCTGGCACCAGATGTTTAGGATGTTCATATTGGTCTATTAATTTTTTAGCAACATTGCACCAAGGATTGGACCCATGATATATCCCATTGGGTCAGGGGAGGAAGAGCCATAGCAGTGAGTCAAGTGGTGACACAGAGACCCGACGCCTCCACTGTATCACCCCTTTCATGGTGCCATTGGTGCTATTTCACTTGTCTGGGTCAGGACACATGGTCCAGGTATGACCCACCGACTCAGTGGTCACAGGTAGGGTCTCCTGTTATTTGGGGTACCTGTCTTTCAGATGGATGCCTCAGTGGTCAAAAGCTTAAGCCAGGCACCTGCATTACAATTTAAAAAAATTCAGCAGTCGGGTGCTTAGACTACAGTTATCTTGTTACCGATTTCTAATTTGATTCTATTGTGGTCAGGCAACACTCTGTACGATTTCAATCCTTCTAAACAAGACTTGTAGGGCCCAGCATACATCTATTCTGTTGAATGTGCTATGTGCATTTGAAAAGAATGTATATTCCACAGCTATTAGTGAAAAAAATTTTTTTTGTTTTTTTTGGCTGTGCTGTGTGGTGTGTGGGATCTTAGTTCCCTAACCAGGGATCAAACCCGTGTCCCATACACGGGGAGTGTGGAGTGTTAACCACTGGACTGCCAGGGAAGTCCTGGTGAAATGTTCTATCAATGTCAGATCAAGGTGGTTAATAGTGGTGTTCATATTTTATATATCTTGATTGAATTTTTGTCTAATTCTATCAATTGCTGAGAGAAGATGTTAAAATCTTCAACTATGCTTGTGGGTTTGCCTTTTTTTTTTTTTTTTTAACATCTTTATTGTCTTTCTTTAAATGTGTCCATTTTTTTTTTTTAAATGTGTCCATTTTTGCTTTGTCTATTTGGAAGCTCTGTTACTAGGCACATACATGTTTGTCTCCCCGAATTAACCCCATTATGATTACCCTTTAGTAATACTCTGTCCTGAAGTCTGTTTTATCTGATAGTAATAGTACCCTCCAAGCTTCTTGTGTTTACTAGTTGTGAAATATTTTTTCCATCCACTTACTTTTCCATCTGTCTTTACATTAAAAGCATGATTTTTATAGAACATATAGTTTGGCCTTGCTTTTTTTTTTATCCATTAGACAATTTCTGCCTTTCATTAATATGATTGAACTTTAGGTCTACCATCATACTACTTGTTTTGTTTGTTCCTCCCCCCCTTCTTGTTCCTTTCTTCTTTCTTGCCTTCTTCTTGGGTTAAAAATGTTCTTAAGAGTTCCATTTTAATTTATCTGTTAGCTTTTTAGATATGCTTCTTTCCATAATTTTTTCAGTGGTTACTCTAGATTACAATATACCTGAACTTTTCATAGTCTTAGTGTTGTATCACGTCATGTAACTTGAGCAAATTCCTTAGCCTCTCTGAACCTCAGTTTCCTTTATAAACAAGAATAAACAACTTGTGTCATGGGTTATTTGACTATTGAACGAGCTAACACATATGAAGCAGACAGTATGCTTTCAAGAGCAGAATAAGCAAGGAAATACCTTTGTACCATCATCAATAACAACAGTGCTGTTGTTATTATTGATACCAACCAGGGTTCTTAGCCTTCCCTAATCAATAGAAATTGACTAGAGGCCAGACAAGAAATTCAGGCAAGGCTTTATTGGGGCCCCTGCTGCAGCAGGGGGCAGCGAAAACTAGTAACAGGTTCCCTTGCTCACTCCCTGATTGGGGGCGAGCTGGTTCTATGTGGGGTGAGGGTGGGGTGTGTCCAGGGGTCAGGCCGGAGGGGTGGCTTAGGTGTTTTGCCCACCCGTTTGGTGGTGGTGAGTGCAGGGGGCATGTGCAGTACTCTGCTTTTGCTCCCAACACCCTGTTTTTGCTCCCAGCTCTTCAGAAGTGGCAGTTGGGTTGTTTTTTGTTTTCTTGTCTTTCTGTATCTTTTGTCCATAATTTGCCCCAGCTGCACATGCATGCAGTTATTATTATTTTTTTTTCTTTCTTTTTGCGGTACGCGGGCCTCTCCCTGTTGTGGCCTCTCCCGTTGCGGAGCACAGGCTCCGGACGTGCAGGCTCAGCGGCCATGGCTCACGGGCCCAGCCGCTCCGCGGCATGTGGGATCTTCCCGGACCGGGGCACGAACCCGTGTCCCCTGCATCGGCAGGCGGACTCTCAACCACTGCGCCACCAGGGAAGCCCTTGTTTTGGCTTTTGAACCGTTTCTGTGAGATGTAAAATCTCAGCCCCGTATCTTACAGGGGAATTTTTTGCATTTAAAAGTCCTTTCTTTCCAGATATCATGGGCGTGTAAAACAAGGCAGGCGTATTTTGAGCCTGTGTATCTATTTATACTTTTTCTTTCCCTAACGTTAAGGCTCACGTTAGGGCTATTAGCTCAGCCCTCTGGGCTTGTTAGGGAGCAAAGGTTTTGCTTCTGTAACACTATGAGCGCTCACAATAGCATAATCTGCCCTCCTGACTCCGTCTTTAACAAAACTACTGCCATTAGTAAACCATTCTCCCTCAGGGTTTTCTACGGCCTGGTCTGTTAAATCGGGCCTACAGGCATAAACCTGGGCACAGTTTTCGAGGCAGGAATGTGTTAGCTTTGGGCTTTCAGTGGGCATCAGTGTAGCCGGGTTAAGGATGTGGCACGTTTTGAGGTTACCTCCGGGGAGTCAAGGAGTAAAGCCCAGTACTTAGTAAGGCAACCTCCAGTTAACCAATGGTGGCCTTTAATCTCCAGAATCCCTTGTCCTTGATGAGGGGTCTGGACTTCCAGTGGCTGTCCCAAGGTAAGCTTGTCAGCTTCTTCCACTGATAAAGCAGTGGCAGTTACCACCTGGAGGCAGCCAGGCCAGCCTCGGGCCATGGAATCTAGGTGTTTGGAAAAATAGCCTAGGCTGAGGATCTTCTCCTAGCTTTTGTACAAGGACCCCCAGAGCTGTCCCCTGATTTTCAGCTGGGCCTGTTTGATATTATTAAAAGCCTTTTCTTGTTCCCCAAAGTAATGCTTCTGTTTCTGGGCCTTTCGTGGCTTCATACAGAGGCTTAGCCATTAGTCAGAATCCTGGAATTCAAATTCTGCAAAATCCTGCCATGCCTAAGAAAGTACGAAGTTTTTGTTCTTTTTTTCTTTGTCTTTGGGGCACTGAGGCCTAATATAGCTTGCTTTCTATCTGGAGACAACTGTCTACTTCCAGGGTTTATAATATATCCCAGATTTTTTTCTTTTTTTTTTTTGTGGTATGCGGGCCTCTCACTGTTGTGGCCTCTCCCGTTGCGGAGCACAGGCTTCAGACGCGCAGGCTCAGCGGCCATGGCTCATGGGCCCAGCCTCTCCGCGGCATGTGGGATCTTCCCAGACCGGGGCACGAACCCGTGTCCCCTGCATTGGCAGGCGGACTCTCAACCACTTGCACCACCAGGGAAGCCCAATATATCGCAGATATTTAACTTGTTGCTTTATTTTTTTAATTATAAATTTATTTATTTATTTTTGGCTGTGTTGGGTCTTCGTTTCTGTGCGAGGGCTTTCTCCAGTTGCGGCGAGTGGGGGCCACTCTTCATCGCGGTGCGCGGGCCTCTCACTGTCGCGGCCTGTCCCGTTGCAGAGCACAGGCTCCAGACGTGCAGGCTCAGTAGTTGTGGCTCACGGGCTTAGTTGCTCCGCGGCATGTGGGATCTTCCTAGACCAGGGCTCGAACCCGTGTCCCCTGCGTTGGCAGGCAGATTCCCAACCACTGCGCCACCAGGGAAGCCCTAACTTGTTGCTTTGAGATTTGTGCTTTTTTCTGGGAGATCCTGCAGCCAGGCCCCAGGGAAATTAAGGACTTCAATGGTATTCTGATCTGAGGCCTCCACGGTGGAGCTGCGTATTAATATGTCATCTACATACTGTAGGACAGCCCCTTCTTTTAGGTGTATTTCCCTTAGTTCTTTCCCTAGGGCCTGGGCAGACAAGTGGGCTGTCCTGAAACCCCTGAGGCAATACTGTCCAGGTATATTGTTGCATTTGGCCTGAGTGGGGGTTAGTCCACTCAAAGGCACAGATACTGAGATGAGGGATGAGCTGTGATGCAAAAGAATCCATCCTTGAGGTCAAGGACAGTAAACCATTTGGCATCTCCAGGAATCTGGGCTGATATAAGGATTAGCCATAAGGGGATGTATAGGGATCCCTACATCATTTACTGCTCTAAGGTCTTGGACCATTTGATATTCCCCATTTGGCTTAACAACTGGCAAAAGAGGGGTAATGCACAGAGACCAGGGCACTCAGAGGCCATGCTTTAGGAATTTATCTCTGAGCGGTTGCAAACCCTTTCTTGCTTCAACTTTATGGGATACTATCTCGTGAGGATAAGTGACTTCTGGCTTAAGGCTGATTTTTACAGGTTGGACGTTTATAGCCTTCTTAGGGATTCCTTTGTCCCAAACTGCAGGGTTTACTCTGTGTAGAATATGGCTGGGAATAGGGCTTTGTTCTTCCAGCTGGTTTGTCTTCGAGTCAAGAAAAGGGGCTGCTCAGTGCCTCCTAATCGTCATACGGCTCCAAGGGAGCCTAGAAAGTCTCTTTCCACTAGTGGGGTAGGACACTCAGGCACACCTTAAAAGACATGTGAAATTAAATGCTGTTCACATTGGCAAGTGAGAGGCCCAGAAAAATAACAGGTGTGAGGCTTCCCATCGACACCAGTCACTGTACAGCTTGTGGAGGAAAGAGGCCCAGCATGAGAGATCAAGACAGAGTAAGTGGCTCCTGTATCAATTATAAAACTGGTTTTCTTACCTGCCATGTCAAGGACCACCTGGGGCTACTCGATAGAGACAGACGTCTCATGAAAGGGAGCCGCCAGAGTCCCTGGGCCTCCTCAGTCGTCTAGCATGGCCGTCTCGGGAGCGGGAACCTCCCTTCCCCTTCGGAACTGGGGACAGTCCCATTTCCAATGAGCTGTTCGTTTGCAGACTGGGCATGGACCAGGGGCTCTTTTTGGCAGTTTTGGGCCCAGTGGTCGGTTGACTTACATTTGAAGCATTTCCCCTTGCTGGTTTTGTCTCCAGGTGGATGGTTAAACTTCCTTGGCCCCCTTGGGTTGCCCTGAGGTCATAAGGCGTGGCTGACAGCTATGGCCTTTGGTTTAGCAGGAGCCCTGGTCTGCCTGTTTTCACACTAAGTTCTCTATTCCTCCTCAGCTTGGTCTCAATTATGAAATACCCCGAAGGCCACCTCTAGGAGTTGGGCTTCAGGGTTTGTGTGCCTAATTGTAACGTTTGGAGCTTTTGCCGGGGGCAGACTGGCTGATAAAAAGTTGTCCAAGTAGGGATTGGCCCTTGGGAGTAGATGGATCAGTAAGTGTTCTAAAAGCCTCCACAAGCTGTCCCTGAAAGAGAGCTGGATTTTCTTGGCCTTCTTGGGTCACTCCTTTAACCTTTTCATAGTTAATTGGCTTTTTGATATACTTTCTCATCCCTTCTAATACACATTGGATCATTTGCTTCCTGGTTTCTGTTCCATCCTGGGAATTACAATTCCAGCAGGGCTCCTGATTTGGGACTGTCTCCCCACCCATACCAAAATGTTTGGGTTGGTCCCTGGCAAGCTGGATATGACTATCCGGACATCCTTCCAAGTTAAATCAAAGGTCAGAGTTAGGGCCTGAAACCCTCCAGCAAACTTACTAGGGTCTTCAGAAAATCGGCCTAGTCTCTGTTTGCAATGGGCTAAATTGGTTATAGAGAAGGGCACATGTACTCTGATTGTCGCTTCACCTTTTGCCGCTTCCCTAAGAGGGCATATTTTCGTGACCCTGGGTGATAGGAAGTTCCACTAAAAGTTACCCCAGAGGGACTAGTCTCTTCTTTCTGGGGTAACGGAGGGTACAAAGGGACACAGGGAGGTGGAGTTTGGGACCGGTCAGAGGGATCTGGGGAAATAGGTGGCTCCGGAGAGGCAGGTGGTTCCGGAAAAGAAGGGGAGACTTGGTTCCCCCCTGAGAGCTGGGGAAGGTTAAAAGGGGATCGTCTGAAATGTCAGGAGTGCTTTCTGATTCCGCAGGCTTTTGATTATAGGAGCTGCACAGAGCAGGGTTTTGGTAAAGGATCATGAAGGCTTGAACATAGGGAACCTCAGTCCATTTTCCCATCTTGCGACAGTAAAAATCCAATTGCAAGATGGTATTATAATTTAGAGACCCATTTCAGACCATTTTCCTCCATCCCCCCAACTTATTTAAAGGCCAGGCAGTGTTATGGTAGAGGTTAAGTTTTTCCCTTTTCTTATTTGAAATGGCCTGGATATTCAATGCATTCCTATCATTTAGCTTAATTTAGTTTCAAGTTATCAAAATTTGGGGGGACTATTTTAGATGGACATTTCCAAAACATAATTATTCCTATAGAGTTTACCAAAAAGCTCTTACCTCAGTTACATTTACTTAAAAGTTTAATCATATCAGGTTACTTTCCCTGTTGACAAATTTCATAACAATGTGCACTTCCAGTAACCCTAGGACAATAGAAGTATTATATGTAATGTTGATGACTCTAAAGGCAGGTCTGTATTAATTAAACCCACAAACTTAAGCTAGCTTTAATACCAGATATTAATTCAATATTGAATATTTCCCAGATCCCATGAACCTGAAAAGTATTCTGTTGAGTTTTTTAAAAATTATTTTTGAGAATGCATTTAAGTGCTTACTTTCTGTTAAGCCAATTAAATACAACTCATTTACAAGTTAGTTCTTACATAAAGACAGACAGAACCAGAGACCTCATGGTGTTCCCGCTTGAATTTAAAAAGGCCTCTCTTTTTTCCCTCAGTCTGGGGGACTACAGATGGATCAGGTAGTTCCTGAGAGCCCAGGCAGAATAGCTACATTGCAAAGGCAGAGGAGAGAAATGCAAGCGCCTCTCTTTTCTTTTTTGCTCTTTAAAATCCCACCAAGTAACCCAAGGCTGGAGTCTCAGGTAATGTGGGCTGTATTTGTATTTCAAGGCTTAAATGCTCCATCGTGCCCACAATTTCAGCAGAGACTTGCAGGAGCAGCTGGACAGACAAAACTACATGAAACAAAGACACCAATGACAAAAACTTAAAGACACAAACAAGAAGTTTTCAGGATAAAGGGGATGGGAGTGCGGGTATAAGGATCAATGGAGAAGTAAAGGGAGGAGGAACAGAAAAGACTGAAAAAGAGAGAGAGACAGTAGTAAAGGTGGGAATACTGGGACGATAGGACTTCCAGCCAGTACACAATATGAGGTTTGAGCCTCTATCGTTCATAAATCTCCCATCAAGCAGAGCCTGCTGGACCAGTGTCGGCATGGTGTGGGGCGAGCCTCTCCCACCTCTGCTTGTCACCCATGAAGGTGAGCCACTGCCGGCCAGAGGGAACAGGTCTCAGAAGCTGGGAGGAGTGATGCTGTAGCTGCCCAACATCCACTCTCTCGGAACCACAGGACAGAAGTAGGAGAGGACAGAGAAAGGAGAAGTAGAGAGATTTCAGGAGAGGGAAATGGACAAAGGGGAGGGGAAAGCGTTGCCTGAATGAGCGTACTGAGGCCCCCAGGGGCCAGGAAGGCAGACTTACCAAATGTGGTGATGCTGACACAAGACGTTCAGGTGGCCACTTGCCACTCACAGGGAAGCTGCATTCGGTGGTCCTGGAGGTGCCCAGATTCTCTCCCTGGAACAACGTGGGCCAAGTGCCCCACGATGGGTGCCACTAAGTCTGATACAGAACAGGGTTCTTGGCCTTCCCCAATCAATAGGGGCCAGACAAGAAATTCAGGCAAGGCTTTACTGGGGCCCCTGCTGCAGCAGGAGGGAGCGAGAAAAAGTAACAGGTTCCCCTTCTCGCTCCATAAAGGGGGGGGGGCAAGCTGGTTCCTTATATGAGGTGAGGGTAGGGGTGTGTCCAGGGGTCACGCTGGAGGGGTGGCTTAGCTGGTCTGCCCCCTCTCTGGTGGTGGCGAGTGCAGGGGGCATGCACAGGACCCTGCTTTTGCTCCCAACACCCTGTTTTTGCTCCCAGCTCTTCAGAAGTGGCAGTTGGGTTTGGTTTGGTTTTGTCTTTTTGTACCTTGTTGTCCATAATTTGCCCCAACTGTGCGAGCACAGGGTTTTTAGTCCCTTATAATTTCTTCGTATTTTGTTGCTCCAGGAGACGTTTGTCCAGGTGTAAGCACTGCAGCCCAGGGTCCAGGTCCCAGCTTGTCTCACTATTATGACCACTACGACTACTGGTCTGGTGGCAGTCGCTATTGTTGTTTGACCTCCTGAGGCCACAGGGGAGCCATACTGACATCCTCACCAGCTTGACCCCCTTGAGGTCACGTTTTTCCACCCTCTTCTCTAGGTGGCCTGCTCCATCGATGAAAGTTTTTGTCTCAGCAGGGCAACCCGCAGCTGCCTCTTCCTTACTCAGGCTCAGCCGTCCGGTGCCTACCCTTCAGGCTGCTCTTGTACCCAGAAGAGCCAAATCAGCTGATCAGGGCCAGGCCCGCCCTTAGGTCCTCATCACAGACAAAGCCTGGCTTGTTTTCAACATTACACCGTCTGTTGCTCTGAGCAAAATTATCTGAGGCCACAGTCCCACAGGCCTCCTGCTATCTTCAAGTGCATACTTCCCGCATGACAGGACTCCCCGTATCTCAGGGGGCAGTCTCTGCTCAGCCCTGGTGTCTCTTCATCTCCCTAAGAGGTATCAAGCCCCACCTGTTGCCCCAAGTTTTCTCACTTTCAGTAATGGCCTCAGCAACCTGCAGGGACACAGAATAACTTCCTCCTCCCACATTCAGCATCAACCAGACAAAGGAAAAGTGCTCATGTCAGCCCCACCCCCAAACAACCTGCATGAACTACTGTAAATGTTTTTCAGGGCATGGAATTCCACAGTTCTGAGGTGGGCATAGGTAATCCTCAGGGGTCTGGATAGGCTGGAGGCAGGAGGAATAGGGAAAACACCAGAAGACACTAGGAACAGATCTAGGAAGGCAGAAGGAAGTGAACCTGGATCTTTGCAAGATGGTTTCTCACTAATTGCCAACAGTCAGTAACAGGAGGAAACACTGCTTACTCTCTGAAGGAGTTTTGTTGAAAGCAGTCAGATGGGAGCTATCAATTGGCAGAACGCCATCTCTTAGGCTTCTCTTCCTGAGAGGGGGTTTCTGCTTCTGGGCAGCTCTACCCAAATTCTCCTCCCAGTTAGTATCAAGCTCATTTACTTTTTAAAAAGCAGATGATGCTACTTCTTATTTAAGACCCTACTATGGCTTCTCATTTTTCTCACAGGGACAGGCCCAGCCCATACCTGCATTTCCAGCTTCAGGGAACCTATCCTCTGCCTGGATTGTCTGTCTGCTCCTGGGATGCACTGCTCATATGTAAATGCCCCAAGGGCAGGAGCCCTCTGTCATAGTATTATCTTGTTCACCAGCATATCCCCAGAAGCCCACAGTGCCTGCTCCCTTGTTGGTGCTTAGAGTGTCTTTTTGGAATGAATGAGTGTCTCCTCATCTGCTGCCATGATTGGTGTCAGTAGCCATGGTCCAGATGTCTCATGGGGTTTTATGCTCCCTTAGGTTCTTCAGTACCCATCTCTGGGTTCTTTCACACGAGTCCCTAACATTTTTATATGTTTTGGCTTGTTAGTTGCATTTTGTTTAACATTCTGACAGTCCTTATACTACTGAGGAAGGTGGGTTCTACATTACTAAAACATATGTCACACATGAAATGATTCAATGTGTGTGTCTGAGGCAGAAGGGCAGCCTCTCTCTGGGGGCAGGAGGAGAGCTAAGACCTGAGGAGAAGATGGTCACTAACATCCAGCTGAGGTCTGGAAAATAAAGCAGAGGGATCCCAGCCGTGGTTCCCTGACTGTGCTCAGCAGGATGAGCTATGGAGTTTCCTTCTCCAAACACCAGAGAACAGACCGGATGAAGTCGCAAGACTGTCGAGTGGAGACCAGGTCCCAAGAGTCCACTGTACTTTGGCCAGCAGGATTTGCTGTGACAATCAGGTAAGGGGTTGAGCCACACACGGCCTGGGGATGGCACAGGGCTCTATGTAGGTCACTCAGCTGAAGAGATGAAGATGGACTGTGGGCGAGAGTAGTGAATGTGACAGGGGAGACAGCAGGGGTAGCTGGGACTAAACCTCCAGCAGCACCCCACAAAGCCCCCACCTCCTGAGGAGGACCCAGTGTCTCACATTTCCACATCTTTGCGAGCTTTGTGCCTCCTGCCTATGGTGCTGTCACCTTATGCCCCATTTGACTAGTCCTGATACTTACCAACAGTAGAGTGACACCAATTCCATTTACCCAACACAGCCAAAAATAAATACATTAAAAAAAAAAATCAGTGGAGTGAAGATGTCACGGGGTCAAGTACAGTGGGCATGGGTTTTGGAGTCAGACAGGTAGAATTTGTTGTGCAAACTGTCCCGCCTCTTGGCCTGCACCTCACCAGTGAAATGACAACTTGCCTTCTAGCTTGCTGTAAGGTTGGTGAAATAAAGTCATATGTCCAGGCTATAAGAACTCGTCTTCAGGAGTCTCCTCCTCTAAGACCACTTCTGTATACGAGGATTACAAGGCACTTTTAAAAAAAATTATGAGTTCTGATCTGGATTTCTAAGGCCTTGGGAGCAAACAGCTCATGAAAGGACAGTCACCCCTATGGTCATTTGTTTAATTGTAAAGGTGTTTATGCTGAATTTTCTCAAAGCATTTGTTATTTGCTAATTTAGAGTAATGATAACCTTGGCATTCCCTGCATTTTTTTCATTGGTTTTTCTGTCTTTACTAGTCTTTTTTTTTTTTGTATTAAAGGTTCCATCATGTCAACAAGGAATGTCAAATATGTGTTTTAGTTGAGAACCCAGGCTCAAGACTACAACACAGCCATGAAAGCTGGAGCAGAACACAGCAGCCGGCCACCGTACAGAGTAAGGGAACTGCTTTATGTCATGCTATGTTAACTCATGTTAGTTAACTGTGTCCACTTAAATGGGTTATGTTGGTATTCCAGAATAAACAAATGTTAGAGACTAAGGAATGCATGAAAAATTTTCCATTGAAATTAATGTTAATTATATTTTTGACTTTGGAGAATTCTACTCTCCAGGCCCATAAAACCGTATACAAATACACATAAACACAACATTTTTAGATTTTTATTTTACAAAATTTGGTGTACACACACACACACACACAGGCACGCACACACACTTTTTCTCTCCCCCCTCCCCCCATCTGTCTTGGTGGCATTTGCCCCTAAACGCTCTTTCCTATGGAATACTGTCCAGCTGTGGTATATCTTTACCACAGTTTATTCAATCATTCCCTTACTGATGGTCATTCACATTGTTTCCTTTTTTGTCCTTACCAAAAACTACAATATACATTGATAAACACATAGTCTTAGGTACTGGCACATTATTTTTTTTCTTAGTGATGGATTCCCAGAAGTGAGTCTGCTGGGTTGAAGAGTACAGTTGGCCCTTGAATAACATAGGGGTTAAAGGCACGGATCTTCAGTGTAGTCGAAAACCCAAGTATAAAGTCAGTCCTCCGTATCCAAGGTTCTGCATCTACAGATTCAACCAACCATGGATTGTGTAGGACTGTAGCATTTACTGAAAACAATCCGTGTATAAGCAGACCTGCGCATATTAAACTGGTGCTGTTCAAGAGCCAACTGCATGTGTGTTCTTAACGTTAGAAGACAGTCAATTATTTCCAAGGAGGTTGTCACAATTTGCATTTCTAACAGCAGTGTAGGAAGTTAACCTCTTCCCTTGCTTCCTTGCCATTACTATAGATAAGATGACAATTTAGAAAGACAAAGACTTACTGGACTATGGATATTCTGATAAATTTGTTCAGAAAAATCATTCACATTCATATACAGTCATAGCACATCAATAATCTTCAAAAACAAAAGAAAAAAAGGCCAGTTACAGTGGCCATTTACAATTCTAATGCATGATTTGTGATGGATAAGGACAGGAACTGGTGAATTTGAAATCAAGCCTAAAATGGAATCTTTGAGTTATGCAAAAATAAGAAATTTTTTAAGGTTAATAATCAATATAATGGGGAGATCACTAAAGTCTAATTTATGAAGTGTTTGTGAGCCTTTAAAGCAAAGTTGTAACTTACGCTAAGTCAGGTTCCAAAGGGAAATGCTTTTGGTTGATGATAGTGAAATTCACGGAAGAAATGCCTCCTTTAAACAGAATTCTGCAAAAATTTATTTCTAAAGTGGACTAAGCACATGGAAAATTTAAAAAGCAATATAAGACATTTATTGACAGTTTCTTAAATTATTTTTCCTCTAAAGTCTCTGAAATGTAACACTCGAACTACATATGCATCCTATTTTTTGCAAGACAATTTATAAAATATTAAGAGAAATAGCGAAACACCCAAAAATACATGTAGTTTCTGGGTTATATAATATTTTGGTAAAAGACATGCATTTGCATTTGTATGTAAATATCCCAGTGGAAAATAACAAGAGCATGATGGGTGTGGCTATGCTTTACACAGCCCATTTATTCCCTGGTGCACACTGAGTGATAGAACCCACATCTGCTGCCTTTCACTCTCTTCAGTCTCTCTTAATTATCTCACACTTGCATATTTATGTCAATAATACTTCTAGGAAATCTTCAGCAAACCCAGGTTAAAACTTCAACAACATTGTCTTCTGTTGACTGAAGAGGCAGCTCAATAACAATGGTCATACCAACTTATATATGCCAGCAAGGAGGAGGAGAAAACATATGCTACATGCTATGGAAATCTGTTATGTGTTTCATTTGGAATGCAGACAGGATTGTAAAGGTACTGAAAAACACATGTTCAGTATGGAAAATCATGTTTGATGTGTCCTAATTTGATTATCAAGACAAGAATTCCAAACTCTTAGTGTCTGTTAAATTTACATGTGCAGATCTAAAATAGTTTTTTTTTTGTGGCATATTCTCACACATAACCACTGAATTCCTAGGGTACTGTCTCTAGCTCCTTTATGCTGCTTGCTGCCCAGAATATTTCATTATTGAATGAATTATTCAAGATTTAAAAAAACTCACTGTAATACAGCCAAGTACGTCTATTTACAATTGGATACATTCTGATATGTATTCTTTAGTTGGGTATCATATACCTAACTATCAGTACAATATTGTTCTTAGGGGACCTCATTTTTACACACTTTGAGTTGACAGATTGTATCTCAGTATGAGTTCCCATGTTCCTTCAGCACCTTTGCAAGGTTTCTCCCTATTGGAAGGGTTCTCACAGTACAACCTGGCTGCAGTCTCAGGGTTTATCCCCAGTATGAACCCTCTGATGGACACTGAGTCGGGACTTCCTGCTGAAGGCCTTCCCACATTCAGAACACTCATATGGTTTCTCTCCTGTGTGGATTCGCAAATGTAATCTAAGAGTTGACCTCTGGCTGAATGTTTTGCCGCATTCAGTACATTCATAGGGTTTTTCTCCGGTATGAGTTCTCATATGTATAATGAGTTGTGAGTTCTGGATAAAGGATTTTCCACATTCACTGCACTCATAGCGTTTCTCCCCTGTGTGAATTTTCTGGTGTATAATGAGGTTTGATTTCTTGAAGAAGGTTTTGGCGCATTCATTACACTCATAGGGTCGTTCTCCAGTATGAATTCTCTGGTGTGTAGTAAGTTCAAATTTCTGGGCAAAGGTCTTACCACATTCACTGCATTCGTAGGGCTTCTTCTCCATATGTGCTCGCTGGTGTACAATGAGGTTTGACTGGTGGGTGAAAGCTTTTCCACATTCAAGACATTCAAAGGGTTTCTCCCCAGTATGGATTCTCTGATGTTTAATGAGGTTTGCCTTATGGGAGAAGGTTTTCTTACACACGTTACATTCATAAGGTTTTTCTCCAGTATGTATTCTCTTATGACTAATAAGGAGTGATTTAAATGAGAACGCCTTGTCACAATAATTACAGATAAAAGGTTGCACCAAATTTCTGATTTTCTGGTGTTTAAAAATGCCTTCTTTATGGCTGAAGGCTTTTCCACTTCTATTATATTCAGAGTATTCCACTCCAGTATGGGTTTTCTCTTGCTTCAGATAGAGGAGTGCTTTTCCAAATCCATTACAGTCGTCATCTTTCTTTCTTATATAGCTTCTATCACTAGTAAGTAAGTCTGAATTATATCTCAAAGTTTTTTCATATAAGTCATATTTATAGGGTACTTGTCTTAAAGAAACAAAGTCTGTGCTAAGATTAAATGTTTTTCCAAAGAGATTATCTCTTTCTTCAATTGGGGTTTGGTTCTTAAAGATTATAAATGGCCTTGCCTGCTCATCTGGGTTTCTGTGGTCCCTCTCCATCTGGTCATCAGCCTTCCATACCTCTAGGAAAGAGCACATGAAATATCTGTCAACCCTTTCACCACAATGTTACGGAATGTGAAGACTCCACAAATGTTCCATTGTAGGGCTACCTCTTTAGTTTGGGACCCAGTCTTCCAGTATAAAAAAGTCCCCAGTTCCAAGTGCTCCTAGCTCTTAAACTCTGAAAGAAAAAGACAAAGCCTGTGGCAAAATGGGCACAAATAGCACTGCCAGATTACAAAACGGCCTTAAAAGTGGGTGAAGGGAAATAAATAAGAACAAATGATGTAAGAAGGCTGGCAATTCCAGAGACAAAGTCTATTTGGTGTCCTCAAGGACACCAGTTGGTACAGACCAAGAAAATAAGGAGATGTTAAGGGAAAAAACCCAGGCAGGTCTAAGTTGAGCAGCCAACACTGAGACTCTGAATTACTGTGGTCGGATGGCCACCTCACCTACATGCTCGAGGCTCCTTCCCCTTTTCTCTCCTTCTTTCATCTGCACCAATAACATCCTAAAGGCAACCTTTCTCACAGGTTTGCAGAGAGAACCCTATGCAGAGCTCCAAATCTCCCAAGTAGGACTTTTCCAAGTGGAAGGCAAAATCCAGAAATTCATAGATTCTGTAGGAAATACAAAATGGATCTGATATTTTTGACAGAATTGCTCACTGCTACTGCGGGTTGCACTACTTTTTCTATCGAAGTTGTTGGAAAGTGTTTCCATCACTGTATCCTGTATTTCTCCTTTTCATGTGTTTAATTTCTTCCTCAAACCAATCTCGTCCCTGCTTTTATTTGAAGGAATCTTAAGGATCAAATTTACCCGGCCTCAAGCTATGCTTTAAGAACCTTTACTCTGATCTCTGTATTACTGGTTATTCCTGACTCTTGTGATCCTGCTGCCATTTGTATCACTCTTGTACTGAAAAGTTTGTATTTTCCTTGAGGCCACTAAACCAATTCCCATGACCTAAAATATAGAAGTCACCATTCTGGCTAAGTGAGAATACTAATGAAAGAGGAACTAATCACAGAACAAAGGTTTAAAACATGTTAGGCAAGAATCAAGGCTTGAGTGTGAGAGGTGAAAAGCTATAGAAATTAAACAGGGAAAACGTTAAGCAGCAATAGACTGGTATCTGGAGGTATGACTCAGGACATGAGGTGCACAAGTCATCTGTTCTCAGCTACCTCTAAAGGTTTAGGGATTTGAAAAATAGATTCCTAAAAAATATTTCAAAGATACCAACCCATTCATAATCTCTAGGATATTACTTCCACTGGCTTCTATCTGATTCTCCTTCCGACCTTCCACATCTTCCCTAGAAAGTTGTGAACTGGAAATTCTAACTCTGGTATCCATAACTCTTCTCACTGATCCAACATGAAAATCTGGTTTGATAATATCAGAGAACTTGATAATGGAACACAGCTCCTAACTGCTTGGACTTCAGAAAGCCTGAAAATAAAGAAGGTAGAACTTCAGAGTCTGCACTCTCTCTCAGCTTAAATACATGAAGCTTGACACCAAAACCATTTAGCAATTCAGAATCTTATAATTTTTGGTAACTGAGAAAGGACCTAAACACTACTAGGCAACATTGAACTACGAACTACACCTGAAAGCTGTCCTTACCCACTGATAGTAAGTTGCTGTAATTCTCCAGCATCACGTCCATGTAGAGGATCCTCTGGGAGGGGTCCAGTTGCTCCCATTCCTCCTGGGTGAAGTCCACAGTCACATCCGTAAATGATACTGATCCCTGAAATGGCATATTGCTATTCATTCTGAAATGATCAGCATTTGGTGATGCAGGAAGGACATATGAAAACTTACTCTTACCATGTTGTAAAAGAATCATTCATTTAAAAAAACTCACATGTGATACCAACTGTTTTGTCATGTCTCCAAAAAATATTTTTATAAATAGTTAAAGCATTTATTCAGATTCCCCTGTATCTCTGGTGCTGTCATATTAAGCAGGTATTTAAGATTACTAAAACATTGTTTCTCCTCTGAAGATGTACATATGAAGACAGTTACATAAACATTATTATGCAGTATATAATGTTACCAGTTAGTGATGATGCTCATATAGGTATTATTTTTGTGGTCTCAAACTACACAATATTAAAGAGTTAATTAAAGCTTTGAATATTTAAAGGCAGAAGATGAAATCCCAATTATAAGATAAAATATCAGGCATAAATAAAGATCGCTCTACCATATCCAAGCCATAAAAAGGGTAGAAAAGCAAAAACAAACAAGTGAGACTACATCAAACTAAAAAGCTTTTGCACAGCAAAGGAAACAATCAACACAGTGAAAAGGCAAAACCTACCAAATGGGAGAAAATATTTGCAAATCATATATCTGCTAAGGGGTTAATATATAGCAAAGAAAAAAATAAAACCCAATCCAATTAAAAAATGGGCAGAGGAGGGCTTCCCTGGTAGCGCAGTGGTTGAGAGTCCGCCTGCCGATGCAGAGGACAGGGGTTCGTGCCCCGGGCCGGGAAGATCCCACATGCCGCGGAGCGGCTGGGCCCGTGAGCCATGGCCGAGCCTGTGCGTCCGGAGCCTGTGCTCCGTAACGGGAGAGGCCACAGCAGTGAGAGGCCCGCGTACTGCAAAAAAAAAAAAAAAAAAAAGGCAGAGGAGATAGATAGACATTTTTCCCAAGAAGACATACAAATGGTCAACAGGTACAGGAGGTGTTCAAAATCACTAATTACCAGGGAAATACAAATCAAAACCACAGTGAAATAATATCACCACACCTGTAAGAAAGGCTATTATAAAAAAAGACATTTACAACTATTTACACATCACTTATATTGTACTAGGTACTTTAAGTAATCTAGAGATAGTTTAAAGTATAAGGGAGGATGTATATGGGTTATATGCAAATACTATGCCTTTTATGTAAGGGACTTGAGTATCTGCATATTTTGGTATCCATGGGGGGCCCCGGAACCAACACCCCTAGGATACTGAAGGATGACTATCCCCATGTTCATTTCAGCATTATTTACAAAAGTCACATACGGAAACAACCTAAGTATCCACGGATGGAATATTCAGCCATAAAAAAGAAGGGAGTCTTGCTATTTGCAACAACATGGATGGACCTTGAGGGAATTATGCTATATGAAATAAGTCAGACGGAGAAAGACAAAAACCGTATGATCTCAATTCTATGTAGAATCTAAAAAAAAGAAAAACAAGCACATAGATACAGAGAACAGATTGGTGGTTGCCAGAGGCTGGAGAGTGGAGGTAGGAGAAATGCATGAAAGGGGCCATAAGGTACAAACTTTTAGTTACAAAGTAAGTCATGTAATGTACAGTATGAGGACTGTAGTTAATAATACTGTATTGCAGATTTGAAAGTTGCTAACAGATCTTGAAAGTTCTTACCATAAAAAAAATTATAACTGGTGATGATGGATGTTAACTAGACTTATTGTGGTGATCACTTCACAGTACACACAGATATCAAATAATGTACAACTGAAACTAAAAATGTTATGTCAATTATACCTCAATAAAAAATAATTAAAAGTTAAGTCTATTACTTTTAATAAAAAAATATCCACAGCAGCAGTTTACATAAGAGCCCTAAACTGTAAAAACAAACATTCATCAATAGATTAATTTGTCGTGGTACATTAAAACAATCAGTACTATAAAGCAATGAAAAGGAACTAATTCCAGCTACAGAGGGAAGATTTCACAAGGGTTTCAAGAATGCTGGCTAATTTTCATTTCTTGGTCTGAATGTATATATGACACTTTTCACTACAGTAAACAATCCGCATGGAACAAAAGACATGCTGAAGCATATAAATGTGAAGAGTCATGAGCTAGAAAACCAAGACTGTAATGAAAACCAAGAAGAGTTATAAGGAAAAAAACTGAAGACCATTTGATAACTTTCAAAAATCATCTACATTCACTTGGCCACAGGATAAGTATAATAAGAACTTTTGCATCGCTGCCAGACCAACAAGGGTTAATAAACCTGTGGCACACCATTCTGGCTCAAGTTACAATGATTTAGAAATGACTCTACCATCAAATATGAAAATATTTTGTATTTTTTCTCACAATGCTGTTTTCCATACTCTATACAAACAAAAAACCTCCAAAAATTAGAGATACAACACAATTCTGATAGTATAGGACTAAAAGGGATGTCAAACATGACTGTCCTCAAAGAATTACTTTTGTCAATGACAGACGCAGTTCTGATGGAATCAATTTGGTGTTCAGAGCACAAATCCTATGGCCACGAGTAGAGGTGTATTTAGTGTATTCGACACCCAGAGCAGACCTCAACACTTCAAACTGTTAAACGTCTAAAATCTTCACCTACGAATTTACTTCTGAGTACAAGAATCCTCTTTAACCTATTCACATTCCCTGTCTACTGAATCCATGTAACTGTCCTCTTCAGTTATGACCTCCAGTTCCTTAACCGCTCCTTTTTCCAAATACCTCCAAAATCTACATTACGCTTGTCACCATCTTTAAAATACATGCCCCAGTCAGTGACTTTCCACCATCTCCCACTCATAACTCGTAGCCTCAGGAAAAGTCACAGAAAGTAAGAAAAAAATGAGGTAAAGGTCTGAGCACTACAAATGACCTAGTTATATTGCACAAATTTTCAGGTAACCCAATAGTATTATTTTAGGACATCTTACAGGAATCTTTAGCCACATGGCATGGGAGCAGAGAATGCCAGTGGTGGGTCATCTATGCCTGAGATCAATGATATTGAGGTCAACAATCATGGAGTCAAGATTTTCCCAGCAGTAAATATTTATTCCCACTTTCAGATCACTTCTGAAATTATAGCTTTAAAAATAGGAACACTAGGAAATTTCCCAGGGACTAAATTAAGTACTAAGGACACAAGACCCAAGACCACTCTTCACCCTTATAGGCAAGCTATAGAACCCGTCAAGTCTTATCTTTGCTTCCTCTTTCCACTGCCACCCCAGCTATTACAAAAGCTTCCTAACTCTTATTTCCTGTCTCCTCTCATTCTCATCTACTCCACATTATAAAGCTAACGTGATTTTTCTAAAGTATAGCTCTACTCATACAATTACCTTGATTAGAAACATCATCCATTATGTCTTGAAATAAACTATGACTGCCTAGCATTCAACACCATTCAAATTCCTCTTCCATCCCTCTCTCCCCTGACTCCCCCTCTATGCACAGGTCCTCCCACTTAGGACACATCACAGATCACTTAGATGTGATCTTCCATAATTTGAGTCCCTACTCTCTTTTAAACCTGGAGTACTTTATTTGTATGTCTCTTGTGGCATATATTTCACTCTGCTTTCTTTTTTCTTTCCTTTTTTAAAAAATGTGCCCTATTTCTTTTACTCTCCCCATTAGATGTTATGATTTTTTAGACCAGAAATTGTATCTCTGTATTTCTGTTAGCACAAAATACATGAGTACAAGTTAGGGACTCAAATAAAATAAAATAAAACAAAAAGAATTCTAATTGGGGACTTCCCTGTTGGCGCAGTGGTTAAGAATCCGCCTGCCAGTGCAGGGGACACGGGTTCGAGCCCTGGTCCGGGAAGATCCCACATGCTGTGGAGCAACTAAGCCTGAGTACCATAACTACTGAGCCTGCGCTCTAGAGCCTGTGAACCACAAATACTGAGCCCACGTGTCACAACTACTGAAGCCCGCGTGCCTAGAGCCTGTGCTCTGCAACAAGAGAAGCCACCGCAATGAGAAGCCTGCATACCACAACAAAGAGCAGCCCCCGCTCACCGCAACTAGAGAAAGCCTGCGTGTAGCAACAAAGACCCCACACAGCCAAAAATAAATAAATAAACTTATAAAAAACAAAAAACAATACTAACTGAATGGTGCTCAGTATTCAAATTTTTCTCCCACTATTTTCTTGCTTCCTGAAGAGCCATGCCACACAATTCCTATAGCAATATCCTAAGTAGCTAGCTAAAATAATATAGCATCTGAACTGTACTCAGATTATACAAAAAAATTTGGTAATATCTGGTAAATCCTAAAATGTGGCTTATTTTCCTGAGATGTCATGCATGCCCTAGTATGCTTGTCTCTTCATTAAAAATGCTTTTTATTGTTTGTAATCTACATTACAAACAATAATAACAATTGGGAATACAATTGATTCCCAGATCAATTCTGGCTGAACTTGCTCTTGACAATTTATTTGCATTTTGGTATTGGTCTTATTAGTGGTAATTTAGCTCTTCAGCATCCAGGATATGGTCACTCTATTCATGGAGTAAGTATAAGTAAAATCATCACTACACTGTCAGTACAATGTAAGTAGAGACACAATGTGACTCATCATCACAGAGGCATAAGTCATGGGCTAAATAACCTTTCACAAAAGAAAGGAACAGCCCAGCCGTAAAACTGAGTAGAAAAAAAAAATCTTAGAAAATATATATAATTGGATTTAATAGCAGGTTAGATTCAACTGAAGAGATGATTAGTAAACCTGATGATAGATCAGTGAGAAATATCCAGACTGAAATAGAAAAAGAACAAAGGATGGAAAACACATCAAAATGCCTAAGAGATACGTGGCACAAAGTAAAGGTCTAATATACTTGCAACTGGAGCCCCAGTAAGAGAAGCAAGATGCAACAGAAACATATTTGAAGAGATAATGGCTGAGAATTTTCTGGAAGAGCTCACATCAGACTATAGAATACCTCTAACCCCAGGAATAAATATAAAGAAAACCACATTTAGGCACATCATAAAAAAACTAACAATCTCAGAAGAAAAAAAATACATTGTTTTCTGTTGTTTCAATACAAACACTGGAAGCCGGAAAGTAACAGAATACCCTCAAAGCGCTCATAATACTAGAATGTGAGTTGGCAAATATTTTCTATACAGGGCCAATTAGTAAATATTTTAGGTTTTGTAGACAGTATGTAGCCTCAACTACAACTAATCAAGTTGGCTGTTTTACCACGAAAGTAGGCACAGACAATATGTAAACAAATGGACATGGCTGTGTTCCAATAAAACTTGATCTAGGGACACTGAGATTTGAAAACATTTCATAAAAGATTAAGACCTTCAGAGAAGTGTAAAAACAACAACAAAAACCACAACATACTTTTTACAAGAGACAAACTTAAATAACACAAAGCTTGAAAATAAAAGGCATTGTAACGGCTAGCCCAGGAACATCACTAATTAGTTAAAACAAAATTCTAAAAATATGTATATACCATGATCCTCAAATTCTACTTAATGAATATAAAAATATCAGAAAAGAGAACTGGCTACCTCTAAAGTGAGGAGACTGGCTTTAATAGTCAAAAAGATTTTAGCATTGAGTGAGGTGACCTAATACCAGCAGTGACAGCATGCTAGGAGGGCAGAACCATGATATAGTGAGAGAGAGTAAGAGACAGAATTCATGTATGAATTGTGTAACAAACAGGAAAAAACATATTATGTGTGGAGGCAAATAAGCCAAGATGATAAATACTGACTACTGGATGGTGTAACTGGTTGATAGTTATTAGACTGAACTGTATTGCAAGTGATGACATTCAACTATTTGGACATACAAAAATGGCAATTTCATATAGCTCAACCTAATATGCTTTTATCTGTATTTCTGTGCATTTTCATACTTAACAGAATCAAACCAAACACAGGTAAGTGACAAACTTCCTTGGAGCTCAACCCAAAGAAAATGGTAAGAAAAAATAAAAAATAGTAAAAAGAAAGAAAAATAAAAATATTTTATGAATTACTAGGCAAACAGGAAGAGAAATCAGAAAAATTTAGAACCCTGGGAAAAAGGAGAAAAGCCTGTAAGTTTCAGGAGAGAACTGAACAGGTCACATTCTGATAAATAGACAGGACTTTGTACTTGTTGAAATACAACACCAAAAAGCAATGACTTCAAAATTCTGAAAGAAGAAAACAACAAAAGCTGGGCAAATAAATAAAACAGTTTGCAGCTTAAAACAGAAAGCAACCACTGCAGGGCTACAATTATTGAAAAGATGGGTGAGCATGAAGGGAACTAAACATTCACACCAATGATAAAAGTGCTGAAAGGCAAAAATGATCAATCTTGAGTTTTATATCCAGCAAAATGTCCCTAAAGATATTTTCTAGACTATGGCACAGAGAAATAGAAATCAAGCAGAAAGTGACAGTATTGCTGCATGGAATAAATAAAAATTGGATTTGGGTCTGCAAAACAACTGGGATTTGGGGGCAGAGTAATGGAGATAGGAAGCCATAGAGAAGGGGCTCTAAAATTCTGCATAAAAATTCACCTCAGGGCTTCCCTGGTGGTGCAGTGGTTGAGAGTCCGCCTGCCGATGCAGGGGATACAGGTTCGTGCCCCGGTCTGGGAAAATCCCACATGCCACGGAGCGGCTGGGCCCGTGAGCCATGGCCGTAGAGCCTGCGCATCTGGAGCCTGTGCTCTGCAACGGAAGAGGCCACAACAATGAGAGGCCCGTGTACCGCAAAAGAAAAAAAAAAAATTCACCTCAGATCTTTGGCTGGCTCCTAACATGTGCAGGTGGAAGGCAAGCCTCCAGGAGAACTAGCAGAGTATAGCAGTTTTGTTCCACCAGATAGTTAAGTTATTGGCAGAATAAAACTTTACATTCTTTAGAGGGAATTATGCACCATACAACATGTCCAACACACAAAAATTACTAGACATGCAAAAAAATCAAAAAGCAATTAAAAGACAAAAAACCAAGAAATAGTCAAGAACAGACACAGCGATAATTCATGTATTAGAGTTAGCATACAAAAAGTTCAGATTAACTGTACAGTAATATGTTAAAAATATAGAAAAAAATAAACAATGCAGTGAAAATATGGAAATATTTCAAAAAAACTGGAATCTACAAAAAGAAAGCAAATGGACATCGTAGAACTGCAAAATGTAGTTTTTAACTGAAATTAAAAACTCATTGTATAGTCTTAAGAGTAGACTAGACCCAGCAGAAGATAAGAATTATGAATTTGAAGACAGGTAAATAGAAGATATTCAAACTGAAGCAGAAGAGAAAAAAATGGGGGGAAAGACAAAGCATTAACAAGATGTGAAGCATGGCCATAAAAGTCTAATGCACCATTCCTTAAAATGCTAAAAGGAAAAACAAAAAAGGATAATGTGTAGTCCCAGAAGAAGAGGAAAAAAGAATGGGACAGAAACAATATTTGAAGAAATAATAGCTGAGAATATTCCAAATTTGATAAAAGGCAACGACCACAAACCTAAGAAACTCAGTAAAGCCCAAGCAGAATAAATACAAAGAAAATTATACCTAAATACATCACATTCAAACTGCTGAGTGTCAGAGAAAGAATATCTTAAAAGAAGCCAGAGGGGGACTTCCCTGGCAGTCCAGTGGTTAAGACTCTGTGCTTCCACTGCAGGGGGGGTGCAGGTTCGATCTCTGGCCAGGGAACTAACATCCTGCATGCTGCACAGTGTGGCCAAAAGAAAGAAGAAAAAAAAGACGCACTTCCTTTAGGGAAGAACAATAAAAATGAAGAATTATTTCTTAATGGAAACCACACAGGTGAGACAGAAATGGAATTCATGTTTAAAGTACTGAAACAAAAATTAACCCTAGAATTCTATGCCCAGGGAAAATACTTTTCAAAATAAAGGCATACACAGATAAACAAAAGCTTTAAGAATTCACTGCGGTATACTGATTTCTGGTCTTGGATTGTAGTGAGATGGTATAATCCTAATTTGAGGTTATTACTACAGTATAGAAACTGTAATCCCTAGAGAAACCATTTTCTTAAAAAAAGAAACACACAAAGGAAAAAAGACACATATAGCACAGATGAAAAACAAACAGCAAGATGACAGACTTAAATCCAACTGTATAATGAACTTAATTACAGACAAAATAATAGGTCAATTAAAAGATGGTCAGGCAGGATAAAAACTATGACCCAACCATATGTTACTTAGAGGTAAGAAACACACTATAAATATAAGAACACAAATAGGTTGAAGCAAAAAAAATGGAAAAGATATACCATGAAAATGCTAATCATAAAAAGGTAGATATACAGCCTGTGACTCTAGAGGCAGGGATGCCTGGACAAGATGGTGGAGTAGAAGGACCTGACCTCACCTCCTTTCACGGAAACACCAAAATCACAGCTAACTGCTGAACAACCACTGACAAAAAAGGACTGGAACCTACCAAAAAAGATATTCTACTTCCAAAGACAAAGAAGAAGCTGCAACGAGACAGTAGGGGGGGGTGCATTCCTGATACAATCAAATCCCATAGCTGCCAGGTGGGCGACCCACAAATTGGAAAATATATTCACAAAGATTCTCCCACAGGAGTGAGAGTTCTGAGTCCCATGACAGGGTCCCCGGTCTGGGGGTCTGGATTGGGAGGAGGAGCCCTGAGAGCATCTGGCTTTGAAGGCCAGTGGGGCTTGATTGCTGGAAATCCACAGGACTGGGGGAAACAGAAATATCACTCTTGGAGGGCACACACAAGGTTTCGTGTGCACACCAGGACCTGGGGAAAAAGCAGTGACTTCATAAGAGCCTCAGAGACCTACTTGCTGGTCTTGGAGAGTCTCCTGGGGAGGTGGGGGGCAGCTGTGGCTCACTGCAAGGACAAGGACACTGGTGGTGGAGAAACTGAGGAGTATTCATTGACGTGAGCTGTCTTGGAGGCCAACATTTTGACACCAAGACCTGGCCCCACCAGATAGCCCAAAGGCTCCAGTGCTGGGACACCACAGGACAACCAACCAACAGGGTGGGAACACAGCCCCATCCATCAGCAGTCAGGCTACTTAAAAGTCTTCTAAACCCACAGCTGCCTATAGACATGCCCCTTGACATGGCCCTGCCCACCAGATAGATAAGACCCAGCCCCACCCACCAGTGGGAAGGCACCAGACCCTCCCAACAGGAAGCCTGCACAAGCCTCTTAGACCAGCCTCATCCACCAGGGGGCAGACATCAGAAACAAGAGGAGCTACAATCCTGCAGGCTGTGCAATGCAAAAATAGAAAGTTAAAGAAAACAAGATGGCAGAGAAATATGTTCCAGAAGAAGGAACAAGATAAAAAAGAACAACTAAGTGAAGTGGAGACAGGCAATCTACCTGAAAAAGAATTCAGGGTAATGACAGTAAAGATGATCCAAGATATGGGAAAGAGAATTGAGACACAGACTGAAAAGATACAAGAAATGCTTAACAAAAAGCTAGAAAATTTAAAAAACAGAGATGAACAATACAATAAGAGAAATGAAAAACACACTAGAAGGAATCAATAGCAGAATACATGAGGCAGAAGAACAGATAAGTAACCTGGAAGACAGAATGGTGGAAATCACTGTCATGGAACACAATAAAGAAAAAAATGAAAAAAAAACTGACAACAGTTTAAGACACACCTAGGGACAACATTAAATGCACCAACATTCACATTATAGGGGTTCCAGAAGGAGAGGAGAGAAAGGGCCTCGAAAGTATTTGAAATAATAGCTGAAAACTTCCCTTACATGGGAGAGGAAGCACAGAGTCTAGGAAGCACAGAGAGTCCCAGGCAGGATAAACCCAAGGAGGAACATGCCAAGACACATACTAATCGAACTGGCAAAAATTGAAGGCAAAGAGAAAATATTAAAAGCAACAAGGGAAAAGTAACAAATTATATACAAGGGAATCCCCATAAAGTTATCAGCTGATTTTCCAGCTGAAACTCTGCAGCCCAGAAGGGAGTGGCATGATACATTTAAAGTGATGAAAGGGAAAAACCTAGAACCAGAAATACTATACCCAGTAAGGATCTCATTCAGATTCAATGGAGAAATTGAAAGCTTTACAGCAGGCAAAAGCTAAGAGAATTCAGCACCACCAAAAGGTCTTCACAACAAATGCTAAAGGAACTTCTCTAGGCGGGAAAGAAAAACCCACACCTAGAAACCAGAAAATTACAAATGGCAAAGCTCACCAGTAAAGGCAAACATAAAGGTAGGAAATCATCCACACAAAAATATGCTATCAAAACCAGCAACAGTTAGAAGAGAAGTACAAATGTAGCGTATTGGGAATATACTTGAAATTAAAAGACCAGCAACTTAAAAACAATTTTGTATACATATAGACTGATACATCAAAATCTTTTGTACCCACAAACCAAAAATCTACAATAGATATACACACAAAAAAGAATCCAAACACAACACTAAAAATAGTCACCAAATCACAAGAGAAGAGCACAAAAGAGGAAGAGAAGAAAAAAGACCTAAGAAAACAACCCCCAAACAACAAAAAGGCAATAAGGACATACATATCAGTAATTATCTTAAATTTAAATGAATTAAACGCTCCATCCAAAAGACACAGACTGGCTGAATAGCTACAAAAACAAGACATGTATATATGCTGTCTACAAGAGACCCACTTCAGATGTAGGGACACATACAGACTATAAGTGAGGGGATGCAAAAAAGTATTCCATGCAAATGGAAATCAAAAGAAAGCTGGAGTAGCAATACTTATATCAGACAAACTAGACTTTAAAATAAAGAATGTTACAAGAGACAAAGAAGGACGTACATAATGATCAAGAGATCAATCCAAAAAGAAGATATAACAATTGCAAACACATATGCGTCCAACCTAGAAGCACCTCAATATATACAGCAAATTACTAACAGCCATAAAAGGAGAAATCAACAGTAACACAGTAATAGTGAAGGACTTGAACACCCCACTTACATCAATGGACAGATCATCCAGACAAAATCCATAAGGAAACACAGACCTTAAATGACACATTAGACCACATGGACTTATTGATATTTATAGAGCATTCCATCCAAAAGTAGCAGAATACACTTTCTTCTCAAGTGCACGTGGAACATTCTCCAGGATAGATCACATGCTGGAGGCAAAGCGAGCCTCAGTAAATTTAAGAAAATTGAAATCATATCAAACATCTTTTCTGAACACAACACTATAAGATTAGAAATCAACTACAAGAAAAAAACTGTAAAAAACACAAACACGTGGAGGCTAAACAATATGCTACTAAACAACAAATGGATCACTGAAGAAATCAAAGAGGAAATCAAGAAAAACCCAGAGACAAATTAAGACAAAAGCATGACAATCCAAAACCTATGGGACAAAACAAAAGCAGTTCTAAGAAGGAAGTTTATAGCAAAGCATTCTCACCTCAAGAAACAAGAGAAATCTCACAAAAACAACCTAACCTTACACCTAAAGAAACTAGAGAAAAAAACAACAAACAAAACACAGAATTAGCAGAAGGAAAGAAATCATAAAGATCAGAGCAAAATAAATGCAATAGAGACAAAGAAAATTAAAGAAAAGATCAATGAAACTAAAAGCTGTTTCTCTGAAAAGGTAAACAAAATTGATAAACCTTTAGCCAGATTCATCAAGAAAAAAAAAGGAGAGTGCTCAAATCAATAAAATTAGAAATGAAAAAGTTACAACAGACACCACAAAAATACAAAGGCTCATAAGAGACTATTGCAAGCAACTATACGCCAATAAAATGGACAACCTAGAAGAAATGGACAAACTCTTAGAAAGGTACAACCTTCAAGACTGAACCAGGAAGAAATACAAAACATGAACAGACCAATCACAAGTACTGAAATTGAAACTGTGATTTAAAAAATTCCAATAAACAAAAGTTCAGAACCAGATGGTTGCACAGGCAAATTCTATCAAACATTAAGAGTTAACATCTATCCTGAAACTCTTCCAAAAAATTGCAGAGGAAGGAACACTCCCAAGCTCATTCTACAAGGCCACCATCACCCTGATACCAAAACCAGACAAAGATACCACAAAAAAAAGAAAACTACAGGCCAGTATCACTCATGAACATAGATGCAAAAATTCAACAAAACAGTAGCAAACCAAATCCAACAATACATTAAAAGGATCATGATCAAGTGGGATTTATCCCAGGGATGCAAGGATTTTTCAATATCTGCAAACCACTGAATTAACAACCTGAAGAATATGCCACATTAACAACTTGAAGAATAAAAACCACATTATCTCAATAGATGCAGGAAAAGGGACTTCCCTGGTGGTCTAGAGGTTAAGACTTTGCCTTCCGATGCAGGGGGTGCAGGTTCAATCCCTGGTTGGGAAGCTAAGATCCTACATGCTTTGTGGCCACAAAACAAACAAAAAACATAAAAAACAGAAGCAGTATTGTAACAAATTCAATGAAGACTTTAAAAATGGTCCACATTAAAAAAAACCAAACAAAAAACAAACTGAAAAAAAAATAGATGCAGAAAAAGCTTTTGACAAAATTCAACACCCATTTATGATAAAAATCTCTCCAGAAAATGGGCATAGAGGGAACCTACCTCAACATAATAAAGGCCATATACGACACACCCACAGCTAACATCATTCTCAATGGTGAAAAACTGAAAGCATTTCTTCTAAGATCAGGAACAAGACAAGGATGTCCACTCTCGCCACTATTATTCAACATAGTTTTGGAAGTCCTAGTCCCAGAAATAGGAGAATAAAAAGAAATAAAAGGAATCCACATTGGAAAACAAGAAGTAAAACTGTCACTGTTTGCAGATGACATTATACTATACTTAGAAAATCCTAAAAATGCTACTGGAAAACTACTAGAGCTCATCAATGAATCTGGTAAAGTTGCAGGATACAAAATTGATACACAGAAATCTATTGCATTCCTATACACTAAAAACGAAAGATCACAAAGAGAAATTAAGGAAACAATTCCATTTACCATCTCATCAAAAAGAATAAAATACCTAGGAATAAACCTACCTAAGGAGGCAAAAGACCTGTATTGAGAAAACTGTAAGATACTGATGAAAGGAATCAAAGATGACACATATGGAGAGATATACCATGGTCTTGGAGTGGAAGAATCAATACTGTCAAAATGACCATACTACATAAAGCAATCTACAGATTCAACACAATCCTTATCAAATGACCAATGGCATTTTTTCACAGAAGTAGGAAAAAATTTTTTTAAATTTGTATGGAAACACAAAAAGACCCAGAATAGGGCTTCCCTGGTGGCGCAGTGGTTGCGAGTCCGCCTGCCGATGCAGGGGACACAGGTTTGTGCCCCGGTCTGGGAAGATCCCACATGCTGCATAGCGGCTGGGCCCGTGAGCCATGGCCACTAAGCCTGCGCCTCCGGAGCCTGTGCTCCACAATGGGAGAGGCCACAACAGTGAGAGGCCCGTGTACCACAAAAAAAAAAAAAAAAAAGACCCAGAATAGCCAAAACAATCCGGAGAAAGGAAAACAGAGCTGGAGGAATCAGGCTGCCTGACTTCAGACTATACTACAAAGCTACAGTAATCAAACCAGTATGGTACTGGTACAAAAACAGAAATATAGATCAGTGCAACAGGATACAAAACCCAGAGATAAACCCATGCACCTATGGCCAATTAATCTACGACAAAGGAGGCAAAAACATACAAAGGAGAAAAGACAGTCTCTTCAATAAATGGTGCTGGGAAAACTGGACAGCTACATGTAAAAGAATGACATTAGAACATTCTCTAACACCATACACAAAAACAAACTCAAAACGGATTGAAGAGCTAAATGTGAGGTCAGATACCATAAAACTCTTGGAGGAAAACAGGCAGAACACTCTGATATAAATGGCAGCAGTATCTTTTTTGATCCACCGCCTAGAGGAATGAAAATAAAACAACAATAAACAAATGGGACCTAATTAAAGTTAAAAGCTTTTGCACAGCAAAGGAAACCATAAACAAAAAGGCAACCCACAGAATGGGAGAAAATATTTGCAAACAAAGCAACCAACAAGGGATTAATCTCCAAAATATACAAACAGCTCATGCAGCTCAAGAGCAAAACAACAACCCAATCAAAGAATGGGCAGAAGAGCTAAATAGAGATATTTCCAAAGAAGACATATAAAATGCCAAAAAGCACATGAAAAAATGCTCAACATTGCTAATTATTAAAGAAATGCAAATCAAATCTACAACAAAGTATCACCTCAGAACAGTGAGAATGGCCATCATCAAAAAGTCTACAAACAACAAATGCTGGAGAGTATGTGAAGAAAAGAGAACCCTCCTACACTGCTGGTGGGAATTTTAAATTGGTACTGCCACTATGGAGAACAGCATAGACGTTCCTTAAAAAACTAAAAATAGAGCTACCACATGACCCAGCAATCCCACTCCTTGGCATATATCCAAAGAAAAGCATACTTCAAAAAGATACATGCACCCCAATGTTCACTGCAGCACTATTTACAATAGCCAAGACATGGAAGCAACCTAAGTATCCATCAACAAAGGAACTGATAAAGAAGACGTGGTACGTACACACACACACACACACACACACACACACACACACACACAGGAGTATTACTCAGCCATAAAAAATAATGAAATAATGCCATTTGAAGCAACATAGATGGATCCAAAGATTATCATACTAAGTGAAGTAAGTCAGAGAAAGAAAAATATATGATATCACACATGTAAAATCTAAAAAAATGACACAAATGAACTTATTTACAAAACAGAAAGACTCACAGACTTAGCAAACAAATTTATGGTTACCAAAGTGGAAAGGTGGGGAGAGGGATAAATTAGGAGGTTGGGATTAACATATACACACTACTCTATAACAGGGGGGCGGAGTCAAGATGGCAGTGTGGGAAGACGCAGAGTTCACATCTCCCCACAACTAGGGCACCTGCCAGACACTGGTGGGGGACCTTGACGCCCAAGGAGACAGGAGGAATGCCCAAGCAAACTGGTAGGACGTGGGGGGACTGAGGGGGGAGGAGAAGTGGAGGCCAGACAGGACCAGCACCCTGAGGGGTGGCTGAGAGTGGGAGAGGGGTTCCCATGCCTGGAAGGACCCTTGGGGGCTCAGAGCAGGGGGGAGTGTGCCCACCATTTCCCCTGCCCAATCGGCTGGGGAAGTCTGCCTGGATCTCAGGCCAGGTCCTATGCCCTCAGAGGCCCCCTCTGGGCCACATTGGTCCTAGGGGCAAGGAGGCAGGCCAGGGGAGAACAGGAGAAGCAGGAAGGAGGGGCCCTCCAGGACCAGAGGAGCAGGAGAGGAGCGGAAGGCATTGGCCCCACCTGCTCTGGCCCGGGAAGCCTGCTGAGCTCCCATGCTGGGTCCCCCACCCTCCAAAGCCCCCTCCAGGCCATGTGGGTCCTGGGGGCATAGAAAGTAAGCTGGGGGAGAACAGGAGGTTGGGGGGAGAATGCAGGTGGGAGAGGCCCTCCAGGACCAGAGGAGCAGGAGAAGAGTGGAAAGTGTGGACCCGCCCACTCAGGCCCAGGAAGCCTGCTGGGCTCCCAGGTGGGGTCCCCCACTCTCTGAGACGAGAGGCATGCCATGGCCCCTTCTGTTCCGCTGAGCTTCAGCTCCACCCCCCTACACTGCCCAGGGCCTTTTCCAGCCCTGTAGGTCCTAACCATAGGCCCCGCCTACCACACAAACCCCGCCCCTGCTTAGGCCCCACCCTCCACAGCCAAGGCCTTTTACACTTTTTTTTTTCTACTCTTTTTTACTATTGTGGTTCTGTTTTACCTTCCGGTTGTTGTTTCATCTATATTTTTATTTTCATATTCTTTCTAACATATCTATTAGTTTCCTAGTCTAAATTTATTTTTTAAACTCTTTGTTATTGGTTTTTTCTTTTTTTTCCACCATGCACAGCTTGCAGGATCTTGGTTCATTAGCTGGGGGTTGGGCCGAAGCTCCTGTGGTGGGAGCTCTGAGTCTGAATCACTGTACTGACAGAGAATGTCAGACTCCAAGGAATATTCATTGAAGTCACCTGGAGGTCATCATATCAGCACCAAGACCCAGCTCCACCCAACAGCCTACAAACTACAGTGTTGGAAGCTTCAGGCCAAACAAGCTGTAAGACAGGAACACAATCCCACCAATCAAAAAAATAAAACAAAAAGAGAGCAAAAAATTATGTCACAGATGAAGCAAGGTAAAAACCTACAAGATCAAATAAATGAAGAGGAAATACGCAATCTACCTGAAAAAGAAATCAGAGTAATGAAAGTAAAGATGATTTAGAATCTCAGAAATAAAATGGAGGCACGGACTGAGAAAATACAGGAAATGTTTAACAAAGATCTAGAAGAACTAAAGAACAAACAGAGATGAACAACACAATAACTGAAATGAAAACTACACTAGAAGGAATCTATAACAAGATCACATAGTCATTACACACTCTACTGTTCGTTTACCTTGTATTTCTCATTTATTCTCAATTCTATGAAAACTTTACATATTTAATTATCACCACTGATTGTGATGTAGCTCTCTCTTCATTATGGCTGTTTGAAGTTCAATCTCCGGGTGATTCTTCAGGAAGGCCTCAGGCTTCCTCTGAATTATTAAATGCTAATCACAGTTAAAAAAAAAAGGAATCAATAACAGAATAAAAGAGGCAGAAGAAAAAGTAAGTGAGCTGGAAGACAAAATGGAGGGAATAACTGCCAAGGAGCAGAAAAAAGAATGAAAATAACTGAAGACAATCTCAGACACCTCAGGGACAACACTAAACGCACCAACATTTGAATTACAGGGGTCCCAGAAGAAGAAGAGAAAAAGAAAGGGTCTGAGAAAATATTTGAAGAGATTTATAGTGGAAAACTTCCCTAATATGGGAAAGGAAATAGTCACCGAAGTCCAGGAAGCACAGAGAGTCCCATATAGGATAAACCCTAGGAGAAAGATACCAAGACACATTAATCAAACTAACAAAATGTAATTTAAAAAAATATTAAAAGCAGCAAGGGAAAAACAAAAAGTAACATACAAAGGAATCCCCATAAGGTTATCAGCTGATTTTTCAGCAGAAACTCTGCAGGCCAGAAGGAAGTGGTAGAATATACTTAAAGTGATGAAAGAAAAAACCTACAACCAAGATTACTCTACGCAGCAAGATCAGATTAGATGGAGATCAAAAGCTTTTCAGACAAGCAAAAGTTAAAGGAATTCAGCACCACCAAACCAGCTTTACAGCAAATGCTAAAGAAACTTCTCTAGGCGGGAAACACGAGAAGAAAAAGACCCACAAAAACAAACCCAAAACAATTAAGAAAATGGTAATAGGAACATACATATTGATAATAACCTTAAATGTAAATGGACTAAATGCCCCAACCAGAAGACACACACTGGCTGAATACATACAAAAACAAGACCCATATATATGCTGTCTACAAGAGACCCACTTCAGACCTAGGGACACATACAGACTGAAAGTGAAGGGATGGAAAAAGATATCCCATGCAAATGGAAATCAAAAGAAAGCTGGAGTAGCAATAGTCGTATCAGATAAAAGAGACAAAGGACACTACATAATGATCAAGGGATCAATCCAAGAAGAAAATATAACAATTATAAATATTTATGCACCCAACATAGGAGCACCTCAATACATAAGACAAATGTTAACAACCATGAAAGGGAAAATCGACAGTAACACAATAATAGTAGTGGATTTTAACACCCCCCTTATAACAATAGACAGATCATCCAAACAGAAAATAAATAAGGAAACACAAGCTTTAAATGACACAATAGATGAGAAAGATTTAACATTCCACCCCAAAGTGGCAGAATACACTTTTTCTCAAGTGCACACGGAACATTCTCCAGGATAGATCACATCTTGGGTCACAAATCAAGCCTTGGAAAATTTAAGAAAATTGAAATTGTATCAAGCATCTTTTCTGACCACAATGCTATGAGACTGGAAATCAATTACCAGAAAAAAACTGTAAAAACCACAAATACATGGAGGCTAAACAGTGTGCTACTATATAACCAAGAGATCACTGAAGAACTCAAAGAAAAAATTAAAAAATACACAGAAACAAATAACAATGAAAACACGACGACCAAAAACCTATGGGACGCAGCAAAAGCAGCTGTTAGAAGGAAGTTTATAGCGATTCAATCTCACCTCAACAAACAAGAAAAATCTCAAATAAATAATCTGACTCTACACTTAAAACAACTAGAGAAAGAAGAACAAAGAAAACCCCAAGTCAGTAGAAGGAAAAAAATCATAAAGATCAGAGCAGAAATTAATGAAACAGAAACACAGAAAACAATAGCAAAGATCAATAAAACTAAAAGCTGGTTCTTTGAGAAGATAAACAAAATTGATAAACCCTTACCCAGACCCACCAAGAAAAAAAGGGAGAGGATGCAATTCAATAAAATTAAAAATGAAAAAGGAGAAATCACAACTGACACCACAGAAATACAAAGGATTGTAAGAGACTACTACAAACAGCTATATGCCAATAAAATGGACAACCACGAAGAAACGGACAAATTCTTGTAAAGGTACAATTTTTCAAGACTGAACCAGGAAGAATTAGAAAATATAAACAAACCTACCACAAGTCATGAAATTGAAACTGTAATTAAAAATCTTCCAACAAACAAAAGTCCAGGACCAGATGGTTTCACAGACGATTTCTATCAAACATTTAGAGAAGAGCTAACACCAATCTTTCTCATACTCTTCCAAAAAATTGCAAGGGAAGAACACTCCCAAATTCATTCTACAAAGCCACCTTTACGCTGATACCAAAACCAGAAAAAGGTATCACAAAAAGAAGAAAATTATAGACTAATATTACTGATGAACATAGATGCAAAAATCCTGAAGAAAATACTAGCAAACAGAATCCAACAAGATATTAAAAGGATCATACAGCATGATCAAATGGGATTTATCCCAGGGATGCAAGGATTCTACAACATACAGAAATCAATCAGTATGATACACCATATTAACAAATTAAGGAATAAAAACCATAGGATCATCTCAATAGATGCAGAAAAAGCTTGTCACAAAATTCAACACCCATTTATAATAAAAACTCTCCAGAAAATGGGCATAGAGCAAACCTACCTCAACATAATAAGGGCCATATATGACAAACCCACAGCAAACATCATACTCAATGTGAAAAACTGAAAGCATTTCCACTAAGATCAGGAACAAGACAAGGATGTCCATTCTCACCACTCTTATTCAACATAGTTTTGGAAGTCATGGCCATGGCAATCAGAGAAGAATAAGAAATAAAAGGAATACAAATTGGAAAAGAAGGAGTAAAACTGTCACTGTTTGCAGATGACATGATACATACACAGAAAATCCTAAAGATGCTACCAGAAAATTACTAGAACTAATCAATGAATTTGGTAAGGATACAAAATTAATGCACAGCAATCTCTGGCATTCTTATACCCTAACACTGAAAAATCAGAAAGAGAAATTAAGGAAACACTCCCATTTACCATTGCAACAAAAAGAATAAAATACCTAGGAATAAACCTACCTAAGGAGGGGAAAGACTTGTACTTTGAAAACTGTAATACACTGATGAAAGAAACCAAAGACGACATAAACAGATGGAGAAATATACCATGTTCTTGGATTAGAAGAATCAATATTGTGAAAATGACTACACTACCAAAAGCAATCTACAGATTCAATGCAATCCCCATCAAACTACCAATGGCATTCTTCACAGAATTAGAACAAAAAATCTTACAATTCATATGGAAACACAAAAGACCCCGAATAGCTAAAGCAATCTTGAGAAAGAAAAATGGAGCTGGAGGAATCAGGCTCCCCGACTTCAAACTATACTACAAAGCTATAGTAATCAAGAGAGTATGGTACTGGCACAAAAAGAGAAATATAGACCAATGGTACAGGATAGAATGCCCAGCAATAAACCCACTCACATATAGTCACCTAATTTATGACAAAGGAGGCAAAAATATACAATGGAGAAAAGAAAGCCTCTTCAATAAGTGGTGCTGGGAAAACTGGACAGCTACATGTACAAGAATGAAACTAGAACACTACCTAACACCATACACAAAAATAAACTCAAAATGGATTAAAGACCTAAATGTAAGACCAGACACTGTAAAACTCTTAGAGAAGAACATAGGAAAAACATTTTTTTTTGTTTGTTTGTTTTGCGGTACGTGGGCCTCTCACCGTTGTGGCCTCTCCCGTTGCGGAGCACAGGCTCCGGACGCGCAGGCTCAGCGGCCATGGTTCACGGGCCCAGCCGCTCCGCGGCATGTGGGATCTTCCCAGACCGGGGCACGAACCCACGTCCCCTGCATCGGCAGGCAGACTCTCAACCACTGCGCCACCAGGGAAGCCCGGCTAAACACTTTTTGACATAAAGGACAGCAAGATCTTTTTTGACCCACCTCCTGGAGTAATAAAAATAAAAACAAAAATAAACAAATGAGGCCTAATTAAACTTAAAACCTTTTGCACAGCAAAGGAAACCGTAAACAAGATGAAAGACAACCCTCAGAATGGGAGGAAATATCTGCAAGTGAAACAACAGACAGAGGATCAATCTCTAAAATATATAAACTGCTCATGGAGCTCAATATCAAAAAAACAAACAACCCAATTAAAAAAGGGATGGAAGACCTAAATAGACATTTCACCAAAGAAGACAAAGAGATGGCCAAGAGGCACATGAAAAGATGGTCAACATCACTAATTATTAGAGAAATGCAATTAAAACTACAATGAGGTATCACCTCACACTGGTCAGAAAGGCCATTATCAAAAAATCTAGACACAGTAAATGCTGGAAAGGGTGTGGTGAAAAGGGAACCCTGCTGCACTGTTGGTGAGGATGTAAATTGATACAACTACTAGGGAGAACAGTATGGAGGTTCCTTAAAAAACTAAAAATTGAACTACCATATGACCCAGCTATCGCACTACTGGGTATATACCCTGAGAAAACCATAATTCAAAAAGAGACATGTACCACAATGTTTACTGCAGCACTATTTAGCCAGGACATGGAAGCAACCTAAGTGTCCATCAACAGATGAATGGATAAAGAAGATGTGGCACATATATACAATGGAATATTACTCAGCCATAAAAAGAAACGAAACTGAGTTACTTGTAGTGAGGTGGATAGACCTAGAGTCTGTCATACAGAGTGAAGTAAGTCAGAAAGAGAAAAACAAATACCATATGCTAACGCATATATACGGAATCTAAAAAAAAAAAAATGGTATTGATGAACCTAATGGCAGGGCAGGAATAAGCATAGACGCAGAGAATGGAGTTGAGGACATGGGGAGGGGAGAGGGAAGCTAGGGCGAAATGAGAGCAGCATCAACATATATACACTACCAGATGTGAAACAGATAGCTACTGGGAAGCAGCCGCATAGCACAGGGAGATCAGCTCGCTGCTATGTGACGACCTAGAGGGGTGGGATAGGGAGGGTGGGAGGGAGGCTCAAGAGGGAGGAGATATGGGGATATATGTATGCATATGGCTGATAAACTTTGTTGTACAACAGAAACACAGTATTGTGAAGCAATTATACTCCAATAAAGATGTATTTTTAAAAAGTAAACAAAATAAAATCAAGTGGGTAATCAGGGACTTCCCTGGTGGTCCAGTGGGTAAGACTCCGCACTCCCAATGCAGGTGGCCTGGGTTCGATCCCTGGTCGAGGAACTAGATCCCACATGCATGCTGCAACTAAGAAGTCTGCATGCCGCAACTAAAGATCCTGTGTGCTGCAACGAAGATCCTGCATGCCGCAACTAAGACCAGGCGCAACCAAAATAAATAAATTTTTTTTTAGAAAAGATAATCAACAAGGATCTACTGTATAGCACAGTGTACTCTAATAACCTATATGGGAATAGAATCTGAAAAAGTAGATATATGTATGTTTAACTAAATCACCTTGCTGTACACCTGAAACACAACATTGTAAGTCAAATATACTCCAATATAAAATAAAAAATTTTAAAAAAAGGTAGGTATGGCTATATTTAAATCAGACAAGGGGTATGACCAGAGGTAAAGAGGGACATCCCAAAATGATAGAACAGTAAATCCATCTGGAAGACAGAAAAATCGTAAGTGTGCATGCACTCAATAAATGTACATGAACTCAATACAGCTTCAAATTACATCAAGCAAAAACTGACAGAACTAAAGTGAAGAATGGACAAATCCACATTCATATTATCTATAAACCAAGTATCAGATCAGAATGAAGACATTTTCAGAAAAGCAAAGTTTAAAAAAATGTATTTCTCACATACCCTTTCTCAAGAAGCTACTGAAGAATCTACTTCAATAAAACAGTAATTCAAAAAAGACAAAGACAGGGGAAAAGGCAAACAAAAGATCAGTAGGAAAGGTGAAGGAAATCCCTAGGAGGAGTTTGAAGGACATTGCAGAATGGTAGTGATTCTCCATTAATACTAAATTGTTTGTCATACAGATTGGAATAGTGTGATTCAAAAGTAGGTATTTTGAGGGCCATCATAAGATGCCTAGTGACATCGTATCACCTTGTTAACCTCAGGGCAGAATACCCTAGTGATCCTGGCCCAGCTTCTTATCTGTTGGGGTTGGTTTAACTTTGGTTTGGCTTGTCTTACACAAGTCCTGATGACATCTATCTCTCCCCTCCACACCAGGCTGACTTGGATCACATGAGGACACTCATTTCATCTCACAGAAGTACTCTGCTTTGATCTATTCCTGAGAGTTGGCAGTTGACTAGTGAGCTAAGAAGCAGAGAACACTGAGCAGCCCACTCACTCTAATTATATTCTTGTCAGACATTCAATACCTGATTCACACTCTGACCCTGCCAGATGGTCCAACCATGTGAGCCCTATGTTTTCCTATGTTTTTCATGACCTTGCCAATGACTTCTCCAAATGAGATTTTTGTAAACTCTCAGAAAAACTGAAGCCAGACTATGACTCAGAGACTCTATTCAGCTCATCTCCCAGGAGCCTTTATTCAATAGTAGCAGAATTTCTACACACAATTAGATTTCTGCTTGCTTGATAAGTTTTGCCACATTGCTCCCCAGTAAGTCTGTACCATTTTTTACTACCACAAACAATGCATGAGTGGTTTCACCACTCTATAGCTAACACTGGCTAATATATCTCGGAAAAACAATGATAAAAATCTTAAGTCTTGCTAAAGGAAACATTGGTACATAAAAGGACATCTTTTAGACTGTATACATCTAGAAAAAGAAAAAAAACTCCACCAGACAAAAAATTATGCAATATAAATCGCAGTTATAGTTTTTCAAGACTGAATTTTGTATTGATTAGGGATATATACATACATGGTAAAATCTTTGAGGAAAGCAAGGGAATAAATAACAAAAATGTCAAGATAGTGGCTACTTACTAGCAGGATTCAATCAGAGAGTGTATCATAAAGAACAGATAGGGACTTCCCTGGTGGCGCAGTGGTTAAGATTCCATGCTCCCAATATGCAGGGGGTCCGGGTTCGATCCCTGGTCAGGGAACTAAATCCCACATGCATGCCACAACTAAGAGTTTGCATGCCGCAACTAAGGAGTTGGCGAGCCACAACTAAGGAGCCCACCTGCTACAACTATGCAGCTCGCAAGTAAGACCCAGCACAACCAAATAAATAAATAAATTTTTTTTTTTTTTTTTTTGCTGTACGTGGGCCTCTCACTGTTGTGGCCTCTCCCGTTGCGGAGCACAGGCTCCGGACGCCCAGGCCCAGCGGCCATGGCTCACGGGCCCAGCCGCTCCGCGGCATGTGGGATCCTCCCGGACCGGGGCACAAACCCGTGTCCCCTGCATTGGCAGGCGGACTCTCAACCACTGCGCCACCAGGGAAGCCCCAATAAATAAATATTTTTAAAAAAGAACAGATAATGTTCTATTTCTTAATGTGAGTGCCCATTTATTCTTTAAAGTACACATATTTTTATACATGTTATAACATGTATAAAGAGTATTATAATGCTTTATACACTCATCTGTACACATATTACATTACACAATAAAAAAAATCAGAAAAAAATGAGGAAACTCTATGCTCTGATATGGAAAGACTTCAAAAATATGTTATTGAGTGATAAAAACACACATAATCAAGAGAATGAAAAGACAAAGACATCTTTGTAACACACATACCTGATAAAGGATTGATATCCGAAATATATAAAGAACTCTCAAAACTCAACAATATGAAAACAAACAACCTGATTTAAAAATGGGCCAAAGTGCAGCCAGTATGGAAAACAGTATGGAGGTCCCTCAGAAAACTAAAAATAGAATTACCATATGATCCAGCAATCCCACTCCTGGGCATATATCACCAAACAAAACTATAATTCAAAAAGATACATGCACCCCTATGTTCATAGCAGCACTATTCACAATAGCCAAGACATGGAAGCAACCTAACTGTCCACTGACAGAGGAATGGATAAAGATATGGTATATATATATACAATGGAATACTATTCAGCCATAAAAAAAGAATGAAAAATGCCATTTGCAGCAACATGGATGGACCTAGAGATTATCATACTAAATGAAATAACTCAGACAGAGAAAGACAAGTATCATATGATATCACTTATATGTGGAATCTAAGATGACACAAATGAACCTTTCTGTGAAACAGAAACAGAATCACGGGTTGGGGGAGAGATGGAGTGGGAGGTTGGGGTTAGCAGATGTAAGCTATTATATAAACAACAAGATCCTACTGTATAGCACAGGAAACTATATTCAATATCCTATGTTAAACCTTAATGGAAAAGAATATTTTAAAAAAACAATGTATATATAACTGAATAACTTTGCTGTACAGCAGAAATTAACACAGTATTGTAAATCAACTATACTTCAATAAAACAAATTTTTAAAAACTGCTAAAGACCTTAACAGACACCTCACTAAAGAAGATATACAGGTGGCAAATAAACACACGTAAAGATACTCAACATCACGTCATATCATCAGAGAATTATAAATTACAACAACAATAAAACACTGTTAAATGACTATTAAAGTGGCCAAAGTTTGGGACTTCCCTGGTGGTCCAGTGGGTAAGACTCCATGCTCACAATGCAGGGGGCCCAGGTTTGATCCCCAGTTGGGGAACTAGATCCCGCATACATGCCGCAACTAAGACCCGGAGCAGCCTAAATAAATAAATAATAAATAAATGAATATAAAATCATTTTTTTTAAAAAAGTGGGGCTTCCCTGGTGGCGCAGTGGTTGAGAATCTGCCTGCTAATGCAGGGGACAGGGGTTTGAGACCTGGTCTGGGAAGATCCCACATGCCGCAGAGCAACTAGGCAACTAGGCCCACAACTACTGAGCCTGTGCGTCTGGAGCCTGTGCTCCGCAACAAGAGAGGCCGCAACAGTGAGAGGCTCGCGCACCGCGATGAAGAGTGGCCCCCGCTTGCCACAACTAGAGAAAGCCCTCACACAGAAACGAAGACCCAACACAGCCAAAAATAAATAAATAAAAAGCCAAGCATTTGAAGCCCTTAAAAAAAAAAAAAAGTGGCCAAAGCTCACAACACTGACAACACCAAATGCTGACGAGGATGTGGAGCAACAGGAACTCTCACTCACTGCTGGTGGGAATGCAAATGTTACAGCTACTCTGGAAGACAGTCTGGCAGTTTCTCACAAAACTGCACATATTCTTGCTGTACACACTGGCAATTGTGTTCCTTAGCATTTACCCAAATGATTAACTTATATCCACACAAAACACTGCACAGACATGTTTATAGCAGCTTAATTCATAATTGTCAAAACTTGGCAACAACCAAGATGTCCTTCAATTGCTGAATGGGTAAATAAATGATAGTACATCCAAACAATGGAATATTATTCAGTGATAAAAAGAAATGAGCTATCAGCCATGAAAACACATGGAGGAACTTTAAATGCGTATTACTAAGTGAAAGAAACCAATCTGAAAAGGCTACATACTGACTGATTCCAACTGTATGATGTTCTAGAAAAGGCAAAACTAGGGGGACAGTAAAAAAAAAAAAAAAAAACCCAGTGGTTTCCAGGTGCTCAAGGAAAGTGGGGGAGTAGATGGAGCACAGGGGATTTTGTGGGCAGTGAAACTATTCTGTAAGATATGATAATGGTGGGTACACGTCATTATGTATTTGTCAAAATGCACAGAATGCATGACACCAAAAGCAAATCCTAATGTAAACTATGGACTTTACTTAAAGTATCAATATTGGCTCATCAACTGTAACAGGTATACCACATTAATGCAAGATGTTAGTAACAGGGGAAACTGTGCAGAGGGAGAAAAGGAGTATATGGGAACTCTGTACTTTTCACTTAAATTTTCCATAAGCCCAAAACTGCTCTAAAAAATTAAGTCTGTTCATTAAAAGTAAAACAAAACACATATAAACAGAACAGTATGATTAATATGCTATCTTATAATAACCTGTACTTATACTTGTGTAAATATGTACAAATACATTCTGCAATGCCATTCAAGAAAGTAATGACAATGGAACTCATGGAAATTAGGGGGAGAATTTAAATACACACCCGCATATTTAGTGAGTTCTCTAGCATCATGCTAATCTGACCAGAAAAATAAAATACACACTATAGTACCCTGAAGAATGCTATATGAAATAACCAGAGACAAAATAATAAGCTGTTTAATTTTTTTTTCTGGGGATGCTGTTCAAAACACCATCTATATGAAGGTCCATAAAATTTATTCAGACCTAATACTAGAGAACCAAGGAAATGGTATTCATAATCAATGCAAGACACTTAATTAACTTGATTTACTTTTTGGCTGCTGGTATTGATTATTCTTACTATGTTTTCCTGAGTTTTACTCATTTATACCTTTCTATTTCATTTTCTAGGTCCTTATAAACTTCCTCAAATGCACAGAAAAATAAAATTGGGAATAAACAAACAACTCACCTGGGATTTGTTCATTTTCTACAGCTTTTGGGTAAAGGCAGAGAACTATGAAGGCAGAACTGAAATAGAGGAAAAAGAAAGGTATTGTTATTAAAGATCTGGCCTGCCTCAGAACTTCTAGAATGACTTGTTTGGAAATCCTTACACATCACCTGAGAAAATACCACCTCCTGAGCTAGTCCTTTTGCCTGTTCAGAAGGGGCAAAAAGGATCATGCTGGCAGCACTCACTTTCAATCAAACATTATGAAATATCTGAAAAGGTAAGACAAAGACAACCCACTATCAACTGACAAAACAGTCAAAAGAAACCATGATTGATTAAATTATTGGACAGGGAATTTAAAACTATGATTCATATATTAAAGCTTTAAAGGAAAAGATTTACAAAATGAATGAACAGAGAATTTCGAGATGGAAACTTCAAGAAAAAAATGGAAATGCTAAGAAAAGCACAGTAACAGAGTCGAAAGAATACCTTCAATAGGTATTACAACAGAGTTGAGGAAATTTTCAGTAAATCTGAAGATAGGTCAAAAGAAATTACCCAAACTGAGACACAAAGAGAAAGCAAAGGGGGAAAAAGAAGGACAGAGAATCCAAGGGCTGTAGTACAATATCAAATGGCCTAACAAAAATGTATTGGGATCCCAGGGACTTTCCTGGTGGTCCAGTAGTAAAGAATCTTTCTCCCAATGCAGGAACGCAGGTTCGATCCCTGGTTGGGGAGCTAAGATCCCACATGCCGCGGGGCAATTAAGCCCTTGCACCACAACTACTGAGCTCATGAGCCTCAACTAGAGAGCCTGCGTGCCGCAAACGACACAGCACACGCACCACAACTAGAGAGAGAAAATCCTGCATGCCACAGCTAGAGAGAAGCCCATGTGCTGCAACGAAGTGCCCGAGTGCTGCAACGAAAGATCCCGCGTGCTGCAACTAAGACCTGACATAGCCAAAAATAAATAAAATAAATAAATAAATAAATAATCTTTAAAAAAATGTATTGGAATCCCAAAAGAAGAGAAAATGGGACAGAAGAAGTATTGAAGACATAATGACCGAGGATTTTCCAAAAATACTGAATGATATCAAACCACAGATCCAAGAAACTCAGATAATTTATCCAAAAAGGATAAATATCAAAAAACAAAATAAAATGGACACATCTGGACATACCATATTCAAACCAATGGAAACCAAAATTAGAGAGAAATTCTTGAAAGCAGCCAGAAAAAAAACCTGACATGTTACATACAGACATACCTCATTTTATTGCTCATCACAGATTGCCTTTTTTTTTTTTTTTTTTAAACAAATTGAAGGTTTGTGGTAACTTTGCATTGTCAGATGATGGTCAGCATTTTTTAGTGATAAAGTACTTTTAAATTAAGGTATGCACATTTTTTTAGACATAATGATATTGCACACTTAATAGACTGCAGTAAAGGTAAACATGACTTTTATATGCACTGAGAAACCAAAATATTCATGTGACTTGCTTTATTGCAGTGATCTGGAACTGAATTAAAGAATCACAGAGAATTTCTCATCAGAAACTATACAAGCTGGAAGACAATGTAGTGACATCTTTAAAGTGCTTTAAAAAAGAAAAAGAAAAAAAAAAAAAGAAAAAACTACCAATCCAGTATTCTATACCCAGCAAATACATCTTTCAAAAAATAAAAGTGAAAATAAAAACCTTTTCAAACAAACAAAAACAGAAAATTCATTCCCAGTAGACCTGTACTACAAGAAATATTTAAAGAAGTTCTTCAGGTAGAAGGAATATGATAACAGACAGAAATGTGGATCTACACGAAGAAATAAAGATCTCTGGGAATGGTTAAAATGAAGAGAAATATAAAAGACATTTTTTCTTACTTTTAATCAATCTAAAAGATACTTGACTGTCTAAAGCAAAAAGAGTAGACAAGTTTTGTGAACTTATAGCATACGTAAAATATATAACGATAATAGCACATAGATGAGATGATGAAATTGTTGATGGCAGTATATTGTTTTAAGGATCTTACATTACACACAAACAACAGACTATATTTAAAGGTTCACTGTGATTCACTCAAGAAGTTTATTTAAACCTTAGGGCAACCACAAAAAAATTTAAAGAGGTATAAACAATAACCAAATAGTGGAGAAAAATATGGATTCATGAAAAACTACCACTAAATCCAAAAGCAGTCAGAAAAAGAGGAAAATAGGAACAAAGACCAGATGGGCCAAGTAGAAGAAAACTAGTAAGATGGTAGATTTTAACCCAACCATGTCAATAATTCATTGTACAAACACACCAATTAAATGACAAAGGTTGCCAAACTGGATAAAAAAGACCAAACTACGTGCTGTCTAAAAAGCAATGTGTTTGGGACTTCCCTGGTGGCACAGCAGTTAAGAATCTGGCTGCCTATGCAGGGGACACGGGTTCGATCCCCGGTCCGGGAAGATCCCACATGTCCCGGAGCAACTAAGCCCGTGTGCCACAACTACTGAGCCTGTGCTCTAGAGTCCGCACACCACAACTATTGAGCCCACATGCCACAACTACTGAAGCCCGCATGCCTAGAGCCCGTGCCCTGAAGCAAGAGAAGCCACCGCAATGAGAAGCCCACACACTGCAATGAAGAGTAGCCCCTTCCTGCTGCAACTAGAGAAAGCCCGCATGCAGCAATGAAGACCCAACACAGCTAAAAATAAATAAAGTAAAAGCAATGTGTTTTAAATATAAAAACATAGTGACGAAATAAAATTTTAAGACAGAACAAGAAATTTAAATGTAAAATTCTGTCCTTTGGGCCTCCTCCCTCTCTGTTTAGTGTGCAACATCCAGCCGCATTACACATTAACCAGACCTTCTCAAAGATGGGAATGCCTACTCAACCATAAAGATCTTTTTTCTTTCTTCTGATGCTAGCAATGTAACTTCTTAAAAGGTTAACATTCTTTCTCAACTCTGTAAGGGGGTCATGATGACTTGCTGCTCGCTTTGTAAGTGCTTACCTGGACTACTGTATATTGGTGAACTTTATGTCAGTACGTCATTTTGATGTATGATCCTTTGTCTCAAAAAATGTATATGACTGTGCCTTCAACTTCTAACAGGCAGGACAGTACTCAGAGCTTCTTAGAGTCTGTCTCCTGGGTTACAATCCTCAGGCTGGCTCAAATAAAATTCTCTTCCTTCTTGATTGTTAATTGAATTTTCAATAATAGCTAGATCAAAAATAAAAGGATAAAAAATGATATTCCTTGGGACTTCCAGTCCAGGGCAGTCCAGGGGTTAAGACTCCACGCTTCCAATGCAGGGGGCACAGGTTTGATCCCTGGTTGGGGAACCAAGATCCTGCATGCTGCAAGGCACAGCCAAAATAAGAGGAAATAAAAAATAAAAAATGATATTCCTTGCACACACTAATCAAAAGAAAGCTGGACTGATTAATATCAAGCTAAGTAGACTTAATAAGAAATATTACCAGGGATAAAGTGTGATATTACATGTCACTGTGCTAAATGACACATGATAAATGTATCGAATCACCAGAACATATAACAATCCTAAATGTATATGCACAAGAGAACTTCAAAATACAAGAAGCAAAAGTTGATAAAAGTGAAAGAATAAATAGATAAATCACAATTATAACTTGAGACTTCAATATTCTTTTCTCAGTAGGTGACAAGAGAGGTAGATAAAAAAACAGTAAGGATACAGAACTCAACCACACTATCAACCACCCTGACCCATTTAGTATTGACAGAAAACTCTACCACCAACACAGCACAATAGTCATTAAAGTACATAAAAAACATTCCCAGGGACTTCCCTGGTGGTCCAGTGGTTAAGACTCCACACTCCCAATGCAGGGAGCCCAGATTCAATTCCTGGTCAGGGAACTAGACCCTGCATGGCACAAGAAAGAGCCCACATGCCGCAACTAAAAAGATCCTGCATGCAGCAACGAAGACCCGGCACAGCCAAATAAATAAATAAATATTTTTTAAAAATCCCCAAGGTAGATCATATCCTTAGCCATGAAACCAATCTCAAGTTTTAAAGAACTGAAATATATAACAAAGTATATTCTTTGACCAAAACAGAATTAAACTAGAAATCAATAATAGAAAGAGATGTAGAAAATCCCCTAATGTTTGGAAATTAAATAACAAATTTCTAAATAACCAATGGGTAAAAAAGGAAGTCACAAGGGAAGTTTTTAAAAAACAAGCAAACACAGAATTGAATGGAAATGAAAACAAAACATACCAGAATTTGAGGAATGCAGCTAAAGCAGTATTTAGAGGACAGTATTTAGAGGACGTTTATAGCATTAAAACCAATGTCAAGGGACTTCCCTGATGGCGCAGTGGTTAGGAATCCTCCTGCCAATGCAGGGGACACACGGGTTCAAGCCCTGGTCCAGGAAGATCCCACATGCTGCAGAGCAACTGGGCCTGTGTGCCACAATCGCTGAGCCTGCGCTCTAGAGTCCACGAGCCACGACTGCTGAGCCCATGTGCCACAGCTGCTGAGGCCCGCACGCCTGGAGCCAGTCTCCGCAACAAGGGGGGCCACTGCAATGAGAGGCCTGTGCACGTCAGAGTAGCCCCTGCTCGCGTCAACTGGAGAAAACCCGCACGCAGCAACGAGGACCCAATGCAGCCAAAAAAAAAAACCAATGTCAAGAATAATTGAGACGTTACTACAGATGCTACAGACATTAAAAAGTTATTCTTTCACAAAAGATTGATAAACATTAGCTATGTTAATTAAGGAGAAAAAGGAGCAATCCCAAATACACAAAATAAGAAAAGTGGGAAATATCAACAAACTCAAGAGAAAAAAGATGAAATAATGGAAAAAAAATTCCATCTTCAATAGCAATAAATTACTACATAAGAATAAAGTTAATAAAAATGCGAATATTTTACGAAAAAACTTATAAATGCTGGCAAGAGGGAAAAATGAAAGAGGAACAAATGGGAAGGCCTACAGTAAGATCCAACATCATAAAGGTGTCCATTCCCCCTAATTAAATGTAATCATTAACTGGATCATAATAAAAGTACCAACAGGGCTTCCCTGGTGGCGCAGTGGTTGACAGTCCGCCTGCCGATGCAGGGCACACGGGTTCGTGCCCCGGTCCGGGAAGATCCCACATGCCGCGGAGCAGCTGGGCCCGTGAGCCATGGCCGCTGAGCCTGCGCGTCCGGAGCCTGTGCTCCGCAACAGGAGAGGCCGCAACAGTGAGAGGCCCGCGTACCGCAAAAAAAAAAAAAAAAAAAAAAAAAAAAGTACCAACAGGGCTTCCCTGGTGGCGCAGTGGTTGAGAATCTGCCTGCTAATGCAGGGAACACGGGTTTGAACCCCGGTCTGGGAGAATCCCACATGCCACGGAGGAACTGGGCCCGTGAGCCACAACTACTGAGCCTGCGCGTCTGGAGCCTGTGCTCCGCAACGAGAGGCCGCGATAGTGAGAGGCCCGCGCACCGCGATAAAGAGTGGCCCCCGCTTGCCACAACTAGAGAAAGCCCTTGCACAGAAACGAAGACGCAACACAGCAAAAATAAATTAATTAATAAACTCCTACCTCCAACATCTTAAAAATAAAAGTCCCAACAAATTTCTTTAAAATATAACTTATTCTAAAGTACCAGTGGAAATCATTAGTAAAACTTGTATAATCTTAAAGTAGTGAAGGCTTTTGGGTGTCATAAAAAGGAAGAGCAGTAAATTCAACCATAAAGAAATTCAAAACGCCTCCATGGCAAAAACCACCAACGAGCAAAATTAAAAGGCAAATAAAAAAATATTTCCCATTCATATGACAAAATACCAGCTGGCTGTGTGACCTTGGGTAAATCACTTCACCAGAGCCTTCACTTTTCCTTCTGTTGAAACTGAGGAACTAAGCGAAGACACAGGGTAGGTGTGAGGATTGGGTGAACACTTCAGCTGAAAAGGCTCTTGCAAAGAGGTCACAGGTCTTACTCATTCAGCAATTTGCGCATCAGGAAACTTGGGAAACCTTTCAAGCCTCCCTCCATCCCGCGAGGCCCTGGGCAGCCGCACGCGGCATCCGGGCGCTGCCAGGTGCGCCCGGCCCCGCCCCCAGCCTCGCCCTGCGCCCGCCCGCCCGCCCGCCCGCCGGGTTTCAGGACCTGCTGCCGCGCGGCCGAAGACCTTCGCGGCGGGTCGGAGGCGCTTTGCCTGACAAAGGGAGGAAGGCTGGCCCTCGCCACCGCCCTCCCCTTCGGCCGTTCCCGCCCCCGCACGTCCGGCCAGGCGGGCCCAGCCGGTCCCGCGCCGAGGAGAGGGCCGGGCCGCCCCAGACACCACCCCGAGGGTCGCCGCCGCCTGCGAGTCACCGAAGTTTGGGCTTCCACCCCACGCGGGCACGAGCCCATCCCTCATCTCCTTCCCCTCGGCCCCCAGACCCCGCGGAGCTGCCTGGCAGGCCCCCTCATACCTGGAGGGGCACAGCCTCCGCTCGTGGCTCAGTGCCAGGCCGGGTCACGGCGCGGGGCGGCTAAAACGCGTGGAGACCGGAGCCCTGTCACCCACTCGCGGCGGGAGGTGGGGGAAGGGCGGCCACCGGCGCGCTCGCAGCATTGCACATGCGCAGATGCAGGGGCTGCTTGCCGTCCCAGGGTCCTCCGAGGGGTGGTCCATCGAACTTCGGGACTACATTTCCCATAAGCCTGCAGGGCCTCACCGTAGGGACTCTCAGGAAAGTCTTCACCTTGTTTAGCCGGTCGGATGAGCGCTGACCAAGATAATCCCTTGGCCTGGACTTCACTTCCACCAGAGCGGTTTATGAGTTATAACCACTACCTACCCCAAAATACAAATCCTGGCTTTTAAAGATTACACAGGTAATCTATGGTAACAGCATTTAAATTAGAAAATATGTATAAAATAAATATTACCCATAATCTCACTTTTCAAAGATAACTATGTAACATTAAGTTCACACCTTTCTGATATTTTTAAATAATAAAATCGGCCATAAAGATACCATGTGCTGCAAATTTTTTTTTTTTTTAAGTTTTAGGTTTACAGTAAAATATGAGGAGATGCAGATGTTCGTCTATGAGGAACATAGAGTTCCACTATACCACCTGCACCCCCACATGCATGGCCTCCTCCACTGTCAACCTCCAGTACCACAGTGGTACATTTGCTACGATCGAACGTACACTGACAAATCACCCGAAGTCCATAGTTTACACTAGGGTTCACTCTGGGTGTTGAACATTCTATGGGTTTTGGCAAATATATACCTCTTTGGCAAATATATGATGACAGGTATCCACCACCATAGTATCATACAGAATAGTTTCACTGCCCACAAAATCCCCTGTGCTCCGTCTATTCATCCTTCCCTCCTTCTCCCTGAGTCCCTGAAAGTCACTGACCTTTTTACTGTACTCTTAGGATTGTTACCAAGTCCAAGCTGCACCGCAGGCCAATAAATCAAGAGACGTTCTTGGGGCAAGAAATAGCGACTTAACCCAGAAAACCAGCAGACCGAGAAGAAGATGAATGTGTGTCCCAAAGAACCATCTTGCCTGAGTTAGAACTCAGACTTCTTTTACACTAAAAAAAGGGAGGGAGTAGGGTCAAACACTTCCTGGTTCCCCTCAGCCTCTGGAGGGGGTATGTTAATTTCTTCTTCCTGCAGTCATTCACAGGTGGGCCTGGTCAAGATGTTTTCTGTGAGCTGAAGAAAGGTATTTTAGCTTAATACACATTACCTGGGAGGCAGAGGTTCCCAGAGATGGTCAATTATGTATAATTTAAGCTTATAGGCAACATCCCTTTAGTGATTAACTTGTAATAGAATACGAAATTTCTTCCCTATTACACTTTCGCCTTTTCCAGAATGTAACATAGTTGGAATCATTCAGTATGTAGCCTTTTCAGATTGGTTTCTTTCACTTAGTAATATGCACTTAAAGTTTCTCCATGTCTTTTCATGGCTTGATGGCTCATTTCTTTTTAGCACTGAATAATATTCCATTGTATGCATGTACCACCACTTATTTATCCATTCAGCAATTGAAGGACATCTTCGTTGCTTCCAAGTTTTGACAATTATGAATAAAGCTGCTATAAGCATCCCTGTGCAGTGTTTTGTGTGGAAATAAAGTAAGTTTCTCATTTGTATAAATATCAAGGAACACAACTGTCAGATTTTATGATGAGAATATATTTAGTTTTGTAGAAACTGCCAGACTGTCTTCCAAAATGGCTGTACCATTTTGCATTCCCACCAGCAATGAATGAGAGTTCCTGTTGCTCCACACCCCTGTCAGCATTTGGTGTTGTCAGTGTTGTGGATTTTGGCCATTCTAATAGGTGTGTAGTGGTAGCAACTAGTTTTTAATTAAAACAACATATAGTCTCAAAAAATTACTGTTACTGAACCAAACTTGGGTCTGTATGCAAACAGTGAAGCCAGTCTATTGATACCAGGCTGTGGTGAAGGAAAGTGCAGGGTTTACTGCAAGGCCAAGCAAGGAGTAGAGGCGAATAATGCTTAAAACACTGGAATTCCCCAATGGCTTTTAGGGAAAGATTTTTAAAGACAGGGTGAGGGAGAGGATTGTGGGGTGTGGAGTAATCAGCTCATGGACATCCTTATGATTGATTGGTGGCGAGGTAATCAGGAGTCAACATCATCAACCTTCTGGTTTCAACCAGTTTGGGGTCTATGTGCTTGTGGTCAACATGTAGTTAACTTCTTCCACCTGGCAGAGGTTTCAGGATTTGCGAAATAGCTCAAGGATATGGTTCAAAATGTTATCTATAGCCCTTGCGAAGGAACTAAAGGTCCTTGAGTTTGTTTAGTGGCCGAACAATTATTATTTTGCCTTGCTTGACTGTTTCTCTTTGTTTTTGTATTTTCTCACTTCTCTGATTAAATTTGCTCTTTGGAACTTGGGGAAGGCCTACAAGGCTAAAGTTTTCTACAAACAAGAGGCAGGCAGAGGACATTGGTGGGGGCAGTTCTCTCCTGGGAAGACCCTATCATAGGGTTCTGCTCAGATATATTACTTGTACATCAATGTTCATAGCAGCACTATTCACTACAGCAAAAAGATGGAAACAACCTTAGTGCCCATCAACAGAAGAATGGATAAATAAAATGTGGTATACACATATAATGGAATATTATTCAGTCAAAAAAAGAATGAAGTTCTGGTACATGCTACCACATGGATGAACCTTGAAAATACAAATGAAATAAGCCACATACAAAAGGACAAATATTGTATGATTCTGCTTACATAAAGTATCTAGAATAGGCAAATTCATAGACAGAAAGTAGAGATTGCTGGGGACAAGAGTGGGGGAAGGCATGGGAGTTACTGTTTAATGGGTAGGGAGTTTCTATTTGGGATGATGAAAAAGTTCTGAAAAGAGATGATGGTGATGGATAAACAACACTGTGAATGTACTTAACACCACTGAATTGTATACTTAAAAATGGTAAATTTCATATTATATATATTTTACCAGAATTTAAAAAAATAATAAGCTGGGTTGAAGTGATTGTTGCATAACTCTGTAAATTAATAAAACTCAAAGTCTCAGCAAGGTATTTCTGTTATTTATTGTTTGTACCCTTTTGATTATTTTTTGTTTGATGGAATAATTCCATACTTCATCAGAAAGAAAAACAGAATACTCAGGATATTTTTTTAAAAGAGAGACTAATAACTATTAGATATAAAAATGTATTACAAAGCTAAAACATGAAAACTTTTTAGTACTGGCTCCAGAAAAAAAAAAAAGACTCAAGTGTATATACTAATTTTTTCACAGCACTTGTGAAAGACTGGAATTTTCCATGATTGTTCTTGGGCAACTAATTAACAATTTGGAGGAAAAAAATGTTAAACTCCTAAGACTGCATATTAGGACAATTAAGTATAAGCCGGATTCACGATTTAAATTTTAAAGTGAAAGTATCAAAGTAGTTGTAAAGAAATGATAAGGGAATGTTTTTTATATTCTTTGGGTGAGAAGCTATGACACCAAAGGCAGAAATCATCAAGGAAATAACTGACAAATTCAACTATAGAGACAAATTTTGAAAAAAATGCTATAAACGAAGTGAAAGACAAATAAGCTGGGCAAATATACATGGTACGTGAATGAAGAAAAAGGGTAGTCTTAATTTATGAACTCCTCTTATATGTTAATTTAACCCCATTAAGAAAAATAAGCTCAGTATATGAAGAACCAATTAAAGATGAAATACACAGAATTTATCAAAAATGTTTTCTCTCTACTCAAAATCAAAGAAAAGCTATATGATAACATATGTAATACCATTTTGACCTATAAGTTTGGCCAGTGTTTAAAAGGGTAATGAGACCCAGGACTGGAACAACTTGGAAAAATTTTTTATACAATTCTGGTGGGACTATAGTACATAAAATCTTTCTGAAGTCCTCATTGTATCAAAAGTTAAAAATTTTAAATTATCATAGATTTTAATCTTGTACATGATGTATATACATGAATGTTCTCATATTACAGCTTATATCTGCAAAACACTGGAAACAGTCTAAAACTCTTTCAATAGATGTAATTAAGTTGATATGTAAATGGAATTTGGGGAGACATTGAAAATGATAATGTATACTAACTCCATGGGGGAGGTGTCTAATGAGTTGAGAAATGAAAAAATGTAGATCACACAAGAGTATGTAGAGTGTGATCCTATTTTTGTAAAAATTATGCATAAAGACTAAATACTGAAATGTACAAAAAGAAGAAATATACACTCTTCCCCCAATAAACTGACACAAAATAAACTCCCTACTGCCTTATGCATAACAGCATAGAGTACTGTGTGCATGGACTGTTTCTGAAGACCGTGCAAAGTTCAAAACCACATTATTTTCTATTAATTTCCTCTTAGGAATAAAGGAAAAGTATAGAGGATGTTTTTTAAAAAAACATATTGCATATTTTAATTTAAATGTTGCTTTAAATTTTTTTGAACTTCCACTAAGGTTTCACTCTCTTCTCAATCAACTACCCAGCATGTCCTAGTGGTTGTTTGATCTTCCGAGCATGTTGTAATATCCACTTCCGTTCCAACAAGCACTGGCACCAACAGTAAGTACATGCTTGTATGGCACTGTTATTGGATGTAAAGAGATTTTAACTGTTATAATAGTGACTGTTTAAAGTGGAGCAAATATCCCAAACCTCATAAATAACAGTGTGGTTAGCTCACAGATATTGACAAAAAATTTTATTTTTGTTTACGTGCTCAGATGACATTCCCATGGGTCATAGACCCTAGATCATATGATTTTATCAAAGAACTTGTATACTCTGTTATATTAAAATCCATTGGTCTTTCTTGTACTTTGAATGGATCATTTATCCAGGCATGATTTTGTAACATCATGCCCTGGTCTTTGAAAAACACTGGCTTACTGAGTCATAAAGATCTTTGAAATGTTGATACATTTTATTACAAATAGTATCAAATGACCATAACAATATCATCACTGGTCTCATCAGAAAAGCTTTAATAAGTATTGGGAAGCAGAATCAGGTTTTTGCCAAAATTCAAATTTTTACTTGAAAGCTCCTTTTATCATTGGGCAAGAAATATAGTCACTTGTTTTCCTGGAAATGACAGCTCACTTCATTCATTTTTGAGAAAATGTCTGCCAAACACCCAGCCTTTGTTTGACTGTCAGCCATTCAAGTAAAAATGTTTCATGAGAAAAGCAGCTAGTTCAGCTCACGACTCAACCGCACAAGTGGTTTTCCTGGAGACAACGTCTTGCTTCTGTGTGTGCAGCAGAAGTACTTTGTATGTACTTCCCGTTTCATCAGACAGAATATTAAAAAGACATGCGCTCAAAGGTTGAGACAATACAATTAATCGTTTTTACTGCTCCATTAAGGTCATTCTTAAGTGAAACTGGCACTTCTTTCCTGCAATTGCGTGAGAGCGCAGAAAGCAGTGACTGCCAGGGAATTCCCTGATGGTCCAGTGGTTAGCACTCCATGCTTCCACTGCAGGGGGACATGGGTTCCATCCCTGGTTGGGGAGCTAAGATCTTGCAGGCCGCAGCGCTGCCAAAAGAAAAAAAATAGGTAGTGACTTCCAGTGCCGCTTGGTGCCACTGTCTGGAATCCTGCTGTGGCACCAGCAAGCTCCCCCACCAACTGCTTTTGCACCGTCAGTGCAAATGTCAACTCAACGAAATAGGAAAATAATGCCGAAGTGTTGTTATTAAAAGAGCCTTGACCTCCTGGATCCCATGCAAGGGTCTTGGAGACCCCAGGGGCCTGTGGATCACACTGTAAAGCACAGTCACTGTGCGCCATTATCACACCTAAAATATTTTAGAAGTTTCCTTAATAGTATTCAAATGTCCAGTTGTTGTTCATATTTCCAAATTGTTTCCATGAACATTTCTTCAAATTTTAAAAACTCAAGATCCAAATGAATCCACATCCCACGATTAATGTCTTTTAATACATAGGTCCCCCCCTCCATATCTTTTTTTGTTTTTTCTTTGCCATTTATAGGCTGAAAACACTGGATTGTCTATTCTGAAGAACTTCCACACAGTCTGGATTCTCCTGATCACCTTAAATTTTAATTATCAATTTTCTGTTACTTCATCTAGACTCAGAACCTGAGAAGGTCAAGGTTTAAGAAGAATTTTTGGCCAAATTCTAACAGCAATTCCTTACTCCTTGCCAGGTTTTAGAACAATTCTTTTTCTGAGTGAGAGGTTCAGGTTTTTTCCCCAAGCATCATTATTTTCTACTCCTTTATTCAGCATTCCTGCCATCAACATTTGTCAAGCACCTGCTGGTGGCAGGCACTGTGCTTGGGCACAGCTGTGAGCGACCCATAGCTCTCTCCCCTTATGAGCTTACATTCTACTTAGGGAGACAGGCAATAAACAATAAGTAAAACATAGAGCATGTCAGATGGAGTTCACTGCTAAGAGGGTCGTATCAGGAGTGTCGGGGTGTGTGTGCATTTTTGAGTAGAATGGCTAGAGAAGACTTTACTCAGCAGGTGAGGTTTGAGCCAAGACTCCATAATCACGTATTAGGCTCCATAATCCCTATAATCATGATTCCAAGACTCCACAATCAGACACCTACCAGTGGATGTTCCTTTCCTTGTATTATTTCCAGTGTCTGACAATACCACTCCATCTGGTCACCAATTTCTCCCAGCCAGTCGACCTGCCTCCCTCTTTTATATACCTGAGATGATGGAAAGGAATGATATCTAATCACAGCCTTTCCCTCCTCATTTGGGGCTCTGAGAAGTGGCCTCTATTTTTTTTTTTCATGGCAAAATTACACAGACTTCCCTGGTGGTCTAGTGGTTAAGACTCTGTGCTCCCAACACAGGGGGCCCGGGTTTGATCCCTGGTCAGGGAACTAGATCCCACATGACGCAACTAAGAGCCCGCATGCTACAACTAAAGGGCCCACATGCCGCAACTAAAAAAAAAAAAAAAAAAAAAGACCCCATGTGCCACAACAAAGATCCCATGTGCTGCAACTAAAACCTGGCGTGAAATAAAAAATAAATATTTAAAAAACAAAACAAAATTACAAAGTAGGGAGCCTGCAAAAATTCTCCTTATTTGGAGCAAAGTGAGTATCTCATGCTATCTTTCCTTTGTTTTTAACATAAATTAACTCTGGAGAACGGAACCAACCTGAACCTTGAAAAATTTAGTTATCTTAACTGAGTGTTTGACAAGGCCATCTTTCACCTCAGTGAATGAAGCGATCTTACATGGTTAATGGCTTAGAAGTCTTCATCAAGGATCCTCCGGGCATATAAGGACTGTCTGTCTCATTTATTGAGGCCTTTCCAGCACTGTGCTTGGTATAGATGAGGAATGAATGAATGACTGAGGCAAGTAGTAACGACGCTTGAAACCCAGCGTGTCATGCAGTTCTGTAGTCCTGTCCACCTGAGCGTACCAAGTGCTTGCCTACGCATCCTGCATCCTGCTGGAGTGGGTAGCTTCCAGCATCGTCCAACTTTTCAGGGCTGCCCACCTCAGGGGAACGGTGGTGGCCCCGCATAACACCAAGGTAGGTAGCTGCTCCTTCAGTTCTTCTTTCCTGCTAGCCGGGTCTTGGGACTGCAAAGAACTCCAGCTAGTTCCTTGCTATATCTCCTCCTTGTGGAGAGACACCTAAAGAATATCCTGTTTATCCCACCTTGGGGAAAAAAAAATCATAGTCATTTGGAATCAGGTTTATTACTGGGTGCATTGTTTTTTATAGAGAATTTAGAGATAATTTCATACAAGTCAGAAAGATGTGGGTTTGAGTATTATTGGACAAAGTATTATTACAAAATAAAGCAACTGCATCAAAGCTTCCCCTATTTTATGAGTAGATCCATACATAGAATAGATCAGGAGGCTATTGGTCCAAATACCTGTTTACAAACAGAAAAACAAAAGCCTGGAGAAGCCAACAAGTTTTAATTCTGAAAAAGATAATCTGTCTATGGCTTCAAAATGATAATATGACTGTTTTAGGGGGTCCCACAGACCATGCTCAGGTTCAGTTTTTCCTTAGAAGGACTCAGAACTCAGCAAGCTGCTGCACTCATGGTTACAGTTTGCTGCAGTGAAAGGACACAGATTAAAATCAGCAATGGAAAAATGCACAAAGGCCAAGGTCCTCGAGATACCAGGCACAAGATTCCATCTGTCCTCCCTCAGTGGTGTCATGCATACATCGCTTGATTCTCCCAGCAATGGTATGTGACATCACACATGGAGTATTGCTCACCAGAAGCTCAGGCAAGCCTTGGTGTCCAGGGTCTTTATTGCAGATTGGTGCTATAGGCATGTCTGACTGCCCACACGGCTGACCTTAGTCTCCAGCCCCTCCCCAGGTCGAGCTGATACCATGTGGACCGAGGGCCCCAGCGTAAAGCATCTGGCTGGTTCAAGGTCTCCAGGTAAAGAAAAACACTCTTATCAGACAGGATATTCTACCAGCTTAGAGGTTAGAAGTTACCTCACAAGGGCTGGGCAACAGTCAAGCCTTCCTTTGGAAGGTACAAGGTTTAGACAACCCACACTTGCTAAGTTAACCCTTTACTGCATAAGGCCCTACACTGCTTTTTTTATGCCATGGGAAATTGGTTTTGTATTTTGTTTTTCCAGGAAAGCAATCCTGAAGAACACTGAGGTGTTCTTCATACACAAGCTATCATTTCTTTGTGTCCAGCCATGGGTCACATTTTGCTAAATAGCTTGAAGGAAGTTTATTTCTGTATCAGAAGTAGTTGATATCTCAGTGGGATTTAGAGGTCATTATGGAAAAGGAGTGGCCTCAATTACCACTTGACTTTGCAGGTCTTCTTATCAGGAGGTGCAGTCTATTTCCCTGCCTCTTGAATTGAGGCTGGCTTTGTGACTTGCTTGGCTACAAAGCTATGAAAATCATGATATATTGGCCCTCACAGATTCCTGCTTTCTCTTAGAATGCTGTTGGAACACGAGAAACCACGTGGAAGAGAGCAAGTTGTCCTTCTGAGTCCCTTCTAGACCAGCCTACAGCCAGCTGACGCCCAGATATATGAGAAATTCCAGTTGAGATCAGCAGAGCTGCCTACCCAACCCCCCAAATTAACCAAAAATGCACAAGTGAGACCAGCCACGACCAGAAGAATCACCCAGCTGACCTATAGACTCATGAACAAGAATAAATGTTTACTGGACTTCGCTGGTTTTCCAGGGGTTAAGACTCCATGCTTCCAGGTTTGATCCCTGGTTGGGGGAATTCCGCATGCGGCCAAAGAAAAAAACAAAACAAGACAAACAAAAAAAAGAATAAATGACATGAATAATATCAATGTTTTCTTAGGTCAGTCTCCCAAGGCAATAGAAATAAAAACAAAAATAAACAAATGGGACCTAATCAAACTTACAAGCTTTTGCAAAACAAAGGAAACCTTAAACAAAACAAAAAGACAACCTACAGAATGGGAGAAAATATTTGCAAAGGAAAAGACAGACATGACAAGGGACTACTGTCTTTTTTTCTTTTTTTAAATTATTATAATTCTTTTTAATTTTTTTTTTATACAGCAGGTTCTTATTAGTTATCTATTTTATACATATTAGTGTATATATGTCAATCCCAGTCTCCCAGTTCATCCCACCACCACCACCCCGCCCCTTCTTTACCCCCTTGGTGTCCATACGTTTGTTCGCTACATCTGTGTCTCTATTTCTGCCTTGGAAACTGGTTCATCTATACCATTTTTCTAGATTCCACATATATGCGTTAATATACGATATCTGTTTTTCTCTTTCTGACTTACTTCACTCTGTATGACAGTCTCTAGGCCCATGCACATCTCTACAAATGACCCAATTTCGTTCCTTTTTACGGCTGAGTAATATTCCATTGTATACATGTACCACATCTTCTTTATCCGTGGGATTACTTTCCAAAATATACAAACAGCTCATGCAGCTCTATATCAAAAAAACAAACAACCCAATCAGAGAATGGGCAGATCTAAATAGACATTTCTCCAAAGAAGACATACAGATGGCCAAAAAGCACATGAAAAGATGCTCAACATCACTAATTATCAGGGAAATGCAAATTAAAACTACAATGAGGTATCACCTCACACCAGTCAGCATGGCCATCATTAAAAAATCTACAAACAATAAATGCTGGAGAGGATGTAGAGAAAAGGGAACCCTCCTACACTGTTGGTGGGAATGTAAATTGGTGCAGCCACTGTGGAAAACAGTATGGACATTCCTCAGAAAACTAAAAATAGAGTTGCCATATGATCCAGCAATCCCACTCCTGGGCATATATCCAGACAAAACTATAATTCAAAAAATGCACACACCACTATGTTCATAGCAGCGCTATTCACAATAGCCAAGACATGGAAACAACCTAAATGTCCATTGACAGATGGATGGATAAAGAAGATGTGGGGGACTCTCCCTGGTGGCTCAGTGGTGAAGAATCCGCCTGCCATTGCAGGGGACACGGGTTCGAGCCCTGGTCCGGGAAGATCCCACACACCGTAGAGCAACTAAGCCCGTGTGCCACAACTACTGAGCCTGTGCTCTAGAGCTCGCTTGCCACAACTAGTGAAGCCCACACACCTAGAGCCCGTGCTCCATAACAAGAGAAGCCACTGCAGTGAGAAGCCTGTGCACCTCAACAAAGAGTAGCCCCGCTCGCCGCAACTAGAGAAGGCCACACACAGCAACGAAGACCCAACACAGCCAAAAATAAAAATAAAAATAAAAATAAAAAAAAAAAATCTAAAGAAAAAAAAGATGTGGTACATATTTAGAATGGAATACTACTCAGCCATAAAAAAGAATGAAATAATTCTATTTGCAGTAACATGGATGGACCCACCTAGAGACTATTATACTAACTGAAGTAAGTCAGAAAGAGAAAGACAAATACCATATGATGTCACTTATATGTGGAATCTAAAATATGACACAAATGAACCTATCTATGAAACAGAATCACAAACATAGAGAACAGACTGGTGGTTGCCAAGGGAAAAGGGGGTTGGGGGAAGGATGGAGTGGGAGGTTGGGGTTAGCAGATGTGAACTTTTATATATAGAATGGATAAATAACAAGGTCCTACTGCATAGCACAGAGAACTATATTCAATATCCTGTGATAAACCATAATGGAAATGAATGTTTTAAAAATGGAGGGCTTCCCTGGTGGTACAGTGGTTAAGAATCCACCTGCCAATGCAGGGGACACAGGTTCGAGCCCTGGTTCGGGAAGATCCCACATGCCATGGAGCAACTAAGCCCGTGTGCCACAACTACGGAGCCCGTGAGCCACAACTACTGAGCCCACGTGCCTAGAGCCCATGCTCCGCAACAAGACAAGCCACCGACCGCAATGAGAAGCCTGCGCACCACAACAAAGAGTAGCCCCCGCTCACCGCAACTAGAGAAAGCCCACACCCAGCAACGAAGACCCAATGCAGCCAAAAGAGTTTAAAAATAGAATGTATATATATGTATAACTGAATCACTTTGCTGTATAGCAGTAATTAATGCAACATTGTAAATCAACTATACTTCAATTTTTTAAAAAAGAGATCAAATAAAAGAATAAATGTTTATTGTTTTATGCCATGGAGTTTTAGGTGCTTGTTAAACTACAGCAATAGCTAACTGATACAGTGGGGTAGTAAATGGAGGAACAAAAGTACTTTTTGAAATAAAAGTGTATTAACACAAATCAGAGAACTGTCAACCAAACATTTCTGGTTCTAAGGAACGTGGCAATGAAGCCTCAGCAATACTTGTTGTTTAGTTAAAAAAAAAAAAAACACATATATATGGAATTTAAGAAAAAAAAATGTCGTGAAAAACCTAGGGGTGAAACAGGAATAAAGACACAGACTTACTAGAGAATGGACTTGAGGATTTGGGGAGGGGGAAGGGTAAACGCTGACAAAGCGAGAGAGAGGCATGGACATATATACACTACCAAACGTAAGGTAGATAGCTAGTGGGAAGCAGCCGCATAGCACAGGGAGATCAGCTCGGTGCTTTGTGATCGCCTGGAGGGGTGGGATAGGGAGGGTGGAAGGGAGGGAGATGCAAGTGGGAAGAGATATGGGAACATATGTATATATATAACTGATTCATTTTGTTGTGAAGCTGAAACTAACATACCATTGTAAAGCAATTATACTCCAATAAAGATGTTAAAATGAAAAAAAAAAAGGGGGTCTTTCATCATTTTACTTGTCTACTAGATCTTTAAAAATTTTTTATTAAAAAAATTGTTTTAAGTGTAAGAACACTTAAAATGAGATCTACCCACTTAACAGATTTTTAAGTGCACTGTGTACTTATATACAAGCACAGTGCTGTACAGTAGAGTTCTAGAATTTATTCATTTCACATAACAGAAATTTTATACCTGTGATTAGCAATCTACTGGATCAACACATTAATTCCAAAAATGCCGTTTTCTTCTAATACTTTTATGATTTCATTTATTTACATTTAAATATTTTATCTCTTTGGTATTTACCTTGGATACGGATCCAATTTTATTTTTCTCCCTGATAACGTGTTAATAAGTCCATTTTTACTACACAGACTTAAGGTGCCACTTTCATCATACATAAAATATTTGTGTGTATTTGGTTATATTTCTGAACTTTCTATTCTGTTCCATTAGTCTTTCTGTCTATTCATGCAACAATACCACACTTTTCATTATTGTGTCTTTTGGTATGTTTAGTTATCTACTAAGATCCAATCCCCCCTCATTAATCCCCTTTTTTATTTATATTTTTATTAATAGACCTAATTTTTTCAGAAAAGTTTTATATTTACCAAATACTGAGCAGATAGCAGAGTTCCAAATATGCCCCCACAAGAGTGCACAGTTTCCATCTACTTTTTTTTTTTTTGGCTGCATTGGGTCTTCATTGCTGCACGGGCTTTCTCTAGTTGTGGCAAGCAGGAGCTACTCCTTGTTGCGTTGTGTGGGCTTCTCATTGCGGTGGCTTCTCTTGTTGTGGAGCATTGGCTCTAGGTGCATGGGCTCAGTAGTTGTGGCTCACAGGCTCAGCAGTTGTGGCGCACGGGCTTAGTTGCTCCACAGCATGTGGGATCTTCCTGGACCAGGGATTGAATCCGCGTCCCCCAAATTGGCAGGCAGATTCTTAACCACTTCACCACCAGGGAAGTCCCTATTTTTTTTAAGATTTTTTTGATATGGACCATTTTTAAAGTCTTTATTGAATTTGTTACAATATTGCTTCTGTTATGTTGTGGTTTTTTGGCCGTGAGGCATGTGGGATCTTAGCTCCCTGACCAGGGATTAAACCCACACCCCCTGCACTGGAAGGCAAAGTCTTAACCACTGCACCTCCAGGGAAGTCCCTCCATCTATTATTAATTAACATCTTATATTAATTAGTATGGTTCATTTGTTATAATTAATGAGCCAACATTAGTATATTATTAACTAAGGTCTGTAGTTTTCGCAGATTTCCTTAATTTTACTGAATGTCCTTTTCTGTTCCCGGATTCCATCCAGGATGCTACATTATATTTAATCTTCATGTCCCCTTAGGCTCTGCTACAGACTGAATGCTTGTGTCCCCATAAAATTCATATGTTGAAACCTAATCCCCAATGTGATGGTATTTGGAGGTAGGGCCTTTGGGAGGTGATCAGGTCAGGAGGCCAGATCCCTCATGAATGTGATTAGTGTGATAAAACGGACCCCAGAAATCTCTCTTGCCCCTTCCACCATGTGAGGACTTAGCAAGAAGACAGCTGTCTAGGAACCAGGAAGCAGTTCTTATCAGACACCAGATCTGCCGAAGCCTTGATCTTGGACGTCCTGGCTTCCAGAACTGTGAGAAATAAATATTATTTAAGCCAATAAATATTGTTCATGGGTTGCTGAAGTCCATTCAGCAGCCTGAATGGACTAAGGTGGGCTCTCCTTGGCTGTGGTTTTTCAGACTTCCCTTGTTTTCGATGACTTTGACAGTTTTGAGGAGTACAAGTCAGGCATTTTGTAGGATGCTCCTCTATTGGTACATGTCTGGTGTTTCTGTCATGGTTAGACTGAGGTTATGGGCTTTGGGGAGGAAGACATCAGAGGTAAAAAGGACCATTTTTATCATACCATATCAAGGGTATTACATTAGTTTCCTAGGGCTGTTGTAATGAAGCATAACAAACCAAGTGACTTAAAACAACATAAATTTGTTTTTTCACAGTTCTGGAGGCTAGAAGTCTGAAATCAAGGCGTTGGCAAGGACATGCAGCATCTGAAACCCATAGTGGGGAATCCTTCCTTGCTTCTTCCCAGCTTCCTTGACTCACTTGAGCTGCAGCACCTCAACTGCTGCCTGCATGGTCACGTGACGTTTCTCTCCTCACGTGTCTGTGTCTCTTCGCCTCTTCTTATACGGACACCAGTCACATTGGACTAATGGCCAGCCCTACTCTAGCAGGACCCTGTCTTAACTAATTACATCTGCAAAGACCCAATTTTCAAATAAAGTCCATTCTGAGGTCCTGAGAAGGACATGAATTTTGGGAGGATGCTATTCAACTCGGTACAGGTACATACCATCAATGTGGTTTTTGACTGTTGATGTTGACTTTGATCATCTGGCTGAAGTAGCATTTGCCAGGTCTCTCCACTATAATGTGACCCTTTTTCTTTCCCCCTTTCCGTACTGTACTTTGGAAGGAAGTCACCTGGAAAAGCCCACATTTAGGGAGTGGGAAGTTATGCTTCCTCCCTTGAGGGTGGTGTAGCTGCATAATTTATTTGGAATTCTTCTGAATGGGAGACTTGTCTCTTTTCCCCATTTACTACTTTATTCAATCAATCCAGTTACACGTAAAGCTGTATCAGAAGTGTTAACTCGTACCCCTGTGGGAAACAACTTAACTGATTAGAGTACAGTGCTTATGAGCCATTCCTTTTGCCTTTAGTCTAATAAACTCCATTCATTTAGGTCAGCACCTGTTTCCCCCACCCTCTTCAGTGAGGTCATTTCATACATTTAGAAAGATAGAGTTAGACTGTCTTGTCACAGTCTGCATTCTTTCCTGGGATCCGCCAATCTCCTAAATGATTTTTTTAGAAATTTGCCTGGGGACTTCCCTGGTGGTCCAGTGGGTAAGACTCTGTGTTCCCAATGCAGGGGGCCCAGGTTTGATCCCTGGTGGGGGAACTAGATCCCACATGCATGCCACAACTAAGAGTTCGCATGCCGCAACTAACAAGCCTGCATGCCGCAACTAAAGATCCCGCATGCCACAACGAAGATCCTGCCTGCTGCAACTAAGACCTGGCACAGCCAAAATAAATAAATATTTAAAGAAAGAAAGAAAGAAATTTGCCTGCACTAAGGTTCACTTTTGGTGTTGTAAAGTTCTATAGGTTGTGAAAAATGCATAATGTCGTGTATCCACCATTACAGTATCATACAGAATAGCTTTACCACCCTAAAAATCCCTTGTACTTCATTTATTCATCACCAGCCCCCTGGTCTCAAATCCCTGGCAACCACTGGTCTTTTTACTGCCTCCCTAGTTTTGTCTTTTCAGAATGTGACATGGTTGGAATCAGGGTGTAATTTTTTCAGAATGACTTCTTTCACTTAGCAATGTATATTTAAGGTTCCTCCATGTCTTTTTGTGACTTGACAGCTTATTTCTACTTTTAGCTGACAAATATTCCATTGTATGAATGGACTGCCGTTGCTTTACCCATTCACCTTTGGATGGACATTTTGGTTGTTTGGTTGTTGACATTTTAGTTTTTGGAGATTATGAAAGCTGCTATAAATATTTGTACGCAGGCTTTTGTATGGACAGAAGCTTTTCACTCAATTGGGTAAGTACCTAGAAAGACGATTGCTGGATCACATGGTAGGATTATGTTTAGCTTTGTAAGAAACTGCCAAACTGTCTTCCAACGTGACTGTACCATTTTGTATTCTCACCAGCAATGAATGAGAATTCCTGTTGCTCTGTGTCTTCATCAGTACTCGATGTCAGTTTTTAAAATTTTAGTCATCCTAATAGATGTGTAGTGTCATCTTGTTTTGTTTTAATTTGCAATTCTGTGATGACATATGATATTGAGCACCTTTTCATATGCTTATTTGCTATCAGTATATCTTCTTTGGAGAAATGCCTGTTCAGACCTTTTGCCCGTTTTTATTTTTATTTATTTATTTATTTATTTTGTGGTATGTGGGCCTCTCACTGTTGTGGCCTCTCCCGTTGTGGAGCACAGGCTCCGGACCCGCAGGCTCAGCGGCCATGGCTCATGGGCCTAGCCGCTCTGCGGCATGTGGGATCTTCCCAGACCTGGGCATGAACCCGTGTCCCCTGCATCGGCACGTGGATTCTCAACCACTGCGCCACCAGGGAAGCCCAGACCTTTTGCCCGTTTTTAAATCAGGTTGTTTGTTTTCTTATTGTTGAGTTTTTTTTTTAATAGATCTTTATTGGAGTATAATTGCTTCACAAAACCGTGTTAGTTTCTGTTGCACAACAAAGCGAATCAGTCATATGCATATACATGTCCTCATATCCCCTCTCTCTTGAGCCTCCCTCCTATCCTCCCTATCCCACCCCTCTTGGTCACCGCAAAGCACTGAGCCGATCTCCCTGTGCTATGCTGCTGCTTCTCACCAGCCAACTATTTTACATTCGGTAGTGTATATGTGTCGATGCTACTCTCACTTCGCCCCAGCTTCGCCCTCCCACCCCATGTCATCAAGTCCATTCTCTATGTCTACCTCTTTATTCCTGCCCTGCAACTGGGTTCATCAGTACGATTTTTTTTCTTTTTTTTTTAGATTCCATATATATGCGTTAGCATACGGTATTTGTTTTTCTCTTTCTGACTTACTTCATTCGCTATGACAGACTCTAGGTCCATTCACCTTACTACAAATAACTCAATTTCATTTCTTTTTATGGCTGAGTAATATTCCATTGCATATATGTGCCACATCTTATTTATCCATTCATCTGTCGATGGACATTTAGGTTGGTTCCATGTCCTGGCTAATGTAAATAGTGCTGCAATGAACATTGTGGTACATGTCTCTTTTTAAATTATGGTTTTCTCAGGGTATATGCCCAGTAGTGGGATTGCTGGGTCATATTGTAGTTCTAGTTTTAGTTTTTTAAGGAACCTCCATACTGTTTTCCATAGTGGTTGTATCAATTTACATTGCTACCAACAGTGTAGGAGGGTTCCCTTTTCACCACACCCTTTCCAGCATTTATTGTTTCTAGCTTTTTTGATAATGGCCATTATGACCAGTGTGAGGTTATACCTCATTGTAGTTTTGATTTGTATTTCTCTAATAATTAGTGATGTTGAGCATCTTTTCATGTGCCTCTTGGCCAACTGTATGTCTTCTTTGGTGAAATGTCTATTTAGGTCTTCTGCCCATTTTTTAACTGGATTGTTAGTTTTTATGATATTGAGCTCCATGAGCTGTTTGTATACTTTGGAGATTAATCCTTTGTTGTTTCGTTTGCAAATATTTTCTCCCATTCTGAGGGTTGTCTTTTTGTCTTGTTTATAGTTACCTTTGCTGTGCAAAAGCTTAATTATGTCCCATTTCTTTATTTTTGTTTTTATTTCTGTTACTCTAGGAGGTGGGTCAAAAAAGTTCTTGCTGTGGTTTATGTCAAAGAGTGTTTTTCCCTAAAAGTTTTATAGTGTCTGGTCATACATTTAGGTCTTTAATCCACTTGGAGTTTATTTTTGTGTATGGTGTTAGGGAGTGTTCTAGTTTCATTCTTTTACATGTAGCTGTCCAGTTTTCCCAGCACCACTTATTGAAGAGGCTGTCTTTTCTCCATTGTATATTTTTGCCTCCTTTGTCATAAATTAGGTGACTATATGTGAGTGGGTTTATTGCTGGGCATTCTATCCTGTACCATTGGTCTATATTTCTCTTTTTGTGCCAGTACCATACTCTCTTGATTACTATAGCTTTGTAGTATAGTTTGAAGTCGGGGAGCCTGATTCCTCCAGCTCCATTTTTCTTTCTCAAGATTGCTTTAGCTATTCGGGGTCTTTTGTGTTTCCATATGAATTGTAAGATTTTTTGTTCTAATTCTGTGAAGAATGCCATTGGTAGTTTGATGGGGATTGCATTGAATCTGTAGATTGCTTTTGGTAGTGTAGTCATTTTCACAATATTGATTCTTCTAATCCAAGAACATGGTATATTTCTCCATCTGTTTATGTCGTCTTTGGTTTCTTTCATCAGTGTATTACAGTTTTCAAAGTACAAGGCTTTCCCCTCCTTAGGTAGGTTTATTCCTAGGTATTTTATTCTTTTTGTTGCAATGGTAAATGGGAGTGTTTCCTTAATTTCTCTTTATGATTTTCGTTTTTGGTGTATAGGAATACCAGAGATTTCTGTGCATTAATTTTGTATACTGCAACCTTACCAAATTCATTGATTAATTCTAGTTTTCTGGTGGCAACTTTAGGATTTTCTATGTATAGTATCATGTCATCAGCAAAGAGTGACAGTTTTACTTCTTCTTTTCCAATTTGTATTCCTTTTATTTCTTTTTCTCTGACTGCTGTGGCTAGGACTTCCAAAACTATGTTGAATAAGAGTGGCAAGAGTGGACATCCTTGCCTTGTTCCTGATCCTAGTGGAAATGCTTTCCGTTTTTCACCATTGAGTATGATGCTTGCTGTGGGTTTGTCATATATGGCTTTTATTATGTTGAGGTAGGTTCCCACTATGCCCATTTTCTGGAGAGGTTTTATCATAAATGGGTGTTGAATTTTGTCCAAAGCTTTTTCTGCATCTATTGAGATGATCATATGGTTTTTATCCTTAATTTGTTAATGTGGTGTATCACATTTATTGATTTGCATATATTGAAGAATCCTTGCATTCCTGGGATAAACCCCACTTGATCACGGTGTATGATCCTTTTAATGTGCTGTTGGATTCTGTTGCTAGTATTTCGTTCAGGATTTTGCATCTCTGTTCATCAGTGATATTGGTCTATAATTTTCTTTTTTTGTGATATCTTTTTCTGGTTTAGGTGTCAGGGTGATGGTGGCTTTGTAGAATGAATATGGGAGTATTTCTCCCTCAGCAATATTTTGGAAGAGTTTGAGAAGGATTGGTGTTAGCACTTGTCTAAATGTTTGATAGAATTCGCCTGTGAAGCCATCTGGTCCTGGACTTTTGTTTGTTGGAAAATGTTTAATTACGGTTTCAATTTCATTACATGTGATAGGTCTGTTTATATTTTCTAATTCTTCCTGGTTCAGTCTTGGAAAATTGTACCTTTACAAGAATTTGTCCATTTCTTTGTGGTTGTCCATTTTATTGGCATATAGTTGTTCACAGTAGTCTCTTATAATCCTTTGTATTTCTGCAGTGTTGGTTGTGATTTCTACTTTTTCATTTCTAATTTTATTGATTTGCGTCCTCTCCCTTTTTTTTCTTGATGAGTCTGGCTAAGGGTTTATCAATTTTGTTTATCTTCTCAAAGAACCAGCTTTTAGTTTATTGATCTTTGCTATTGATTTCTTCGTTTCTATTTCATCTATTTCTGCTCTGATCTTTATGATTTCTTTCCTTTTACTGACTTCGGGTTTTCTTTGTTCTTCTTTCTCTAGTTGTTTTAAGTGTAGGGTTAGATTGTTTATTTGAGATTTTTTTTGTTTCTTGAGGTGAGATTGAATTGCTATAAACTTCCCTCTTAGAACTGCTTTTGCTGCGTCCCAAAGGTTTTGGGTCATTGTGTTTTCATTGTCATTTGTTTCTATGTATTTTTTTTCTTCTTTGATTTCATCAGTGAATTCTTGGTTATTTAGTAGTGCACTGTTTAGCCTCCACGTATGTGTGTTTTTTACAGGTTTTTTTTCCTGTAATTGATTTCCAATTTCATAGTGTAGTGGTCAGAAAAGATGCTTGATACAATTTCAATTTTCTTAAATTTTCCGAGGCTTGATTTGTGACCCAAGATGTGATCTATCCTGGAGAATGTTCCATGTGCACTTGAGAAGAAAGTGTATTCTGCCACTTTTGGGTGGAATGTTCCATAAATATCAATTAGATCTATTTGGTCTATTGTGTCATTTAAAGCTTGTGTTTCCTTATTTATTTTCTGTTTGGATGATCTGTCCATTGGTGTAAGTGGGGTGTTAAAGTCCCCTACTATTATTGTGTTGCTGTCGACTTCTCCTTTCATGGTTGTTAGCATTTGCTTTATGTATTGAGGTGCTCCTCTGTTGGGTGCATAAACATTCATAATTGTTACCTCTTCTTCTTGGATTGATCCTTTGATCATTATGTAGTGTCCTTCCTTATCTCTTGCAACAGTCTTTATTTTAACGTCTCTTTTATCTGAGACGAGTATTGCTACTCCAGCTTTCTTTTGATTTCCATTTGCATGGAATATCTTTTTCCATCCCTTCACTTTCAGTCTGTATGTGTCCCTAGGTCTGAAGTGGGTCTCTTGTAGACAGCATATATATGAATCTTGTTTTTGTATGTATTCAGCCAGTCTGTGTGTTTTGGTTGGGGCATTTAATCCATTTACATTCAAGGTTATTATCGATATGTATGTTCCTATTACCATTTTCTTAATTGTTTTGGGTTTGTTTTTGTGGGTCTTTTTCTTCTCTTGTGTTTCCCGCCTAGAGAAGTTTCTTTAGCATTTGCTGTAAAGCTGGTTTGGTGGTGCCGAATTCTCTTAGCTTTTGTTTGTCTGAAAAGCTTTTGCCTTCTCTATTGAATCTGAATGAGATCCTTGCTGGGTAGAGCAATCTTGGTAGTAGGTTTTTCTCTTTCAGCACTTTAAGTATATCCTGCCACTCCCTTCTGGCCTGCAGAGCGTCCACTGAAACATCAGCTGATAACCTTATGGGGATTCCTTTGTATGTTATTTTTTGTTTTTCCCTTGCTGCTTTTAATATTTTTTCTTTGTATTTAATTTTTGTTAGTTTGATATATATGTGTCTTGGTGTGTTTTTCCTAGGGTTTATCCTGTATAGGACTCTCTGTGCTTCCTGTACTTGGGTGACTATTTCCTTTCCCATGTTAGGGAAGTTTTCCACTATAATCTCTTCAAATATTTTCTCAGACCCTTTCTTTTTCTCTTCTTCTTCTGGAACCCCTATAATTCGAATGTTGGTGCGTTTAGTGTTGTCCCAGAGGCCTCTGAGATTGTCTTCCATTCTTTTTTCTTTATTCTGCTCCTCGGCAGTTATTTCCACCATTTCGTCTTCCATCTCACTTATTCATTCTTCTGCCTTCATTATTCTGTTATTGATTCCTCCCAGTGTAGTTTTCATTTCAGTTATCGTGTTGTTCATCTCTGTTTGTCTGTTCTTTAGTTCCTCTAGATCTTTGTTAAACATTTCTTTTATTTTCTCAATTCGTGCTTCCATTCTATTTCCGAGATTCTGGATCATCTTTACTATCATTACTCTGAATTCTTTTTCAGGTAGATTGCCTATTTCCTCTTCATTTATTTGGCCTTCTAGGTTTTTACCTTGCTCCTTCATCTATGACATATTTTTTTGCAGTCTCATTTTTTTTTTTTTTTTAATGAGGGGGATTGTGTTTCTGTTTTATGGGTTGTTTGGCCTGTGGCTTCCAACACTGGAGTTTGTAGGCTATTGGGTAGAGCTGGGTCTTGGTGCTGAGATGAGGAACTCTGTGAGACCTCACTCCAACGAATATTTGCAGAAGTCTGAGGTTCTCTGTTTTGCAATGGTTTGGACTCGGAGCTCCCACCACAGGAGCTTCCCCCCCGACTCCGTGTTGGCAAATCAAGATCCCACAAGCCACATGGGGTGCCCCCCCAAGAAAAAAAGAGAGAACAATAACAAAGTAAAAAATAAAATTAGACTAGGAAACTAACAGATATGTTAGAAAGAATGTAAAAATAAAAATATAGATGAATCAACAACCACAAGGTATGTCAGTACCATAATAGTAAAAAAGAGGAGGAGGGAAAAGAAAAAAAAAAAAAAAAAGGAGGGGGGAAAGGCCTTGGCTGTGGAGAGTGGGGCCTAAGAAAGGGCGAGGTTTGGGTGGTGGGTGGGGCCAATGCTCAGGACTACAGGGCTGGAAAACCCCGGGGGCTGTGGGTGGCGGGGCTTAGGCTCCAGGAACAGAAGGGGCCCAGGCGTGCCCCCCACCCCTGGTCTCAGAGGGCAGGGCACCTCACCAGGGAGCCCAGCAGGCTTCCTGGGCTCGAGTGGGCAGGGCAATCGTCCTCCACTCCTCTCCTGCTCCTCCCAGAGGGCCCCTCCTGCCTGCCTCTCCTGATCCCCCCGGCCTCCCTCCTATGCTCCCAAGGACCCACGCAGCCTGGATGGGCCTTGGAGGGCAGGGGATCGGCCTGGGAGCTCAGCAGGCTCCCCATGCCCCAGTGGGCGGGGCAATCGCCCTCCACTCCTCTCCCGCCTGTCTTTCCTGATCTCCCTGGCCTCCCTTCTAAGCCCCCAGGACCCACACGGCCTGAAGGGGGCTTTGGATTGCAGGGGACCGGCTTGGGAGCTCAGCAGGCTCCCCGGGCCCCAGTGAGCAGGGCAATCGCCCTCCACTCCTCTCCCGTGCCTCCCGGAGAGTCCCTACCACCTGCCTCTCCTGATCTCCCTGGCCTCAGGGGTGCCGATCTGGTCTGACCTCCAGTTCTCCTCCCCCCTCGGTCCCCCTACGTCCTACAGGTTCACTCTGGGGTTCCTCCTGTCTCCTTGGGGGTTAGAGTCCCCACCAGCAGCCGGCAGGCGCCCTAGTTGTGGGGAGACGCTAACTCCACGTCTTCCCACACCACCATCTTGACTCCTCCTTTTGGGTTTTAAGAGCACATCTAGCATCCAAATCTTGGTTTCTAAAAACTATTCCTGACTAAAAGGAACAGAACTCCTTGGAAAAGCAGTTGATTACTGATCTGGGCAGGGAAAAGACCAGATGAGCCTGGAGCATCTTATGGTACTACAATGTAAGACAGTGCTCATAAAAAGGTAAGGGCCAGTCTAAAGGGCAGACAAGCCTATATGACAGAGGCCCCCAGTGACCAAAGCTGGGATAATCTGAACAACAAAATAAATAATGATTGTATTAGATTATAACCTATGGAATAAAAAAAAAATCCATGAGTCTATATTGGTAATGTACAAATGATTCAGTAAATAAATAAATGAAGCAGAAGGGATGGCTCTTCCTTAGAGAATAATTCTAACTAAATAATATCAAAGAAATAAGAGACATAGAAAATCACTGTTAGAATGCCATGACAACGATGAAGGCAGGCAAGATCCACCAATGGACGCTACAAATCATGAGTGAAAGTGAGGTGAAACAGGATATTTGCAGCCTTAAACTTTCTATCCTGGTATATTCATTAACTACAAAGAGAAAAAGAGTAACTTCACAGCGCAGAAACACCACAGACATGAACTAAACTCAATGATCCAGGCTATTGCCATCAGTAATAAGACATACTGACCCCTTACACTGCTGATATGATATATTGAGAAGGGAACAACACTTCTGTAGTATTCTTGCCAAAAATGCATGGCCTCCATCTACTCGTGAGAGAACATCAGACAACCCACCCTGAGGAACGTTCAATACAGTAACTGATCCATACTCCTCAAAACGTCAAGGTCAGAAAGACAAGGAGAGACTGAGGAACTGTCACAGACTGTAGGAGATGAAGGAGACAAGACAACTAGCACCCCAGAAAACCAGAGGACATTAGTGGAAGAACGGGTGAAATCAAATTTGCAGTTTAGTAATGTACCAATTCTCTAATTGTATCAATTAGTATTTTACTAATTAGTTTTGATAATTGTACTGTGGTTATGTATAATGTAAACATTAGTGAAAACTAAGTGAAGGGTATACAGAAACTTTCTGTACTATTTTTGCAGCTTTTCTGTAAGTCTAAAATTATTTCGAGGGACTTCCCTGGTGGTCCAGTGACTAAAACTTCGCGCTCCCAATGCAGGGGACCTGGGTTCGATCCCTGGTCGGGGAACTAGATCTCACACGCCGCAACTATGAGTTTGCCTCAACTACAGATCCCACATGCCACAACTAAGACCTGGTGCAGTCAAATAAATAAAATAAAATAAATATTTTTAACAAAAATAAATAAATAAATGAAATTATTTTGAAATAAAAAGGTAAAAATAATTTGGATACTCACCCTTTATCCGTTAATCATATGAAAATATCTTCCTCTTTGGGCACTCTGGTTGAGTTGATGCGTCTCCGAGCTAGAATGTTAGCTGTTCCTTCCAAAGGCCATTCCTTCAATTGCTCTGTCAGGTCGGCGGCCTCAGGATGGGGAGGTAGACATTAGGATTAGTGGATCCCGTGGTCATCTGCCCATTACTGCGCCCGCCTTTGCTAAAAAGTGGATCCCTTGGCCTGAGGGGATGGTATGTGATATACCATGTCGGTGGGTCAAACACTGTGTGAGCCTTCAGATGCTGGTGCTGGCTGAGGCCATGCAGGCAGGAGAGGCTAACCCATACGCATAATATGTACTGCATTGATTTCAGTCAAGATAAATTGCTCCCTTTCCAGAGTGGAAAGGGTCTGACGTGGTCAACTTGTTACCAAGTGGCTGGCTGGTCTCCCTGAGGAATGGTGCCATGTGGCAGATCCAGTGTCGCTGTAGGGTGAACACTCAGCAGTGGCAGTAGCTAGGTCAGCCTTAGTGAGTGGGTGTCCATGCCGGTGGACCTGTTACTAGCCTCTCCCCTACTGCCATTGTGCCAGCGCTGGGGGGGTCTTTCACAGCGGCTGGCCGATGACTGCTGGCTGAATCACGCTGTTTACTTGGTTTAGTCTCTTCCATGGTAGATGCTCTCTGGTGGGCGTTAACATACGATACGTGTGCTATAAAGACCTCACTTTGTGTCTGGTCCTCAAGATCCATCTATGTGCCTCTTCTCCAAACCTCCTTGACCAAGGAGATGTTCCAATCTCCTCATAGGCCCCTGACCAACCAGCCAAGACATTCACCACTGCCCATGGGCCCATATATATTCCTCTATTGGACCCCTTTCCTTTCTACAAAAGGGGATGACTAGGTGCATGACCTGGAGCTCTGCCAGTCGGGAGGATCTCAGGGTTACTCCCAAGTGGGGCTGTAGTACAACAGTCCATCTTCAGCTCAAACCCTCATATTGAGCCGATCCATTCACGAATCAAGCTTGAACTTTTTCCTCCTCCATCAGCTGGTCATAAGAGTTCCCCCATACGGCTGTAGGTGTGAGCTGAGGGAAAGGTACTGGCCAAGCAATGGTGGGTGACATGGGGGTCTGGGCCACCTACTCATGCAGCTGACTTTGCCCTCTGGCCCTGCTTGTGCCCAATTTTCTTGCTCCCCTTTTTGTTTTGGACCTGCCTGACTTTATGACTTGGTGGGTCTGATAGAAGACAGGTCATGACAGCCAGCTCTGGCCACATGATCACTCAAAGGTATCTTGTGGTCACACTCACCATCTTAACCAGGACCCAGTAGTAGGCCAGGGCAGTTTTTTTGTATAGTGTGTAGGTCTCTGTTGCAGATGTCATGACCCTGCTCCAGAACCTTAGGAATCTCTATCATGGCTCTTCTTTTTAGGGTTTGCCACAAAACTCTACCTGGCATCTCTCCTCCATCCATAGATACCTCTAGTACCAACAGCTACATGTGGCTAACGGTTACCATATTGGAAAGCACAGATACAGAACATTGCTATCAGTTCAGCAAGTGTATTAGACAGTACCACATCTAGATGTAACAGTTTACAAGAAGTACAGAATCTCACAAGGATACAATCATCCAAAAACAGAATGCGGAAAATTCTACAGAACAAGTGACCCAGTTTCTTTAACAAATAAATGTCATGGAAGAATGGGGGAGAGGGAAACTGTTCTAGATTAAGACGCTTATGAGACACATTAACCAAATACATTCTGTGGACTTTCCCTGGATCTTGATTTGAACTAACCAACTGTAAAAGAGATGATTTTTGAGATAAGCCAGTTAAGCAACACACTGAGAATGGAAATGTGGGCTCATTCAAATGTGGTTGGGGAGAAGGACCCAAGTAGGAGTTTGTATTCCTGGTTTGACTGGGAAGAAAAACAAAGCCAGAAATAGCTTTATCTCAGTAATGTTAGCAACACGCTTCTTCAAATTTGCTGTGGGAGGAAAACAGAGCTTGGAATACTTTCAAGAGCAGCAGCCACCTCACTCCCCTCGATCCTGGGATATGCCCAGTGGGAGAGTGGAGACAAAGGGATGCAACAGTCTTTTCCTTGGCTGATCTGGCAAACTGTTGCTCATCCTTAGCACTCCTCTTCCAGGAAGTCTTCCTGGCTTGCCTTACTGCCCTACCCCCATCCTAACCCCCAAGAGCATCCCTGTGCTTTCCTCCTCATAGCCCCGATCAAGGCCTACTCTAACTGTGACACCGGAGCTGGGACTTGCAGGGTGAGAAAAATCAAGGGTGTGCCCCAAGCCCCTGAGCCTTGCTGGAGCTCTGGGTATTCGGACCACAAGAAGCCACTGCATAGTCTTAAGCCAGAAGTGGCGGCTGTTCTGTTTCCCTTTGTGCTCAGTAAGCCTCACCTCTTCTTTAAGAAGTACTGACTCAGCAAGGGCTGGCAGGGCCACCTTAAGGCTGTGCCACCTTAAGCAGCCCTGCCCCCAGCACAGCCAATAGGCTGGGGTGGTCACCGGCTGTTGCCCAGCTATGGCCAGCCTGCTCCGGGCTGCAACTTGGGGGATGTTCCCCTGGAGGGGCTACTGCTCCAGGGGGACGCAGGTAGGTGGGAGGAGAGGAGCCCTTTAGAGGGTGGGGGGCCCCCGATGCCGAGTTCCGGCCAGACTCTGTGCTGCCCCAGCACCAGGAGACCTTGAGCAGAGGCTCGCTGGGCTCACCCCAGGTCAAATGTGGGTGTTCAGTGCGCTGGGCCGAAGCCCTCACAGCTGCCATGAGTGGGGCTGGGGGGTGTCAACTGAAAGATTTGTGGACTCTAGGGCACCCCTTTGAGGCCCCGGAATACACACACATTTTGAAAGAATGCCTGGGAGGCAAGGAGCTGGGTTCTAGGCCAGGCCCTGTCCTGGACTTGCTGGCTTCTTTTCCTCATCTGTAAAATGGGAAGAAATCCCCAGAAGGGCTCCAAGAGCCCTACGAGCCCCCGGCCGAAGCGGGGTAGGGGTGTGGGTGCCTCTGTTCACAGGCAATGGAACCCCCACTCCCACCCCTCCCACTGGCCAGGTGGCCCCAGGTATCTTTGAGTGACCCTGCCAATGTGTTTCTCCCCTGCAGGGTGAACTCAGCGAGGGCTTTGTGGAGGCTTTGAAGGCAGTTGTGGGGAGCCCCCATGTGACTACTGCTGCTGTGGTCCGGGAGCAGCACGGGCACGATGAGTCAATGCACAGGTGGGCTCCGCCACTCCCCTGCATCAGAACCCCTGGCTGGGAGTGAGGGTCCTGGGTTATCTTCTGCCCCTCAACCCCCGCCATCTGTTTTTGGGTGATCTGGCATCCTCCACCTCTCCTCTATGCCCCCAGAAGGGTGTTCTCTGCCCCTCGCCCACTGTGCAGCCTCAGGCCCTGCCATATCTTCAAACTTGAGCAGGACCAGAGGGTACCACACACCCCTACATTGCTGAGGGTCTGGTTCCAGGTGCCAACCTCCGGACGCCGTGGTGTGGCCCCAGAATGTGGAGCAGGTCAGCCGGCTGGCAGCCCTGTGCTATGGCCAAGGCGTGCCCATCATCCCATTCGGCTCGGGCACCGGGCTTGAGGGTGGAGTCTGTGCCGTGCAGGTATGTATGGTGGGTGGACAACTCCCCTGGCCAGGCTCTAGTCCCACCACACTTGTCACACCGGCAGCTGCCTCCTCCACCACACCAGCCTGGCTGGCCAGGTCCAGCCCTCCTTACCTGCCATCCCGGGGCTCTGGTCTGGCTGCTGGGAGGTCAGCCTCGAGCTGGGGTCCTGGGGGCTGTGTCCTGGCGAAAGATCTAGGTCAGTAACCGCTTGAACGCCCTCCGCCAGGGCGGCGTCTGTGTCAACCTGACCCACATGGATCGAATCCTGGAGCTGAATCCGGAAGACTTCTCTGTGGTGGTGGAGCCCGGCGTCACCCGCAAAGCCCTCAACTCCCACCTGCGCGACAGCGGCCTCTGGTTCCCTGTGGGTAGGCTGGGGCTCCAGGACTTTCCTGGGCCTGGAGGGCTCCCTGGTGGCAGGGGTGTTTCTGGGGCTTGGCGGGACCCCTCTGCCCACGGGCACCCGCCCCAGGCTTCCTTCTGCCTGCCCTCTGCCCTCCAGACCCAGGTGCAGACGCCTCTCTCTGCGGCATGGTGGCCACCGGCGCCTCGGGCACCAACGCTGTGCGCTACGGCACTATGCGCGACAACGTGCTGAACCTGGAGGTGGTGCTGCCGGGAGGGCGGCTGCTTCACACCGCGGGCCCGGGACGTCACTTCCGGTGAGCGCCCTCTACCGGCGGCGACGGGGGCCTCCTGGAGAGGCGGGTCATGAAACTGCCCTGTGGGCCAAAGCTGGTGGTCCGGAGGCCTATTTGGGCTGTGCCAGGAAACGGCTGCCTGGGTGGCAGTCTGCACAGAGGCGGGTGAGCCCAGACCTCAGGCTCAGCTCCCCACCTGGCTTCTGGCCACAAATCCGTCGTCACGTGGCCTGGGCACTCACCTACCTCATGTCCCCGGGGACCCAGGAAGAGCGCAGCTGGCTACAACCTCACCGGGCTGTTTGTGGGCTCCGAGGGGACGCTGGGCCTCATCACGGCCGCCACACTGCGCCTGCACCCTGCCCCTGAGGCCACGGTGGCTGCCACCTGTGCCTTCCCCAGCGTCCAGGCGGCCGTGGACAGCACCGTACACATCCTCCAGGCTGCAGTGCCCGTGGCCCGCATTGGTGAGCCTGGGATTGGGCCGTCCAGGTGGGCTCCCCTTTGAAGGCCACGCGTCACCTCACGTGGCTTCTCCTTGGTCCCAGAGTTCCTGGATGACGTCATGATGGATGCCTGCAACAGGCATAGCAAGCTGAACTGCTGCGTGGCGCCCACGCTCTTCCTCGAGTTCCACGGCTCCGAGCAGGCGCTGGCAGAGCAGGTGCAGCGCACAGGTGTGCTGGGGTGCTGTGGGCGGGGCGGGGCGGGGCCTGGGCTGCCCCAGAGTAGGGCCTGGTGTCAACCCCCCGCCCCCGACAGAGGAGATCATCCGGCACAATGGAGGCTCTCACTTCTCCTGGGCCAAGGAGGCGGAGGACCGCAGCCGGCTCTGGGCAGCGCGGCACAACGCCTGGTACGCTGCCCTGGCGCTGCGGCCGGGCTGCAAGGTGAGCGGGCTGGGGTGGACACGGGAGCCTTTCCTCAGCCTACTGCCCTATTGTCCAGGGCAGCAGGCAGAGGCCCCGGCAGGCAGGACTGCCAAATCCTCGGGAGGGAGCCCCTGCCCCGAGCCAGGCCCTGGGTGCAGGGACCAAGGAGGGGCAGTGTGGACACAGAAGGCAGGCTTCCTGGAGGAAGAGGTGGTGAAGCGGAAGGGGAGGCTGGGCTCCAGGTGCTGGGGGGCCTGCACGGTAGCGGGGGTGGGGAGCAGGATGAGAGCCCTGGGAGCCTAGCTGGGCCAGTCGCCTTGTTGCACAGGGAAACTGAGGCTTAGAGACGGCAGGCACGTTCATGTGAGAGGCCGAGCACCCCGAGCCCATTCGTACCCTTGACCCCTTACCTCCCGGGCAGGCTGGGTGAGGGAGGGAAGCTCACCGGCCTGCCCCGACTCAGGGCTATTCCACCGACGTGTGTGTGCCCATCTCCCGGCTGCCGGAGATCCTGGTGCAGACCAAGGAGGACCTGCAGGCCTCGGGACTCACAGGTTATGCCTGCCCCATGTGGGGCGCGGTGGGAGGGTGGGGGCGGGGCTGGGGCAGCAGCTGTGTCCTCTGGGCCCCCAGGAACCATCGTTGGGCACGTGGGTGACGGCAATTTCCACTGCATCCTGGTGGTAGACCCGGAGGACCAGGAGGAGCTCCTCAGGGTCAAGGCCTTTGCAGAACAGCTGGTCAGGTAAGGGCAAAGCGGGAAGCAGGGTAGGGGAGAGCTGAGGGAAGTGGGAGGGGCACCCGCTGAGGACCTCTTCCCGCTGCTTCCCAGGCGAGCACTGGCACTCCGTGGCACGTGCACAGGGGAACATGGCATCGGTCTGGGCAAGCGGCAGCTGCTGCAGGAGGAGGTGGGCACGGTGGGCATTGAGACCATGCGGCAGCTCAAGGCCACGCTGGACCCCCGAGGCCTCATGAACCCAGGCAAGGTGCTGTGAGGGGCTCGGAGCACCTGGCCCACAAGCCCCCAGAGAGTGGCACCTCCCGTTCCGGAACCTGTTTTCCTTCCATGGAACAGCTCTGCCTTTGCCTGGACCCTGCAGGGGTCTTCGCCAGCCCGCTAGCCCTTTCATCCAAGCCGAGGCCAGAGAGAGGAGGGAGAAGCCTGGTCGGCCGTCTTCTCCCTGGCCCTTTTGCTGACCTCAGGAGCCTTTGGTCCAGTAAATGGCTCAGGGTCATTCCCGGTGAAGCTGCTTCCTCTCTGCTCGCTTACGCATCCTGTAAGGTGGTGTGGGTCAGTCACCCCAAAGACGAGGACGACCCCCCTCCAGCTTAGCCTCCCCACTGCCAGGGCAGGAGAACAAAGGCTGGGGGCCCCAGCACCTATAGCCCAACTCCATCTGCCTGGTGACAGGAATGCTCCTTTGCTGGTGGGGGAAGGGACCTTCCGCTCCACACTCATAGACCCCCAAAATAAACCTGAACCCCACGTGCAGTTGTCTGGAGATGAGCAGGCAGCACCTGTGAATGAACCCCTGTGCCTGCCCCCCCCACCTCCTCCAAGTTCTTTGTCCTTTGGCTGGTGACGTCCTCGTCCCTCATCCTGGGCCTGCCCTCTGACTTGCTGCAGCCTGAGGAGGGGCAGCTGCTCTGCCTCTCAGAGCCCCAGGGCCTAAGGACTTGCCCATGTCCATCATCACTTACCACAGACTCCCCCACTGAGCCCCAAGTGTACTCTAGAACATTCTGAACATGTCCTTCAAGTGGCTGCTACCAACCATTGCAAATGGAAGTGGTTTTCCTGGTACCACACCTCTCCACAGTGTGATGTATTATACTACCAGCTTTTTTGCCTCAACCTCAGGCTCAGTCCACCCTGGGGCCTGCTCCTGCCTCGGTCAGGATTCCTGATTAGAGGACCTTGTCCGGGGTACCTGGCAGTTGTTCCCCCTAAGCCCACGAGAGGGCGCCCGACACCTCAGAGCTTAGACACCAGTATCTGCTTGGGGCAGTGGTGCCCAACACTCACCTCTGCAGGGACCTGCAGCTCTCAGCTCTGGGCCCCCCACTTCCCAGGGTCTAGCAGGTGTCTGGAGTCCTGGAAACCAGTCTCTAAGCTCTCCACGCCCCTGCAGGTCCCAGGAGCCTCTAGTGCAGGCCCATCTCCCTCACCCCGAGGCCTTGGCCCTTAGGAAAAGGGCTGGGCGAGGGGTGCAGGGGAGCCAGGGGCACACTCCATCTCGCCTCACTCCCATTCTCCCAAGCCACCTCTGAGCTCCTTCCCTGCCTCCACTCCCTCCGCCCCTCCCCACATCTCCCCTCAGCTGTTCAGGCAGCCACTCTGGCTCCTGAGACCAGCTCGGTTCTTGGAACCCCTCCTTTCTGCTAACTTGGGGCTGAGCCCTGAGTTCGCTCCTCTGTGACATTTCTGTCCCTTGGATGTGCCAGGGGGTGGTGTGGGGCAAGTCCCATGGGCCCTCCCCCACAAGCACCCAATAAAGCGGACTCGAACCATCTAACCATCAGCCACCAGTGCCCTCCCCTCCACGCAGGCAGCCCACCACCAGCAGCCCCCCGGGGCAGCATTCTGCAGGGGCAGGCTCCTCCCCTACAGGGCAGGGCTTGTCTCTGATGTGCCCCTCAGTGCCTGGCAACTAGTAGGTGTTCAGCAAATGGCCACTTCCCCACAATTCTTTACTAGGAAAAACTCCAAACACGCAGGACAGTTGGAAGAACAAGTACACTGTTCACTGAAATACTAGCCACTGAAGATTCAACAATGAATATTTTTGCCTTACTTGCTTCGTGCGTGTATTTTTTGGGGAACCATTTGGAATTGAGTTACAAATTTGTTGACATCATTCACCTATATAATTCAGCATCTATTCCCTAGGAATAAGGACCTAAAAACCTCGACACCATTAAATGGCTCCTAGATGACTGGTTTTAGTGAGGTGCCCCTTTCCAGGAAGCCCCCTCCCCTTCACGTGTGCTGGGCCCTTAGCAGAGGGAGTGGGTGGAACCCACCTCCCAGTGCCTGCCAATTCCCTCCCCTCCCGGAAAGGCAGAGTTGAGGAGAGCTGTTGGGATGGAGGATGACAGACACCAGTTCCATCTGGAAAGCCCGGACAACCCCGGTCCTACCCCCGCCCAGGAGCTGGCAGTCTGGGTCTGAATTTGGAGGAGACGGCAACCAGCAGAGGGCTGCAGTGTGCCAGGTGGGAGTGAAGTCGCTGGGGGTGGGATAGGCACCAGCCCCAGGAGCCTGGAATAGCAGCCGGCGTGGGCTCCAGCCCTGCCCCAACCCAGCTCGACCCCTCAGCTCACCCAGGGCGCTGCCAAGGCTGCCAGGCCTAAGCCACCGAGGTGGGCACAGAGGCCTCCTCTGCCTGCAGGCCCAGGGGTCAGGCAAGGAGATCCTCAGGGCCAGCTTTGCTGGAGGAATTAAATATAGAACAGGCAGACATAGTTGCCAGGCAGAAGCAGGAGGTGCTGTGAATAGAACAGTGCTCTTTGCGGTGACAAAGCCACGAGCGAGCCTGCTACGCACGTGCCAGGGGCTTCTGGGCAGATCCTCTGACCCTCACGGTGGCCTCTGAGCCGCCTGACTTTGTTCCCACTTCACGTGTGGGGCATCTGAAGTTCAGATGAAGTCCTTTCCCCAGCGTGGTTCTGCCAGGCAAAGGAGCCCCATACAGACAGTTTAGAGCCCAGGTTTTTGCCACCATGGCGACTGCGGGTACCCGGGGTCACTACCCCACAAGCTCAGACCCACAAACTCCTCTTGAGTATTTCTCTGAAATGCTGAGCGTGCCAGTGCCTTGGCTCAGATTTGCCCACCAGCCTGCAATGCCCTTGTACAGAGCAGGTGCTTCAGCAAGTGTCTGACAGAAGACAACTGCAGAGCCTGGGCCTGGTGGGGTCAGAGCCCATAGAGGCAGCAGCACACAGGAGGCCCGAGAAGGGGCGGAGCAGGAGTCTTCCTCCACGTCTTTCTTCACAGGCTCTGCAGGAGGCTCTGGAATGCCGCTCCGGGAGCCGGTCTGGCACAGGGACAGAGGCGCCAGGTGGGCACTGCTACCTGCTGCCCTGAGCTTCCCACCCAGCCCAAGGTGTGCCAACTCGTGTGAGCCCTGAGTGGCTGGTTCTAGTTCAAGGGCTCTGAGCTGGCTCAGCCCCAAACCAGGGCCTCATTCTGGGCCTCAATGAAGGATGCCCATGAGTCAGCACTGAGATGTGGCCGGAGCAACAGGAAGGGCAGGGTGTGGAATGGGGAGCCAGGGATTGGGCGGGGGGCGGTCTGGGCCAGTGCCTGGAAGAACCCGCATCCTTGCAGCCTCCATCCGCTGCAAGGTCTTTGCCCTGCAGATCTTTCCAGAAGAGTTCTGTCACGACCGCTCCACAGCTGATGGCAGATAGATTCCACGAGGCTTGAATGGGTCGTAAAGCTGCGGGACTCCGGCCTGACCTGCCACGTTCCCTCACCCGGGCGTGATCGCTGAGAACCACATCACACACCTGTAGCCCCGATGCTAGCCTGAAGGAAGGCTAAGGAGGTAGGCAAGGGAGCAGGGGACAGACCGTCAACGCCCATTTCTTGATTGTGTAACAATACTTGATTAAAATGAAGTCACACAGTGCATCTTTTATTAGACATTATTTTAATACCATATCAAAACACCTTGACTAATGAAGAAAGCCTTTTCCCCCAGCTTTGAACGTATTTTTAAACATTTTATAAGGTTTTTTTTTTTTTGTATTTTAAAATATAAATACAGAAACCTATCTTGCAGGGGCTGATGCCACATGTGAACATCAATGGCTAGAATGTTCTCAAACAGAATGCCTGAAAACAGGGGCAGCTGTACATATCCCTTTAATAAGTCTTTTGTTTGTCTAGGTTTTCTGGAAAAAAAAAAATCCACAAGGGTCTAAGAAAAACGTTCAGGCATTTTTGCAGGACACTTGTGATTGTTAAATCCTCTGAACTGACCAGAACCAGGAGGGAAGAGGGGAGGAGAAATGGAAAGGAGGGGGGGAGAAGGTCCTCAGTGGGTTGGTTTTTGGCAATGAAGTCAAGATATCAGGGTCCCAAGGGGAGAAAAGTGCAAAACCAAGCCAGAAAATTGGGGAAAAAAACCAACCAAACAACAACAACAAAAAAAACCAAGGCAGAGCGGTTGATGGAGAGACCGCCGGGTGCCGGGCACGGGAGGGCTGTGAGCTCTGCTCTGCGAGTGGCGAGAACCCGGCTCTGGTCGTTTTGTCACTGAGCGGGTTCTGGCCGGGCAGCAGACGGCAATCTGTAAACATCACGAGGGAAAACACCAGTCGACACTAGACATTTTTTTTTTATAATTTTTTTTTTTTGTAAACACTTTAGAGACAGACCCACAACGCCTTTCAAAGGTGAAAAAGAAAATGCCCTTTCCCTCCTGAGATGAGGATGAGGGGAAGGATATTGGGTGATTCTTTCTTCTCTCAAACTCGCTCTCATTCAATCTGGTGTCCTCAGGGAGAAAGGGAGAACCATTCTCTGGAAGTCAGTGCAGGAGGGGTGCCCTGTTCCCACTGGTGTCCCCAGCTCAGCTCTGCCCCAGTGTCCGAAGCCTCCTCTCAGGAACGGGGGCCTGGCTGTCCCTGTGGGGACCGTAAGATGTAAGTCGTGCTCCATCGGGCCTGAGGCCAGCCGCGTGCATCCCGCTGAGGCCGGGCAGGGGCACCTGTGGTTCCGGTCTGGGGGCCCCGAAGCCAAACATCATGCCAGGAATTTGGACTTGCAGCCAGCACCAAGCTCCATTCCCTCTGCCTCACGCTTCCCCTCGCCTTTTCTTCACCCCACGTCCTCAGTTTTTGAGGTGAAGGTAAAAAGGGCAAATGTCCCTGAATAGTTTGACATCATCAGCTGTTCTGGGAGTTTACTTGGAATAAATAAAATAAACCTAACAAAGAACAAAAGAAAACAAAAAACGAGAAAAAGAGGGAGAGGGAGGGAGAGAGGGAGAGAGAGAGAGAGAGAGAGAGCGCAAAAGAGGCCCCGAGAGAAAGAGGGAGAAGGAGAGAGAGCGCAAAAGAGGCCCCCAAACCCTTGGATTCACGTGAGGTGAGGTGGGTTTTGGTTTCTCATTTGGCAGAAAACAGAAGAGTGTCAGCCCAGAACTCGAGAGGGCCAGCTAGGATGGGGACAGGAGAGAATGGTCAGCAGTAAAGCAGGGCGCCTGCGGGAGAAACTGGGGTTGGACGACGGTGACAGGGGAGCACATGTGCGCATCTCGGGAGAAAGCTGGTTATGCTGGTCTGCTGTGCAAACAGGGACTTGGGTGGCGGGGCCCCAGGTCTGGCCTGGAGGCCTCAGATTCATCTGGAAGGGGGTGAGGGCGGTGGGTGCAGGCGGGAAGAACCAGCCAAGCGCTGACTGCTGACAAGCGCTGCAGGGAATGAGGCGCCGTCCCACACTCGGTCTTGTCCAATGAGTGTGCTGTCCACGTGGGGACGCAAGAGAGATTATCCCGTCCCCAAAGAAGCAGCAGAGACACCCACGCCACCGAGGGGCAAGGACCTGCCCCGGCCCCCCAGCAAGCACGAGGCACAGCTGGGGTGCAAAGCAGCATCCTGTCCCAGGGCTTGTGCTGCTTCTCCTGCCCAGCACTTTCCAAGGGACCTTCCTGAACCTTCCTCGGGGAGATTTGCCCTAGACACGGGGAACACGAGGGGCCTTCCCCCAACTCACCTTCCTCTACCTGGCAGGTTCTTCCTCGCAACGTGCGAGTCTGGACTCTCATCCTTCCCAGGAACCCTCCCCACCTCACGGAACCCCTGCTGCTGAGATGCTCCCCTCACCCCCGACCCCTCTTGGCCGGGGGAGGCGGGGCGTGGGGTGCCGTGAGGGCAGCTCAGCCCCCCTCTCCGCCTCCAGGCCCCAGAGCAACGCGACCCCAACCACGGGCTCACCTTTGAGAGGAGTCAGCAAGCGAGCCCAGCAGGGTCAGTCCGCGGGGTGTTCTGGACAAGATCTGTTCACTTCAAACCATGAGTCTATGCAACTGAGGGGAGACGGCAAGGGAGACACATCACCGGCTGGCCAGGCCGCTCCCTGGGGGCTAGCTCCAAGCGTCAGGAATGCCTGACGCTCACCTGCGGGGACCCCACATACCCACTGTCTGCTAGCAGGAGGGAGGACACCCAGGGGGGACCTGGCACAGCCGGAGTCCCGGTGCAGTGCGTACGGGCTTGGGCTGGACCTAGGCACTGCAGGAGGTAGGGAGTGTGCCCTCGCGAGGGACAAGGCCTCAGGGGCACGGAGCCCAGGAGGACGGCAACAGCTACGGGTCAGAGGGTGAGAGTGGGGGGCTGCCCAGGGCAGCCAGTCAACTATCTCCAAGGCTTAAAGGGCAAAGAAGTGGGAACAAAGCCCCGGCAGGCTGGTCACGGCCCGGAGCAAGCCCTCTCCGGAGTCACAGGAGCAGCCTGAGGCTCCCTCCCTAGTCTCCCTCTCAGGAGGCCCCCAGGCTCTGCCTGGCTTGGCTGGCTGTGGTGGGCAGCCAGCATCTAGTCCTCCTTCCTGGAGCAGGTGGGCCAGGGGAGGACTGGCCCTGTGGCTTGGTGTCTTTGCTCAGGAGAGCCAGACAAGAGGCCAGCGGGGAAATCCTGGTCTCTAGTGTTTACAGAAAGCACTGTCTGAACAGAGAGGGAACAGAAATTGGCCCAAGACAGCTTTCTGTAAAACATCTGGGTATTTTCAAAACAGGAACCAGACAGATCATTTGCATAAGTCTCTCCCAGAGCTGAAGATTCCCTTCTTCTGGCTCTGGTCAATGCTTCCCTGGGACACTGGAGCGCTGGGTGCTGCGCCCAGGCCAAGACCGCCTCCCCTTAGGCCTCACTTGCGCCTTTCTGACACCAGCCACATCCACGTGCTGCCCCGTGGCCAGTGGCCCCGTGAGTCAGGCTTTGGAAAAGCCTGTGTGTCCGGAAGCAGCTCTGGGGCTCCAGGGGCCGAGAACAGGTGGAGGCCGCGGGCAGCACAGAGCGTCCTCCTGTCCTGGGTAAGGAGGTGTCTTCTTTCCAGTTGGAAACAAGAATGAGGCTCATGCTGGAGCCTGAGGGCGAATCTCAGTCCTGCTAATTATAGCCGCTCGCAGCACTGGGGCCCACAGGTAGTGGCTATTCCTGCCTGCTCGGCCTCTGGGGAGGAGGGGCGGGGCCAGGGCAGCCAGCACACCCCTCTGTGCTGACCACCACACCCCCACCAGACCAGGGTCTGCACACTGGAGCAGAGGGGCTCACAGAGATGGACGGGGGCTCAACCTTCCAGGGGGCAGGGGCTCCACAGGCCTCCCCGTCGGGCCCACCACCCAGGCTCTGAGCTCAGCACGTCCAGAACTCCCCACCTGCTGACCTCTGCCTCGACTCCACTCAGAGTGCTGGGGGACGGGGTGGCTAGTGACAGTCTGCCCTTCTCTCCCCCCACGCACAGGGAAGGGGCCCTCTGGGGTCTGGGGTGCAGCTAAGCTGGCCCTGCCGGCCCTCTCGTACCTTTTGTGATAAATGCACAGGCAGGGCAGCCTGGCTATCGTGTCCCCCTGAAGCAGCTCCTCCAGGCAGATCACACACTCACCCGCATCTTTAGTCAGCACGTCATCTGCAAAGGGGGGGACAGAGGAGAGTGGGGGGTCAGTCACCAGCAGGCAGGGATCTAGGAGCTGCTTGGGACTGCATGGGTCACCTGAGTCAGCGAAAGCCCAAGAGAGACCTTGATGTAAGGGTCCTCACTGTGGACACAAGACACGCAAACCACACACTAACTACCTGAAGACAAAATGGGATTAATCACCAAGTAAGCGGCCCAGGCGATGAAGGACGAAAAAGGCTTGGAGAGGAGGAGACATGCAGCAGAGGCAGCACGAGACAGAATGGTTCCCTGAACAGACTTTCCCCCTAAACATACACACCGACCAGGTGCACTGGATTTCTGGTTTGGAAAAAATGGTGATGAGGAGAGTGGTACGAGGCAAGGGTGAAGGGAAGAAACGGGTACCCCAGCAAATACGCGTACATGTGTGTCCACGGCAGCATTATTCACAAGAGCCAAAGGTGGAAGCAACCCAAAGGTCCTCCAGCGGATGAATGGAGAAATGAACCGCGTGGACCCACACAACAGCATATCCCCTCAGCCAGGAAAGGGGTGGAGAGCTGACGCCTGCTGCAACGTGGGTGCACCTCGAAAACATGGTGCCGAGTGGAAGGAGCCAGATGCAAAAGGCCACCTGCTTTCTGATCCCGATAATGTGAAATGTCCAGAGGAGGCAAATTCAGAGACAAAAAAGTAGGTCAGGCGCTGGGGGCAGGGGGCACTAGGGAGTGACTGCTTAATGAGTAAGCGATTTTCCTTTGTTTTTCTTGTGGTAACGTGAGATCTCTTAACATAAGATCTACCCTCTTAATAAAAATGTAAGAGTACAGTCTACTATTGTAGGGAAGCCCCATACCTGAAACTTTCTGCCAGTTGAATAGCAATTGCCTGTTTCCCTCTCCCCTGTCAACACTTCTACTCTCGGGTTCTATGGGGTTGACTGCTTTAGCTCCTTCATGTGAGTGGAGTCACGCAAGGAGTTCCTTCTGGGATGATGACATGTTTGGAACTAGACAAGAGATGGTGTTGCACAACATTGTGAATGTCCCAAATGCCACTGCACTGTACACGTAAAAATGGTTACTTGTGTGTTATACAAATTTTAACTCAGTTAAATATTTAGAAAAGACACCCCACACCCCACCAGAAAAGAAGGAATGGAAGGGAGCCGCTGCCCACCACGGCCCCAAGCGAAGCCGTGGCCAGGACAGCCCGAGCACAGCAGGGGGCCGAGCCAGCATCCCCTACGACACTTCTATGACATTCTGGGCACTGGCGACTCAGTGAATAAGCCACGGTCTCAGGATTCAAGAAACTCATAGCCTAGCAGGGGCGGTTGAACAAGAAGACGGAAATGAACAGCACAGGAATTCCTGGAAGTCTTACGACACACACAGATCCAGATGTGAGAAGTACGGGAGATGCCCAATCGGGGTGGGGACTGTTCAGGGAGGGCTATTCCGGGCAAAGGGGACAGCGTCTGTGCACCTGGCAAGGCAGGATGTTTGCTGTAGTAGGTGCAGAGTCCTGGGGCCGTGGGGGGGGGGGTAGGTGAGACCCATTTCCTGAGGACGGACTTGTATCCTGCTGTGCTACCTGGCCTTTATCTGGGTCACTGAAGGGCCTTGGAGACGCACTGATCACATCTAGTCTCCTGAAACTACTGGAAATGACTGGAAGAGCCCACAGATGGGGAGCCTGCTATGGAGGCTAATGCTGGGTGCAGGAGAGATGAACTCAAGGCCGGCACCAGCAATGGGGGGAGGTGGATGGCATGAATTGGGGCAGCTGGGCAAACGGGGGCCAGGGGAGGGGAGCGCACACTTGTCAGAGCGAGAGGGAGCCAGAAGGAGGCCCAGCTTGGGAAGTAATGATGAGCTCAGAGCTGGGTGGTAGGCGCTGACCGGGCGTCTCCCCCAGGACGCGCTAATGGAAACCTGCTGGAGCCCATTCAAGTCCAGATCTGGGGTTTAGAGGAGAGATGTGGGCAACAGGGGTAGATGTGGGATAAAGAGCTTAGACAAAGCTCAAGAAGGCAGACGACTGAACCCAGGTGAATTCTGATATTTGAAAGGCAGGTGAGAGAGGTGAAGTCAGCAAAAGGTTACCCGGAAGTTCTCAAAACCATAGGAGAAGTACCCTGAGAACAGGTTCTGGATGTAAAGAGAGCAAAGCCTGAAGCAGGGCAACTCCCCACTTTTGAAAGATTTTAACTGATCGTGAGCACTGCCAATGACACACACTGAGATTTCACGTGTGTTCAGTGCCTCAGGATCTTACAAGCCGGGCAGGGTACACGGTGTCATTCCTGTTTTGCAAAAGGGGACACTGCAGCCAGAGAATCAGACACCTTGCCGAAGTCAGAGAGCTCGTGAATGGGGCAGGGCCAGGGACCCTCTGTGGGGCTGCCCTCCACCACTGCGGTTTCTTTGTGCCCTCTGATAACTTTAGTGGAAGAGGAAGCATCTGGGGCCCATAAAATGAGGATTCTTCATGGCCTAGAAGGGTATGGTGACTCAGAGCCCCCCATCAGGAACCCCAAGGAAAACAACTAAGATAGAGTCAACTCAATACTTAAGTCCTTATGCACAAGAGCTGGGAGAGAAGTCACTTTCAGCTTCCAGGCCACCAGGACAGCCTGTGGTCATGTTCTCTGTTAAGATCTGCCTAACCCAAAGCCCCAGAGCCCACCTGAAAGGGCGACGTGGAGGGAAGAGCAGACAGCACACAGTCGGTCTGCCACTGGAGTGTCACCTCAGACTCCAAACGTGGCAAGGGGCACATCTGTAAAAGGGTATGATCCCATTTTTAAAAAAGCACTAGATACGATACACATTTAAATATTTGTGTGTGTGGAAGCACAGGAAAAAGTCTGGAGGGAAACACACACTTTAATAGTAGTGGAGGAAAGGAGGATTAGAAGAAAAATATTTTTATATATTTTTGAACTGTTTGAACAGGCATTACTTTTATAATTAACAACCCCCAATAAAGAAACAGACTAGTGTTTTCGTTTCACTCTGAAATGTATCGAAAGGATAATACGGATTGGTGGGTGGAGAGACATGTGATAGAGCAAGTACAGTACAATGCACACTCTAGGTGGGGGGTATTTTGGGTTTTACTGCAAAACTCTCAACTTTGCTGTACGTTTGACATTTTTCATAATAAAATACTAGGAGGAAAAAACTCCAATAAAGACGGGAGGAAAAATAGACCAGCTCTGAGAAGGCAGTCGCTGCAGACCTTCTTGGGCATTTATTCCCACTCTCTTTGCCTCCGGCATCTCATCTGTAAAGTGAGGATCTGGGATACAGCCCCTTTTCCGTGCTTCCCTCCTCACTTATGATTTCCTTGGGAACACAGCAACATTACTGATTCCGAATCAGCGTCCCCTTCTGATTGGTGAGTCAGCTGGGAGCCCAGGGGCAAGTCAGAATTCCCTCAGTCCCCAACAGTTTTCTGCATGAGCTGCGCTCTGTCTGTCCTGTCAGGTCCAGGCTGGGATAGGGGGCGGGAGCCAGGCAAGGGGATGAGACCTGGGGCTTGCTTCTTCAGCGGGACTGGACTGGACTCTCCTCTTTTCTCGCTAGGTATCACTAGGGGAAGGGGAAGGAGAAAGAGGCACGAGGGCGGTTCATCTTCTTATCAAGGACTCAGACTTGAGCACATGGAGGCTAGACACTGGACTTTTCTTACGAACAGTCGATCGCCACCACACAACCCATTACAGAGCATCTTCACGCACACTTAGCAGCCAGCCTGGATCTGCAGCACGGATGGGAAGAACTAAACCGCACAGCTGCCTGCCAGGCTGGCACAGTGGGGAGCACATTTCACCAGCACCCAGAGCCCTGGCTGCAAAAGGCTACCTGAGGGGTCCTGGGATGAAGAGGAGCCAGGGCTGGGACCCTGAGAGCACGGGGCAGCAGGGAGTGCTCACACCCAGCGCAGTGCCCGGGGAGCGACATCTCCCCACAGCGGAAGGCAGGAGCCCAAATCCAGCCACAGGCCTGAGTGGGTTGGGTAAAACTTCCCGTCCCGATCCCTGGGCTCTAGGAGTGAGCAGCCCCCAGGCGTCCCTGGGCGCCTAGCAGGCGAGGGGAAATGGCTGGAGCTGAAGCCTGGCTATCACCCAGACCCTACGAGGCTTCCGCACTGTTGTGATGGGAGCCTGCTGTCTGCTGTCGGAGGACCTTGCAGTCTGAAGCCGGGGCACAAGTTAAGGCCACTCTGCAGATGGACCCAAACGCCCCCGGGCACCCGAGGTCCCTAGAGGAGGGGGGCTCAACCGATGCTGGCTGATGAGAACACAGACCCAAGCTGTGCTTTCTTCCTTTTTCTTACGGCCTCTCAAGCACCCACAGCCGCCAGCTGCCCGACACCGTGTGCAAAGCCAACGGCCCTGCCCACGGGGGAGTGCGGAAGTGTGCCTGGCCTGAGGGATGGTGCTGACGGTGCCAACGCCTGGCCCTCTAGCCAGCCCAGAGTGGCGGGCGATGCTCTCTGTGACAGCGCTGCGGTGGGAGGCGATGGCACACTTCTGCCCCCTCCCTGACAGCTGCCGTTTATCTGAGAAAAGTGATCGAGGAGGAGGAGGAGAAAAAGGAGCCCTCACTTCTTTGGGGCCAGCTGTATGCCACAAATGTCGCACACACATCTCAGTGAGTCCTAAAGACCCTGGGGGTGGGGGGGGTCTGTGCTTCAGCTCAGGCAGCTGGTAAGTGGCCATGACTCCCACGCCAAGTTCCTTCCACTTGGCCACCCTGCCTCCTTTCCTTAAAAGACCAGGCGGTAGAGTCTCTTCCTTGTGGCTGGAAACCACCACCCATCTCACAGACAGCTTCAGATCTTCCTCTTTGTGAACTTGGTGGAGGAACCTGGGTGCTCAGCATGAACAGGCCAGGCTGAGGGAGCTGTACTGCTGCCCTGCAGAGAGCACAGGCTCGACGTCCCCCGAGGGGACCCGCAGAGCTGCCGGCGGCATGGAGGGAAGGCTGGTGTGGTGCAGCTGAGCGGTGCCGTACAGAACCCACTTCCCCTGCTGCCTGATGGCAGTCACAGTCCTGGGAGGAAGGAAGGTGGGAGCCAGAGGGAGAATCCCCAGCAAATGACTCAGAAACAAAGTCTCCACCGCCAGCCTCATTTCCAGCCTAGGTGTGGAAGAGCCCAGGCTTGAGACCCTTCGGCATGCGCAGAGCTGCTGGCCCAGCCTCCTGGGGGGACAGGAAGGGGCAGTGCTACCACTGCCAGGCGTCGCCAGCTCCCCTCTTGGGAAATCTCCAGGCAAAGGGGAGACTTTGAGTAGACAGTTCCCCTACCAGCAGTGGCGTCTCCACCGCAACCCACAGACTGTGAGGCACGACCCAATTATTCTGGATCCAATTGTTCTGACGAGATGGGCTGCGATCACAAGCAGAGCGGCTCCGCAGGGCTTCATGTTTACGGAGGCTGCCCTGTGACCCCATTCAGTCCCCTCTCCTCCGGTCTCCCTTCCACCCACTCCTCATTCACCCAGCGGCCTGCTGGGAGTCCTCCTCCCTTCCCTCCTGCAGGAAGAGCGCCCAGACAGACACCTCCAGACAGACACCTCGCAGCCAGACTCAGCCGCTGCTAGGCATCGAACAATAGCTCCTGGCAGTGCCCCACTGGGCTGGGCACACTCCCCGGCCAGAACCTGGCTCCCCAAGGCCCAAGAAAAGGCACTGCCATCCCAACCACAGGATCGCTGGGAGCAGAGACACAGGCCAAACAAGCACTATTTACACAGGTCTGCTGGCTGGGGCTAAACTAGCAGGAGGCATTCCTGCTTTGGGGGGAGCCAGATTCCCTTTCCTTTAAAGAAACCTTGTGTGACATTTACCATTTCAAGAGCCCTGAAGTTGGGGGCAATGACTGTCAGTAGAGAGGAGGGATGGATGGTCAGGACCTAAGAAGCAGGGCATGGGTCTGCGCCCCAGAAGAAAGCAAGGGGGGGAAGGAACTTTTGAAGCTGCTTTGACAGCCATCAAGCTCTCTTAATACTGCTGGCAAATGGACCTGCCACACGCCAGACTCTCCCAGAGCCAAGGACCCCTGGCTGATCCTGGAACCAGGGTCTCCTCGGCTTTCAATGGACAATCAGTCATCTGTCACGACCCCCCTCCACTCCAGTACTGTGACTCTCTTCTGTTCATAGCAGAATCAGGCCCCTCATCTCGAGGCTTGTTTTGCTGGCTTGACCAGTATGATGGTCAAAACCTGAGTGCATGTTCTTGAGAATGCAAGTTCCTGCATCTCAGAACCACAAACAGATATTGGAAAGGAAGAGAAATTACAAGGCCCAATCATGCTGACCACATTTACCTGCAGAAAGGGGTCCCGGTCCCCCCCAGCTCTCTCTCATCTTTGAGGGGTCCTGGGTTCAGAGCTGCCCGCCGAAGAGAATGGAGGATAGAAGATTCTGCGCTCTGCGGTGCAGCTCCCTTCCCTACCCCTCCGAATGGGTCACCAGGACTCACAAACCAGGTGCCTGCCAAGAAGCACCAGTTACTGGCCTTCACATTTCTCTTGAGCACTGGGTAAACCAGTTAAACTAGTCTTGCCTTTCCAAAACTGGCTTTTTTTTTTTTTTTTTTTAATCTGGCAGGTGGCTACTGGAGGCCTTCCAACCCACGGCTCAGGCCAACCCTCATAATAAGAAAAATACTACTTTCTATCTGTCTCATTTAGGAGGTTTCTACTCCCCCCCCCAACTTGGTGGTTAACTAAATTTCATCTTATATAACCGCTATAAATTTCCTAAAAATTTCCCCAACTGGTGCCAGCAGCTACAGGGAGGGTGTGTGCGCGCGTGTGTGTGTGTGCGCATGTGTGTGCCTGCGTGTGTGTGCGCGCGTGCGTGTGTGTGCGCATGTGTGTGCCTGCGTGTGTGTGCGCGCGTGCGTGTGTGTGTGCATGTGCGTGTGTGTGCGTGTGTGTGTGTGCGCAGATGGGAGTGACCAGGAATCCCAGTGAATTTTCACAAGAATATAGCACTTCTTAATCCACTAAGGAAGTCTCAGATTCTCCCCTTTCCAGAAAGATTCTGGGAGTTCTACACCTCACAAATGCTTTAAGTCTCTTCACTTTTTTCTTTTTTGGTAGAAGAGATAAAGCGAAGCTGGGGAGCTCAGGATGATAAGAAATCATTGGTAAAATACGTTACTGGCAAAACCAAAATAAATACCTAGAGGTCCGACCTGGGACTTCGGCCTAAGGCCCCGAAAGGCCTGTGCCTTATCTGAACTAAAACAGGCCCTAGACCAGCCCGGAGACTCACACTCCGTATACAAACCCCAAGTGACAAATGCCTTTCTCTTATCCGGAAGGGTTAGGTGTCTTTAGAAAAGACAAAGGCTGAATGTGAGGAATCCAGCTGTGATGGAGGGGCCAGGCCACTGTTTCTGAAGCACTTTCCTCACCTTAAGACACATTCCACTGATGGGACCAGGAACAACATGCCTTTCTTTGCCTCAGGTGGTAAAGGACTGGTTTTTGCAAAAGAGATCGTCCAGTTTAAAGCTTCTAATTTACACTCACACTCACACTCTCTCTCTCTCTCTCTCTCTCTCACACACACACACACACCCAAAGAGGTAGCTTTTCAATGAGAGGAAGGAAGAAGTGAGAAGAGACCAAGAACAGCCATGGTTATGCCTCAGACTGGTTGGCCAACCTCTGCTTCCTCTAAGGGGACTCCGACTCTGAGTGTGGCTTCTGCAGGCGACCTGTGCTCGGGCTGGGCTGTCAGGACTGCTCTCCAGGGCTGCCTCTCTTTGGAGGCAAAGAGGAAAGGCAAGGAGGACACCTATGGGGGCACTGGCACGTACGTGCTCACATGGAAGAGGCGCTGCAGGTATCCCGGGCAGTTCTCCGGGAGAGAAGCCCATGCCCTCACCTCCCCCACTGTCCAAGCCGGGCATGTGGGTCCTCCTTACAGAGTGGCCCCAAGAGCGCTCTGCCCTCCACAGCTGCCCTGCAAAGTTCTCCCTCATGACGCCAAGAGCCCAGGCCTGTCGGGTGAGCCCACTCTGAGGCTGCTTTGTGTTCTCATGACAGCAAGGCAGTGTCCACAGAGAACTCTGCCCAGCGCCCCACGGGACAAAAAGCAGCCTTCACGGGGGTGCTGTGCACGTGGGAAATAAGTGAACACGGTTTCTGAGGCCACGGCGGGGGAGGGCTGTCAGCCGCGGGAGAAGACTCAGTCATCTCCCTCCCTGGTCCCAGGCAGAGACAAGGAACGAAGTGGAGCTGAGCATCTTCGACGAGCCTGACGGGGAGCCCAGAGCTTGAGGGACGAGACTCAGAGACTCAGCATCAGTCAGTCCCCAGGGATGCGACAGGCTGTCCCCTGGGGAGAACGGGGGCTCCCTGGACAACCAGGGAGGAGAGGAAAGGGAAGGACACCTGGGCTCAGAGATGGCAAAGGTCACCAGACCACGTGTATCTGAGACAAAGGGTAACTGGCCAGCCGGCCCATGTCCAGAATCTGTTGGCGGTGCAAGAAAAGAGATCAGAGAATAGCAGGACGTGTCTTCAGGAGAATCAGGTAATCAGATTCGCCAGATTAATTTCGCAGGAACAATCTGGAATTATCTGGCCTACACAGGTGGGTCTGAGGAGGCAGGAGCCCAAGGAAGGTCTGTAAGGAGAGTCGACCTGGGAAACTTTCACGGACAGGATGGGGGTCAGGTGATGCGGGCCCACCTCCTGCCCAGCCCTGGGGCCCTGAGAAATCTCAGTGCTGTTTTCCTAAGCATCGTCGTGAATCTAACCTACAAGGCAGGCCGGGGTTGGGGTCAGGTCGGGCACACCCCTCTCAGATCCAGTGCCCATTCTCGTAGAAGACACAGTTCTCTGAGGAACATGGTTTGAAGACCAAACTAAGCACGTAAGGATGGAAAGCCCAAGAGTCACTGGCAGCACAGGGTGCAAGGAACTCAAGAGCAGACAGTCCACTTCCGAAAAGGATGAAAAGAAACCCAGGGATGGCCTTGCATCTCTCGGGGCGGCTGTAACTTCCTGAGCACTGACCATGTGTCAGGCTCCGGACTGAAAGCTTTTATGTGTAATATCTCACTTTATTCTGACAAAAATCCTACGAAGCCTGTACTGAAATCCCCATTTTAGGGACCAGAAAACCAAGGCTCTGCAAACTGAGCACTTGTTCAAGACCGCACAGCCAGTAAGTAAGTGGCCAAGGCAGGCTCTGAACCCAGAACAGTTGAGCTCCAAGCCTCCCCCAAAGTAAACCAGGCAGGTGCTGACCCTCGTTCTGTCCACAGAGGTGCCGTGGCAGGGGCGTTTCACTGAGTCCCCCGTTGTACTCACTGCTCAGCCCCGCGGCCGCCTCCAAGGCAGGAAGCAGCACAGCCTCGGGGCAGCGATGAGGTGGCAGGTCAGCATTCTCAATCCCCAAAGGTGTCCACAAATCACACCTACTCTACTGTGGAGAGTCAGGCTGAAGCACTGTGTGCAAGGCACAGCCCAGACTCCCTTCCCCACAGAGGGCTGGCACTCCCGCTGGGCCCTCTGCTGTCAGCTGTGTGACCAAGGCCTGTCTCCCAACCACAGGGGCAAGGAACTAAGTGGGTGGAAGAAAGGGCAGGGCTAACTGGCCACCCAAGGGACTTCCAGACCCCGTCCCTATGCCTTCCTCCCTGCTCCACTCCTCTTGCCGGAAGGCGGGGTGGACATGCTGCCCAGAGCCACAGAGGCTGCAAAGACCCTTGCTCAGAGCTCCCCCCACACCTCCCGCCCCAGCTAAGCTCTTACCGTTGTAGGAGAGGCGAGGTTTGCTCAGACACATTATAAAGTGCATTTCCATCTCGTCGGAAGCCACAGACTTAGAGCAAATGGGGCACTTGAAACCTGAAAAAGAGGAAATAGAATGAAATGTTTTTTTCCAAACCAAACATATTCATCATAAATGTGGAAACTCTTAGGTGACTCTGGCCATTGTGGGGTCAGAGTCAAAATGGCGAATTACAGTCTAGATACATCCTACCGCCTACTTCTTCATTAAAGGCAGGTAACATGTGGTTTTCTGATTACAGCCTCCAATTCCCATTTTTTCACTGGGGCTCACCCTTGTCATGCCCCTTGCTGAAGTTTATCAGAAGTCACTGACAGCTGATTTGAGTTTTATTTTCTTTTAGACCCTTTCCCCTTTCCCAAGGGGGTCCAGTGGGCAACGGGGACAGGGAGGCATCGATCTAATCAAGGCAACCAAATAATCTGTCTTTGAATAATAAGAGTTAAATTTAACATCCTTCCGCCTCCCAGCCCTCAAACCACTTGGCTGGATCACCTGTGGCAGGAATCCCTATAGTCCTGGGCACCTCCGTCCCTCATCCAGAGCATCTTTCCTCCCGTGGCTCGGGCAGCTGTCCTCCGAGAGTGTGCGAGCCACAGGCGGCCCTCCAGAGCGCTCCCAGATGCCACACATGCCTTGGCCATATGCCACCAAGAGTAACAGCTGTTTCACAACGATAGGCGACAGACCCTGCTGTTTTATTCCCGAGGAAGTTTGCTTATACACCCAGGGAGCTTCATCGGAACTGTATCAGTATTGGAGACTTTGGTTGAGAATCTTCTGAGCTGAACTCCATTAAGTAAACCTAGTCCTTTGATCTATTTTTTAATAAATTATTTTTTGACTTATTTTTATAGATAAATACAGATCCACTATTTTCAATTTCCCCCATTTTACTTTTATTAAAATTGCTTTCAGGGCTTCCCTGGTGGGGCAGTGGTTGGGAGTCCGCCTGCCGATGCAGGGGACACGGGTTTGTGCCCCGGTCCGGGAAGATCCCACATGCCGCGGAGCGGCTGGGCCCGTGAGCCATGGCCGCTGAGCCTGCACATCTGGAGCCTGTGCTCCGCAACAGGAGAGGCCACAGCAGTGAGAGGCCCGCGTACCGCAAAAAAAAAAAAAAAATTGCTTTCAAATGGGGAATTCCCTGGCGGTCCAGTGGTTAGGACTGTGTGCTTTCAATGCCGAGGGCCTGGGTTTGACCCCGGCTCGGGGAACTAAGATCCCACAAGCCGCACGTTGCAGTCAAAAACTAAAAAATAAAATAAAAATTACTTTAAAATGGATTACTTCTTTTCCATTCTACCAAAAAGATTGAAAAGTTATCTATTTACTTGTCCACATTGAATTTTAAACATCACAGCTGCTCCCTTTTGTGACCATAATCCCTACTTTCTCAGTCTGGAATTCCTAGGTCAAATACAGCACACTAAAATATTGTTGTGAAGATCAGACTCTTCTATTAATTTGCAGTCAAAATGTCCCACGCACAGTTTCACTGGATGCTGGTAATATCTATCAGCAATATTTACTATGAGGCGAGGGTTCATGTTGACTGTTAGCTGCTCCAGGAGGAGAGGAGTTCACACCTTCACCAGTGTCCTTCCCGAGGGGAGTCGCTCATTCTGTATGGAAAGCCCTCCACTCTGGCAGCTGGTGGTGCTCAGACAGGAAGCAAGCTGGCTCCCACGTTCCCGTGTAGGGCACAAGCACTTTGCTTGAAGTCTTCTCCAAACCCTCCTCTCTTCAGTGACAATGCTCTGAGCTACAGGACCAGACAGAAAATCCACAGTCCGGTTCACTCCAGGCAATGTGGACCTCAGACTCCGTGGCACCGTTCCCATTCCTCCAACCCCTTTCCTCAAAGAGCTTTAGCATCTAAGTGTCTTGGCTAAAAATTCTTGGAAGTGCTACCATCCCAAGGACTCTGGCCAAGCTTTGAGAAAGGGCTGTATTTTCTGATCTCTGGATGCTTTTGAATCCATTAATGACAAAACCAGAAGACAGAAAAGAAACGTGATGGGGGAGGGTCCATCCCCAGTTTCCTGGCACAGGTGAGGAATGAACTCGAGTCTGGTAGAATGAGGATGCTCTTCACATCTAACCTAAGTCCCTCTGTACCCTTGAATCTACCCTCATGGCTGTGCCCTGCAAATAAACCAATACTTAAATAACATTCCATAGAATGACCAGCCATTGGGAGATTTGTTCACCCTTTTTTCTGACTCAAAAGACCAAGGTTGGGTCTTCCCTGGCGGTCCAGTGGTTAAGACTCCGCGCTTCCAGTGCAAGGGGCACGGGTTCGATCCCTGGTCGGGGAATTGAGATCCCAACATGCTGTGTGGTGAGGCCAAAAAAATAAAAATAAAAAATTTATTAAAAAAATGTTTTAAAAAGACCAAGGTTTTGCAACCCTTTGACTACAGGATGCTTCCACTTTAAACTTGCTAAGTTAGCACGCTGTCTGCGGGCTGAGGGCTCAGGGCTGCAGGCAGGCCAGGATGGACGTGCTCCTGACAGGTCCTCTAACACTATGTCCTGATGCAGCCACTGGGAGGTGGTAAAGTGATTTCTTACTAAAGAAAAGCCCTTCACCTTGTACATTACTCACTTTTCTGATAACTCAGAACAGAGTCATTGTTGTTGCTACAATAGCATCATTCAAACCCTCACATCCCAACGTGATTCCTTGAGTACAGGAGAGGGGTCGAGTTACAGCTACGGTGCTGGGAAGAAGGCCACCCCACAAGAAGGTCTAGGAAGGAATGTCACCCGATGTTTATGTCCTAGGAAAAAACAAGTTGAGACTCACAGGTTTAGACCAATCCTCTCACTGTACAGATAAAGAAAGAGACCCCAGTGAGGCCATCAGTCAAACAATTTAGGGGCGGAGCTGAGACCAGAATCAGATTTCTTAGCTCCCAATCTAAAGTCCTTGCCATTAGGGAAGAAAAAGCTGACCGCAGGTGTGATATTGTGATTTATAGTCAGAAGTATACATTTGGTCTTTGTCCGGTTTCTGGCATAGAGCTCCTAAAACCCTTGGAATTCCCTAAGACCAATTATATTTGGTTTTCTGTCATCACTTCCTGAAATAGCTCCAGAGCCAAAGGTGAAAGGATGAAAAGGAGTGTCTTGTTATTCATAACCAGCCCCTTTCAACCACACCAGAGTTTATGTTAATGAGGTGACTTCTGGAAAGCCCTAGTTAACCTACGGATGGGGGCTGGTTGCCAAGGGAACCAACCCTGTGATTAGAGGACTGGAACTTTCAGCCCCACCTCTGGATCAATCACCAATGGCTAATGGTTGAATCAATCATGCCTATGTAATGGAGCCCCCATAAAACTCCAAAAGGACAGGGTCTGGAGAGCTCCCGCGCCGGTGCACACATGGAGATCTGAGGAGAGTGGTGTGCCTGGAGACAGCGTTGGCCCTGTGCCCTTTCCCCACACCTTGCCCTGTGCTTCTCTCCCCTTGGGCTGTTCCTCAGTTACATCCTTTTATAATAAACCATTGATCTGGTAAGTAAAATGTTTCTCTGAGTTCTGGGAGCCACTCTAGCATATTAAACAAATGTAGGGGGGGGGCATGGGAACCTCCAATCAATAGACAGTTGGGCAGAAGCAGAGGTGACAACCCGGGCTTGTGATTGGCATCTGAAGTAGGGGCAGTCTTGTGGGACTGAGCCCTTGACCTGTGGGATCTGATGCTATCTCCAGGTAGATGCTATCAGAATTAAGCTAATTGCTTGGTGGTGTTGGGAAACACATCTCAGAACAGGGTTTTAAAAAAGAGGTGGGCTGGGAAATATTATGTCTTGCAGGAAGCACCACTATAGTAGGTAGAGACCTATATTCTAATGAAAGCAGGGTCATTACCACTTGCATCACCTAACTCTGCATGTGTGTGTGTGTGTGTGTGTGTGTGTGTGTGTGTGTGTAAGGCTCAAAAAAATAACTCAGGGTCTGTCATGAGTGGGAAAGACCAAGATAACCTGGCTTTTCCAGCCTCAAGACCTTGGCAAGTTATCTACTCTCCCTGGACCTCAGTTCTTCATCTGAAAAAGAGACATTTACCTCCCTTTTGAGGATCAAATGAGATGAGAACCTGAAAGCACACTAAAAAGAAGCTAAACAAATGAACAGTGGTATCATCATCATCAAGCCAGGCAGTGCTTGACGAGGAGGAAGGAACAGGCTGGAGAAGGGATTTGGGGGGTGGGCTGAGAGATGGGGGTGACGGACCAGCAGGGCACATTGGCCACAGGTCATGCAAAAGTGTGCTGGGGGTGGCCAGCGGCCATCACTGCTGGTCGCATCTCTTCAGAGCACAGAACTTTGGAGCACTGTGTGTGGCACTTTCTGTATAGCTGACGTGGCACTGAACACACTGAGGTCCCGCCCACTTGTGCACATGATGATAAATAACAGCTTGCATTTACGTTGATATGGGAAGCCACTGGGCTTTACGTGTCTTCTCATTTGCCTGAATATGAGGTAGGTACTAACGTTAACTCTGTTTTGCAGAAGAGGACACCAAGGTAGGTCACTTGCCCAAGGTAACGCAGCCAGAGCACCAGAGCTGGCACACAACCAGGAAGTCTGACCACCCAGTGTGCACCATGTTCCCTGGGCTGTGGGACAGGCTGACTGGTACAGAAGGAGGAGACACATGGCAAAAAGGATGTGAGGGCTTCTCTGGTGGCGCAGTGGTTAAGGATCCGCCTGACAACGCAGGGGACACGGGTTCAATCCCTGGTCCGGGAAGATCCCACATGCCGTGGAGCAACTAAGCCCGTGCGCCACAACGACTGAGCCTGCGCTCTAGAGCCCACGAGCCACAACTACTGAGCCCATGAGCCACAACTACTGAAGCCCACGAGCCTAGAGCTTGTGCTCTGCAACAAGAGAAGTCAGCGCAATGAGAAGCCTGCACACTGCAATGAAGAGTAGCCCCCGCTCGTCGCAACTAGAGAAAGCCCGTGCATAGCAACGAAGACCCAACACAAATTTTTATAAATTTATAAAAATTTATTTTTATAAATAAATTACAAAAAAAAAAGAATGCAAAATGCTGCAAAGACACAAGGTAGCACCAAATATTCACCTCAAACCTTCCACATCACTCCAGCAATTTCTCCTGAAGCACCCATGGTCCTGGATAATCTCATAACCTGTAACAAAACTGATAATTTTTTCCCGGGAATTCTGTTAATATGGAAGGACAGAGCTCTGCTTTCCACTCGGGCACTGAGCCTATAGCATTGGTTCTAAGACACTGAGTTTGCAAATTACCTTTTAAATGGAAAATAAAGGGCAAAAGGTAAGAGGGATGGAAAAATATGGAGAGCCTCGGGGCGGGGGGGTGGGGAAACTAGTGTCCCCACCTTCTTTCCCAAGAGGTCATCCAATGATCAAAATGGATGTTACCACTCTCCCACCCCAATCTTTTCTCATAACTGTCCAGTCACGATTCAGCATCAATAGCCCTATGTAATAATAAATACTATGATGTTTACGAGCCATCTGAAGGTTAAAAGAATTCTAGGAAATTTTGATACCATTTTGGAAAAAAGTCCCAACTGAATTAAAATCAGCCCCGCAAACAAAGACCAAACAACGGTCCCCAAAGTCATCCGATCAACACGATTTCTGTCAATTTTCATGAGACCTCATCAGCACTCAGAAAACACGGGTAAGAGATGCTTCGTGAGAAAGCAAGCTACAGGTGGAGTTCTCAGAACACTCTCCAACTGCGCTGAGACTAGACTCTACCCATCATGCCCTGGAAGCCAGGCGAGCAGACAGCACGTGCGCCCAGCTGCCTTCCTCTCTCCCGCCTAACCTCTTTTCAGAGGCAGCCCTGCCCGCATTCTGTCCTTAACATCTGACAGCGTGAAGGGAGGTGTCGGCTAGCTCAGGCTTGCCAGCCAAGTCTGACACCGGTTCCCCTAAGCCTTTGCTCCCACCAGGCTGTGGCAGAGACAGGGAACTCACCCGGTTCCTAGTCCTTTTCTGCCAGCCTCTCAAAATGAGGGAGGAATGAATGACAGAGCACCGAGGGGGAATTTGTCTACAATCTCCCAATTCTGTGCTGGGTGGGCTCTAACAAGCAAATGCTGCTGCAGGATCCCCCCACCCCCAATCAATGAGAGAGAGAGATCCTAATGGAGACCTCATCTTCTTTCTTCCTCTCATCATCAGATCAGCCCAAGGTTATGCAGAGAGGTGATCAGCCAGAGCCCAGTTGCTTCCTGTCTTTCAACAAGCGTCTGGCTTAAGTGGGGGAATCCTTGCCATTCGACCGGCTGGACCAGAAACCGAATCTCCCGAGAAAAGACAAGCCTGCACCTGGTGCAGGGCCTTAACTCTGTTACCACCGGGCCAAAGGGAGGTGGTGTCAGGCAAGTGAACCAAGAGTGACCCAGGAATGCACACATGGCCATGTGCATCCAGCGTCTTCCTGGGTCAGGTTAACTGGGCCCCTTGGACTTCACCCAGGTGCTTCCATTTGACTGAGAGAGCAACTGAGGAAAGGTCGGGGCAAGCGGCTCAAGTTACAACAATTCTCTCAAGCCTCTACAGAATTTATCATGCAATACAAAGTTTTTCTCATTTTCCAAAACGGCAACCTTCTCCTTTAAGACCTGATTCTTGGGCAGGCAGGACATGTGCTCTACACGTTGCCCCAGTTCCCTCTCAGACCCTCCCTCCTATGCTGATGCGCTATTTTAGCCCTGCCCCAGTTCTGCCTGTCTCTGGGATCACCTAAAGGGAGAAGAATCAAAAGGAGCAACCAGGGTAAAGGAAGCCACGCTATGCAGGCAGGCCCTATGTCTGGGTGAGGGGCTGATGTAACTTCTCTCACCTAGGGGCGCAGGCAGTCCCACCCCCATACTCCATCCCTACCATCCAGTTCCTAGTTTCCAGTGTAGACTTTTTCCTCTCACATCCTTGTGGTGCTTTGAGACTTGACTAAATGAATTTTATTAAATGGGATTTATTACAAATAAAAGGTCAAGGGGTAATACCGGATGGCTTTCTTTTACAATTCTGTACCGAATGTGTCCCCAAGAGCAGAGGCTGTATCACATTCTACACACACACACACACACACACACACACACACTCTCTCTCTCTCTCTCCCTCTATCAAAGAAATAACTGGAAACCAATGCACAATTTATCAGTTGCTGATGTCTGGTTCAGTCTCTCCTGGAAAACATTCTGGACTAGGGACAGGCCCACCAGTTCTGACTGTTGCTTCTTTCAACACCTCTCTTCTGGACTCAGCCTCTAGATTCCATTCTAGGGTCTGGGGCTCACCTGTTGCCCCAGAAGCCAATAAAATTCGCATAAGCAGGTATGAGGAGAGAGCCACACTGATACTTAAAATCAATTTAATACATTAGTGTGTGTGTGTCTGTGTGTGTATTTAACTTATCTGTTGTGTTGGTCAACTTTATGTGTCAACTTGACTGGGTCATGGTGTGTGCAGATACTTGGTTAAACATTATATCTGGGTGTGTCTGTCAGGGTGTTTCTGGATGAGATTAACATTTGAATCAGTAGACTGAGTAAAGCACATTGCCCTCCCTAGTAATGGCATCATCCAATCTGTGGAAGACCTGAAGAGAATAAAAAGGCAGAGGAAGGGAGATTTTGAGCTCTCTGCCTGTTTGTTTGGGGACACTGGTATTCTCCTGCCCTTGGACTGGGCTGTATACCATAGGTTTTCTCCTGGTTCTCAGGCCTTCAGACTCAGGCTGGAACTAAAGCTGGTGGGCTTTCCTGGGTCTTCCGCTTGCAGACAGCAGATCACAGGACTTCTTGCTACCATAATTGCATGAGTCAATTCCTTATAATACCAATAAATCTCTTTATCTATATCTCCTATTGGTTCTGTTTCTCTGGAGAACTTTAATACATTTGTTTATTAAAATGCCAAACATTAAAATTTAAAAGATTGACAACAACAATGTTGGTGAGGGTGTGGACCAACTGGAACTCTCATATTGTTGGAGGGAGTGTAAAAAGACACAAGCACTTTGGGAAAAGGTCTGGTAGTTCCTTGTAAGACAAAACACACACCTAGCCTAACCCAAGAATTCCCATCTAAATATTACCTAAAAGAAACGAAAACATATGTCTACAAATAGATATTTATCAGAATGTTCATCACAGCCTTATTCTTAACAAGAAAACCCAGGAACAACCCAATTGATCATCAACGGAATGGATAAATAAACTGTGGTATAATCATGGAATGCAATAGAACACTACTCAGCAATAAAAAGCATGAACTACCGATACATGGAACATGGATGAATATTAAAAACACGCTGAGTGAAGGGCATGAAAGAGCACATATAATTAGAATTGTACAAAGTTCTAGAACAGGGAAAGCTAACCTCTGGTGGAACAAATCAGACCAGTGGCTGTCTCTAGGGGGTAGCAGTTGGGGCAGAGATTGATTGAAAAAGGGTTCAGAGAACCTTTTGGCAGGATGAAAACGTTCTGTGTCATGAGGAGGGTTTGGGTTACACACATGCATGCATTTGTCAAAATTCAGTGAATGTACACTTAAGATTTGAGATTTCATTGCTTGTAAATTTTACCAGTGAGAAAAAAAGTGTAAACAAATACTGAACTATAGTTAACGACAGGCTGAATGAAGCATTTAGAGGGAGGTGTACTAATGTCTGCATTAGAACAAAATGCATCAAAAAGTAAGATGCATAAGTTAAACTTCTTTCCACTTTTCTGTATGTTTGAAATTTTCATAATAAAACACTGGAAAAGGTGTCATTTGATAATTTACTTTTTCCTTTCTGATTCTGGATGTGTTTTATCTCTTTTCTTGCCTAATTGCTATGGCTAGGACTTCCAATACTATGTTAGATAAAAGTCTGTCTGGGTATAGGATTCTTGAGTTGCCTTCCTTTTTTCCTCAGTGGTTTGTAGATAAAATTCTACCACCTTTCAGCTTCTTGGTGTTGCAAATAGAAAATCTGATGCCAGTGTGGTTCTTTTTCCTTTGTAAATAATGTGTTCCTTTGGCCTGAAAGCTTGGAAGACTTTTCTTTGCATCCTAAAGTTAAGAAATTTTACTAGGATACACTTAGATGTATTTTACTTATTTCCCCTAGTGGTAAGTCAGGAGTGCCGTTCAGCAAATATTTCTAGCTTTCCTCCTTCCATCTATAGGGGAGGACCATACTTCCTTCCCTTTGAAGTTAAAAGTGGAGTTGTGATTTGCGTTGGCCAATGAAATAGGAGCAGAAGTGATCTGTGCACTTCCAAGCCAACTTTAAGTACTAGTTCATGATTTACCATGTTGAGACGAAGCCTCTATCACCTTTTGTTCCTGAATAACAACAATGGGCAGAGCCCCCTCCTCCCAGACCTATACTGGCTACTGCATTATGGGGGAAAAATAAACTTGTTGAGTTAAACTACTGAGGTTATGGACTGTTTGCTATTACATTTTAACCTAGTCCTAGCCTGTCCTGACTGATATGCCCTTCCTTTACCTTTTTCTCCTTTTAGCACTCCTATTACTGGTATGTCAAGTGTCTTGGTTCCATCTTCTGGGTCTCTTGCCTCCTCTTCCATAACTTCTCTGTCTTAGCATTTGCTCAGAAACTCAGCCTTTCTGACTCCTCTGAGCCCCACCTGCCCCTGCTTGCTGAAAGAGGTCAATGGTTGGCATCAGAATCAAAGAGATGAGACATGCGTTCTGGTCACACCTTCCCAGAATCCTCTCTGCCTGGATATCCATATTTCCCTCTTTTAAATACACATTCTCTTTGTATCAGCAACAATCCACACACCTGTCATTTTCAACGTCTATGCATTCTATAGTGATAATATATTGTGCTTAGCTATTTTCTTCTGTGGGTGTTTAGATTCCCAATTTTTGCCTACTATAAAGATTCTCTCAGTAGTGATCTCTATTCTCTACTCTAAGCATGGTAGATTCCACTCCCAACAAGATTCTCTCAGTAGTGATCTCTATTCTCTACTCTAAGCATGGTAGATTCCACTCCCAACATATTTTTGCTGTTTCTGAATTGTAGGCTGACTGGTTTGGAAGAAAGAAAATTATATTAGGAGTCAGAAGAAACAGGCTCTCCCAATCACTAAGTCAGGTGGCCTTGTACAAGCTCCTCAGCAATATTTGCATAGTGTCCTGCCTACTGTCCAATATAGTTCTAAAACCCAACCAAAGGTGGATGTGTGAGTGCTCTGTGCAGAGCAAAGCCATGTGAAATGTGATGTGGCCATTTTACTTGGCTGCATCCAGTGCAACTTGAATATACTGAGGCTTGCTGGTAAATCTGGCTATTTGAGGAAATTCACAAATTCTTCAGGCAAAGAACTGCAAAATGAGCTGACACTACACAATGTATTTTGTGGACTCTAAGATGCCATCAATTTTAACAGGCACCAGTATGACGCTCCGAGAGAGAGAAAAAAGCTGTCAATTATAATTTGAACATGTGATTATATGACACATCCTGATTTTAAAGTTAAATTGTGTTTAGTTGTTAAACTGTGACATGGACGTGCCTTAGAATCAATGAATATATGAAAAACACATATGTAAATATTTTAAAAATATACAGACTGAATCCCAGTCACATACTCAATACGTCTGTCCTGTTCATTTACTACAAAGGAGAACAGGCTCAATGACGTATCTACAGTGGGAACAAAGGGAAGAGCTGCAGGCTGTGCACATGGACGTGTGCCTGGTGACTTCAAACCCACCTGCTGCCACGGCAAGTCTGGGCTGCGCTCCTGCCAGGTGGAGCCCAACACCAGCATTCCAGCCAAGAGAAGAATGGACAAAGCGTTTGCCAGGAGCAGGAACTACAGCTACTAATTGGTCTTGTTCCCTTTGACCCTCTAACCCATTTCTTCCAGAGAGAGGCCCTGGAAGGACTGTTTAGGAGAGGGATTATGGGGAGGGGGGCAAGTAGGGACATGATAGTCTGATGATCTGAGCCTGAGCAGGTACAAACACAAAAAAGATGAAAGTCGCAGTGTGAGAGTGATCAAGTTCCCAGCTCCTGAACAGGAAACATGAATGTCAAATGATAATCCCTTGTCACATGGCCTACCATGCTTGGGCAAGCTTAGGGGCATCCAATCATGACTCAAAAAGTGTGGATGTGGTTTCCAGATGAACATCTGGCTTTTATTTTAGAGATGTCTTAATTAAAGGATAGACTATATGTTAAAAGAGCAAGATGGTCTAGTATCCAAAGGGCAAGCCAGAATTTCTTCAAATGCTTAAATATTAGGGATTACCTAAAGCCAGGCAATAGGATAGACAAGTCTGGCCAGGAAATGTCTAGTTACTTAGCTGGATACCATGCTTTCCTCTCAATGGCCATCCCTCCTTCATTCCAATCCTCAACACACCCATGCCCCCTGGATCCAACACCCACAGCCGCTGCTGGAGGGGGCTTTCTGGTGTTTGGGCAATGCCAGAGCACATCTTAGGAGTAGGCAGAATTCCCCAGCCTTTTCTTCACAAACTCAACAGCACTGAGTGGGGCCAAGGACCACCTTCCCTCAAAAAAGACAAAGGGAACGTAAACACCTGGGTTTTAGGCAAAGAAGGCAGTTATCTCCCCCAGCGGAGGTGGACTGCCTCCACGTTAACTACAGAAAAGGAGCCTCACTTCTCCCGATTCTAGAGGGGCATGCGGTCTGCGCAAGACACCAGTCATGCAGGTCTAGCCTCACTCACAATAGTTGCCCTCAGCAGACTTTCCCAGAGAAACAGGCCTATGCTGGGAATTGCCCTATTGCTGGCCTATATCTTTTCCAAGTCCTGGGGCCTTTTTTTTTAACATTTTAATTTTATTGAAATATAGTTGATTTACAATGTTGTGTTAGTTTCAGGTGTACAGCAAAATGATTGTTATACATATACATATATTCATTCTTTTTCAGATTCTTTTCTCGGGAATTCCCTGGTGGCGCAGTGGTTAAGAATCCGCCTGCCACTGCAGGGGACATGGGTTCGACCCCTGGTCCGGGATGATCCCACATGCCACAGAGCAACTAAGCCCACGTGCCACAGCTACTGAGCCCGCGCGCCACAACTACTGAAGCCCGCGCGCCTAGAGCCCGTGCTCCACAACAAGAGAAGCCACTGCAATGAGAAGCCCACACGCTGCAATAAAGAGCACCCCCGCTCGCCACAACTAGAGAAAGCCGTGCACAGCAATGAAGACCCAACGCAGCCAAAAAAAAAAAAAAAAATTGGCTACATTAAGAATTAAAAAAAAAAGAAGATTCTTTTCTCATATAGGTTATCACAGAATACCAGGTAGAGTTCCCTGTGCTATAAGTCGTGGGGTCTTTGTTGATATACTTAAATTTTCCAACCTTCAAGTAACTTTTTTTTTTTATGGTGTGTTTGTTTGGAGGTGGAGGTGGAGGAGAAAAGGAGATTTAGGAAAGGGAAAAGGACAAAAAAGGAAAGTTTCACACATAATCCATACAGGACCAAGAGTTTATTTCTGGGTTCCTGAAGGCATTGTCCATCCCCATGCCCATATATATGCCTGATAGAGATTTTTCACTGACAAGAAAGAAAATACTTGAACACACTATTAGATCATGTTCAGCCAGTATCTGACTCACCAGGTGCATGGACATGACACACATCTAAGTGACTGCTCATACTAAAAAATGCCATTTTCCTAGCACTGCAGAACTTGCACCTGTTCATGCCGACAGCCCTGGCCTTCGTGTCACCGGAGGTCTGCTAGAAGGCTCCACCACAGCTCCCAATATAATCTCAGGATGCAGAACATGTGCTGCTGTATTCACTCCATAAAAACTATCAGCTCTGGCTTGGGCCCTGGCATGCAGCAACACTGCAGGCTGAGCTTGGTTACGTTATTTAGCAAAATGAACACTGGCTGGCTTCTTGCCTGGACCTAGACCTGGTCCCTTCTCAGCAGGGCATCCTCTGGAGGAAGGAACTCAGAGGATACGGTCCTGTCGGCCCCAACTGTGCTTTGAAATGGCACCTAGGGCTTCCCTGGTGGCACAGTGGTTGAGAGTCCGCCTGCCGATGCAGGGGACAGGGGTTCGTGCCCCGGTCCGGGAAGATCCCACATGCCACGGAGCGGCTGGGCCCGTGAGCCATGGCTGCTGAGCCTGTGCGTCCAGAGCGCTCTGCAACGGGAGAGGCCACAACAGTGAGAGGCCCGCATACCACAAAAAAAAAAAAAAAAAAAGACACCTAAAGAGGCAGAAGCCAAGAGAATAGAATGGAGTTGTTCTGAGAGCTCAAGAGCAGTGGAGTGATCAATCCTATGAAAGAGAACTGTCAGGGTAAGAGAAGACCTTCATGCTTCAGTGTTTGCTTTTCTGTCATCCACAGCTTTGAGTACCACAGTGAAAGAGACGGGGAGACCCTAGAGAGCTATGAGGTACTGACCAGTGAGTTTAAAAAGTATTTCCCGTGGACCCTCCAGACACAAAGCATGGGCAAGAAGGGTCATCGATTCTAAGCTCCCTGAAACAGTGAATGACTTCTATCAAGACATGGAAAGTGCGCTATTATACTAGACTGGTTCAGACTACTTGGGAGCCTGGGAGACAAAAATGGGAGCGGGGGATGCAGGGGAGCAAGGAGGGCAGAGGAAGAGATTCCAACGTGGTAGCAAGAACGCGGCACTACCTCCTAAATCTTTACTCCTAATAGTTCCAAGGTTAAAAAAAGTCTGGGATCTCCTAATGATACATTGGCTGGCTGGCTGGCAAGCAAAATATTAGTAATATGCTGTTAACATGAAAACCAAGTACATGTTAGTGGACAAAATAGTAAGCCACTAAGCAGTCTCTGTCCTGGACCTTACACATGTATGTTTATGGGGAATGGGAAGGCCACGCCAACTGGGAATTAAATTCTTTCTTCACTTTGCTATTTTGCCTCGATAACTATGTTTACATAGGTTTTGACATTCCCTTATTTTGTCAAGTCAGCACATCGACTTCCCCAAATATTGGTGTCAAGAACCTAAATATTGACAAGTGTCACGAACTGAAATCTATGGAAGACAGGAGAACTAAAACACAAGCAGCCAAACAGAATGGAATGAGGTGGACAGGAGTCAGAAGTCCAGCATTCAAGCCATGAATTCTGGGGCCAAGGGGAACTGGCCTAACCTCTCTGACCTTGCACTTTCTCCTGTAAAACAGGAATAATTTTACCAACCTAGCCACTAAATGAAAACATACGTGTAAAGAGCTATAGAAATGTCTGGTTAGCAGAATAATGGTCCCCCAAAGGTGCCCACATCCTAATCCCTGGAAGCTGCAAATGTTATCTTGTATGGTGAAAAGGGCTTTGCAGATGTGATAAATTACGGATTTTAAAATGGGAGACTATCCTGGATCACTGAGGTGGGCCCAGTGGAATCACAAGGCCCTTTATAAGGGAAAGGAGACAGAGCCAGGGAAGCAGATGCCAGAGAGAGATTTGAAAATGCTGGCTGCCGGCTTTGAAGACGGATGAAGGGGCCATGAACCAAGGAAAGCCGGCGGCCTCTAGGAGCTGGAAAAGGCAAGGGAGTGGGTCCTCCTCTGGAACCTCCACAAGAAATGCAATCCTGGCAACACCTTGACCATTTCAGAATTTCACCTCCAAAAACGTAAGAGAATAAATTTGTGTTGTGATAATTTGTTACACCAGTAACAGGAAACCAATGCAAAATATAATAGGAGATGTGGTTATTTTCCTGAAGGATCAACTTTTGTTGTTGTTGTTGGCTGTACTGGGTCTTCGTTGCTGCGAGTGGGGGCTACTCTTCGTTGCGGTGCGCGGGCTTCTCATTGCGGTGGCTTCTCTTGTTGCGGGGAACGGGCTCTAGGTGTGCAGGCTTCAGTAGTTGTGGCACGTGGGCTCAATAGTTGTGGCTCGCAGGTTTAAGAGCACAGGCTCAGTAGTTGTGGTGCACGGGCTTAGCTGCTCCGTGGCATGTGGGATCTTCCCGGACCAGGGCTCGAACCCATGTCCCCTGCATTAGCAGGCGGATCCTTAACTACTGCACCTCCAGGGAAGCCCCAAGGATCAACTTTGTAAAGGCGGAAGTTACTGGGGTTCCTGGCTCTACTGAAAATTACCGAAGCGTGGCATCCTCTCTTGTGCATCACTGACAAGTGTACAGCTACGTATGTGCCACACTCAAGGAGGATGAGCAACTAAGTGAGTCAGTCTGCCTGTTCACTCATTTTTATTCCAGTTATTATTAAGTGGTAAGGAAACAAGCCAAGACATTAAATATAATTTCTCCCCTCAAGGAACTGATGATCTAGAGAAGAAGAGAGAAGACAAGGCCTCAGGGCTCTCATTTTTTCCACCATTTTCAGAGCCTTAAGTGACTGATGGTGTAGGGAATGTATCCGACACGCAGCCTCATGACTGGACACTCCTGGAACAGACGTCAGAGGATCCATCAGCCTCCTGAAATAACGTGCCAGGTTCTGCTGATAGCTGTGTTTTTCTCAAGAATGAATCTGTAGATTCAGATTTAAAACCCAAAAGTTCAGAACCATTTGGAAAACAAGAGGAAGATTGTAAATAGAAGATGAAAGCATGTTAAAACAGATATTTGAGGACAGTCCGAACATTTGTGACTTACTTTTAGCCTGGAGAAGAGGGAACTCCAAGGGAAACAGGAAACTGAACCAGGGCCTCCCCTCCCTCATGATCAGAGCTACTTAATATTTGCTAAAGCATACCAGAGGGCCGTTTACAACAAGTTCCATTAGATGCATTTTCCCTCTCTACTGAGTCAGCATACATGCAGTGGTCCCCATCTTCCACAATACTCTCAATCCCACCCCCACTTTTAACAACTGTCCCATTTACAATGACAAGCACCTTCAAAGAGTTGTCTGCAATGGCCTTCTTCACTCCCTCTCCTTCCATTCCCTCTTCAACTACTCCAATCCCCCAAATCGTTCTTACCAAGGTTACCAATGACTTCCACATGGTGGTATCTGAAAGTCAATTCTCCAGTAATCAGCAGCATCTGAGAAGGGTGACCCTCCTCCTCTCCCTGCTCCCCCCATGTTGCTGCGCTTGCTTTTTGGTCCCCCATAAAGACTCTCTCTCTGACATCTGCCCGTTCCCGCTCACCTTCCTAGACAACCACCTAAAACAGCCACCACTCTTAACCCACTCCCCCTTCAGTTCACTTTTTCTTCTTAGCACTCACCACCACTGCACCTGCTGCCACTCCCACTACAATATAAGCCCCCTGAAGGCAGTCTTTTTCTTTCACTTCTGTGTCCCTAGAGTGTGCATATGATAGGCTGGCTCTCGAAAACATCTGTTGGATGAATAAATACCGCACTTTGTGGAACTGTGTGAAAAAGGTCCAGCTGTATAACCGGAAAGAGAGAACAAATTAAGCGGATGTCAGACTGTTTGTTTGAGTCCATTCCCAGCAGAGGTTACCCTCTACCACTCAAGGCTCCAGCAACTGCTATATCACAGTGAGGGTTAAGTGGGATCATGTCGGTTAAAATGCCACTGCAGTCATGCTGCTTCCTGCCCAACCCCGTGGTCCTGATGAGAGTGTGGAAAATAATCACACGTGCATGTGCACAGACTGCAGGCACCCCTGCCACCAGCACTGGGGTGTGGAGCGGATGTGGTGCTTCGGTTGCCACCTGGGCAGGCCTTGAAAGTTCTGGCAACAGGAAAAAGGGCTGACCTTTTTTCCTGCCCCCAAACCAAGCCATGTTGAGCTAGAACACCCTCAAGTTTCTCATTCCTCCTACCAACAACAGCAGGCAGGGCCCCACCTCCCCATCCTGCCCCCGAAGGGCAGTGCCCAGAGGCGGTGGAAGAGCAGCATGGGGTGACCTGGGATTTCTACCCCAGGTAGGGGCTGCCTAGGAACCCAACAGCCATTTCCTGTACAGGAGGGCTTCTGAATGCTTCAGCCGTCTGACAGATACACTGCCTTTTCTGCGGTACGCAGGCCTCTCACTGTTGTGGCCTCTCCCGTTGCGGACCACAGGCTCCGGACGCACAGGCTCAGCGGCCATGGCGCATGGGCCCAGCCGCTCCGCAGCATGTGGGATCTTCCCGGACCGGGGCACGAACCTGCGTCCCCTGCATCGGCAGGCGGACTCTCAACTACTGTGCCACCAGGGAAGCCCTACACTGCCTTTTATGAAGCCTTTTTATTATGGAAAATTTCAGACATACAAAAAATAGAGGATATAATGAGCTCCCAAGTACTCATCACCCAGGTTTAACAGTGATCAACTCAGGATCAATTCTGTCTCATTTTCCCCGGGATGTCCTTGTCTTGGTTTGCAGGGACAACCATGGTTTAAACTTGTCCTGGTGTAATTAAAAGCCCCTCTTTTCAGGATGGACTGGTTTGCTGGGCAGAAATTGAGACACAGATGTGGAGAGCAAACATATGGACACGAAGGGGGGAAAGCTGTGGGGGTGGGGTGGGATGAATTGGGACATGGGGATTGACATGTAGTCACTAATACGTATAAAATGGATAACTAATAAGAACGTGCTGTATAAAAAAAAATAAAATAAAATTCAAAAAAAGCCCCCTCTTTCAGTCTCAAACATGCCTGGGATTGGACAACAAATCATATGGTCACCTGATCTTTACCTCACCCACTACCCCCAACACCTGGATCATTTTGAAGCCAATTACAGACAATAAGTTTATCCATAAATATCTCACCATGTGAAAGGTTTTAATACAGCTCAGCACTCTTTAGACACCAACTCACTGACCACTGTGCTCTCTCCTCTCAACACTCTTGCTGGAGGCTTTTGTGTCTCATAAGTGGCGAGCCGAGAAGGGGGAAGAGGTATGGGCCCCCCGAAAGGCTCTGTGCCCTTGCACTCGGGCCCTCCACACCCACTTTGTGGCCTGACGGCATGACTCCAGCTCATGGACTGGGCTGCCAAGCACGTGGAAAAGTCAAACGTGTGCTTATGCCGGCCCAACTCCGTTGTATGGCCTCCTTCCGCTACACCATGCTGCCTCCATACAAGAGGTCTAGAAACAGCCATGGACAACAGGACACCAGAAGAACCCTCAGCAGTCGCAGATCATTTTGTATGTGGACACGAAAGGAGCAGAGTGAGTCTGAACTATTCAGAGTAAAGAAACTCAAACTTCAAACTGACCCACAAGAGACTAAGCCCCAACCTTTGTCTCTTCTCTGGACGGTATCACTGCAAGACTCCAGAGCTAGGCTAAAAGCTACAGCAGCCTAAGCAACATACCTTCCTAGCACTTAGGAGAAAATGGAGAGAAATGGGATACAACCACCTCTTTTGAATCCCCAGAAGAAATGATCGTAGAAAGTTCACTGGTCTATGATCCCGCAAGCCCACTTCTGGTATGTTTCCCTGAGAAATCCTCCCACAGGCCAATCAGAAGGCAGCAGAGGAAGTTTACCGCAGCACAGAGCAGGGTAGCAGTGAGCTGCAGGCAGCCCGGATGAGGAACGGGAATGGGTAAGTGCCACGTGGAGCCTGTACCCTGTGAAGTGGTGCGCAGCGGGCATCAGCAATGGACTAAACACACACACAGGAGAGAGATGAACACAGTGCCGAGTAAAGATACACAAAGGATCTGGAGCACCAAGACAGTTAAGTTAAAGATGTGTGTACGTGATCAACAAAAATTCAAATCCAAAACCAAAAACTCCACATATGCACACAAAGCAACAATTCCTAATACGCCAATAAGACAATATATATCAAGCACATTTGCATGGTTGGCTACAGAGGGGAGGGGAATGGAGAACAGGAAGAAATGCGAGGAAATCAATGTAGAGGTGACTAAAACCAAGAGAACAGCCTTACCCAGACCAAGGACAATATGCCACAAATTGAGCAACAGCGTTAACTCAACCCTCTGCACCAGAGGGAGGTTTAAAAATAAAGACAAAAAAAGGAAAGGAAAGGGAAAAAAAAGCTCATTATTGCAAAAGCCAGCAAATGATCAACTTGTGAAGGGAAGCCTGGTCCCAATTTTTTTTTAATTAATTAATTTATTTTTGGCTGTGTTGGGTCTTTGTTGCTGCATGCAGGCTTTCTCTAGTTGTGGCGAGCAGGGTCTACTCTTCATTGTGGTGTGCGGGCTTCTCGTTGCAGTGGCTGCTCTTGTCGCGGAGCATGGGCTCTAGGCACACGGGCTTCAGTAGTTGTGGTACATGGGTTCAGTAGTTGTGGCACACAGGCTTAGTTGCTCTGCGGCATGTGGGATCTTCCCGGACCAGGGCTCAAACCCGTGTCCCCTGCACTGGCAGGCAGATTCTCGACAACTGCGCCACCAGGGAATTCCCCTGGTCTCAATTTTTAAAATGCCATCTTTCACCCACCTAGATAACTGGTGGACAAATGGTCCAGGACTGGGGAGGGAGAGAGCAGAGGGACTGTAAAAGGAAGCCTCACTCCTCGCTGCTGGCACACGGGAAGGGTAAGAATGGCAGCACCTGGGCTTCATCACTGGGCCAACAAGGTCCCTGCATCTCAGAGGTGAAGGCAGGAGTTCCATCCACTGCAATGCCTCCTCTCAGTGTGGGCCTGGGACTGCTGGTCCCAAAGGCGTCGGCTTCCAGTTGGATGACTCATGCCAGAGCTCTGTTTACATTTTTTACCTGCAAAAGGATGGGGGGTTGATAGGACAATCTAAACCTAAAACTGCTCTCTGCTCTAAAACTTGGTGCTTTTGTGTGAGTGCATGTGTGACAACATAGCTAATCCTATGTGTTAAACTGTTAATGCTCAATTTTATGCATAGGCCACTGTCTCTAGTGGGTGGACATTGGAGGATGAATCTATTTTCTACAGTTAGGGGGCTGCTCAGTCATTCAGGCCAAAAGTCATGTGAATGGAGAGAAGCAGGCCTGGGCCAGGCTATGCTGCCAACCCCTGGTAAACATTAAGGTCCCCTGTGCTACTGGGACCTCTGGGCTGGCTGCCCAATGGGCCATCTGGTGGATTCAGAATCCAGAAAGGACCTCTGGTCGACTCAACTCTGAACAATTATTTATCTTGATTACCTATTTTTTTGGTGTCTCCTTACACGTTGTGCCCAATCCTGGTGGAAAAGTATATGGATTAAAAACATCTCAGGGGGCTTCCCTGGTGGCGTAGTGGTTAAGAATCCGCCTGCCAATGCAGGGGACACAGGTTCGAGCCCTGGTCAGGGAAGATCCCACATGCCACAGAGCAACTAAGCCCGTGCACCACAACTACTGAGCCTGAGCTCTAGAGCCCACAAGCCACAACTACTGAGCCTGTGTGCCACAACTACTGAGCCCATGTGCCACAACTACTGAAGCCTGTGCGCCTAGAGCCCTTGCTCCACAACAAGAGAAGCCACTGCAGTGAGAAGCCCGTGCACCGCAATGAAGAGTAGCCCCAGCTCGCTGCAACTAGAGAAAGCCTGCGCACAGCAACAAAGACCCAATGCAACCAAAAACAAACAAACAAACAATAAATAAATAAAAAACAAAACAAAACATCTTGGGGACCTCCCTGGTGGTCCAGTGGTTAAGACTCCGCACTTCCAGGGCAGAGGGCACGGGTTTGATCCCTGGTTGGGAACTAAGATCCCACATGCCGCGTGGTGTGGCCCAAAAAAGAAAGAGAAAGATTTCTAATGGATTAATTCTCTTGGATTTTTTTATCCTAGAAGTGAGAGGAATGAGTGCAAAAGTAGTTAACAATGATGATCAAGTTTCTGGCTTCAGAAATTGAGTAGATAGTGGTTTTCATGGACATACGAATCCTTGAAGGAGGATGGCTAATAGAAAGGGAGGGCAGGGATAAAGATGATGGTTCAGTTTGGGACATATCACATTTCGGGAATGTGAGGGAAATGGAAATAGAGCTATCTGGTGTATCTGCTGTAAGGAACTGAGGCCCAGAGAGAAGATCTGGACTGGAGATATGGATTAGCCTAGAAACAGTTTTAAAAAAAAAAAAAAAAGGGCAAAAAAAGCCATGGGAACAGATAAGCCCAGTCCAGGAGAACATATAAGGATCCAAGTCTGAGCCTTGAGGGAAAGTAACACTTAAGGGACTGCACTTAAACACGTGTGCAAATATGGTGGCTACCAGAAGTAAAGGGGAGCAGCTAAGAATATTTAGAGTACATATCCCTGGGGTCCAGAACAAAAAATAAAAACACAAATGAAGTTCTCCAACTGTAGACATCTATCTGTAAAGCAACTCTTCTTGCCTTCTTTCTTTTTGTTCTTTTTTATTTCCCACCTTTCTCTGGCCCCATTGGTCCTCCTCAGGCATCAGCTTGATTCCATCCACTTGCTGAATGAAACCAGGGAGGAGGGAGTGGACCCCCATGTTTCTTGGGTGCACTCAAAATAACTTGGTGAGGGAGCTTCAGGTCCATTTCACAGAAGAGGAAAAAGGGTCAGACAAGTAAGGAAATAGATACAAGGTGAAAAGGGAAGTGTGTTCTTACAGCCTTAGCTACCAGGGCCAACTCCTAAACTTGGATTAGGGAGATTCCATTTCAAGCCCTGGAGGGAGGCAGGATACAGGGCTGGAGATGCGGACCTTGCTGTACAGACTCCAGACCCTAGAACAATCCTGGGCCTCCATTCACGGCCTCGGCTGGTATTGGAGACCCTCGCACACACCTGGGGCTCTCTTCCTCCAGAGGTCACACTCCAGAACTAGATCACTGGGTCTTTAACTTTTTGGGCTGACAAATGTTTGAGTTTCGCTTTAATAGGCAAAATCAATCAACCAGATCAACCATAAAAAAGGAACAGCGGGTATGGATTAGAACCCAACTTGGCCTCCTGAGAAATGAATTCGTCACAGGAGTGCGGCTGCCCCACTGCCTGCTCTCCACACAGACTGAGACCCCCGCCCCGGCCTGGCAAGCCACCTTCTTTCTTTCCACTGCTGGATTTTCTTCCCCAATCACTTAAGCATATGACGAAATGTTCGCCAATTCTAACTGCCACCTTCCTCCAGCTAAAGGCTTTCCCAGTGTGCTGCCCTCTCGGGGAAAGCTGGCACTGAACTCTAAACTCTGAGGCCAGTTTTATGTGACAGAAAAGGGTTTTATTTTTAAAATATATTTCTGGATTAAAATATTTATATCTTAAGGCTTTTTTTTCTTTACATCTACACTATTTTGAGATCTACTTTTTCATTTTAAAATACATTTTCTTCCATGGAAATGATATAATCGCCCTCATCTCTTTTAAGAAACGGTTATGTAGGACCCTACTGTATGGAGGCAGAATTGATTTAGCTGATTTCCTACAGCTAGACATTTAGCAGTGTCCTCAGTTTTTCAGTAACAGAAACCACGCTGCGTCTTGGCAGCACCTGAGCATCTTGGGCACTTGTCCAGTTTCATCCTTGGGTGAATTTCACAAAGGAGAACGGCTTAGTTAAGGCACAGATACTTTACAACCACCACGAGTACAAAAGGGGAAAAGGACAGGTCCCCACTTCAACTCCCCAGAGGTAATTATTGATAATTATCTTACATTTTGACACCTTGCAGATGGCTTTATTCTACCCTCACGTGTCTGTGAGCGGAGGCTGGCTGACTGGTTTCACGGCAAGACGTCAGGCGGCTCCTCCGAGACCTCTGTTTCAATCTTCCGGTGTGCCGGCTGATTGGATCACGCTGCACAGTTTACGGCACACTGGTCTGGGCGAGGCCTTTCTCTTGCGTCCTTTCATCCCCAGGGGTCACTCCATCCTGCTCCCTGCAGACCTTCTCCCCTGGGAGCGACCGTTTAAATCTACTTTATGTGCATCCTCTGGTTTACAGGTGTGCTTGCAAAATGTGGGTGGTTATTCTGGCCTATGCGACTTTCTTATTTTTTTTTCCTCTTTATCCTTCCCATCAGCAAACAAATATGTTAATATGTCTCTAATTTTGGAAAAATGACTTCTCTTAACTCCGCTTCACCTGACAGCTATCTTGCCGTTTCTCTGCATGGCTTTGTATCAAAAACTCCTCCAAAAGGTTGTCTATACTCGATAACGCCTTTCTTCCCTCTCACCCTAAACCCATTCCAATCAGATGTTTTTCCCTTTACCACTCCATCAAAACTGCTTTGTCAAGGGCACCACTGGCACCCACGCTACCACACCTAACAGTCACCTTTCGGTCCTCGTCTACCTGAGCTCTCACAGGAGCAGGGCCAGGTCATCTCTCCCTTCTCGGTGACTCACTGTCTTTACTTGGCTTCTAAACTGTGCTCCTTTGGTTGTCCTCTCACCCCACTGGTTGCTCTGTCTCCTTTTCTGTTTCTTCCTCTTCCTCCCAAACAATAATAATGGTCTATGCTTCAAGGCTCAGTCCTGACACCCCATTATTCTCTTTCTACATCATCTCCCTTCTGAGTCTCAAAGCTTTAAACACGATCTGTGTTTTTTTGCCTTATTTGTGCTTTACAAAGTTCCTCCTTGCTCCTGTGACACAAAGATACTCTGCACTTTTCCCTACTTTTTTATAATCCCTTATCTGCAAACCTCAGGGCTAGAGGAGTTTTGGAATTCAGATGGTTCCAGACTTAAGAAAGGTGATGTCATGTAATACTCCTGAGTAACGTCTAGGACAGCACATATCATACACATTAATAGTTTTGAAGTGACCCACCAAGGAAATAATTGATTAAGGTAAGGATCACCAATGGATAATAAAACCATTAGATATTATCATCAGAACACTAAAAATAATTTGGTTGTTGGAGAACAGGATATTTGCAAGTCACCAATGAATCTCCCTGTAAGTAACTTGCTAACTGCAAAGAGAAAAAAAAAGTACTTTTACAAGGCAAAGATCTGGCAGTCACCATCTTAACCAAATTATCAAACTTAACAGAACTATGGTGGAAAAACCTGACATTCATTACGTGTTTCCTTATGTCATACAATATGAAGTACATAGCAACACCACCTATATTCTTGTCAAAAATGTTTAAACTGAAACTAATCCAGACCTCGTCTCCAGCTGACAAAGCAATACAAAGGATAGTATCTAGAGAAACAGGTTAAATGATACCATGAGAAAACAATCAGACAAATCCAGAATGAGGGACATTCTATAAGTCAGTTGGTTCTGGTCATCACAAGAAGTCAATGTCACACACACACACACACACACACACACACACACACACACACACACACACACAGTTCTGGATCAAGAGAAATGAAAGAAACATACCAACCAAATACAATGTATGAACCTTGGCTGGATCTTAGTTCAATAAAACCATATAAAAATGTATATTTTGGGTCTCTTTAAGGCCAAATATCCCTCAAATTAGAATCACTCTAAGGTCTGAAAAGAGAGAGAATGAGTTAGGACCAGGAGGAGGATTCAGCTGTTTTCCCAACACACTATAGCAGGAGGAAGGCTCCCTTCAGAAGGAATCGATGATTCCTTGCTTCATGTCCTTATAGTATTGTTTCTGCCCGTATTATGACACTTACTGCAGCCTGTCCTGCGTCATATTTTTTTGTGTATGTTTGCTTCTCCCACACTAGATTGTTCCCAAGGAGAGCGAACACATCTATTTTTGTATTTTTCATAGTGACTTACAACAGTAGGTGTTCAATAATGTTCACTAAACATTAGTCAATGAACAGTAAACAAATAATGTTCAAATGCTCAAGAAACATGTGTTGAGTGGGGAAAAACATTTTGGGGATAATTGGGGAAGTCTGAATATGGGTATTAGATGATATTATGGAATTACTGTTAACTTTTTAAAATGTGACTATTATGATTCTGTAGGAAAATGTCCTTTTCCTTAGGAAATACCTATTCTTAGCAGTATATACAGATGAAGTATCACAATGTTTGCGACATTTCAAATGGTTCAGCAAAAAAAGAAAAAATATATACATATACACATATATAGATAAAGCAAATACAGCAAATTGATAAGCACTGAGTTGAGGTAGTAGATATACAGGTGCCCACTGGACTATCCTTTTAACTTTTCTGAATGTTTGAAAGTTTTCATAACAACAGTTTGAAAAAACACTGCAGTGAAATATGTGACATTCACATTAAGCAGGATAAATAAATGATTACAAAGAGCCTCACCTCAACTCAACTTTTGCTGCCATGTGGGTTATCAAAGAGCTTTTGGTTTTCAGAGCTTTCTGCATTTCGCATTTGTGGATAAGGGATACTGGGCCTCTATTAATTTTGTGGTGTTATCACTTTCATTTAGGCCTTTAATTCTTCCAGAATCTACCATTGTATGGGATATTACGTGGCGATCTGGTTTATGTTTTTCCATCTAGTAAGCTAATTTTCTCAACACTATCTACTGAGCAATCCATGCTTTCCTCATTGATTTGTGGTAACTTTTTATAGTATATTAAGTTCTTATATATACATGGGTCTATTTCTGAGATCTTTATTCTATTCCGTTTTTGTCTATTACCTGTTCTTGCATAGATACCATACTGCTTTTAGTACGATGGCTTGGTAGCTTACAGAGTATCTGGTGCAAAAGTCCCCTTTTTCTTTCTAAAAGTTGGCTTTGTTATTTCAAATGCATTTAAGAATAAAAGTTCTTCCCCCCAAAATTCAGTTATAATTCTGAATGGAACTGCAATTTGGGCAGACTCTGTTTTCCAAAGATGGCTGCACCAGTACATGTTTCATCCCACATGCTCTTTTTACAATGATATTAACATTCTTCTATTGATATATAGAGTCTATGTTCCCTTCCCTTCTCCCTACAGTGACCTTCACAACCTGCCTGAATCAATAATGTGCAGAGGTGATGCTACGTGACTTCCAAGGCTGCATCCAAAAAGGCTTCCCCCTGGTTCTCTCTTAGGACAAGGGATGTGGGAGCCCTGAGCCAACGTGTAAGAAGTCCAGCTACCCTGAAGGTACCATGCTGGGGAGATCAAGCAGAAAGCTTGCACATAAACAGAGATGCCCACGGATCCCCAGCTGTTCAAGCCCCAACTGCTTGAGTCTTCCCAGACCAGGCACTGACATGTGAGTGAAAAGCCTTTGCAATGGTCCCATCCACAGCCATCATCTGATTGCAACCTCATGGGAGGCCCAAAAGACAAAAATGCCTGGGAGAGCTGACTACCAAAAGTTGTGAGAGAGAATGATTATTCTTGTTTTAAGCTATTACGTTTTGAAGTAATTTGTTACTCCACAGTTACTGGGATAGCACTGAGTTTATAAATCAATGTGAAAGGAAGATTATGATCTGTATAATATTAGATCTCATGCAGGAATACAGAATATCTTTCTATTTATTTGACTTTCCCATAGAGGTTCTATATATTCTTGTTTCTGTTAATTACCAGAAACTTTATGGTTTCTTCTGTTATTATTTCTTAAATTTTGAGTTGATTATTGTAGCATAGGGAAATACAATTTAATTTGATAGATTCATCTTGTATCTGATTATATCATGTGAAAATAAAGTGTTATCTCTTCCCTTCCAACTCCTACATTTAATTTCTTTTTCTTTCCTTAATCTGTTGATCAGAACCTCCAGTAAATGAAACAGTTTCTTCAATTAAATATAATGTTTGCTATAGATTTCTGTTATATAACTTCTGTAAAACTAAGGAAGTTCCTTTTATCATGATTTTATTGAGTATTTAAAACATAAAATGCTACTGAATTTATCAATTTATTTTTCTGTATCAACTGAGATCATGTTTTCCCTCCTTTTGTCTATTGATATGACAGGTTTTCTGATGTTAAACTATCCTAGTAATTTGGGGGAAAACAGTACTTGTTTGTACATGTTCCCAATACACTATTGAATTGGTTAGCTGATAATTTATTTGGGGATTTTGGTAACAGAAGTGCCAGGCAGCTTTTTCATTTGTGACCAGACATTAGTATCTACAGATCTTTCCTCTATAGTAAGTTCAGTTTCTTCAAACACAGATCCTTCGAACTCTTGCCTCTACTCTAGGAGTTCTGGAATTGAACAGGACAGGAAGTTTGGAGCCTCTTGGTACAGTTCGGATTCTCATCCGATCTTCCTGCCTCTGGTTTGGTACCTCACTCCCATCTTCCCTTCCTTGGTGTCTGGCCAAGTCCATAAACCCCCGCTCAGTTTCTCTAGAGATGACACCTCCCAACTGTTGCAGAGCTGGGAAAGTAGCGTCACCTGACGGAGGAGAAGATCAGACTTCAGACTTTCACACTCTCCTTATTCAGACTTTCACACTATCTCCTTATTTTCAGGTTAATGGAGGTCTGGTTGATAATTTGTATAATATCCATATGATAGGCTATTAGACAGCCAAAATAAAAAGGTAAAACTTCTGTATACTAATTTGTCCACAAATTGAATTAAAAAAAAAAAAAAGCAAGTTGCAGAACAATACGTAGAGTGTGACGCCCTTAAAAAAGAAAGAAACCCACAAGCAACTCACACATGCTTGCAGAAGCATAAGCACGGACACATGTCTGCAGACACACCCACGTTTCACAGCGGCTACCTGGTCACCCACAGACCAAGAGACTGTGACGGGAGAAGAGACACAAACTTTTACTTTCAACACTGTATTATTTGATTTTGTGATAATGAACTCAGATTACTTTCATAATTACAAGAACCAAAGAAGATTTTTTTGTTACGTCCTCCCGCTCCCTAACCCCCACCCCAATTATCCCTGGATCTCAGTGAAAATCATAGTGGTTGAAACTGCTACTTACTAAGAAGGCAAAACCAGCGGTCTGGGCCCAGACGAACGACTCCAGCTGAAAAAACCTGGGGGCGTGGGCACAAGGTTGCTGCTTAGCACAACCAGCTCTGTAACAAGCCCGGGCAGGAGCAGCGCAGAGCTGCCCCAGGCTTTCGTATCATTTCTGCTTCCCTCTTCCCCATTTTCAGCCCTGGCTGCCTGCCTTTAGCACGTGTTATACTATAATTACCAAAGCAATGGGATTGGTATAGCTTCTCGCTCCATGAAAGTGCATTCCCTTCTCCCTTATTTGAAGGCACAAGAGCTACTGAGCAAGGGCCACGGCAGCAAGGCCCATCCCTCGCTAAGATAAGGTGAGAAACACCCCGTGCCCCAGGAAGAGCAGCTGCATCATCTGAATTCACTGAACACCACACGCCCGAGTGACCAGCTCCGAGCCCCGCACACCAGCTGGTTTTCCCAGCGCCTTTCCCAGGGCCCTCCGTGGGGCACGGGACAGGCACATGTGGTGCGAGGGAGGACGCACGGTGAGCCCAGGGCAGGGAGGCGCAGTCGGTCCTTCCAAAGAGCCACTCTGGCTCTCACCGATGCAAGACACGCCAGTGCCAAGCGCTGCAAGAATGGCCAAGAGCAGCGAGGAAAGGGCTCAGGGCTCTTACCACAGCAGCTCTGAACCTGCTCCTCATGCAGGGCTTCCATCCACCCAGGAGGTCGTTGGGGGAGGAGGAGGACAGGAAAATGAGAGCAGTGGCCCGCACTTCCGGAGCCATGCCTGGCACGGGTACTGGGCGCTTTATTTGCACTACTGCATGTAAGCCCTTGAACCTCTGTGCGGGGCACCATGATTATTCCCACTTTACAGGTGAGGAAATCGAGGCTCAGGGAGATGAAGGTCAGACAGTTTCAAGTGACTGGAGCCGAATCACAGCCCAGGCAGACTGACCTCAGAACAACATGGAGAACCAGATGGAGAAGTAGGATGGGGAGGGAGGAAGGAATAAAACAAGTCGACCAAAGCTCTGACCGGTTCCTCCTTTCCAGTTAAGGACAGAGCAACTGAGTTTTGGTTGAAAATCAGGCCCTTAAGTGGGCTTCCCTGGTGGCACAGTGGTTGAGAGTCCGCCTGCCGAGGCAGGTGACACGGGTTCGTGTTCCGGTCCGGGAGGATCCCACATGCCGCGGAGCGGCTAGGCCCGTGAGCCATGGCCGCTGAGCCTGCACGTCCGGAGCCTGTGCTCCGCAACGGGAGAGGCCTCAACAGTGAGAGGCCCGCGTACCGCAAAAAAAAAAAAAAAAAAAAAAAAATCAGGCCCGTAAGTCAAAGATTAGCCAATGTGAAACTCAAGGTAGGGGAGAAATTGTCAGGAATAATACTCCTATACTGCTTTGGGTATCTATAAGTTTACAGGAAGAACTACAAGGATAATGTTTTAACAAAAATCCTAAGCTGGGAGACAACCTCCACTCCTCCTCTAGTCCACCTGGCAGGAGGCAGACACACACAGGCAGGTCACAGCCACCTTGTTCCCACCTTTACCCTGAGGACAAAAGCCTCAGGTGAATCTTTGGGCCCAAAGTTTCCTCCCCTCATTCTGATAGGAAAGGGTCCCTCCCTAACCAGATGAGCCGAGTGGCAGGGGGACAACCCCACCTCTCTGACAGCTGCAGAACTTCAGGGCTCACAAAGTGACCTCCCAGACTTCATCATCCACTCTCAAAGCCACCAGTGCACTGTCTCCATTCATTTATTAATTCAAACATTTACAAGTATAGATCAAGATCTTTGGGCTGAAATCTAAAATATACACATGAAATGCCACCATATATTTTTTAAAGTAACATAACATGAACACCTATCCAAGGAAAAGGTGAACCCAGCAGGGTGGGGTGGGAGGGGAGTCGGAGATGAAGGGGGATAAGGTAAAAGTAAAACCAAGTAGAGCCTGGCTGTCAACACCCACCCCAATCTAGGCTGGAATGTACCCCTGGCCTCCAGAAATGTGAATACCCTCACCACCGCCAGGCTGGAGACTCCTTCCCGACCTCCCTGCAGGCACTCCTTGTGTATCTCCTGGCTCCAAGTGCCCAGCTTGCAGCCTGTGTGGTGGGAAAGGGACTGAGCAGGAAGCTAAAATATGAGCATTCTCATCAAGGGGTAAATCTTGACATTTCTTTTTTTTTTTTTTTTTTTTGCGGTAAGCGGGCCTCTCACTGTTGTGGCCTCTCCCGTTGCGGAGCACAGGCTCTGGACGCGCAGGCTCAGCGGCCGCGGCTCACGGGCCCAGCCGCTCCACGGCACGTGGGATCTTCCTGGACCGGGGCACGAACCCGTGTCCCCTGCATCGGCCGGCGGACTCTCAACCACTGCACCACCAGGGAAGCCCTAAATCTTGGCATTTCTGAGTCTCCACTTTTTCACCTGTAAAGTGAGGAGACTGGCTTATGCATCAAGATTCCTTCTAATTCTAAGGCTTATGGATTTAAAGTTAGTGATGACTGTGGGTCCCCTTCAGTTCAGGAAGGCCCTTGGTTTCTTCTGCCCCTGAAGAAAGGCAGTATTATTTCCAGGTAAACTAAAGGAGTTGGGTAGCCCCAGGCCTCACACATGGTAAATATTCTAAAATATTTTCAGAATTGATACCCCTGCTTAAAAAAAAAAAATTGGAAAAATTGTCCCTATTAGAAAAGGCAAGGAGGTATTTGCTATTCACATGCTGACTGTTAAACCTCTCCATGGACCAACATGCATCATCCTTCCCCCAAACCCCCTCACGAAGCCTCCATCACCTACAGTCACCTGAAGGAGAGATGGTCTCACAAAGAACTCAGGTGCATGCGGCCAAAGCTGCTATGAAAAGGTAAAGACATATTCCATATTTGCACTCCTTTTTACTTAGCTCTTTTAATCAACCCTTTCTGATAAATAATTCGTCTCACTTCAGCAACTGTCAATTTTAGTAAAAGGTCAAAGCATTAACCTTGTGCTGCTGTAGGAGGGAACTTCTCCAGAGGCCTTCAGAGAGGCCTAGAGAGGTTCTATGGAGGGAGCAGTATTTCCCACAAGACTAAGAAACGCATATTCCGAAGAGACGTGGGGTGTCTGCCTCTGATACCCTAAACTCCCAACTGCTTCCTAATGGAACAACTACAAGGCATTACCTTCTTCTGAGATGCTCTTAAACAAATAAGGTTCTAAGCATGTTATTGTAAATGAGATATAACAGGTCTGTCAAACAGGTTCTTTAAACTGTCTCGATTCTTTTGAAGTCACTGAACAGACATTTGCTTAGATCCTTCTAAGCAGTGTAATAGCGAGAACACTGATACTGTGTCAAGTCAAAAGTATAACCTAATTTTATGTTTCACAGATTAACTTGAGGGAAATACAATACAAACCAGTGTCTTCCACTGTCTCAGCAGCTAGGCTCTTCAGAAGGGGAGCTTCTCACCGTAATACTGAACTTAGGCCAATTTTCATTAAAAGGCCTCAGCCAGGTCAGAAGCCATGACAAAGCTGATTCTTTGAATTAACACTTTAAACCAAGATGATGGCAAGATGATTAATTCTGTTAAGAAAGCTGGTGAAGTGGAAGTTATACTTGGGTACAGGGATCAATTGCAAAGTTCCCATACTTTTCATGTCCTCCTCCTTCAGTCACTTCTGACTAAGGCATCACAAAACCTGCAGCGGGAACACCAGAGTGTCACTGCACGTCTGAATTCACTGTGTCCCCTGAAAGGAGGTCACCCTTGGGCAGCCTTCCTGAGATCTTCTTGCCTCATTTTCTCAGCCTCCTCCTTGTGTAGTTAAGAAACTCCAGCCCCCTCATTGAACAGAGGAGAAATTAAGAGATAATCTCAGAAGTCTTCCCCCAAATCAAGGGTACAGCCGAGACTAATATCCCAGTGTCTGGACTCCTAAACCTCCTTTGAGGCTGGTGTGCTAAGTGTGGATTTCATGGTCCTGGTGCTCAAATGTGTAGACAGAATTTATCCCCCTACTCCTGGCCCAGGCAAGGTTGGATCAGCCTAACTTACCCAGGCTATCTAGTCATATAATCCTGTCCCAACACTACGTCACTAGACTTTGTAAGTGCAAAGGAGAGATGGGAGAAATGAGGACGGGAGAGATGAAGGAACGTAAACAATAGGACTTCCAAGGGTCAGATGAACCAAAGCCAGCCTGAAGGAGAGGGGAGAGCAGTCAAATCTATCAGCCTAAGATCTTTAGTCCATTTTAAAACTGATTTATGGGAACTTCCCTGGTGGCGCAGTGGTTAAGAATCCGCCTGCCAATGCAGGGGATACAGGTTCTAAGCCCTCGTCTGGAAAGATCCCACATGCCGCGGAGCAATTAAGCCCGTGCGTCACAACTACCGAGCCTGCTCTCTAGAGCCCGCGAGCCACAACTACTGAAGCCCGCGTGCCTAGAGCCCGTGCTCCGCAACAAGAGAAGCCACTGCAATGAGAAGCACGTGCACCGCAATGAAGAGTAGCCCCCCGCTCACTGCAACTAGAGAAAAACCCACTTGCAGCAACGAAGACCCAACACAGCCATAAATAAATAAATAAAATTTTAAAAATGATTTATGGGAATTCCCTGGCGGTCCAGTGGTTAGGACTCCACGCTTCCATTGCAAGGGGGCACGGGTTTGATCCCTGGTGGGAAAACTAAGATCCTTCAAGCTGTGTGGCGTGGTGAAAACAAAACAAAAAAACTGATTTATGCAACTTCCAGTCATTACAGGGAAAGTAAAAAACTCAAGCTTTGAGCTCCAAATACTTCTCTACTCACATGGAGAACTGAGAGGATCAAATGAGACCTAAGGACAAACTTCAAGAACCAGAGTCTTCTGATGGCACAAAAACTGGTTCCTAGGTGATCGAAGCCATTTCACCACAAACAAAATAAAAAGACTCTAGTTTTTTCTGATACCCTCACAGTACCAGAGATTTATTATAATTCGTCTTGATTTATTACGCTGCTCTTTTTCAAATCCCACGGATATTTGATGCCAAGTCTGCAATGGGGAAGGTAACCGCCAAGGGTCTGTCATGAGTCCCAGTGTTTAACCTGAAGACAGTTGAGAGCGGGCTCTTCCTGCAGCAGCAGGTCTGGGACATTTTGAGGGCTTCCTTCACAGCTCCTACATGATACGCAGGCTGGAGATCAAGGCCAGTATCTAATCATTTACATTTAAACGTGAAAAGCCTAGCAGGCAGCAGCCCCTGGGATGCAGCAGCTCAGAACCAGGACAAGGGAAAACCAGTATGGTCGAAAATCTCAACAGAGGTGTGCAGAAAGCCTGGTGCAGCTTCTGGGTGAAGAGACTTGATTTATTTAAAGGAGAAAAGGAAAGGGGACAATTCCCCTCGCTCCCACCAGCCAAAGCTGCGCCCAAAGCAAGCAGAAGGCCTACTAGTTACTGCAATCTAACGTCTTACCGGTTATCAAACTCAATCCAAACACTTCTGTCCAAAGCGGCGTGATGAGAGCTGCTGCTTGTTTTGTGCCCAAGTGCAACACGAAGGGCTGGGACCCCCACTGTCCAGGAGGGCTCCAATTCCCCTTCAGGTTGCCCCTAACTTTAACCATTTCTCTCACTCTTCTGCGAGGCCTTTGGCAGGCTTTTCTTCCTCAGCCTCTGCTGCCTGCGGTGCTGCTGGGCCAGCAGGTATGGGGAAATAATCCCTGGACTTAACTGCTACTGTGGTGTTATTCTCAGAGTGCCCCTTGCTACACTGCTACTGAAAGCCAAAAAAGGAAAAAGCTGCACACCGCTGATGAGAACAGCCCACCTAACAGGACAGCCCCAGGCTATCATCGGATCTATACACTCCTGCAGGGAAAGAAAAGGGAAGGGGGCAGGTCAAGTATCAGAGTACTTACAGGCCGAGAGAGGCAGAACAAGAGGTTCTTCTCCCTCAGACCCCACATTTGCTGAGGGGTTTACAGTGGCCTCCACCCCCTCCATACTCAGCTCAGGGCTAAAACAGCGCTTCCCAAGGCAGACAGACAGCAGCGACTCCACCAACTTCCTTGCAAAGCAGCTGTGGATGACCATTCTGAGGCCTGTGCTGATGAATCCTGTCTACGAAGTTTTCATTTTCTCCTGTAAAGTTATTTTCAATCCTACTTCCTAACGCTTTTGACTCTGGAACTTGAACTAGAAGAAGGTTCAAAACTGACAGAGACCCAGAGAAAGCAGAGGAAAGAACAGAAGAAACTGGGCCATCCTGCTGCCCTGAACCGGCCAACCTCCCGGCTAAGGGAAGGCTCTTTAGCCTTGGGGCTGAAGGGGCTTGTCTTCCTCAAGCCCCTCTCAATCAAGGACCAAATTAAATCATTTAAAATCATTAAAAACGGACTTCCCTGGTAGTCCAGTGGTTAGGACTCCGTGTTTTCACTGCTGAGGACCCGGGTTCAGTCCCTGCTCGGGGAACTAAGATCCCACAAGCTGCATGGTACAGCCAAAAAACTAAAATCTGCCCCCACCAAAAAAAAATCATTAAAAACCATCTCCAGGTATTGATCAAACCTGGTGATTCTTGCTGAGCAAACAAGAAAACAAAACTCTGTCGCCATCTATATTTGTACTGGAATAACCCACTGAATTTCTCTTTAGATCAAAAGTCTGCTTGGCGTGAATAAGCACAAAACAAACAAGCCTTCGAGTTACACAGGAGTCAGAGGAGCAGGGCGGTGGAGGTGGCTGACAGGGAGGAGGTTTTGCAAAGAGGCCCCGGAGCCATCGGATTCTGAATGAAGGAAAACCCCAGGAGATTCTAACCAAATCGGAAAGAAAACACAGATCAGGACTCTGTACAGAGAAATGCCATCTTGACAAGGACCCTAAGTCTTGAGTTCCAACAAGCCAAGTAACTGAACGGGAAGATGCCACGGGACTGAATAAATGTGCTGGGGAGAAAACTTTTCCTGAGACAAGTGAAAAGTTTAAACGAAAGCCAGGGGTCTGACAGGTGGAGCCACGACCGTCCTCGAGCAAGCTTGGTCCACGGGTTCATGAGGGGATTCTCACCTGCCCTTCAAAGGCTGAACACTTCACACACTTACTGGGGTGTCACTCCAAGAACCAGAGGCACGCCTGCCGGGAAGTTTTACCTCTGAACGAATGGGAGGACACACACTGATTCTCAAAGCAGTAAACCTGGAGACACCCTGACGCATTCTCACTTTGTCTAGCTACCGAATGAACGACGTCTGTGCGCTGCAATCCCGTTTGCTTTCTTTTTCTGACAATAAAATGACCAGAGCCGGAGAACACTGGGTTTTCCAGTTGCTTCTCAAGGGACTTACTAAGGCGGACGGTTGAACTTACTGGTATTAAAAGTCTCTTCCATGAGACAAGTATGTGGCAATTTCTCCTCCCACGCACTACTTGTGAACTTCAGTCCCTTTAAGTCTGTACAAGGATACAGTTCCCACTCTTTTTAAAGAGTGCTAATGCCACGTTCATTCTTTAACCAAGAAAGGGAAACACTGACATCAGACAGAACTATATACCTGACTTTCAAACCTGTTCCGGCCACGACCACTAGAACTTATGAGCAGTATTGTCATCGAAAATGGTGGAACCCTCAGCCCAGCACCTTATTTCCAGGGTCTCTGACCAGAGCCGCCAGATAGACACATGAACTGACATTACAGCCACTGGGACCTATGGAAGGAGACAAATCCTTTCACAGTCGACTTCCTCAAGCACGGACCTCTGAAGAGGAAGATTCTAATTCATCTTTATGGATCCCTCTATTTCAAATATTAAAAAAAAAAAAAAAAAGACTTCTGAAGTGAACTGGGGAGGGGGACCTATAGAAATAACCAGCAGCTACTAATAGCTAAAATGGCTGCAGCCCTCAAAATTTTCTGAAGCAGCAAATAGTCCTCATTACATATAAATATAACCTGCCAGCTCAGCAAAGGAATGGATCCAGATTCTAAGCAGCTCCGGGATGGCTCTGGGTCACTGGCTAGCAAATGTCTTTATTGAGGAAATACCGGAGCAGAATCACTACTTGTTTTCCCCAAAGCTTGCGATGCGAATGACATGGTCTCGGTCCTTCGAGGGTACGTCCAGTGAGAGGCGAGGCTGACTTGCCCGGAGCAAGCTCAGTTCAGTAGGAAAGGCAATAATCACCCCCTACACACTACGTGTTTATGCTGTTTCTCTTCTGTAAAATCAAGATCCTTTGTCTCCAAGCTCACCTGAAGCGGTCATGAACAACATTCCCGTGCCTGTCTAGCAGAAGTGACTCTCCACAGACCGGCAGGAAGGGGTTTCTTGCTCCAGACGGAGCTGCTGTGTCCACGATGCCTCTGGCTTTGTGGGCAGAGGAAAAGGCTCTCTCCCAGAGGGAGCAGCTGTGCCATCATCAAGCCTGCAGCCTTTCCAAGAAGACCTCACTGTCTGAGGACAGAACAGGACCTGCAGCTGGCCCAGTAGCATGGCAAGTGCTGGGGACCAAGTTCTTCCCAACAAGAGACACCCAGGACCTTAAGTCAGGACCCTGGTTCCGCACAAGAAGGGAGAGATTCTAAATCCCAGGTCGGGGACTGGGAAAGTGGAGTGAATATGCACAAAGGGAGGGCCGGTACTTAGTTCTAGTTGGCCAGCACTACCACGTTATTCAAACCAGAGCAATAGTTCCTTTAGAAATCACTACAATGGAAGCAAGGGGCAAAACCCAAATGACGTTCCCACACTTCTCAGCTCTCTTCTCCCATCAGTGCTGCACGGGACGACACCTGGCCCTGCCTGCTGGGAGAGGGAAGCCAGCTCTACAAATGAACAAGGACATCGGCCCACCTGCTCTGCCACTTAGAAAGCCTTCTTTCTGCATTTGCTCTGGGAAGCTGATAAGATCACAATAATAGGTTCATCCAGACACCCTGCTCCTTTAATTACTGTTCTAAAACAAGAGAGCTACACAGGAGAACCGACCAGGAAGAGAGTCAGACCCTCTTGTTTGGACTGGACCAGTATGAAAGGCCAGGTGTGAGAGACAAGGAGGGGCTGAGACTGTCCAGCTGATGGGGGCAGTGAAAGCCAAGGCACCATCGCCACAGAGCTGGTCTCGCACTCCAGAAGAGGCAACGCTCCACGTGAACAGGTGAGGCCAATCCCCCAGTGGAATTAATAGCAGGAGAGGAACCAGGCACAATGCAGTAATGCCATCACAGGATGGGCATGGAGGAGATGGTCAGGGAAGCACAGAACGCTGCTCTTACTGACTGGTCAATTATTAAATCACTTCTTAAAGTAAAAAGCAATGATTCTAGACCCTTAAGTAGACGTGCCTGATTCAGAGATCAGAATAGGGGCTGAAAATCCAGCACAAGACCTGAGAAGCCCACAGTGATCTCCTCTGTGTCAGCTCTACCCGCTGTGCCCTCCCCACTCTTTCTCTCTGCCCAGGATCTTAGACCAGAGACCAAGAGCTAGTGCCTAGCTTATCCCTGGACCCACGGAGGCCAGCGAGGCGGCGGCAGAACACCCAGGGAATCAGGAAGGCAAAGGGGCGTCAGCTTCTCCCTGGAAGGCCATGACTGGACTTCCAGAACCAGACCCCTGAAAGTACACCGCCCCTCACAACAACAGTTGCTGGGTTTTATTTTCCTTCTCCAAACCAGGAACCACATTTCTGGATCAATACAGTTAACAAGGCGCTTCACACTCTGGAAGACAAATTGTACATGAAAACGCTACGCTGTTGAAACACACAGCAGGCCGATTATCTTCCACAGGGCTCCGCCATTTCCACAGGAACCCCAAATCCAGAGGGAACTAAGTAGTCCTGCTGGGAGGAGAGGGGGTAAGAAGTGAACTGTCAACAAGGAGGGAAGAAATGATTTTAAATGGAAGCAAACCTATGGGTTGAAGGAAGTTAATTCAATGAAAAGCGAAGTTTTGCCACCGAAGGGAATATAACAGAAGAATGTGAGTGAGCTACCATGACAAGCCAAACAAGCCAGTGGACGATGCTACAGCAGAGGCAGCCTGCACAGGGAGCCCAGGAGCCCAGAGCAATCAGGAAACCCCTAAAGGATTGTTTCTAAAGTCTAGATTTTCTTGAAAATGTGACATGTCATCCCAATGCACAAAATGAAAAGACATCATCTGAGCGCATGAGGAAAACTCTATTTCTGTGAGTCAAGTCTGCTTATTCAATACTTGCGCTGTGTTTTGCAGCACGAGGCACACCTGTGACGGGAATTACAGATGCAAAGAGAGGAAGACCTCTGGGCCCACAAGTAGCCCTTGATGGCTGCAGTTTTCATCTCTCCAGCTGGAGTCCTCAAGCTGGAGAATATAATTCTTCTCTGACCCTCTGTTCCCACCTTACACATATATTTAGATATCTGGTGTTTAACGTTAGGGTTCTAGCCACCCACCCGAACTCACTGAATTTTATAAGGTGAGGTGGGTAGTGAGATAAAAATCCCCGAGATTTCCTCTGGGATCTATGAATAGAGCTTCAGGAAGGCAGTCGGCCTACCTGGGGCAGGACTTTAAGGAAAAGAAAAGCCCGTTTCCTCAGGAGGTTCCTCCCTCACTTCCAGCACAGACGCTTCGTGGAGCCAAGTCACAGGATGTCTAGCCTCTGGAACACACGTGCCATATCCCTGATGGCAGCAAACGAAAATGCTTTTCCCATCTGCGGGCTCAGATTCTCCTCATTTTCACATGGGTCACCCGCTCTATTTTAATTTTAAAAGTTGGTGCCACAATGGAGCAGAATCACAGAGGAGATCATGGGGAGATTAAAACTGCATTTGGTGAAATGCATCGAAACGATAAGATGGGCCGATGGAGGATTGCACGGACGGAGAGTTTGTGATAAAGCAAATACAGGAAAATATTGATTGTAGAGTCTGGGTGGTGGTTATGTGGATGTTCACTGTATAACTCTCTTAATTTCACTGTCTCTGGCGGATCCGTCTGCCTGAGGATGGAGGTGGCCTTGCAGGAGCGGGGGCGCCCACACTTGTGAGATCAGAAGCCCTGGCTTCACCTTAAACATGCCTGCTGGCCTGAAGGCGGCTTGTCAGGTCAGCAACGGTACTTTACAAAGGCATACATCAGCATCAGCTTCCTCAGAGTCAGGGTCCTTTACAAACGACTCATGCTTGGGCCCCACTCTCACTCTCCTGACCCACAAGCTGAGGCTGGCAGGGTAATGTACTTTTTCTATCTCGATGGGGATTTGCATCGTTCTTGCGTATACACTGTCAAAACTCAGTGAATGTCTACTTCAAATGTGTGCATTTCACTGTATGCAAATTTTATATCAAGAGAAACTATAAACAAATACTGAACACCAGTTAATTGTATGCATGTTGAAATATTTAGAGGAAAGTACACAGATGTCTGCATTTACTTTGAAATGCGTCAAAAAATAAGATTGATGGATAGATAGAAGAGTGGCGAGATGAAAAGAAATATGATGACAAAATAAGTATAGTAAAAAAGACGTATTTGGGGTGGGTAGTGACAGCGGTGGTGTTATGGCTGTACCAGCAAACAAGTATTTTTTAGAAGTTCCTCAGGGGGGTTAAACAAACTGTGGTCCATCCGAACTGTGGAATACTGCTTAACAAAAAAAACAAAACAAAAAAGGAATGAAATCTTGATATACACAACAACTTGGAAAGGGTGGTCCAGTGGTTGAGACTCTGGGCTCCCAATGCAGGGGGCCCAGGCTCGATCCCTGGCCAGGGAACTAGATCCCACATGCCACAACTAAGAGCCCGCATGCCACAACTAAAGATCCCGTGTGCCGCAACAAAGACCTGGTGCAGCCAAATAAATAAATAAATATTTTTTTTAAGAAAAGAAAAAAGCCAATCCTGAAGGTTATACACCTGTATGATTCCATTTATAGAGCATTAACAAAATGACAAAATTATAGAGCTGGAGAATAGATCAGTGGTTGCCAGGGGTTAAGGATGGGGGGGAAAGGGATGGGTATGACAATAAAGGGAAGGACTGGGGATCTTGGTGGTGATGGAACATTCTATAGCTTGATTGTGGGGGCTGGTACTCCAACTTACACATGTGATAAAACTACACAAACTACGCACACACACACACACACACACACACACACACACGGGTGGATGTCAAGTGGTGAAATCTGAAGGTCTGTGGATCGTCCCAAAGGTACCAATGCCAATGTCCTCGTTTTGATATTGTGCCACAGTTACATAAGATATACCACTGCAAGCGAACTGCATGAAGGTACAAGGGACCACTCCATTATGCTTACACCTTCCTGTGAATCTATAATTATTTCAAAATAAAAAGTTAAACAAAAGTTCCTCAGACGATTCCAAACTTCCCTAGTTAAGAACTACTCATTTAGTCTGACCACTTACTGTAGAGAAGAAAAATCAAAAGTCTATAGAGGTCTCTTAATCACAAAAACTTCATCTTCTAATTCTAAAACTAAAGTAAACTTAATCAATTACCAAAAATGTTTATTGATATTTCTGAGCCATTTGTGCCTAAAGACATCATCCCTTCCTTCCTTGGGATAGTAATCTTGGCATTACATGAAATATTAGGATTGAGATAATCCAAATGGGTAATGTGGGGGAAAAAGAAGTAGGTCAAGTGGACCAAAAGGAGAGGAGAGGGAAAAAAAAAAAAGAGAGAGAGAGAGAGAGAGAGAGATGCTTTCTAAGTGACATTGGAGCAGGTGCAAATTTGCAAACTAAAAATTATAGAGTTTTTAAAAACTGAGTGTTTCACACCCATCATATCAAAGCCTAGGTTTGTCAAAACAGGGTTCTCTCAGTTTTCAGAGCTTCTAAACCATTATTTGCTAGTAAATTTCATGAGACGCAGAAGGGGACATGCTCTAGACACAGCTGTTTCCATCTGTTGTTGAAAATAAGATCCTGTCTAAAAAAAGAAAATGTTAAAAAGTCATAAATCCTTCAAACTACAACCTCAGCAGGGGAGTGAACCGCAATTCTTTTCATCTTTTAAAGTGTAATAACTTTGCTCTAGCTTGATCGTATAGAAAAGGAAACCATTCTGACACATTTAAATGCTGATGTGCTGATGCCCTTAAGAACCGGAAGACTAAGCAAAACAGGGCCCTCGGGGCTTCTACAACTTAACAACTTCATCATCCTCCCTGCTGCTTTTCACCACCCCATCCCTTCTCCAACCCCCAATCATTAAGAAAAAATAACCGGTAAGATCTTTGTAATCAGGATTAATAATGATTTGGGAGCTAAGAATCCGGGACTTGTTAAATCGTGAGAACGATACCAACTTGAGTCACTTGCTGAAAGTTCACAGGAGAGTAAACCTAAGACTTAAAAATTATTTGAAGAGCCAAGTCTCAATTCCCAAAATTAAAACCAGGGGAACTTCCAGTTACAGTAATATGATAGCCTAGAAAACCAGAAAACCCTACTGCTACAACTACCTAATACTATTGGAAAACAAAAGAAAGAACTGGAAATCCCCAAGTGCCAGAAACCAAGAGAACTGAAAAGAGAAAGTGAGGGTTGGGGGAGGTTGGTCTGCTTGTGCTACAGAGGAAGAAAAGCCTCTCCTGAGCTCTGCAGCTGCAGGCCTGCACCTCCTACTCTGATGATGAGGTTGCAGTCAAAAATTACAAAACACAGAGGGAAACAATCCACCAAGGGCAAGACTCCAAAACAGTACAGTCTGACAGATCCTACAAATACGTATACAGTAACGTCTACACCTTAACTTTTTTTTTCCCTTCGGCTACGTTGGGTCTTTGTTGCCGCATGCGGGCTTTCTCTAGTTGCGGTGAGCGGGGGGCTAATCTTCATTGTGGTGCGCAGGCTTCTCGTTGCGGTGGCTTCTCTTGTTGTGGAGCACGGTCTCTAGGCACGCGGGCTTCAGTAGTTGTGGCACGTGGGCTCTAGAGCGCAGGCTCAGTAGTTGTGGCCCAGGGGCTTAGTTGTTCCACAGCATGTGGGATCTTCCCAGAGCAGGGACTGAACCCGTGTCCCCTGCATTGGCAGGCGGATTCTTAACCACTGCGCCACTAGGGAAGTCCCTACATCTCAACTTTTAAATTGTTCAGAAAAAATTATACATGAAAGAGATAAGGGAGTGAGGGAAGAGAGTTCAAATACGACAAAATGTTAACTGGCTAAATCTAGGTGAGGGGAATATAGGTATTTGTTGTCCTATTCTTTAAGATTTCTGTAGGATTTAAATCTTTCAAAATAACAAATTGGGGAAAAGAAAAAACATATCTTATACATTTATAAACATAAAACCAATGTCTCTATCAAGGCAATTAAATATGGCAATGAATGTGGGGGTTAAAAAAGATTGAAAGAACTGGAGGCACTTAATGAATGATTTCATATGGTTCCAAGCCAAGTAACTTATAGAAAGAAGTAAGTCCCCAGGAGATCATTCGAGGGAGAGTTAGTTCATTTATTTCAGGGGATTTAATTTCCATACTACTTAGAGCAGATAATAGTATGCATTTGTATTGGATCATCTAAGGAAATGTAATTGCCAACCTCACCAAAAGATCTCAGAATAATATTTTCACTAGATATTCTACAGCCATGAATCCTGAATACTAAATTAGCAAAAGGCTTCTTATGTTAATGTCAAAGTGATTTTTAGAAAGAAAACAATACAAGGGGATAAAAAAATAATTCATCTGTGGATTAAAAGAGCTTGTGGGACAGCAAAGCAGAACCTATGGGAAATTTAAAATGCATATACTAGAACAGGCAAACCTATACAGGAAGTATTGATAGATTGCCTAATTCTGGGAGACTTGGGTTGGGGGGGGCAGAGAGAAGATGTGGCGGGTGCAGAGCTTCTTTCTGGGATAAATTGATGGTGATGATGGTTGCACACCCTGAATACACTAAAAAGAACTGTATACTTTAAATGCATGAATTATATGTGAATTGTATCTCAATAAAGTTGTGGAAAATGCTGGACTTCCCTGGTAGCACAGTGGTTAAGAATCTGCCTGCCAATGCAGGGGACACAGGTTTGAGTCCTGGTCCAGGAAGATCCCACATGCCGTGGAGCAACTAAGCCCATGCACCACAACTACCGAGCCTGTGCTCTAGAGCCTGCAAAGAACTACTACTTCACAACTACTGAAGCCCGCGTGGCTAGAGCCCACGCTCTGCAACAAGAGAAACCACTGCAATGAGAAGCCTGCGCACGCAACAAAGAGTAGCCCCCGCTCGCCGCAACTAGAGAAAGCCCACGCGCAGCAACGAAGACCCAACACAGCCAAAAATTAAAAAATTTATATTAAAAAGTTGTGGAAAATGAATATACGAGAAAATGATAATAACGTAAAATCATTATTGAGAGTGTCCAACTCAAAAACCTAGGAAAGAACTACAGAGCAAACCCAAATAGAGGGAAAGGGAGGACAAACTGGCCAAAAACACAGCGCCCAGCAGAAAATGACCATGGTGTTTAGGCATCAAAAAGGTTAACGGTGGCAGAGTAACATGGAAGCTAAGCTTCTGAGGACAAGGCCAAACACCGTACCACAAATGGACCAATGAGGAGCCTCCCATCTCGGGGACAGTTGAGAAAAACGCCACCATCACACCCCCCATCCCCGATGCCATTTACATGCTAGAATTTGACCCTGTCAGCATGCCGCCTCCATGGCCTCAAGTTAACTGCTCTTTCCAAATTAGCCTTGGGATGGGGCCCAGGTCATCTCTCTGGACCCTGCTGTGAGGAAAGCCAGGCATTTAAGTTTTCTGAGCTCTAACGGATGAAAGCAGGCTCTCATGAGGTTGGAACTCCAACATCCATCCCTGAGGGCAAAGAAGGGTCAGAAAGGACCTTCTCTAACCCAGTGAAAAGCATCTACAAAGCCACAGCAACGATCACTTTCGGTTGTGAAACTTTAAGAATGTTCTCTTTAAAATCCCTCTGCGGTCAGGAACAAATCAAGGATGCCCACCATAACTGCTTCCATTTTGTGGCGTATGAGACAGCTGAGCCAGCGTAGTGTTACAGGCTGAACCGTGTCCCTCCTAATTCCTATGTTGAAGTCTTAACACCCAGTAACCCAGAATGTGACTATTTGGAGATAGGGCAGTTAAGGAGGTAATTAAGGTTAAATTAGGTCATTAGGGTGGGCCCTAATCCTATATGACTAGTGACCTTATAAGAGGTGGAGATCAGGATACACACACAGAGGGAAGACAGCCATCTACAAGCCAAGGAGAGAGGTTCAGAAGAAATCGACCCTGACGACACCTTGATTTTGAATTTCCAGCCTCTAGAACTGTGAGAAAATAAATTTCTGTTGTGTAAGCCGCTCAGTTTGTGGTATCTTGTTATGGCAGTCCTAGCAAACTAACACAACAAGAAAAAGACGCAAAAGATATAAGGACCAGAAAGGAAGAAACGCAAGTGTGATATGATTATCTGCGTTAGGAAAGGCAGGAGAATCTACAAACTGCTAGAACTAATACAAGCTCAGTAAAATTGCCAGACGTGAGATCTACATACAAGAAAGTCAACAGGACTCCTCTTAATATGCCAACAACAATTAGAAAACAAACAGGTATGTTCATTAACTGTCCCTCACTGTGCAGACAGATGAAAAAGTTGAGATATATTTGTCCACATATCAAGGGAACACTACAAAGTAATTAAAATAAATGGGCTGGATCTGCACAAATACATCTCAAAAACACAAGTCTGAATTAAAAACCAAAAAAGCCAAGTTACAAAGAAACAGATACTTTCTATCTATTCATTTTTAATACACACACAAAATCACGGAGATGCATATAAGTACAGAACAGATAAATCCACAGCAAGGGTGTTTATGTTAAACATTTCATCTTGGTGATAGGAACATAGATGTTTGCCATATTATTTTCTGTACTGTCCTGTATTTTTGAAAGGCTTCATTTTTTTTTTGGATAAAAATAAAAACCTCTTGAGGTCCAGAAAAATGCAAACATTAAATTCTAAGGGGCTCATGATGTTTTAAAAAGTCCCACAACACGGTTCTCTACTATCTGTACACACATGCTTTTTCAGGGGACTTTAACCTCACTCCCACACTACTACTACCCCAGCAGGAAGGGAAAACCAGCAAAGAAAGCGATTTAATTTCCAAGACATTGATTTTCAAGTCAGAATAAAAACCAACTTTAGGTAGTGCCCTTTTCTCAGGGCTGTGATCCACTATAATCTGAAAGGTGTCAGGGATAAATATACCACATTCTCCACCTGGGAGTAATCAGGGAGATCATTAAAGAGAAGATTCAGCCTAGTCAAAAGAGCAACGCAGGATTATAGGCACCAGGGGCAATACGGTTCACATTCAAAGTCAAGTTAGGACCACGATAGGGATCCCTTGGATAAAGCCAGGGATTGATAATGTCATGGAACCTTTATTGCTAGGTTAAAAAAGAAATCTTAGATCCAGTTAAAAACCTGCACTGGCCCCACCTATGCTTATTAGCAGTAACCTTCCCCACTCATCCATCCCCTCTCTATGCCTAGGATAATGACTCAAGCTTCCACTTCCCAGCCTTTTCCTAAGGGGAAAAAACAGTCAAGAATACCTAATAAAAAACTGTAGTGCAAAGGGCAGGGAGAGTTCATGTGTTTAATTTTAGTCAGTTACCAGGTTTTTCTTGAGCCCTGGCCAGAGTTATTCTGGTTCTGGCATGGGGAATCTATTTTGCATGGGTGTGGGTTAGATTAAAAACAAAGAAATAAACAAAACTCTCACAACAGGCACTCAAAGAACATGTCCCTAACTGAATCCATGAGGTCACCAGACAAGCACTGACCACTGATCCAACCAGGACACCTGCCAGGACGTTCTGGTAAAGACGAGGGTTTCCCACGACACAGAAAGGGACAGGGGAGGCAGCTAACAGAATCACCGTCTCAAATCCTCTGCCACTGCCTCCTTCAGATGGAAGTATTAAGCAGTGTTGGAGAGAAAAAAAAAAAAATCCCACTTTCAAGAGACCCATGGATGAAAGAGAACCATGTTAAGCTCCCCTGGAAGAATAAAATATTAAATAACAGATGAGGTGCTTAAAATATTATGTTACTCCATTTATAAGTGTGTCACTATTGGTTCATTTGTTATATATACAGCCCTTTTTTTCCAAGGGAAAGCAGAATGTCCATTAAACAATTTGATCCTTGTAAAATCAATGGCAGCAAAGTGAGTCAACAGGACGAGGACGCCTGTCCTTTACCCAGCAAGGTTGATAGCTAAACCACTGCAAAAGACTTCCAAGGATTAAATTGTGAAAGCCAAGATCTGGGTTTTAAAACATGCAGCAAAGGTAGCTTCTGATTCACAGCAGATTCTTTGGAAAACAGTACTCCATTCAACCCCGAGACCCTCCTCATCTCTTATATGCTCCCTCCTATAGCTATCTGTGTACTTTTACTACACACTGTCTCTTTGACCAGAGCGTAAGCTCCATGAGGGCAAGAACCGTGTTTTGTCCATTTCTGCACATCTAGTAGGGCCTAAAATGATACCCTGCATAGAGTCAAATGCTCAATAAACATTAGCTGGGTTTAAGCAAATCCAGCCCAAAGAGGCCTAGTGAAAGAGAAGGAAGATAAGAACTACAGTCTGGAAGGAGGCCTGTTCAAGAGAAATACACATTTAAAATGTTAAAAGATGAACAGCCATCCTTTGCAGGCCAGAGATAAAATGTTCCTCTAAGTAAAACTGAGGAAGGGAAGTACCAGAGTTTCCTCTGGCAAGCTTCTGAAAAGATAAAAGAATGTCTGGTTTGAGTGATAATGTGTTACAGGCTTAAGCAAGAACAGGTGAAAAAAATCTGATAAAACCATGAAGCTGCTGGTAACTCAACGAAGAGGGAACCAGGCTTGGCCAGGCTGCTTCACAACTCATGGCTACAAAGGTGGCTTTAAAATATGGAAGGCTCAAAAAGAACAGGGAAGATAAAGGCATTATCCTCAACTCGTTCTTTATTGTACATGGTCTCTTACTCCTATTATGTATTTATGGAGTGCCAACTACTGGTGAGCCATCGAGGTTAAGAGAAACACCCCAGTCATCGCTACTCAGGAGTTGGCCTTGCCTTGTGTTCTCATTAGCTGTTCAACCCGCTATACGCCTAACCTGGAGAGAGGCCGGTACATCAAGTGTCTCTCAGGAACCGTTTATTATAACCTCTCAAAGAGCAGTCAGTTTCAGTTGCTCTCTGAGAAGTCACAAAGACTCCTGAATGAAAAACATCAGGATTCAAAAACAGATAACCATTTTGTAGAAATGGACAAGCTGACTGTAAAAATTTAGATGGAAATATAAGGACCTAGTATAGCTAAAAAGATTTTGAAAAAGAACAAATTCGAAGAACATACACTACCAGATTTCAAAACTTAACTATAAAGCTGTAAGTAACCAAGATAATGATAGTTATATAAATCAATGGAACAGAATTGAGTCCAGAAATAATCCTTTACATTTATGGCCAGTTGATTTTGCCAAGTGAATTCAGTGGGGAGAAAGAATGGTCTTTTCAACAAATGGGGCTAAGACAATTGAATGTACAAGTGGTTCTTTAAAAAAAAAAAAAAAAAAGGAGCTGAGACCCTTACCTCATACCATACCCCAATATTAACTTAAAATGGAATAGAAACATGTGTAAGAACTAAAACTATAAAACTTCTAGATGAAATCACAGGAGAAAATCTCTGTGATCTTTGGATTAGACAAACATCTTTTTACATATGACAACAAAAGCATGATCAATAAAAGAAAACCATTGGGGGCTTCCCTGGTGGTGCAGTGGTTGAGAATCTGCCTGCTAATGCAGGGGACACGGGTTCGAGCCCTGGTCTGGGAGGATCCCACATGCCGCGGAGCGGCTAGGCCCGTGAGCCACAACTACTGAGCCTGCGTGTCTGGAGCCTGTGCTCCAAACAAGAAAGGCCACGACAACGAGAGGCCCGCGCACCGCGATGAAGAGTGGCCCCTGCTTGCCACAACTAGAGAAAGCCCTCACACAGAAATGAAGATGCAACATAGCAAAAATAAATAAATAAACTCCTACCCCCAACATCTTAAAAAAAAAAAAAGAAAACCATTGATAAACTGGACTCAATCAAAATTTAAAATATTTGCTCTTTAAAAAACACCATATAAGAAAATGAAAAGACAAGCCATATATTGGGAGAAAATATTCTCAAATCACATATCCGGAATACACAGGGAACTTTTAAAACTCAGTAAGACAACAGCCAACCTGGTAAAGAACAAATGGGCGAAGGTATGAGTAGACATTTCACCAAAAAAGATATATGAATTGCTATTAGGCACACGAGAAGAGGCTCAACATCATTAGTCACTGGGGAAATGCAAATAAAAAACCACAATAAGATACCACTACCCACCTACTAGAATAGCTATAAATTCATAAGACTGACAATATCAGGTGTCTTGAGGATGTGAGAAAATTGGAACCCCTATCCACTGCTGAAATGTACAACCACTTTGGAAAAGTCTGTTTCTTAAAAGGTTAAACAAAGACCTGCCATGTGGAAACACATATCCACATAAAAACTTACACATGAATGTTCACAGCAGCATAATTCATATTTGCCTTAAACTAAAAACAGTCTAATTGTCTACCACCTGGTGAATGGACAGACAAAATGCAGTAAGTTCATACAATGGAAAACTATTTAGCATTAAAAAAGAACAACACGCTCAACATGGAGGAACCTAAAAGAAGGAAGCCAAATGCAAAAGACTTCATATTGTATAATTTCATTTATAAGAAATTCCCAGAAAACACAAATCCAGGACAGCAGATCAGTGGGACTGAGCAGGGACTGACTACAAACAGATATAATGTAACTTCTGGGGGGATGGAAGTGTTACAAAATTGGATTTTAGTGATAGTTGTACAACTCTGTAAGTGAAAATCTTTTGGGATACTTTCTAGTAGAAATGGAGTTTTCAGGCAGAGAACTAAGAAAGGGATTTCTCTATAACAGTGCTTTTCCAACTTTAGCAAGTATAAGAATCACCTGGAAAACCTGTTAAAACCCAGACACCCCAGATATCCTCCCATCCCAGATATGGATTCAGAAGGTCTGGGATGGGGCCCATGACTTTGCATTTCTAAGAAGTTCCCAGAATACTCAGTAAAATTAGATTCCAAAGTCCCACCAGAGATCTATTACACAGCCTCTTCAGGAGAGGAGGGCCTGGGAATCCACACCTCTTACAGGGAGAGTCACCCCCGGTATCCATCCACAGGGGATTGGTTCCAGGACACCCTCACCCCCTGCCCCCGCAGCGGAAACCAAAATCCATGGATGCTCAAGACGCTTACATAAGATGCATAAAACCTACATACATCCTCCCATACGCTTTAAATCATCTCTAGATTACTTACAATACCTAATACAATGTAAACACTATGTAAATATTCAATAGCTACCAGTGAGTGGCAAACTCCAGTTTTGCTTTTTGGAACTTTCTGGAATTTTTTCCATGGTTGAATCCATGCATTGGGCACCTGCGGACAGAGAGGGCCAACTGTATAGGGAGAATCCCATGCTGAATCTCATGGTTCAGCACTTCATGAACCACAACACTCTCATATACAATTAATTCCAGTAGTTTCAAGAGTAAAACTTGTGTGTTCCTGTTTTGAAAATGATAAAGTAAATGTCCTCTATTTTAAATGGTTCAAAATCAGAAGGGGTTCTGCCTTAGGCCTTTCTAAATAAAGTAATGTGCAGAGAAGTAAATTGTATTTATTCAAGGCATTCTAAATATGCCTCCACATTTTTAAAAAAAATTTCTCCTTTAAAAATGTTTAGGCCACTTTTCAGGCTGAATCTAATTTTAAATCTGTTCAGATGCAAGATCACATGTCTTTCTGAATTCTTAACAGGGATGTGCAATTGTCTGATCCATAGGCTCACAATTCTGGCTACCACAGAAAACCCTCAGCAGCAGTGGTGCCATTTTTAATGGTTCAACTCAGTAACTACTGGAGTCCAATGCTCTGCTATCACAGAAGACACAGACACAGAAGACCAAGCTCGTACTGGGAATTCACCATACTTTTTAGTATCATAAAAAACAATAGTACTAAACATCAGCGTGTGCGGGAACAGACGGGGGAAATTTTTACAGAGGTAGGACTGTGTTCTAGAAAAAAATGAAACAGCGCTTAAATTATTTTCAATTTCTCTGATCACTATGGTTCAAAGGAGAGGGAGTGGTCTCGCACATCGTATGCCATGTTGCAGGAGCCAGAAAGAGCCAGGCTGAGTGCTTAGAAGAGCACACACGGGACTTCCCTAAGAGCACCTCACCTCACCGTTTCTTCAGATTCTGACTGAAATGGCCTGGGGTGGGGCTCAAGCTCTCCAGAGGAAGGATTCAATGATAAATTATATTTCTAAAGACAGTCACAACAATACTGTCCATCCCACAGGCTTCTCTGCAATGGCCCCTCTCCTAGCCCAGATTCCTGTTTAGACCCACAGAATGTGGAGGAAATGACAGCAAGTAACTTCTGAGGCTGGACCCTAAGAGAACGTCAGCTCTGCTTTCACTGCTTGGAATGCTTGCTCTTGGAATCCAGCTCCCAAGTAATGAAACCCAAGCTAAACAAGTGGTGAGAAAGCTACTTGGAGAGGGAGAGATCCTTGCCTCCTAGCCACGCCCACCAAGGTCCCTGTCCTGTGAGTGAAGCCATCTTAGATGTTCCACCCCCCCATCACCATCAACTACAATCTCATGAAATGCCCCACCTGTGACCACACAGAGACGAACCAGCCAGCTGAGCCCTGCCTCAATTCCTGAGACACAGAATTATGAGCAAATATAAAATGGCTGTGTTCTAAAGCCATTAAGTTTTGGGGTAGGTTTTGTTACCTAACAATAGAGTATAAAAATAGGTTTCAAGTCTGCTCTCAAACGTTTTTCTAGGTAAATGGTGTGCAGACTGTAGTTAACATGTATGGACTTGGTCTCTATACACCTCAGGGGTGGGAGGAGTCTGAAATCTAGCTACCGGGGAAAGAAGATAAGTGTTCATAAGTCAGTCCCAATCTGCTTCACAGACTTTTTCACATCTGTCGGCAAAAGATTTTGTTGCTTCCCAAATAGTATATTAAAAAATCAAGTTACATGAATGTTTTATGTTTTTCTAAAGGCCAAATCAGACACAGGACTGCCACTGCACACCAACCTATCAATGTGATTCCACTCAAGAGTTTACTGAAACAGAAGGAACAAAAGACCCTAAAGACATAGCTTTCTACAGTATCATCCAGTCTGCTCTTCCCTCTGTATACCAGCACCCCTGTCAATTTTACAATAGGGAAGAGAATTTAAACCCTATCACATCTAAGATGCGACCCATCACAAAGGCTGCACAAGCAGATGCTGAGTCAGGCAGATTCAAATTCTGGCTTTGTTGTTTCCGGTCTATAAGATGGGAAGTTTGGCACTGAATGAGCACTCAAGAAATGTCAAGTTCATGTTTACCTTCTCTCTTCCCTCCCAAATCAATGCAACTGAACCTATAAAGTATTGCATAGCCCAAGGATTTTCTTGAACATCTAAGCAAACACGATAAAGAAACTGAATCACATATGGCTCAGTTCATAGTGCTCAGGGGAATTAAACATAAGTATCCAGGTACACTGAATAAATCTTACTGATCCAAGTACCATACAGGTATTACTATCCTTTCAAGTGTTTATAATTTCAACATCTGAGAAAGAAAATTAGTGAAGTTGCTTCCATATTTGTAGACAGGTTGTCCAAAAATTTTTAAATGACAGAGCAGATAACTTAGCTGCCAGAGAACAGGCCAGTCTTGTCTAGAGACAGATCCTTAAAAGGAGAAGTGCAGAGATGAGCTCTGAGCCTAAAGCAGCTATGCAAGTCTTAATGATCCCAACTCAAAACTGAGAGCTGGCTAGTGAACACTTCAGTGCTGGGAAGTAACAAGTCCTTGAGTTTATGGCTTGAGAGAGAGGAAGGCTTTGGTTGAAACAGGACAAATAGTCTTCATATTCAGAAGGATGCTAACAGGTAGAGGAGCTTAGTTCTGCCAGGGTTTAGGAGACCAAAGATTCCCAATATGATCCCTGATTCTTATATAAGGTAGTAAGTTGAATCTTCTACTCTAACTGGCATCAAATTGATACTGGCAGCCTCCTACTATTTATAGCTCAGTCTTCACCTGTCTCTGTTATACTGAAATTTCCTCACCCTTATAGTCACCTGAACCACAGAACCAGAAAAATAAGACTATATGTGCTTTCAGGTCTCAACTTAATATGATTTGCTCAAATCTTATAATGTCTGCTCTATGAACTGTGAAATCTCAATTTTATTATTTAGGGACTACTCACTCACCCTCCTCTCAGGTACAGTAGTTGAACTTGAGGCAGCAGTGAAGGACTTAGAAATCTTCGGCTGAAGGCAAATAAATGGAAGAATACTGTTGCAAGGTTCTTAGCCTATCCATGAAGTAGTATAAGACTAACTGAAGATACACTATGGTAAGTTAAAAATGTAGGATGTAAAACCTATAGCAACCCCTAAAACAAAAATAAGCCAAAGAGGTAAAAAGCTAACAAGCTCATAGTGGAGATAAAATAGAATAAAAAATTCTCTTAGTCCAAATGAAGTCAAGCAAAGAGGATAAAAAGAAACAAGGAACAGAGACAGAAAACAAGCAAGACGGTCAACTTAAACCCAATCATACTGATAACTGCATTAAATGCAAACATTCCAGTTAAAAGGCAAAGATAGTCTGGATAAAAGCAACACAAAATTGTATGTTTTCTCTAAGAAACCCATTTTAAACAAGAAGATACAGATAGATTAAAAGTAAAAGGATAGAAAAAGATAACCACGTGAACACTAATCAAAAGAAAGGTGGAGTGGCTACAATTATTGCTGGAGATTTTAACACTCTGCCCTCTATCACTGATAAAACAAGTAGACAGAAAATCAGTATAGTTCCAGAAGACCTGAAAAACACCATCAACCAAATTGACCTAACTGACATTGATAGAAGATCTACTCAAGAACAGCAGAAAACACATTCTTTTCAAATGCATGTTGAATGTTCAGCAAACTAAAACATATTGAGTCACAAAACAGATCTCAAAAAAATTTAAGAGGATTCAAGTCATACAAAGTATGTTCTCTGATCACAACAGAATTAAACTAAAAACCAATACCAGAAAGTTATCTGGAAAATCCCTAAATATCTGGCAATTAAATATGATACTTCTAATAACCTGTAAGTTATAGGGGGAAAAAAATCACAAAAAATTAGAAAATATATTGAAATGAATGAAAATAAAAGCACACTATATCAAAATTTATAGAATTCACAATATTTTTAAACGTTAAATAAAATAGTGGGTTTTTTTGTTTGTTTTCAGCAAAACATTCTCTTATTTTATTTTTATCTCAGCAAATGTTCTCATTTGGCACCTGACCGGCATCAAACCAAAGCCCTTAGGCCAACAGGCGTGGCCTGAGACCATCTGCAAACTTCCCATGTGTAGGTCTCAATGGCTATGCGCCTCAGAGCACCTGTTCCACTCTCTGGTCCCTTAGGGTGGCCTAAAGGTCTCAGGTGCACTATGCCGGCCACGAGGTAGTGGAAAAGTCGTGACACTGCAATCTGCTGGGATAGGAAGACAAGCAGCGCATTGAAAGCAAGTTCTTTTCTCAGGCAACAGATATCCAGATAGGGTCCCGATCATGCTTATTCAACATACTCCGGGCTGCCTGGGCTGGAATGAAGAAAGAGCCATCCTTCCCAGCGCAACTGGGGAGGAGACACAAGCGGGCTTACACTTTTTAGAGCTCAAGCATCTAAGGAAGTCTTGTCTGGGCAGATGGGGCAGTAAGCTCTCAGGTCAGCACTGCTGGCCAGGGGAGATCCGAGTCCAGCTTTGCAGCCTTTGCACAGTGGGTACTTTCCCAGGAGCCATGAAAATACTCAGAGCCCATCAGGACATTTTACTTATATGCAGTTTCCAACTGTCAGAGGAGTTCAGGACTGTCTGGCCTTCTCAGGATCCTTCTCAGGATCTCAATTCAAGATTAGCTATTCAAAGCATGAAATAAGAGGGGACACATTTTAAGAATCAAGGCTGCTCTTTTTAGCCCTGCTGAGGGAACAATTTCAGAGATGACTGATAGAGAGAAAGCTGGGCACCCAGCAGGGCACAAGCTGGCTTTCAGACCCAGAATTCTCCTCTGGTGCAGCAGGACCTCAGCCTGGGGTCCCGCATTCTAGCTTATCTTCTGCGAGGCTAGTTGACCCGGCAGGCACGGATCATGAGCAGCTGCAGGAGAATGAAGACCGGAGACGTGATCAGGCCGAACCAGAGTTCCCGAGTCGGCTCCACCAGCTTCTGGCACAACAACATCTCGAAGACGAACTTCAGGCTAAGAACCGTGAGGAACCAGAAAAGGCGGAGCATGGCCAGCCGCTTCTCTCCATCCTGAAAGAGGCGCACGGAGATGATAGTGGTGATGTAGGTGCTGAGCCCGTCAGCGGCGAAGAAGGGCACGAACACGTTCCACCAGGAGAGGCCGGGAGCCAGGCCGTCCACACGCAGGGCCAGCAGCACGGAGAACACCAGCAGGGCCAACAGGTGCACGAAGATCTCGAAGGTAGCGAAGCCCAGCCACTGCACCAGCTCCCGGAGCGAGAAAAGCATCGCGCCGGTTGAGCGCGGCCGATGGGCCCACCCGTCAGGCTGCGTCGCCACTCCCCAGGGGCCTCGCTGGCGCCTGCCGCTGTCGCTGCCGCGGCCAGCGAGAGGCAGAAAGCGGCCCCGCCTGCCCCGGCCCTCGGCCCCAGTATGCAGCCGATCCCCCGGCCCCCGCCCGGTACCCAGCACTGGCCACCAGCCGACGACCGCCTTGCTCGGATGCCATGCCCCGCCGGGCGCGGCCCAAGGGCCTAAAATAGTGTTTATAGGGAAATTCATGGCTTTAAATGCTTATTTTAGAAAAGAAGAAAGGTCTAAAATCAGTGATTTAAACTTCAAGCTTTAGAAGCTAGGAAAAGAAGAGCAAATTAAACTGAAAGAAGGAAGAAATAAAAAGCAGAAATCAACAAAATAGAAGAGAGAAAAACAATAGATTCAATCAATGAAACCAAAAGCTGGTTCACTGAAACAATTAATAAAATTGATAAATCTCTAGGCAGACTAATCAGAAAAAAGAGAAGACACAAATTTCCAAAGTCAGGAATGAAAGACGGGTAAACATTCTTACAGCCGCTAAAAGTATAAAGAAATATGACAAACAACTTCTTGCTGATAAATTCAACAACTTAGATGAAATGGACAAATTACATGAAAAAGACAAAACTACTAAAGCTTATTTGATAAGAAACAAATAAACTGAATAGCCCTATACCTGTTAAAGAAATTAAATTTTTAGTTAAACTTTTCTAAAAAGAAAATTCCAGGCCCAGAAGACTTTACTGGTGAATTCTATCAAACATTTAAGAAAAAAAAAATACTACACAACATCGTCCAGGAAATAGAAAAGAAACACTTCCCAAATCACTGTATGAGGCCAATATTACTGGTACCAAAACAAGACAAAAACATTACTTGAAAAGAAAATTACAAATACTCCTTATAAGCATAAAAGTAAAACTCCTTAGCAAAATTTTAACAAACTGAAATGAATAACATATAAAAAGAATAATATATCATGACCAATTGGATTCTTTTACTCTTAGAAAACAATGTTATCCATCATATTAACAGAATAAAGGAGAAAAATCTTATGATCATCACAACAGATGCAGAACAAGCATTTGACAAAACTCAACAGCCACTGAAAATAACAACTCTCAGCAAACCAAAAATAGAAGGAAACTTTATGAAACAGCTAGCATCATACTTAATAATGGGAGACTGAATGCTTCCTCCTAAGGCTGGGAACAAGCCAAAGATGCCTGTCTCACTACTTCTGTTCAACATTGTACTGTAGATCCTAGCCACTGCAATGAAGTAATAAAGCATACAGATTTAAAAAGAAGTAGTAAAGCTGTCTTGATTTGCAGATTATGTAGTTATGTGTGTAGAAAGTTCTATGGACTACACAAAAGCTACTAGAACCAGCAAGTTAACTTAGCAAGGCCATAAGATACAAAATCAACACACAAAAATCAATCATATTTATATGGCAATAAACTACAGGAAAATGAAGTTTTTTAAAAAAATATTTTCCTTATTTATTTATTTATGGCTGTGTTGGGTCTTCGTTGTTGCGCGTGGGCTTTCTCTAGTTGCAACGGGAGAAGGCTGCTCTTCGTTGCAGTGCGCGGGCTTCTCTTGCGGTGGCTTCTCTTGTTGTGCAGCACGGGCTCCAGGCACGTGGGCTTCAGTAGTTGTGGCACGTGGGCTCAGTAGTTGTGGCTCACAGGCTCTAGAGCACAGGCTCAGCAGTTATGGCGCACAGGCTTACTTGCTCCGCAGCATGTGGGATCTTCCTGGACCAGGGCTCAAACCCGTGTCCCCTGCACTGGCCGGCAGATTCTTAACCACTGCGCCACCAGGGAAGTCCCAGAAAATGAAGTTTTTAAAAGTACCCTCAACAGATATGATACCAAAAGCACAGGCAACAAAAATAAAAACAGATAAATTAGACACATCAAGATTTAAAACCTCTGTGCATCAAAGGACACAACAGCGTGAAATAGCAACCTACGGAATGGGAGAAAATATTTGCAAATCATACATCTAATAAGGGGTTAATATCCAGAATATATAAAGAACTTCTACAGCTCAACAAAAAACAAATAGCCCAATTTAAAAATAGACAGAAGACTTGAACAGAATTTCTCCAGAGAAGATATATGGATAGTCAACAAGCACATGAAAAGATGCTTAACATCACTAATGATTAGGGAAATACAAATTAAAACCACAATGACCTATCACCCTACACCTGTTAGGAAGTCTATTATCCAAAAGACAAGACATAACAAATGCTAGTAAGGATGTGGATTAAAGAGAAGCCTCGTACATTGTCGGAGGGAATGTAAACTGGTGCAGCCACTGTGGAAAACAGTATGGCAGTTTCTCAAAAAATTAAAAATAAAATTACCATATGGTCCAGCAATACCACTTCCTTGTATACATACAAAAGAACTGAAAACAAGGTCTCAAAGAGATATTTGTATATCCGTGTTCACAGCAGCATTATTCACAATAGTCAAAATATGGGAGCAATGCAAGTGTCCATCGATGAATGAATGGTTAAACAAAATGTGATATGTGTGCAACAGAATATTAATCAGCCTTAAAACGGAAAGAAACTCTGGCACTTGCTATAAATGGACAAACTCTGAGGATATCAAGCTAAGTGAAATAAGCCAGGTTACGGAAAGACAAACACCATATGATGTAGCAAAGACAAACACTTACATGAGGTAGCAAGAGTAGTCAAACGTATAGAAACAGAAGTACAATGGTGGTTTCCAAGGGCTGGGGGAGGGAGAAATGGGGAGTTGTTGTTTAATGGGCACAGAGTTTCTGTTTTTCAAGATGAAAAAGTTCTGGAAATTGGTCACACAACAATATGAATATACTTACCACTACTGAACTGAACCCTTAAAAGTGGTTAAGATGGTAAATTTTGTTATGTGTATGTTCACCACAATTAATTTTTTAAAATAATTTTAATGTGAAATTCTTAGAGATAAATGTTTAAAAATGTGTGCAAGACCTTTATTCTAAAACTGTAAAAGATTGCTGAGAGAGATTAAAGATCACTTAAATAAATGTAGAGAAAATCACTTTCATGGATTGGAGGTTGCAATATTAAAATTCATTCATAAATTTCACTCAATCCCAATCAAAATTCCTGTAGGCTTTTTTCCTAGAAACATATAAGCTGATTCTGAAATGTATATGGAAATTCAAAGGATTGAGAATACTCTAAACAATAATTTCAAAGAATAAGGTAGAGGATTTACAATATCAATATTTGATTTCAAGACTTACTATAACACCACAATAATCAAAAGAGTGTGGAATTGGCATAAGGACAGACATATAGAGCAGGACAGAATACAGTCCAGAAGTAGGCCCACAGATATATGGTGACTAGTTTCTCTTCTTTTCCTTATTCCTTTCTTTCTTATTTCGGTAACACTGGTTTATAACATATATGTTTCATGTGTACAACTTTATATTTCTACATCTGTATACACTATAGCATGCTCACCACCAAAAATTTAGTTGCCCTCTGTCACCATATAGTTGATCACTTTTACCAATTTTGCCCTTCCCCTCTCCTCTGCCTCTTCTTCTCTGGTAACCACTAATCTGTTCTCTGTATCTACGCGCTGGTCTTCCTTTGGTTTGTTCTTTTTTTTTTTTTTTTTAATTTATTTATTTTTTGCGGTACGCGGGCCTCTCACTGTTGTGGTCTCTCCCGCTGCGAAGCACAGGCTCCGGACGCGCAGGCTCACGGGCCCAGCCGCTCCGCAGCACGTGGGATCTTCCCGTACCGGGGCACGAACCCATGTCCCCTGCATCAGCAGGTGGACTCTCAACCACTGCACCACTAGGGAAGCCCCTGGTTTGTTCATTTTGTTTGTTTATTCTTCATATTCTACATATGAGTGAAATCATACAGTATTTGTCTTTCTCTGACTTATTTCACTTAGCATAATACTCTCAAGGTCCATCTATATTGTAGCAAATGGCAAGATTTCATCTTGTTTTATGGTTGAGTAGTATTCCATTGTATATATACCACATCTTCTTTATCTGTAAATAGAGTTTTTACAAAGGTTCCATGATAATTCAATAGGGGAAAGCACAGTATTTTCAACATTTGGTGCTGAAACAACTAGGGGGAAAAATGAACTATGAAAGCAAAGACAAGGCTTGTACATCAAAAACTACAAAACAGCTGAAAGAAATCAAGGAAGGTCTAAAAAACTGGAAAGACATCCCATGTTCATACACTAGAAGACTTTAATGTTGTTAAGATGTCAATACTCCCCAAATTGATCTAGAGATTCAATGCAATCCCTATCAAAATCTCAAGTGCCTTTTTCACAGAAATGGATAAACTGATCCTAAAATTCAAAGGAAATTGAAAGCAACCTCAAAAAGCCAAAACAATCTTGAAAAAGAAGAACAAAGTTGAAGGACTCATACTTCCTGACTTCAAAATTAACGACAAAGCTATAGTAATCATAACAGTATTGGCATAAGGATAAACACATAGACCAAAGGAATAGAATTGAGAGTATAGAAGTAAACCCAAATATCTATGGTTGATTGACAAGGGTGCCAAGACCATTCAACTGAGAAAGAACAGTGTTTCCAATAAATGATGCTGGAACAACTGGATATCCCCATGCAAAAAAATGAAGATGGACCCCTACCGCACACTACAGACAAAAATTAACTCAAAAGGGATCAAACACCTAAAACTATAAAACTCTTGGAAGTAAACCCAGGTGAATCTCTCTGACCTTAAATTAGACAACAATTTCTTAAAAGTACAAGAAACAAATGAAAAAAACAAATTAAGCTTCACCAAAATTTAAAACTTTTGTGCCTCAAAGGACACTATCAAGAAAATGAAAAGCCAACAGAATGGGTAACTTTTGGCAAATCATGTATCTGATAAGGGACTAGGATCCAAAATATATACAGAAAGCTTACAATTCAACAACAAAAAAACAAACAATCGAAATAAAAAATTGTCCAAGGACTTGAATAGACATTTCTCCAAAGAAGATATACAAAGGGGCAACAAATGAGAAAACATGCCTGACATCCTTAGGGAAATGCAAATCAAAACCACAATGAGATACCACTTCACAACCACAAGGATGGCTATTATCAAAGAAACAGATAATAACAAGTACTGGAAAGGATGCAGAGAAATCAGAATCCTCATGCACTGTGGGTAGGAATATAATATGGTGGAGTTTCTTTGGAAAATAATCTGGAGTTTCTCAGAAAAGACCAAACATAGTAACCATATGACCCAGCAATTTCAATCCAAGGTATATGCACAGGTGAAATGAAAACATATGTCCACACAAAAACTTGTACTTGAATGTCCTTAGCAACATTGTTTTTAATGCCCCCAAAGTGGAAACAATGCAAATGTAAATCAACAGATGAATGGATAGACAAAATCCATTGGAATATACAATGGAATATCATTCAGCCACAAAAAGGAATGAAGTACTGATATATGCTACAATATGAATGAACCTTGAAAACATTATGCTAAGTGAAAGAAATCAGACACAAAAAAACCACATATTGGGCTTCCCTGGTGGCGCAGTGGTTGAGAGTCCGCTTGCCGATGCAAGGGACACGGGTTCGTGCCCCGGTCCGGGAAGATCCCACATGCCACGGAGCGGCTGGACCCGTGAGCCATGGCCGCTGAGCCTGCGCGTCCGGAGCCTGTGCTCCGCAACGGGAGAGGCCACAACAGTGAGAGGCCCGCGTATCACAAAAAAAAAAACAAAAAACAAGAAAACCACATATTACATGGTTCCATTTTTATAAAATGTCCAGGATAGGCAAATATATACAGGTAGAAAGTAGATTAGTAGTTGTCTAGGCCTGGGGTAAGATTGAGAGAAACAGAGTTACTGCTAATGGTTATGGGGTTTCTTTCTGGGGTAATGAAAATGTTCTAAAATTTACTGTGGTGATAACTGCACAACTCTCTTAATACACTAAAAACCACTGAATTGTACATTTTAAATGGATGATTGGTATGGCATGTGAATTACATCTCAATATAGCAGTTAAATAAAAAAAAAAGTCAAGGGAGAAATCGGGGCTGGAGAGATGAATTTTGGAGTTATCAGCATATGTACAGTACTTATAACATTAGCCTCAAAAACTTCTCCAGGGTTGCGCTATACAAAAGAATGAGAAGTGGTCCAAGGACTAAGCCTCTATGTCCTTCAGCATTAGAGGTAGAATGATAAGGAGGAATCAGCAAAGGAGATAACATCAGTGAGAGAGGCAGGAAGAAAACCAGGTAAGCGTGGTATCCTGGAAGCAAGTGAACAAAGTGTTTCAAGGAGACCAACTTGTCAAATGATTCTGGCTTCCCCAAACTGAGAACTGAGAAGGGACTACTGATTTAGCAACATGAAGGTTCTCGGTGACCTCGAGAAGAGCAGTTCTGATAGAAAAGTGAGGGCAAATACATGATTACAGTGGGATCAAGGAGATTGGAAGGAGAAAAATCAGAGAATCAAGAAAAGAGAATTCTTAAGGAGTCTGCTCAAGAAGGAAGTAGAGAAACGGGTTGGTATCTGGAGGAAAAGTAGAATCAAGAGAATCTATGGTTGCTGTTTTCAAGATGAAAGAAACACCAACAGTTTAATGCTGATAGGAATGTGCCACTAGAGAAGTAACTTTTAAGAGAGAGGGGAGGAAGGCTGGAGCAACACTCTTGACTCAGCAAAGAGGAACGAAACCTAGTGCGCAAGTGGAGGCCTTGGGCTTTGCTGGGAGCATGGACGGCAAAGACCTACTAAATACAGGAAAGGGGAAATAGCACAGATGCAATTAGGTGCATAGATACGGCGGTGAGCGCCAATAATGTTTTCTCGATTAAACAGGAAGTAAGGTCATCAGCAAAGGCTGAGAAGGGACTTTTGAGAAGAGAGGAGAAGGTCTGGAACAATCCTCTAGGAGGGCAGGAGAATGAATAAACTGTAGAAATACAGCAGGATTCCCAGGCAGCACTAAGGGTCTCCTTGAGGTTAGTGATCGTGTATCAACAGTGAGGCCAGGGAATTCCCTAGCGGTCCAGTGGTTGGGACTCCCCGCTCTCACTGCTGAGGGCCCAGGTTCGATCATGAGTTGCGGACTAGGATCCCACAAGCTGTGCGGCACAGCCAAAAAAAAAAAAAACAACCAGCGAGGCCAGAGAACATGTTCAGAGTTCCCTCCAGCCAAGGAGAACACCCACAGAGCACACAGAGATTTGGATTCGACCGGAGTTGTGGTTTGGCCAAGCAAGTGTGACAAAGCAAAAGAGGGCAAGGGGACTGATAGTGTACTAGAAGAGGCAGTGATTATAATGACTGACTTGGAACTTAACATTATTTAAGGAGAAGAGTAAGGGCATGAGGGGGTGAGGGATGGAGAAGGAAATAGGATCAATGGACTATAGGACCTGTTGAGAGGACTGATGTTATGACAAAAAGCAGAAAAATGCAGTCACGGGTGGCAACTCTCACAGTTGACATGGTAAAGAAATGTGTTTTATTTCTCCATCATTTTATGAAAACACAAAGAATGCTACAGGCATTGGTAGTACTTGGTAGGAAGCACACAGGGTGGAAAAAGCCTCCCATAATTTAATTTCTGATGGCCAAACTGATTGCAATCTAATAACAATATGAGATACCATTTATTAGAGTCATATCACTTTCTACCTAATTAGGCTTGTTCCCTAACTGCTGGGGCTCAGTTTTGTCATCTGTTAAATGGGGATGATAACCATAACCACTTCCACAGGTTGAGGATTGAAAGAGTTAATATATGAGAAGTTTTTACAACTCTGCCCGGCACTTAGTAAGCAATAAATAAATGTCTGCTATTGCTAATACTGCTATAACATACTACTGTTTAAGATTGTGCATGTTTCTTATTTTTAAAAGCTGCAATAACCAACAAAAACAGACTGTTATAAAAGCAACAGTCTCAGTAGGGAAGAGTTCAAAGACTCAAGTATTAAGCCCGGCTCAGGCTCAAGTCATTACAGAATTCTTCCAAGTACTTTTCCCACTCTGCTCCAAGTTTCTCCACTTTCTGGGGACATGGGAGAAATAACACGTGCCATACAAAAGGGCTGTGAGCTCACAGGAACTCTACAAACATTAACTTTGCTGTTGGATAATGGGTTCAACTTCATCCAATACTCAATTTCTAGGTTCTGTGCCAGCTCCTTTACTTCCTACCCACATGGGTGGCCTTGATAGTCACATGGAATAGCAACATCTTAAAACAAAACAAAACAAAACACACACACACGAAAAAACCACCTTAGGAAAGGGTGCTTTTTCTTATTTAGGAACATTTCACGTGTCCATTTAGAAACACACCAGACTTCTTTTACAGTTCAAATGAGATGCCTGCTTGGTTACTGGTCATTTTCTTACTCCATAGGTCACTGGAGGAGGGAGGAGAGTCAGACATTCGCCTGCCGGTCACCTGACAGAGACTCCTCTGTGGGATGTAATCCCAGACATTGTCCAGGTCCCCGTGGATTGTTACAGGTCCCACCAGCATGCTGCCTGTTTGAAGCACCCCGAGGAAGCAAAAGCACCCATTGAGTGCAGAGCCCTAAGATTAGCTGCCTTGTACAGGCCTGGCTTGAAATGTCTCCACCCCTGCCTCCCACCTGTTGTTTTCTTTTAGGGCGGCTCAGATTGTGGATCCAAGGTAAAATTTTCTTATGCTCTAAGTCTAGCTATTGGCAGAAGCAATCATCCCATCAGAAGTAAAAATGGGAAGAAGCAGTGAACTCTGGAACGAGTTGGACATACTCAGATCGTCTCAGGATTGAGGGTGAAGGAGAGAAGAACAGGGGCCCTATGAATCCTATTGCCTGGTGTTATATATTTACCAAATATTCTCTGCATTTGGGGCTGAGCTCTGGGCTCTTTCTATTCTATAATTTAATTGCTCTACTGAGAACAAACTAAATTAACAGGAGGGGATATGTGATCTTTCCCTGCGGCATTCTTATAACAACTTACAGAGAAGTGTGACCAAATGAAAGATATGGTCTCTCTACCAAAGAGGTAAAAGGGTGAAAGCATTTTGGGGGCAAACTTCTTGGGCATCAACCTATTACATCATGAGTTCACCCAAACAGGCACGATGGCTGGGAGGTGGGCGGGGGGGATTTGCTCTGAATAGGTCCCTCCTCGCAGGTACAAATTTCTGGAGATAACAACAGAAACAAAAACAAAATAAAATCTACACATGCACATGGAATGACATGGAACAATGAAGAAAACATTAAATAAAAGACAGAGGTTGGGCTTCCCTGGTGGCGCAGTGGTTGAGAGTCCGCCTGCCGATGCAGGGGACACGGGTTCGTGCCCCAGTCCAGGAAGATCCCACATGCCGCGGAGCGGCTTGGCCCGTGAGCCATGGCCGCTGAGCCTGCACGTCTGGAGCCTGTGCTCCGCAACGGGAGAGGCCACAACAGTGAGAGGCCCGCATACCGCAAAACAAAACAAAAAACAAAAAACAAACAAACAAAAAAGACAGAGGTTGCGAAACAAGATAAGCAGAATGTGATTTCTACTGTTTTAAACATATCTACTAGTCCACGGGGGCAAAAATCTGGAGAAATACATACCAAAGGAATTATGGGGAACTTTTGCTTTCTATCAATACATCAATGTTTGAAATCTTTACAATGAATATTCTGATTATTTCTGTGATCAGGAAAAAAAACCCAGGAAGAATCCATGCTTCCAGATTTGCTTGAAAAACAAAAAACTGCTAACCTGGAAACCACAAAGGTCTGTTAACTTCTCTATTTCTGCAGAGCATCTATTAGTTCGTCCTTTCCAACTTTTCACCTGCTATAGGACATTTTTCTCTTTTACAGTTTCTTCTTTTTTCTTCTACAAATGCTGCCTCTGAATTCTTTCTAAATCCTTCCCAGTTGTCTTACAAGCCATCTTTTTCTTTTGGATTAATTTTCTTCCAGAAAGTCAACTCCAAGCTACCCTACAAATTCCACCAGGATGAACTAATAAGTAATGGATACTTTCTCATAAAAATTACCTTTATCTTCACCTCTAGAATTAACTTCCTTTTCCATGTGTATCTTCAATGAACAACTTTTATTTGGGTACCTACTCTATACCATGAGCCATGAATACTCCAGATAGAATTAGAAAAAAAAAAAAAACTTCCTCAACTACCATATTTGGTTCATAATGGTACTCTGCAATCAACGAGAACAATGTCCCTTCTCAGAATAGCAAACTCCAAACCTCAAATCCCTAACAAAGAACAGTAAACAGGTTTAGTCTCGCATGCCAACTTCAGCTAGTTAGTCTGACTTGGGGACCCAAGTACTGTGTTGAGAAGGATTCTGAGTCCATGTAGAGCTCCATAATAAAGAGTGAAGTACGTTTTTTTAGCAGTTCTTTGTCATAGGCAAAGAACAAGGTTGGGGTCACTGGCTCTTCCTTCTCTTCGCAACCTGTTGGGGCCAGGCTGGTATGACCCACATTGTTCTTATTTTTGGTCTATCTTGAGTTCAGTCGCTGTGAAATGTTGCTAAATTTGAAGAAGGTGTGGGTGTGTATATGTTGGGGGAGGGGGGGTTGGAGGAAAAAGGTACCTCTTTTCCTCTCTTGAGAATCTTTAACTGTTCTACTGCAACTCAGGAGAATGAGATGGCAATTTAAGGGGGTGGAGAAAGATGATTTCACTACAGGGAATTTCCAACCTGAGTCAAATTTCAAGTAATAAGACCTTGGGCTGGTTATCTCCAGTCACTAATGAACCCATCGTCCCTATTCTCAGTTTAATCACAATTGCATAAAATCAATAGACCCATGCAGTAATTTTTCTCCATGTTCCCCAAAGTTTATTCAACATCAGGTTCATTCACCTCTCTACTTACCCTCTTCCCGTGGTATCAAACTACAGGTAAGACAAGTAGGCTTGGGTTTACCATTTCATCCCGCAAATCATTCTCAGAATGCAATACCCTCTCTGAATTCTTCCCACATATAGACAGTACAGAATGGTGATAACTCTAAAGAAAGCCTTCTAGTTTCTGGTTATCAATAGGTTCACTTGATCTATTTTCTGAAACTACACACTTATCAATTCTCTGTCTACTGTGAGAATACTATGGAAGACTTCAGAACAGCACAGTCCGATAGAACTTTCTGCAATGATGGAAATGTTCTATATCTGTGCTGTCCAATTACAGTAGTCACTAGCAATTTGTGGCTACTGAGCACTTGAAATATGGCTAGTGTGACTCAAAGGAAGTTTTACATTTTAATTAACTGTAATTTAAATAGCCATAGGTGGCCAGTGGCTACTATACTGCATAGTGCTACTATACAGGACAGAAGAAAGAGAATAAATCCAGGCTCCCTGGAAAATGGAAAGCTCTAAAAGTTTATCCTGGAACTTCCCTCTGCATATCCTGAGTACAGAGGAAGAGTTAAGTCTTCTGTTGCCATAGAAACAGATCCTTGCCACAGCTGTGGGCCCCCAAGAGGTACAGTGCTCAAAGATTTCCCTATATGACTCAGGAGCTGCTCTTCCTCTGGGAGTAGAGAACAAAATGATGATGGGCTTACAGCTTCCTGCTTCCCTGTTCATAGTGCTTCTTTGCTCCACAGTGTAATGCCAGTGATAGGGCTTTACGGGATTTCTGAGCAGAAAGAGAACAGAAAGCAGCTAGCCAACCGCACTTACTTTCCCAAAGAGAAAAACAAACCATGAAGGTAAGGTGACTTACTCATTTAAAATTTTTTTTACACAATTGAAGGTAAAAAGTAAACAACCCACAAGGAATTTAAAATGTAGTTCAATGAAACATAAAACTCAATGAACAGGTTGAAAAACAGGTGAAGAAAGAATTACTATACTGAAAGGTAGAGACAGGAAATTACCAAGAGTGCAGCATACAGAAATAAAGAGTTAGAAAATATGGAACTGTTTAAGAAACATGAAGGATAGAAGAAAAAGGTCCAATACATGACTTCTAAGATTCCCAAAAGGAAAGATGGGAGAGAATAAAACAAAGGCAAAATTTGAAGAGATACATGGTTGAGAATTTCTCAGATTCTTTGAAAGACATGAACTCTCAGATTCAGGGACAAATAGCAAGCAAGAAAAATAAAAATAAATCAAACCCTGAACACACAACACAACAGTAAATTTGCAGAATACCATGAACAAAGCAAAGATTATAGGGACTTCCCTGGTGGTCCAGCAGTTAAGACTCCACACTCCCAATGCAGGCGGCCGCGTTAGATCCCTGGTCAAGGAACTAGATCCTTCATGCCACAACAAAGATTCTGCATGTCGCAACTAAAGATTCTGCATGCCTCAACTAAAGATCCCACATGCCACAACTAAAGATCCCACATGCCGCAACAAAGATCCCACACTCAGCAATGAAGATCCCACATGCCGCAACTAAGACCTGGCGCAGCCAAATAATAAATAAATAAATAAATAATTTTTTAAAAAAAGAAGAAGCGGGGCTTCCCTGGTGGCGCAGTGGTTGAGGGTCCGCCTGCCGATGCGGGGGACGCGGGTTCGTGCCCCAGTCCGGGAGGATCCCACATGCCGCGGAGCGGCTGGGACCGTGAGCCATGGCCGCTGAGCCTGCGCGTCTGGAGCCTGTGCTCCGCAACGGGAGAGGCCACAACAGTGAGAGGCCCGCATAACGCAAAAAAAAAAAAAAAAAAAAAAGAAGAAGAAAAGATTGTAAAGCAGCTAACAGAAAAAAACAAATTAACTGTAAGATCTGAGAATCAGACTTCTTAATTACAATACCAGATGCCAAAAGATAATGAAATAGAATAACTTTGTCCAACTGCTGAGAAAAAAATAACTGCCAACCCAGATTTTTATACCCAGCTAAATTACCATTCAATAGTTACAGCAAATAAAAACACTTTTTTAATTTGCAAGCAAAAAAAAGTGTTTATGCTTAATAAATTCTCACTGAAAAAAAACTTAACACCTACCTCTGGAAGAAGGAAATTTAACTCAGAAGGATGAAGTATGATGAAAGAAGGAACAGTAGGCAAAGAATTTGCTAAGCAGGTGGGTGACTCCAAACAAGCAGACTTTATCAAATAAGAACAGCAACAACTAATTCTAGAGTACAAAAATGAAGTGGAATTAGAATACTGAATCTTGGACTTCCCTGGTGGTGCAGTGGTTAAGAATCCACCTGCCACTGCAGGGGACACGGGTTTGAACTCTGGTCCAGGAAGATCCCACATGCCATGAAGCAACTAAGCACATGTGCCACAACTACTGAGCTTGTGCTCCAGAGCCCGTGAGCCACAACTATGAGCCCGTGAGCCACAACTACTGAGCCTGCATGCCCTAGAGCCTGCGCACCGCAATTAATGAGCCCATGCGCTACAACTATTGAAGCCTGCATGCTCTAGGGCCCACATGCTGCAACTACTGAGCCCGCATGCTGCAACTACTGAAGTCCATGCACCTAGAGCCCACAACAAGAGAAGCCACTGCAATGAGAAGCCCACGCACTGCAAGGAAGAGTAGCCCCCGCTCACTACAACTAGAGAAAGCCCGCGCACAGCAATGAAGACCCAAAGCAGACAAAAAAAAAAAAAAAAAAATACTGAATCTCAACAATGTGTAAGACAAACTGTGGGTTCTTTTTTATTTGGGAAGAGAGTAGAGATACTGATTTAACATTAGATTTTTTTTTCAAGTATGCAAGCCAAAAATTTAAGAGTAGCCTCTAAAAGAATTGAAAGCTTCCAGATGGTGATAAAGAAAACCCAAGTTATCTAACAGAAGGCAGGAAAGGAGAAAAATGCAAACAAAACATATGGTACATAACACAAAACAACATATTAAATAACAATATATTTAATAAGATATTAAATAATATATTTTATACTAATTAGATATTAAGTTAACATATAGTGGTATTCAGAATACTTTTTAAATGGATTTGGGACTTCTCTGGTGGTCCAGTGGGTAAGACTCCACTCTCCCAATGCAGGGGGCCCGGGTTCGATCCCTGGTTGGGGACTAGATCCCGCATGCCACGGCTAAGAGTTTGCATATCACAACTAAGAGCCCGCGTGCCACGACTAAAGATCCCACATGCCGCAACTAAGACCCAGCACAGCCTAAATAAATAAATATATTTTTTTAAAAATGGATTACACTTGCAAATTAAAAGTCTCAGATTAGGTTGAGGGGGGCTTCCCTGGTGGCGCAGTGGTTGAGAGTCCGCCTGCCGATTCAGGGGACACGGGTTCGTGTCCCGGTCCGGGAAGATCCCACATGCCGCGGAGCGGATAGGCTCGTGAGCCATGGCCGCTCAGCCTGCGCGTCCGGAGCCTGTGCTCCGCAACGGGAGAGGCCACAACAGTGAGAGGCCCGCGTACCGCACCAAAAAAAAAAAAAGTCTCAGATTAGGTTGAAAAAAAACCCAACTATCTGTCATTTACAGGAGACACATCTAAGACATTGGGAAACAGGGACTGAAAATAAAAGGACAGGAAAAGATACCAGCAAATAGTTACAAGAAGAAAGCTGGCATTAATACGAAAGAAAATAGACCAAAGAAAAAAGTATTACTAGAGATAAAGATGTTCTCTACAAAAGCAATTCTCCAGAAGGACATAAACAATTCTAAACAACCATATACTTGAGAAAAGTTCAAATTACACACAGCAAAATTTGACAAAATTATAAAGTGAAGTTGGCGAAGCCATGGTCAGAGAGAGTTTAACATAGTTCTCTCAGGAACTGGTAAATCAAGAACACCAAAATTTAGTAAGATAAGGAAGATTTGAACAACACAACTGATAAGCTTGATCTAAGGATATCAGAATCATATTTCACCCAACAATCAGAACACAATCTTCTCAAGCATGAATGAAATATTTATGGAAACTGACTATGCAGTGTGCCACAAATCAAGCATCAATAAAAACCAATCAGGATTATAGAGACTGCTCTGTGACTATAATGCAATCATGTTAGAGGCCAACTTAAAATTTTTTGGAAATTTTAAAATATACTTATAAATAACTCACGAATCAAAGAAATACTAAAAAGTAGAAAATACCTAGAAATGAATGATAAAGGAAACACTACAGATCAAATATCATGGGACCCAGGGACTTCCCTAGTGGTCCAGTGGTTAAGAATCCATCCTGCAATGCAAGGGACACCAGTTCGATCCCTGGCCAGGGAACTAAGATCCAATATGCCGCGGGGCAACTAAGCCCACATGCCACAACTAGAGAGGAGCCCATGTGCCACAACAAAGAGCCTGCACACCGCAATGAAAGATCCTGTATGCCGCGACTAATCCCCAATGCGGCCAAAAAATAAATATTTTAAAATAACATGGGACCCAGTTAAAGAAGTGCTCAAAGGAAAAATCTAGAGCCTTAAATGACTATATTAGAAAAGGAGATTAAAACGTAAATGAGCATAGGGTACACTTAATAAGTTAGAAAAGCATAAACAGTAAGCCCAATGAAAGTAGAAGGAAAGATAAAATACAGTTAAGAGTATAAAGCAATGAAATGTGGCAGGCAGAGGGGAGGCAATGGACAAAACCAAAAAATGCTCCTTTGAAAATAAAATAATAAAAAATAGGTCTGGCAAGACTTATCAAGAATAAAAAGAAAACATACAAATAATATTAGGAATGAAAAGGGGAACATAATATAGAGATAGACACAGAGGCTGTCTTGAAATATATGACACAAGAATAGAAAACCTGAACAGGCCAGTAACACTGAAGAACTTGAATCATTAGATAAAAGCCTACTCAACAAAAAAAGTCCTAGGTCCAGATAGTTTTACAGGAGAATTCTACATGTAAGGTCCACCAAGCATTCAAAATACAGGTATTTCCTTTGCCTTTATCTGTTTCTTCCAGATCCACTTTCCTCTCTGTTAGCCTTCTCTCCAGAAGAATAACAAGTCTGGACACGGTTTCCTTGCCTCCCAAACTTCTGTTGCATTTGGCCAATGGGAATCAAGAAACCTGAGGACAAGATGATAGAGACTGGGGGTACTTATTACCTGGTGCTCTCTGCGCTTTGCCATGGTATGGCAGTGGTTCCTTTCTCCTATGTAAGTCCACAGTTCTGTGGGACACCTCTCCCAGGGTTACAGTTCTCATCATGTTTGGTAATGGCTCCCTCCCCATGCACTTCAGATCTAGGTGTTATAAGAACTTCCCACTGTGGCCAGTCTCCAGATGCTTCACCATCCACTGTTAGTTCCTTTAATCCTGGCCACACCTTTGTAAACTGTCTGTTCAATTAAATTGGAGTGTGCCATCTGTTTGCAGCCAGAACTCTACTGCACCTTTATACAAACTCTTTGAGAAAAAAATGAACATACACTCCTAACTGCCTTATAAAAGGTTACATTAATCTTAATAACAAGAAAAAGATAGTATAAAAATTATGAGTGAAATTTTATAACATATGCAGAAATCCCAAGTAGAATATTAACATATTAAATCTAGCAATGTATAAAAATAGAACACATCACAACCAAGTAGGGTTTATTTAAAGAATATAACGATAGTTTAACACTACAAAATCTATTGATACAATTCACCTCAGTAATGAATTAAAGGAGAAGGACGATGTGAATAAATGTAAGGGAAATTTTGATAAAATAACCATTTGTGATATTTAATTTAACAAATTAAGTATAGAAGGAAATAAAGGCTAGCCATCGAAAACATACACAATGCTTCCAATGCAAGAAGCACTTCCTTTAATAGGAGGAAAACAAGGATGCCTATGGTTATAGAGTCAAATAAACTTTTTCCAGAGGAAATTGCCAGCAATCCTAAGGTAAGGAAGAGGAGTGACACACAAGAGAATTAGAAAAGGAGAAACAAAACAGTTATTATTTACCAACGTGATTCTCTTGGATTTTCTCTGTAGATGCTTTCCATTAAAACTATTAGACCTATAAGAGTTCAACAAGTCTGCTAAATATACCAGAAACCTGAAATAATTATAAAAAATTTTAAAAATACTATTTACGGCATAAACCAAAAAACTATAAGGTACCCAGGGGTAAATCTAACAAAAAAGATTCAAGATCTTTAGATAATTACTAAGCTTTACCCAGAGACATCAAATAATAATAAGAGGTTGCTTTCACTGATCACTTACTATCTGCTGGGCAATGTTTTGAGTGATGTGGATATATGCCTATAAGCTCATTTAATTGATACAATAGTACTGTATGATAGATATAATTATTATAAGCCTCACTTAACCTTAACCGCTACCCCACGCTGCCTCTCCTAAGAAGCGGTTTCACGTGTGCGTGAGTGGTATACTGGTGAGCACAGCTGCCTTCCAAGAAGGGGTGTCTCATGGCTGGCATCTCCTATGCAGGCACCTCTGGCTCAGCCAAGCCAAGCCTCCAGAAGACATTCTCAGGTGATACTGAGGCAGACTTGACCTGAACTACCCAGGCTCCAGCTGTCTGAGACTCTCAATTGAAGGGCAAGAAGCCCTTCTTCCATCAGATGAGATCACAGCACATACCGTGGGAGCAGAGCTTGGGACTTGATCTATTTCCAATCACATAAGGATACAGACCAACTCTGAAGAAAGTAGATCTCCATATTAGGGCTAGCCACCCTTCAGACACCATGTCACTTTAAGTTCATGTGGCTTTCCCATTCCTAAGAACAGGTCCATGTAGATTCCTCAGACTTGAGATGTTTTATTTATTAATACTTTAAGCTGCTTTGCAGAGTTAAGAACTTAATGGACATTCGACTATTTGTCTTTTCAGTAACATTTGAAGATTCTGGCTAACAGAAATGCAGTTTTTATTTTGCATTTTTTGCAACTTTTCTGTAAGTCTGAAATTATTTCAAAGTTTTTAAAAATGTAAAAAAATTTTATTCTTACATCTGTAAGTCCGTTCCCATCAGGTTCACGGGTAGACCCAATTTTATAAGACGGCAATTGCTAAACTCAACATAAAACTCCAGTAAATATCCTAACAGTTCTTCCCCCATAGAAGTTGACAAAGCTGATTTTTAAATTTATCTGGAAGCAAAAAGCGCCAAAAATAGCTAAGCAGTTTCTGTTGTTTTATTGTTGTTATCTGTAACATACGGAACTGTTTATTCTGCTGTTTGCAATACAAAGACATGGGGAAATGTTACTGTTTGTGCAATATAGTAGGGGAAAAAATGTGAAACTGTCCATTAGGGTCGGTTTGCCAGATGTCCTCATTAAGAATAACAGCTATAGGGCTTCCCTGGTGGCGCAGTGGTTGAGAGTCCGCCTGCCGATGCAGGGGACGCGGGTTCGTGCCCTGGTCTGGGAGGATCCCGCGTGCCGCGGAGCGGCTGGGCCCATGAGCCGGGGCCCATGAGCCGGGGCCGCTGAGCCTGCGCTCCGCAACGGAAGAGGCCACAGCAGTGAGAGGCCTGCGTACCCGTAAAAAAAAAAAAACAAAAAAACCCAGCTATAAACAGAGCAGTTCCTGGTACTCTGTACTTCATTTTGTTGATTCTACCTGGATTCCCTTATTTGTCCCTAGAAAGCTTTATTTAGACAACACAGCTTTGAAAGAGAATAAATAACAATATGAAAGGATTTGCCCTTCTACACAGCAAGACAAAACTATAGTAATTAAGAAAGTATTAGCACAAGGATAGACAACTTGACCAATGGGACAGAATAAAAAGCCCAGGAACAAATCCACGCCTGGAAGGAAACTTGATATTTTGATAGAGGTATCTTTTTCTTTTTTTTTTTCTATGCGGGCCTCCCACTGCCGTGGCCTCTCCCGTTTTGGAGCACAGGCTCCGGAAGCGGCCATGGCTCACGGGCCCAGCCGCTCCGCGGCATGTGGGATCCTCCAGGACCGGGCACGAACCCATGTCCCCTGCACCGGCAGGCAGTAGGACTCTCAACCACTGCGCCACCAGGGAAGCCCGATAGAGGTATCTTGAAACTTGATAGAGACAGCTTTGCAAATCAGTAGGACAAGACTTTACCATTCCTCACTTGCTGCTGGGAGAGCTGGTTATTCATATGGAAGAAGGAAAATATATCCTTACCTTACTCCATTCAAACAATTTAATTCTCCATAGATTAAGGACTCAAATATGAAAGGCAAAATTTTAAAACTTTTAGAAGAAAATATAAGACAATAATCTTTACGACCTCAAGGAAAGAAAAATCTTTCTTAGGACACAAAATGCACAAGCCATTAGGGAAAACACTGGAATATTCAATTATATTAAAGGTAAGTTAACCGTAAGAAATCGCAAGGAGAATAAAGAGATAACCCATACACTGGGATATACAGATGTATATCTGGAAACAAAATGAAATAAAAACACAAATTCATACAAACTAGTAAGAAAAGGATGAACCATCCAATATAAACATGGATAAAAGACATGAACAAGAATGATGATTAAATATACATCAGTATATTAATTATATGTAAATATGTATTATATCAAGTATATAAATAACAAAAATCACAACGATATACCATTTCACACTCACCAGAACTTGCCAAAAATTCAAGTATGACAATATCAAGTTTTGGCAAGAACACGTAACAAGTGAAAATATGCTATTTGGGGAGTATAAATTGGTACAAGCACATTGGCAACCTACTGGGCAATATTTAATCAAGAGTTGAAGGTATATATATGAGCCTGTGACCCAGCTATCTCAAGACTAAGGATGTACTCTAGAAAAACTCTCATTCAAGTATACAAGGAAACAGCAAAACATCCTCGAAGTCACTGAAAATAACTTTAATATCCACTGATGAGAATGGATTGATAAATGGTGATATCTGTGGTATATTCTTACAATAGACTAGAGCAGCAAAAATGAATGTGCTATAGCAGCATATAGTACAATGGATTTACAGATCTCACATCCATTTTGAGTTATATCTATAAACAGAGATATGAAAGGATAGAGACATTATAAAGTTTACATAAGTTAAATACTGTTTTGGATAGAAACAGGCAGTGAAAAGTATGAACACATACAGGATGATCAACAGGAGAGTCAGGGCAGTGGTCACTTTTGGGAAGGGAAGGAGAAAAATAGGAATTGAGCGAGCTCCATACAATTACATCTGCAATGTTCTAGTTAGAAGATGTTATGGGAAAACCCGAATGAACTTTTTGGCCAACCCAATATTAATCTGCTTGGCAGGTAAGTACATTATCTCTTTTGCATGCCTGAAATAGTTCATTTTTTGAAAAGATTCCAAGAGACAAGAACTCCTATTCAGAGTCACACCACTATGTGATTTCCTAAAATGTGCAAGTGAAACCAAAATTGAAATAGCACAAACCCCTGTGACCCTCCCATCTTACAGTCACAGGACTGAAACTTTATAGAGTTCATCTAATATATGTGAATGGACAGGAAAAGGAAGGGTCAGGATCCAGCTTGGATCCCATGACAAGATGTACCCTGGGGACCCTCAGGGAAAAGAGAGGAAAGTTATTCCTGCTCTTTTATAAAAGTGGTAATTTTTTATCACTTTTTTCTTAATTGTTTTGAGCTTCTTATGTAAAAGATACTTTGTAATTATGCCATCAATTAAAAATGTTGAGCCTCCACTATATAACCTAAGGGAAATTTGTCCTCTCAGAACAGAGGTTCCTACTGCTTTTTTCTTGTTTGAAGAAGTTGGTTAAAGTCATCTCTGCAGGATGTATCTATAATCCTAGAGACCTGGATACCTTCAAGGCCCAGAACTCCCCCTCCCAGTTCCATGCTTCTGCCCTTTTCTCTTAGTTATTGCTGGCTCTTAGGCATCAAACGCTGGCTTCCTGTTCCCCTTTATTGAGCTCTGGAGACTTGGAACTGGTAAGAGGCTTTGAAGAAAAGTACAAAGCCAGGAAAACACAGAATGGACACAACTATGACTTTCCAAAGGAAAGCAAATCTCAACAGTTGTAATAACATTTTAGACTTTCCTCTGTCTGTAGCTTACGTAAGACGTGGCTCAGACATGAGGACCTAAGAAGTACTTAAGTCACTGAAGTTGGAAACAGTGAAAACTCAGTTTCCGGCGGGCAGAGAGGCTGAGGACAGGCTTTTTTTTTTTTAATTTTATTTTTGGCTGCATTGGGTCTTCATTGCTGCGTGCGGGCTCTCTCTAGTTGCGGTGAGCGGGGGCTACTTTTCGTTGCAGTGTGTAGCCTTCTCACCGCAGTGGATTCTCTTGTTGCAGAGCACGGGCTCCAGGCGGGCGGGCTTCAGTAGTTGTGGCACGCAGGCTCAGGAGCTGTGGCTCACGGGGTTAGTTGCTCTGCAGCATGTGGGATCTTCCCAGGCCAGGGCTCGAACCTGTGTTCCCCCTGCGTTGGCAGGCAGGTAGATTCTTAACCACTGAGCCACCAGGGAAACCCAGGGGACAGGCATTTTGGATGTTGGTATTATAATCCTGGCTTGTTCTAAACTCTAAGTATCTCCAGCATGCCCTTTTCACCATCCTATAAAGACACTGGGTGAACTGTTCACTTTGGGAAACATTCTAAGTGCTTTATTAGACCTAAATTCTTCAGAGCACAGACTCTGTAGAATCCTCTCTATGTGAGGTAGTCCCACAGTCAGTGCCAAGCACCATGCCACCATTTCACAATATGGAAAAAGGAGGCACACTCGTGGCTCTTATATTCTCATCGTTAGGCCTGCAGCCATCCCTTAATCCAGAAATATGATGTTGTTCTTGTAAATGGCCTTGGGCCCTCTGACCCAGGGCCTCCATTTCATGATCCTTTTACACTACAATAGTGTTTTAATGAACTGACTTTGAATGCTGAAACTCCAGTCTCGTTGGTCATGCTACTGGGACAGTTCACTGAGCACAGCCCTCCCTATTCTATTCTGCTGTCCTGCACTTTGAATTCAGGGCTTGCTGTCAGCACGGAAAGCACCAGAGTTCTGATATGGCAGCCTTTGGTTATGTTCAACCGAGGGATTTATCTTCCACAGCCTACTCAAAACCCTCCTCCAAAAGCTACCAAAAATTCCCCTGGTGAGAAATGCTATTATGAGAAGGAGCGGCTGCTTTCTGACTCCACTGTTTCATTAAAAAGATTTTTTTTTTCCAAACAAATGTTCAGTAGAAGAATCCAAAGGTTTCCCAAAGTCACAGCAAAAACAGAACAGCTCATAATACTATTTCTCAAAGGTCTGTCACTTCATAGGAGATTCCTATACCTCAAAATGCTGGAGATGCTTAGATTCACTATCCTTTTACATTGCATTTGGCCTCTGGGCTGAGAGGAGGTAGGAAATGGATGCATTAAACTCAGCCAACAAGAGTGGGCTCATCAGATATTAAGATGGAAGGCAGCTAACTTGCAAGCCAGCCCTGGGCATAGGCCTTGGACTTACCAGAGTTCGCCAGGGCTGGCTGCAATAGTTTTGAATGTTTTAGCCATTTCTGACCAGGATTGAGGAAATCTAATAATACGTGTCATACTTCGTAATGCTTATCACAGTAGTGGGCAGTGTTACCACAAAGTTTCTTTGAAAAGCTGACTTAGGTGGTGCTGTGCCTCTGGGGGCATTAAAAGTGTGTATGGGGGCTTCCCTGGTGGCGCTAGTGGTTGGGAGTCTGCCTGCCGGTGCAGGGGACGGGGGTTCGTGACCCGGTCCGGGAAGATCCCACATGCTGCGGAGCGGCTGGGCCCGTGAGCCATGGCCACTGGGCCTGCGCGTCCGGAGCTTGTGCTCCACAGCGGGAGAGGCCACAACAGTGAGAGGCCCGCGTACCGCAAAAAAAAAATGTGCGTATGATTTAAAGAGAATAGACCAATATTACAGAAAGCTCACTTGTATTTATGGTAGACCAAGTACTTCATTGGTTTAGGCTGGAATCCCAAGGGCTCCCTCAAATCCCTGTAGGATTCCTGGAGTACTTAGGCAGGCATCAAGATAAAAGAGTCTTAATATTTCTTAGTTTTTCTCTAAGGAAAAGCACCTTCTCAGTGCGGGCCGGGGGCGGGGGGGGGCGTGGTATTTGAGAGGGAAACAAATGAAAAGATCTCCAGAGACTGGAGAAATATGGGCAAAATGACCAAGCTGGCCGGAGTCTTGGAGTCTCAGTCCTGCATTCTCCTCCTACCTCTGTCTCAGATCATCTGGATTGACTCTAGATTTAAGTTTCTCCCACACATAATAAATCAACTTTGACCTTAAAAGATACTGTACAGTACAGAGGTGGCTAATTTCAGAACAACTCCTTTTGAAGCATGGCTTATTCAATTACCCTTTGTAGAGGGCTGAAAGTACTACCAACCAGCAAGCTGGAGGCACGCTATGCAGAGTCTAATTCATCAAGACCAAAAGGACCACAGATGCTGAAATGCAACGAGGGGTTTCTCCAAAGATTATCCTTCAGAGAGTAAGGTATCACCTTACAGCCAAAGTCTGCATAAAGTCTTTCAGCATGGAACATTTCCCTACATTCTGTACTTTGGGCAAAAAAATACTCAACTATAACACAGATTTAATAATTATTCCAGGGGGGGAATGACATTTCAGTCACTACTGCTGCCTATCATAAACAAGGCTTTAAAAATTACTTAAAACAGCACTAAAGTGTCAATGTCGTGGAGCTCAGAGACAAACACAAGACCAAGGAGGAAAACTCTTACATTTCCTTATGTACATTTCGGCCTGGGATAAATTTTAGAGAGATGGGTTTAAAAGGCGGTGGATCAGGCTTCTAGAAAACAGTGTTCAGTGACCAGAAAGAAAAGTGGCTCTAGGGATGACAAAGATACTGAAGTCAAAGATAATGAAAAAACAGTTTTTCTTTTGATATTTTCATTGAGAAGATAAGAGGACCATTTATATTGGCACATATGAGGAATTTCTTCTTACCAGGCACTTGACTGGAACCACAAAGAAAAGATCACCTGCCCCAGCCCAGATAGAGGATTTAGTTAACAAGGAATAATGTGAGTGAAGAGTAGAGAGGAGATCATCCATGTAGCAGCCTCATGGACAAGCGCCTGAATTTGTTTATTCAACAGAGGAACTGATGAAGAAGGTAAGATCTTCCACAAGCTGCAATATTCAGACTTTCTCTTAAAGGAGTAGGGAAGCAAAAATTCTTAGAAAGAACAAAGTAATGCCAATCACCTTCATAATAAATATACATTCCCAGCACCTAGCACAGGTCTGGGTATACTGGAAGCACTCAATCTCAGTTGAATAAATGAATATCTTAGCTCAACAGATCTACACACACACACACAAAGTCTCATACTTTCAGTCAGCTAAAAAAAAAAGGGTATTTTGTCCACTTTAAAGTCTGGATTCATCCTGAGATCTTGTACTTGTCTAGCTGGGGATATAAGAAAGAGGATGTAACTCAGGAAGCCCTTCTGTAGCACAAGGATAGGGGACACTGCCACAACTACCTTCTGTTCGGAGCAACTCGGGACCAAGGCAGATTGGCTCAGGCCTATCTGTAGGAGAAAAATGCTTAGTACCATGTAAAAGGAAACAGCCAAAGAATGAACAATGCTCTTGCTGGGTGGATCTACCCTCTGGGAGCAATAGAAAAGAAGATTTGTATGTATTCTGCCTGGGAAATATCTGACTAGTTTAGTGATACTGAAAGTGATGCTAATGAATGCATGAGAAAAGAATTCAGAGTTCTTTCTCTCTGTTTATGGAGAGAAGAGTTAAATCCATGGTAGGGGTGCACTTCAGATATAGACGGTATTCTGACTACATTTGTAGAATCATTTGTTACAAATTCAGATTCTCCTGAACTCTGGGAGCGGGGTCCTGTCCCCTGCATTGTTAATGAGACCCTAGAGAAGACTGGACAGAGTCAAGCTTGAAAACCCTTTGAACCATTCACAGAGATCAGGAGAGCTCTTGTCTCCATCTGCCTCCTTCTCCTTACAGATCCGGGAGTGCACCATAAATTCTTGCCATGCCTCCTTTTTACGGGGCACAGCGAATTCCTCCTTCCTCTCTACTCCCAACAGAGGAAGGCTGTACTCTCAATTCCAACAACTCGAGGGAGATCTCAAGGTAAGCAGTCTCATCAGCCTACAGAGTACCCCAGCTGCGGCTTTCAGATTAAACCTGGTTCTTTATTTGCTTCGCACTTGAGGGTTGGTCTTCAGGTTACGCACCCCTCATCCATTTAGCCTATCCAAATCAGGAACCCAACTGTTGGTTTCAAGGATAAACCTGTGTTCTTATAAGGAAATAAGATTCAGAGGTGAAAACGGCCAGGCCTGTAAGAAGTCCATTCTCATACTCAAGCCTACACCCACCATAATCACCAGGAACCATCTGACGGAGACAAGGCCGTGGCAAAGCTTGGAAAAGAAACAAATGGAAATGTGTACACATCCATCATTCTAAAAGATGGGGAACAGCATTTAGGTTTTGGACTCACTTCAAGATTTTGGTACCTCAGCCTCAGTGACCCAGTCATTAAAAACACCCCCTACTTAAGGGTTAGTAAGAGCAAAACCAAGAGCTTAAGTTACCACCACTTCCCTATGACTTTTTTCCAATTTTGAAACTGTCAAAATTGAAGTTTAGTTTTAAAATTGGGTTTGCTAAAATGTAGGTGCCCAATAAGCTTGGGTTGAATGTCACATCTGTCAAATACAAAGCATGTTCCTTTCCCCAAAAGGAACTGGAGTTGCATTTCTGGTAAAGAGTGGCTTGGCTCAGAGAGTATTCCTCGTGACCTAGTTGGGGTGTGTCTTTGTTTAATGGCAAAATGTACACATCCCATAAAACACACACTTTAAGAGTGAAACCACTGTTTCTTGCAACACCTTTCAAACCCCAGTGAGGCAGAATTAACTGTTACCTTCAAGAAACGATCTTCTCCTCAAGGGAACTGTTTTTTTCTTTTATAGAAAATAAGCCCTCATGGTAATAGCTAAAAAACTCTGCTTTTTAAAAAGTCTTCCAAGAAAACCCAGTCTTCATTAAGAATAAAACTTCTGCAGGGCAGGGACCCATCATGCTCTTAGGAGGCCACAGAATGCTTTTCCTTTTCCAGAAACGATGGAGAGAACCATTACATCTAGCACACCTATAGTGAGGCACAAAGAGGCTTTCTGATCCACTCCGATGGAATTGGCAACTCTCCCTATTTAAGAACAGAGAAAATTAAATCACTTGAGAACCCTAGAGTGGCAGCAAAGTAGAACCCATGAGATATCCTGCTGGCACGTTCAAAGACTTACCAAAAAGTCACCATCTATCAGCCCCTGTTGATGGCTTGGTAACAACAGAGAACAGTTTCGTTTTCTGCACGTGCATGTGTATACATGCATCTGACTAAGAAGTTGGAGGGAGACCTCAATGACCAGCCATTTTATATTAGGGCCCAGGAAACAGGCAACCTCTTCCTTCCAACACGGTGGAGCCTCTATATTTTTTCCCCCACATCTAGAAATCTGTATTCTGAGATAAACAGGACTACAAATGGATGACCAGACCTCCAGAATACCACCCAACCATTAGGAGTTAAACACCTTATAGCAAAACGCATTTTATGTGGAAAAGAAGGGACTCTACTCGGATTCTACGAAGCAGCTCTTCTCAAGTGGCATTCTTATTATGGACGGCCCCCACAATACAGGTCAGATTTCAGTAGAGAACACTAGCTTCCATTTCGGGGAAAGAGTTCACACGATCCTAAATCTCTCTGTCCAGCAACTTCTGAAGAGATGAAAGAAGGCAGAGAACTCTAGAAGTGTCCCTGTAAGAACACCACTTCCCATTTCTATGTTATTTGGCTTTTGTAAACACCATCTCATGAGACCACGACAGCGACCCGGCAAGGTAAGCAGAACAGGTATTATCTCCATCTTACAGGTGGAGAAATGGTGACTCTGAGGCTAAATGACTCACTTGCACAAGGTCACAAGACAGGCAGTTAACTAGCAGCCTAACCGCAGGAGGAGCCTAGCCCTCTGACACGCAAGCAGTGCAATTTCCACGACGCTATCCAGCTTCCTCATGTTTTAGGTTGAGAGGCAGTAGAGGGTAATGGCTAAGAGACCAGGTGGATTCTGATGCTGGCAGAGCTGCATTTCAATCCCAACTCTGCCACCTATTAGCTATCTGGCCTTGTGTAGGTTCCTTAACCTCCCTTTACACCTCAGTTTCTTCACCTGTAAAATGGGAATTAAAACGTTTTACCTCCTAGAGTTATAGTGATGATTAAATGAGCCGATGAACATACGGCACTCTAATTCATTCACTCAACAAATATTTGTGCCTGGCACATGGAGTGCAGGAGTTACAACAGTGGTCAAGAGGCACAGTCTTCCTCTCATGGAGCTTAAAATTTAGTCAACTTAAAACAGAAAGAGTAAATGGATAAATACAATGTGTTAAGTGCTATTAAGGTAACAGGCGAGTGACTGGAGAGACTGACAGGAGGGAGCCAATTTTTAAGAGTGGTCTCTAAGGAGAAATTTAAGTTGAGCCCTAAGGGATCATAAAAGGCTATCCCTGGGCGGAATGGAAGGAAAAGCATTCCAGGCAAAGGAAATAGGGCGTGCAAGGGTCACAGCCCAGAGAAGGCAAATGTGACCGTGTGTATCCTCGCAGCATTTGGGCAGCAACTTTTACAGGCTGGCTGTATTTGTATTTTAAATTTTACAGGCTGGCTGTATTTGTATTTTAAAAATAACAAAGACAAGGCTCAAGAGAGGTGAGGTGTCTCGTCCAAGGTCACAGCTTCTCCAGGGAGGAGCTGAGACCCCAGTATTCTACCTCTTGACATAACATCAGCTCGCGCCTTTTGAGGAAGCCTCTAGCTCACTGAACTCCCCCACTTATTTCACTGACAGCTGTTTTCTGCGCCTATGAAGAGTTCCAAAAGCACCTTGAGAACACAAGCAACAACATCACATCAACTTCCAGGCATCTAGTCAACTGTGCACTGAAATCTTCACTCTTCTACTCTTAAGACACAGGAGTGAAAACTGCTGAGACCTTCCCCAAGGCTCCAAAATTTCTCTTCTTACAGCAACAAACAAGAGAGGAAGAGGATGTCCTGGAAGGAAGAGCCTGTGGCCTGTTGCAGAAGGTGAGATAGAACCACCATTGCAGAAGAGCGGAAATATCAAAGTTCCTCTCAAATGAGCTGCACAGGAAAAACTAATTATTTTATTTGAATAAAACAACAAATCCCTAAGGAGGTGGTTCTCAATCAGGCGATACCCCGCCCCCACCAAGAGCACTTTGAAATCTGTGGGAGTATTGAGTGGGCAGGGCCAGGTATGTTCAATGTCCTGCAAAAGGACAGGATGGTCCTATAACAACTATATTACCCAAAATATTAACAGCGCCCCCCATTTAATATTAATCCCTCAAGGGATTAATATGCTCCAACTTTTCCTGTAGTCCCTGGTTCAGTGGCTCTTCCTAACCTCACTACAACTAGATTTAAAAAACTTGAGGTTTTATAGCTGAGGAGTCTGTTTTGGAATCCAATTTTAAGCTCATAGCTCCAGCATGGAACTTGGTAGTGGAATAAGGAAAAAGACGTTTCTAGTAAGAGACAGACAAGAAATTTCAGCAAGGGAACTCCTTCTCCAGAGAAACCTCTATAAGATTACATTTTTGCAACACAAAATTTCTACTTGTGCTTTTTGAGAACCTCCTTACAGTACTCTTCAGCTTAAAATCAGACACTAATGACAGTTCTTTTAAAAACTTAACTACAATCATCTCAAAAATACACCTGACTCCTTCTGGACCAAATTTTATAAGAAATATTATTAAGTTCAAGATGTCTAAGGGAGGGAGATGCAAGAGGGAAGAGATATGGGGACATATGTATATGTATAACTGATTCACTTTGTTATAGAGCAGAAACTGACACACCACTGTAAAGCAATTATACTCTAATAAAGATGTTTAAAAAAAAAAGATGTCTAAAGCTGATCAAATGTCTAAAAGTACCAAAGGTAGTCATGCCTTGCATCTCATTCAGGGCAGAGTTGGAGGCATGCAGGTCAGAGAAGCTCCAATGATATCTAGAGGTCTGTTCAGGGATTAAAATTCCATCGTAGCAAAAAAAAAAAAAAAAAAAAAAAAATTTCCATCCTAGCAATTGAAAGCCACTTTCAAATATTACCCTAAATTAGTCACTAATTCTCCCTAAAAATGATTTCACAATTATTTTAAAGAACTGAAAAAAAGATTAAGACCGTTTACAGAAATAGAGATACAAAAAGTCTACCCTATTTCACAATAGCTAGAACAGTGATCCAACAAATAAATCCTCCATAAAGCAATCTTTCTTCTACACAATATCTAAATTTTCTGAAGTCTCCCAAAGGAGTATGAATATGTTAACTTCTTCACTGCAACTTGCCAATTAGCAAATAGCGGCCCCACACCCCTTCTGACCAATTTTCTAGAAGCCTAACCTGGCTTCTCAGGTTAGCTAAGCAGACAGACCTGTTTTCCTCCAGAAGCACCGAGCAGTGCCTTTTCTGCCCTGCCTGTTACAGCCTGGGAAATCCTCCTCCAGCTTTTCGCTGACCTGTCACCAGAAGTTCACAAAATGAATTCATCCAGGTTCTTTGAATCCTCCTTTCCCCCTGACATGTGCCAACAGTCAGGCGATAAAATACCACCTCTTGGTTAAAAAAAGATGCAGAATACCCAGAAGACCAAGCACTTAGCATGGAGGGGGAGAAAAAAGATGGAGGGATGCAAGAGTCATTGAGCCAAGGCTACTGCATGCAGCACGGGTAACCAGGGCCCTGGTCCTGCAAAGCCTCCCAGGGAGGCTCCCGGCTGGGCCCTCCATCCAGCAGGCCACACCTGTCTATGACAGCAGCCGCTCCACTTTAAACAATCCAAACAGATTTCCAGCAGGGTGGCAAACCTGGGCACCCGTCTCTCCCAGCAAGAGCAAGAGCCCTAATCCAAACACCACTTGGCCCCAATTTTTTCACACCCTTTGTTTAGGAGACACCGCTTGGTCAAATTGTATCCTTCTCTCTCTGTTACCGGTGAGGCAAGCACAATGCAGCAGTTGCAGAAAGAAAGCTTCGAGGCCGACTTGCGATAAGCCAGACAAGACCTGAGGATGGGGATGCCAGTGAATGAGACTTCAATAGGCATCCATAAGTGAACCAACACCTGAAGCCCTAATACGCCCGGCTCCGCAGCCTCTCAGAAAGCCTCTTTTCTAGAGGGTGGGTATCCCATTCATCCCTTGGCTTCGGAAACCAAGGGGAAGGCAGACAGATCCAGGTTGCGCACTCCACCTCCAAATCTTCGCACACGCGCGAAGGTGTGGGGCGCCCCGGCGCGCCCTCGCTTGCACTCCACCCTCTGAGGCCTCCACCAACCGCGGACTCACCACTGTGCGAGCTGAACCACCTGGGTGCGATGTGCAGAGGTAGAGCATCCGCCAGCGAGGCTCGGGAGCCCAGGTACAGCATCCCGTCTCTATGGTGACCGCCGCCCGTCTCCTGGTAACCATTGCCGTGGGCATAGGTGGAGTCGGACGCCGACCCTCCGCCGCCGGGCGCCCTCTCGGAGTCGCCGGTCCCCCGGGAGGCGGGGGTGTAGAGGCCAAAGGGCACCCCCCCGGCCGTGCTGGGGTCCATGCCCATGCCCGCCACCGAACTGACCGAGCGGCTGCGCAGCCCCATGGCCCCGCCGCCCGCCCGGTAGTGCCCAAAGTGGGGCGCCCCTCCCGGCGGGGGCACGGCGCTGTCATCGGTGGAGACCCCCGGGAAAGGGCCCCGGGAGCGGGCCGCCGTGCTCTGCTTGCCCCCCATGCTCGCCCGGGCCCCGGTGGGGCGGGAACCTGGAGGCCGAGACCCTCCCCCACTTCTCAGCAGCGGGGGGAGGGTTGGGCGAGCATAAAGGGGGAGGGAGTCAAAAAAGGAGACCGGGAAAGAAAAAAGGAAAAAAAAGAAAAAAAGAAAAGAAAACCCGCGGGCGGAAGAGGCAGGCGAGCGGGGATCCCAAACTAAGAATTTAAAACGATCCAAGCCAAACGCATGTTTCCCCTCAAGGTCCAAAGAGGCGCAGTCCGGCGCGGGCTCGGCGCGCCACAGGCCGCCCCCGGGCCCCCGAAAGCCGGGGGAGCTGCAAGGAAGGAGGGAGGGAGGCGGCGGGCGAGCGGGCGGGCGGGCGCAGGGAGGCGCCCGAGGAGGCGGCCCGCCCGACAGCAGGAGGCGGAGGAGGGCTGGGGGCGCCGGGCGCGTCCCCCGCCTCAGGACGCCGCGACCATGGACGGCGACCCGGACCCCTCCAGGCCTCGGGCGGGCTGCGGCGCTGGGCAGCCAGGCGGAGCTCGGGAAGCCGCGGTCGCGTGGCGTAGCGCTCTCGCTCCAGCCGCAGCCGCCGCCGCCGCCTGCCCCGCCAGCCGCACCGCCCTGCTCGGTCCCGGGCTGCGCTCGCCGGCGCTCCTCGCCGCCGTGGAGACAATGGAGAGAAGCAGAGCGCAGGCGCCGCCCGCGCCCCCTCCCCCTCCCCCTCCCCCCCCCCCCCCCGCCGGGTTAACCCCTTCGCGGCCCCTGCAGCGCCGGGCTCTGACGCCCGAGAGGTCCCACCCACCCACCCAGCCCGCCTGGAAACTGAGTGGCCTGAGACATGGGGCGTCAGGAACAGAAGCAAGGCGTCTTTCCAAAAAAGCCCTCTTTTAGCCCCTGAAAGTAGCTGATGATTCAGAGGGGAACCACCTATGGGGGGAGGGGCGACCATGGTTCGAGGTGTGGGAAGGAAACGCAGGGAAGAATAAAAATTACTCTAGGCGCCTACCTGGCTTTGAGGGTCACTGGTCAAGCTCCCCTCCCGGCACAAATTTGCCCCCACAGCGCCCTCTGGTGGACGTGCTGTCAGTTCTATCGGAGTTCCCCATCCTAGAACCCCTAAAGTCAGGAAGCTTAGCATTTGGGGGATTTTTAGTTTTTCGGGGGTACTTTTCACTGGGGCACTTGTGACTCCAGATTTTGCTGACAGTAGATCAGAACTTCCTATTTGGGGCTTAAGCAAATGGGTAGATTTCTTAGCTAAAATGTGATCCTGAAAATCATTAGGTGTACGATAAAAAGTGAAAAGATATAGACATGGAAATGGAATAATACAGCTAGAACTAGTGATTTTAGAAACTCCCTAGTCCAAGGCGGGACCCCTGTTTTGTTTACCATTTATCCTGGCACGCACCACAGGGCCTGCGACACAGTAGGTACTCAATAAATATTTGCTGACCAAGTCTGCACTTTGGAATATGTATCTCTCACATATTCACACTCACTGATTCATCGTTCGTTCATCCATTCATTGGTTCAACAACTATTTTTCAAGTGCTGAGTGCTGGCTATGAGCATCACCCAGTCCCTGGCCTGACTTCCTTGCCCTAAATGTCCTCCAGATACTTCCAAATCAAGGAGCCAAAACAGGATGTAAAGAAATATTAAAACCAAAAAAAGAAAGGTTGATCTGTCACAGGTATTGATTGTCCCAGTGTGACCAGCTTGGAAAGAAACAGGAGGAAGGCTATGGGCAAGCATGGAGTGCTTTTGAGGGCAGGGGAGGCAGTGAGCAAAAAGCCCTGCCGAAGGAAGTTGAGATTTCTGTATGAGAAATGATGTAGCAAAAACAGAATGTTTTAATACCCAAGAAGTTATCTGTAAGTGCCTAAATGGGGAATTTGTATACACCTAAGATCCAAATACGTGATCTGAAGAAAAACAAGAAAGTTTAAATTTAACCCAATTTCCTCCCTGAAGAAAGAAGTGGGGTATTTCAGTACCATGCAGAAAAGAGGATACTAGATCCCTTGACAGATGTCTATTGGGGAGATAAATATATAATCAATAAGTATTGTAACCATCTAACTAGCGTTTGATTTTCCTATTCATTCAACACTTTTTTTTTTAATATTGAACAAAATATGAATTTCTTTTTTCTTTTTTTTTTTTTGCTGCGTGGCACAGCTTGTGGGATCTTAGTTCCCCAACCAGGGATCAAACCTGGGCTCCGGCAGTGAAAGCGCGGTGTCCTAACCACTGGACCACCAGGGAATTCCAAACATATGAATTTCTAGTAAGTGCCAGGCACTGCACTAAGTTCTAGGATACGATAGTGAGAAAGACATATAGAGTCTTGTTCTCATAGGGCTTCAGAAGAAACACTAACCTAAATGTCCATCAACCGATGAATGGATAAACCGAATGTGGTATATCCATACGATGGACTGTTATTCAGCCATAAAAAGAATAAAGTGCTGATACATGCTACAACATGAATGAACCTTGAAAACACTAAGTAAAAGGAGCCAATCACAAAAGATCTTATATTGTCTGATTCCACTTATATGAAATGTCTAGAATAGGCAAATCCATTGAGACAGAAAGAAAGCCTGGAGGGAGGTGAGAATGGAAAATGACTGCTACTGGGTTTCTTTTTGGAGTGGTGAAAATGTTCCGGCATTAGATAATGGTGATGGTTGTACAACCTTGTAAATATACCAAAAAAGAAAAAACAACCCACTGAATTACACACTTAAAAGTGTGAATTTGATGGTGTATGAATTACAGTGCAGTAACATATATATATATATATATATATGAAGTATCAAAGGAGGCAGTGACAGTACAGTGTGGTAAATAAGCCTAGAACAGGGACTTCCCTGGTGGTGCAGTGGTTAAGAATCCGCCTGCCAATGCAGGGGACATGGGTTCAATCCCTGGTCCGGGAAAAATCCCACATGCCATGGAGCAACTAAGCCCGTGTGCCACAACTACTGAGCCTGCGCTGTAGAGCCCACAAGCCACAACTACTGAAGCCCCCGTGCCTAGAGCCTGTGCTCCACGACAAGAGAAACCACTGCAATGAGAAGCCCGCGCACCGCAACGAAGAGTAGCCCCCACTTGCCACAACTAGAGAAAGCCCGCGTGCAGCAACAAAGACCCAACACAGCCAAAAATGAATAAATAAAATTAATTAATAAAAAAAAAGCCTAGAACAGTGCCTGGCAAGTACGTGACACTCAATAAATGTTTGTGAAATGAATGAATGAATGACTAAGTGCTATGAGAGTTCAAGACCATGGTGCTGATGGAAGGAGACAGGCACAGACACAGTGATTCTAAGCCAAGACCTAAAAGATGAGTTGGAGATTAGCCAGGGAAAGCAGGGTGGAGGTGGGGCATTAGCTGTGTTTCAGGAAGAGAAGAATGTTCCAAGCAAAGGGAACAGCACGTTCAAAGGAACTGAAAGACGTAGTAGAGCTGCAAAGAGAGGAAGTGGTCCTCAGAAGCTGACAAGAGGGTCCACGGAGCCATGGGAAGGAGCATGGACCGTATCCTGAGGGGATGGGGAGCTGTGGAAAGATTTATCAACATCATTATCATTAAAAATAATGATTAATAAGGCCAATGATTAATGAAGATTCCAACTTGGAAAATTAAGAAACTTATCCTCTCCCCAAATAAAGATCTATATTTTTCTTTGCTTACATATTCATAAAGATACTGGATGGAAACATGAAACAACATAGTGTAGTCCCTTGGGGGGGTGGGCAGTAGGAACTGGAGAACTGAATGAGAGGATAGATGGGAAATGTTTCATTTAATTATATACCTTTTCGTATTTTAGTGTTTCAGCCATGTAAATTTAAATAGAGAGAGAGAGAGAGAGAGAGAGAGAGAGGTATATAGAAAGTGTATACCACATGCTTTAAGACTTCGTCTTCCAATGCAGGGGTGCGGGTTTGATCCCTGGTCGAGAAGCTAAGATCCCACATGCCTTGCGTTCAAAAAACAAAACATAAAACAGAAGCAATATTGTAACAAATTCAATAAAGACTTTAAAAATGGTCCACATCAAAAAAAAATCTTAAAAAAAAGGGTATACCACATGGACACTGAAAAGTCATACAGCTGGAAGGAGCAAAGCTGGACTTCTAAGCTTTACAGTGAACATGCCCATCAAGGAATCTTTGCATGACAATTTCATTTTCTCTCTATGCTTTCCAACGGGGTGAAAAAAATTAGATCTGCTTAACAGCTCTATTTCTTTTTGTATATTAATAATTTGCCTTTAAGTTGTATATTCCAATCTACTATCATAAGCTAGTCTCTCTCACATCTGGCACCATGTAAGTCCCCCAGACTTACATTTTTCAAGGTGATGTTCAAAACCGGGGTTTTGCACCATTGTTATGCACTGACATTGCAAAGGCAAATGGCTTTGGCAATGCTGATTTGTTTTTAAATTGAGGTATAGGGACTTCCCTGGTGGTCCAGTGGTTAGGACTCTGTGCTTCCACCACAGGGGGCCCGGTGTTCTATCCCTGGTCAGGAAACTAGGATCCCGCATGCCATGCAGCATGGCCAAAATAAATAAATAAAGATATTTTTAAATTGAGGTATAGTTGATTTACAATATTATATGTCAGGTGTATACCATAGTAATTTGCAATTTTTAAAGGTTATACTCCATTTATAGTTATTATAAAATATTGGCTACAGTCAATGCTGATTTTATCAGTTCTTTCTCCTGACTATTCTGGTAGGTGGGTTAGTGATTTATTAACCCTGTTTCACAGCTGAAGGAGAGCCACGAAGCAGTTCGCCCAGGGTAAGTGAGAGCATGAAGATAAAAAATAAAACAGAGGTCCCAAGTCTAGCTGGGGCTGTTCTTGCATCTGATATCCTTGCATCAAGAGAGTCCAGAATGCGGACTTCCCTGGTGGTCCGGCAGTTAAAACTCTGACTTCCACTGCAGGGGGCACAGGTTCGATCCCTGGTTGGGGAACCAAGATCCCACATGCTGCGTGGTGAGGCCAAAAAGTAGAAAAAATAAATACATTAAAAAAAAAAAAAAAGAGTATCCAGAATGACTTGCCACTCTCTCCAGACCTGTTGACTTTAAACCAAGAACCCACAGGAGAAACTTGGAACAAAATACGTACAGGGCTCTTGATGAAACAAACGATGAAATGAAACAAATCTGAGGCTTCAAGTCTCAGTGGATGCCTGTTGTTATGCCATGAGTCCCTCTTTCTAAGATGTAAAGGACAGAATCAAGCTACTGAATGACTGAACTTTCCCAGCTCTGTATCTTAATATTTTCATTTCAGGGGGAAATTTGTCATATGAATAACTGCACAAGGAGATAACAAGGGCATTGCCTGAGAAAGGCTGCCACTCGAGGTCCCACAGGCCACCTAAATTTAGTGTCATCACATTGCAGAGAGCAGGGGCTTCACCTTTGTAGATCAGGCTCTCAGCTGATCAGGCTCTCACAGCAACGAAGAGTAGCCCCCGCTCGCCGCAACTAGAGAAAGTCCGCGCGCAGCAACAAAGACCCAACACGGCCAAAAATAAATACATTTTTTTTGTGTGTGTGTGGTACGCGGGCCTCTCACTGCTGTGGCCTCTCCTGTTGCGGAGCACAGGCTCCGGACGCGCAGGCTCAGCGGCCATGGCTCACGGACCCAGCCGCTCCGCGGCATGTGGGATCTTCTCGGACCGGGGCACGAACCCGTGTCCCCTGCATCGGCAGACGGACTGTCAACCACTGCGCCACCAGGGAAGCCCCAATTTAAAAAAAAAAAAAAAAAAAAAAAGTAAGTCTGGGACTTGAAGTGTTCAGAAAATGGGGGAAATGGCTTGTTAGGGCCTACTCCTGGGAAATAGCCAGGGTGGGGATGGCATGGACGAGTATCTCCAAGTAAGAAACTTTCTCCCAGGCCTCTCATAGCTCTTTAGGTTTTTAATCGTTTTGCTTGAAAAGAGAAAACGTAAATAGAGAAAATCAGGGTAATGGTCAACCAAATGCATATAGCAAGGAGCCAGAGCATGTGGGCACATCCACAAATATTTGTTGATTGATGAAAAGAGGGAAATTACTGGTAGAGCTCAGGGCACGGTTCCAAGATTCCCAGATGTAGAGAGACTGAGGGGTCAGCTAACTCCACATTCTACAGAAGAGGAAACAGGGGACCAGAAAGATAAAGGATCCTGCTCAGACTTGCAAGGCTAGCTGCTGATAAGAGCCAGCCAGAGCCCTGGATTTCTGGGTTGGCCACAGACCCTTCCTTCCTGTGGCGTGGCTAGCAAGTGACCTTCTGAAAAGACATTGTTTGGTGATAAGGGCTCTGTGGCCTGGTCAGCAAGTTGAGGTCTGCTTGACAAGGGACACCTCAATGGTCTCCAGTCTCTTACTCAGGATATTCATATGCGGATCTCAGGGGAGCACACTAGTGAAGAAGCAAGCAGAGAGCTCTAGACTTAGCTCTGGAATCCTTACTCTTTCGTGGTGACAGCGTGGGTAGGAGACGGAAAGAAGGGCTGAGGAGGAAGTTAGAAAGGGGCTCATGGTCCCTCCCTCAAAAATTCTACCTTGCCTTTTTCACATTCAAGAAACAAGACACTGGGAGAACAGAGAGAACCAAGGATTTGAAACCCAAAGTACTTTCTGTACCTAATAACCATGACAAGCAGATTTTGAGAACTAGACAAAAATGAACTAAAGAGGTGGGAGTGGGGGAGGGTTGCAGAAATGCTCGGGCAGGGGCAGTCCTACTGGTTTTAGTGGGAAAGGAATTACTAAGCTGTATATAGACAGAGAACTTTGAAATCTCTCTCTCTACCTCTATCTCTATCCAAAATAAAACTTCAAAGCCTAAGCAGGACCCTTCCTTAATAGCCCTTTTCAACTTTTCTAGCTGTACTTTTTGTTACATCCTGTCACCTACCCTAAGTTACAGTTGTACCTGACTATTTGCTAACCACTCATTCAGTGGATATTTATTGAGCACCTACTACATCCTAAGCAACAGGCAAATAAATAAGAATATGATGTGTTAAATGAATTGATTCATTTATTCCTATGTGATGGCATAAGCATACCTAGAAACTATTCTTTATCTTTCCCTCTCTGTGCCCTTGAACGTGGCTTGCAGTTTTTCCCCTTCCTGGCCCTCTGAGCTGAGGCCCTTCTCTCTAGAGCAGTCTTTGGCATTTTTGGTGGAGAATTGGGAAGAAACTGGAAGGCAGGAAGAAAAGCCAGTGCAGGAGTGTGGAGGCCAGGGCTGGAGGAAATTTTTAAGGGCTGTGTTGTGTGAGTATAATAACTGATAGATGAATGAGAAAGAAAGCAAGGGATTTTACGGAGAACTATTGGTGATTCTGTATTTCTTTCTGGGTGTAAAGAACTACAAGTAAAGACCATGAATAGTTTTAGAAATTGCTTTTGGTTTCACAGAGAGCATCCTTTGGATGTAGACAGCACTGTGCGGGCATGATATATGCTTTTCGCATTTATTCATTGGACCAATATTCATGGAGTGCCATGTATGTGCGGTCGCCATGCAGGGCTGAACAAAACAGACCTGGTCCCTCTCCTCCTAAAACTTGAAAATATTCAATAAACAAATATTGAGTTACATATTGTGATGTGTATTTTGAAGGAAAGAAAGAAGCGCAGTGTCGTGAGTGTTAACTGGGGAACTGCTTTATGTCTTTGGAACACATCATCCTGCTCTTCACACTTTTTGATGCTGAAGTACTTTTTCTGATAGTGGACTCTATCAAAAATCCTAATAATATACTGAAAAGCTCAAATGTCACGGTCTTCAGGATGCTATGTCATGTCTCCCATTTAAGCTGTTCTCTCCTGGCACGTTGCTTTTATAAAACACAATTCTGCCGAGTGTATACCTGTTGTACAGTGACCAACTGTCTCTGTTTGCCCACATTGAGCAGCTTCCTGGCATGAGTTGGTCACCCTAACCTGTTGACAAGTCTGTCTTCCCCATTATATCCAACACTCTAGGAGGGAAAGGAAGCCTTCTTATCTCTATTCATGCAACAACTTGCATGTAGAAATAGAGTTAATATTAACAACAATAATAATAGCTTACACTTGAGTGTTGACTATATTCCAGGCCCTATGCTTGCTTAACTCCTTGCAACAAGCAAACAAACTTCTTCCTTCTATAGAGAAACTGAGGCTAAGCCAGTTAAGCCCAGGATTTGAGAGGCTGGGGCTGAAAAAGAGAACCTCTTAATCACCACTCCCTGTACTAGCACAGCAGTCCTCCAACTTTTTGATCTCAGGTTCTCTTTACACTCCTAAAAATCATTAATAACCCTCCAAAACTTTTGTGTGGGAGATGTCTAGTACATCAGAAATTAAAACTGAGAACTTAAAAAATATATATTTTATTTAAACATCAATGTGCATTCACATCAATAACACATTTTGTAAGTAAAAAATAACTATTTTCCAAAATAATGGTTTTGTGAGAAGAGTGGCAAATCCCTTTAATGTCTGGCTTAACAGAAACCCACTGGATTTTCACATCTGCTTCTACGTTCAATCTGTTACTAATATGTATCATGTAGCCTCTGGAAAACTCCATTGTACACTGGTGAAAGAAAATGAAAAAGGCAAATAACTTCTTTGTATGACTATGAAAATTGTTTTGCCTTCGGAGACCCCCTGGGTCCTTGGATACTTTGGCAGTCGCCGCTGTACTGTATAAAACAATTCACTCTTTCCAATGCCTTTGTGGCAGGCCTCAGGGGAAGAGGTAACCACTGGTTTGCACTAATGTCGGGCTTTGGTTATATACGGCCTGGGCCTTGCGAAGGACACCAGCGAGGAGACAGAGAGGTGCCTCCCCTCGTCCAAACCTTAACCTGCAAGCTCTTCGCGTATTGCCCACAAGTGGCCAGACCTTGGCCTACAACTCCCGGCAGAGCTCGCGGCAGGGGGCGTGTATTCACAGGCGCGAGGAGCGTGGGTGACTCTAGCAGAGTGACGAACTAAGGGGGCGTGTCTGTTTTGGGGCAGGCGCGGTGCCTCAATTGGATAATCTGGGAAGAGGGGGCGGAGCCAGTGTTTGGGTCAGCCAATGGTTTGCAGTCAGACGGAAGGGGGGACGGGGCGTGGCTGGACTGGCTCGGGGCTGCGTGGGGCTCACCGAACCCGGGAAGGCGGGTGTCGTGGGTGGGAACGCGTAGTCCTGGGACCGCCGAGTCTGGGCGCGGGAGATGGCGGCGCGATGGAGCAGCGAGAACGTGGTGGTGGAGTTCCGCGACTCCCAGGTGAGCTCGGGGCCTAATGGAGCCTTTTAAGCATGCGCCCTTTCTGGTTCCCCTCCCCCACGCTGCCGGGTCATTCTTGGGGGCGGCGGGGCGACCCCCAGTCCGGGCTGGAGAGATGGGCAAGGGAGTGACCCGGACCTGTCAGACCCAAGCGGGTGAGAGGATCCTTGATGACCGTTGCGGGTGTTTGGGGCTGGCATGGGCGGGGTTTCGGGGTTCCCCTCGTGGATACCGGGAGTGGGGTCTCCCTGGGGACATCGAACTGCAGAGATTGCGCGCTAGTGAGCGCTGAGGGGAGGCTTCCCATGACCACGGTGGTGAGCGAGGGGGTTTAGGTACCCCTGCGCCTAGTGACTTTGGGCAAGTCGCAGAACTTATTTGAGCCTCAGATGCATGGACTTAACCCTGCCTCACAGGTCTTTGGAGTGGATTCGATAAAAAAAAAAAAAAACTGCATGCAAAGTGCCTGTTTCGCGCCTAAGCTTTTAAGTGGCTACTGATGCTAGGATAGTGGAAAATACCGTAGGTGAATAGGAGTATGCACTGCATGTATTGCCCGCGTTCGAATCCCGCCTCAGCTCTTAGCCTGTCATCACTCTCTGCGCATGTTTTCTCACCTGTAAGAGGTGCGAATCGTACCTACCTCATAGGGTTGCTGTGAGAATTTTGAGGTCATACCTTTAGAATGTGTGGCACAGTGCTGGACACATAGTAAGCCCAAAGGAACGCTAGTATTTACTAGGAATTTTTACCATTTTTCTATTTCGTTCCTTCCATATGCCTTGTGCTAAGTGATCTACATTTCCTTTTTCTAATTCATGAAAGAACCAGGCAAGATAAGTAGATTTTTTTTTTTTTTCCCCCAACAGGGAAGCTGATCCCCATTTGGCTGATCCCAAGTGACTTGGCCAAGGCCTCCCATTATGTGGTCGCATTGGGATTTGAACACAGGCGTCTGGCCCCAGGGCCTTGTTGTGCTCATTACACTACTCTGCTTCATACTGTATGAGCCTGTCATACAGTCGTTTTACAATCAATATCATGCCCCCCTTTCCCCAGCACCTAGGACAGTGTGTTGGTGATTCTCTTCATGTATCGAACACATAATTTATTGAATACCTTCAGTGTGCCAGACTTTCATTCAGTCATTTTTTCAGTAAGGGTTTATTGAGCTTTTGACAGGTGCACACTGTACCAGGCACTGTGTTGGTGCGCAGGTGACTTATACTGAAGGGGAATCTGGATTTACGATAAGGGGGTGATGTGGTTTCTTCTTTCTAAAACCTATCCCTTCTTTTGCCGTAAAGATGCATGAGGGGAGAACTTCCCACCAATTTGCTCTATGGCTGCCCTTGATACATAGTGCCCATGGAGAGTTTGAGCAACCGCATTTGGGTGAAAGGATCCTAAAGCACTTTGCACTGTCAGCATGGTGTCTCTGGGAGGAAGAAAGATGCCAGACTCCCAGGGGAAAAGAACCATATTCCTGTTACCCTTTTTGTTAATTGCTTTCACTGGGGACTAAGAAGAGAATCATGTGTCCTACCTCTGAGCTTGCTAATTTGGAAGCTACTAATCTGCAAACCCTTTAATTTTCACAGAAACCCAGGTAGTCTCACCCCTACTTCTCTACACAGATGTAATTGAAAAGACCTGCAGAGAGGGTGTTGACACATATATTAGGATGCTATGAAGTCGTATCAAATAATTAAACCTAAACAGCAGTTGTCATAGTAAGAGAACAAACTAAATTGGGTAATTTAACTGCCTTGTGGGAGTTTCTGTTTTTCTTTCTTATTTTTCTATTCATTTGGAAGGGTGAGTCTTAGTGTGAATTAGCATGGTTTTGTAGTTGATTTTGGTGATCGCTGGGAGGGGTAGGGACTCATTTTATTAACTATTTCATTAATGTAGAAAGAAAAAGTTAAAACTCTTCACACCGCCTTTCTGAAAAGGCAGAACAATAAACTTTTCCTAACAGCCCACCACCTTTTTTTTTTTTTTGGCTGCATTGGATCTTCGTTGGTGTGACCCCACCACTTTTAAAAATCATTTAAAAAATTTAAAGCTTTTAGGTTTTTCAAAGAAAAACCCCAGTCTGAAAGGTGAAACTTTTTTACATTTTATATGTGTCATTTACTTTATAAAACAGATGTTACTTTCACCGATTAATAGTGAGGAAGCTGTGCTGCTTGGCATCTACTCTGAAGTGGTCCCTGGAATCGATGAGTGTGAACGCTAAGAAAGCTTAGCGATAGTTTTCTAGAGCAACACCATCCACTAGAACTTTCTGAGATGATGGAAATGTGGCTCTTCAACACTTGAAATGGGGCTAGTGTGACTGAAACAGTGTTTTTTTTTTTTTTTTTTCCGGTATGTGGGCCTCTCACTGTTGTGGCCTCTCCCGTTGCGGAGCACAGGCTCCAGACGTGCAGGCTTAGCGGCCATGGCTCACGGGCCCAGCCGCTCCGTGGCATGTGGGATCTTCCCAGACCGGGGCACGAACCCGTGTCCTCTGTATCGGCAGGCGGACTCTCAACCACTGCGCCACCAGGGAAGCCCGAGACAGTGTATTTTAATTAATTAATTAATTAATTAAAAAATAAATTTATTGTATTTATTTATTTTTGGCTGTGTTGGGTCTTCGTTGCTGCACACGGGCTTTCTCTAGTGGCGAGCGGGGGCTACTCTTCGTTGCGGTGCTCAGGCTTCTCATTGTGGTGGCTTCTCTTTGTTGCAGAGCATGGGCTCTAGGTGTGCAGGCTTCAGTAGTTGTGGCATGCGGGTTCAGTACTTGTGGCTTGCTGGCTCTAGAGCGCAGGCTCAGTAGTTGTGGTGCACGGGCTTAGTTGCTCAGGGGCATGTGGGATCTTCCCGGACCAGGGCTGGAACCCGTGTCCCCTGCATTGGCAGGTGGATTCTTAACCACTGCGCCACCAGGGAAGTCCTTTTTTTTTTAATTTTTTTTTTTTTTTTGGCTGTGTTGGGTCTTAGTTGCAGCACGTGGGATCTTCGTTGAGGCAGGCAGGATCTTTTGTTGCCGTGGGTGGGCTCTTCATTGCGGTGTGCGGGCTCCTCTCTAGTTGTGGCGTGCAGGCTCCTCTCTAGTTGTGGCGCGCAGGCTCCTCTCTAGTTGTGGCGTGTGTGTTTTCTCTTTAGTTGTGGTGCGCAGGCTCCAGAGCGCATGGGCTCTGTAGTTTGCAGCACGTGGTCTCTTTAGTTGAGGCTCCCAGGCTCAGTTGTGGCACGCAGGCTTAGTTGCCCCGCGGCATGTGGGATCTTCGCTCCCTGACCAGGGATCAAACGCGTGTCCCCTGCGTTGGAGGGCAGATTCTCTACCACTGGACCACCTGGGAAGTCCCAGCACAAGATATCTTAACATTTGTATGTGTCCTTTTCAATTTCTTTCATTAATGTTTTATAGTTTTCAGTATACATGTCTTTCACCTCCTTGGTTAAATTTATTTCTAGGTTGTAAATGGGATTGTTTGATGCAATTGTAAATGGCATTGTTTTCTTTATATCTTGTCCTGATGATGTATTAGTGTATATTAGTGTATAGAAATGCTACAGATTTTTGTGTATTAATTTTGTATCCCACAACTTTAATTAGTTTATTAGTCCTAACAGGTTTTTGATGGAGTCTTTAGAGTTTTCTGTATTTAATGTCGTGTCTTCTGCAAATGGTGACAGTTTTACTTCTTCCATTCAAATTTTGATACCTTTTATTTCTTTTTCTTGCCTAATTTGCTCTGGCTAGGACTTCCAATACTGTGTTGAATAGATGTGACAAGAGTGGGCATCCTTGTCTTGTTCCTGATCTTAGAAGAAAGGCTTTCAGTTTTTCACTGTTGAGTATGATGTTAGCTGTGGGCTTGTCATATATGGACTTTATTATGTTGAGGTACGTTCCCTCTATATTTACTTTGTTGAGAGTGTTTATCATAAATGGACGTTGAATTTTGTCAAATGCTTTTTCTGCATCTATTGAGATGTTCATATGATTTTTATTCTTCATTTTGTTAACGTGGTGTATCACATTGACTGATTTGTGGTTATTGAATCATCCTTGCATCCAAGGAATAAGTCACACTATGATCCTTTTAATGTCTTGTTGAATTCAGTTTGCTAATATTTTGTTGAGGATTTTTGCATCTGTGTTCATCAGGGATATTGGTTCTTTTCTTGTGATGTCCTTATCTCGTTTTGGTATCAGGGTAATACTGGCTTCATAAAATGAGTTTGGAAGAGTTCCCTGCTCTTACGGTTTTTGGAAAAGTTTGAGAAGGTTTGGTATTAAATCTTCTTTGGATGTTTTGTAGAATTCACCAGTGAAGCTCTCTGGTCCTGGACTTAAGTTTGTTAGCAGGTTTTTGATTACTGATTCAGTATTTTTTTTTTTTTTATTTTTTATTTTTGCAGTACGTGGGCCTCTCACTGATGTGGCCTCTCCCGTTGCGGAGCACAGGCTCCGGACGCGCAGGCTCAGCGGCCATGACTCACGGGCCCAGCCACTTCGCGGCATGTGGGATCTTCCTGGACCGGGGCACAAACTCGTGTCCCCTGCATCAGCAGGTGGACTCCCAGCCACTGCGCCACCAGGGAAGCCCTGATTCAGTCTTTTTAATAGTAATCAGTCTGTTCAGATTTTCTGTTTCATCATGATTCAATCTTAGTAGATTGTAAGTTTCTAGGAATTTACCCGTTGCTTTTGGGTTGTCCAGTTTGTTGGTATATAATTGTTCATAGTAGTCTCTTATGATGCTTTGTATTTCTATGGTATCAGTTGTAATATGTCCTCTTTCATTGCTGATTTTATTTCAGCCCTCTCCGATTTTTCTTGGTGAGGCTAGCCATAAGCTTGTCAATTTTGTTTATCTTTTCAAGGAACCAGCTCTTAGTTTCATTGATCTTCTCTATTGTCTTTTTTTTTTTTTTTTTTTTTGGCTGCTCCCTGTGGCATGCGGAACTTCCCCAACCAGAGATCGAACCCATGCCCCCTGCATTGAGAGTGTGGAGTCTTAACCACTGGACCGCCAGGGAAGTCCCTGTTATTTTCTTTCATTCTACTAACTTTGGGCTTCTTTTGTTCTTTTTCTAGTTCCTTGAGGTGTAAAGTTAGATTGTTTATTTGAGACTTCTCTTGTTTTTTGAGATAGACATTTATTGCTATGAACTTCCCTCTTAGAACTGCTTTTGCTGCATCCCACAATTTTTTGTATGTTATATTTCCATTTTTCTTTGTCTCAAGGTATTTTTTAAATTTCTTTTTATTTCTTCTTTGACCCATTTGTTGTTCAGTAGCATGTTGTTTAATTTCTACATATTTGTGAATTTTCTGCCAGTTTTGTTTGAGTGAGTAATTTCTCATTTTATACCATTGTGGTTAGAAAAGACGCTTGATATGATTTCAGTCCTCTTAAATTTATTAAGACTTGTTTTGTGGCCTAACATATGATCTATCCTGGAAAATTTTTCATGCACACTTCAGAAGAATGTGTATTCTGTTGCTTTTTTTTTTTTTAATTTTACGTTTGGCTGTGTCTGGTCTTAGGTGTGGCATGCAGGATCTTTTGTTGTGGTGCACGGTCTTCTCTAATTGCAGCACATGGGCTTCTCTCTACTTGTGGTGCACAGGCTTAGTTGCCCTGTGGCCTGTGGGATCTTAGTTCCCTGACTAGGGATCAAACCTGCATCTCCTGCATTGGAAGGCGGATTCTTAACCACTGGACCACCAGGGAAGTCCCTGTTCTGTTGCTTTTGGATGGAATATTTTAGATATAACTGTTATGTCTATCTGACCAAATGTGTTGTTTAAGGCTGATGTTTCCTTATTGACCTTCTATCTGGATGATCCATCCATTGAGGCAAGTTGGTCATTAAAATTCTCTAATATTATTATACTGTTGTCTGTTTCTTCCCTTAGGCCTGCTAATATGTGCTTTATATATTTAGGGGCTCCTATATTTAATGCATAAATGTTTATAAATATTATATCCTCTTGTTGGATTAACCCCTTTATCATTATGTAGCACCTATCTTTTTTTGGTATTTATTTATTTGTTTATTTATTTTAACATCTTTATTGGAGTATAATTGCTTTACAGTGTTGTGTTAGTTTCTGCTGTATAACCAAGTGAATCAGCTATATGTATACATATATCCCCATATCCCCTCCCTCTTGCATCTTCCTCCCACCCTCCCTAACCCACCCCTCTAGGTGGTCACAAAGCCCCAAGCTGATCTCCCTGTGCTTCCCACTAGCCATCTATTTTACATTTGGTAGTGTAACACCTATCTTTGTCTCTGCTAACAGTCTTTGTTTTAACGTCTATTCTGTCTGATAGAAGTATAGCTACTCCAGCTTTCTTCTGGTTTCCATTTGCATAGAATATCTTTTTCCATTCCTTCACTTTCAGTCTGTATGTCCTTACATCTAGAGCGAGTATCCTGTAGGCAGCATATAGATGGGTCCTGCTTTTTTTATCCATTCAGTCACTCTTTGTCTTTTGATTGGAGAATTTAGTCCTTTTACATTTGAAGTAATTATTGATAGGTTTCCCCTGTTAATAACATTTTACACTAGTGTGGTACATTTTCCACAGTTAATGAATCAATATTGATATATTAACCAAAATGCATATTTAACTCAGATTTCCTTACTTTTTACCTAATGTCTTTTTTCTGTTCTGGGATTCCATCCAGGATACCACATTATATTTAGTTGTCACGTCTCCTCAGACAGATGTCTCCTCTGCCCCTTGCATTGAGAGCATGGAGTCTAACCACTGGACCACCAGGGAAGTCCCAGATTTTTTTTTTTTTTTTGCGGTATGCGGGCCTCTCACTGCTGTGGCCTCTCCCATTGCGGAGCACAGGCTCCGGACGCGCAGGATCAGCCGCCATGGCTCACGGGCCTAGCCGCTCCACGGCATGTGGGATCCTCCCGGACCAGGGCACAAACCCATGTCCCCTGCATCGGCAGGCGGACTCTCAACCACTGCGCCACCAGGGAAGCCCTTTTTTTTTTTTTTTTTTTTAAGCCACTACACTTTCCTTCTTTTATTTATTTTTATTTTTATTTTTTTTGCGGTACGCAGGCCTCTCACTGTTGTGGCCTCTCCCGTTGCAGAGCACAGGCTCCGGACGCGCAGGCTCAGCGGCCATGGCTCACGGGCCCAGCCGCTCCGCGGCATGTGGAATCCTCCCGGACCAGGGCATGAACCTGCGTCCCCTGCATCGGCAGGCGGACTCTCAACCACTGCGCCACCAGGGAAGCCCCTTTTTTTTTTTTTTTTAAGCCACTACACTTTCCTTCTTTTTAAAAAAAAAAAAATTTGTTTATTTATTTTTGGCTGTGTTGGGTCTTCATTGCTGCACACAGGCTTTCTCTAGTTATGGCGAGTGGGGGCTACTCTTCATTGCAGTGCGTGGGCTTCTCATTTCTGTGGCTTCTCTTGTTGCGGAGCACGGGCTCTAGGTGCGCGGGTTTCAGTAGTTGTGGCACGTGGGCTTAGTAGTTGTGGCTTGTGGGCTCTAGAGCTCAGGCTCAGTAGTTGTGCACGGGCTTAATTGCTCTGCGGCATGTGGAATCTTCTTGGATGAGGGCTCAAACCCGTGTCCCGTACACTGGCAGGCAGATTCTTAACCACTGCGCCACCAAGGAAGCCCAGGAAGAGAGGTCTGAAGTGATCTTTAATGTCATGCTCAGGCTGTGGGGAACCACTAAGGGAGTGTGAGCAAGCAAGCAGCATAGCCAGAGGTAGGTCCTGCAACAGTCCTGAGGGTGGAGGGAGCAAGGCTGGTGACAGGCGGGTGTCCCTGTCCAGGGGAGGACCGACAAAGGCCTGAGCTGAGGCAGAGACAGGAAGAAATGGACGGATTAGGAACAGACTTTCCTAGCTGTTCCTTCAAGTGTCCAAAGCTAGGAAGAGTCCAGGAGGCAGTCATGTCACGAAGCCAGTGGTTTTAAGGAGGGAGTGATCATGAGTTCTGATGCTGCCACAGGATCAAGTAAAACAGCCAGTAAACAGCCAACAGTGCAGGAGGCCAGTGACAACCTGTGCTGGACCATTTTTTATTGTTGTCCACCGGAGAGGTGGTAGAAGAGGCTTCTGAATCCAGTCTGACATAAAGCCCATGCACATCCTTTCTGCTGCACCAGATGAACTGTGTTTTATGTCTGCAGAAATGCCATGTAGAAACTTTCTTCCTTTTGATGCAACACAGTCAATTTCTTTGGATTGGTGAGACCAAATGCTTAAGAACACAGCAGCCTTCATGAAAAAGTGATTTTTTTGAAAAAGGGCAGCAGCAATTTGTGTACAGAGGCTCACAGAGTCTCATGAAATGGTATCTTTTATCAGCCATCAGTTAGCTTTTCTTTTCCACGTTATGAATTACATTTTCTCTAGGCCAGTAAGAATCAACCGTCACTGTCAGTGCTATGGCAGTCTTATTTTGTAGAGGTCATATGACTCCTAAAGTGCTGCAAAGGCCACCATCCTGCAGAAAGGGCAGGGCTGTAAAGAACTTTATTCTCTTTTGTCTAAAGATGTCACCTTGACAGGGAGCATTTCTGAACATAAGTTTGTTTCCTGCAGGTGGGAGAGGAATTTTCAATTTCTAAAAACAAAGGTTCAGAAAAGGTATGGTTGGAATTTTACATCATAAAATGTGGGGATAAGGTACACAAACTTTGCTCGTCAGTTCTCTCTATTCCAATAGAAGGTTTCCCACAGCAGGCAATGAACTATCAAAGTTCATTATCCTAGGAGGTATTAAAAAAGTGAGGGAACTGGAGAAGTATAGATAAATTCATGGGTGATAAATTAGCAAGGGAAACTACTGAAAAAAATTCTTTGAGATGTCCGCACATTCCGAGCTGGGAGGACCCTGATTTTCACCTGGTTCTGACCCATCTTCAAAACTATCAGATGTGTGCAGAGTGACTGCATTCACAAAGCACCTCATTGGGAGCTCTGGGAGAAATGAAATAGGCCCTCACCTGCAGGGGCTCACAGCTCGTGGGAGAGGATCAATGTGCACAGCAGTAACTACAGTAAGTCCCCTACAAACGAACCTTCAAGTTGCGAACTTTCAAAGATGTGAACGTGCGTTCCATCTACATCAGGCGTGAGTGAAACTGCAGCTTGCCCTCCGTCTCCTATTGCTGGCGATCCTTCAGCTCTACCATCTCCCACCTCCTCTCCCTCCTCCAGTCAGTAACTCTTCTTGCCTGTTCCCTCGATGCCAGCCCCTGTATGCCAGCTGTTGTACTGTACTACTGTACTTTTCAAGGTACTGTACTGTAAGATTAAAAATGTTGTCTTTATTTTTTGTTTGTTTTTTATGTATTATTTGTGTGAAAAGTATTATAAACCTTTTACAGTACAGTACTATATAGCCAATTGTGTTAGTTGGGTACCTAGGCTAACTTGGTTGGACTTATGAACAGATTGGACTTACATACTTGCTCTCAGAATGGAACTCGTTCATGTGTAGGGGACTCACTGTACCACAAAGCAAGTTAAGGCAAGTCCTGTGATGGAGGGGCAGGGAAGGTACTTTAGGAGAAGGTGGAGTCCCCTTGGTGGACGCTGGGTGAGCTTCTTAGAGGAGGTATGTCTTGAGCCTTAAAAGTTGAGTAGAATTTCAACAGCAGAGTAGGAGAGAAGGACTTTCTAGGCGGAAGGAAGAGCTTAAGCATCTCTTCAGAATTGGGAGAGTTGCAAAATCGGGTGAGTGCTGTGAATGGGTGCGGCTTGAGCAGGTAGAGTGTGGGTCAGCCTGAGAAATTCTGTAAGTGTCTGATTTGGAAGGACCTGAAGGCTGAGGAGTCTATGCTTGATTTTATTCAGAGTGAGAAAAACCAACAAAGGTTTGAGAGCAGTGGATTGATGTAATTAGAACTCTGTCTTCAGAGGTTCAGTGTTAGGTTGAATGGAGACGGGAGACGGGAAGGTAGACTGTTGGGAGGGTGTTGCTGTAGACCAAGTCTCAGGCCTAGATGAGAAGAATGGAAAGAGAAGAGAGTTGGAAGGAGCCTCGGAAAGACAGTGCTTTTTATTATAAAATAATGCAAATATAGAAATAATACAAAAATGTAGACTCATTGAGAGGAATCAAATTAAAATCCCGTAGGAACAACTACCATCTAAACATTTTGGGATACTTTTTTCAGGCTAAGTAGCTGATTTAAATTTTAGTTCATAGTAAGGAATGAAATACCACTTTCCTGTACTCCTCTAAGTTGTCTTTAATCTGCAGCAGGGCTCTGCCTGCAGGCTGGTGGGAAGTTCTCTCTCAGTCACTATGGGGCTCCCTTCCTCTCTTTACAGAGGGATCATACGAGAACCCTATGGTTCTTCACCCCTGATGCCCAGACTTAGCATCTCTCAGCCATTCCCCATCGGGTGCACTGAGGGTGCTGAGGCCTTTCCAGGGGGATTCTTGTCCCTGACAAAGCACCACCTTTTACTCTGGTCAGTTTATTTTTAGGTCCTTTGCTTAAAGCACTTCCCTTTCTCCATTTCCCCCTTTGGGACAGCCTAGCAAACCCTCCTTCATGTGCTCCTGCAAGCATAACATTGGCCTCTTTCTTTCTGGGATAGGAGTGGGGAAATATCAGTTAGGTGTGGGTTTTTTTGTTTTACTTCTTAAAAAATAACTTGCTCTGATAAGGTGATATGGTGAGTTATGATACTCTCATTGCAGGCTCCTGCATTTTTCTATGTCATTCTTTAATGCTTCTAGAACATTTCATTGTCTAGAGATCTATAATTTACTTATAGATAACATGAATTCAACAACTCTGTGTATGAAAGTTTTGGCTGTATTTTGGATAGATTCTGGAGGTGGAATTACTGAGTCAAAGGACATGACTTTAGGGGAGTTCCTAGTGGTCCAGTGGTTGGAACTCCACGCTTCCACTGCAGGGGACATGGGTCTGATCCCTGGTCAGGGAACTAAGATCCTGCATGCTGTGCAGCGTGGCCAAAAAAAAAAAGACAAAATGACAACGTGACTTTTTTGGGAGGTATTATTACCAGATCATCCTTTATTGTCACCGTACCACAAACTTAGCAGCTTGAAGCACCACCCACTTATTAGCTCACGGTACTGTAGGTCAGAGATCCAGGCTCTGCCTGACTGCTTTCTCTCTTCAGTCTCATAGGCTGAAACCCAGGCATCCGTTGGCTGTGTTCTCGTCAGGAGGCTCAGCTGACTAGGGAAGAATCTGCTAACAAACTCATTCAGGTTGTTGGAAGCATTCGGTTCCTGAGGGTTATAGGACAGAGGTCCCTGGTTTTTTGCTGATTGTTATTTAGAGGTCACTCTCAGCTTCTGCCATGTGGTCTGTCCATCTTCACAGCCAGCAGCAAAGAGTCTTCTCCATGTTAAATCAATCCCTCACCCTTCAAATCTCTGACTTCCTCTGTCTCTGACCTCTAGACTTAGCTTTAAAGAGTTGATGTGATTAGGTCTCTCTATCTCCCCCTCCTCCCTCCCCCAAGAAATTTTTCGTCATCTCAAACGGAAACTCCGTACTCATTAAACAATAACACCCCACACCCCCAGCCCCTGGCAACCTCTACTGTACTTGCTGTTTCTATGAATTTACCTAGTCTAGACACCTCATATAAGTGGAATCATGCAGTATTTATCCTTTTTTGTCTGACATTTCACTTAGCATAATGTTTTCAAGGTTCATTCATGCTGTAGCATGTATGCCATTGTGTGTATATGCCACGTTTTGTTTGTTCATTCATCAGCTGATGGGCATTTGGGTTGTTTCGGGTCTCTCTTTCTTAGGGTTAACTGATTTGGGACTTTAATTACATCTCAAAATCCGTTTGTAGCAGTACCTAGATTAGTGTTTGAATAATGGGGAGAATGTGTATGTACACCAAGGGCCCAGAATCTTGGGGCCACCTTAGCATTCTTGCTACCACACACACTCTAGAAAGATGGTACCGTCCCTGGTTGGAGGTACCATCTTGCCCTCTTTCATACCCTTAATGTATACATTGCACAGAAGAGTTCTGGAAATGGCATCTCATTTCACTACCTGCTTTTCCAGCTGGGCTATTCTCTGCTCATGACTCTAGTGGAATGAAGGATGCATAATAATCCCTTTTCAGCCTCCAGTGAAAGCACTCTGGCTTCTTGTCCCTAATGTTACCTGTGACGTGTTTCTTGAGGGTGTACAGGTGAGAAACCCATTAATAAGACCAGCGAGAGTGAGGAAGAGAATTTCTGTTTACCATTTGTGATGTGTGAGTGTAGCAGAATGTACAAAATGCATTCTCTCTTGATAGACTCTTGGAAAGAACTTAGAGCATTTAATGACCAAACAACGGCACAAACTGTTTCAGATAATGCCCTGAGAATACAGCAGGACTTGAACTTGTCCAAATAAGAGAATTTAGGGCTATAACGCCCATGATTAAAATTAGCCTCACGCTCCCGCCTGAATGTAGATTTGTTTGGTTTGGTGTGGTCTTTGGGAAATTGGACCTCAGATCCTGAAAAGATGGTGATCCCTAGGAACTGGGAGACCTGGGAAATGGAAGGCAGTAAAAGGTGCTGGAAATCTCAGATTAAATGGGAACTGGGCATCTCAATGACAAGAATGTGACCGTGGATTCAGCAGAGGTGGTGTTTGAATATTACCAATTGCCATTCGGCTTGGAGGAGTCCATGCCCTTTGGGAAGGCATGGATGGTGTGTGTATGTGTGTATATGTGTGTGTATGTGTGTGTGTGTGTGTGTGTGTGTGTGTGTGTGAGAGAGAGAGACAGAGAGAGAAAGATGTCCCAGGTTAGATTGTGTGTAGTCCTGGTCTCAGGGGGAACAGACAACTGCTGCCCTATTGTGGAAGGTGAATGTGAGATTTGAATGAGAATTAGAAGGGGGTTAAGGTATCCACTGTAGAGAACTGCCAGCTGGGGACTGCCTGGGCCATGGGAAGAGGAAGACCCACAGGTGTCTACCTGCCTGTCTTCTCTAACCTGAGCTGGCTTTGCTGGCAGAACTGAATCTGTGTTCTCTCTCACAGGCAACTGCAATGTCTGTGGACTGTCTGGGGCAGCATGCAGTGCTTTCCGGGTAAGTGAGCGTACAGCGTTCGTCTGCCACGATTTCTGGGAACAAATTGCAAATCAAGAGGTTTCTGGGAAATTGGAAAATACTTTCTTATTTAAGGATTACAGTCATAGGGTTTAGTTCTGCTGTCCTAGTGACCTCAGTGGTAGTTGTGGGGATTATTTGCAGTTTATTTTTTTCTCTGCCCTAACAGGTGAGCAATAAAATTCCTTTGAAATGTTAGTGACTGGTAGCTTGGTCTTGAAATTGCCATTTTCTGTTTAGTGAATGGACTCTTCAGAAGGATGCTGTGTGGTATGGTCTAACAGGTAGCTAGTTCCTAGGATTGAGAGGATCTGGGTTACAGTTTGGCCATTGATTATGAGCCCTTGGACATTTATTCAGTTGGCCTCCCTGGACTTCGGTTTTCTCATGAAGCAGTTCGATTTCATCATGAAGAAGTTGAACTACATAATTTCTGTAGTGTCTTCTGGTTCAAAATTAAGATTCTGGCAATTAAGGTCCCTGCATTTGCTAATCATCCTAACATTGTACCAGTATGATAACATTTAATGGTCAGAGTCCCTTTCCTTTCATGTTGCTCTAGATTACTACCTCTCAGAGTTAGCTATATGTTCATTAACTTAGTTGTTTATGAACCCATTTATAAAATGAAGTGTTTTCTATTCATTATTTTATTTTGAAATCATGTTTTAAATTACTTTTAAATAAAACCATAGCAAACATTAATTCAGAAGGATATACCATGGAAAGTAAGTTTCCGTCCTACCTCTGACTCCACTCCCCAGAGACAGTTATTGATACCATTTTCTTGTGTCACCCTGAATGCATAGATAGGAAAAATTGGTATGTCTCTTTTCTGCCCCAGCCAAACTCACTTTTTTAAAAAATAGCTTTATCGAGATATAATTCACATACCATGCAATTCACCCTTTAAAAAAAATTATTTATTTTATTTATTTTTGGCTGCATTGGGTCTTCGTTGCTGTGCGTGGGCTTTCCCTAGTTGAGGCAAGCAGGGGCTACTCTTCCTTGGGGTGCGCAGGCTTCTCACTGTCATGGCTTCACTTGTTGCACAGCATGGGTTCCAGAGCACAGGCTCAGTAGTTGTGGCGCACGGGCTTAGTTGCTTCACAGCATGTGGGTCTTAACGGGCCAGCGATCGAACCCGTGTCCCCTGCATTGGCAGGTGGATTCTTAACCACTGCACCACCAGGGAAGCCCCCCACCTCACCTTTTTCCCCACCCTGATCTCACTCACCAGAGGCAACCAGTTAAGACTCTTTAGCTGTTTATTTTGGGTGGCTTCTATTTTTCCAAGTGGTATACTACATACACTGCTGTATCTTGATTTATCCATCACAGATATTCAAATTGACTTCTTACAGTAGATGATGAATATTTAGCACTTTTACTTCAGTTGTGAGTCCCTTATGTATATATACCTGGCCTTCCCCCTCCTTCCAATGTAGTCATGTAACAATTGTTGGGTTAAATCAGTATGTGGAGTTCTTTTTCTCAGAGTTATTGTCAAGAGATCCTATGCCATTCTGATTCTGGACTCTGTATGTGACCTATTTTTTCTCTTTGGAGAAATCCTATCTTTATCTCTAGTGTTATCTTTACCTCTCGTGTGTGTGAAATTTTCACTGTGACCGCTTTGGTATGTGTCTTTTTTCATTCATTGTGCTGGGCACTTAGAGGGACCCTCCTCCCGTTTTTGACATTATTACCTGTTTTATCCAAACAAATAGAAAAATAACATATACTTGGCATTATGTAGCCATATTAACAACCCATAAAATACTTGCAGGTGCCCTGGAAGAACTGTATCTCAGACGTTAGATTTCTCAGTATTGACTGATGTGGATATTGTCATTTGTAGCATTCTAGGAGAGAACGGGATTATATAACTGGAAATCATGCGAGTGTTCTTATTCTGATGTGTTCTTAGACATGCATACGTCCATGTTATTTTTCAACATGATCTTGAAGTTCACCATTTCATTTTCTTATATTGAACTTTAAAATATGTGTAGTAAAGTGTATGCTTAAGTGAACAGCTCAAATAAATTTACATATATATATACACCCATATGGTCACCATTCAGATTAAAATAACAAATAATTTTAGCACCTGGGACGGCCCTTTCAGTCTGGAAATCTGTGTCTTTTAGTTTGGAGAAATTTTCCAGCATTATGTCTTTGATAATTTTCCTCATTCTTTGTGGAGCTTCTCTTAGTGCATGTTGGATATCCTGTATGGATTCTCTTCTGAACTTTCGGTCTTTTTATCTTTCTGTTTTGCATTCCGGGAGTTTTCTTCAACTTTAACTTCCAACCCTTCTGTCAGGTTTTAAAATTTCAACTATAACTTTAGTTTCCAAGAGCTCTTGTTCTCTGTTCTTTAAATTGTCTTCTTTCATGTCTCTGAGAATATTAATTCTAGGTTTTCTTCTTTCCTCTGTGCCGCCCATTTCCTTCTTTTCCTTTCGGCTGTGTTGGTCTCTGTCTTTCAAGTTTCCTGCTGTGACTGATGCTCATGGGCTCTCTGTTAATATTAAAGAGTGAGTGGAATCTCTGTTTACGTGTGCAATGGTGGGATCCACTGTAGGGAGATCAGGTGGGAACTAGGCCCTTTTGTTGGAGGGTGCCCAGATGCCATCATCTCCAGGGCTTTATTGTTGTTGTTGTTTTGTTCACTTTCGTTCTTTCTTGGGCTGCACACTTCCTCCTGAGAAGAATCTGCTTGTCATTAGTCACCATCTGAAGACTAAAAGCCATGTGTTGTGAGTTCTGAGCAGGGAAAGAGGCCTGAGCGTCTCACCCTCCACTTCCTGCCCTGTTTTGAGCACAGCAGCTCTCACTCACCCCCTGCCGTGCCTCTTGTCCCAGGCCCAGGGCTCCTCTGAGGTAGTTTCTCTTCCTCTCCAGCTCCTGCGGGCCTGGATTTCCACAGTGTGAACCAGCTCGCTCTGCAGGCCCTTGGGTGCTGGTTGTTTTTCCCCTGGATCACTTAACCATTTTTCTGTCGGCTTTCCGTTTCCTCCCTCATTTTCTTTGTGGGTTTCCGTCTTTTATGTTTTCACTCTTATTCTAGTGGGTCTTCAGTGGGGGATGAAGACAAACATGTTATGTCCAATCAGGCATGTTTATCCTGAAGTGCCCACCTTCTGCTGTTCTGCATTTGCCCTGTACTGTGTCTGATTTCCCCTGCTGAAAAACACGCCATATATATAGTGCTTGGCCTTTGCCCTGTTTCATTCTAATGGGAAATGCCGGCCTGCCTGCCATGGGATCAGATGATTCCTTAGGAAGAGGTCAGAGTTTCTAGGTCTTTGTACTATATCAACTTTCTCAGAAGCCCCAGAAATTCTCTTAGTTTGTGTCTTACCTGTGCTTCCTTTCTCTCTTAATCCATCCCTCCTCGGGTTTCTGCTAGAGTTCTACATGCCATTTTAACTTTCTACTTCCTGTCTGTTCTGAGCGGGGACAGTTAATCTTTTTCTTCATTATCGAGCCCACCTGTCCTCGCCGACTCCCGGGGGCTTGGAGCGCTCCCCAACAAAGAACCGCTGATGGCTGCTGAAGAGGTTGATACACACACCAAGGATTTTTTTCTTAAAACAGAAGGAAAATAGGTGAACAAAGGACATCACCGTTTTCAGATCCTTTATATTGATTGGCACCTTGAACATTATTGGCACTTATTATTATTTTCATTATTATTATTTTTTGGTTATTGTTTCCCCTTCTGATAGTGTTAATTTAGTTCCCATCACCAAGTAGTCAACTTGCACGGGAATTTGAGATCTTCTCAAATTATTTAGCTAAGTGATAAGCGAGGTGTTTAATTTTACACACGTTTATTGCATGCAAAGCACTGTGCCTAGTGAGGAGGGACATATAGAGATATTCAAGACATGCTCCATACCCCAAACACTCAGTTGGTTTGGGACAGGAACATTTACGTTAGCAGTTCTGCTACAGAGATAAGTGCTGTGCTGTAGTCCAAATGCAGACTGTGTCATGGGAGTCGTGTGGAAGCAGCTATGATCCTAACTGGGGGATTGGAAAAGCCTGGGAGAGGGCTGGGCTGGAGCTGAATCTGGTGGAGGAGGTCAGACTTCCATGGATATGGGAGGGAGGACCATCTCTAGAGACAGATCTCACAGGGAGTATGGCTCCCACTTGCCCAGCAGCCACGAGTTACTCTTGTCACTTGTATGCCTTTCGGAGTCGATAAACGTCATGTACATCTGGGGATTTTTTGAGCACTGCTTGCGAACCGTATGTCATTCCAAATGTACTTTTCTATCTTAGTGCTAATGCTGTTCTGTTTTCATAATGTTGATGTTGTTTTCCTAGCCGCCGATTCCTATACATCGTCAGTCTAGATGCCCCCTTCGAAGGTCACCGAAAGATCTCACGCCAGAGCAAGTGGGACATTGGAGCCGTGCAGTGGAATCCTCATGACAGCTTCGCGCACTATTTTGCAGCCTCGGTGAGCTCATTCAAGGAATACAGGAAAAGGCTTTTATTTTTTTATTTTTATAAATTTATTTATTTATTTATGGCTGTGTTGGGTCTTCATTGCTGCACGCGGGCTTTCTCTAGTTGTGGCGAGTGGGAGCCACTCTTTGTTGCGGTGCGCGGGCTTCTCATTGTGGTAACTTCTCTTGTTGTGGAGCATGGGCTTTAGGTGCACGGGCTTCAGTAGTTGTGGCGCATGGGCTCAGCAGTTGTGGCTTACAAGCTCTAGAGCGCAGGCTCAGTAGTTGTGGTGCACGGGCTTAGTTGCTCCGCGGCATATGGGATCTTGCTGGACCAGGGCTCGAACCCATGTCCCCTGCATTGGCAGGCGGATTCTTAACCACTGCGCCACCAGGGAAGCCCGGAAAAGTCTTTTAAATGTGAGATCTAGGCTGGTAGGTCTGTGTTCTACGTAGAGAAGAGGACATAATCGTCATTTCTCAGGCGGCAAAGAGGGGTTGCATGGTTCAAAAAGGAAGATGGAGGCAATTACAGATTTAAATGTGTATGAAAAGAATTGGGGGTACCATCGGTAATTCAAAGAATTGAGTCCAGATTTGGAAAGGGAAACAGGTAGATACCTCTATGTCTGTGTGTGATAAGAACCCATTTTCTGCATGAATGTAACTAGCCAGTGACTGAAAGAGGTTCTAAGGAAGGACCTGGTGAGCTGGTCTGGGGGCAACTGTCATTGCTTTCAGAGGGATCAGAAGATTCCATACACCCTTCCACTCAAAGGGAGGGATTCTTTTTTGATTGAATCCTGTTCATATGTGAATTCTTCCAGGGAAAAGATGCATATGTTTCATTAGGTTTTCCAAGGGGTTCACAACTGAAAAAATATCTGGGCTTAGATCATCTCTGGTATCCCTTGCCTGATTCTTTATCAGTGTTCTGTTCTCCTAGGACAATTAGAGACCTAAACCTCTGGCTCCTTTTGCACTGGGCCGGGAGGGCAGTATTTGAAGGAGCCCTTCTCATCCTCCAGGGAATATGACCATTCGCAGTGCTGTCTGGGTCTGTTCTTGTCGGGAATGACAGTCTGTGAGAGGAAAGCGTCTCACAAAAGAAAGAAGAGCAATGCTGTCAGCTTTAGAAGGAACAAAAAGCTGCCGTTCCCCGTCATTTCCAAAATAGAATCTGACTGTCTGCCTTGAACCAGGGACAACGACTAAAGTGGACCTTATCCCTGGGACTGTTGACAGGTCAGGCCAGATCATTCTTCGTGGTGGGGGCTGTCCTGTGCTTTGTAGGAAATTGGCAGCATCCCTGGCCCCTCGCCCACTAGATGCCAGTAGCATCCTCCCCCACCCCCATCGTGACAGCCAAAAATGTCTCTAGGCATTGTCAGGTGTCCCCTGGGAAGCAAAATCTCCCCTGATTGGGAAGCACAGATTTAGGCTGACCCTTCAGTACTAGGCCCAAGTGGATTAATACTGCATGTGTTTGGGAGTGGCAAGAAAGAGCCTTATTTATTTATTTTTTTCAGACAATCATTTAAAGTGAACAATTCAGTATCATTTACTACATTCACAGTGTTATGTAACTGCCACCTTTATCTGGTTCCCAAACATTTCCATCACGCCAAAGGAAACCCCCTTACCATTAAGCAGTAATTCCCCCACCCGCAGCCCCTGGCCACCTCCAGTCTGTGTTCCATCTCTGGATTTAGCCATTCTGGATATTTCATATAAATGGGGTCATACCATACATGACCTTTTGTGTCTGGCTTCTTTATCCACGTCAGAGCATGTATCAGTACTTTACTCCTTTTTATGGCTGAATAATATTCCATCATAGGGATACACCACATTTTGTCTGTTCATCCACTGATGGACATTTGGGCTGGCTGTTATAAATAGTGCCGATAAGAACATGTACGTGCATGTACTTTTTTTAAAAAAAATATATTTATTTATTTTGGCTGCGTTGGGTCTTCGTTGCTGCGCGCGGGCTTTCTCTAGTTGCAGCGAGCGGGGGCTACTCTTTGTTGCAGCGTGCAGGCTTCTCATTGCAGTGACTTCTCTCGTTGCGGAGCACCGGCTCTAGGTGCGCAGGCTTCAGTAGTTGTGGCTCGTGAGCTCTAGAGCACAGGCTCAGTAGTTGTGGCGCATGGGCTTAGTTGCTCCGCGGCATGTGGGATCTTCCCGGGCCAGGGCTCGCACCTGTGTCGCCTGAATTGGCAGGCGAATTCTTAACCACTGCGCCACCAGGGAAGCCCTGTACATGTACTTTTTTGGGTACTCATTTTCACTTCTTTTGGGTATATATTCCTAGGAGTGATTGAAAGGCCATGTGAAGCCTGTGTTTTACTTTTTGAGGAACCATCAAACTGTTTTCTACAATGCACAAGACCGTTTTGCAGTCCCATCAGCAGTGCATCAGCATTGCATAGCAATGCACAATCCAGCCTCACCAAAATTTATTTCCTGTTTTTGTTTTTGTAATTTAAAAATTCTAGCCATCTTAGTGGGTATAAAGTGGTATCTCACTGTGGTTCTGATTTGCATTTCCCTAGTGACTAATGATGTTGAACATCCCTTCACGTGCTGGCTGGCCATTTGTATATCATTTTTTGGAGATATGTTTATTCAAGTCCTTTGCGGATTTTTGAATTGGGTTGTTTGTCTTTTTGCTGTTGAGTTATAAGAGTTCTTTATGTATTCCTGATACTAGACTCTTATCAGGGACATGATTTGCAAATATTTTCTCCAATTCTGTAGATTGTCTTTTTACTTTCTTGATAACGTCTTTTGATACATAAAAGTTTTAATTTTGATGAAGTTCAATTTACTGATTTTTTTTTCCCTTCATTGCTCTTGGTTGGAAGGCAAGCATTTTCAGGAGAAAGAACTTTGGAGTTAGGCAAATCTGAGGTCAAGTCCCAGTTTCAACACTCACTGTTTTATCTTGAGCGCCCATCCAACTTTTGGAGCCTCAGTTGCCTCACCTGTGATGTGGGTGATGACACCCAGTGTGCAGTGTGATGGGAAAGAGCAGAGGGCAGGTTTCTTAAGGTTCCTAGTGCATAAACTGGCACTAGCAGACCCTGGAAATGGCTAGGAATGTTATTATAAGATGGGGGGGGCTTCCCTGGTGGCACAGTGGTTGAGAGTCCGCCTGCCGATGCAGGGGACACGGGTTCGTGCCCTGGTCCGGGAAGATCCCACATGCCACGGAGCGGCTAGGCCCGTGAGCCATGGCCACTGAGCCTGCGCGTCCGGAGCCTGTGCTCCGCAACGGGAGAGGCCACAACAGTGAGAGGCCCGTGTACCGCAAAAAATAAATAAATAAAAAAGATGAGGGGGTGCTTTTCTTTACACTCCTATTCCCATTGGAAGCTATTTTGAATCCTTACCTTTTGACAGGAACCTTACCTATTTAGAATTGGAAACTGGCATTTCTGGATAAAAATCTCAGAGCTGTATACAACTATCTGTCTCTGAGCTAAAATGAAAATCCATCATATACATATATATATATATATCAGTTCAGAAATTATTAAATAGCCTACTAATAGTATTTAGTCTATTAGTAATCTTTATCCATTTTCAGTGTGTTTCGTGAACTCATGATATTTAGGGAGCATTTGCTGGCTTGTTTCTTTAAGAGAAATGTAGTTTGATTGAAGCTTTGTTTTTCTTCCTTCTCCTTATTGTAATTGTGGTTTCTTCTGGCCCATTTTCCCTGTGTCTTTCTGCTTAACCCTTAAAGAAGTTCATATTTCAAGGAGTCTTCTATAATTTTGCCTTCTAGGACACCCTTTTAGTGGTGATTCTGTTTTCTTTCTCATGCATGTGTTTTTTCAAAGTGTGGTAGGTGGACTCCGGGCATTTGATGGTGGGAAGGGTGAGCTGAGAACATGGAGTGTGACAGCAGCTGGGGAGATGGGTGTGTGACCGTTAGGGCAGGGAGGATTTTCTTCTGATGGTTGGGGGCGGCTCCATAACCCATAGCTCACGTGCTCACGAGTGTGTCTGTAGCCTTAGTTCAGCCATAACTGTTCAAGATGGGTTTCCCCTTGTCTCTTTTCAGAGCAACCAACGTGTCGACCTTTATAAGTGGAAAGACGGCAGTGGGGAAGTCAGCACGACCTTACAAGGCCACACTCGTGTCATCAGGTAGGCACAGCCCTCCACTGCTCCCTGGCCTGTCTCACTTTGTCGCAGTGTCTCGGGAAGTGAAACAAAGACACCGTCCCCCTCCAGGCTGGACCCTCTGTGTTGCATTGGCTCCAGGTGGCTGCTGCGTCCTTAGCAGTCCTGAAGTGATGGTCTTTGCAGCGAGGAACAGCCAGTGTTCAGGAGCCAGCATCCCTGTAGCTGTTAACCCCGATCCCAGGAGACACTTAGGTACAGCCTGGTCCAGAATAAAGGGTTAGAGCTGTTTGCTATAGGAGGGAGATGAACTTACGCCCGCAGAATCCCCCAGCTCATGGTCGGCGGTGCCCTGGAGCACAGAGACCTTGGGGGCCAGCCCTTTGCTCTCTGTCCAGCCACAGTGGGGCACCACGTGGAGCTCCTGCATCATAGTCCGTTACCCAGATGCCCAGTTGCTTCCCACTCGTGGCCTTCCAGCTGGCTTCTGGAATGTTCCTGGATCCATCCTTTTCTGGGTGGGGAAAACTTCTTGTGAGAAGTAGCAGCAGGAAGTGTGGGAGTGGTGAAGCTGACGTGGGAGGTGATGGGAAAGGCCAGAACCCCCGGCCTGTGTTAACTGTTTGTGTAGCAAGTGCCTTTCAAGGAGTGAGGACGTGGGTGGGGAGGACCAGGGCCCTGCTTGCCCTCCTTGAAAACTGTGAGGCAACACGGCAGTTTGCCAGTGCTTTAAAGATGTTGGGTTTACTCAAGGTACCTGTGGTTGAGTCTGACTTAAAAAACGATGTCAACAATTACGTGGAGTTTTTTTCTTTGTTTTGTCTTAGTTTGCGCACATGCACGTATGTGCGCTTTTGTGTGTGTATGTGTTTTAAGTTGAAATGCTCTGTTTCTTTTGGTTTGGGGGAGCAGGTGGTAACCAGGGAAGGACCTGAAAGTTTCCTTCAGAGCTTGGTTAAGTCTTCTTTCCCAAAGAACTTTGGAGATTCCCAGCCTAAACCATGTTCAGGGGCCCATTAACAGTGACTTTCTGAAGCCACTAGAAATGAAATCTGCGAATGCTTTGGAAATGGACTCTGAATTTTTTTCTCTTCGTTGTTGTCCTGTTTATTCCTTGTGTTTCCAGTGACTTGGACTGGGCAGTGTTTGAGCCAGATCTCCTGGTCACCAGCTCTGTGGACACCTACATCTACATTTGGGATATCAAGTAAGAACCGTTAAGAGGCATAACCACTTGGCTGTGGAATGATCTGGGACCTTTGTTTTAGAGATTGGGTATCTTAATTTGGTTTTCCCTAGATGCAGACCCTGAGATGAGGAGACACTGCAGATACGTTGTTTAGGAGGGGACAGAACTGCTATTGGGGGTGGGAAGAGAGACAGGATCGGGAAGGCCACACAGAGAGGGCACATCATCTAATTGGGTACCACCATGAACAGGTGGAGCTTGGTCTTACTGGGAACACTAGGGGCTGGTGTACCACTCCCTCCTCAGAGGTGTTCCCCTCCGAGGGCTGAGGAAGCGGGGGCGCCATCACTGTCAGTCATTGGTTGAAGGCTGTCCCCGGGGGCCTCAGCTCCCTGGCACTTCAGGCCTGTCACAGAGGTTTGCAAAACGGGCTTCAGCAGCCAGGGAAATCCCGTTGTCAGAGAACCACAGGTTCTGGCATTTGGAAGTCAGGCTGGAGCTTCCTGAAGTGGCAGGTGACGGTGGGGGCATTCTGAGGGGTACAGACACACACATGCTGCAGCGAGCAGTGCTCCAGGACAGCTACTTTGCTCTTGGTGACGCTTCGCTTCCCCTCTGGAAAGGGGGCTGAGAGCCACCTCGTAGAGCAACTCTCCACGGAGCAAAGAGTGGAGGAGCGCCCAGCCCAGGGCCTGGCGCGTCCTGAGTTCTTAATAAACATCCATTCCCGTTTCTCTTTGTACAGCAGATTCCTTTCCCCGTAACCGTTAACTAGAGGGCCTGTGGCCTGTGGAGTCCCCAGAAAGGACACCCTCTCCCCAGCCAGGCCACTCTGCCCCCAAATGGCGGTGACTTTGTGATGCTTTACACTGAAAGGTAAACTGTAGGCAGAGGACAAGCCAGGTATTGAGGTTTGACTGACCAGACAGACCAGGGAAAGGGATCCTCAGGGAGTAAGGATGCACACAGCTGACTTCACCTGCATCCCATGCAGGTTAGCGCTTCCAAGGTGACAGGTCTAAGGGCAGCGCCAGAGGAGGGAGAAGGAGCAGAAAATCCAGGGGAAGTGGAAGAGAGGGGCTCTTAACGAGCAAACCGCCCCCTGGGAGCTCTGGGGCAAGCGTCCCTCATTTACATGAAACAGTTGTTTTCATAATTTAAAGACTGAAAGACACTTGAACTGACTTGCCTTCTTAGGTCTTCTGAACAGTAAGCCAGGGCTGCAGATTTGCCTTGTCTGGCCCTCCTAGCCCTAGGGGGCTGCCCAGTTCTGTCATTTTGACCATTCGTGGTGAACGGTTGAGTCTCCCATTGTATCCAGGAGTAGTTTAAAAAATAAATAAAATCGTGGTAAAAGCCGCAAAGCAAAATTTACCATCTTAATCATTTTTAAGAGTGCGGTTCAGTAGTGTTAAGTATGTTCACATTGTTGTGCAACAAAGCTCCAGAACTTTTTCATCGTGCAGAACTGAAAATCTGTACCCATTAACCAACTCCCTGTTTCCCCCTCCTCTCAGTCCCTGGCAGCCACCACTCTACTTTCTGTCTCTATGAATTTGACGACTCTAGGTACCACATGTAAGTGGAATCATACAGTGTTTGTCCTTTTGTGACTGACTTACGTCACTTAGTATAATATCCTCAGGGTGCGTCCATGTTGTCGCTCATGACAGTATTGCTTTCCTTTTTAAGGTCTAATAACAATCCATTGTATGTAGAGACAGTAGTGTATTTATCCATTCATCAGTCGTGGACACTTAGGTTGCTTCTACCTCTTGGCTGTTGGGAACACCCAGAGTAGTTTTCCAGTCCACCTTGGCAGTGCTGTTGGTTCTTGCAGAATTACGCCTCCACGACTGTCCCGTTGTTCCACAGGAGAAATGACACCAGGAAGGGGTTCCCTTGGCTCCCTCCACCCCCGCATCAGAGTTACCCAGGCCACGCCAGGTCGTGTAATTTGTTCTCTGTGGATACAACTGTATAATTGGAAATTCTTAGCCTCAGCTGAAGAGGCTGAGAAAGTTCATCTCGCTGGAGGGAGACAGGCTTCTCTTTACACTACTTTTTAAGGTCCTCACATTCCCACTGAAAGGAAAGTGAAGAAATGCGAGCAGCGGGAGAAAGGCACCAGGTGGATGGGGGCAGGTGAACGGGCTTTTGACTTCTGACTCTTATGTTTCAGAGATACACGGAAGCCGACCGTTGCGCTGTCTGCTGTAGGTGAGTGGACGCCCCCCCGGCGGCCTGCATTCCCTTCCTTCCACTGCTTCGTTCCCACTGACCCCCCCCGTCCCCCATGCCCCAGGCTCTGTCCACGGTCGCGTGGACCTGTAAGGTCCACGTCACAGGGCCCTCCTCCCGCTCCTCGCAGAAGTTAGAGTCAGGACTGTAGAATGTGGTCAGGAACTTATTTCAAAATTCAAGGGCAGGAGCCACATTGGTTTGTTTTTAAGCTTTTTCTTGTGGAAACTTTCAAAAGTGTATAAAACTAGAAGAGGATGAATTGCCTTGTGTTCGTCATCCAGCTTGAACGTTGTCGACAGACAATCTTATTTCCTCTTTCACCCGCTAGTCCACCCACCCCTACCCCTATCCCCTTTGGGATTATTTTGAAGCAAATCCCAGGTGTCATATCATTTCATCAACAAATATTTCAGTTAAGTATTTTTAATAAGAGAAGAATCCTTTTAAAAAAAACATAACCACAATACCATTAGCATACCTAAAAATATTAACAGTAGCTCTTTAATGTCGTCAAATATTTAAGCAGTATTCAGATTTCCCCAGTAGTCTCAGTAGTTTTGTTTTTTGTTCTCTTTTTACAAATTATTTGAATCAATCCAAATAAAGTCCGTATTTATAAGTGGTTGATATATTTCTCATCTCTTTCAGTTGGTAGGTTTCTCCTCCCTTCCCTTTTTTGGTTGGTTGGTTTGTTTTTCCTTCCCTGCAGTTTCTTTACTGAAGAAACTGCGGTTTCCGCACAGTCTAGATTATACTGATTGTGTCCCCGTGGTATCATTTATGGGCATACTGGGCATACTGAAACTTTGAAATCACTTTCTGAGCTACCTGTTTTCATCACTCTGTTGGAATTTGACTCTTTTTGCAGTGCTGCATTGGGCCTGTTACAGAGTATTCTCACCACTTCCTGAGAGTTGAACTTGGGCATAGAACCGGTATACCTTGCCCACCATGATGAAGCCCAGCCATCAGTATTCTGTTTTGGCCTCCTTGGTCAAAACAGATCATATTATCTGTCTCTTAAATCCTGCTTTTTTGTATCTTCTTGCGTCATTTGAATTCACATTTGGTGTTTGCTCCAAAATGATCACATGATTCTTCTTTTTATCCCCCTGCACCCCAACACCTCATCATTTGAAGGCATTAAACATCATGACTGTATTAAGCAGTTGGTTGGTTTGTTCTGTGAGGTTAGGGACCACGTCTGCCTTGTTCAGGGCTGCAGACCAGGGACAGCCTAAGCGCCTGTCCTGTGGAGATGCTCTGGGAGTGTTTGTTCCATGGATGTGGAACTCAGGCACCTGTGTCGCTTGTGCTGAGTGCTTAACAGCTGTGCTGGTGCCTCCCTCACAACCTGTGCACACACACTTGTAGGCACTTATGACCTGAGGCATAGAATGGCCCACAGACGTGGTTGCAGAGGACACTGAGCTGAAAGAAACTACTAATGGTCTGTGAATGTCGCAGTCATCCATCCCTGACTTTGTTGTTTCTACTTGCAGGCTTTTAAGTTAGATGGCTTATAGAGGACCTCTAAAAAGAAAGATTATTCTAATTGCTTTCTTTTGGGAGTCTTTCTGAAAAAACAGAGGTAGGAGACTTCTTTCTTTTTTGCACCTCAGTGAGGTCTCAGTGGTGGCAGAGCTCTCATTCCCTGAGAGGTGCAGCCCGGGTGCTGCGGCTCCCCAGAGCCTGTGGTCCTCATCTCTCTGTGAGCACATTGTTTATACCTTGGGGTAGGGGGTCAGTAAGAGCATGTCCGTGTGTGCTCCAGAGCGTTATCTGTTTCTGAGAGCTCTTATGGTCTGGGAGGTCTCCGTTTGACCCTGGTGTCACAATCCTAATAAAACACATTGAATTAGGGGGTTCCCAGAATCCTCTGGGAGGCTTCATGTTCTGATGGACCACCTACTGGGAAAGGCATATTTTCTTGGAACTTATTTTTCTTTTCTTTTTCCTTTTCTTCTGGTTTTATTGAGATATAATTGACACACAGCACTGTATAAGTTTGTGTACAGCGTAATGATTTGACTTACGTACATGATGAAATGATGACCACAGTAAATTGAGTGAACATCCATCATCTCATTTAGACACAACATTAAAGACATAGAGAAAATTTTTTTCCTGTGTTGTTGAATTCTTTGGTAACTGTCACGTGGAGACGGAGCAGTATTTTTTTTTTTTCAATAAATTTATTTATTTATTTTTGGCTGCGTTGGGTCTTTGTTGCTGTGTGCAGGCTTTCTCTAGTTGCAGTGAGCGGGGGCTACTCTTCATTGCTGTATGCAGGCTTCTCATTGCGGTGGCTTTTCTTTGTTGCAGAGCACGGGCTCCAGGCGTGCGGGCTTCAGTAGTTGTGGCTCGCGGGCTCTAGAGTGCAGGCACAGTAGTTGTGGCACACGGGCCCAGTTGCTCCCTGACACGTGGGATCTTCCTGGACTGGGCCTTGAACCTGTGTCCCCTGCATTGGCAGGCGGATTCTTAACCATTGCGCCACCAGGGACCCTGGAGCAGTCTTTTTTTTTTTACACACTTTCTCCTCTAGCTGATATCATTTCTTGCAAAGAAACTGGGTCTCCTAAGTAATAGGAGACCATCCTCCAACTTCAGGGTCTCCATCATTCGTTCTTAGGTGACTTAAGGTGCCTTGTGTCTCAAGGAAAAAAAAACACAACAAAAAACCAAATAAGCAAACAAACACCCTCACCAAAACCAAGCAAGGGTAAAGTCTGGGCCTTACTCTATTTCCTGTTAGGTTCTGAGTCCTTGCTTCCTGTCTCATACTCTGCGGTTTCTTGGTCAGGTTGCTCTCCAAAGTCCTGGATCCACTGCGGTGTCCCCAAGTAATAAACACCCACCCAAAGGGAGAGGGTGTCAAAGCAGAAATGTCATGTGTTGTCTGAGCAAAGAACAAGAAGAGGTGGAGGGAGAGTCATCATGTGGTTCTGGTTTAACATCATCATCGTGATTATTTTGAGTCAGCTGGAAGTGCTGCTATGCCCCAATTTTCCACCCGTCTCAGCCCCTTCTGGCATCTTCCAGTATGCCTCCTCTCTTATGTAGCTCTTTTGTCCCCGTTGTTGTTACCTCTGTGTTCTGGCAGAGGACTGAGTTCACATGGTGCCAGGAGTGTTCCCTTTCCCTGTCTCCACGCAGGGCCACGTGTAACCGCTTGCTCATGGGGAGATGAGAGTGGGGGTGGGGTGCACATAATTTTCTGAGGGCAGAATTGGGCCACACTGGGGCTTATTCTTCAGCTGAGCCTCATCTGGAGGCTGTGTTTTTCCAAGACACTCCCTTCCCCAGAAACGAAACCAAAAAAACCAGTGTGGGAAGGAGCAGGCTTTGAGCTGAGGCTCTTCTGATTGGGAGCGCAAGCTTGGTGTCCAAGAGGATGAAGGGCCAGGTTGTGTGATGTGTCAGTTACCAGCCAGCAGAGCCGGGCTGAACCGCCGCTCTGTAAGAAACTGTATTTCCCTGCTGATTCTGCTCGGAGGTAACCTGAAGTTTTTTTTTTTTTCTCCTTAGTGAGATTATTTCCTCAATTAGGTGACTCTGATCCTGTTCCCATGTGTTAATTCATTTATTCTTTGGCTTCATTTTCTCCTTAATGATGGAGCTGATGCAGTCCTAGAAGCTTGAAGAGTTCTGTTCTTACTCATCCGGAGCTCATTATCCAGCTCCCCTGGATAAGCTCCACTCTGGTGCTGAAGGCGTTGAGGGCAACAGCTTTCCTCCCCTGATTTTTCTTTGCAGCGGGTGCCTCACAGGTCAAATGGAATAAAAAAAACGCTAATTGCCTTGCCACCAGTCATGACGGGGATGTACGGATATGGGACAAGCGGGTAAGTAATCTTTTTCCCCTCTGAGAGGATCTGAAGAGGATGCTGTGAATAGCAGGACTTGTTTTGAGAGACCAGGGTACCCTGTGCAGCCTGGTTAATTGCCACGTTAAGATCCTAGTACCAGATGACATTTGCTTCCCGATCAAACTGGTGTTGATGGAAGATAAGGGAGTGAGACATTATGATCAGTGGTTAAGAAAATGAGCTTGGGGAATTCCCTGGCAGTCCAGCAGTTAGGACTCTGAGCTTGCACTGCAGGGGACACAGGTTCAATCCTCGGTCAGGGAACTAAGATCCCGCAAGCTGCGTGCTGTGGCCAAAAAAAAAAGAAAAAAAAAAAAAGAAGATGAACTTGGCCTGACCTAGGCTAGCGTCCCATTTTGCTGCCTCCTGATTATGATATCAGGTGAGCCACAAACTTTTCCAAGCCTCAGTTTCCTTTTCTTCAGAATAAAGATGATAATAGTGTGTGTGTCCCTGAGGGGGGTCAAGCCTGGGGGACCAGATACTATTCTAGAATGGTCAGCAGGCTTCACATTCCTGCCCCAGATTGCAAAGTGAAAACTCATTGTTCTAGGACATATACCATCTAGAATTAAATCACTGAGGCAGGATACTTGGTATGCTCAAATCTTCCCTTGGAAGTCTAGCTGTGCCGTCAGCCTCAAATGAGCCTGCAGACGGTACGTTCTCCCTGCATTAGCCCATGGACCTGAGAGGCATGAAAGAGTTGCAGGGTTCTGGGCTGCTACTGTAATGGCAAGTCTGGAAGTTTGATATGTTGGCATCAGTGAGAACAGTGATGCAGGGAAAGGGCCTCTTCCATGACTAGCTGCCAGACGACTGGGTAAGAATGCAGAGAGTGGTCGACTTCGGTAAGATCTGGGGTGTAAATTCTGCTTCCTGCTCTGTGAAACCTGCCTTCGTGGGGAGGACCTACTGTTAGTTTTCCTGGAACTTGTTCAGGAACTGTCCCAACTGGGATGCTGACTGTAAAGTCTCAGCCTTGCTTCCGGCTGCCCTGCTCCCTTCCCCTTCCAGCAGGGAATAAAGTCATACAGTTGGAGAGGAGAGGGAAGTGAAGCAGAGATTGGGAGGCTGCTGGTTTGGGTGCCAAGACCTGCTGGGAAAGGGGTGTGCCGGCTGAAGCCCTCGCTTTAGGTGGCTTTTAGGTGACAAGGTGATTTTATAAGGAAAGGATGGATGGTGCATCCTCTATACGCTAGTTTTATCTCTGTCCCTTTAGTCCAGTCTGGTAATAGTCATTCTTCATCCATCTTTATTTCTTCAATTGGCAATTGGTTTTATTCATATTTGGCACTGGTATAGCATTTAAATATAGTAAATGGTTTAACTAAAATGTTTGGTTAATTTGTAGTACTTGTGTATTTGCTTTAGACTGTTTTCAGAGCCATAGGCAAAATAAACAATTGGGTATTTAGCCATGAGCTCGGTGAGGACCTGTTTTCCAAAACAGTAGCTGTGTTCCTTATCTTGTAGAAATGTACTGCTGAACTGTTTCTTTCTAGCCTTCGGATTGGTCTACTCATAACCCTGACTTCCCTTAACGAGCCTTTTATCTATTTTGTTTAAAGAGCTTTAACTTTTTCTTGGCTATTAATACCTAGGACTTCTGTTCATATGGATTGTAAAGCTTGTTGGTTGTCATTTCACTTCTCTGGCACTTTCTAGTATCAAAGCAGGACTATTGGCAGCAAGCATCACAGGCTTAAGAAAGTGTGGTATCAGTGGTAATGTTGGATTTTTCACTCAAATTCGTGAATGACTAGTAATACTAATATTTCTTTTTTTTTTTTTTTTTGCGGTACGCGGGCCTCTCACTGTTGTGGCCTCTCCCGTTGCGGAGCACAGCCTCCGGACGCGCAGGCTCAGCGGCCATGGCTCACGGGCCCAGCTGCTCCGCGGCATATGGGATCTTCCCAGACCGGGGCACGAACCTGTGTCCCCTGCATCGGCAGGCGGACTCTCAACCACTGCGCCACCAGGGAAGCCCAATACTAATATTTCTAAGTGTTCATTATGCACAGGCATTGTTCTAAGAACTTTATGTGTATTGATTCATTTCTCTTTATAACTAACCTTTAAAGTAGGTAATATTATTACCCCATTCTACAGCTGAGTAAACTGAGGCACAGTTTGTTGCCAGGATTTAAATTCAGGGAGGCTGGTTCTGGAGATTACACTGTTAACCTAATAGACCAGTGCTGATTACAGAAAGTAATACATGCTCTTTGTTGAAAATATAAAAGAGAAAATAAAAATCATTCATAGTCCTGCCCCAGAGACAAATGCTAATATTTTGGTGTTTTCTTTTCTTATGCTTTTTTTTAAAACATGGTTTATCATATCATATGCATAGTTATGCATACTTTTTTCATTTAACATTACAACAAATGCATTTCCCCTGTGTTATAAACTCTTTCTAAGTATAACTTTTAATGGCTACATCATATTGTATCAGATAGCTGTACAATAATTGGTTCTAACATTTAATTATTCCCCACTTATTATTCATGTTGTTTCTGGTTTCTAGGTGTTCCAAATAACACCAAGATGAACATCTTTGGTACCTAAAGCTTTTTGTGAATTTAGAATATTCCCTTAAGAAAGGAAGAATTTTAAGTCTGTTGATAAAAATTGTCCAGTTTTTTTCCCGAACAGGTTATACTATTTTATATGTATACCACCAGTGACAAATGCAGCCTCACTGCATTGAACATTATTTATAAATATCTTCTAACTTGATTGCTAAAAACAATCTTTTAATGTTTTAATGTATGAATATATTTCTGAGGTTTCCTTCTGAATTTGTTTTATATATGCTTATTAATAATGTATTGTTTTCTTTTGTGATGTGTGTTCATTCTCTTTTTGAGGTCTTAGGGCTTGATCATTTTAAGCTTGGTGGTTTTCCGATATAGAGAACAAACTAGTGGTTACCAGTGGGAGTGGGAAGTGGGGAGGGGCACTATAGGGGTAGGGGATTATGCGGGACAAACTATTATGTACAAAACAAGCAACAATGTTGTGTTACATTGTACAACACGGGAAATAAAGCCAGTATTTTATAATAACTATAAATGGAGTATAACCTTTAAAAATTGTGAATCACTGTATTGTACACCTGTAACATATAATATTGTACATCAACTATACTTCAATTAGAAAAAAAAAAGATTAGTGGTTTTACCCCCAGGATTGGGGTTGGGTCTGTTTAGATGTCACAGCCCCTCTTTGTGGGTGATTGTGAGGAAGGGGAGCAGGAATTGCAGACCACGGTACCAAAGGAGAAAAGCATCCACTACCTTGTGTCCTTCATTAAGGCCGTACCTGGAGCCAGAGCAGAAGTAGATTAGGCTCACAGGCCCATATTCAGAGAATGCGTGAAGGAGAGCTGGAGAAGTCTTCTGTCGTTTGTTTTCAACAAAACAAATGGAGGGCTTCCCTGGCGGCGCAGTGGTTGAGAGTCCGCCTGCCGATTCAGGGGACACAGGTTCGTGCCCCGGTCTGGGAAGATCCCACATGCCGCAGAGCGGCTGGGCCCGTGAGCCATGGCCGCTGAGCCTGCGCGTCCGGAGCCTGTGCTCCGCAACGGAAGAGGCCACAACAGTGAGAGACCCGCGTACCGCAAAAAAAAAAACCAACAAAGCGGAGTTTCTTAAGAGTAGAGATGGTCTCTGGGAGTTCTTTGTTGTTGTTTTGGCTGCGCTGTGCAGCATGCAGGATCTTAGTGTCCCGACCAGGGATCAAACCTGCGCCCCCCTCCAGTGGGAGCACGGAGCCCTAACCACTGGACCGCCAGGGAATTCCTCTGGGAGTATTTTTGTATTCCCACTTGGCACCTAGCAGACTATTATATGGTGGACACTATGAGTTCCTTCTGAAGTGACAACTCTCGTTGCTGATCCTGTTGCAGAAGCCCAGCACAGCAGTGGAGTATCTCGCAGCCCACCTCTCCAAAATCCACGGCCTGGACTGGCACCCAGACAGCGAGCACATTCTTGCTACCTCCAGTCAAGACAACTCTGTCAAGGTGAGCGGCATCCCCAGGGCAGTTGGGGGAGCGTGTTTGGGAGGCATCAGGGATGTGTCAGCACTTTCTTCAGAAGGAAATTTGCAGTAGGTTAGCATGGCACGTGTTTCAGGGGTGCATGTGCTTTTTGGGGAGCTGGGCAAGTACACCTGGTTATGTGGTCCAGCGGGAGTGATGTAGTAGCACGTATCTGATATGGCTCCTGGCATTTGTTCAGAGGCTTTTCTTCTTTCCCTTTGTGAAAGGAAGTCAGAGACAAAAACATCTAGAAAGGAAAAGAAGTTTACTTGCCAAGAAGTTGTCAGGAAGTCCCATTTCAGGACTGGCTCATCAAAATAAAAACACAACAGATAAACAAATAAAGGAGAAAAGCCCACATGGTCATTAAAGTTATCAAGTTTACCATTAGTCTGGGGTGGAAAAAGCAATTTTCTCACGTGATTATCACATCTGCACAAGTTAGGACGTCGTCGATCATCAGCATTTCCCAAGTAGAGATGGAGTTGTTTTATTAGAGATTCTCTAAGTTACAGGAGATGCTCAAGGATTTATGTATGTCGGTGACCCTGTTATTTTTGGTTCTCTCAGTGTTTCTTGTTTGTTTATCCTCTCTGACTGTGGGATGTGATATGCACCCTTGTTCAAAAGGATGCAGGGCACAGAGTTAGCCGTGCCCCACAGTTCCTGCATATGATCAGGTCTCTGCCTGGAAGGACAGAGATTTGATCGCAGCAATTTGCTTAGCAGCTTTAGGATTCAGCTTCAGCAATTTAATGCTTTGTTTTATTTACACAGGCATGTACGTCTTTTTGGTATGGTTAGCAAAGCTAGAATCGTACACTCAGGCTTAAAATCTAACTTCTCTCTGGAGGTTTGTAAATCCCCTGGGGCTGTAATTTATTCTTATGTGCCAACAGTGGTTTTTCTGTTTGTTTGTTTGTTTTGGATTTAAGTGTTTGTCCCCATACCCCATCAGCTTGTTTCCCAACTTCAGGAACCAGTAATAATCCGATTCACCTCCTTCTCTTTCTTTGAGGTCCCCAAGTTTGTCAATATTCACTGACAACTTTACTACCCTTGAGGCCTGGATTCCATAGGTAATAAAATAGAAACAGAGCAGTTTCCACATGTGAAACACAGTCCCTATTCCTTACTAGTGGGCTTAGCTTATGAATTAAATGAGATTTTTGGCATGGTATTTGATTTATTCCACTATACCCTGGTAGGAAGACAGTTTTTATTGAACATATACAAATAACATAATTGGAAAAAGTGAAGCAATTTAGAGGCACTTATAATAGTCAGCCATTGTTTTTAGTAATTGGTTGATAAGGCTCAATGCATGCCATTTTTTCCTACATAATCATTTTCTTTAGTTTATCTGACAATTTATTAGCTTATAATTTATACCAATAATTTTCATTCTATTTGTCTTTTGTGAATTCTAAGGGGTCTGCTGGAACAAGATACCGTTGAATGAGTTTCACTTCACTTTGTAGATTGTAAACTGTAAAACTGTTGTATTGAGGGTGAGAGCTAGATCAAGAAGAAAGAAAAGGATTTTTCTTCTATGACCATTAAAAATAGAACATGAACTGTAATGAAATTCGTTCATGTCAGTTTGGATAACCAATTGTTTTTTTCCTTATCTTGGGGTAAGCAGGCTATTTTACAAAATTGCCATCTTCCAGGCTGAGTCCTGGAAATCCAGACCCAGTCCCCTTGTGCATTCTGACATGTTCGTGGTATAAGGGGAGCCATATTGAGAAACCCGTACCCAGCGGCTGTGCCCTGTGATGTCAGCAGTCAGGAACCTGGTTCTTGACCGAGGGTCTTCCGACATTTCTTCAGAAAAATTTCTTTTGATCCCTAGCTTGGAGCAGAGGCCTTTGGCAATGGTAAGAGGAAAGCAGAAGTTACCTATGGATAGGGGGCAGCATGGCTCTGGTTAACTTATTATAATAACCAACTTTATCACATTGAAATAGACTGAAGTCCTCCATTCAACTATAATGTAATCATTTCATAAGACCCCATCAATGATGGCCTTGAGAATAAGAGCTTTTTTTTTTTTTTTTTTTTTCCGGTACACGGGCCTCTCACTGTTGTGGCCTCTCCCGTTGCAGAGCACAGGCTCCGGATGCGCAGGCTCAGCGGCCATGGCTCATGGGCCCAGCTGCTCCGCGGCATGTGGGATCTTCCCGGACCGGGGCACGAACCCGCGTCCCCTGCATCGGCAGGCGGACTCTCAACCACTGCGCCACCAGGGAAGCCCCTGTCACCTGTTTTTGACAATAGTTCCTTAATACCTGATAGTTCAGAGTTTCAGTCTTGGCCCTCCTGCCTTTGGTGCTCTGCCATTTCCTGCTTTCATGGCAAATGCTTGAGCTCTAAGTGTGTTTGTTTTTCTGTTAAAAGCATAAATGTCTCTAAGGCTCAGTTCTTGTCTGGCTCACCTGTGTGTTCCCTGCACCTTCTGTGTTGGAGTGGGTGGAAGAGTGGACGTGAGTGGTTGGGCCCCAAATAGTCGCACAGTCACCTTTTTGCTGTGTGGCCTTGACAAGTTACATCGTTTAGTAATTTAGCTTCCACCCTTGAAAAAGAGATTCATAACACCCACTGTATGATTGTTGTAAGGATTAGATGGGATGAAACTCTTAAAGCTCTAAGCATCTGTCTGAAATGCAGTCAGCAGTCAGTACATTTTTAACTACTAGCAATAGCGGTAGTTAATTTAGTAGTTAAATTACTCTATGTGGTGTGAAGTGATACAGGATGAAAAGTTGTCACTCCTACCTTTCAACTATGAAGGTAGTTTAATAGGCAGGCTGGCAGTGATCTGCCTCAAGGAGTGATCCTCATGTGTTCACAGAAGTCTTTGTTTCTCCTATAATGTTTCTGAGTGTGAAAGGGGCGTTTCCTGTGTGTCTCTGTCACAGGAGCATGGCCATGGGGGCTGACTCAAATGCAGTTAGAGGACAGAAAGCGTGGAATTTGAAGGCTAGGCTTATTTCTTTCCTGTTTTTTTTTTTTTAATATTTATTTGGCTGCATTGGGTCTTAGTTGTGGCACGCGGGATCTTTGTTGAGTCATGGGGGATCTTTCATTGAGGTGCACGGGCTTCTGTCTAGTTGTGGCACTTGGACTCAGTAGTTGTGGTGTGCGGGCTCTCTAGTTGTGGCACACAGGCTTAGTTGCCCCGTGGCATGTGGGATCTTAGTTCTCCGACCAGGGATTGAACCCGCATCCCCTGCATTGGAAGGAGGATTCTTAACCACTGGACCACCAGGGAAGTCCCGGCTATGCTTATTTTGATAGTTGAGGTTTTTTTGGGTTTTTTTTAATGGCATTTATTTCACAAATTGTACTGCTTTCTTTCTTCCAGTTCTGGGATTACCGCCAGCCTCGGAAATACCTCAGTATTCTCCCTTGCCAGGTGCCTGTCTGGAAGGCCCGATACACTGTGAGTGAGATGCCCTACCTCTTGCTCGGAAACATTATCTAGGTGTTTTGGACAGAAGGGGCCAGGGACATTTCCTCTTATTTTTTTGTGAGACAGTTTTCTCCTTCTGTCTTGGTTTAGAAGTGGGACAAAGGTGGTAATGACGGCATAAAAGCTGTTATCTATTTAAAAATTTGCCCTTGGGTCGTTGGGTGAGACTCTATACTAGAAGTGCGAGACTAGCTGGGCTGGGGAGCTGGGCAGTGTGAAGGTGGTCAGTAAGGGAGGGGAAGAGGGTAAGCTGGAGGGTTGAGAGGCTGGAGGTCAGTGGATTGTGGTAGAAAGAACTCTGGCTTTAGATTCAGAAGACCTTGGTTTAAGGCTTGGCAATGACATTTAATTTTTTTCTCCAGCTTTACTGAGATATAATTGACATATAACATGGCATAAGTTCAAGGTATACAACATGTTGATATGTTAGACTTACATATTGCCAAACAGTTACCACTGTAGCATTTGTTAACACTTCCATCGTCACATAATTACCATCTCTTTTCTGCAATGAGAACATTTAAGATCTATTCTCTTAACTCTCAAGTATATCATAGGTGCTATTAACCATAATCACACGCTGTACATTAGATCTCCAGAGCTTATTCATCTTATAACCAGAAGTTTGTACCCTTTGACCAGCATCTCCCTGTTTCTCCCACCCCCAACCCCTGGTAACCACCGTTATACTCTGTTTGTATGAGTTCAGCTTTTTAGATTCCACGTATAATGATATCATACAGTATTTATCTTTGTCTGACTTATTTCACTTACCATAATGCCCTCAAGGTCCATCCATATTGTGACAAATGGCAGGGTTTCCTTGTTTCTTGTCGCTGAATAATATTCCATTGTATATGTACCACATCTTCTTTATTCATTCATCCATTAACGGACATGTAGGTTGTTTCTATATCTTGGCTATTGTGAATAATGCTGTAATGAGCCATTTAATACTTGTGTGGCCTTGGGCAAGCCACCTGTGTTTTTTGAGTAATAGTTTCCTCCTGTGTCAAACATGAATAATAGTGTTTAATATCCCTTGCTCTTTTTAAAAATTGTGATAAAATTCCTTATTTTTAAGTGTCCAATTCGGTGGCATTTAGTACCTGTACAATATGTTTTCCCTTTGGAAAAAAGACATGTATGAAAATGCTGTATAAACCACAAAATGCTACAAGTATAGTGGATAGGCTGTTACCGACCTTCCAACTTTGTTGCCAGATGGATAATTGATCAGAGATAATATATTTCCTTCAGTGTCAACTTGAAAGGGAGCACAGAGATGAATGGAGGGATCTTTATGCATTAGGCTGCCACCTGCTGCGTCATGGCGTGAAGAAGAGAATTGGGGTATTACTTGGCCTTCTCATCTGGGAGCACTTGGGAGGAAGTCAGACTTTGCTCTTGTGAATTGAAATACTTCTCTGGATTAATATGTTTGCTTTAAAAAACAAACAGGAAAGCTCAGGAGTGCTGCCAAGAGGGCAGGAGACAATCAATGTGCTCTTAGGTGGCCTTGGCTTAATTCCTTAAAGAACAGAGTCTGCCTGTCAACCAAATGAGCCCCTTAGCTACCTCGCACATTGGGTGTTTATGAGTGGAAAGTGTCGGTCCTGAAATTGGAAGATTTTCCTCTGCAAAGCTGTGGTCTTGCAGGCTGTGGGAGGGCGTTGCTCCACGTCGATGGTGTGCTTCTGGTGCATTTCTGCATGGCGGGGTTTGTTTGCTGTCTGGGGTTACCCTCAATGTGCTTTGCACGCTCATTCTGGGAATGTACTCGATAACTCTCAGAGGGAACTCGTGGAGAGGAGCCGGGGTGTTCCCGTGTGCAACCCCTAGAGCCATTTGCTTATTTTACATTAAAAAACGTTCTTCTCCAAGTATTTGGCTTAGCTTTATTTTTTACTTGCTGTGGTCCCTTCCATCAGCAAAGAAAAAAAAAAAAGGAAAGCAAATGAAAAGTAGATGTTGATGGTCAACTGATGGTATTTGGAAAAATGTTCCCCAGATGGGTTGGGGCCTCCCATCATCCAGTTTATTTTAATTAGGCGAGAATTCCAACGTGGGTAACTCAAGACAGCGGATTCTCCCTGGAACAATGCCTGCTTTTCCCTCTTCTGCCACAGCCTTTCAGCAATGGATTGGTGACCGTGATGGTTCCCCAGCTGCGGAGGGAGAACAGCCTGCTCTTGTGGAATGTCTTTGACTTGAACACGCCGGTCCATACCTTCGTAGGCCATGATGATGTGGTGCTGGAATTCCAGTGGAGGAAACAGAAGGAAGGTGGGTGGGAGGGAGACCGCCAACTGATTTCCTCCTGAGCCCTGCTCACCAACAGCTCCCGTCGGGGTGGGCCCCGTGATCGGAGGGGAGGATGCAGGAACACGGCTGGCTTAGGAGCGGGAGTCAGGGAACCTCCCCCTTTAATCGTAGGTGGGTGATAGGGTGTGTGGCTGTGCTTCTTCCCCCCAAGTCCATCCTCTTGTGTTCTGTGTAGTGTCTCTCCTATGTGGAAGGGATCTGGAGAGGTTGGTAGCCTTGCTGTTGGATCATTTCTAGAGCTGAAAAACTCAGGGGTCATCGCACACTCAGAAATCCCTGGCACTTGCTCCTTCCCCCCCGTTTTTGTTTATTTGTTTGTTTGTTTTGTTTTGTTTTGGCTGCAACGTGCGGCTTGTGGTATTTTAGTTCCCCCATCAGGGATCAAACCCGGGCCCTTGGCAGTGAGAGCGTGGAGTCCTAACCACTGGATTGCCAAGGAATTCTCCCTTCCCCCTCTATTGATGAGGGAGATGCAAGGTCATCGTCAGTACCACCTACCACGTACTCCCAGTTCTCTTCACAAGCACACAGTGGTATTTCACCTCCCAACCCCTTGAAGATAGGTTTGGCCACATGACCTGCTTGGATCTTGAAACATGAACGAAAGTGATGCAGTCCCTTTTGGGTTGAAGTGGTAACAGCCAGTGTGCAATTATTTACCCTCTCTGCTTCTTCCGAGGTACCTGGAGAAACTCCATGTGGCGCTGCTCCCACCAGGGTGGGGGTGAGGTGAAGATGTAGAGAGAGCAGGAGAGCCTTGCATTAAGCCACTGAGATTTGGGGCTGTTTGTTATTGCAGCTTAATCTAGCTAGCCCTCATTCATGCATCATAAGTATAAGGGGGTTTAGGAAGCCCTCAGCCTCACTTTCTCCACCAACACACCATGCAAACTTAATTTCAACCTCCCTTGTCTTGAGATCTTATTGCCACACTCTCTAAATGTTTTCCAGACCAGAAGTATATTTCATGGTCTTTTCATATCACAAAAGGAAAACCGGGCAGTGGAGTGGTGTGACTTGTCCAGAGTCCAGGAGAGGTCTCTGGTGGACCTGGGATTAGAGCAGTCATCTTATCCCAGCTCGTTTGTGACCTTCACAAGCCGCTTCTAGGATATTTTTTTTTGTTTTTTTAAATTTTTATTTATTTATTTATTTAAAAATATTTATTCATTTATTTGGCTGCATTGGGTCTTAGTTGCGGCACGCAGGATGTTTGTTGTGGCATGCAGGATCCTTCACTGTGGCACGTGGGGTCTTCGTTGCAGCACACGAGCTTCTCTCTAGTTGTGGCTCAGGGACTCTAGAGTGCACGGGTTTAGTTGCCCCGCGGCATGTGGGATCTTAGTTCCCCGACCAGGGATTGAACCCATGTCCCCTGCATTGAAAGGTGAATTCTTAACCACTGGACCACCAGGGAAGTCCCTAGGATTGTTTTTGAAAGGAATCTTTTGATCAGGCTCTTAATTTTCCCATCTTCATTTCCATAATCTGACTTGCTTCTAGAAACACGAGGCTGCTTGGTCTCTATGCCATCAATTTCCATGCTTGACTTCATCTTTCATCTCTTTGTCCTGCATTTTGCCATTGAAAAGAGATGATAGAGTTTCCCCATGGTCTGGCAGCGAGAGGTTGGCCTGTAGTTTTGGACTGAAATAAAAAGTTTTTAGCAACCCATTTTCAGTTGTCTGTGTCATCTGTAAGCTGGCAGGGTGAATTGTATAAATTGGGGCTGTCTAGCCAGTAGTGAAATTTTGAGTACAAGTTATAGGTGTTTTCTAAAATTCCTTTTTACTGTGAGATATATCATCTACAAAATTGCATAAAACATGTAGCGTTTATAATGTGAAAATCTGTGTGACTACCACCAAGGTCAAGAAAGAAAGCATTGCTAGAACCCGGAAGCTTCCCGATCACAATCCTTTCCCTTTCCTAGGGGTAAACACTATCCTAACATTTACGATAGTGATTTCTGTTTTTATTTTTACAGTTTACCACCCATTTCTGCATCCCTAAAAATACTTTAGGTTTGTTTGTTTTTGAACCTTTTATAAATGTAGTCATCCTGCATGTATTCCTTTTTTAAAAAAAAATTATTTAGTTGCAGCATGCGGACTCTTAGTTGCAGCATGCACGCGGTATCTAGTTCCCCGACTAGGGATCGAACCTGGGCCCCCTCCATTGGGAGCCCAGAGTCTCACCCACTGGACCACCAGGGAAGTCCCCATCCTGCATGTATTCTTATATTTTACTTCTGTCTCAACCTAATGGTGTTCCATTTTCTTTTTACTGCCATGTCTTCTTAGTCAGTTTTTACTGGACCACCTCAGGCTTTGATGTTGGTTTTTCACTGTGGTGAAGGAGCTCTCAGAGGTAGGAAAAGAATCAGGATGTTGTGGTCCAAGGAAAAGGATGCTTCATGAAGGAATCAGAGGTCATTGGTTTTGGGTTTTGCTGAAGGATCTCCATGCAAAGTAAGAGAGAAGCACTTAATTGTATAAATAGGTATAAATAGGAAGCCATACGATCATTAAGAGACCAGTTCCAAAAGCTGATTGAGGAGGGAAGCCTGATTGTAAGACAGTGGAAACAGAGGCAGCACGAACTGGTTTTGTGAATGAGTTTGCCTTCAGAGGCAAGGAGTAGACTAAATTCCTAGGAGGAGGCTGCTGCCCTCTCTGTTTGAAGGCAAGGAGAAGAGGCAAGAAAGGGAGTAGGTGTGAAAGCAAAGGCCCTTTGAAAATAGGGAATAGGGCCGAAGACCCAAGTAGAGGATTTGGGTTTAGAAAGGAATTAGGCATAACTTTTCTTCAAAGTCAAGGACATGAAAAGAGGCTGGATGTGGAGTCAGAAAATTGTTGCTGGGACTTCCTTGGTGGTCCAGTGGTTAGGACTCTGTGCTTTCACTGCCGAGGGCCCGGGTTCAATCCCTGGTCGGGAAACTAAGATCCTGCAAGCCATGCAGCGATGCCAAAAAAGAAAATAAGAAAAGAAAATCGTTGTTATGAACATGGGCTAGATGGTGGTTCTCATGACAGGTAGTAGCTCAGAATAGTTGCTGTCTTGATAGTTGTACACAGGGATGTATTAAAACATGGAGGAATGAAGACCTGGTTGAAGGCAGTGACACAGAGAAGGAACTTTGGCCCTCACTCACTCTGTTCTTTGTTGCCTCAGTTTCCCCATCCATAATACGAGGGAATGGATGAAATTATTTCTAGATTCTTTGCTCTCTAAAGATGGCCATAAAGAAGATTCTAGGTACTGCAGAATTACCCTGAAATGTTCTGATCTTCCATAAAGCTCTTTCAGAAAGCACCTTGGACCTTTTTATTGATAGGATAATTTCCCTTTGACCAGTCCTATCGTGTGAAAATACAATTCAGTCAGTTAAGAACATTAAAGATTGATTATTCCTTTTATAAAGAGATGCATTTCCTTACCAAAAAATTATTTTAAACAGTAAGATGTCACGATGCATTTAAAACAATTCATTTTACAAGCAACCTATTCATCCCCAGCTCCTCTGGAGCACGTAAAAGGAAGAACATTTGTGGAGGTGAAAGTTCAGTGAGACGTTAAATCCCAGCATCTCTCTTCACTTGCTAATTTGTGAGCTATTATTTCACTTCATTTAAGTTCCTGCTCAGGACTTCCCTGGTGGCGCAGTGGTTAAGAATCTGCTTGCCAGTGCATGGGACATGGGTTCAAGTCCTGGTCCGGGAAGATCCCACATGCTGTGGAGCAGCTAAGCCCGTGCACCACAACTACTGAGCCTGCGCTCTACAGCCCGCGAGCCACAACTACTGAGCCCGTGTGCCACAACTACTGAAGCCCGCATGCCTAGAGCTCGTGCTCCAAAACGAGAAGCCACCACAATTAGAAGACCGTGCGTAGCCACGAAGACCCAGCGCAGCCAAAGATAAATAAATTTATTAAAAAAGAAATAAGGGCTTCCCTGGTGGTGCAGTGGTTGAGAGTCCTCCTGCCGATGCAGGGGACACAGGTTTGTGCCCCGGCCCGGGAAGATCCCACATGCCGCGGAGGGGCTGGGCCCGTGAGCCATGGCTGCTGAGCCTGCACATCCAGAGCCTGTGCTCCGCAACGGGAGGGGCCACAACAGTGAGAGGCCCGCGTACCGGAAAAAATAAATAAATAAATAAAAATAAGGTTCTGCTCAAAGGTGACTTCCTCAGGAAAGTCCTGTCTAAAAATAGTTCCCCTGTCGGTCTCTATCCTCTTATCCCATGTTATTTTTTTCATAACATTGTCACTACCGGACATGTTATTGTATGTTTCTACCATTGGAATGTGAGATCTGTAAAGACAGAGATTCTTTTTTTTTTTTTTGCGGTACGTGGGCCTCTCACTGTTGTAGCCTCTCCCGTTGCAGAGCACAGGCTCCGGACGCACAGGCTCAGCGGCCATGGCTCACGGGCCCAGCCCCTCAGCGGCATGTGGGATCTTCCCGGACCGGGGCATGAACCCATGTCCCCTGTATCGGCAGGCGGACTCTCAACCACTGTGCCACCAGGGAAGCCCAAGACAGAGATTCTTGTATTCACTTTATAGCCCTAGTGCCTAGAACAGTACCTGGCATATAGGAGATGTTCCATAAATATTTGTTAAATGGATGAATGGATGAATGAATCTCACCCCATCGCAACCTGTAAGAAACTTGATGTTGAATCCAGAAAAACCTCCATGATTCTTATCTGGTGATTTCTAGGGTCCAAGGACTACCAACTGGTTACGTGGTCACGGGATCAGACCCTGAGAATGTGGCGGGTGGATTCCCAGATGCAGAGGGTATGTATTCAATGATGCTGTGGAGGAATGTTAACTGGATACACCAGAAACTTAAGATAGAAGATTTGGTAGTTGAAGAAGTTAGAGGATACGTAATGGACATTTAATACGTACTTGCCTGTTGGCCGAGTGGCTTGTGTATGCTACACTGAGGCTTTGAGGTATTCAAGAGCCCACTTCAGTATTCAGCACTTGAAGGCTTCAAAGCCTCTGAGTGTCTTTTTTTCCTCTTGTCCTGATCTAAGGTAGTGTGGGTTAGCATACTGAGCAAGGGGCTTGGGGGCTTCATTTCTTTCTCTTATAAATGGGCTAGAAAATCTGCCCTGGCACTAGGCAGCGTTCAGAGTTCTCCACGTTCATCAACACCACCTGTCAAGTGAAGCCCTTTCCAGTTTTTGCCCCATAAATTGTATCTGTTCTTATATGAAGCACAGTGGTCCCTGTGTGAACTGCTTTCGTGGCCCTTGCTTTGCTCTGCCCCATCACGGGTTTCTGTCTTCTCATCTGGTGGCTAAATTCCTTGAAGGTGGGATCCTTGTCTCACTTGTATTGCATCCCATACAGCACTCTGTACAGAGTGGATAGAAAATGCTGGGTCAGATTTGCTACACTGCTTAGTACCAAGTCATTCATGAGCAATTTTGGTCAAATACCATCACCTTATTGCCTTTTAAATCTGTTTTCTCCAAAAAGTACCATTTGCTCCAAATGCTTTGAGGTTATGATATTTTTGGTCTTGTGTTGGCTGAATAACTCCATCAAGGCTGGAGTTTAAAAGGTTTTCTGAGATTTGCGTAACCTATGAACAGGATAAAACATTTTCCAGGGTAGACTAATAGAGTCTGTTACCCTGTGTATTTAACCAGGGAGAATTGGTGATGGGCAAAACTCATTTTGATTGTATGTGTTTGGGGCTGACATCTCTCGCCTTTGTGATTCCCATTTTTAAGTCAGAACTCAATCAAACACGACAGTCCTTTCCACTGACTTCTCTAGACCTAGATCTATGTCGTCCCCTCTGTTGCAGCTTTGTGCAAATGACATCTTAGATGGTGTTGATGAGTTCATTGAGAGCATTGCTCTTCTGCCGGAACCAGAGAAGACCCTTCACACTCAGGATACAGATCACCAGCACAACTCCAGCCACGGGGAGGAAGAAGGTAATTGCTCACACTGTTTTAGGTGCGGTGCCCCTCTGTGCATCTCCGAGTTGTGGCAAATACCCCAGAACTGCTCTCTGAATCCATTTCAGAAATCTTTTCCAACAAGTTACCCTCTCTCTCCTGCTAGTCTTAAAGGAAGACCCCCCAAGCAGTCTCCTGGAAGAGAAGAAATCAGAGCAGCTGGGCCTGCCTCAGACTCTGCAGCAGGAGTTCTCCCTGATCAACGTGCAGATCCGCAATGTGAACGTGGAGGTGCTCGGGCTTAGCAAACTGTCTCTCGCTTGCGGTTGGCGGTTGGTGGGTGAGGGGACTATTTCAGCCATGATTTAGGCTAGCAATATAGCTTTGCTGCTTTAACAGGGAAGTGTTCTGTGCTTGCTTTTTTGTTTTCTATGTTATCTAAGGACATAGATATTTTACAAACGCAGATTATTTTCCCTTACCCTGTTATTTTCTCATAAGATGAACCAAGGGATAAACTGATGCTCAAATGTCTTAAAATCTCCTTAGATGCTCTAACACCTCATTTTACTCTATGTGAAGATGCTCAGCTCCTGGAAAGTTTAGTGTTTTGGTGGGGGTTACTGGCAAAGTTAATGGCAGGGCTGAGTTTGGAAGCCAGCCTCCTGACTCTCCAAGGCTCTTAGTACTTTGCTGTACGATCTTGCCTTGTAAGCTGGTCATTTCCTCAAAGATTTAGATGCATGTTAAGAAGGTGACCAAGCCTCTTTGTTCATTTAACACACAGAGAGATTTACTCTTTTCCTTTTGGGCAGGTATTGAAATTCTGTGCTTCAGGGAATTGAGTCTTTCTGTGAAGGAGTTTTAAAACTTGATTAATTTTTCTCTTGCCCAGATTCAGTTAACAGTAGGCCTGGATCTGTGCACTTACATAATTGTATCATTTGGCCTTTAAAACAGCTCTGCAATAAGTGGTTTTATCCCCACTCTACAGATCAGGAAACAGAGACACTACGAAATGAAATAACTTGTCCGAGGTCAACAGCTATTTGAATCCGAGTCTCCAGATTTCCCATATGTGTGGCTCTTTTTGCCATCCTCCAGCTGCCATCTCTAGTTGGCAGCACAAGAAATCAAAAGAGATAAAGGATTCCTTGATTAATTGGTTATCTATATCAACTCAGTTTATATTCCCTTCGTCCCAGTTGAGAACAGTTTGGATATCCAGTGATCTAGTCTAAGAAGGAGATCTTGATTCCTTTCCCAGGACTGCTTTTTAAAAATGACTGAGAGGGACTTCCCTGGCGATCCAGTGGTTAAGACTCTGCACTTCCACTGCAGGGGGCGTGGGTTCAATCCCTGGTTGAAGAAGTAAGATCCCACATGCTGCGTGGCGCGGCCAAATAAAAAATAATAATAAAATAAAATAAAAATTACTGAGCTGTAATTCACATACCACAAAATTCACCCTTTTAAAGTTTACAGGGACTTCCCTGGTGGTCCAGTGGTTGAGACTTTGCCTTCCAATGCAGGGGGTATGGGTTCGATCCTTGGTCGGGGAGCTAAGATCCCACGTGCCTTGAGGCCAAAACACCAAAACATAAAGCAGAAGCAATATTGTAACAAATTCAATAAAGACTTTAAAAATGGTCCACGTCAAAAAAAAATCTTAAAAAAAAAATAAAGTGCACAATTTAGTGGTTCTTAGTACATTCACAAAGCCATGCAGCCATCACCAGTGCTACTTCCAGAGCATTTTCATCATCCCCAAAGAAGCCTTACATCCCCTAGCAGCCTCTTCCCATTTCCTCTCTCGCCAGCCCCTAGCAGCCCCCGTCTCCTTTAGAGAGAAGGATTTTCCCAGGAGTACTTTTTTTTTGTTTTGACATCTTTATTGGAGTATAACTGCTTTACATTGTTGTGTTAGTTGCTGCTGTATAACAAAGTGAATCAGCTATACGTATACATATATCCCCATATCCCCTCCCTCTTGCGTCTCCCTCCCACCCCCCCATCCCACCCCTCTAGGTGGTCACAAAGCACTGAGCTGATCTCCCTGTGCCATGTGGCTGCTTCCCACTAGCTAGCTATTTTACATTTGGTAGTGTATATATTTCATTGCCACTCTCTCACTTAGTCCCAGCTTACCCTTCCCCCTCCCCGTGTCCTCAAGTCCATTCTCTACGTCTGTGTCTTTATTCCTGTCCTGCCCCTAGGTTATTCATAACCATTTTTAAAAAAATTCTATATATATGTTAGCATACAGTAGCTAACACATGTTAGCATACATTTCTCTTTCTGACTTACTTCACTCTGTATGACAGACTCTAGGTCCATCCACCTCACTACAAATAACTCAGTTTCGTTTCTTCTTATGGCTCAGTAATATTCCATTGTATATATGTTCCACATCTTCTTTATCCATTCATCTGTTGATGGACACTTAAGTTGCTTCCATGTCCTGGCTATTGTAAATAGTGCTGCAGTGAACATTGTGGTACATGTCACTTTTTGAATTATGGTTTTCTTAAGGTACATGCCCAGTAGTGAGATTGCTGGGTCATATGGTAGTTCTATTTTTAGTTTTTTAAGGAACCTCCATACTGTTCTCCATAGTGGCTGTATCAATTTAACATTCCCACCAACAGTGCAAGAGGGTTCCCTTTTCTCCACACCCTCGCCAGCATTTATTGTTTGTAGATTTTTTGATGATGGCCATTCTGACCGGTGTGAGGTGATACCTCATTATAGTTTTGATTTGCATTTCTCTAATGATTAGTGATGTTGAGCATCCTTTCACATGTTTCTTGACAGTCTGTATATCTTCTTTGGAGAAATGTCTATTTAGGTCTTCTGCTCATTTTTGGATTGGGTTGTTTGTTTTTTTGATATTGAGCTGCATGAGTTGTGTGTATATTTCAGAGATTAATCCTTTGTCAGTTGCTTCATTTGCAAATATTTTCTCCCATTCTGAGGTTTGTCTTTTAGTCCTGTTATTAGTTTCCTTTGCTGTGCAAAAGCTTTTAAGTTTCATTAGGTCCCATTTGTTTATTTTTGTTTTTATTTCCATTTCTCTAGGAGGTGGGTCAAAAAGGATCTTGCTGTGATTTATGTCATAGAGTGTTCTGCCTATGTTTTCCTCTAAGTGTCTGGCCTTATATTTAGATCTTTAATCCATTTTGAGTTTATTTTTGAGTATGGTGTTAGGGAGTGTTCTAATTTCATTCTTTTACATGTAGCTGTCCAGTTTTCCCAGCACCATTTATTGAAGAGGCTGTCTTTTCTCCACTGTATATTCTTGCCTCCTTTATCAAAGATAAGGTAACCATATGTGTGTGGGTTTATCTCTGGGCTTTCTATCCTGTTCCATTGATCTATATTTCTGTTTTTGTGCCAGTACCATACTGTCTTGATTACTGTAGCTTTGTAGTATAGTCTGAAATCAGGGAGCCTGATTCCTCCAGCTCCGTTTTTCTTTCTCAAGATTGCTTTGGCTATTCGGGGTCTTTTGGGTTTCCATACAAATTGTGCAATTTTTTGTTCTAGTTCTGTGAAAAATGCCATTGGTAGTTTGATAGGGATTGCTTTGAATCTGTAGATGGCTCTGGGCAGTATAGTCATTTTCACAATGTTGATTCTTCCAATCCAAGAACATGGTATATCTCTCCATCTGTTTGTATCATCTTTAATTTCTTTCATCAGTGTCTTAGTTTTCTGCATACAGGTCTTTTTTCTCCTTAGGTAGGTTTATTCCTAGGTCCCCGGAGTACTTTTAACTTGAGTCAAGTTTTTAACATCTTCCTGCTTTATTTTCCCATCTCAAAATAAATATAACAAGTTTCAGCCTATCTCACAGCTTTGGGATGAAGCTTTTTTAAGCAAAAACACTTTGAATTTATTAAATCGTGCTAAAATTAAAAATCCGTTTTGAAAATGAGTTGTCCACATCTTCCAAATTCATCTTTGGAGACTCTCTCTCACTCCGTTACCAGGAACCTAGAGCATTCAGTTACCTTATTTAAACCTGTTTGCATCTGAAGACCCTTTGCAGTTCCTCTCCAAAGCAGCTATTGATTTGTCCCCTGCAGATGGACGCAGCAGACAGGAGCTGCACAGTGTCTGTGCACTGCAGCAACCACCGCGTCAAGATGCTGGTGAAGTTCCCTGCGCAGTACCCGAACCACGCGGCCCCTTCCTTCCAGTTCATTAACCCCACCACCATCACATCCACTATGAAAGCGAAGCTGCTCAAGGTGGGCATCTGTGTTCATAAATTCTCCTTGATGTCTGAAGTGGAGAGCACTGCTCATTTGCATCAGTGTCTGAGTCGAGCAGTGAAGTTGAGTGAAAAAAACGAGTCGATAAGATTTGGACATCATGTGTCCTTCCACCTAGCAGGGTTAACAGCTGTATTCTTTTTGTGTAGAAAACATTGAGCGCTGATTCTTAATCTCTTTGGTCATGGACCGCCCCCTTCTAAAGTCTAATGAAAGCCACACACCCTTCCACAGAAAAATTTGCACAGATATTGCATATAACTTCAGAAATATTGCATATAAATCATAGGCAATTATGTAATTGCATATAATCTGCTCACAGATCTCATTAAAGCTATGTGTTAATCCCAGGTTAATACAATACAATTTCATTTATTTGGAAACTGTAGGCAAAATGTATTCTGAAGCTAAAAGATACTTTCTAATCAGAAAAAAAGTATGTAAGGTCATTAAAAAAATCTGTTCCATAAAAGGAGATGTTGTTACTTAGAGTGAGGCTGGCTGGCTGGACAGGTGAGGTGTGATAGGACAGCGGTGCCTGAATGGAGGGGTACAGCCTGGCATCTCGTCTTTACCCTTACAGGTTCAGAAACTTGATTTGTCAGTTCACGCAGAGCTAATCAGGTGGAATCCTCATAAAAAAGCCCCATGAGCTGAGATACGTCTTTTTCGGTCTGAGCAGCATCGCATGTGAAATAGCAGAAATATCCTGACAGCAACAAGTTGACCTGAATGCTATTCATTTTTTGCCTAGTTTGTGTTATGTACACTTGATTGTTCTATCTTCTTGGGGTATGGTAGGTAACCAAGAAATTGTTCAAGCTTTGTGAGGGTCTGTGAAATGCTAATCACTCAGATTTTGTGGTACTTGACGTTTTGTCCTTGGAGTCTGAACATTTCGTTGCCTTGTTTGGACATACAAAAAAGGTAGATTTTTCTATTGGTATAAAAATGATAGGATAAGCAAGTGTTTTAAAGGTCTAATTCAGTGCTGTCCAATAGAAATGTGATGCAGACTACATGTAATTTTCAATTTTCTAGTAGCCATACTAATAAAAAAAGGTAAATTAATTTCAATAATATTTTAATTTAATCCAGTGTATCCAGAGTATTATCATATCAACATGTAAGCAGTATAAAAATTATTGCAAGAGCTTACATTCTTCTTTTTTTTTTTTTGGTACTAAGTCTTCAACTTTTGGTGTGAATTTTATGCTTACAGCACATCGCAATCCAGACTAGCCACACTTCATGTGCTTTATAGTCCGGTAATGACTTCCATGTTAGACAGCCCAGGTCCAATTTACATGCCTACCTTCAGTATGTGTATGTCAGGTTATACCGATAGCATGTGCTTTAAAATGTTAAGCTGCATATATGTATGTATATAAAATATATATATGTTATTCAAGTATAGTTGACTTACAACGTTGTGCCCCAATCTCTGCTGTACAGCAAAGTGACTCAGTTATACACATATATACATTCTTTTTTTAATATTCTTTTCCATTGTGGTTTATCCCGGGAGATTGGATATAGTTCCCTGTGCTATACAGTAGGACCTTGTTGTTTATCCATCCTAAATGAAATAGTTTACATTTACCAACCCTAAGTTCCCAGGCCATCTGTCTCCCTTCCCCCTCACCCTTGGCAACCCCAAGTCTGTTCTCTATGTCTGTGAGTCTGTTTCTGTTTTGTAGATGGGTTCATTTGTGCCATATTTTAGATTCCACATATAAGTGATATCATATGGTATTTGTCTTTCTCTCTCTGACTTACTTCAGTTAGTATGATAATTTCTAGTTGCATCCATGTTGCTGCAAATGGCATTATTTTGTTCTTTTTTTATGGCTGAGTAGTGTTCCATTGTATGTATGTACCACACCTTCTTTATCAATTTATTTGTCAGTGGACATTTAGGTTGTTTCCATGTTTTGGCTATTGTGAATAGTGCGCTATGAACATAGGGGTGCATGTATCTTTTTGAATTATAGTTTTGTCCAGGTATATTAGGCTTTATATTTTTAAAGGACCCCCCCCAAAAAGGTACATTTTAATTTTCACTAAAGTGAAATCTGTTCCCCCTGGCATGTATGTATCACATGGAACAGTTTTCAGTCCAGACTGGAGGATATTACTCTAAGTGATGCTGAGATTTCTCATGGAGGAGGGTGGGGTCGGGGGAGAGCAAAGGAGTAGAATTCACTATAAAGGAAGAATGGTGGTTCTAATCGTGCTCTCTGAGAGCCAGTGCATGTGCCTGCCATGGCAAAGGAAAGGGCATCTGGAAGAGGATTCACAAATGAATCTTTTCCCTGAGCCTCTCGGGGAGGGGGAAGGTGGTGTGTTGTGTTGGCAGCCTCAGACACAGCCATGCTCCGGTGCCCCAGCATCGTTGCTGCTTCCGATGCTTCACACAATAAAAAAGAATCAGGAGAAAGAATGTTGCTCTTCTTGACTGCGTTTTGTGCCTTTTCTAGATCCTGAAAGACACTTCCCTGCAAAAAGTGAAACGCAACCAGAGCTGTTTGGAGCCCTGCCTGCGCCAGCTCGTCTCCTGCCTTGAGTCTTTTGTGGTGGGACCCTTGTTACCAAGCTATGCTTTGGGGTTTCGTTTCCTTTCCTCCTCCCTAAAATCCTGGGCTCCCTGATCTTGGAATAATGTGTCCTGTTTTGTAATTTGGCTTGAAAACAGATTGTGGGTTTTAGTCTCTTGCTTTTAAAATTTCAGAACCAAGAAGACAGCGCTTCCAGCAATCCCTTCGCGCTCCCGAACTCTGTCACGCCACCCCTACCGACATTTGCCCGGGTGACCACCGCCTACGGGTCCTACCAGGATGCCAATATTCCCTTTCCCAGAACCTCGGGGGCCAGATTCTGCGGGGCAGGTTGGTCTCTTTAGGTTCTCTGATTCTAGATTTCGAGAGAGAGAAGCTAAGAATGTCTGTATAAAAATTTCCATCAGAAAATGTTTCTTTGTTTTTATTTCCTGAGAACTCAAAAGATTTCTGTCATAGTGTTATCTGAAGCCGAATTGGCATCTGGGGACATACCCTAAGAATGTTCACCAGATTTACAGACTTAACTTGTTTCATTCTGATGAGTGTGAATTTGAGTCTTGACTCAACCTATTGAAAATACACATAGGAAATATAAAGTACCTGTGAAGACTTTTTCCAAACCACATGTATCCCATCTCTCCTGAATCCTGGAGATTCTTATCTTTGTTTTTATTAAGTACGGCTGCCGTTGGTGAGCCTGTGTAGCTTAGGATACTATGTCTTATCCTTCAGGTATATTGAGGTAGACAAAAGATGGACCAGTGCTTTCTTAGGATTTCCCGTGACCAGCTCATTGACCTTGATGTGCACGTGTGATGTCTCCTTTGACAGGGTACCTGGTGTATTTCACAAGGCCCATGACGATGCACCGAGCGGTGTCTCCGACTGAGCCTACTCCGAGGTGAGTCTGGGAGATGCAGGTGTACGCTACATTCATGGGCCAGAAATAGGCAGACATCTGGGAATTTGTCTTTGGACAATTTGTGTTAGTTATCACTCATTATAAGATTAACTCCCAAAAGATCATGGTTCATTGAATTTCACCCAAGCTGAGATTTCTACTGTAAAGTTACTACTAGGAGTTGCTTGATAAAAACTGTTGTCAAAACAAGGCAAATTCTTTTTTAATGTGCTCTTCCCCTATCGCTCAAGTATTATCTGAATATTAAATAAAACTAGAATAATAGCAAGAGATAATCTATAGTCCCGTAACACTAATAGGCCACTTCTAACATTACCACACACATGTAGTGTATGTGCAGCCATCACTAGAGTCAATTCTAGAACCTTTGCATTATCCCAAAAAGAAACTTTGAATCCCTTAAGGGTCACCCCAGTCCCTAAGTCCCCCATTCCTCCAGCCCTGGGCAAACACTGATCTACCTTCTGTCTATAAATGTGCCTGTTCTGGACAGTTCATATAAATGGAATTGTATGTGTGTTCTTTTGTAACTGACGTCTTTCACTTAGTATATTTTCAAGGATCATACATGTTGTGGCATGTATCAGTACTTCATTTCTTCTTACTGCCAAATAATATTCCATTACATGTATATACCATGTTTTATTTATTCATACATCAGTCATTGGACATTGGGACTGTTTCCACTTTTTGGCCATTATGAATAATGCTGCTATGAACATTCTGTGCAAATTTTGTGTGGATATATATTTTTTCATTTTTCTTGGATATATACCTAGGAACTGAATGACTGGATCATATTGTAAATTTTTTTCTTAATTAATACACTTTATCTTTTAGAGCAATTTTGGGTTCATAGCAAAATTGAGTGCAGAGTACATATACCCCTGTCCCCACACCTTTACAACCTTCCTCATATTAGTGGTTTTTTTAAACTTAAATATTATGCTGTAGACTTCTGGTTCTGCAGTGTGATGACCAGGATAACTTGGAAACCCTCCTGCTACAAACACCTGGTTATACTGTATATGATATAATTAGCATACTTAATAATGAATAGCTAAGCTAACAAGAAAGAAAAGACATTGCACCAAGTTCATGAGCAGGTGCTACGGCTGTCCTGGGAGTTTGCCAGTTTCTGCAGTAACCCAAGCAGATGAGAACTTGACCCTACAAGAAGTGGGAGTTAAATGCCAGAGAACACCCTACATTACACTAGATTCCTTATTTGAAAGGTTGGATTAGGAAACAATCACCTACTCTTTTTTTTTTTTTTTTAATTTTATGTTTTTGGCTGAGTTGGGTCTTTGTTACTGCATGCAGGCTTTCTCTAGTTGCGGCGAGCGGGGGCTACTCTTCATTGCGCTGCGTGGGCTTCTCACTGTGGTGGCTTCTCTTGTTGTAGAGCACGGGCTCTAGGTGCGCAGGCTTCAGTAGTTGTGGCACACGGGCTCAGTAGTTGTGGCACATGGGCTCAGTAGTTGTGGCTTGTGGGCTCTAGAGTGCAGGCTCAGTAGTTGTGGCGCACGGCCTTAGTTGCTCCGCGGCATGTGGGATCTTCCCGGAGCAGGGCTCGAACCTGTGTCCCCTGCATTGGCAGGCAGATTCTTAACCACTGCACCACCAGGGAAGCCCCCAATCACCTACTCTTAAAAGGAAACAACAGATATCTGTGTCTGGACTTTGGGTCAGTGGGAAAGTGTTCCTATTAGAACATTTTTCTTACTAACAGTATTGTATTGAGGTATAATTTAGGGTACACAAATGTGAAGTCTGTACCTTGATGACCAGCACCCAGATCAGGATACAGAGCCTTGTCCTCACTCACAAAAGTTCCCTGGTCCCTTTACCCAGAGGAAATGATTCTTCTGCTTCCATCATTGAAGTTTAGTTTGCCTGTGCTTGAACTTCATCTAAGTAGAATCATCCAGCATGTCCTATTTTATGTCTGGCATGTTTTGCTCAACTTAACGTTTTTGAAATTGATCCACGTGGTTGCATGGATCAGTAGTTCCATGGTATGAAAATAATATAATTTGCTTATTCATACTCCTGTTGATGGACATTTGGATGATTTCCAGTTTTTATTTTATTATATGTAGACCTACACATACAAGTCTTTTTTTTTTTAATTTCATACAAGTCTTTTTATGGACATGTGTATTAATTTCTCTACCCAAGGAGTAGAATCCCTGGGTCATAGGATACGTGCATGTTTAATTTTATTAGAATTGCCAAAAAGTCTGTCCCCGTGGTTATGCCGTGTTACACTCTTCCAGCAACGTTCCAGAGTTCTGGCTGCTCCACATCCTCTCCAAAACTTGGTGTTTTTAGTCTTTTCAGCTTTAGCCATTGTGGTGGGTGTGTAGTATTATCTCATTGTGCTTTAATTTGTGCTTCCATGGTGGTGACTAATGATGGTGAACAGCTTTTGTGTGCTAATTGACCACTTGAATATCTTCTTTGGTGATTTGCCTGTTCTAGTATTTTGTCCAGTTTTTTTTAGACTGTGTTTCTTATTATCTATTTGTGGTAGTTCTTTATCAATTCTTATTGCAAATTCTTTGCTGGGTGTATGTATTGATTTTCTCCTAATCTATGGCTTATCTTTGTCCCTCTTTAATGATTTTCAGTTTTCAGCAGTTTTTAATTTTGATGCAGTTCAGTTTATCCTTTTTAAGTGTTAGGGTTAGTGCTTCTGTGTCCTGTCTAAAAATAATCTCTGCCTATCCCAAGGTCATGAAAATATTCTGTGTTTTCTCTTAAAAATTTACAGATGTAAATTCTTTATGTAGAGATATATAGTTGTTATATATATAGCACTATTTATGGAAAAGATTTTGCTTTTGTTGAATTTGCATTGATACCTTTGTTGAAAATCAATTGACCGTATGTTTTGGATCTGTTTCTGGACTCTTATTTTTTTCTTTGGTTTATTGGTCTCTCCTTATGCCAACAGTACACTGTTAATGTAGGTTTATATAGTAAGTCTTCAAATCTGGTAATGTTAAGTCCTCTAACTTTATTATTCTCATTCAGGATTGTGTTGGCTACTCTAGATCTTTTGCATTTCTGTAAAAATAGAAATCAGCTTACTGGTTCCTACAGAAAAAAGCCTGCTCATATTTTGATTGGAGTTGTGTTGATTCTATAGATCAACTTGGAGAAAATTGACACCTTAACAATCTGGAATCTTCTAGTCTATTAACATGGTGTATTTCTCTATTGTTTTGAGTCTTTAATTTCTCTCAGCAATATTTTGTATTTTCCATGCACTTTTTTTTTTAATGTGTTCCTAGGTATTGCATGTGTTTTTTTTTTGTGTGTGTGTGTGTGTGGTACGCGGGCCTCTCAGTGTTGTGGCCTCTCCCGTTGCGGAGCACAGGCTCCGGACGCGCAGGCTCAGCGGCCATGGCTCATGGGCCCAGCCGCTCTGCGGCATGTGGGATCTTCCCAGACCGGGGCACGAACCCGTGTCCCCTGCATCGGCAGGCGGACTCTCAACCACTGCGCCACCAGGGAAGCCCGGTATTGCATGTGTTTTGATGCTATCGTAAATGCAATTTTATTATTTTCCAAATGTTTGTTTTTAATATACAGAAATACAGTAGATTATTGTAGATTGACCTTGTATCTATATTCACTTATTAGTTTCAGTAATTTATAGACTCCTTTGAATTTTCTATGTATATAGTCATAGAAACATTCCCCGCTTCTGCAGATAAAGCATTTTTCAGTTCTAAAAGTGCTCTTTGATTCCTTTTTGGAGTTTCCATTTTTTCCCCGTTTTATCCATCTTTTTCTCCTGATTTCATCAAGCGCTGAGAATGGCATCACTTAGAACTATGGAAAGATCCAAGCCAGTACGGTTCATCGTGCCTTTTCAACCACAGGTCTCTGTCAGCTTTGTCTGCCTATCATACTGGCTTGATTGCGCCCATGAAGATCCGCACAGAGGCCCCTGGGAACCTCCGTTTGTACAGCGGGAGCCCCACGCGCAGTGAGAAGGAGCAGGTCTCCATCAGCTCCTTCTACTACAAGGAGCGGGTAAGCGGCTGATCCACGGCCTTTGATTCTTATCCCTTCCCCAGATTCTTGTCCTTGGCCTCCCTGCCTGCCACGCACAGCAGCTAAATTAGTGATACCCCTGGGGTCTTTCCCTTTCATACTTAGTGTGTTAGAGAAAGACCGTTGCTTTGTTCCTTTCGGTTGGTTTTTAACTACTGTAAATTATATAGGAGGGGGAGGGGTGGTTGGTTGTTATAATCCGTACTCTTCCCTCCCCTTTAACCCTGTCCTGTGATCCCCATACATGAAGTCGATTCCCATCCTCTGAGATAGAATCATGTAGCTTCAGGTCTTCCTGGGTATTCTGATATTTGTCACCAAATTAAGGGATGCTTCAGAAGGCTTGGGATCCTGATATATTTGGAACTTCATAGTTGTGGGAAGTTTTCAAGTTGACCTCTAAGAGGTTTTATACTTTCACAAAGTCTGCACCGAAATACCCATTTGAATGGACCGGTTTATACAAAAATCACCTGAAACTGTCCTTCTGTTCCTGGGTTCTTAAGGAACTCATCGTCCCTACAGTAGCTATTAAGCTGTCAGAAGCCTTTGGTGACGACAGTGTAGAGAATATCGGCAGAGCGTGGGAATGATTCTGAGAACTTTCTGTGTTATCAGGTTGAGTCTGGCTTAAACTGTCTTTTAACTGACATGATGTATTAACTGGTTACCACTGAGCTACTCACAAACTCAGTCCTTAGGAATTCTTTGTTGCTCTCCCACTAATTGAGAAATGATGGATTGACTATAATTAAAATTTGTTTTTTTGTTAAAAATTGAGTTATTTAAAATAAAACCCCAATTTCCAGCAGGTGTTGGAGGTGTCTTCACTTTGATTACAGTGTAGTGTCTAACCTTCCTGGTTTGCATGATGTTGGCTGTCGCTGACTTTGTCAGGTCTTAGGGTTGTATGTGACAAATGAGTGGCAGGAACTGATGCTTGAGGCATGACCAGTCTTGGGCAAAACCTTCAGTCAAACAGGGAAAATGATTTTTTGGTTGCCTTTCTGGCCAGCTCCATAGTCCCTTTCTTTGCATCTCTGACGGAGTTCTCCACCCCACCGCTGCCTCCCCCCACCCCGCCCTGTCCTGCACCTGTCACAGAACTTCTTAGAACACTTTTATCTTCCCAAGTCCTTTACATTCAAAAAAAAAATTTTTTTTTCTTTTTCTGCAAGCTAGCGAGTAACTGGTGAGAAGCTTTGATAAACTGGTTGGAACTAAGGCATTTTATTATTGATGTAGTAGCTAAACAAACTCAAGGTTGAATAAATGTGGGAATTTTCTTTAGCACCAGGGCCAGGTTGAGGAGACCTGTTAGTCAAAGAGGCAGTTCTGAATTCCCCTTTGCATCATGCCCCGTGCTTCTCGTGCTTGGGTTCAGATTGGGCAGCATAGCTGGGACTTGCACTTTTGACCCTGTGATAGTGTGTAAAGGTCGTGTTTCATCAAAATAACTCCAGTTCCAAGAAGGAGCCTCTCCTAATGCAGAAGCCTTTGTAAGGCCTACATTTATATTTTTGATGGTCTGGACTCTCTTTTACGACAAACACACTGTAATCATGAAGAGGGAACAAAGGCACATAGATAATTAGCTCTTATCAGACAGGATATGCTGGGGCGTGGAGGAAGGATTGTGATATTTCACTTTGGGGTGATTCCCAGTGTGCTGCTTCTCCCCAGAAAACAGGCCATTGTAGTCCCCTAGAATGACATAGTAAGTGGTCTCTGAATTGTATTTCAGACAGTGAGCGAATAAGGTGGGGGGGAGGTAGTTTTATTATAATTTCATATGAAACTTTTGTATTGATGTATAGCCTATGTGCAGAAAAGTTCACAAATCATAGGTCTATAATTCAGTCAATTAGCAATCACAGGAAATAGACTGTTCCAAGACATAGACTATTCCAAGAACCCTAGAAGCCCTGGGAGAGGGAGGCACATTTTAATGTATGACACATAGTAATTATTAGGTTAAATCATATGAAACTGCTGATATCTGAGCATTTTTGACCTTAAGAAAAAGTTTCACATGGTTCAGCCTAGTAAGAAGTTAAAATCAGTTATCAATAACTGGTCAGTCAGTTATTTTGTGATGAATCTAAAATAAACTTGTAAACTCTCCTTGAAGCTTGTTCACGTCCATCCCATTTACATACGGCATGGGGAAGGAATTACAGGAATGAAATATGGCCATCTTATTTTCCTCACAGAGGACACGATAACAGTTTTATCCCTCGAGAAGTATTTTCTGATTCCTGGGTGTCTAGTTTCAAATGTCAAATAATATCACTTTTATTACTTTTGTCCTGGAAACGATTCCAGTGTACTAAATTTCTCTGTGCTTAAGTCTTCATTTTCAGCCCAAATTTTATCTCCTGCATACTTTTTTTTTTTTCTCCTGCATACTTTTATTCTTGTTCAGATCTCTACCCCTGAGAGCTTTAAATGAGTAAGAAGAAAGGAAAAGAATATAACTGCATTAAAGTATAACAATGAAAGAATTATAGAGTATTTTGGAGATTGCAGAAATATCTTCCTAGAGCCACTGGGGACTAATACTCATTTTTCTTGTTTTTGTGTTTTTACCCTGCCCTACTTAAGTCATCTTGTTATATCACCCAGAGGTTCTCCAGATGGAATTCCAGTGTTTGCTCTTAAAATTTTTTTAAATGTGAGAGATGTAAAAATAAATTAATAAAACCATTAAATTTCATATAAGAAGTTAGAAAGCACAGAGAGATGCTAACATTCATTTGGTAACTGGACCATCTGTTAATAGCTGATGAAATATTGTTTATTCTTAGGGTAAATCAGAAGGCCCAGGACTTAAGATAAACATCAGGCATTGCCCTGTAAACATTTAAAAATTTTTGCAGCTTCCCACATTCACTTCAGTTGACATCACTAAAATAGCTTTAATGTAAATAACTGAGGAGGCCTTGAAGTTAATAGAGTAATTTCTGATTTTGCGAAACAGTGTTGTATGCTCCCAGTTTCACACTGATGCTCCCGTGGTTAGCAAGAGCCCTGGGGAGCATCACCCTTCAGTTCTCTCAGGCTCTCACTTCCTCGTGGCACCACTCTGAGGATGGTCCTGCAGTCCCAAGGTCAAGACTTCAGTTTCCCTGGCGTGCCCCACCCCCCCCAGCCACACACCAAAAACAATTCGGTGTTGAATCTCTTGAGGAACTTCTTCCTTTTTAGGAATGAGAAGCTTCTCGCACATACGTATGCTTTTGAAGGGGAAGCAGAGTTCTCCACCTGTTTCCTTTTTTTTTGGCTGCGCTGGCCTGTGTGGGTCTTAGCGCAGCATGAGGGATCCTAGTTCCCAACCAGGGATGGAACCCGCATCCCCTGCATTGGAAGCGTGGAGTCTTAACCTCTGGACCACCAGGGAAGTCCCTCCACCTGTTTCTTACGATCTTAATTCTTGTAAGAGAACCACAAATCTCCGTCGTAGTTCCTCTGTCAGAGCTGTGTGGATGTCAGCCTCCTGATACCTTGAAATGTGTTTCCGACTAAAGGACAACGGCATTGAAGCTGTGTATGGAGTGTGATGGGTTGGGAGGGGGGTGACGGAATCTAAATACTGCTGTGCTGAGTTTCAGATTTTTCAGTCATTCCCATCCCAATTTTGCAGTATATTATGGTACCTTTGAATCCATCAGATGTATGGGAAGCTTTCATTTTATTCTATATTTTTTCCCTTTTAATTTTCTTGGTGTTTTTCTTCCCTCCTCGTGGGTGTAACGTTTTCACGCACAGATGTCTCCTCGCTCTGCCCGGCGACGTTGGTCCATACAAGCAATTAACGACTTCCCGGTACTGTGCGCTGTGCAAATGCTCTCCTTAACTAATCCTGTCTCTGCCCAAAGGCCCAAGAATAAAATGCCACCTGCCTGGCTTTGAGGAACCTGAAATGACAGGCTGGCTGGTTTTCAGGACCAGCATAATCAATTTCTCACTCTTGGGAGTCAGGCACCAAGGACTGCCTCCTGGTTCTATCAGTTTCAAATGGGTGAATACTGATATCGTTAAGGATTGTGAATGGACTTCTTTGAAAATGAAGCTGAATGCTGGATTTCTTGGAAAGAACCCCAGTGATAAGCCTTTAGCTCACCTGATTTCACTTGGAGTATTTGTATAATTTCACAGAGCTTTCAAAAGCCTACCTTTGGCATGGCGGGGCAGCAGAGGAAGATATAAGAGGCTTCTACCATTTTGTCTCCGTTTTTATCGTCTTGCTCGAGTTCAAAGAGGGAGGTGCCCACCTGCTTCATTGGCATGACACCGAAGCTAGATTTTAATCCTTTGGGAATTTCCTGGAACAAATTTTTTCCTTGCCATCAGTATTTTGCATTGACAATAAAACCTCTGCAATGGACATCTTCTCTTCCTTTTCTCTTGCTTACTCTCTCCTCTTCTGTCTTCCTCTCCCACCCCCTTTGTGTTTCAGTCGTGCCATGGTGACCTCAGGCTGTACAAGGCAGCTTTGAGGCTTTTGTGTACGTTTCATTTGGTGTAAAAAACAAAAAAAAAAATTAGGGGCATAGTCCTATAACCTTTTCATATAAAAACCGGTTGAAATCAGGAACCTTGATTAGCAAGTTCCACTGCTGCCCAACAACCTGGGGGTGGAGCTGCCTCCATGGCCATCTTTCCTCAGAAAGCCTGTCCTACCAACCCAACTGCTGCGTTTCCACGGATTTTTCCAGAAGTCCCTGCTCCTGCTGCTATTTAAAGAGGAACTCATTTTGACTCACTGCCCACTCTGCTGATGATTATGCATTGTCGACGGGGTTGCTGCGAAGCAGTTGGTGGCTTATTCTTGGGCTGTTTTTACATTTAACCCATTTATTGCCATCGATGTTGCCTCCGATTGTAGCAGTAACACTGGTGGTTCAGTCGCAAGCTGGCTATTGGTTGTCATTCAGTGCTCTCTGCACCAGTGCCTCCCCGCTCCCACCGCCCCTCCCTCCCCACCCCGATCCTCCCTGTCCTGTTTCCCGTAATTCCATGAACACCTTCTTGGTCTGTTCAGAGGAGCATCCCAGTCTCATTGTGTGATAACTTGTCTGTCTTGCTTTGTCTCTCCTCCCTCGATCCCTGCTCATGGAATCTGTGGGGAAGGGGTGTTTTCTATCGATGGGGCATTGAGATGACCTAAGAGAAGTGCAGAGTCCTTCACCTCCCAGAGGTACCGATTTTACTGCACAGAAACGTATCCACATTTAAGCCCGTCAGAGTGGGACTGGAGCAATGCAGGAGGTTTTAGGGGGCTTTAGGGCCCCTGTGCCCTTTTCTCACCTGGAAAGGTCAGCCACACCTCATCCCGGTGTGTCATTGTCGTCACCTGACAGGTGCTCAGACTAGAGAGGTTATTCTAAAATCTCCAGCAAGATACTAAGGCAAAGAAATCTTGGGAAGGTGTGGATGAGGTATGAACCATTTTTGTTGCCAGAACACTAGAGGAAACACTCCGTGCTTCTTAGGGAGCACCTGGGTCCTAGGCCCTGACACCTGATTTGAGATCTACCACATCTTTGTTTAGGCAGCCTTGTTGGATTTGAATCCCCAGAATAATTTGCCGTGAGACAGGTTTACTGAGTGACCTCCATAGCCTGAAGGGGAGATAGTTCATGTTTAAAAGCCATCAACCTCCAAGTTTGAAGAAAAAATATTTTGTGACCCCCCCCTTAAAGATTTTTTATAATGTTTTATAGTTATTCCTTGCTGGATTAAATGAACAAAAACAGCTGTCCCTTAATTGCTTTCACACTTCGATTCTTGGTGGCAGCTACCATGAGGGTGATCCTGTGTTAGGGAATCTCCTCCTATTGTAGGCTCTAAGGCAGCTTATCGAGGTCCGTAAAGCACCACCTGTGCATCAGCACAGAGCAAACAGAGAAGCACCTGGAAGCCTGGTGTCTCCAGAAGCTGACAAGGAAGTCCCAGGAAATACAGACAGTGACTTCTGTAATTCTGTGAAGGGTAGTTGCAGAAAGCTGCCCAGACCACTATCTTCACATTTTCATCCAGGACTTATTGATGACTCACACAGGCCCGTTTCTGCCAATCTCTGTCACCCAAGACTGCAAATGGGAGAAGAGCCTTGAGACGTCTCTTGGGACCCTGAGTTTTCTTTTCTCTGAATGTGTCGAATCCTAACAAATCCAAAAAGGAAGTTAAACGGCGCGAGGTTCAGGCTCATGAGCCTGGCCTGGAACACAGCACCTTGGCCTGAGCCTGGCGTGTTAAGCCCTGTAGCCACAGGAGCTCCTTGCGTCTGCACGTTGCTCTGGCTCAGCAGCGCTTGGCAGAGAAGTGACTTCAGAAGTGAGTAATTGTAGACAGTGGTGTGTTGGACAGCCCTCACTGGAATCAGGTGATCTCTGTATATGCAGAAATGGATCTGTTTTTATATGGATCAAACTATTTACATATTAACAGGTAACTTAGTCAGGACTTAATTTTCCCCCCTTTTTAATTTAAAATCATACTCTTAAAAGCAGGTTAACAAGTATGGGCTTAGCAGCCTGAGAACCTGTGTTCAAAGCTGAGCTCTTAGGAGTGTGGCCTTGAGTAAGCTCACATCCTCATTGGTGAAGTCCAGGGCGTCTCTCATTTCCCAAATACAGGCTCCTCTCTGGCCATTGTAGAGAAGGCTCTGGGGAAATAGGATAATTGCTCGTGATCTTCTTCTACATCCATTACCCAGGTCCCTCTGCTCAAGTATTTTTGACATTCTGAAAATGATCCTTTTTAGAAATATTTCAAGTCTGCTAGGAAAAACATTCTGACGTGAACTAGTCTATTTGCAAATGAACCACTTTGGGCACATGGGCCTTAATATTATGCTTTCATTGGGTTTGCTTAAAAAGTCAGGCAACTGTGGATGTTTCCAGTGTGGTCTGAAAGCTGTAGACCCCATCCCTCACGAGGTGTCCATTGGTTTCCACTGTTCAGTTAAACGGATCTGTCGTGAATTGCTCAATTGTTGAAGGGCTTCTTATTTTCTCTTTGTAATAAGGAGCCAGAGTCAGTGCCTGGAACTGTTTTAGAAGCCTTTCAACAAACCTGGAAGACCCAATTAGATGGATCCTATTTGATTCCAGATGGAATCTTTTGAATGTAGATCTTTTCTTTCTGCCTTTAAAAAAAAATCCAGTACCCTAAATGTCATTGGAGATGACGAGTTATGTGGGGCCTTGTGGGTATGTAATTTCCCGGGATTCTTAAACTTCCAGAGGTCTGGATAAAAGTCACAGTGAAGTGAGTTTATGGACTGATGCCCTCCGTGTTCTAGTTAACCATGTTGTGCCGTCCCATCACTGCAGGGTCGGTGTATGCTGAGTTACTCTCTGTAAAACTGGTCCTAGTGCTCAGGGCACGTGTGACAGCACAGTCTAATGTCAGTAAACGCTGGCCTGGCTCCAGCCCATCCTGACAGGCCGTTTTTCTCGTTAGCACACTCACCCCTTACTTGCACCCACATCACAGTTCTTCTTTAGAAAATAACCAAGGCCAGCAGAGAATTGAAGGGCTACTAGCCCCCAAGAATAGATGCAGTTTCCTCTTGTGTTGCAGAATAATGACTTGTGTATGGATACATAGTAACTGAACTGCTTCTAAGACCAAATAGGTTAAGATTCCAAATTGATAGCATATGTATTTACAAACGATGTTGAACAATTCAAATACTTTAGCTAAACATCTACATTTACCTGCCATGCACTGAGTCCGGGTGTCCTGGGTTTAGCAGGTTCCATGCCGCTTACTAATCCTATGGGAAGTTACGTGCGTTGAACAACTTTGGGCGTTAGATGGGACGTGAACGGTCAGAAATGCCTGGATATAGACCATGACTGATTTATGGAAGAGTGATTGTATCAAAATCACTGGTGGAAAACGAATTTATCTATGAACCATCTAAATAATACTCTACATGCCCGAGCGTTTATGGACATTTATAATAATTACAGATTTTTAAATTGCACTTTTTCAGTTGACACTTTGCAATCTCACCTTTTCATTGTCCCCTGATTAACCTTGTGAGATTGGAACCACAGAGCTTATCAGGAGCCCAGAGTTACCAGTGAGCAAAGAGAGAGTGACACAAGCCTGAATTCACCACAAAAAAGGAACGTGCCTGGGATCGCAATGAGACAGGGCATGTGTTAATAAGACCAGTAAGACTTGGTTTTCTGACTCCACATTACTGGGCCCTTTCACTGGTTCCTTTTGCCTCCTTTGTTAATAAATATGTCACTTCCCTCCTGAGATGAATCACTTTGGCGACCCCCTTTCTAACTTCTGGCAATAAAATAAAATAGAATATTGCTCCCTTGGCTGGTCGTCATTTTGAAGATACCAGATGGGGCTACACTCTCATAATTCTCATTTTCCAGGACATCTCTCATTTCCCACATACAGGCTCCTCTGTAGCCATTTGTAGGGAAGGCTCTGGGGAAATAGGATAATTGCTTATGATCTTCCACATCCATTACCCAGGTCCCTCTGCTCAGGCATTTTTGACATTCTAAATGATCACTTTTAGAAATAATTCAAATGGGCTAGGGAAGACAGGGTAACTTTTCTTGAGCTGCTCAGTTTCTGTGTCTGCCTCCCATAGATGAAAGTTTGCAGATCCCACACTGCTGTGTCTGAATTAAATTTCAACAAATCCAATTTAAATTGTCTGAAAAGGAAAGAAAAAAAAACTTTAATTAGTTTCAAGCAAGAATTTGAACCTAGGGCTGAACCCAACCTTAAAAGTTGCTCTTCTCCCACATTTTTGTGGTCTTTACTAACTTATTTACTTGCTGTTCTTTCTTTTTTAAATTCTGGCTTCAAGGTGTTTTTGAGCACCTGCAGAATGTATATAGCACTGCAGTAGGTGCTTATTTTCCTCTTAGGATTCTGGGCCATGAGCTCAATGCCCTTTGTCATCCTTTTATTTTCTACAGATGCTGATTCATATAATTGTGGGCATGATGTAATGCAAGGTCTCTGCAAATTACCAATGACCCAACTATGGTGTGCTCTGCAAATGTAGGTTTCCATTCATCGAAGTCCCCATTAGTTATATGTTGTCATTTCCCCCAGAAATCAAGGAGATGGAAAAGTAAGCGTGAGGGATCAGACTCTGGGAATCGACCAATCAAGGCTGCTGGGAAAGTGGTCATTCAGGATATTGCCTGCCTTCTTCCTGTTCACAAGTCATTGGGAGAACTATACATGTAAGTTCAGAATTTCAACTATGCCGTGCTTCCCACTTAGATATGAATATCAAAGTCGTTTATTTTATTTTTTGGCCGTGCCTTGCAGGATCTCAGTTCTCTGACGAGGGATTGAACCCAGGCAGTTGAAAGCCTGGAATCCTAATCACTAGGCCACTGGGGAACTCCCTGTTTATTTTAGTTTTTGAGATACTGGAATCCTTTTTAGAAGAGGCCCAGTGCATTAGCTTTCTTCTGCTGCATAGCAAATTACCACAGACCTAGTGTTTAAACAACACACATTTATTATCTCAAAGCTTCTCTGGGTCAGGAGTCTGGGCATGGCTTACCTGGTTCCTTGCTCTGGTCTCCCCAGGCTGAAATTATGAAGTCAGCCACGTGGTGGTCTTAACCAATGCTCAGGGTCCTCTTCCAAACTCATTCAGGTTGTTAGCAGAATTCAGTTCCTTGCAGCCGGAGAACTCAGGGAATTTCATCTTCTCCAAGACCAGCAGAAGTGTCTCACTGATGCTTCACTGTCTTTCTAAGGTCTCATCTGATTAGGTCAGGCCCACCCAGGAGAATCTCCCTTTTGACAATTACAGGAGTGATATGTCATCAGTATTGACTGGTCTTGACCCCGTTTAAAGGGAGGGTTTATACAAGGCCTGTAAAGCAGGGGCCAGCAATCTCGGGCACAGTCTCAGGATTCTGCCTCCTGTACTTAATATGTAAAACAGTTTAAAAGCAGAGCTACTTTGGTTGAAGGGAGCTGGAAGGTGGGTGACAGGCACACAGAAGCTGCTGACCTGTGGTTCCCCTTCTTCCTGAACTTGAACACATAATAAAAAATACTTATTTTGTTGTTTATGTACAACACATTACTCCTTGTTAGAAACTGCAGTCAGCATTATACATATCTAAATCAATTTTTATTCAACCCTTAAGCCTGGGGAACTCCCCAGAAAAGCTAGCTGGCAAATTGTTCTTTGAATCTGGCCTCCTTTCCTGACTTCGAAGAGGTAAGCAATTTCACCTTCCCCAGGCCTGAACTCACAGTGTAACATCAGCTGTAGGTAAGCTTTTTCTCCATGTTACGTAGAAAGGGAGCTTAAGGCCAATACGAATAAAACATTTTGAGTGACAACCAAAGAGGCAGTTTTTACTTTATTTGTTAAACCAGGAGTAATTGATTTAGAAGTCAACTGGAAAGAAACTTTTTAATTCTTCTTAAATTTCAGATTGAATGTGAATGATATTCAAGAAACATGTCAGAAGAATGCCACTTCTGCCTTGCTTGTTGGAAGGAAGGATCTCGTCCAGGTATTTTCCATTCCTTTTGTTGGAGATCTGGATTTTTCTCTTGGAGCAGGTTCCTTTCACTTTATTGTTGTGGTTTAGTGACATTTCAAGGTGTACCTCCTATTTTGTAATTTCTTTCCCATTTTCTTTGCCAAACTGTAGGGCTAGAGCAGCTTTTTAAATCCCTTAGATGTTTTTCTTATTAGTGCTTAGTTGAGGAGGTCCTAAAGCATTTACTAAGTGTTTTTATAACATCCCTTTTCTATTCTAGGGCAGGGTGATTGTTAGTACGTAAATTTGGACGTCTTTATCTTTGCCATTTACACCCTCAGTTCTGTTTTGTTTGTTTTTTACTTTTAAAAATGCTTCATTTCATAAAAGGTTTACCAAGGCATTCCTTAAGATAGAGACACATTCAGTTTTAAAACAAGGTGTAATATTACAAGAATTAAAATTTCCTTCATCTTTGCAGAAACACATCAGTGCTTAAGCAAGTTGCTCCTATATTGGTGAGGTTTTTTGTTTTTTAGTTATTTATTTATTTTTGTTTGTTTGGCTGTGCCACGCGACTTGCGGGATCTTAGTTCCCTGACTAGGGATCGAACCTGGGCCCTCCACAGTGAAAGCGTGGATTCCCAACCACTGGACCACCAGGGAATTCCTGGTGTTTTTTTTTTTTAAACTGTTTTATTGAGATTATAGTCCATAGACCACGCAATTTACACATTTAAGATGTACCATTCAGTGGCTTTTAGTATATTCACAGCATTTTGCAATCGTCACCATAAACAATTTTGGAACATTTCCTTTACCCTGTAAAGGCACCCCACACCCCTTGTCACTGCTCAAGCCCCCCTTCCCCCATCCAGCCCTCGCCAACCACTAATCTATGTTCTGCCTCTATTGCATCTTTTATTCTTTAGTATGAGGATTAGATCGAGCAATGGAAACTATGAGCTGCTGTCCTATCTGCTCAGTTTTTTCCTTGTAACCCTCCAAATGACCCAGAGCTAAGGCCTCCCCTTGATTTTTATCTGATTGAAAAATCCCTAAGATTTCCTTTTGTCTCCTAGTAAACACCGTCAAGTCTCTGCTGCAAACCCTTTTAAGTGAAACTTAGAGTCACGGATTTAATCTGTTTCTCTAAGGACCCAGCCACCTAAAATTCTGCAAACACTAAGAAGGCAAAACAGAGTAGTGGAAATAGTGGGGAATTTCTAACAGGAGGCGTCAGCCCGACTCTGCTACGTAATGGTGTAACACTGGGCCAAGTATTTCTGACTCTCTCAGCCTCTGTATATTGGTCAGATGAGACCCAAGAGAATAATTGCCTCATAGGGTTGATGAGAAGATTGGTTCACGTGCTGAAAAAACATTATCTGAGGAAAAATTACTTCCTAAAGTGTTTTTTTTTTTTCTTTTAAGTTTTTAGGACTTTTATGGCAGGGTTGATTTGGAAGTTCAGGCTAGTCCGAGTGAAGTGGAAAGACCCTTCCCTGGGGTTCAGACATACCTGGGTTTACATCTGGGCTCTGTCCCTTTCATGTTGTGTGATCCTAGGCAGCTACCTAATCATTCTGAACTTCAGTTTCCTCAACTATAAAATAGGAACAATACTTCTAAGGTCCTTATGAGAACTAAATAAGGTAATATGCATACAGTTTCCATACCTGTATCTGGTAGATGTAAATACCCAGTATGTGGCAAATTATTGCTGCTGTTCTTGCAATTGCAGTCATCATTGTGGTGTGGTCTTCCTTAACGGACTGGAAATGACATCAGTGCAAATGCTTGGAGAATTTTTTGTTGTTGTTCTTTTTGCACATATTGAAGATGATGTGTGTACTGTTTTGCCTAAGAGTTACAGGAATAAACCTGTCAACTATTTCTGTTGAAGGCGCTTAGGAAACGTGTATTACAAGTGAGGAAATAATGGGCCCAAGTTGTCAGCCAGGGTAGTAAACATCCTTTCCTATCCCAGAAACCTATGAACTTCATCCAGCAACCATCCAGGTGGTCCATTGATCATAGAAATGAATATTTTTCTTTTGAACCAATACTTGTGGGGGTTATTTAAGTACACTGGAGCCACACAATTTAATTGATTTTTTTAACATGTCTGATGTGTTTCTATACCTGTTTTTCAGTATTTTTATTTGCTTATTCTTTTTTTCCTTCTATTTTAAACTCTTTGATTCAAAATCTGTATCTTCTTCCTTTCGGGTTTTTCTCAGAGTCTAGTAGTGTTTTCCAGTTGGTGGGCATACAGTGATATATTGCTAGTAAGAAAGATTTCCCCAAAATAATATTCCATTAAAAATATATATATTTATTTATTTATTTGGCTGTGCCGGGTCTTAGTTGCAGCGTGTGGGATCTTTTAGTAGCAGCATGCGGGCTGCTTAGTTGCAGCGTGTGGGCTCTTAGTTGTGGCACACATGTGGGATCTAGTTCCCTGACCAGGGATCGAACCTGGGCCCCCTGCATTAGGAACACAGAGTCTTAACCGCTGGACCACCAGGGAAGTCCCCAGTATTCCATTTTTAAAGGTATAGAGGGGAGGGGACTCTGTTGATGGTGTGATGTATTTACATTTAGTGTGTGCTAAATCTTGGATCTAATAGACACGTCATGGACATTAGTTTCTGCTTGAGGACTCCAAGCCCCGTGAGGTTTCAAGTTTGGGGATATTCCTCAGATTTGATGTCAACCAAAAGAAAGCCGAGTCTATTTTTTCTTGGCCTATTTTTCTGTAACTTCAGAGAATATAATGAAACTTTTGTAATGGAAGGTTTTTCATTATTTGGGCAAAGGACAATCTTAAGTGTGATACCAAATGCATTTTTTTCTCCCTGCCAGTTCACTAATGAAGCAGCAGAAAAAGTCACATGAGTCAGTGGTTAAATAGACCATGCAGGGAAGTTGTTGCCTGGTGTCATTCCTCTGTCATCTGCTTCATAAAAGCCTTCAAGGCTGGTGTTTCTCACATGTGCACACAAGTCCCCCGAGAATCTTGCTAAAATGCAAATTCTGCTTCAGTAGGTCTGGAGTGGGGTGTCAGACTCTGCATTTCAGTAAGCTCCCAGCTTTGGCCGCCCCCAGAGTAGCAAGGCTTTAGGCTGTGTGTGGAGGAGGAGGTGGGGTTCTTTCGTGGTTCGCGGTCCTGTGCTCACCAGTCTGAGTGTGGGTATTTCTCTTTGATCTGTGCAGGTTTGGTCGCTGGCTACCGTAGCTACGGATCTTTGCCTCGGTCCGAAGTCTGACCCAGATTTGGAAACACCCTGGGCTCGACATCCATTTGGGCGACAGCTACTGGAGTCCCTGTAGGTTTTGAGCGCTAAAAGTGAGGAAAATGAGTGATGTCAATTTTAGGTCTGTAAACACTTCCAGTGTTTTTGTCTAAGAGAAAAGTACAAAGGCCTGAGGCATGAGAAGAGGAAGTGAGACCCTTCCTTTTAGGGCTGCTATAATTTCTGTACAGAACTCACTTCTTAGAGCAGAAGGAATTATACCATATTTGTCATTTATAACAAGGCTTTGGGACTCATGTGTCCTTGAGAGAGTTATGCTTTGGCCCAGAAGTACATCAGTCTGAACACAGGAGTTTGAGTTCTTGAGGTAGAAAGTTTCTTGGGTGCTATAGAATCTCGCCCCTGAGAGCAGGTTAGAGAATTGCACGTTGGCCATCGTGTTTTCCAAAGGCCACGATGCATTCACCCTGTTAGACAGTTTATGAAAACCTTGAGTTTGTGTTTGATTTATTGCACTGAAATATGGCAAACTGGAAATACAGTGTGCAGAATGATTCACAACCAGGAAAAACCACTTGAGGTTCCAAGACAGGGAGGCCCAGGTCCTGACAGAGAGATGGAAAAGCGCTCCTTCCTTCAGGTGGAGGTTTGCTTTACCTACTCGTTGAGGCCAGACCTGGGACACGTGCTTATGCTTCAGGTTGCTCATGGTGCTTGTTCTACCCACCTCATATGAGGCTCATGAGATAGTGTGAAAACACCTTAAAACTATTAGACATTGCTTGGTAGGAAAGTGTCAAGTCCCTGGGATCTCTACCTCACATTCTGTCTAGCACAGTTGTACTGAAAGGAGCAAAGGGGATGTGAGGACCTAAAAGGTAAAACTATCCCCTGTTGTTCTTACTTAATAGCTCAGACTCATAATGCCACCTCCCGAGTCTGTGACCTGCTCCCCATACTGTGGTGGCACCGTGCTCTCTGAGCACCTCCATGTAGCCTTAGGTCATATGAATGGAGGACATAGAACCCCTCCAGGAAGCAGTGTGATGCCTCCTTGGAGTTGGGGAGGCCGAGAGAGCATGTATGGCCTCACTCAGATGTGAGCTGAGTCTCCTTAATTCTTGAAGAAGCTCCATTCAAGTCTGAGCCCAGGCCTGGTTGCCAGCTAGGAGCTTTCAGATTGGTTATATCTAGGTCATGTGTCATACTCAGATACATGTTATTCCAAAACAAATTTAGCCAAACTCAAAGTCGATCACGCCCCCGGATCTGCAGAAAGCCCTCGTTCCTGATGGGGGCTTTGGAGGCAGAATCAAGAATTCTCCCTTCCTTTATGGTTTATCACAGGATATAGTTCCCTGTGCTATACAGTAGGACCTTGTGGTTTATCCATTCTATATAAATGATAATGGAAAAGAGTATGAAAAAGAATGTATATATATGTATAACTGAAGAACTTGGCTGTACAGTAGAAATTGACACAACACTGTAAATCAACTATCCTTCAATAATATAAATTTAAAAAAAAATTCTGACATCCGACCCTGATGGCAACAACCCGCCGCTGTCGTGACAGTCATCCTTCCCCCTGGCCTTCTCGTGACTTCTCCTCTCCTGCCCCCTTTCTCTCCAGGCTGGCTCATTACTGCCGGCTCCGGGACGTGCAGACGTTGGCTATGCTCTGCAGTGTGTTTGAAGCCCAGTCTCGGCCGCAGGGGATACCAAACCCCTTCGGGCCTTTTCCCAGCCGCTCATCTAACCTTGTGGTGTCCCACAGTCGATACGTAAGTTGGGGGTTTCCTGGTGTGAGTTTGACTTTTCCCAGAGGTCGCCGTCACGGGGAATGGCACTCTCACACTGCTCCTGTTTGCTCTGCAGCCCAGCTTTACATCCTCTGGTTCCTGCTCGAGTATGTCCGACCCAGGATTCAACACTGGTGGCTGGAACATAGGTTGGTATGGCCTTAGCCCACGCTGGGTTTTTTTGGTTTTTTTTAAACATCTTTATTGGAGTATAATTGCTTTACAGTGGTGTGTTAGTTTCCACGCTGGGTTTTTATACTCTAAATGTGGTGTGCGATTTAATATGTAATCTTTACTTGATGAATACTCTCCATATTTTTCCTTGTTTCTCATTCACACACACACACACACACACACACACACACACACACACACACACACACACACACAGAGTGCGCCGCGAAGCTTGCGGGATCTTAGTTCATCTTAGTTCCCCGACCAGGGATCGAACCTGGGCCCGCTGCAGTGGAAGCTTGGAGTCTTAACCACTGGACCGCCAGGGAATTCCCCCTCTTTGCCCTTTTTTTTAAAAAATTAATTAATTAATTAATTAATGTATTTATTTATGGCTGCGTTGGGTTTTCGTTGCTGCACGCAGGCTTTCTCTACTTGAGGCAAGCGGGAGCTACTCTGTTGCGGTGCGCAGGCTTCTCATTGCGGTGGCTTCTCTTGTTGCAGAGCATGGGCTCTCGGTGCATGGGCTTCAGTAGTTGTGGCACACAGGCTCAGTAGTTGTGGCTCATGGGCTCTAGAGCGCAGGCTCAGTAGTTGTGGCGCACAGGCTTAGTTGCTCTGTGGCATGTGGAATCTTCCCAGACCAGAACTCGGACCCGTGTCCCCTGCATTGGCAGGCGGATTCTTAACCACTGCACCACCAGGGAAGCCCCCCCCACCTCATTGCCCTTTAAATTGAATATGATGGGGATACTGTAGTCAGCAAGGTCTGGGCTTTTCGTGTTTGAACAGGCTGGTTTCTGGTCTCTCTGCCTTGCTGGGTTGCTTTCCATCTTGTAACCTTAAGAAACTGACAGTGGGACTTCCCAGTGTCCCCCCACAAACGCTAACCCTTATCCTTTCTCCTGCACAAGCCCCTTTCCCAATCATCTGCCACTTCCTGTTACCTCCCTCTCCCCACGTACCTCCTTCAAGGTAGAGAAATAAAGCTGAGCCTGGTTCCAGGTGGCCGTAAAGGTCTGTTTAACGAGGAAGTGTATTTGTGTTTTCTGGATATTTTAAATTTCTTTTTAAAAATGATCTTAGTTTTGTTGATTACAAAAGTACTATTTGCCCAGTGAAGAAAAACAAAACAAAAAGCATTAGTGGAGAAAATAGTAATCATTGATTCCCCCACCTAGAAATAACATCTGTTAACATTCCAGAACATTTTCTTCCAATCTTTGTGTGTGTGGGGGGGGTCATTCTATATTTGTGGTTTTTGTGTTCCATTTTTGATTTTGTCATGAGCATTTTCTCATGTCATTTAAAGAGTTTTTATAAGTAATGCCTGCCTAACAGTCTACATCATCTCTACCATAATTTGCTTAATCATTATGTGTGTACTTAATTATCAAGTTACCTTAATAGTAAACACCTAGACAAAAAGGTAAGGCTAAGAAAGTGTTCTGTTTAGTTCCATTTCTCAGGATCTTCAACTTAGCTTATCTTTCTTCCAGGGAGTAAATTGGACACAAGTACATTATGAGAGTTTTCAGGTATTTCCATGCCTTCTCTGATTTTCATCTTCTCTTTCCATTTGATTTTTTTCAGTGGGAAGAGAGACAGAGCACATATCTTCACCCTGGGGAGAGTCCTCACCAGAAGAAATCCGATTTGGGAGTCTGACCTACAGTGATCCTCGTGAGCGAGAGCGTGACCAGCACGATAAAAATAAAAGGTAACGACCTTCGCGGGTGGGAGCTGCAATTTCATGACGCTTAGATTCTCCAAAATCAGGACTCTTAGCACATTATGTGTCATTTGTTATACTAAGTGCTGTTTGGCCTTGAGCTTGTTTCTCTTAAAGGAACTGACCGGAATTTTGAATTTGATCCAGGCTTCTGGACCCCGCCAATACCCAGCAATTTGATGACTTTAAGAAATGCTATGGAGAAATCCTCTACCGCTGGGGTCTGAGGGAGAAACGAGCTGAAGTGCTGAAGTTTGTTTCCTGCCCTCCTGATCCTCACAAAGGAATCGGTGAGTAAGAATTTCTTTCTGTTCCCGTCACTCTCTGAAAAGTCCTATAATTTAATGTGCCCATAACATAATACTTGGAATGAAGTTCCAGTTTCTCATTTATAAGCAGAAATTTCTGAAGCATTTTGAGCCTGTTTCAAGCTTCTGAAAACCCTGGCATTTCATGAGGTGATTACATTTTTATTGTAACGGAAGAAGTTTTCCATACAATCCTCAGATATTGATTGGAAGTAGGGATATTTATTCAGTGATTCAACTAATGTTTATCAAATTCCTCTCAGTCACAGTGCTAGCACACTCACTCCTTCCCGTGGTGGAACTCACAGACCAGTGGGAGAGAAAAATATAATTACAAATTGTGATCAGTATTTATGAGCAAACAAAAGGGGTGTTGGGGCAGGGAAGCAGCGGGGGAGAATCTTAGAAGATGTGTCGAGCTGTATCGGGAAGGCTCTCTGAGGAGCTGAGGTTTGCAGGATGGGGTGGAGCCACACATGCAGCGAGAGAGCAGCACGAAGGGCATCCCATGCAGAGGGAGCAGGTCCGTGGGGGAAATAACTTGTTCTTCTAAACAAGTGGAGGAAGACCAGTGTGGCTAGAACATAAGGAGTGAGAAGAGTGATGTAAAATTAGACTGTAGGATAGTCAGACTTGAGAGTCATGGTAAAGAATTTGGATTATATTCTAAGTCCAATGGTGAACTTCAAAGGGCATCGATAGGTAAGTTATATGACTTCCCTGGTGGTCCAGTGCTTAGGACTCTGTGCTTTCACTGCCATGGGCCCGGGTTCGATCCCTGGTCAGGGAACTAAGATCCCGCAAGCCGTGTGGTGAGGCCAAAAAAAAAAAAAAAGAAAAGTAAGTGATGTGCTCTTGTTTCCATTATAAGAGGATCCCTTTGGCTGTTATAGGAAGAAAGGGTTGGAGGAGGATAGAAGCAGAGGTAGGAAGGCCATTTGAAGATTCTTAGAGTAGTCAGAGAGAGATGGACAGCCTAGTCTCTGGGTGACATCAGTGAAGGTGGAGAGAGATGAGTGGAGTAAAAATGTATTTTAGAGGTAGACTCAATATGACTTACTAACAAGTTGGGTATGGGCTTGAGGAGAAGAGGCAAAGCTTAGATGATTCCCAAGTTTCCAGCTCAAGCAACTGGGTAGATGATGGTGCCATATTCTACAATAGAAAAGATTGGAAGAAAATTGAAAACTCAGTTTGGGACAATTGGAAATGTTGGTGAGGTTCAGACTGTAGAAGTCATGCAGGCAGTTGGATATGAGTCTGGAGCTGAAACGACAGTTCAGGGCTAAAACTAGGAATGTGGGAATCTTCCCCATGTCGGTGGTGTTCAAGCTGTGAGAGTTGAGTGCGTTTACCTGGGAGCTGGGGGGTGGGGAGGAAGAGGATGGGAGGAGCAAATAAGAGAGCCCACTTACTCTGGGCCTTGAGAGAAACCAGGACTTGGGGATTGAGTCTTGGAGGAAGAACCTGAAACAGAGACTTAGAATGAGATATCAGTGAGTTTTGAGGAAAAGCAAGACTGTACTATGAAAGAAGCTAAGAGAAGAGATGTTTTCTAAAGAGTGACATGGGGCTTCCTTGGTGGTGCAGTGGTTGAGAGTCCGCCTGCCGATGCAGGGGACACGGGTTTGTGCCCCGGTCCGGGAGGATCCCACATGCCGCGGAGCAGCTGGGCCTGTGAGCCATGGCTGCTGAGCCTGCACGTCTGGAGCCTGTGCTTCGCAACGGGAGAGGCCACAACAGTAAGAGGCCCGCGTACCGGTTAAAAAAAAAAAAAAAAAAAAGAGTGACATGAAAGACAGATACAAGAGTGGACTGAACACACAGTGATTTCCTTTCTCTCCCAGATCCTGCCGAAGTGCCTACATAGAGCTTTTCTGTAAAGACACAACCATGCGAGGAGAAGTAATGTTGGCAGTAAAACTTGGGACCTGGTGGGGCAGATAGGTTAGTGATACCTCATCTCACGGGGAGAAAGCTGAGCCCTGAACGGGCAGGCAGAAAAACAGCAACGCACATGGCAGAACCCCCAGGTGGCTCAGGAATTAGTGGTACCGTGTACCTCTGCAAGTGGCATGAAGGTGAGGTCAAAAACAGGAGTATTGTGTCATGGCCTTTCTAGGGTCCCCAGATCCCCACTCCTAGTTTGCAGAGCAGTTACCACCCTTCCTCTCCCCCAGCAGAAAACGGAAGTTCATTCTCCAAAGAAGGTGGACACATTTCCCAATAAAGGGGCCGCCACGTAGCTAGCATACGAATGAGGAAAGACCCAGGAATGTAGAGAAGATCCTAGAAGCTTCCAGAGAGAGAAAACAGGTCACATACAAAGGGTAGGAATACGAATAGCATCACACTCCTCGGGAGCGGTGAACTAGATACTGGAACTAGATGACAGCAGTGCAGCAGTGCCTTCCCTGTTCTCAAGAAAATGACCCTCTTAGAATCTCTTAGAATTCTAACCTAGAATTCTGTACCCAAGTTATCCATCAAGTGTAAAAGTAGGCCTTCAGCCTATCCAAGGAGGAGAAATAGATTCAAGCCAGGAAACCAGGGTGTTGGGATGATGGTGAAGGGAGATGTACGTGACAGACCTGAAGACAGACCAGTCCAGGTTGGAGCTTCAGAGCATTGTCTCCAAGAAGAGAAAAAAAAATCTGTGTATTTCAGTATATATAGTGTATTTCAGTATTCAGTGTATTTACAGAAGATTCAGATGTTTGGAGATGAATTATCAATAAGTACGTAACTAAGCAAACAGGAAAAACAAGACTAACTCTAGGAGGAACAAAATGTGCAAGAAAGAAAGGAAGTCATCATGGTACGTGGCTTGGCTTGAATAATATTTACCTAGAGAAATAATGTGAAAACAGTACTGATCCAACCAACTGATAATAGAACCACATGGGGAAGATGAGGAACAGGTGGTACATGAGTCTGGGGGAGATTGGGGAATGAAAGAGCTTCCACCGGGGAAGGTCAAGAGACAGTGCTTAAATATGACAATTAAGAAATAGCTTTATGAACATGTTGTGTAGAGATAGGGAGGTAGGAACAGAAGAAATAGTTAAGAATTTCCTCTAGAGGGTGATGGATGTGGGAGTGGAAGGGAATGCTGCTTTTCATAACACGATACATAGAATAATTTAACCCTTTAAGTTGTGCGAGTATAGTTTCAATTAAAAAAAACAAACCAAACTAATATATAAATACATACATACTAATACATACATTGAATAACAAGGATTATTTTAATATGGATTATCTTTTTTAAAATTTATTTATTTTTTTAAATTTTTGGTTGTGTGGGGTCTTTGTTGCTGTGCACGGGCTTTCTCTAGTTTTGGCGAGCGGGGGCTACTCTTCGTTGCGGTGCGCAGGCTTCTCATTGTCGTGTCTTCTCTTGTTGCAGAGCACGGGCTTTAGGTGCGCAGGCTTCAGTAGTTATGGCACGTGGGCTCAGTAGTTGTGGCTCGCGGGCTCTAGAGTGCAAGCTCAGTAGTTGTGGCGCACGGGCTTAGTTGCTCCATGGTATGTGGGATCTTCCCGGGCTGTGGCTCAAACCCGTGTCCCCTGCATTGGCAGGCGGATTCTTAACCACTGCGCCACCAGGGAAGCCCCAAATATGGATTATCTTGGTGCGCGTACGTAAAGAAATGCAGACAGAAAATGCTGTTTGGGTACATATTTTTCAGAGCATCTACATGCAAGAAAGTATATCAGGGAGAGATTAATGATGGCCTGGAGCAATTTGTCTTTTAAAATTAGTTTCCAGGAAAATAAATGAATCACAGAGATACATAACTGATGTGTCAATCCATCAATCAGTTAGACGTATTGACATCTCCTATTATAAAGGTCGTGCTGGGTTCTGTGGGCTGGACAAAGAACTGTAAGGTGTGGTTTGGGGAGGGGGTCATTCAAGAAGTCTATAATCCAATCAGAGAGATGAAACAGAAGCTCATGAAGACTTAAATGATGTTTGAGAATGAATAGTCTGTCCTAATACCATTACAAACAATGCTACAAAATTTCAGAAAGAAGGGGGGAGTGTGGATTGTGGAAGAGTCACAGACAAAAACATTAAGTATTTCATCCTTAAAGTTTTTCCTTTGGAAGAGTCAGACTACCCAAATACAGGAAATAGCAGGTATTGAATATGACAAGGTTGCCAAGTTGGTCTCCTCCTGGTGGAAAACCAGCAGTTTCCTCTCACACTTACCACATCTGCAAGGGTCACTCCGCATCAGCAGCAAGATTTGAGGGATGAAGTTGTTTTCATTTAGGGGATTAGATATTTATAGAAAGGACTCCAGGCTTCATTTATTTTGAGGGGATAATGCTAGACAGAGTATTCTTTAAAAAAAGAAAAAAGGAAAAAAAACTCCATATGCAAGGTGGTTTTTGTCTTTGTTTTTTCTATTGAGGTATGAGGCGCTAGGTCAGAATGGTGGTAGAGAAGGTGCAGCCCACCCCCAGTTCCTATCTGCCCACCTGAATTTTATTCAGCAATTTTCTGTTTTGGTTTATTAATTTAATGTCTTATTTACTTGGCTGGGTTTACTTACATTTGTGTAATGTGGTGTTAATTAACACACATAACTCTTCTGTGTGATTAACAAACTAGAATTGTATGACACTAAACCTTTGGAGTTAGCTTCCACCTGGAGGTTCCATAAAGCCTTGGGAATCATAATTTGATCGTTCCATGTACCAGCAGTATTTTTATTGTCCTTATTAGTTTGTCTGTTAGGAACCAAGAATGATCCATTTCGCCTCTACCAGGTTTCACCTGCAAAGCCTGTACCTGTGATTCTGTGCCTCCTTCCCTGAGATCCCCCAAGTTAATCAGTGTTCAGGGAAAGACACTTGACAGCTTTGTGGTTTTCATCAGTGTCTTATAGTTTTCCGAGTAAAGGTCTTCTACCTCCTTAGGTAGGTTTATTCCTAGGTATTTTATTCTTTTTGATGTGATGGTAAATGGGATTGTTTCCTTAATTTATCTTCCTGATAGTTCATTGTTAGTGTATAGAAATGCAACAGATTTCTGTATATTAATTTTGTATCCTGCAACTTTACTGAATTCGTTGATGAGCTCTAGTAGTTTTCTGGTGGTGTCTTTAGGATTTTCTGTGTATGGTATCATGTCATCTGCAAACAGTGACATTTTTGCTTCTTCCTTTCCAATTTGGATTTCTTTTATTTATTTATTTTTCTTGTCTGTTTGCTGTGGCTAGGGCTTCCAGTATTATGTTGAATAAAAGTGGCAAGAGTGGTCATCCTTGTCTTGTTCCTGATCTTAGAGGAAATGCTTTCAGCTTTTCACTGTTGAGTATGATGCTAGCTGTGGGTTTGTCATATAAGACCTTTATTATGTTGAGGTATGTTCTCTCTATGCCCACTTTATGGAGAGTTTTTATCATAAATGGATGCTTAATTTTGTCAAAAGCTTTTTCTGCATCTATTGAGATGATCATATGGTTTTTATTCTTCAATTTGTTAATGTGATGTATCACACTGATTGATTTGCTGAAAAATCCTTGCATCTGTGGGATGAATCCACTTGATCAAGGTGTATGATCCTTTTAGTGTATTGTTGGATTCAGTTTGTTAAAATTTTGTTGAGAATTTTTGCATCTGTGTTCATCAGTGATATTGGCCTGTAATTTTCTTTTTTTGTGTGGTATCTTTGTCTGGTTCTGGTATCAGGGTGATGCTGACCTTGTAAATTATGAGTGTTCCTTCCTCTGTGATTTTTTGGAATAGTTTGAGAAGGATAGGTGTTAACCCTTCTCTAAACGTTTGGTAGAATTCACCCGTAAAGACTTCTGGTCCTGGACTCTTGTTTGTTGGGAGTTTTTAAATTACTGATTAAATTTCATTACTGGTAATTGGTCTGTTCATATTTTCTTTTTCTTCCTGGTTCAGTCTTGGGAGATTGTACATTTCTAAGCGATTTTGAACACATTCCACATCCCTTTGTACCTCCTAAAGTGACAAAAGTTAGCATGTTTACCAGCATCACCCAAAGTGGATGCATACTCTTACCAACTGTTAACTGGTGGTCATGCCATTATGTGCAACAATGAGTGGCAAGAGAGAATATTAAGATTATGCTCAGTGACTTAGTGTTTTTGTATTTTTTCTCTTTGGGAATTTAAATCCATTTAGAAATTGTCTACACCCCTAAAGATTATTTGTTAGTTAAATGAAATATAAGTTCAAGGTCTTAAAGTTAATAAGGATGTTAGAAATTATGTTTAAGTGACACACTAAAAAGAAACATGATTACTAATGATGTATTGAATTTTTCAGCAAGATGACATTTTAATCATTTTACCCAGATAGAAGTGGAGAATAGTTTACATATACAGTTATCTCAAGTGCCAAAGAACAACCCTTTTAAAAAGACGTGTTATTATCATTCAGTTTACGTGAACACATGGTTTTTACATTTTCATAATTTTAAATGTTGAATCTTTTCAAACCAATAAAACCAGTAAAGGAAACTTAAGAAATACTAACTAATCAGTTTTTAATGAGAACACAAAGTCTTACATAATATATACAGTTATGCTTTACAGAACTAGAACAAAAAATTCTTTAATTTGTATGGAAACACAAAAGACCCCACATAGCCAAAGCAATCCTGAGAAAGAAAAATGGAGCTGGAGGAATCAGGCTCCCTAACTTCAGACTGTACTACAAAGCTACAGTAATCAAAACAGTGTGGTACTGGTGCAAAAACAGAACTATAGATCAATGGAACAGGATAGAAAGCCCAGAGATAAACCCATACACCTATGGTCAATTAATCTATGACAGAGGAGGCAAGAATATACAATGGAGAAAAGACAGTCTCTTCAATAACTGGTGCTGGGAAAACTGGACAACTACATGTAAAAGAATGAAATTAGAACACTCTCTAACATCATACTCAAAAAGAAACTCATAATGGACCAAAGACCTAAATGTAAGGCCAGACACTATAAAACTCTTAGAGGAAAACATAGGCAGAACACTCTTTGACATAAATCGCAGCAATATCTTTTTTGATCTGTCTCCTAGAGTAATAAAAATAAAAACAAAAATAAATAAATGGGACCTAATTAAGCTTAAAAGCTTCTGCAGAGCAAAGGAAACCATAAACAAAACAAAAAGACAACCCACAGAACGGGAGAAGATGTTTGCAAATGAAGCGACCAATAAGGAATTAATCTCCAAAATATGCAAACAGCTTATGCAGCTCTGTATCAAAAAAAAAACCCCAAACAACCCAATCAAAGAATGGGCAGAAGACCTAAATAGACATTTCTCCAAAGAAAACATACAGATGGCCAAAAAGCACATGAAAAGGTGCTAAACATCACTAATTATCAAAGAAATGCAAATTAAAACTACAATGAGGTATCACCTCACACCAGTCAGAATGGCCATCATCAAAAAGTCTACAAACAATAAATGCTGGAGGGGCTGTGGAGAAAAGGGAACCCTCCTACACTGTTGGTGGGAATGTAAATTGGTGTAACCACTATAGAGGTTCCTTAGCAAACTAAAAATCGAACTACTGTATGATCCAGCAATCCTACCAGGACATATATCCAGAGAAAAACATACTTTGAAAAGACACATTCATCTCTATGTTCATAGCAGCACTATTCATAATAGCCAAGACATGGAAGCAACTTAAGTGTCCACTGACAGATGAATGGATAAAGAAGATGTGATACGTATATACAATGGAATATTATTCAGCCATAAAATAACAAAATAATGCTATTTGCAGCATCATGGATGAACCTAGAGATTATCATACTAAGTGAAGTAAGCCAGAAAGAGAAAGAGAAATATCATATGATATCACTCATATGTGGAATCTAATTTTTTTTAAATGATACAAACGAACTTATTTACAAAACAGAAACAGACGTACAGATACTGAAAACAAACTTATGGTTACCAAAGGGGAAACGTGACGGGGGAAGGATAAATCAAGAACTTGGGATTAACATACACACATTACTATATATGATAGATAACCAACTAGGACCTACTGTAGAGCACAGGGAACTCTACTCAATATTCTGTGATAACCTATATGAGAAAAGAATCTGAAAATGAATGAATATATGTATAACTGAATCACTTTGCTGTATACTTGAAACTAACACAACATTGTAAATCAACTATACTCTAAGAAATTTTTTTTAAAAAGTTATGCTTAGAGAAAGAAGACACCTTTTTTCTGGGGGGGGTGGGGGGGGCTGCGTTGGGTCTTCCTTGCTGTGTGGGGGCTTTCTCTAGTTGCAGTGAGTGGGCGCTACTCTTCATTGCGGTGCGTGGGCTTCTCATTGTGGTGGCTTCTCTTGTTGCAGAGCACAGGCTGTGGGCTCAGTAGTTGCAGCACGCGGGCTTCAGTAGTCGTGGTGCACGGGCTTAGTTGCTCCATGGCATGTGGGATCTTCCCGGACCAGGGCTCGAATCTGTGACCTCTGCATGGGCAGGTGGAGTCTTAACCACTGCGCCACCAGGGAAGTCCCAAGACATAGCTATTTTTAACCCAAATTTTCAAACCAGTTTATCTCAGGATTTACTTTAACTAGGAACTACCATAAAATTTTTTCCTTAGTTACCATGTATTTGGAGTCTCTATTTGTCCGTTTTTATGACTACGTGTTGTGGTGAAGCAGAGGAGCTGGCTTTGATAGAAGAAAGAAACCAGGACCCTTCCTCTACAGTAGGAGGTGAAAGAAGAGGGAGATGTGACGAATTGAGGGTGTTGAGATGAAGTGTCCCCCATTGGAAGGCTTCTGTTTTCTTAGGGAAGGGAGGGAAGAGGCCATCGGGTGAGAGAGAGAGAGGCATGTGGGAAGGGTTTAAGAATATGGCAGAGGTGTGACGTGGGCACCTGGGAGTCGGGGAGGAAGAGCCTGACCACTGCACACAAGCCAGGAGTCTACCTGGAGGTGCGGTCAGTGAGACGAGCATCCTGACGGTGCGCCTTCCCATGGGAACGCTCCTGGGCTGACGCGGAGGAGGCCAGGGATGGGGCTCATCCAGGTGAAGGTTTTGCCAGGTGGTACCATGAGGGAGAGAGGGGCCAAGGAGTTCAGGATATTTGCAAAAAAGTGACTGTGGGGCTTCCCTGGTGGCGCAGTGGTTGAGAGTCCGCCTGCCGATGCAGGGGACACGGGTTCGTGCCCCGGTCCGGGAAAATCCCACACGCCGTGGAGCGGCTAGGCCCGTGAGCCATGGCCGCTGGGCCTGCGCATCCGGAGCCTGTGCTCCGCAACGGAAGAGGCCACAACAGTGAGAGGCCCGCGTACCGCAAAAAAAAAAAAAAAAAAAGTGACTATGAAGTGGAACCGTGTGATTCAGGCTGGTCAGAGGGGAAACTACAGCCAGAGAGGGGCTGATCGCATGGAAGTGCAAGTGGACTTTGGATAGAATGAGAGACGGTGGTGGATTAGAGGTGAGAGGACGGTGACCTGGGAGGCCAGGTGTGCAGAGGGTTAGTGGCGTGGATTTTGAAGATGCCAAGGATTGAGGTGGAGGGAAGATTGAGAACCAAGAGCAGAAATCTTCAGGGCATGGGGTGGTGGGTGTCCAGAATATCGGTAGATGACAGTAGAGGGAAAGGGGAAAGGCTGGTGAAGCCAGGGAGCAGTAGCCTCAAGAGGAGAGTACGGTCTGGAGGCAGCCATGCGCCACCCTCCCCTCCCACCCCTCCATCTTTAGGATGTAAGACGGAGCCGGCCTTCCCTTCGGAGGAGGCTGAGACACAGCGGGGTTTGGTTAGGGCCAGGTGGTGAGGGGACCGTTCCCAAAAGAGCCTGTAGAGCACGTGGGAAGGTCTGCAGTCGATGCAGCACAGTGGAAGGCGGTCTGGGAGGAGGAAGGATCTCCAGGTAGCAGGGCGTGAGCAAGGGAGCTGGGCGGTTAACGTGGGCCGCCTGGCCCCAGGGCCGTGGCTGAAGCGGACAGGGACTTCGGGGCAGGCGGGGACCAGCGGAGCAGGGCGGTCCTAACCGCTCTGCCCCACGCTGGGGCAGCCCTGTGGTGGCCTGACTCCGTCCATCTTAGGCTGCTGGGTCATTGGCAGGCAGGTAGGGAAGAGATTGTAAGACCAATCAGCTCTTGCCTGAGTGTCGACTGATCCTTCAGTGCTTTCAGACAAATATTTGTTAACTGCCTTCTCTGCATCTGTAGCTGTTGGGGTGGAAGAGGAATGAGATGGAGCCTCGACCACTGCAGACACTGGGGTTTCCACCCAGGGCCTCGGGGAGCAAGGCGCCTGCTGTACCCTCTGCCCGCACCCTTCCACTGTGGTGATGACAGCAGCTCCTTAGTGAGGTTGTAGAAGAAGGGGTTCTGCCATTAAAAAAAAGAAAATTGAACAGCAGGGGTCTAATAGGATCCTACAGAATCCCCCAGATGAGTACCTCGTTATTACTCACAATGCCTGGTTCCCCTTTGCAGAACTGAACTCACCATGTCTCTTTTTCGGCCATCTCCACCCTTCTCCAGAGTTCGGTGTGTACTGCAGCCACTGCCGGAGTGAGGTCAGGGGCACGCAGTGCGCCATCTGCAAAGGCTTCACGTTCCAGTGCGCCATCTGCCACGTGGCCGTGCGAGGGTCGTCCAACTTCTGCCTGACCTGTGGGCATGGGGGACACACCAGCCACATGATGGAGTGGTTTCGGACCCAGGAGGTGTGTCCCACCGGGTGTGGGTGCCACTGCCTGCTGGAAAGCACTTTCTGAACTGACAGCCCGTGGGAGTTGTGGGAAATCCCAGAGAACCCGTCAATGCCGGTTGACAAGCTCTCTGCCAGGAGAGAGGCTCCAGAACCCACCCCTAACTAGACAGGGATGTGTTCTCCTCAGAGGCTGACACGGTGCCAGCTGTTCATGAGCCTTTGCTTCTCTTTTGTTGGCTGTTGGTGGCATGGATGTCGGTGGAGGAGGACACAGGCAGGTGGAAGTTTTCTTGGAGAAAAGCACCTGCCTCCAGAGCCGTGTTTACCTTTAAGACGACAGCATCCTTTCTGATGCCATCAGAGAGATCAAGTTTGGTTGCAAAGGACAGTCTCCTGAGCCAAAGGACCGTGGACAAATGGGCCTGTGACATAAGTTTATGCATTTATGACCTGATGGACTGTGGCCTTTTAAAATATACTTAAGTTATAAATACGTAATGTACTTAAGGATCCTTAAGATGTATTTTTCTGTTTGTTATTTCTCTTCCAGCTATTCTCCCTTGGCTAATAAAATTCTAGTCATCGCTTGAAAAACAAAGAGATGAGGTTGAACGATATTTTAGTGAATGGTTTTTTATTCTGCTTCTAATTGAAATTAACTGTTTGGCGTAGGACCAAAGTCAGCGCTCACATTTTCAAAGGAAATGCTGATTTGCTTTTGTCATCCGGCAGGAGAAAATAGAATTTGACATTTAAGGTTCTTCCCAACCCCAAGAGTTTTTTTTTTAATCATTTCTTTTAACAAAGGAAAATGAAATTACATGGCAGCATTGCTGTGAGAGTCTCCCGTTGCCACTGTGTTGGTTGGCTGGGTTCCCGTAAGCGCCTCCACTCTTCCCTTGGGCTCCTTCATAGGCTTTGACCCATGTTTCTCTGCATCCACCAGTTCTCCAGAATGATTCTCAATGCTTCCCATTTTGTATGTGCCAGGAAAGAGACATCTTCTTTTCAATATTGCTACTGAAATTTATATTTATTTATTTTTAATTTTTATTTTTTTGGCTGCATTGGGTCTTAGTTGTGGCACAAAGGGATCTTTTGTTGCAGCGTGGGCTTCTCTCTAGTTGTGGCATGCGGGCTTTCTGTCTCTAGGTGTGGTGCGCGGGCTCCAGAGCATGTGGGCTCTGTAGTTGTGGCGTGTGGGCTCTCTAGTTGAGGCGCACGGCCTCAGTAGTTGTGGTGCGCAGGCTTAGTTGCCCCGCAACATGTGGGATCTCAGCTACCTGACCAGGGATTGAACCCATGTCCCCTGCATTAGAAGGCAGATTCTTTACCATTGGACCACCAGGGAAGTCCCTATATTTATTTCTTAGAATTTTACAATTCCAAATTGATTAGCTTAAGAAATATAACTCCATGTCTCAGAATGTGAAAGTGTTGTACATCACTGTGGGGTTTTTTGTTTGTCTTGTTTTGTTCTTGAATTTTCATTCATTTATTTATTTTTTGGCTGCACTGGGTCTTTGTTGCTGCGCAAGGGCTTTCTCTAGTTGTGGTGAGCGAGGGCTACTCTTCGTTGTGGTGCGCGGGCTTCTCATTGTGGTGGCTTCTCTTGTGGAGCACGGGCTCTAGGTGTGCGGGCTTCAGTAGTTGTGGCATGTGGGCTCAGTAGTTGTGATTCATGGGCTCTAGAGCACAGGCTCAGTAGTTGTGGTGCACGGGATTAGTTGCTCTGAAGCATGTGGGATCTTCCCGGACCAGGGCTCGAACCTGCGTCCCCTGCATTGGTAGGCAGATTCTTAACCGCTGCGCCACTGGGGAAGTCTGCATCGCTGTGTTTTAAACTACAGGTCAGGACCCATTAATAGATTGTGAAATCAATGTAGTGGATAAAAACCAGAATTTTAAAAAATGAAACAGAGTGGAAGAGATGTATCAGAACTTACCAGACATAGTGTAAACATTATTTTCTGTAACTTGTTTACCAGTGTATATGCACACACCTGCACATGTGTATAACAGATCACAGTGTAAATTCCTTCCTTCCTGAGGGTTGTGGTCAAAACGTTTTCAAAGCACTGTTTTGGATGATGCTTATATGAACATCATCCCTGTGTTACTGGGCACAAAACACCATGTCATAAGAAAGACCTGGATCCTGTGCAGTGAGAGCAGAGCTTTAACCTTGGGCTGTGATCCGAGGTAAGATGCCAGCGTCTTTGCAGAGTGGGCTGAATAACTAGGTGTAGTAGGTACATGGGAGGTGGATAAAGGAGGCGGCCAAAGACATCGGAATTTGTTCACTCTTGTTCACTTGTTTATATCGACACTGCTGTAATGGCACCACGGGATAAGTTGACAGGTTTTTACAGTAAGTCCCCTATGTACGAACAAGTTCCATTCCGAGAGCGTGTTCGTAAGTCCAATTTGTAAGTCCAACAAAGTTAGCCTAGGTACCCAACTAACACAATTGGCTGTATAGTACCGTACTGTAATAGGTTTATAATACTTTTCACACAAATAATACATAAAAAACAAATAAAGACAACATTTTTAATCTTACCGTACAGTACCTTGAAAAGTACAGTAGTACAGCACAACAGCTGGCATACAGGGACTGGCATCGAGTGAACAGGCAAGAAGAGTTACTGACTGGAGGAGGGAGAGGAGGTGGGAGATGGTAGAGCTGAAGGATCGCCAGCAACAGGAGACAGAGGGCAAGCTGCAATTTCACTCATGCCTGACGTTGATGGCAAAGGTTCCGGTTCCTTGCTGGACTGAATTCTATCTACCCTCTTGAAAAAATGGGTAGTAGCTCTTTTTTCTCGTCATAGATGACACGGTAGCACTGGATTGCATTCTGAATGGCTGCTGCAACCTTCTTGTACCGTTCTGTGTTCGGGTCCTGTGGCTCAAAAACTAACAGTACCTCCTCAAATAAAGAAAATCCCCTTGCCATTTCCTCCGTTGTGAATCTCTTCGGTTCTTCAGTTACTTCTTCCTCTTGTCTCTCTTCGTCCTTTCTCTGGGCCTCCAATTCCATCAGGTCTTCATTAGTAAGCTCCTCGTGTTACCCAGCAACAGCACTGTACAATAAAGTACACAAAAGCACAATCACTTGTAGAGGATGCACGTATGTGACAATGTATGCCAGACACGTGAACTAACTTACTTGATGGGACAGGCACGTTCTCATCTTTGAAAGTTTGCAACTTGAAGGTTTGTATGTAGGGGACTTACTGTACTGAGGATCTGTCACGTTCCTCAATGAAGTCACACCATTTGCAGAGAACAGTCTTTTCCTGTTCCCCCAGTGCTTGAGCTCATGTCCTTTGACTCTGTTCCCTTATGGCAGTTATCATTATTTTCCAGTAAGACTTGTGATTGAAAAGCAGTCAAAACTTTCAGGAATAGATAAATGGATGTGAACTCGGCCTTCACTTTGAAAATGTACAACTAATCCTGGAAGACTGGTTATTACCTCCCGAACCAAGTAGCAGAAATCCCTAGCTTTGCCACCAAGGGGGATGCCTGTTAGTGTTTGGGAAGTCCTGTATGGGAAGGCCCATGGATAAATTCGTTTAATTTGGACTAACAGAAAAAAAGGTAGGAAAAGCACAGACAGGAGTATCCGGCTTTCCCTTCTATCTTAAAGATATTCCTCTTACAGTAACACAACTCTCATAACAATCTCTTAGTACTGTCTTTATTTGGCTACGTTCAGCCAAGATACAGTATAAAGGATGCGAAGCGATTGGATAGAGATGATGTCCCTTTTCTCACTGAGCTCAGCTTTGCTGTCACGGCTCTGGATTGCCATGCAGGAAAGCACTGTCTCTCACTCTCTGTGCTTTCAGAAGATTGAAAGTATGGCCTCCATAAGCTGGCCCTCCCTGCTAGATGCCTCTGTGTCCAAACTGGGAGTAACTCTGGTTTAAAGGCCTGGGGCCAGGCCAGACATTACTGTCTTCTGCCACTATCTTGATTTAGAGAGAATCGTTGATGAAGAACACCTCCAAAACCGTCTCTGTGGTTTTTCTTCTTTTTCTAGTGGAGATCAGAAATGGAAGAAAGGGAGAAAAGATCAACACTGGTATCCAAAATAGGTGGATTTTCTTTCCTGTCAGGAAAATGTCCCACTTTTCCCAAACCTTGCTGGCTTTTAAGAGGCTTGGGCCAACCTGTTTCTTAATCAAACATTTTTCCTTCCGTAAACATTTTGGACACAGACGCAACAGAGGTAAAATAGGTGTGCAGTACAAATAGAAAATATACTCTTTCTTGTTTTAGCCACAAAAAGCTTTGATAGAGTTGGAAATCCTGAAATAGAAATGGTCGAAGGAATTCCAGGTGAAATTTTTTTCAGAGCCTAGAGCTTCCTGACTTTCTACCTTTTTAAACCTGAGAAACTGTTAACACTAGGTGGCAGCAGAGATCTAGACTTGGTGAATCTGATAGCTTCCTAAGACTGAAAGGAGGTTGCCGATAAAGATTAAACCAGACTAGTCTATACCTGGTTCTCCAGTTGTGAAAGGAAAGATCTGCTCAATTCATCTAGGTTCATCGATCCGGTGATTGAACAGATATATGCCATCGGAAAAGGAAAGCTAGTTGAAGTCGTGCCCATCACCTCCTCTAGTATGAAAATTTCTCACACATCATGGCATTCCCTCTACCTACCTCATTATGTCCTTTCATTCAAAGATCAACTTTGGGTTGGCAAACATTTAATACGTCTCAATACATTAATACTTAAGTAACGAGTTTTTTTTTAAAGGACAGATTCTACTTTTCCACCCATCCACTTAACAAGTATCCGTTCGGTTTCAGGCACTGTGCTACCCTTTGTAGAAACGTGCTTGTTCATTAGACATGATTCCTTCTGTTTCATGATCTTGCATTTTAGTGTGCGCTATGCTTATAACGAAGGTCTTCTGGGTTAGAAATTTGGAGTGGTGGAAATAGGGGCTGTGAATCTCAAGACCTGTGTTCCCACCCCAGCTTTGCTGTGTGACTGTAGTGCAGGCACAGAGCTTCTGTAAATCTCTAATTACTCACCTATTAGGAAAAGGGGCAGAACTATTTCAGGTGTTGCAAATTCCAAAGCTTATGGGGATCAGGCACGTACCAGAAATACAGGAAGCAAGTGGATGTTATGATTTGTTTTATAAAGACACTTTAAGTGGAATTCTTTAGAAAGACATTTTGCATATGAAGCACATTGGACTGTTTTCTCTTACACAAAGAATTTGTCTTCTCTCCCATTTTTTTTCTTGAAACCCTCAGCCTTCTAGATCTTCCATTTGTCTTCCCATGTTGGTAGAGTCACAGTGTAAAGCGTTTTAGTTCAGCCACAGCCGACTTTACCACAGCTGGGAATAATCAGTGAAAGAGAAGTAGCTCACAGAATCTAGGAGGGCTGGAAATCAGGCTTGCGGTCATGCAGACAAGGGGAGTGTTAAAATACAGGATGCCCTGGTCGATTTGAATTTCACTTGGAACATACAAGTTGTTCATCTGAGGTTCAAATTGAGTGGAGATCTTGTATTTTTTGTTGTTGTTTGGCTACGTTGGGTCTTCGTTGCTGCGCGCGGGCTTTCCCTAGTTGCGGCGAGCGGGGGCTACTCTTCTTTGAGGTGCGCGGTCTTCTCGTTGCAGTGGCTTCTCTTGTTGCGGAGCACGGGCTCTTGGGTGCGCAGGTTTCAGTAGATGTGGCACACGGGCTCAGTAGTTGTGGCTTGTGGGCTCTAGAGCGCAGGCTCAGTATTGTGGCGCATGGGCTTCGTTGCTCCACGACATGTGGGATCCTCCCGGACCAGGGCTTGAACCCATGTTCCCTGCATTGGCAGGTGGATCCTTAACCACTGAGCCACCAGGGAAGTCCCAGATCTTGTATTTTTATTTGCTAAATCTGGCGATCCTCACCAAGGGTCGTGCTTAAATTATACCCTGAGATGATTCCAGCTGCTGGCTCCAGCAGGGCCCCCACTTTGAGCATGGGATGCCACCCCTCCAGGTCTCTGCCAGCTCTGACTCTGGGGTCTCACCCTGAATCTGTTCCTCATGGCTCCTTCTTTGTATCACCTGTCCAAAATGAGGTCTTGAAAAGAAGTCCAATAGCCAATACAACAAAGGAAAGATGCCCCATCTCACGGGTAATCTGGGACATGCAAGTTAAGACAAAAGATAGCATTGGTGAGGCAGTACGCACAGTGCTAAGAGCCTGGACCCTGTGGCCTGAATGTGTGGATTGCATCTCAGCTTGCCTGTATCCTTGGCACTGTGCCTCACTTTCCTCTTCTGTCAAGTATGAGTAACAGTGCTTACCCCAGTGGGGTCATTTTGAACAGTATATTTTTCTGAATTTCCAAGATTGCTTCAAAGTTCATTGTGCTCTGGCATAGAGTTCTTTCTGCTCCCTCGGCAGGGTCTCCTAGAGAATGAGGGGTCTCCTAACTGCCTAATAATCAGCCTCGCCGCCACAATTTACTTTGGAAACCCTCAGGACTCAATTCGTCATGTCCTGTAACCTTGCTTATGTCAACAAAGTTAATAAATGTATGTCACTCGGCCAGATGATCAAGGTCAGCAGTGACAGTGATTAGTCATGTTGACAGTGTGATACGATAATGTGACGAATAGGGCATTTTACCTCCATGGTCATCCTCTCCCAAATCCACAAGCCCAGTCTAATCATGAGAAAAACATCAGGCTAATCCCAGCTGAGGGACATTCTACAAAATACCTGGCCAGGACTCCTCAAAACTGTCAAGGTCATCAAACAAGGAAACTGAAAAACTGTCACAGCCCAGAGGAGCCACAGGAGACGTGACAACTAAATGTAACGTGGCATTCTGGATGGGACCCTGGAACAGAAAAAGCACATTAGGGAAAAACTAAGGAGATCTGAGTAAAGGATGAACTTTAGTTAATAATAATGTACCAATCAATATTGGTTTATTCATTGTGACAAATGTACCATATTAACGTACGGAGTTAATAAATAGGGAAACTGGGTGTGGAGTGTCTGGGAACTGTCTGTAGTATCTTTGCAATTTTTCTGTAAGTCTGAATCTCTTCTAAAATAAAAAGGTTGTTTAAATGAATTTCAGTAAGGAATTTTAAATTTCTCTTAGTGACAGTAATAACTTTCTTCCAAAGCTATTCAGAAGAGGTAAGGCAAAGTTTGAAGATGTACTGTACTCCCTTTTCTATTAGCCTATTCTTAGGACTGCCTGTTTCACATGCACATACAATATTCATTGTCATCATTAGCATGATTTCAAATGACATGTGCTGATATTTCTAAATAACTGAATCAAAATTGTAATCATTCCTGATGTCACCTTGTTAGTTCCCTCAATTCTTAGCTTGACATTTTAAGATCAAAGAGTAATCAGAAGGGAATTCCCTGGCTGTCCAGTGGTTAGGACTCTGCGCTTTCACTGCTGAGGGCGTGAGTTCAGTCCCTGGTCGGGGAACTAAGGTCCTGCAAGCCATGTGGTGTGGCCAAAAAATAAAATAAAAAATAGACAAATTTTGAAAAAAAGAGTAATCAGGAAGTGACTCCCAAGCACTGCTCAGTATATAATTAATCTTTCCAATTTAGGCTGCAAAGCCAATTAATCACTCTTAGACATAAGGATAAACTTTTGAAATATCAACCATCCCTGTTACTACCTTGATTTATTTAATTGAGTCACCATGTTCAGAAATGGCAGTAACCTTGCACTCATGGTGGACTGGCACACACACAAAAACACACACAGGAAATGTCATTTTTCCACCTATCAGACTGGCGAAGATAAAAAAGTTGAAGCACAAATGTTGGCTAGTGTGTGGGGAAGCATGCAGCATTATATACTGCAGGTGAGAGTGGTAATGGCTGCAGCCTTCTTAGAAAACAGTTTGTCAATAGCTCTCAAACTGTTCACTACCCAACCCTTAGACTCAATTTCCTTTTTAGGAATTTATTCCACAGAGGCAGTTACACAAATGCACGAAAACGCTTGTATGAGCATGTTTATTTTCACATTGTTTATTATAGTGGAAAAAAATGAGACAACCTAAATGCTCATCAATCGGGGACTGATTAAATAAATTGTGATGTGTTCATACAATGGACTATTATGTCACCATTGGAAAAACATGGATGCAGGGTGTTTGTGCTGCTGTATATATTGTTAAGTGAAAGAGCATACTGACAAACTGTATCGAGTATGGTCCTGTTTCTGTTTTTTTAAGTGATATATACATATACATTTATAAAGGCATAGAAATTTCTCAAAGGATACACTATTCAAAGGAATGTTCTCCGGAGAATAGGGCTGGAGGGGTTTGGGATGGAAAATAATTTTACTTTTTATTTTTAATTTTTTTGTACTATCTGTTTTTTTTAATATGTTACTTTGACTTTTAATGTAACAAAAACAAATAAATATTGTAAGGTTTCCTTGTCAAAAACAAACGAGCAACTTTTTTAAATACAAAAAGAAGTTTTTATTGGCAGCTCAGTGCTTGACTGAGAAGAATTTTGTGTATTCAAGACAGCTGGGAGCAAACCACTCCAGTTCCTCCATTTTGTTTTAAACAGGATAGCTGTATCTGGGGCAACATGTTTACATGGGTCAGAAAGGCACACACCCAAAGAATAGGTGCTTATATTGGGAGACTTCTGCTGAGCAGATTTATCACTAGATAAATTTTATGGGTGTGTTTCACATTTCAGATGTGATGCCAGTTTGGTCTGAGGTATTGGCCTGAAGTAATTAACTTGAAGGTTAATATTGATAGCTTAGTTAATAGGTAATGGCAACTAAAATCAGCTTTTAAAAGTCCTTCCCTAAAGAGTTTTGGCATGATGTTTATTACAATCCTTGGAATGATTATGCTGCCCAAGAAAACTTGACTCTTCTTCCAAAATAGTCTCAAAAGACAATTATAAAGAGTAAAAGGAAAGAGGGATTCTATCTCAAATAGGCTAGCTGAAGTCTGTTCCAAGAAATTTGAATTCAGAAAGTTCGGAGTGGGGCTTCCCTGGTGGCGCAGTGGTTAAGAATCTGCCTGCCAACGCAGGGGACATGGGTTTGATCCCTGGTCCGGGAAGATCCCACATGCCACGGAGCAGCTAAGCCCATGGGCCACAACTATTGAGCCGGCGAGGCACAACTACCAAAACCCATGCTCCTAGAGCCCGTGCTCCGCAACAAGAGAAGCCACTGCAATGAGAAGCCCGCGCACCTAAACAAAGAGTAGCCCCCGCTTGCCACAACTAGAGAAAGCCCTCGTGCAGCAACAAAGACCCAACACAGCCAAAAAATAAATAAAATAAAAATTTTTAAAAAATTAAAAAAGTTTGGAGCAATGTGGAGCCAATAATGGTAATATATTAAGTGAAAAAGACATGATAAAGAACTTATATTTATGTTAGTATTCTAATTGTGTAAAACCAAAAAATGCACGTATGCACATTTAAAATCGTGGAATAATAATCCCATTTCCAACTCCAGTCCTTCTGCCTCTGGGCTTCCCGGTGTAGTGAGGACTTGAGCGCCCCCAGCTGTGGGGTAAGTGCTTGGCAGCAAACTCGGAGCACCCTGCGGATGGCCCTGGAGGCTCCCTGGGCCCCGTGAGAGGAGGGAGGTCTACACTAGCCTCATAGAGAGGACCTGAGTCCCTGGGGCCCCCGGAAGCCAAGGAGTTGAACAGGTAAGCTGAGTCGGGGCAGTTACCTGAAAAAATGAGATTAGCGGTGGTTACCGAGAGCAACGGGAAATAGAGTTTGGAAAGGCGACGACTAAATCTACTCACTGTGGGAAGCAATCATGAAGGCGGGTTGACCTATGAGTACGTATTTGGGGGCAGGATCCATTGTTTTTAAAGGTCTTTTTTCTAGTTTTATGGAGATATAATAGACATATAGCACTGTATATGTTTAAGGTGTACAGCATAAGGATTTGACTTACATGAATCACGAAGTTATTATCACAGTAAGTTTAGTGAACATCCTTCATCTCATTTAGATACAAAATCAAAGAATTGGAAAAAATATTTTTTCTTGTGTTGAGAACTCTTAGGATTTACTCTCTTAACTTTCATAGATAACATACAGCAGTGTTAATTATATTTATCATTGTATGTTACATCCCTGGTACTTATTTATCTTATAACTGGTTTTATTTTATTTTATTTTTTAATAATATTTTTTAAACTATTTATTTAGGCTGTGCCAGGTCTTAGTTGTAGCACATGGGATCTTTAGTTACGGCATGTGGACTTCTTAGTTGTGGCATGCCCGTGGATCTGGTTCCCTGACCAGGGATCGAGCCTGGGCCCTCCGCATTGGGAGCACGTAGTCTTACCCACTGGATCACCAGGAAAGTCCTTATAACTGGTTTTAAAGGTTTAAAGCAAACCTCTGTCAATACCACCCAGCTGAAGATCATCAGAATCACACTTTTGGGTGAACAAGGTGAGATTTTGCCTGTTGCAGAGAGGGAGACCACTCGCCCTGGACCCTGGGGCATGTTGGTGAGAGGCTGCTCTAAGGACCTTCTTACAGGGTTTGCACTTGTGTTAGGTGATTTTGATGTGAGTTCATGGAAGTGGAGGTTTGCTCCGGGTTGGATGTTTTGTTCCTGTCGGAAGCAAGGATAATTCTATGATTAGATACATTAATAAAACGTAATGAGAGAGGGGGAGACCAGAGTGAGGCTACAGCTGTAGTTGGTAAAGAAGCAGCCATCACTCATATTGGCTGGGAGAGGGGGATGGCTGGTATTTTAGGGCTTGGATAGCGTTCAGCTTTTATTTGTGTTCAGACACGGTTCCCAGGTGGTCTTGTTCTCGTCTTGCTCCACATGGTCTCAGAGTGGCCCTGTCCAGTGTTGATATGACATTGTCTGTTCACCAGGAGAACAGCAAGACCTCTCTCGGGGATTCAGACCAACCTTTGGCCGTAAGGAAAAGCTTTCCTCTGGTGCACCCACAATTACAATAAATTTTGTCAGACGAATACCACTTTCAAAGTAACAAACCAAGTTTTATCTACTCAACCAAATCCTTAGCAACTTGGTAGCTTTTCTTATACTCGAGTCATTTTTTTTTTTTAACAAATGGTGTATAAAAGGGCCACAGGTCAAAGTGTTATCCGTCAGTATCTTAATGATCCCTTAACCTTTAATCAAGGGTCTTTTATCAGTCAGATGACAGCAAGAAAAGAACTCAAGACAAACAAACAAAAACACACTATGAAGCTATGCATTTTCTGTGGTACCTGTATATGCCTATAAATGCATGGAGAACATTCTGGAAGAACACACGTTAAACCGAACACACGTTACCTTGGAGCAGCAGGGAGACCAAGATTGGCAGTGATGATCAAAGGGAACCTAACGTTTTTAAAAAAGAGACTTATTTTAGTTTTAGGTTCACAGCAAAGTTGAGTGGGAAGTACAGAAAGTTCCCATCTACCCGCTTCCCCACACATACATAGTCTCCTATATTACCAACATCACCCCCCCCGCCGCCCGCAGAGTGTTACATTTATTACAAATGATGAACCTACACTGACACCCAACGTCCATGGTTTACCTTAGGGTTCACTCTTGGTGCTGTACGTTCTGTGGGTTTGGACAAATGTGTAATAACTTGTATCTGTCATTATGGTATCATTCATAAGTTACGGTGTCATAACTTAAATATTGTGGGAAGTGGTTTGTAAATATTTGCTAAATTGGTCTTTTTTCTAATGGTCTTTAACCAGGTACGATGTTGCACCGATAGTGCTCTTATTATTTTCAAGGTTTCTCACTAAGTTCTAATTTTATGTGGAGGCTTCTGACTTCAGTCGTATTTTCTAGCCATTGTGAAATGAAAGAATGTGGGACATACGTTTTTCTGTTTCCATGATGCTTCTTCCACTTAGTTCCCCATCTTTACTTATTTTTCCAGTTCCTATATTTTTTTGAATTTTATTTTATTTTTTTATATAGCAGGTTCTTATTAGTTATCTATTTTATACATATGAGTGTATATATGTCAACCCCAATCTCCCAATTCATCCCACCACCCCCAACCCCATTTTTCCCTTGGTGTCCATACGTTTGTTCTCTACATCTGTGTCTCTATTTCTGCCTTGCAAGCCAGTTCATCTGTACCATTTTTCTAGATTCCGCATACATGCGTTAATATACGATATTTGTTTTTCTCTTTCTGACTTACTTCGCTCTGTATGACAGTCTCTAGGTCCATCCACATCTCTACAAATGACCCAATTTCGTTCCTTTTTATGTAGTTCCCCATCTTTAAACTGGTCCTTTCTGTGTACATTTCAGTTCCATTCCTGGGAGCCCCCAAGGGGAAAAAAATAGCATATTTATTTTCACTAAAACATAACTTAAATTTATCATTCCTTTCAATTAGTATGAAGGCATGCAAATTTTTGGGGGGTCATAATGAATATTCTATTTAAGTTACATGTTTACCCCTCAGTTTTTCTTAAACGCCTCCCTTTAAAAAAAGTTTTTAGGGACTTCCCTGATGGCGCAGTGGTTGGGAGTCCACCTGCCAATGCAGGGGACACGGGTTCAAGCCCTGGTCCAGGAAGATCCCCCATGACGCAGAGCAACTAAGCCCGTGTACCACAACTACTGAGCCTGCACTCTAGAGCCCACGAGCCACAACTGCTGAAGCCCGGGTGCCTGGAGCCTGTGCTCCGCAACAAAGAGAAGCCACCTCAATGAGAAGCCCGTGCACCGCAACTAGAGAAAACCCATGCACAGCAATGAAGACACAATGCAACCAAAAATAAATAAATAATTTTTTTAAAAAAAACTTAAAAATTTTTTCAAATATTTACAAAGGTAAAATAGTATAATGAACTCTCACGTATGTCTCACCAGCTTTCACAATTGTCAATATCTGCCTATCCCATTTTTATCTCTATTCCTGACACCCTACCCCTCCCAGCTTGCCACGGGATTGTTTTGTAGCCAGTCTCAGACATCATATCATTTCATCAATAACACTTCAATATGTATCTTTAAAAGATAAAAATTCTCTTGTGAAATCCAACCATGCTACTTAAAACTTTTAACACTGAGTCCTAAATATTCAGTTAATTTTCATATTTCCTAAATTGCGTCACAAATGTTTATTCCAATCAGGATCCAAAGTCCACACTTTAAATTTATTGCCATGTCTATCAAGTCTCTTTTAATCCAAAGGGTCTCTAGGTTTCCTCCCTTTTTCATCCCTGCAATTTTTCTGTCAAAGAATAAAATGTTTTTTTTCTTCCAGTTAGCAAATAAACTATTGTTTCTTTGCAAATGATTTGTAGAAGGACATGTGTCCTGGAGAGTTTTCTGCATTCTAGATTTTGTTGATTGTATTCATTCTATTTCCTGTGAACTGGTAGTTAGATTTAGAGTAGGGTTTCCAGATAAAATACAGGACACCCAATTAAATTTGAATTTTGACTAAACAATGAATATTTTTTAGTGTAAGAGTGCTCAGTAGTGCAATATTTGGTCATCTTGTATTTTTATTTGCTAAATTTGACAACCGTAATCTAGAGAGTTATCACATTCCGGCTTGGGTTTTGGGCAAGAATACATTCAATTTAGTGTTGTGTACTTCTATCAGGAGACACATAAGGTCTGGTTGTTTCTCTTCTTGTGATGTGAAAAATAATGCGAGGGTTCACGTTTTGTCAGCTGGATGCATCCGTTGTTAATACAACCCTTCAGCTTCTTACCTGATGATTTTGGCAGGTGATGACCATTGCCCAGAATCACTGCTTTATTAGGGCTTGCAGAATGATGCTATTCCAGGTGTATCATTCCTTCTGCGTTCATTAGCTAGTATTCTCTATAAAGAACTTACTCTTCTGTGCAGTTTATGTATTGATAGGAAAGTTAAGCTGTTTCCTTAAGTCAGAATTTTGCAAGCACCTAAGAGAGAGCCTTACAAATCTAACAGTGAAATCTTGCTATGGATTTAGATAACTTACAAATCCAGTAAATCAAAATATACATTCAGTAAGGTTAAATTTTTTTTTTTTTTTTTTTGCGGTACGCGGGCCTCTCACCGTTGTGGCCTCTCCCGTTGTGGAGCACAGGCTCCAGATGCGCAGGCTCAGCGGCCATGGCTCACGGGCCCAGCCGCTCCGCGGCATGTGGGATCTTCCCGGACCGGGACACGAACCCGTGTCCCCTGCATCGGCAGGCGGACCCTCAACCACTGTGCCACCAGGGAAGCCCAGTAAGGTTAAATTTTTAAAACGTTTCTATATGTTAAAAATCAAACATACATTTAGAAAACCAGAATTCTTCAGCATTGAAATGTTGACAGCACACTGAATTAGTTAAATCTTCCTAAGGATTACAATTAAAATTAGATGTTAAATTCTCTAGTATATCAGATTATCTGAAATGAAAACTGAAAATTTTTCTTTTCTATTTTTTCTTCACTGAAAACTGAATAAAGCCTATAAAAAGAGGCACAGTGATTATACAACTTTTCACACCTGGTTTTACACAGTATATATCAAAACTTTATTTCCTCACCATCTATATGTTTATTATTTATGCCTTTTTAGGATTGCACTCATCCACTTAGGGGAGCTGAGTAAGCATCGTTAGTTTCCTACCACACCTGAGAGTGTTTCAAGGCAACATGCCAGAAAGGGCAGACAGAACGTGGGAACTTGGATCCACCAAACCCCATATGGACAAGCCCAGGCCTTCCCGTGTCTGGCTCTCGAGTCCACATCTTTGAACTGGAGTTAATTATAAATTTTTCAATTCAGAGCATCATACATTCTGGTTGTCTTTCCAACTTCATCCTTACGAATCTTTACTTTCTGATGTAGGTAGATGGAATTCGGCACCTCTTCTCGTCCTCCCAACATGAGTTGTAGCCAGTCTTCCCGCTGCCTGTTAAGAGCTCACTGGATTCTGCACTCTCTCTGTTTTGCTTCTGTATCTACCCATCAGCCCCCATTGCACAGTTGTTTGCTGACAAATCAACCTTAGAACTCCAGATGAAATATGGAACTGTCCCTGTCAAGTTTCTTATTCTTATTGATATTTTTCAGGTAAAGAAATAGCCACTGAGAAATTAAGCAGGTGTTTCTCATGACAAGTTTTCAGCTAAGGAGCCAGGGCTATAATTCAGGAGTACTTTCCCATCATTACTAGGTCAGAAGTAGGCACTATGTGACCTGGATGCTGTCATTGGGTGTTCGTCTTAATTGTCTCAGGCAGATGTCCTATCTACCTCCCATCTGACCTTTAATTCTTCCATTTCTTCATATCTAAGGGTAAGAGATCAGTGAAAACAAATGAGCTCGTTTACAAAGATACCATGGTGCAACAAATTGATCGTGACATCTGCATATCTTGAACACAAAAATCTCTTTTTAGTCATTATTCACTCAGTTATATAAAATGCTGACTTCCACTGACTTGTTGGAGTGGGCTTTGAGGCTTTCAGGTAAAGATATTGTTTAAAGTAAACTGTATTATTCCTTTTACTATTAAGCAACAAATTTCCAATCTAAAGGTGGAGATTACTACTGTCTCTCAGCTCACCTAGCCCATTTCTGTTGTTGATTTGTCCTTGTTTTACAGAGTCATTTGCAGTTTCATAATCTACTCTGGAAACTCCTAAGTATAAAAAAAATTTTTATGTACTTGCCTAATTCTATATTAGCTTTAAAAATTCGATATATTTCTTTAAAAGCAGAATGGAAGATAGAATCTACGTTATGCATTCTAGCTTGGGGCATTTATCATTTTAATAGGGTTGACTGTAAAAAAGGGCTTTAAAATTTTTATTTATTTATTTATTTTTGGCTACGTTGGGTCTTCGTTGCTGCGCACGGGCTTTCTCTAGTTGCGGCAAGCAGGGGCTACTTTTCCTTGCGGTGTATGGGCTTCTCATGCTGGTGGCTTGTCTTGTTGCAGAGCACGGGCTCTAGGTGAACGGGCTTCAGTAGTTGTGGCACGCAGGCTCAGTAGTTGTGGTGCACAGGCTTAGTTCCTCCACGGCATGTGGGATCTTCCCGGACCAGGGCTTGTACCCACGTCCCCTGCATTGGCAGGTGGATTCTTAACCACTGAGCCACCAAGGAAGTCCAGTGCTTTTGTTTATCTTGCTGATTGTAATAGCTTCCTTTTCCTCATGGACTCTGTTCTTATTTTAAGACTTTGTCATTAGGAGCATTGTGTGATGTTGAGAGTATAGTTGGAAATATCCCAAAGGATTAAAGCAGCCATGTCTTGGCTAGCTCATAGAGCAGAGAGGTCATAAACACCTGATGTCTCTTAGCCTTATCGAGTGATAGTTATGCATCTCAACCCTGGAGGGATTTTGAAAACTCTCAGAGGTTCCCATGGCTGGTTAGCTCTGGCTACTTGAATGCCAAGTTGGGCAACAAGAGCAAACTAATAAAATCTAGACCAGAACTAAAATTCTGTTTTCTATTCATTTGTAAAAGCATTATTGTAGGCAGCTTACGGTATAAAATCTCACTGTGTTAGGCTGAATTATGACCCCCTCCCCAAAGATATACACATTCTAATCCCAGGAGCTTGTGAATTTGTTATTTTACATGGTATCTTAGTCTGTTTGGGCCACTATAACAAAATTCCATAGACTTGAGTAGCCAATAAACAACAGACATTTATTTCTCACTGGCAGATTCAGTGTCTGGTGAGAACTCACTTCCTGATTCACAGGTGACAGTCTTCTTGCTGTGTCCTTACAGGGCAGAAGGGGTTAGGGAGCTCTCTGGAATCTCTTTTATAAGGGCACTAATCCCGTTCATGAGGGCTCCACCTTTATCACCTAATCACCTTGCAAACTCCCATCTCCTAGTACCATCCCACTGGGGATTAGGTTTCAGCCTATGAATTTTGGGGAGACATGGACATTCAGTCTACAGTACATGGTAAAAGAGACTTTGCAGATGTTATTAAATCAAAGATCTTGAGATAGAGAGATTATCCTGGATTAACCAGTTGGGCCCAGTGTAATCATAAGAGTCCTTAGGGAGGCAGGAGGGTCAGAACAGAGAAGAGACCTGAAAAGGGAATCAGATGTTGAAGTGATGTGATTTGCAGATGGAGGAAGGGGCCACAAGCCAAGAAACGTGGGCAGCATCTAGAAGATGGAGAAGGCAAGGAAACAGATTCTCCCCTAGAGTCTGCAGAATAAATATGGCTCTGCCTAAACATTGATTTTTAGCCCCCAAGACCCATTCTTGGACTTCTGACCTCCAGAACGGTAAGATAATTAATTTGTATTACATTAAGGCAAATATATTTTCAAAAAAATAAGTAAAATTACAAGCATTTTGCAAGTTTTTCCCCTGACCCAGAAAATACAGGGTGAGGTCACTGAAGCAGGGACAAGAGAGCAAAACAGCCCTGAACTCCACAGAAGGTAAATGACCTGTTTGACTGTAGCCTGACCAGCTCTTAGAAGGAGAAATTAATGACCAAGGACGTGTGAAACAAGGAAAAGCCTTCAAAAGCTAGAACTGTAGCCAGGATCGCTGGTTGTGCAGATAAGCAGTTGGCATTGATACGGTGAAAGTGACTCTTGCCACCTTTGGAAAATGATGACGGTTATTCAAGGTTTACTTTCTTGGATAGAATAAGCTGTCATAATTCTTTCTCTAAGTCTTTATAACTCTTTTTAACTTTCCGGTACTTTTTTTTTTTTTGCGGTACGCGGGCCTCTCACTGTTGTGGCCTCTCGCATTGCGGAGCACAGGCTCCGGACGCGCAGACTCAGCGGCCATGGCTCACGGGCCCAGCCGCTCTGCGGCACGTGGGATCTTCCCGGACGGGGGCACAAGCCCATGTCCCTTGCATCAGCAGGCGGACTCTCAACCACTGCACCACCAGGGAAGCCCTAACTTTCCAGTACTTTTAAAGTCAATACTTTACCTAAATGCAAGAAGGTTTTAATAAATCTATCATGAGAAGCCATAAAATAAATGAAATGATAATTATTGAATGCAATTAAGGACAAATCCTGAACTATTAGTTCTCCACATGGAAGCAAAACACTCCTGTAAGGAGTAATATGGGTCAATCCTGTTAGATTCTGCTAGTTCTAGCTAGAAATCCTTCCAAAAAGAATAAATTTTTTTTTTAAAAAAAGTCTTGGCTCTGTAGGAAAATACTTTCTTCTTTTAAACTACACAGATTGTCAAGATCTCAGGAAACAAGGCAAGGTTGATCAGTGCTTGGGTAGCTAATAAATATCCAGGTTCTAAGTGGGTACATTTATTGAGCATTTATTGTTGATGATTAACAAGATTGTTAATATTATTTTTTTAGTGGATAAATAAATTTATTTATTTACTTATTTATGGCTATGTCGGGTCTTCATTGCTGCGTGTGGGCTTTCTCTAGTTGTGGCAAGCGGGGGCTACTCTTCTTTGCAGTTAGCAGGCTTCTCATTGCGGTGGCTTCTCTTGTTGCAGAGCACAGGCTCTAGGTGCACGGGCTCCAGTAGTTGTGGCATGTGGGCTCAGTAGTTGTGGCTCAAGGGCTCTAGAGCATAGGCTCAGTAGTTATGGCACACAGCTTAGCTGCTCGACGGCATGTGGAATCTTCCCGAACCAGGGCTTGAACCCGTGTCCCCTGCATTGGCAGGCGGATTCTTAACCACTTCTCCACCAGGGAAGTCCTTTTAATATTATTAATAATGTAATTACTAACAATAGGTAATTAACAAGGTAATTATTAATATAATATTATTAATAATGTAAATATTTTTATTAGTAGGAAATTTGTCCTTAACTATATGTCTCCTTTTCTCTGATTTATTCTGAGGGGTAAATAGTTGGTTGCTTTATACTCACGGCATGACTTTATCACCAAATTTTGTAAGTGATGTTCAATCTTGTTTAATGGAAGAGTAAATATTAGTGATCTATTTTTCTTTTTCTTCAAATTCTAAAATTGAGATATAATTGACATATAATGTTATATTGGTTTTGGGTGTACAACATAGTAATTTGATATATGTCTAAATTGTGAAATGATTGCTACAATAAGTTTAGTTAACATGCCTCACCTCACATAGTTACAATTTTTTTTCTTGTGATGAGAACTTCTAGACCTACTCTCTTAGCAACTTTCAAATGCACAATACAGTGTTGTTAACTATATTCACCATACTATCCATTACATTCCCAGGACTTACTTATCTTGTAACTGGAAGTTTGTACCTTTTGACCATCTTCAAAAGGTAAAAACTTTTGGGAGTTTGTACTTTTTAACCACCTTCAAAAAGTTAAACTTTGGGGGGCATGGGCGAAATGGGAAGAGGTGTCCAAATGTATTTTTCAAGAGTAATCTAACGATAATGTATAGTCTTTCCATTTTCATTTTAATAGAATATGTAAGGTTATGTGTGGTGACCATAAGAATGGAACTGGGCCCTGGAGGGGGTTTTCTGAGCTCTTTTTTTAAAAAAAATAAATTTATTTATTTATTTTTGGCTGCATTGGGTCTTCGTTGCTGCGCACAGGCTTTCTCTAGTTGTGGCGAACGGGGGCTACTCTTCGTTGCGTTGAGCGGGCTCCTCATTAAAGTGGCTTCTCTTGTTGTGGAGCACAGGCTCTAGGCGCGCGGGCTTTGGTAGTTGTGGTTCGCAGACTCAGTAGTTGTGGTTCGCGGGCTCTAGAGCGCAGGCTCAGTAGTTGTGGCGCACGGGCTTAGTTGCTCCACGGCATGTGGGATCTTCCTGGACCGGAGCTTGAACCCGTGTTCCCTGCATTGGCAGACGGATTCTTAACCATTGCGCCACCAGGGAAGCCCCATCTGAGCTCTTAAATGAAGAGTTTCCAGGGGAACAACTGGCTTTTTTAAAAAATTGGAGTACAGTTGATTTACAGTGTTGTATTAGGTTCAGGTGTACAGCAAAGTGAATCAGTTATACGTATACATATATCTACTCTTTTTTTTTTTTAGATTCTTTTCCTATATAGGTCATTACAGAGTATTGAGTAGAGTTCCCTGTGCTCTCCAGTAGGTCCTTATTAGTTATCTATTTCATATATAATCGTGTGTGCATGTTAATCCCAACCTCCCAGTTTATCCTCCCCCACCTTACCCCCTGGTAACTATAAGTTTGTTTTCTACATCTGTGCCTCTATTTCTGTTTTGTAGATAAGTTCATTTGTACCCTTTTTTTTAAAGATTCCACATATAAGCAGTATCATATGATATTTGTCTTTGTCTGACTTACTTCACTCGAAACTGACTTTTTAAAAAAAATTTATTATATATGTTACAAATATTGCTTCTGAATTTGTTCCTTATATATATATATATATATATATTTGTTGTTGTTGTTGTTTATCTTTTGGCCGTACTCTGCGGCATGTGGCATCTTAGTTCCCCGACCAGGGATCAAACCTGCGCCCCCTGCATTGGCAGCTCAGAGTCTTAACCACTGGACCACCAGGGAAAACTGGCTTTCTGAAGTCAAAAGAGAGAGACCCTGGTGGATGTGTGCATCCCCCCACCCCAGGATCGGTGCCTCCCACCCACCTCTCCCTGTGCTTTCTGCCCCTCCCGTTGTAGCCCCACCCATATTGCAGCTGGCTCTGTCCCTAGAACATAAGCTCCCCCAGGACAAGGGCCATTTTTGCCTGCCTCCACATCTCAGGCCAGGCACAATCCCAGGCATGTGGTAAGTGCTTTAACAAGTACATAGCCTCTTGGAGAACCTTGCCCCAGTCCTACAAGGTTCTCCAGCTACCTAGCTACCTAGCTCGCGCTGTCACTGAGTCTTCAAAAGGCCATGCCACCATTCTGTCAAACCAGTTGCTTCAGGATGGCGGGGACATGATAAGACCAGTAAATTCCATGCGCATGGGCCCATTGCTGTACTTCTTTTACCGTGAAGTGAGGTTCTTAATCAGAAGCAGTGCTGTGTAGAGTACCACGATGATGGAGAAAACATTCTGTAAGTCCATGGATGGTAGTTTGGGCAGAAGCATTGTGTACAGGGAAGGGAAATCTGTATCCAGAGGAAGTGTCTACAGGCACACCTCGTTTTATTGCACTTCACTTTGTTGTGGTTTGCAAATACAGTGTTTTGACAAATCGAAGCTTGTGGCAGCCCCGTGTCGTCAGATTACGGTTAGCGGGGTTTTTTTAGCAATGAAGTATTTTTAAATTAAGATATGTACTTTTTTTAAAAATGTAATGCTATTGCACACTTAAAAGACTACAGTATAGTATGAACGTAACTTTTATTTGTACTGGGAAACCAGAAAGTTCATGTGACTCACTTTATTGTGATATTCACTTTATCTCGGTGGTCTGGAACCAAACCTGCAGTATCTCCGAGGTCTGCCAGTATTGCAATAAAGACAAAATGCTGCCCCTTCCATGATGGAAACAGTCCAATGCAGTCAAGCTGCCACCAGGTGGATGGCTGAGCACCCCAGAGAATGGTTCCGTATCAAGGGCTCAGTGTTGTTCTCTGCTTCTGACCAGTTGGACAGTTGGTGGTCATAGCCAGGTCATCCTGGCTATCAAGTCCATATTTCTGAGTCCATGTGTAAAATTCCATCCCCGCCACTACGGCCACTTTGTTCATGAGCCCATTGGGTGATGACAGGAGTGGCTGGGGAAAGAGGCTGATTGGTAACCACGAAAAGGTCATCCCATCCACTTGATTATTAAAATCCTCTTTTGCTGAGTTCACTCTTTGGTGAGAATTCACAGGAGGCAAAAATATCTTCTTCACATTTTTTGCCCATTCGGAGAGGTCTCTCCATGTACCTCTTTCCCAAAATTTCTTTGTCCCCAATTTTCCAATCATGTCCCTTCCAAGTCCCTGACCATCCAGCCAAACCATTGGCTACAGCCCATGAATTGGTATAGAATCCCACATATGGCCATTTCTCCTTCCAAGCTAAGCGTACAACCAGGTACACTGCTAGAAGTTCTGACCCCTGGGAGGATTCTCCTTCACCATCATCTTTTAGGGATGTCCCAGAGAGGGGTTCTAGTGCTGCAGCTGTCCATTTGTGGGTGGTACCTACGTATCTACAGAACTGTCTGTAAGCGAGATCTGAGTCATTACTTCCTCTGTCAGTTGATGATAGGGAACTGCCCATGAAGCCATAAGCACAGCCTGGGAGAGACAAGACAGAGTAGCAGGGGTGGGACCACAGGCATTTGGGCCACTTCATCGTGTAACTTACTTGTGCTTTCAGGGCCTGCTTGGGCCAGATCGTGTATATACCAGTTCCATTTGATGATGCACACCCAACATTATGGCTTGGTGGGTCAGATAACACCCAGTTCATGATGGGCAGCTCAGGTCACGTGGTACCTTTGGCCCACGGTCAAGTGTTCAGTCTCCACTAAGGCCCAGCAGCAGCCAGGAGCTGTTTTTCTAAAGGAGAGTAGTTGTGTGTGGATGATGGCAGAGTCTTGCCCTAAAGCCCTAAAGGCAGTGCTGTGATTCACCCTTTCTCTGCCTTTTTGTTCTATTTGCTAATCATACTGGTAAGGGTGATCTTTTTTTTTTTTTTAAAGAAGATGTTGGGGGTAGGAGTTTATTAATTAATTAATTTATTTTTGCTGTGTTGGGTCTTCTCTTCTGTGCAAGGGTTTTCTCTGGTTGTGGCAAGCGGGGACCACTCTTCATCGCGGTGCGCGGGCCTCTCACTATCGCGGCCTCTCGTTGCGGAGCGCAGGCTCAGTAGTTGTGGCTCACAGGCCTAGTTGCTCTGCGGCATGTGGGATCCTCCCAGACCAGGACTCGAACCCGTGTCCCCTGCATTAGCAGGCAGATTCTCAACCACTGCGCCACCAGGGAAGCCCAGGGTGACCTTTTGATTACCCTGATTAATCTTTTGATTGAGTAATGTGTTGTTTCAAATGCTAATCTCTTATAGAAGCACTCTTACCAGACACACTCAGAGATAATATTTTACCAGCTCTCTGGGCATCCCTTAGCCAAGTCAAGTTGACACGTGGAATTAACCATCCCGCATGGTAACTATTAGCCACATGTGACTATTTCCATTTAAATTAATTAAAATTTAAAATTCAGTGTCTCATTCACACTAACCATAGTTCAACTGATCACTAACTAGTGGCCACATATTGGACAGATACAGAACATTTCCATCCTTACAGAAAGCTCTAGTGGACAGCACTGCTTTGGAGGATGAAACCAAGATGTGAAAAAATTCTCTGACTTGACAGAGATCAAAGATAAGTCTGTGGAACCATCAAGAGAAACACTCTTCTCTTAAACAATCCCAGAGTAGTAGATAATGGCAGGATGATGGATGGAGGGTCAGGGAAGAGTGGTAATGTTTTTGAAACTTCAGCCAGCCTCCTCGGACATCCATATTCGGGTATGTATACGCAATTCCAATTCCTCTGCCAACACAATGATTATTAAAAATCTCCTTCTGCACAGTTTTCTTCTAGTGTGGAGGCCCCAACTTTGTTTCTGAAGTTGCTAAACCTTCTGAGAATCTGATGCAACTATTATTCCCTGTCTCCACCCAACCCAGCCCATTTTTCTGTATATGAAATGAGGGACTGGGGAAAAGATTGGAAGATATGTTTGTAATTTATGTTCCTGTTTTAGGCAGAGTCACTTATCTGCTTCCAAAGACAAAATGAAAATGAATCTATTTTCTGGGAAGATGTGAGTAGATAGAGCCCATAAGTTGGAGTTTTGTGTGAGTGAACGATGGGCTTTTTGCCAATTCTGGTAGAGCTCCTATGGCCCTTTCTAGTAATAATCATTGCTAACATTTATTGAAGTGTTACTGTGTACCAGGCACTATGCTAATTGCTTTGCATACTTTATTTAATAGCAGTCCTCTGAAGAGATTACTAATGTTAACTTTTCTTTGCAAGTGAGGAGGCAGCCAGAGGTTAAACGCCTTTTCAAGGTCATGCAGCTTCCACCTAGCAGAACCAAGATTTATCCATCTGCCTGCAGAGTTTGTGCTCAGAGCCTGGCACTGTACTTTTTCTTGATCATGTCCCTGGTATTGTCTTTATTATTCTGTGTTGGGTTTCATCTATCTGTTATGTGTCTCTCCTTCAAGACTGAGAGCTTCTTTTTTTTTTTTTAATTTATTAATTTATTTATTTTTGGCTGCGTTGGGTCTTCGTTGCTGCGCTCGGGCTTTCTCTAGTTGCGGCGAGAGGGGGCTGCTCTTCATTGTGGTGCACGGGCGTCTCATTGCTGTGGCTTCTCCTGTTGTGAAGCACGGGATCTAGGCATGCGGGCTTCAGTAGTTGAGGCACACGGGTTCAGTAGTTGTGGCTCGCGGGCTCTAGAGCACAGGCTCAGTAGTTGTGGCACACAGGCTTAGTTGCTCCACGGCATGTGGGATCTTCCCAGACCAGGGCTCGAACCCGTGTACCTGCATTGGCAGGTGGATTCATTTTTTTTTTTTTTTTTTTTTAGCAGGCGGATTCTTAACCACCACGCCACCAGGGAAGCCCAAGACTGAGAGCTTCTTAAGCAGAAAGTCAGTGCCTTACTTACTCAAGTGTGTAGTTGATTTTGGCGACCACAGCCATTCCTATTTTTGAGCTCTCCCCGCCACCACCACTGGCTTTGTAGAGTTTACCTCCCCTGTGACAGCATCAAAGGATAAGAAGCACTCTTTCCCTGTCGCAGGCCCTTAGGGTATGGACATAGGACCTAGCTTGGCCGATCACTTCTCCCACCTGGGACACAGAATCTTGAACTAGCGACACAAAGAGGATGATACGGTTAGGCCTTGTTCACGGTGATGGTGGTAGCATCCCGACCAAATGGTTTCTGCTAAAAAATGGTGTCTGTCTTTCTGCTTGCTGACCCTCCACCGCTGCCTTATTTCCTGTCCATTTCCCAAACCCAGTTCTCCTCCCTCCCATTTATTTCTTCCAAATATTCTTTTTGTGTGTGTAGCGTTGGTTTCTGCTGCTTGCAACCAAGAATCATTACTAACACGGTCAGCTTTGTATAACCAAAGGATGAGGGTAATGCTTTAGTAACTGTTTGTTGAGTGAATGAATGAAATCTCATAAGCTGTCAACATGTCTTATAGAAGGGTGGACTAAAAGGGGGAAGTAGGCTATAAGAATATAATATGAATATGCTATAAGAATATAAGTATGTTATAAGAAAGTGAGGTGGGGAGGAATAGTTTTCTTTTTAAATTCTTCTCCTTTTAACTTGCCAGATGTGCTTGCTGTAATGTGGAAGCTCTGACAAAGACAGGACGTGGGACAACTGTCATTCTTAAAAATTAAATTTTTAGAAAATTTTTTTTAAAAATTGTCATTCCAAAAATTTTTTAAGAAAATTAAAACTTTTTAATTTAAAAATTCTTTTAAAAATTCTTTAAAATACAGTTAGAAAAGAAAATCCCTCTGCTTAAATCTGAGGTGCAGGTCTTCAGCCTCCTCTGAAGCTTCCTATAACTTCCACTGTGAGTCTCTTCAACAGCTGCTTTTCAAACACATTTCTCCCTGGTGGGAGAATTAAGATCTCGCATGCCTCGCAGCATGGACAAAAAAAAAAAACAAAAAAAAAACCTCATTAAAGTTTTCTATAGTGATGGCATATTGTCTTGATAATATTTTGGGTATATTGAGTTACATAAAATATATTATTGAAATTAATTTCACCTGGTTCTTCTTATCTTTTTAATGTGGCTACTAGGCAATTTCAGTTTCCATTGGTGGCTTCCACATAATTTCCCGTAAAACTTTATTGGGTTTACACTTAACCAATTTATTGAATATCTACCCTGAACTGGGCCATGCAGAGAGGAATGTGTCAAGTACCACTGGAGTACACAGGGAGGAGAGCCGTGCCCACGGCATTAGGGAGGCCTTCAAGGAGGAGGTGGCATCTGCCCTGGTACTCACTCTCTTCAGAAATCAGCAAGACGTTCAAGGGTGTGGTCTCGCTGTGGGCTTTGCTCCCTTCGGCATTTTAAAAGCATGGAAGACAGCACCATACACCTCTACCCTATGAAAACCTGACAGCCACACGAGTCCTGGCTTTCCAGCAAAGGGTCAAATCAAGGTAAGGGATATTCTGATATCTGAACCTTAATCTCAGTATCTGGCCTCATGTGCTTAGTATTAATATCATGAAGTGAGCAGTAGACAAACATTGCTGGAAAAGTTGTTTGCCTTTCAAGGACATCTAAATAATGATTTCTAAAATATAGTGCCAAGTAAAGCATACTGTTTTTTTCTGTTTGTTTACAAATTTACTACTGATTTAATATTCAGTTGGGCTTGGGAAGTCATCCTCAGCTGCGACTGTGATAATCTTTGAGCTCTAGGGGACGTTGAAATGACATTGCTAACCAGCCAATTTGCTCTATGGATTAAGAGTAGCTTCAGCCTGATCCCAGGGGAGCTCTCGGATGTGGCATGTATCACTGAGGTTGTCCTTCCACACACAGCCAGAGGCAAGGGAGCAGGGCTGTTGTACTCCCACATAGACTAGTCACTGGCCACAGGCTTCCCTCCAAGGATGGTGCAGAACCTTCCAGGCATCTCCAGACAAAGCCGTGGTGGCCAGCCAAGGACAGGAGGAGGGTGTAGGGGTGAGCAGTTAGCAGCCAACACCCTGGAGCTGGAGGACAGGTGCATGCCCCAATGAGGGCATCTGGACAGGACACCAACAGTTGTGTCACAGTCACACTTTGGGAAAAACCATGGCGAGCCTCAGTCCTGCCTATGGTGTCTCCTGTGGCTGCACAAGAATCAGGCTAGTCTTTGGAGCACCTGCTATTATTCTCCTGGCCATTCCTGTTCTGGACTGTCATCATCTCTAAGATAGAGATACCTTACCAGACGAAGGGGAAATTTCATCTTGCAGTTGCAAGACTACGCAGTCGGACGAATGGCTCTCATCTGTGTGAGAATTTTTTTAAAAAGACAAAAGAAGGGGCTTCCCTGGTGGCGCAGTGGTTGAGAGTCCGCCTGCCGATGTAGGGGACACGGGTTCGTGGCCCGGTCCGGGAGGATCCCACATGCCGTGGAGCGGCTGGGCCCATGAGCCATGGCCGCTGAGCCTGCGCGTCCGGAGCCTGTGCTCCGCAACGGGAGAGGCCACAACAGTGAGAGACCCATGTACCGCAAAAAAAAAAAAAAGACAAAAGAAACCAGTGTTCACTAGCATAAGAAGCTGGCTAAAGTCACCAGGGTCAATGTTAGGACCTCCAGTAGACTCAGGGCTTCAGACTCAAAAACCAGTGCTTCACCACTGGTAACCACAAATATGATCTACTATCTATTTTCTGTGATTTTTGTTTTGTTTTGTTTTAGATTCCACATAGAAGTGAGATCATCAGACACCTCTTAAACTCCCATAGAGCTGTATGTCAGTTATATCTCAATAAAATGGAAAAAACAAACCCCCCAAACCCAATGCTTCAACAGACACTATGCTGTCTTCTAGCAAACCAACCAACCAGCTAGCCAACCAGCCAATAAACAAAAAGCCCACCAAAAATAAATAAACAAAAACCCCAGGGTTTGTCCCGCAATGAATGAGGTACGTAGTCAATAACACGTGGAAGAAAAAGATATTACCTTCAGATTTTCCTAGTATAAGCAAAATGCTTAGTGTTCAGAAGAGTGCTTGAGGGACTTCCCTGGTGGCGCAGTGATTTAAGAATCTGCCTGCCAATGCAGGGGACACAGGTTCGATCCCTGGTCCGGGAAGATCCCGCATGCCGCGGAGCAACTAAGCCCGTCTGCCACGACTACTAAGCCTGCGCTCTAGAGCCCACGAGCCACAACTACTGAAGCCCGCATGCCTAGAGCCCGTGCTCCGCAACAAGAGAAGCCCGCGCATGGCAACAAAGAGTAGCCCCCACTCGACACAACTAGAGAAAGCCCGCATGCAGCAAGGAAGACCCAGTGCAGCCAAAAATAAAGAAATAAAAATAAAATAAAATAATTTTTAAAGTACACAGTTTAATGCCTTACAGTATATTCATAAAGTCATGCAACCATCACCACAATCAATTTTAGAACGTTTGTATCATCCCCAAAATGGAACCCTGTACCCCATTGCCAGCACCCCCGAGTGGGTTGAATTGTGGCCCCCAAAGGTATGAGATTCCATTTGGAATCTCAAAATGTGACGTTTTTTGGAACAAGTGTCTTTGCAGAGGTAATTAAAGTAAGGATCATGAGATGAGATCATTCTGGATTAGAGTTTTTTAAACCAATGATGAGTGTCTTTATAAGAGACAGAAAAAGGAGAACATACAGAGAGAAGGCAGTGTGAAGATGCAGGCAGAGGCTGGAGTTACAAAGCCCAAGCCAGGAGCATCAGTGGATCGCCAGCCAGCACCAGAAGCCAGGAGAGAGACACGGAAGGGATCCTCCCTCAGACCCTCCAGAGGGAACCAACCCTGCCGACACCTTGGTTTTGGACTTCTGGCCTCCTGAACTGAGAGAGAATACATTTCTGTTGTTTTAAGCTGCCAGTTTTGTGGCAATAATTATGGCAGCCCCGGGAAACGAATAGACTTCAACCTCCCCCTCTTCCCCTGGCTTCTGGTAACCACCAGTTTATTTTCTGTCTTTAGAGATGAGCCAATTATTGACATTTCATATACATGTCGTGTCGTCTTTTGTGATTGGCTTCTTCCATTTAGCATGACGTTTTCAAGGTTTATCCATGCTGTAAGATGTATCTGAATCTCATTTCTTTTTATGGCTGAATAATATTCCATTTCATGGATACACCACATTTTGTTCATCCATTCATCAGTTGATGGACATTTGGGTTGTTTCTGCCTTTTGTTTATTATGAATGATGCTGCTGTGAACATTTATGTGGAAGTTTTTCCGTGGACATATGTTTTCGTTTCTCCTAAGTCTCATATGGAGTCATATGGTGACTCTGTGTTTAACGTTGGGAGGACTGGACTGTCAGACTGTTTTCCAAAGCAAATACACAATTTTACTTTCCCACCAGCAAGTCCAACTTCTCCACCTTCTCACCAACATTTGTTATTATCTGTATTTTTTTTAAAGCAGGCATCCTTGTCTTTTTTTTTAATAAATTTATTTTATTTATTTTATTTTTGGCTGCCCTGGGTCTTCGTTGTTGCACACAGGCTTTCTTTAGTTGCAGCGAGGGAAGGCTACCCTTCGTTGCGGTGCACGGGCTTCTCATGGCAGTGGCTTCTCTTGTTGCAGAGCACGGGCTCTGTGTGCGTGGGCTTCAGTAGTTGTGGCAGGTGGGCTCAGTAGTTGTGGCTCGCAGTCTCTAGAGCGCAGGCTCAGTAGTTGTGGCACACAGGCTTTGTTGCTCTGTGGCAGGTGAGATCTTCCCGGACCAGGGCTCGTACCCATGTGCCCTGCATTGGCAGGTGGATTCTTAACCACTGTGCCACCAGGGAAGCCCTATCTGTATTTTTTTGATTAGACCTGTATCCACACCACAAGTCCCCTTGGCCATACACAGCCTTCTATGTCGACACCACAAGCCCCCTCACGGCTTCGGCTTCCTCACCACGTGTCCCTTTGGGCACACATGGCCTTCCATGTCCATGTAAGTCCCCTGGGCTAACACAGTTTACTGTGTCCACAGCATGGAGACCACAGTCTCAGGTATCCAGAGCCTTCTACGTTGACCTCACGGGTCACCTCAGGTACTAGACTCTCTACCTCCCTGCTACCATTTGCCTTCCAAACACAGAGCCTTCATGTCCAACACAGAAGTTGCTTCAGGTACACACAGCTAGCTGTGTTCACACAATTCTACTCAGGTACACAAGTCCTCTGTGTCTCCATCACACATTCCCTGGGTCACACACAGCCTTCTTTGCCCAAACCAAAAGTCTCCTGGTTACGGACAGTTTTCTGTGACCACACCACAGGTCTCCTCAGGTACTCAGAGCCTCCTGTATCTACACCACAGTTTCAACTGGGTACAGCCACCTTCTGTGTCCCCCGGCGTACAAAGAGCCACCTGTGCCCGCATCACAAGTCCCCTCAGGTACGCACAGTCTTTTTTCGTCTATACCACGATTTTCCTCAGGGACACACACCACAAGTCCCCTAGGTGCTCACAGCCTTCTGTCCACACAGAAAGTCTCCTCAGGAGCACACCGCCTTTTGTGCCCACATCACACGGGGGCACGTATCGACACGTCTACCTCCACACCACCACATGTCATCTTGGAAACAAACAGCTTTCTTTGTATTTCTTTTGCCGTACCACACAGCATGTGGGATCTTAGTTCCCCAACCAGGGGTCAAACCCGTGCCCCCTGCAGTGGAAGCACGGAGTCTTAACCACTGGACCACCAGGGAGGTCCCCGGAACAAACCCTTTCTGCTTCCACTCCACATGTTGTCTTGAGCGCACACACCCTCGTATGCACAGCATGCATCCTCTTGGGGACACACAGCTTTCTTTGTCCACATCACGAGTTTCCTCTGACACCTACACAGACTCAGGGGTCCGCAGCAGACATCCCTTCGAGTTCACACAGCCTTTTTTTTTTAACTACTGAGTCTCTGTGCCCTTGGGTTTACGCAGCCTTCTGTGTCCTCTATCCACACCACAAGTCCCCTCAGGGACACACCGTTTTCTGTGTCCACCCCACAAGTTGCATCACATCTACACAGCCTTCCACTCCCCCCCTCCACAGAATTCCCTCAGAGACACACAGACCTCCCTGTCCACACGCTAAGTCCTCTCAGAACACACACTGTTTTCTGTGTCCAGACCCAAGCCACATCTGGCACACACAACCATCTCTGTCCACAACACAAGAGCCCTCAGGTCCTTTCACCACCAATGTCTACACCACTGTTCCCCTGGGTACACAAGCCTTCTGTGTCCACACTACCAGCTCTCTGGGTACACATCCACATCCACACCACACATCTCGTGTCTATACAGCCTTCTGGAAACACACCACAGGTTTCCTCAGGAACACACAGCATTCTGTGTCCCTACTACTGATCCCCTTGGGCAGGTACACGCGTCCATACCACAAGTCCCCTCAAGAACGCAAAACCTTTCACGTCCACACAGTAAGCTCTCTCAAGTGTGTACATCCACATCACAGCTCCCCTCCCCACACACAGCCCTTTTCCTCCACACAGGCCTTCTCAGACACAGCCGTTTGCCTCTGTACCACAGGGCTCCTCACGGGCACCCAGCTTCCGCTCACACGCACACATCTTGGAAACACCTGTGTCCACACCATGAGTCCCCTTGGAAGCACACAGCCTTCCACGAACACACCACAAATTTCCTCCCATGCTCCCAGCTTCTTGGTCTCAGGCTTTTGCAAGGGCTGCCCTAAGCAATTAATCACATAATATCTATAAAACTCAGGATGACTCAAGTTCATTGTGCTAGTACACCAGTCGCCACAGGCTGGTATTCTGATCAAGTTTGTTTTTATTTTATTTCTTTCTAGACCTACATCTAAACTGCTGGCTTCTGTGGCTTTTTCATGTCTGGAGACAATTCAACTATTGGTTAAGTTTAAACTGGCTTGTTCAAGCAGGTTTCCTATGTGATATTATCATCTTAAGTGGAATTGTATAATCAAATAATCGGGCATTTCAAGCTCCTCTTTTCAGTGCACCTTGGCTTTTTTTTTTTTAATTAATTAATTTTTTTTTTTGGCCTCGCTGCATGTGGGATCTTAGTTCCCTGATCGGGGATTGAACCCATGCTCCCTGCATTGGGAACACAGAGTTCTAACCACTGGATCGCCAGGGAAGTACCAAGTGTGCCTTGGCTTCTTATTTGCAGTTTGGAGGTTCAATGTTTAGAAGTTTCAAGGTAGCTTTAGAGGTTGGGTGGGAAAGCCAGCTGCCTCCCTCAGATGCTCTGGAAAGCCTTGAGCTCCCCAAATGTAGGGCCTTGGGGTCACCACTCATCCAGTTGGACCCAACGCTCTCCAGGCAGCACACTTCCTCCAATCAGATGGAAGTGGCAGGAAAGGAGCGGACACCAAGCCCCTAGAATGAGGATTATGAAGACCCTCACGGATCGGGCACTGGCTCCAGGACATTTCAGCGTCACCCTGAGGCAGGGATAGGGAAAGTCAAAGAGGAGACTGGTTCCGTCTTGCCCCTGCCCTGCTCCTTTTCTCACACTCTGATCTTGCAGCTCTGCCACGTTCATGTTGATATCATGTTTTCCCCATCACTGTGGACCTGCCAACCCACGTTGTTAATAGAGAATAATTTTCCTCACACCCTCTTAGAGAAAGAAAAGAGAAGATGGACTATGGCAAACTGATCTCCTAGATGGAGTTTGACTTTGGAAATAAAGCCAAACGTTTTCTGTAGTCAAACAATACTCTTGCCAGTTGGCAGTGAAAGCAGGAGAGAGGTGGTCATCCCGCGTGGTCCTTGTTTAGAGCGAGCAACAGAGGAGCTGTGACTAGGGGTCAGCAGTCTAGCCAGAAGGGCAAGAGGGATGATGCTTCCACACCCAGACCCTGGGGTTTGAGCTGGTTCTAGCGTTGTCATTTGTGTCCAAGCTTGGACTTGGGTGACTACTGGTCTGGGAACTTCCCCACAGTTACACAGAACAAATCCTCTCTCTAATCTCCAACCAAACTGAATCCATACCCCAAAGCCAGCCTCAGAATAGACTTAGTCTTAGAATATTCTCCATCAGTGATTCTTCCCGATATCCCTTTCCCACCCCCAACCTACTTATTCTGAACTTGACTGGCTTAGGTGTGCTAAAGCAAGTGCTAACAGGATTAAGCAGGTTTCTTTATGGCAAGGTGTCTCAGAACCTTTATTTATTTATTTTTTAATTTTTTTATTTTTTAATTTTTTTTTTTTGCGGTACGCGGGCCTCTCACTGTTGCGGCCTCTCCCGTTGCAGAGCACAGCCTCCGGACACGCAGGCTCAGCGGCCATGGCTCACGGGCCCAGCCGCTCTGCGGCATGTGGGATCTTCCCGGACCGGGGCACGAACCCGCGTCCCCTGCATCGGCAGGCGGACTCTCAACCACTGCGCCACCAGGGAAGCCCCTCAGAACCTTTAATATGCATTTTGGTCCTTTAGGAGGGGAACAGAATTGGCAGAGCTGCTCCCACTTATTTGACCATGAAACTTATTTCTTACAGATCTTTTTATAAGACTGGTGTGGGCAGGACATTATTATTAGATGGGTTTTCCAGAAGCAGGATCTGAAAGGGTGGTTGTTGTGCAAGAGATTTACTGAGAGAAGGGGCTCCAAAGAAACATGTAAGGCGGAGAGGGAAGCAGGATAGGGCAGGGGGTGAGCCAAGGAAAGACGTGAGTGTGGGTTCAGTGTAGCTTCAGCCTGATCCCAGGGGAGCTCTCGGATGTGGCATGTATCACTGAGGTTGTCCTTCCACACACAGCCAGAGGCAAGGGAGCAGGGCTGTTGTACTCCCACATAGACTAGTCACTGGCCACAGGCTTCCCTCCAAGGATGGTGCAGAACCTTCCAGGCATCTCCAGACAAAGCCGTGGTGGCCAGCCAAGGACAGGAGGAGGGTGTAGGGGTGAGCAGTTAGCAGCCAACACCCTGGAGCTGGAGGACAGGTGCATGCCCCAATGAGGGCATCTGGACGGGACACCAACAGTTGTGTCACAGTCACACTTTGGGAAAGACCATGGCGAGCCTCAGTCCTGCCTATGGTGTCTCCTGCGGCTGCACAAGAATCAGGCTAGTCTTTGGAGCACCTGCTATTATTCTCCTGGCCATTCCTGTTCTGGACTGTCATCATCTCTAAGATAGAGATACCTTACCAGACGAAGGGGAAATTTCATCTTGCAGTTGCAAGACTACGCAGTCAGGATGAATGGCTGTCATCTGTGTGAGAATTTTTTTAAAAAGGAAAAAGAAACCGGTGTTCACTAGCATAAGAAGCTGGCTAAAGTCACCAGGGTCAATGTTAGGACCTCCAGTAGATTCAGGGCTTCTGACTCAAAAACCAGTGCTTCACCACTGGTAACCACAAATATGATCTACTATCTATTTTCTGTGATTTTTATTTTGTTTTAGATTCCACATAGAAGTGAGATCATCAGACACCTCTTAAACTCGCATAGAGCTGTATGTCAATTATATCTCAATAAAATGGAAAAAACAAACCCCCCAAACCCAATGCTTCAACAGACACTATGCTGTCTTCTAGCAAACCAACCAACCAGCTAGCCAACCAGCCGATAAACAAAAAGCCCATCAAAAATTAATAAACAAAAACCCCAGGGTTTGTCCCGCAATGAATGAGGTACGTAGTCAATGACGTGGAAGAAAAAGATACTACCTTCAGATTTTCCTAGTATAAGCAAAATGCTTAGTGTTCAGAAGAGTGCTTGAGGGACTTCCCTGGTGGCGCAGTGATTAAGAATCCACCTGCCATTGCAGGGGATACGGGTTCGATACCTGGTCTGGGAAGATCCTGCATGCCGTGGAGCAACTAAGCCCGTGTGCCACAACTACTGTGCCTGCGCTCTAGAGCCCACGAGCCACAACTACTGAAGCCCGCGTGCCTAGAGCCCGTGCTCCGCAACAAGAGAAGCCACTGCAATGAGAAGCCCACACGCCACAACAAAGACCCAACGCAGCCAAAAATAAAATAATTAATTAATTTAAAAAAAAGAGCACTTGAAATGTGTGCATGTTTGCTTGTGACTAATTTGTGTTTATACTTACTGGCATAATTATAAGTAAATATTTATTGGTTTTCTACTGTGTGCTAAGTGCTGGAGATTCAAACTAACATGGGAATCATTCCCTGCCCTCGAGCACTTCCAGTCTAGTTAGGGAGTGAGGGTAATAGTACAGGACACTGTATGGCAAGGGCAATATGAGTGGGACAGACAGTAAAGGAATCAGAGGAGATTCTTTGGAGAGGTGGTCCTTGAATCTAGGGGTCAGGCCTGCCAGGCAGAGAGATAGAGGATCTTTCCATTTGAAGGAGGGTGAGGTGAGCCTGAGGAAGTGATTAGGGCTCGCATCCCAGCTTGAATTTGGATCGCATCATTTTTGCAAGAGGGAACATCCGACAGTTTCTGAGCAGGGTAATGACATATACTTAGTTAATTTGCACTTCTTCTGTGGTGTTGAAGATGAATCAGAAGAAGCGGAACTTGAAGGAAAAGAAACTGTTAGGCTATTGCACTAGTCTAAGCATCAGGGGAGCATCTGAATTAGAGAGTGGAGTTCAATTTCAACACATATTTATTAAGCACCTACTATGTGTCTGAACCTCTGTGAGGAGCAAAACAGCAATGATGGAGGCAAAGTGGCCCCTGCCCTTGAGTTGCTCACGTCTAGTGGCAATAGAAAAATTAGCATTAAATTTGAAGTTAAACTAGGCTCCCAGCTGTATTCCTCACTAGTTCTGTGGTCTCACGTCTAATCTTCCTCATCTATCAAATGATGAAATTGAACCATATTCCTTCTCTTGGGTCACTTTTAATTCTATCCTTTCTACGATGAAAAGAAAATACAAGGTACAGAAGATGCATTTTAAAGGAGAAGCTTGCGGTATAGGTCTTGGGTGATTCTAAGATTTTGCATGTCAGGGCTAGGTGAGCTGTAGTATCGTGGACAGAAATAAGGCAATCTAGAAGGGTCTACTGACTTAAGAAAAAGCTTTTAAGACCTGAAACCATAGAATTCCTAGAAGAAAGCATAGGCAGTACACTCTTTGACATGGGTCTTAGCAATATTTTTTTGGGGATCTGTCTCCTCAGGCAAGGGAAACAAAAGCAAAATTCAGCAAACGGGACCACATCAAACTAAAAAGCCTTTGCAGAGCAAAGAAAACTATCAACAAAATGAAAAGGCTGCCTACTGAATGGGAAAAGGCATCTGCAAACAATATATCTGGTAAGGATTTAAATAGCCAAAATATACAAAGAACTCATACAACTCAACATCAACTAAATAATCTGATTTTAAAATAAGCATTTTTCCAAAGAAGATAATACAGATGGCCAACAGGCACAGGAAAAGATGCTTAACATCACAAACCATCAGGGAGATGCAAATCAAAACCACAATGAGATACCCCCCCACACACACCTCTTTGAATGGCTATTATTAAAAAAGACAACAAATAACAAGTGTTGGTAAGGATGTGGAGAAAAGGGAACCTTTGTGCACTGTTGGTGGGAATGTAAATTGGTGCAGCCACTATGGAAAATAGTATGGGGTTCCTCAAAAAATTAAAAATAGAACAACCATGTGGTCCACCAATTCCACTTCTGGGGATTTTTCCAAAGAAAACAAAAACACTAATTCAAAAAGATATATGCGTCCTTATGTTCATTGCAGCATTGTTTACGTTATTTACAATAGCCAAGGTTTAGAAACAAACTAAGTGCCCATCAATAGGTGAACAGATAAAGAAGATGTGGTATATATATATACAGTGGAATATTACTCAATCATAAAAAGAATGAAATCTTGCCATTTGTGACAACACGGATGGACCTAGAAGGTATTATGCCAAATGAAATGTCAGACAGAGAAAGACAAACATCATATGAATTCACTTATATGTGGACTCTAAAAAACAAAACAAATGAACAAACAGACACACAAAAAACAGAAACAGGCTTATAGATACAGAGAACAAACAGGTGGTTGCCAGAGGGAGGGAAGGGGGATGAGTGGAATAGGTGAGGGAGATTAAGAGGTACATATTTTCAGCTACAAAATAAATGAGTCACAGGGATGAAGTGTACAGCATGAGGAATATAGTCAAGAATATTGGAATAACTTTGGTGACAGATGGTAAGTAGACTTGTGATCATCCTGTAATATATAGAATTATTGAATCACTATGTTGTATGCTTGGAACTAACATATTGTTGTAGGTCAATTACACTAAAAAAAAAAAAAAAAAGACGTGTACAAGAGTGCTCATAGCAACTTTATTCTTAATTGCCCCAAGCTGGAAGCAACTCAAATAGGTATCAATGATAGAATGAATAAATTAGTGTGGCTTTTTCATATAGTGAAATACTATGCAGCCACCAGAATGTACAAATGGTTACCACACCTCAAAACATGGGTGAATTTCAGGAACATAATTCGAGTGAAAGAAGGTAGCTACAAAAGAGCACGCCCTATGTGATTCCATTAATATAAGGACCAAAAGCAGACAAAAGCGTTCTCTTTCAAATAGTTGTCCAAAAGGTATAAAAGCTCCCTGCCCTGGTCACTTCTTTGGGTCTCATACCTTTGGGGTCCCCTTACATATGAAATTAAGTTTGTTGTTCTCCTATTAATCTTTTATTTCAGGGAGTGTCTCAGCCAAGAACCTAGAAGGGTAGAAGGAAAATTATTTTTCCTCCCTACACATCTTCATACAGTAATCTGAAAGGTCAAATTTCTAGAAATGGAATTACTATGGTAAGAAATGTTACAATTCTGAATAGATGACTAAATTGCTTGTTTAGGGGCTTCCCTGGTGGCGCAGTGGTTGAGAGTCCGCCTGCCGATGCAGGGGACACGGGTTCGTGCCCCGGTCCGGGAAGATCCCACATGCCGCGGAGCGGCTGGGCCCGTGAGCCATGGCCGCTGAGCCTGCGCGTCCGGAGCCTGTGCTCCGCAACGGGAGAGGCCACAACAGTGAGAGGCCCGCGTACAGGAAAAAAAAAAAAAAAAAAAAAAATTAAATTGCTTGTTTAACTTCAGACAATACGAGTTTAAGGCAACGGTGAAAAATCCAAATGCGGGTGGCCTACAGATACTGTCATCAGGAAGTACCTGAGGACACCCAGGAGTGTCTGAATGCTTTTGCACATGCAAGGCATTTAGAACAGAGTAGGTGTGGAAGTGGAGTGAGAGTGACTATGTATTCACTGCTTGAGAAAAGCAAAGTTAGTGACCTAAGGCCTCCCTCCAGGCCTGTTGGACAGCATTTCCACAGCCGACCCGTATACTCAGCCAAACTCTTGCCTACTCCCTGAGGGTGAGCCAGGAAAGTCTTGGGAAGGAGAGAAGGAAGGAACAACTCTCCTGGCCTTGGACGTGTCTGTAGTTGGGGTGGCCCCTAGGGCATCTCAGCTAGGCTTTCCCCCACAGCGCTGGCCCAGCATAGAGGCCCAACCCCAGAAGAGCATAAACAGGGGTGACCCTGAAAATACCTTTTGCTGAGAGAGACCAAGGCCAGTTGAATGGGGCAACCTCAGTACCAGGATCCTTTTATTACAAATCATGAGTTCAGGTGAGATCCCCAATTGCTGGGCAGTTAAAGTTGTGTGCAGTTCTCCCCTGTTATAAACAAAACTGGATTGAGCGCACTTGCTCTTCCCTTCCATCCAGCATGACTACCAGGCTTCACTTCTTTAGGTCCCTATTTCCCCTCCTATAATGGCAGCAGGATTCTCTGTTCGTCCCTCAGGATCCTCCCCAGAAGTTGAGACTAGAGTGAGGCAACTGAGGCAGCCATTCTGCAGGCAAAAGTTAAGGGTGTGCCAAAAAAACTCAGTAATCAAGATAAAGAATACTTTAGGGAATTCCCTGGCAGTCCAGTGGTTAGGACTCCGAGCTTCCACTGCAGGGGGCAGGGGTTTGATTCCTCCTCCCGGAACTAAGATTCTTTTTGCCGCATGGCGCAGCCGAAAACAAAAACAAAAACAATAAGTATTTTAATGCAGCATTTTAAAAATTCAAAACTAATGCAAACAAAAAAATCCATGATGAACAAAATACCAGAACTTACAGTGTTAAAGACGAGATCCAACCCTTCACTTTCACCAACCTGCCTCACCCCTCTCACTAGTCCTGGTTCCACTAAAACTTTATATACAAAATCAGGTGGCCAGCGCCACTGGCTGTGGTTTGCCAATATTCCTATTTTTAAAAATTCTTTTATTGTGGTAAAATATACATAATATAAAATGTACCATTTTAACCATTTTAAACTTTACAGTTCAGTGGCATTAAGCACATTCACATTGTTCTGTACACGACATGATTTTTTAAAAAATATTACATTAAAATATTGTGTATCGTGATTACTGAGTTTGGGGGCGCCAGAGGCCAGTGTCTCCCTTGCCTTATTCTAGTTCTCACGCTGCCTCCCCGACTCTTCACCCACTCCTGCAGCCTGAGGAAGGAAAACTGCAAGTTTCTCCTATAAGGCAGCAGCAGAAGAGTTATTCCGGTGGCGAACAGGCTATTGAGGACGTCCGTCCACACAGCCGCCGGCAACATGAAGACTTGCTCCACCCGCATCCTCCCGCCGCCTTTGCTCTCTTGCAATGAGACACACTTGGCTGGCGCTTCCTCTACCTGCCCAGAACCACCTGACGGAGGGCGGGCATCCCTTGGTCCGGCCCGCTCGGGTCGGCTGGGCGTCCTGCCGGCCAATGGGGAAGGAGCCCCTCCGGACACAGGCAGCGTCCTTAGGAGCGGCCAATGGGAGCGCGGCATGCAAATGAGCAGGTGCGGCGACGGCTGACCAGTCAAGGCGGCAGCGGCTCAGGGGATGTTAAGAGGCGAGCAGGGCAGTCGCGGAGTAGACACGCAGGCTTCGAGCTGCGAGCTCCCGTCTCCCGCCATGGACCCCGCTCCGCCCCCCGCCGCCTCCTTCTCCCCCGCCGAGGTCCAGCGGCGCCTGGCGGCCGGCGCCTGCTGGGTCCGCTGCGGGGTCCGCCTCTACGACCTCACCGGCTTCGTGCGGCATCACCCAGGGGGCGAGCAGCTGCTGCGGGCACGGGCTGGTCAGGATGTTAGCGCCGACCTGGATGGGCCACCACACCGGCACTCGGACAACGCGCGCCGCTGGCTCGAGCAGTACTACGTGGGAGACCTGCAAGGAGACCCTCAGGTACAGCCGGGCCCGGGTGTCACACACCCTCTATTCCCCCCACCCTCCCCGCCCCAACTCGCCACTCCCCGGCAGGCCGCGTTCACCTGCCCTCTAGGAGGACCCAAGGTGACAGCCTCCGCCCTCACCTCTCTTCTCTCCAGGTAACAGGTCCCTGCCTACCACCACCCCCGCCCCAACCAGGAGTTTGCCCTTCCTCTCCAGCATTTCCCCTGTCCCTCCTCTATCTGCTACTTCTCCCACCTCATAAGGTGCCAGTCACCCTTCTCAGCTAGTTTGGATTTCCTGGTGCCACCCTAGTCTTGCACAGCGGCTTCTCTGGTTGCGTGGAGAGACTGGCGCAGTGTCTTGGGTGGCCTATGTCCTCCCACCCCTCAGACCTCCCTTTATTCCTTGTCTTGCATGCTGGCTTGGGTGTCCAGCAGAGTGACGTGACAGGGGTAAGCCAGTTTTGCTGGGGAGAAGGGAGTAGCACTCTGGGCTGCCTGCTGCTGTGCACCACAGGCTCGTGATTGTATTTAAACCTCTGACTGATCCTGGGGTGGTTTTTGTTATCCCTATTTTAGGATGTGGAAACTGAGGATCAAGGAGGCACTGTAATTTGAGGTCAATTTGGAATTTGAGGTAATTTGAGCTAGTTAGTGGAAAAGTCAGGTGTGTCTGATTCCAAAATCAATGCTCTCTCCATCCCAAGGATCCTTGGGCCTGGGAGATGATCCTATCCGTTGGGTTCCAGGTAGGCTTGTGCCAGAGGAAAACCGACTCTTCAGGACTTCCCCAGGCCCAGCTGTAGGACTGGTGACAGCGAGGCCATCATGCTTGGACATAAACCAACAGTTGTTCCCTGCTTATAGCTCTTGAATTCAAGATGGCCCCAGCAAGTGCTTTTAGATCTTTGGATGAAAGGACTTGTCTCTCACTGTTCCAGGTGGCTTTTCACTAGGCCATCTTGCCTAATTCTTTAATCATTTATTCACTCACTCACTTGGTCCCTTAGTGATTGGCAGTACTGAGCTAGGCACTGAGGAGGTATCAATGGACAAAAGCAATACTGTCTTCATGGACCTAACAGGCTAATGAGGTAACATACTAATCCTACAGTAATTCTTCAATTACCTGGTGCTATCAGAGTATGAATCAGGGAGAGCTTTCTGAAGAAAGTGATATTTACCCTGGGAGCTAATCAATGGATAGGGCTTAAGCCAGGTGAAGTGTGGTGAGAAGAACCTTCCAGACAGAGGGAAAAGAATGTGTGAAGGCTCTGAAGGGTAAGGGCTTGGCAGAGTCAAGGGACAGAAATAAAACCAATGTGACCAGAGGCTGTTGGGCAAGGAGAGGGAGTGGAAGGAGGCCGGAGATCAGCCAGGGCCGCTGTGGTCAGGTTTTGGGACTTGATTCTAAGAACAATGGGAAGCCAGGTAATGGATTCAAGCAGGGGTGTGGCATGGTCAGATCTGCATCTTTGGAAGAGCATCCTGGCTGCGATGCCAAGAAGGGGTGGAAGGAGCCCATGTGGGTGTGAGGAGACCAGGCGGGAGGCTACCCTATAGCCCAAGTGAGAGGTAACGGTGACGATGACCAAGGGAAAGGGAAGGTTGAATTTGGGATACTTCATATGTAAAATGGTAGGACTCAGCATTCTGCAGCGGGGGCCCAGTTTAATCTTGGAAGCTGATGTTAGGTGTCAGGTCATGCTGAAGGGGCAGAAGGTTTAGCCATAGATATAACTGAAGCTGAGTGCAGGAAATGAGAGGTGGGAGCCGGAATACTAGAGACTTCCAGGCTCGTGATGGCTCATGGAAGCCATCCTACATTGTGACTGTGTCCTATAAACAGGAGCCTTAGGGTGTGGCCTCTCCTCTCAGCACCATCTAGAGCACCTCTCCTGGCTAGATGCCCTAGATGGCTTTGCCTCCTAGCTCTGCTAGCTACCCAGCACTATGGTTTGATTTGGCTTTGTTTTGCTTTGCTTTACCTGACCTTCAGAGAATACTGAGTCTAAACTTGTTTCTCACCCCTGCGCTCACCTGTTACCCCAAAAGTCCCAGTGTAGCCATGTTTCAGGCATCCTTATATCTGGGCCCCCACCTGAGGATGTGGGAAGAAAACTAAAAATTAACACCACATTTACAAACCCATGGCCCAAACTTGACCAACGGCCGTAGTCACCCAACACTCCAGTTGCTCATCAGCTTCCGTCTACTATTCTGGAAACTAGTGTAGGGTTGTCTTTCTATTGGGGAAGAGAGGTATTCAGAGGAGAAATCTGGAGAAGATATCTTTTCAGAGAGAAACCATCTTCATAAGGGCTGAATGGAGAGAAGACATATCTGTTCTTCTCTCTGGTTAAGCCCTTCTGGCAACCCCCATGCTGCCTTCTCCACCTCTCCCATCTCCTCCTGCTGGACCAGGGATGCTGACACCTGTTGAGGCTAGAACCCAGCTCCTGTAGTGTGAAGACCAGAAGGGGCGTTGATGGGGAAGGGGAGTGTCATGAACCAGCTCTGTTGTTTGGAGCTCATTTCTGAATGGTGCCCCTCCTTGAAGTCCTTCTTCCCAAGTGTAGTCCTCAGCAGGGAGCCTGCTGGAGCTCTGCCATGAAATTCCAGGGACAAGGCTCAGCCCCACTGGTTTCCCCTTTCCCCCACTTTGCCACACCCCCTCTGTATACACACTTACCCACACATTCACACTCACAGGGAAGCACACACACATGAAACAAGTCAAACTTGTTTGAGCCAACATACCGTGGGGATGAGACAAGATCTTTTGTAGCCCTGGACTTGAGGAAGTGAATCGGAGATGGCTGAGCAGGGAAGCCAGGCCCTCTCCTCGATTGGGCGCTCAGGGCTCCTCACTCCAAGCTTAGATAAGAGTGGCTCATGTTGTTAGTGGGGCATGAAATCCATTGAGTGAGCTGCAACCAGCAATTTTTGTGTGTGTGTGTGGTACGCGGGCCTCTCACTGCTATGGCCTCTCCCGTTGTGGAGCACAGGCTCTGGACGCGCAGGCTCAGCGGCCATGGCTCACGGGCCCAGCCGCTCCGCGGCATGTGGGATCTTCCCGGACCAGGGCACGAACCCGTGTCCCCTGCATTGGCAGGCAGACTCTCAACCACTGCGCCACCAGGGAAGCCCAACCAGCAATTTTTTTAAAGAAATAGGAAAGAAAATAACTTTGGGTCCAAACCTCCCAAGACCGTAGATACTGTTTCCCAGACTTGTTATCCACGAATCACTGTTCCAGTTTTTTTCCAAATTGGCATATGACTTGAACTATTTAATATTTATTTTTAAGTAGACTCACTTTTTATTTTACCGTTTACTCCCCCTAGGCAATATTACCAGTGAAATCAGGGTTTAGATGCACTTTAAAAATAGAGCTATTAAAATAGTGCTCATCCTCCTATCCCCTAAAATCCTGATCACCATCAGTGGAGTAAGTGTCACACTTTGGAAGACACAAGGAGCAGAGCTTCTTAACCCTGGAGCTCTATGGACCATTTTCTGGGGTTGATGGAAGAGATGAAATTGTGTGTAAAACATGCGTGGTTGTGCATTTTTCTGGTGACAGAGCTGCAGCTTTCATCACAGTCCAACCAGAATCCTTCCCTCACTCCAGACCTGCCACCAAGAGGAATAGAACTGAAAAGGCAGATCATACTCCCCCCGTCTTACACACCCAGACCTTGAGGGGGCCTCCTGTGGGCAGACATCTGACCATGGCCCTGGAGAAAAGCCCTCTGTTTGGGGAGACCCTAGAGGAAGGCAAGCCCTGACTCCCCAGCCCCTGCTGTTGGGTTAACCCTAATGTCTGAATGTGTGTTGCTTCCTAATCCCACAAGGTGTATTTGTCTCTGAGTGGCTGAGAAGTCCCCAGATTCTGCCACATGTGGTTCTACCAGGCTTTGGGGGTCCAGCTGTTCAGAACTTTGGAGCTTGAGTAACTAAATGGGGATGGGCCATAGGGAGGAGATCTAAGTGCAGGAAGACTCAGGATCCCCACCCCACCCGGGGCTCCGGAACAGCTCGAGCACAGCCCAGCTTGGAATGCCGGTCTCAGCTGAGAATTCAGATAAAAGCTGATGATTGGGAAACTTTTAAACTCCCCCTGCCTGCAGAGCGGAGTGGATGTGAGAAATCTGCTAACTGAAGGGGGTCGAGGTCTGCTTAGCCCACAACAAGGCTTCCTAAGTGGGCCTGCCTGGCCAGTCAGCAGCCACCGTCCTTTGCTACCTGCCAGGGACTTGTGAGCCCTGGCCTGCTGTGGTGCCAGGTGAGCCTTACCTGGAGGATGAAGCTAGCGCAAGCTGGGAGAGAGCCAGGGACACAAGTCACTGTGGTTCCATGTGACACAGGGTAAACACAGGCTCCAAGAGTGCCCCCTGGCGTCACCTCAGAATTCAGTGATAGAAGGGGCTTCGAGACCCAAATTAGGGCGAAGGTTGGAAATTAGGACTCTATGGGGGAAATAAAAAGAAATAGACAGGAATCTCAGCAACACCCGAGGGTAATCATTTCTGGAAACATTCCCAGCGAAGAACCCAAATTGACGCCTGAGCAGCATCCATCATCTTCCCTTTCCTTATTTATTTATTTATTTATCTTAAGACCCACAACTCGCTGTTGGTCCATATGTCGTCCTCATTCATTTAGACAGACAGGAAATAAGCGCCCTGTTCTCTCGGAAACCCACCACGGCACTGAAAGTACCCTTGCCAGGGCCATCGGGACCTTCACCTGGCTAACCCTGGTGGTCACTTCTCACCTGGCCTGGCAGCAACTCTCGACATGGCGATCGCTCCCCGCTGCTTGACACACTGTCCTCAGCTGGTTTCTGGATACCTCACCCCTTTGGTTTTCTATTGCTGCTGTAACAAATTACCACAAACTCAGTGACTTAAAGCAACACACATCTATTCTCTTGTGTTTCTGGAGCGTCAGAAGTCAGAAATGAATTGGCAGGGCACCCTCCTTCTGGAGGCTCTAGCGGAGAACGTTTCCTCCCTTTTTCCAGCTTTTAGAGGCTGCCTGTGTTCCCTGGCTCCTGGCCCCCAGCCAGCAGTCACATTGCTCTGACCTCTGTTCTCCTGTCCCTTCTCGTTCTCAGACTCTGATTCTCCTGCCTCCATCTTTCACTTATAAGGAACCCTGTGATTACACTGTGCTCCCATCCCCCCCGCCCCCACCCCCACACCAGATATCCAGGATCATCTCCTCATCACAAAATCTTTAATCACACCTGCAAAGTCCTCTGTGCCATGTAAAGTAACATAGTCACGGGTTCCAGGTATTGGGACGTAGATTTTTGAAGGGGGGGTGCATTATCCCGCCTACTTCACCCCTTATACCCCTGGTCGTTACGGCTCAGTCTCCACTGCTAGTTTCTCTTGCTCTACATTTTCCAGAAAAGTCACACAGTGTGTGCTCTGCTGTACAGCTTCTTTCACCCACTACTACGTCTGGGAGATGATCTGTGTTTTTCAACTGTCTCCATTCCTTGCTGTGTCCTAGAGAATCCAGAGGCTGTAGAGGGGAAAATGGGGGATAATTGGAAAAAACCAGAGCCAGAGGCTGGGACAGACCCCATGCCGATCCTCATGAGTCTCCTTAGTCCTCCTTCCAGGACGCCTACCCACTACTACCCTACCTTGGCCAGAGCTGCGTTATACTCATTATTGCAGCAGTCTCCTGGGCAGGTCTCTCCTTGCCAACACTTCCTTCAGCCCATTGCCTTGTGAAGCTTTCCAAAGAGCATGTGGTTTTGTTACAGCGGGATTCCTAAATCTTCAGTGGCTCCCGATTGCCACATCCTTTAAGTCCATCTCAAACTCTATTTCTTCCACAGAGATTCTCCTTATCTCCCCATCTAGAACTGGGTTTTTCCTTCTCCCAAACTCTCATAGCACTTGGCCTCTCCCTACATTACAGCATTCAAAATGTTCTTCCTTATTCACTGTGTTTTCACTATGTGTCTTATCTTCTCTACTAAACTGTAAACTCTCCGAAGACTGGAATTGCCTGATTCATCTGGGTTTCCCTAGGAGACAGTAGCACACTGGTGCCTGCCAACAGGAAGTAACAAATGTCTGAATAAATGAATGAATGAACTGCTTGGAAAACTGATATGTGTACCAGATTGAAAAGGAAAGTGGTGATATTAGCGCACACAAGATACTTCAAGTAGTAAGATGTTAAAAAAAAAAAAACAAAACAGAAACAAACCTCTTTCCGGTTTCTTTTTTGTTAGCTAAAAGGGTTGGGAGTTGATGGAAAGGATGGAGGACTATCAAGTGAGTCACTCATTTCTACCCTTGCCCTCAGTGTTTTGCCGCCAGAAAGAGTTGGCAAAACGTCTTCCATACCAGGCTACTGAAGTTCATCCCTGCAAGGTTAGAAGTGAAATTAACCATAGAAAATGCCAATTGAGAGCCCTCGTTGCTCTCAGGGCTGTGACCCGTCCCCATGTGTCTATAAGTGTCTGGATGATGTGCATAGGCAGGACCCAGGTTCCTGGGTTTCTAGTTCTGTTTACTCTTTCCTGTGTCTTTTCATGCAAAATTCTCTAAAGCGTGTCATCTCCGAATGGTGATTCTCAGTCTTCTCTAATTGCTGCTCATCTAAGATGGGCAGAAGATTCTAACGACCGTTTCCCCACCTGCTCTTGCCCTCTGATGGAAAACAAACTCAGTCATAGTAACAAGACTGGGGAACAAAAAAATTGATGCTACCAACAGCTGTAAAGTTATCACTGAGAAATAGAAACCTCATACTCAGGATTTGTTGTTGTGAAGCATTGCCCTAAAACATAATTATTCAAATGCTTTGTTTTCTGACTTCGATAGTATTTATATTGCAAGGTGTTAAAATAGCAGTACCAGATAAGCAAATTTGAGGGGATGTGTTGAACTACGATGCATACAGAATGTCTTAAGGTCCTGTTAGAGGAAAGCTAGTAGCCAAAAATTCCTTTGATGGAAGTACATGTGACTACACACTTAGAGTGAACCATGTAATCTGCAACAAACGTGGTTGATAATTACCTAAGTGAATTAGTCATAGTTTCTCCTTTAAAACAAATAGAATTTAAAGGGAGTAGAGTTCTAGTTCTGTACATTCTTCTATGCCCAGCAGAACCTTTTTAACATTGCTTAGCATTGCGTGATGCTTACCTTTCCCACTGGAAAATGGAATTGGAGATTTTAGGGATCTCTAGTAATGGCTAGCTTTGTTTTATAAATCCCAAATGTTAATAGTCCATAATAACCGACTTAGTTGCTAATAAATAGCTCCTAGTCTTATGTAATAATGAATGTCTATGAAACAAGCATCACTTACCCACAAAGATCAAAGAAAGACCTCACATTTTTATTTTTTTATTTTTATTTTTTTCCATTTGTTATCACAGGATCTCACATTTTTAAATCAAGTTAAGGCCCACACTTTGAGACTGGCTGCCATGGAGGAATAAGGAGAAGTTACATTTAGCTGAATAAATACAGCTTCCATGATCCCAAGTTAGGCACCAGGACAGACCAACCCGATTTAGTTGTTGCTTCCCCATGTCCTGGGCAAGACCCTTTGGAGTGCCAGGTGTAAAAGATTATGCAGGTTGGAGACAGGGTGCCATAAAAAAACTCAGTTGTTCTTGAACCTGAGTAGGAAAGTCCTTGACTCCTAGGATTAAAGGTCACTTAAAGTGAATCTACTTTAAATGAAGACCGAAACTTCATAGAAAATGGGCCAAGTGGTTGAGAGAAGGAAACTGATACTCTTTAAAAATGAAACTGAAAAGTTTTTTTTGTTGTTTGCTTTAGTTTATTTTAATCTGACAGCAAGGGAATTCCCTGGCAGTCCAGTGGTTAGGATTCTGTGCTTGCACTGCAAGGGACACGGGTTTGATCCCTGGTTGGGCAACTAAGATCCTGCAAGCCCTGTGGCACAGCCAAAAAAAAAAAAAATCTGACAGCAAAATTCAGATTGCACTTGGGTGCTGATTCTTAAATTGAGCATATAATGAATCAAGTAGTGTTGTTTTGCGCACGTGTGGTTTTTCTGACAAAAACGTATGAAAGTACATTGTGACATTCTAAACTTTGCATTGGCTGTTCACTGTGTGATCATAAAGGTCATTTTAGAGACTTCCCTGGTGCTGCAGTGGTTAAGAATCCACCTGCCAATGCAGGGGACACGGGATTGATCCCTGCTCTGGGAAGATCCCACATGCAGTGGAGCAACTAAGCTCGTGTGCCACAACTACTGAGCCCGTGAGCCACAACTACTGCAGCCCACGTGCCTAGAGCCCATGCTCTGCAACAAGAGAAGCCACCGCAATGCGAAGCCCGCACACCGCAACAAGAGAAAGTCCGTGTGCAGCAACGAAGACCCAATGCAGCCAAAATTTTAAAATTTTTTTAAAAAGGTCATTTTAGCAAGAGTATTTAAGGGCTAAGGATCTCTTTTGATCCTTTAATATACAAGTCCTCCTCTTTTGAAGGGCCTCACCCTTTGTTGATTGCCTGTATTTCAGTGTTAAACAGCCTGACTTTGCCAGAGCCTTATTTGGCAGTGGAACTGTAACTAAAACAGTTTTCTCTCACTTTCATTGACTTCATGAAATTTTTCTAAGTTTTTGCATTGATTTTGAATTTCCACTTTGCAGTCAGTTTGCATTTTGTTATATTGTATACTGTCAGATGGTAGTAACCCCAGCCATCACTTTGTCCCTCCTTTTCTCTATTGTGATAATTACCCATGAACATAGTTCATACAAAAATTTAAATCATTAAAAGTAATGTGCAGGGCTTCCCTGGTGGCGCAGTGGTTGAGAGTCTGCCTGCCGATGCAGGGGACATGGGTTCGTGCCCCGGTCCGGGAGGATCCCACATGCCGCGGAGCGGCTGGGCCCGTGAGCCATGGCTGCTGAGCCTGCGCGTCCGAAGCCTGTGCTCCACAACGGGAGAGGCCACAACAGTGAGAGGCCCGCGTACCGCAAAAAAAAAAAAAGTAATGTGCAAAACAAAATATTGAGTGCCCCTCCCAACCTAGTCCCTGTGTAAACACTACCAACAATTTCTTATGTGGCCTCAGAAAAACACATATATTATTCTATCTGTTTCCCACATAAAGGAGTTGTATGGTACAGGCTGCTTGGCAACTTGCAGCTTTTTTCACCTAATGACATGTTTTGTACTTCCTTACACATCAGCAATAAAAGTTTTCTTCATTCTTTCTTCCAGTCCAAGAGCATGGGATATCTTTCCATTTCTTTGAGTCCTCTTTGATTTCCTTTATTTAATTTATTTATTTATGTTTCAATTGGGTCTTCACTGCTGCGCTCAGGCTTTCTCTAGTTGCGTCGAGTGGGGGCTACTCTTAGTTGAGGTGCACGGGCTTCTCATTGCAGTGGCTTCTCTCGTGGCGGAGCACGGGCTCTAGGTGCACAGGCTCAGTAGTTGTGGCTCACTGGCTGTAGAGCGCAGGCTCAGTAATTGTGGAGCACGGGCTTAGTTGCTCCATGGCATGTGGGATCTTCCTGGACCAGGATTGAACCCATATCCCCAGCACTGGCAGGCAGATTCTTAACCACTGCACCACCAGGGAAGTCCCTTGATTTCCTTTATTAATGTTTTAGTTCTCAGCACATAAGTCTTTCACCTCCTTGGTCAGGTTTATTCCTAGGTATATTTTGGGGGTGGGGTGATTTTAAAAGTTATTGTTTTTTTTACATTCCCTTTCTGATATTTCATTGTTAATGTAGAAAAATGCAACTGATTTCTGAATATTAATCTTGTTTCCTGCTACTTTGCTGAATTCATTTGTTAGATCTAGTAGTTTTCGTGTGGCGTGCTTAGGGTTTTCTATATATAGTATCATGTCATCTGCATATAATGACAGTTTTACCTCTTCTCTTCCAATTTGGATACCTTTTATTTCTTTTTCTTCTCTGATTGCTGTGGTTGGGACTTTCAATACTATGTTAAATAGAAGTGGTGAGAGTGGGCATCCTTGTCTTGTTCCAGATTTTAGTGGGAAGGTTTTCAGCTTTTCACTGTTGAGTATTATATTGGCTGTGGGTTTGTCATAAATGGCTTTTATTATGTTGAGCTATGTTCCCTCTATGCTCACTTTGGTGAGAGTTTTTTTCATGAATGGATGTTGAATTTTGTCAAATGCTTTCTCTGCATCTATTGAGATGGTCATGTGGTTTTTGACTTTTCTTTTGTTTATGTGGTGTATTACATTGATTGATTTGCATATGTTGAACCATCCTTGTGAACTTGGGATGAATCCCACTTGGTTGTGGTGTACGATCTTTTTTATGTGTTGTTGGATTCGGTTTGCTAATATTTTGTTGAGAATTTTTGCATCTATATTCATCAAAGATATTGGTCTGTAATTTTCTTTTTTGGTGATATCTTTTCTGGTTTTGGTATCAGTGTGATGGTGGCTTAAGAGACTGTCTTTGGGAGTGTTCCCTCCTCTTCAATCTTTTGGAAGAGTTTGAGAAGAATCAGTATAAGTTCTTCTTTGTTTGTTTGGTAGAATTCTCCTGTGAAGCTATCTGGTCCTGGACTTTTTTTGTAGGGAGTTTTTTTTATTACAGATTCTATTTCACGTCTAGTGATCGGTCTCTTCAAATTATCTATTTCCTCTTGATTCAGTTTTGGTGGGCTGTATGTTTCTAGAAGGTTGTCCATTTCTTCTAAGTTGTCAACATTCTTTCTGATAGCTGTCCCTATTGATGTTTTTCCCTATTGTATCAATGCTACAAGAAGCATCCTTACATAATCATTTTGCACACATATGCAAATAAATTTGTAATATAGAGTCCTAGACGTGAAATTTCTAGATCAAAATGATATCCATTTTGTATTTTGATGGATATTGCCAAACTGCCCTCTAAAAAGGTTGTACCAATTAAAACTCCCTCCAAAAGCATACAAGAATGCCTGTTCCTTCACACCCTCACCAATGCTGTGTACTACCAGTATTTTTTTTTTAATTTATTTATTTATTTAGGCTGTGTTGGGTCTTCATTTCTGTGTGAGGGCTTTCTCTAGTTGCGGCGAGCGGGGGCCACTCTTCATCGCGGTGCGTGGGCCTCTCATTGTCGCGGCCTCTCGTGTTGCAGAGCACAGGCTCCAGACGCGCAGGCTCAGTAGCTGTGGCTCACGGGCCCAGTTGCTCCGCGGCATGTGGGATCTTCCCAGACCAGGGCTTGAACCCGTGTCCCCTACATTGGTAGGCAGATTCTCAACCACTGCGCCTCCAGGGAAGCCCTACTACCAGTATTTTTAATCTTTGCCAATGGGAGAAAAAATTTGCTCCCTGTTCAAATTATACATTTCTAAATTATTTGCACCTTTTTGGTAAACTGCATGTTCAGGTCCTTTGTCCATCTGTATTGGATAGTTGATCTTTTTCTTATTGATTTATATCACTCTTTACATATAAAGAATATTAGCCTATTTTCCATCATACATAATACTACTTGTCTTCCAGCTCTCATTTGTCTTTTGGCTTGTTTAAATTTTTTCTTTTCTCCATTTAAACCTTTCAGTTTTCCATGTAGTAAAAGCTCTCATCTTATCATTCTTAGAAAGACCACCTCTACTTTATGATTTTATATATAAAAGCAAGCAAAAAATATTTTGTATCCTTCCCACAGTTTTTTTTTTTTTTTTTTTTTTTTGCGGAGCACAGGCTCCGGATGCGCAGGCTCAGCAGCCATGGTTCACGGGCCCAGCTGCTCCGCGGCATGTGGGATCTTCCCAGACCGGGGCACGAACCCGTGTCCCCTGCATCGGCGGGCGGACTCTCAACCACTGCGCCACCAGGGAAGCCCTTCCCACAGTTTTTATCTTTAATGAGTCTGTTGTTGTTTGTTTGTTTTTGCTTAAATGTTTTATCTACCTGCATTTTTTTTTTTTTTGGTGTAAAGAACAAAATAGAGGTTATTTTAGGTTTATATTTTTCCAAGTGACCAACTGGTTATCCCAGTAGATTTATGGAATAAGCTATCTTTTCTCACTGATTTAAAACAAAAACAAAAACCTTTATCACACATCAAACATTCACAGTTATATTTTGGTCTATTCTTGGACTCTATGCTATACTAATGAAATCACTCATTTTCTTATTAGGTTTTAGCCATTCAGGGTTTTTTTCCCCTCTCCTCCTTCTGTTCCATTCCATCCTGCTCCCACCTGCTCCACTAGAGAAAGCAAAGGGCGGGACAAGAGCTGAGCATCAATTCTGGACCATGTTGCCAGCCTTGGGGAAATACAGTCAAGTCTGACTTTCAGGGGCTGTGGCTGCCCAGCACGCCCTGACCCTGATGTCGTGTGGCTGGAGCAGGGAGGAAGTGGCTCAGGGAAGCTCAGACAGGCTGCTGCCGCAGTCCGAAAGCCCATGGGAAGGGGGGGTGCACGGTGGGTGTGCAGTGATTGTGGAATGGTAGTGATTTCAGCAGGGAATGCAAGGATGAGGAGTGGTGTGGAGAGAATGTCTGGAGGCAGCCTTGCTGCTGGAACTCAGCATGGGGGCGGGTCCTGTGTACCTTTCCTGCTTTGTGTCCACAGCTTGTAGTTGGAGGAGGGACCTACAGGTCAAGTTCTATGTGTGTATGAACAGGGGAGGCTAGGAGAGCCGGGAAGGAACCCTATCAGGGAAACTGGCACCTCTCTTCTAAAGCCCTGTAAATCTAAAACTTCTTGTCCCTCTGGTCAAGGGAACTGAATACTTATCCCTCTCTACCTTCCTTTCATCAAAATCAAATGAGGCCTTACTAAAAATAGATTCCTGGGACTTTCTGGGACGGTGGAAATGTCCTACATCTTGATGTGGGCATTGGCTGCAAGAAGGCATATAGTTGTCAAAACATATCAAACAATACACTTAAGATTGGTAATTTTTTACTATATGAAGTTTATACCCAATTTTTTTAAAGGAGGCAAATAAATTTAACACATATTTAGTAATTGCTTCTAAAGATATGACCTCATGATTGCAAGCGTTAGATGTTGGTATACACCAGCCTTTAAAAGTTGCTTTTTTTTTTTTTTCAATCATTTTACCGTTGAGTAGTATTGTCTGAAGGTCTATCAACTAGAGATTAGAAATCTTAGCTCAATTAAAAGCATGAAAACTCTGACAGGTTAAAAGGGTTGTCTCTGGTCATTCAGATCTTAATGTCAATCACGTAAATTAGGTTTTTTTCCTGCTAGAACTGGGCAGAATTGGAGCACACTGAGGGAATGCTGGTTTGGGGTTTTTGGTGAGGAGATGGCTTTGGAGAAAGGCTCTGGGAAGCAGGGAGGTCCCAGCGTGGTGTTGTTTGGGTAATAGGAGCATGCTGTAATGTAGGAACTGGGTTTCCAAGAGCCTTGGGGGGAGGGCAGTGAGACTAGCTGGTAGGGAGGTGCAAGGATCAACATTTTACTTAGGACTGTCCACAGGTGACACAACACAGTGAGGTACTTCTTTGTCCTCTGATCCTCCTCCTCTTTCAGACACATGCAGAATACTACAGAAGCGGAATCACACAGTGTAAACAGGCAGACCTTGTTTTATTGCACTTCACTTTGTTGCACTTCACAGATACTGCATTTTTTTTTTTTTTATTGAAGGTTTGTGGCAACCCTGTGTCAAGCAAGTCTGTTGGTGCCGTTTTTCCTACAGAATTTGCTCACTTTGTGTCTCCGTGTCACATTCTGGTAATTCTTACAATATTTCAAACCCTCTTACAGCAAAAAGGTAATAACTCACTGAAGACTCAGGTGATGGTTAGCATTTTTTAGCAATAACGTATTTTTTAATTAAGGTATGTACCAAAAGTGCTTTTAAAAAGAAAGAGTAGAATGTGAATGGTAGGATCTAGGTAGTAGGGATACAGGTATTCACAGTGAGATTCTTTCACCTTGGCTGCATGTTTAAATTGTTTCATAATAAAAAGCTGGAAAAATACTGGGTAGTTACATCATGGACATCACTCCCAAATATGTTCTTAAAGGATGAGTGGGAAAATAAAACAAGGTAACAGCACATGAATGGTTACCTGTAACAAGGCATCACATTTCTAATGAAATTGTATTAGTTTCCTAGAGCAGCTGTAACAAAATACCACAAAGTGGGCACTTAAAATAACAGGAATTTATTCTCACCATTCTAGATGCTAGAAGTCTGAAATCAAGGAGTTGGCAAAGTTGGTTCCTTCTGGAGGCTCCAAGGGAAAATCTGTTCCTTGCCTCTTTCCTAGCTTCTGGTGGAGCTGGCAATGCTTGCTGTTCCTTGGCTTGTGGATACATCACTCCAGTCTCTGCAACCATCTGCACAAAAGCATTCTTCCCTGTGTCTCTGCATCTGTGTCTCCAAATTTCCCCTCTTCTTACTAGGACACCAGTCATATTGGATTCAGAGCCCACCCTAACTCAGTATGACCTCATGATAACATGATCAGTGCAAAGACACTATGTCCAAATAAAGTCACATTCACAAGGTTCTGGGTAGACATGAATTTGGCAGGCGTGGGGTGCAGAGAGATACTATTCCTCCCAATACAGATATCGTTAAACAACTTCTGCCGCTCAAATAACCTAGAAGAAAGTGAATGTGATAGGCACTGGAGAACTGCGTTATATTTCAGAAAAATGGCTCTACTAGCAACAGAGATTCTAATATTTTAAGACTTGTGTGAAAAGTTTGATGTTTCACTGGGGGTGAAAAAATAGACATAAAACTAAATTAGAGAATTAATTGCCATAAGGATATATGTGTGTGTGTGTGTATATATATATATATATATATATATACACACACACGCACACACACACACATATAGATATATGTGTGTGTGTGTGTGTGTATATATATATATTTCATATTCTTGGGCCATTCCCCAAATCTACAAAATCAGAATCTCTGAAGGCAAGACCCCAGAAATCTGTACTTTTAACAAGCTCTCTGTGTGCCTTAGAGACAATATAAAGTTTGCAACCCACTGTCCCAGAAGGCTAAGGGCAGAGGGAAAATGGAGATGGAAAAGCTGGAGTCACTGAAAGTGGCTCAGTAGGTAGATCTCTTGGAATTACTGAAGAATCAGCGTCCCCAAGCTCCCAGAGTGGAGCTTAGTGCAGAGCAGTTGTGTGGTGGGCGCTGAATTAGCAGCCCATCCTACTCCCCTCCAGGAGAGAGGAGGCGCCGGGGATCTGCAGCTCTGGGTCTAGCTCTGGGTCTTACTGGCTACGTGACATCGCATGAGTCACTAAACCTCTCTTGGCCTTGATTTCCTTATTCCTTGCATCACTACAGGATTTTCTGCGGCTTCAATGACATCGTGTGAGCTCTGTAAGACAGAACATGTAGATTAAACTGAGGTAGATGATTACGAGCCCCTTTAGCCCCGGCTTCTGCTAAGAAAAGGCAGGTTCCTGTTAGGTGGTGAGGGATGGATGCTTTTAAGATCTGAGTTGCTATGTGCTCAGACTCTCTTGGGTGAGGCCACTTACCCGCTGGAGGAGCTGGAGAGTGGTGACATTCAGTCTCTCAGAGTTACCCCTCCCCCCAGGTAGGGCGTGTGGGGTCTGCACCAACCTGCTGTCCTTCTGTCTTCACCTGGACAAGTACAATGTTGGACTGGGGACACGCGCCCTGGTCAGGGACAGTTGGTCTCTGAAACAGAGGCTGGCGACTGCCCCAGTGGTCCCAGGGGCTTGCAGAGCTGCCTCTTTCTCCCCACCATTCCTTCCTCTATTCACCTGCAAACATAGTGGATATAGTCTCATCATGCCCAGACCAAGCTCGATGCTGGGGACAAAAAGACAACTGTTCACTGCCCTCATGGGGGGTACCTACCAGTAGACAGAGGGAGATAGATAGGACAATTACAGGTGGTGGCAAGAGCTGTAACAGAATATATTTTAGATAGATAGACAGACAGACAGACAGAAAATATATTTTAGATCAGGGGACTGTGACAGAGTGACAGCTGCAGCTTCTGATGGGGATGGTCAGGGAAGGCTTCTCTGGGAAACTGATATATGATGGATGAAAAGGAGTTGTCATAAGAACTGGATGAAAAAGCATTCTAGGCAGAGGAACAGCAAGCACTAAGGTCCTGGGGTCTGGCAGGATTGGTGACATCAGGCATGCAAAAGATGGCTCTGCTGTTGCTGGAGTGCTGTGGGCGACGGGGAGTGGGTGTGGGCTGGAGCGGGGAGTCAGCAGGAGCCCTACCTCAGCGGGGCTCACAGGTCATTGTAGGGGGCTTAGATTTTACTCTGAGAACAAGGGGCTGGAGGACTTGAAGCGGAACACTGACAAAGTTGGTCTATAGTTTATTAGATCATTCTGGCTGCCATGTGGATGGTAGCTTGAAGGGAGGCAAGAGCGGAAACAGGGAGCTTCCCTGGTGGCACAGTGGTTAAGAATCCGCCTGCCAAGGCAGGGGACACGGGTTCAAGCCCTGGTCCAGGAAGATCTCACATGCCACGGAGGAACTAAGCCCATGCGCCACAACTACTAAGCCTGCGTGCCACAACTACTGAGGCCACATGCCACAACTGCTGAGGCCCACGCACCTAGAGCCCGTGCTCCACAACAACAGAGGCCACTGCGATGAGAGGCCCACACACCACAGTGGAGAGTAGCCCCCGCTCGCCACAGCTAGGGAGAGCCCGCGTGCAGCAACAAAGATCCAACAAAGCCAAAACTTAATTAATTAACTAATTAATTAATTTAAAAAGAGTGGAAACAGGAAGAGAGCTAAGAGGCCATCCCTGTTGTCCAGATGACAAAAAGAGGTGGCCTGGACTGGGAGGCCATTGGGACAGAAAGAAGTAGATAGAAATTAGAAATGTCTTGCTGAGGGATTAAACATTGGGAGTGAGGGAAGAGAGGAGTTGAAGGGACATCAAGGTTTTGACCTGAGCAATTAGGTGGTTTGATTTGTGGAATGATGAATACTGGGATGGGAGTCCATGGTTTGGGATGGGGCAATTAAAGTTCACTAGGACCCTATCAGGTTTGAGATGCCCAGGAAACACCCAGGTAGAGATTTCAAATAGTAGCTGAATATATGAGTCCAGAAATCTGGTGTCCAATATGGTAGCCACGAGGCACATGTGGCAATTTAATTTTAAATTAAATAAATAAAAATTCAGTTCCTCAGTCACACTGGCTAGATTTCAAGTGCTCAGTAGACATATGTGGCTAGTGACTACTATATTGGACAGGACAGATCTAGAACATTTCCATCGTTGCAGAAAGTTCTCTTGGGCAAAAAAGCGTTGGTCTGAGCTGTGGCCCAGAGTCCCAAGGCATTTCTCTCTAGGATAGTGGCATCCTAATCTGGACACCAGAAAGCTGGTGTCCCTGCATCCTTCTCAAATGGCTCCTTCTTGCTCTCTCTCTACATGATCACACCATATCATGTATTCAGTGATGTCCCTGACATGTGGCCATGTCAGAGAGGCAGTGGCCACCCAGAAGGACAAGTTGCCTTGAGGCTGATCAAGGACGTCATCCCCTGGGGCTGAGCATCATTAGAGTGATGAGTATAAACACCTGAGCATAAAACGTGGCATGTAGGCTATTACTCATGAGAAGGTACCAGTTCTAGGGCTCACTGTGTAGACTTGGCTAGTTTGAGAAATGTGCAGTGGATTTGGAAGTTGTCAGGATAAATGAGGGTGGAAAAGAAGACAGGTTTAGAGTTCAACAGTCTTATGTTCTTGAACTCACTGTGTCACTGCAGGGAAGCCAGTCAGCCTCTTGAACATCAACATCCTCAGCTACAAATGGGAGAAGATTCCATGCCTGAGCAAGGGAGAGGGGGAAATTGCTTGAATAAGTAAAAAGAAGTAGTGGGTATAAGACAGGTTGTTTTTTGTTGTTGTTTTTATTGTTTTGTTTACAAAACAGTTCAGTGGCTTTTATTGTTTCTGGCAATATAATCATTTGCCATTTTGTAAACAAAGAGAACAACAGTATTTTTCTTTCTTAAGTTATTAGATTACAAAAGGCACATTTAGGAATCTTGTCTCTGGAATAGAGATATATGAGGTTATTTGTAAATCAATGGTCTTGTTTCTCCTTTAATAAAACAGCAAAATAGTATTTTGAGATTCATCCTTACAGACGGAGTGTTACATCTGACATTGGTTGTTTTATAGAAGTTGGGTCAGTCAGGAGATAATATATTTTAGATGGCTTAAGTGTGTCTTCCCTGTGGATAGCACATTCTGTAAGCCCACCCGAGGTGCCTTGAGGTCTAAGACTTGAGAGAGCACAGTCTAGAAATGTCCCGTGGAATCTGCAAAAGGCTAAACCTTGAGGAGCTCATTTGCTGCAGTTGCTAATGCTGCTTATCAGAGGTGAAGCTCTGGTCCCACCCATCCTACCACTGCAGGCGAGGCGGGATTTTGTAAGGCAAGACCAAGGAAGTGAGCCTCAGAGAGCTCCCCTGGTCCCCCCCGACCATGCCCAGGTCAACCTCCCCAGCACAGGCTCCCAGATGGAGTTTTCCCCTCGGGCTGTTCCAAATCCCCGAGTTCGGCTTTCATTGGGAAAAAACTGTGTCCACTTGACTCTTGGTGACTTCCTGGAAATGGTGCCCTCGTCTAAGGTTAGAGGCTAGAGCAGAAGAGATCTGCCTGGATACGGATGTTCCATGGCAGGACTTGGTAGAGAATCCAGTTAGTAGCCTGAAAACTTGTGGGGTGCTCGGGCGAGCTGTGAGTGGTAATTTACTATTTTCAATCCACTGGCCCCCTTTTCTGATGTCTTGGAATGCCCACCTATGCTGGCTCCTGCTTCTGGTGACAAGGTTGCTGGTGATGTCATCCAAGGGGGCTCATTTCACGAGTAAGAGCAATGCTGGGTCCACAGCAAACTGACATCAGGGACCCAGGAGGCTGGGAATGTCTTGTCCACATCTCCACGTCTTCTGAGAGAGAGGTGTGGGGCACACCTCAGGTACAGGTTTCCTATTGCTGCTCATTTTCTCTTTTCCTTTCATCTTCCTACCATGAACACAGGGAGAGTGGCTGGCAGAGCTAGCTGCCTTGCAGTGACTGGGCGAGTGGGACGTGGGTGTGCTTTGGGAGTTCTGTGGCTTGTCACTTGCTAGGCATGGATTGTGTTTTGGTTTGGGTTTTGTGCACGTCAGGGGTTTATTTTAAGTTGTTTTCAGGCGTGGATAGGCCACAGGACCTGGCTGGTCCTGGCTTCTGATTTGGACCTCATCACACAGCAGCTTCCTGGAGACAGAAGCAGGCAGGTCCTGCCGCCTTCATTTTCGCCCCATGTTTCTGGCTGCAGAAAACAACCAGCTCCAGGGAGGCTGCTCCCTGGGGGGCCCGGGGGTGGGCTTGTTAACACTGGCTTCTCCCCAAGGAAGCCTCTTGGTGCGGTTACGGTCCTCCTCCTTCCGGGACCTGCCTGGGCCATGTGCAACCCAGGTATCCTGAGACACGTGGGCCTCTGGGCCTCCGTGGGAGGGGAGCAGCTGGACACAGGGCCTGGGGCACCCTCTCATTTCAGAAGAAGGGTTTCAGGCCGAACCCAGGCCATGGGATAAAAGGCCATCTGTCTGTCCCTTGGTGCCCAGCCCTGGCTTTCCCAAACAACATTCCTTTATGCCGGCTCCCCCGCCTCCTGCAGCCCCCGCCCCGCTGCACACAGCCTCCTTTCACTGCCTCTGCGGTCGGCTTGTTTGTTTGCCATGCAGAGGGCAGGCTTTTTGTTGTTCTCTTTTCTCTCCCCCTCATGCACCATCCAAGCACACCCTCTCTGGGGACGGTCTGGGGCACTAGAGAAGGGCTTGGGGGCTCAGGGCAGGGGCTTGGAGCATCCCAGTGAGTCCTCCCAGAGGGGATAGAAGAGGACGCGGGAAGGACCTCGGCGGGGACAGCCCTGGAAGTGGATTCCTGGCTGGCTCTCCCAGCAACTGTTTGCAAGTCCTTGAATCAGTGACTTGGTCCCTCTCTGCCTCCGTTTCCCTCATCCAGGGAACATGTCCTCAGGGAGAATTGTGTTGATCCCGATGAGATGTTGGCCACACGTGCATGTGGTAATGGCACTCACCGTGGAGGTGGTGCAGCTGTCCCAGAAGCCTCGTGGCTGGGTGGGGGGTGGGGACCACCAAGTAGGCCAAGGTTTGCACTAAAGGGGGTCACGGTGCACCGGACCTCCCCCCACCCCAGTTCAGCCTGCCTCCCCAGCACAGTGCTTCCAGGTGCTGGGGAGTGACTTCCCAGGCCCCGAAGAAGGGGAGCAAGGCCACTCCTGGCTGCTAGACAAGGAACGGTGGGCTGGGGAGGGAGGTATAGTAAATCCCCTACATACGAACGAGTTCCGTTCCAAGTGCACGTTCGTAAGTCCAATTTGTTCATGAGTCCAACAAAGGTAGGTACCCAACTAACACAATTGGCTATATAGTATTTACTGTAATAGGTTTATAATACTTTTCAAACAGATAATACATAAAAAACAAACACAAAAAATAAAGACAACATTTTTAATCTTACAGTACAGTCCCTTGAAAAGTACAGTAGTACAGCACAACAGCTGGCATACAGGGGCTGGCATCGAGGGAACAGGCAAGAAGAGTTACTGACTGGAGGAGGGAGAGGAGGTGGGAGATGGTAGAACTGAAGGATCGCCAGCAACAGGAGATGGAGGGCAAGCTGCAATTTCACTCACGCCTAATGTTGACGGAACACACGTTTGCATCTTTGAAAGTTCGCAACTTGAAGGTTTGTATGTAGGGGACTTGCTGTACTCGAATGCCTACCCCTCCCAGCGCCGTCTGTGTGGGCTGCCACCAAGGGCCTGGCAGGAAGGCTGTGCTGATTGCAAGACCCTGGTTTCTGCCACCTCCTCAGATCTTGTCTCCACATCTCCTTGGACGCCTCCATCATTTGTTCTCATTCCTGGTTGGATTCCTTCTCCTTCTGTGGCCCTGAGGCAAACCCAGGAGAAACTAGTTCAGCTTGGATTCATTTGCTGTTGCTGACATAACCAAGTCCCACACCCTGGGTGGCTTGGGCAACAGAAATTTACGTGTCCCAGTTCTGAAGGCTAGGTGTTCTGAAGTTCTGAAGGAGACCAAGGTGTGGCAGGCTTGGTTCCTAGCGAGGGCTGTGGGAGAGACTCTGTCCCAGGCCTCTCCCTAGCTCCTGGTACTTTGTTGGTAATCTCTGGCGGTTTGGCCCTTGCAGATGCTTCACCCTGATCTCTGCCTCTTCACATGGTGTTCTCAGTGTGTGTGTCTGTTTCCAAATTTCACCTCTTTATAGGGGCACCAGCCACATTGGATTAGGGCCCACCCTAATCACTTCACTTTAACTAATCACACCTGCAGTGACCCTAGTTCCAAATAAGGTCATGTTCTGATGGACTTGGGGTTAGGACATCAACATAGGAATTTAGAGGTGGGGTGGGCATGCGGAGGATCGAATCAGCCCTCCCTGGAGGGAACATCCTTGGTGCACAGCTGCGTCTCTGCTGCGATTCCCTCACCCTCACGGATTTGTCTCCCTTCCAGACACCATGAGGGGGAAGAGCGCCAGTAAAAGTCCGCATCCACCACCCACTTCTGCTTCCAGACACCCTGCCTCCTCTCGGCTAGCCTAGAGGGAGAAAGAGGCCCGGGTTGCCCTTCGTTGAGCCTTGCTGGGGCTCTGGTCCTCTCAGTGCTGCCCACCTGTCACCAACCCACTCAGGGCATTGGTACAGCTGGGTGGGTGCACGTGGGCTCCCCGTGGATTCCCTGTTGTGGGAACAGGAGGACAAAACCCTTGCTCTTGCCCATCCACGCCCATCCTTCTCTGAGGCTGTCCCGGGGGCAGGAGGGCTGCAGCTCACCCAGGCTTTTCAAAGTGGCGGGCTAAGGGCTGTGTTTGTATTCAGGCTGTGTTTGGCCCACATCGTGTGTTTGTTTTAAACATGCGTCAGATTTTGAAATCTGGAGATTTCACAGAGAAATCTAGTTTTCCAGTTTTTCTTAGAAGTCGGAAGGTCTGACAACACTGGGCCCCATCCTCACCTGACCTGAACCTCAGTCGGGGCTGCCCCCTTTCAACGGGGTGTGACCCCCTCCAGTTTGCTGCAGTCCCCTCCGTTCCCCACAGCCTCCCCCATGCCAAGACCCCACGACAATGACCACAGGTTACTGCATGTGTTGCATTTCTTTTTTTCTCTGTACTGCTGTCTGTAGCAAAAGGGCTCCTCATGTTTTTGCTTGTCTTTTGTTTCTTGGTGCCTCGTGTTTTAAGAAAAAGGAGAGTGAGCATCTTTCCTCATGGAAGTAAAGAATATTCTTATGTATTTAGCCAAAAATAAATAAATAAAAATAAAATTAAAAAAAAAAAGTTCGCAGAGACTTCCCTGGTGGCTCAGTGGTTAAGAATCCACCTGCCAATGCAGGGGACACGGGTTCAATCCTTGGTCCGGGAAGATCCCACATGCCGCAGAGCAACTAAGCCCGTGAGCCACAACTACTGAGCCTGTGAACCACAACTCCTGAAGCTTGTGCACCTAGAGCCTGTGCTCCGCAACAAGAGGAGCCACCACAATGAGAAGCCCGCGCACCGCAACAGAGAGTAGCTCCCTCTCACCACAACTAGAGAAAGCCCATGCGCAGCAACGAAGACCCAACACAGCCAAAAATAAATAAATAATTTTTTTTTAAAGTTAATTAAAAAAAAAAAAAAGAATATTCCTATGTGTTTAGTCCGCAAACGAAATGAGCCTGTATTATGAACCACACTCTGCCTGCTTCATTCATTGAAGGCACCTGCCCACCTTCTGAGGACAGAGCAAGAACTCGGGGTACCTTTGCCAGAGAGAAGCACTTCTTGTTCCAAGAGGAAGATCCTCAGGTCACAAAGCAAGTTGATGAGGGAGGCTGGTCTAGAACTTTGTCTCTTCATTAAAGCTGAATCTGCAGGGTCTGGAATAGATGGTCGGACCCGGATTCTTCCCCCGAGGGCTGCCTCCCTGAGAGACAGGCATGTTGGGGGAACTGGCTGGAAGCTCAGCAAGCTGGCAGGGGACAACTCCTGGGTCCTCTGTGAGTTCGGGTCCGAGGGCATTGAACTCAGTGTGAGAGAGGAGGCGGCGGCCGAGGGAGCCCAGGAGAGGGGGCGGTGGTGTCAGCAGGACCATCTCCATGAGACAAGAGCAGTGGCTTGGGCTGACCTGAGAGGACATCATGATTCATTAGCAGCCGGGAACTGGCACTGTAGTGGGAGAAAATAGGGCTGGTGCTGCTGTTTCATGGGCTTCTTTCCCTGCAGCCTTGAACTGTGGCTGGGAGGATCTAAGGAGATCAAAATGCCCTCCTCACCTCCTGCCCCATATTGCCCAGCATGTCCAGTGGTTCCCAGCTCAGGGTGGGCAGTGCCCGCCTACCTAGTCTCCTTAGCAGGGCACATTGACCTTCTCCCCTCAAGTAGGCATCCTGCCTGCCTGGGCCCCCAGACCCTAAACAGGCCACCATCTACTCAAATATACCATTCAGCACGTATTCAGGTGCTGACCCCGTGCCAGCTGCCAGGAGCAGAGCAGTGAGCAAAGCATCAGGGTCTCTACCCTCATGGAGCTTGCATTCTGGCTTGGGAGGCAATCACAGGGAAATGCATAGGAAAGCAAGATGCTTTCAGCCCCTGAACTATCGATACTTTGCTAGGCTCACCAGCTTCTCCCAAACAGCCTTGGGGCCTGACCATAAATGTGCTTCTAGCCAGGTCTCCTGCCTGCCTTCCCAGGATGGAAAGGTCGGCAGGGCTCAAGAGGAGGGGTGGGTCTTCAGCTCCATCCTTGCTCCCCTGGGACAATCTTGTGTCCCTCGGGTAGACCCTCTAGGAAAGCTGTCATCTGACACAGGTGGGTTGGACACCGCATGTCAAGCCACATCCATCAACACTTGGGCTGATTATTCTTGTGAAAGCCATTGTGAGTCTGACTACAGAATTACTCACTTCCCTTCCCCAAAGTCTGTAGCTAATGCAATCTGAAGGCAGGACCCAGAACAATTTCCAAAACCTGGAAAAGAGTACATGTTTTCTTCACTTGCCGCTGCCTTTTGGTTTTCAAAGGTTTTTGGTTTTCAGGCTTGCTTCCAGGATCAGGAGAGTCTTTTAAATAATGCATTGTGGAAGTTTCCAAGAAACTTTTTTTAAAAAGTCTTTTAGAGTCTGAGTTGTACCCTAGTCCCTAGGAATGACCTTTACATACTTCTGATTCATAGATGGTGTTTGCCCATGGAATTCAAGCGTGAGCCTGGCTCAACCATAAAATAAACACGAGGCAGGGAAGTCTGGAAACCATGGCTCAGATCAGTGTGTGTGGTGTGGCGGCTCCCAGCAGGACTCGCTTCCTGGAACACCCGCCCTCTGCCCTGGTTCGGATGGGAGCAGCCCCCGAGTGGGAATGGGAGACCTTTTGAAAACTCACAACTAGACCCTAGAAAAAGAGTCAATAAAAGACGCACTAGAGGACACTTCCTTGTACCTGAGGGCATTTCTGCTCCTGGCAGCGCCCATGTGCTGCTTGCTCCGGTTCTCCTTGAAATCTCCTCCCGTATTGGAGCTGTGTACAATCTTGTGGTTAATAAACCTGGGCTCCTGCCATGGAGGGCTGTGGTCCCGATGAGGCCACCCAGAAAGCACCTTGGTTCTATTGTCAGTCTGCGATCTATTGGCCAAAAGCCTGTCACCCACGACATGACTGCCTGGTGGTTCCAGGACCCTCAAGTTGTGATTAGCTGGGGTTGCAGGAGGACAGGAGGAAACAGCCCCATCCGTCTTCCTCCCCTTTCCCCACCCTCCATGGCAGCGCACGGCCCGTGCCAGCCTTCAGACAGGAGCTGGTGCAGGATTCAAGGGCAGCATCTTGGGAGAGTCCCTGACTGCTCAGGGCTGGGGAAGCAAGCTGGTGAGCCCGGTGCTGGGCAGGAGCCGCTCCCCTTCCTCCTGGCTCTCAGGAAAGAGGCAGAGAGCCACGGGGATCCTCCCTCCATTTCCCTCATTCCACCCGGAATATTTCCAGCTGAACGACAACAACAACAACAAAAAACCCTTGAAAGTTCTGTTTTCATTTTCAGCCAACATCTCTCTGTGAAACTGGATTTTTAGTAATTTGTTAAGAAACCTTGGAACTGGAACAAAGAGAGCATTTGACCTACTTCCTGTTACACAGAGACTAGAGACCCACACCGACCACCATGAACCAAGAAAACAATGATGTACAATTAATTCTCACAAAACAAAATTTTAGGTTGTAATTTCTTCTGCATTAATAAATATTTTTAAATGGAACCTTTTTTTTTTTTTAATCCCCCTGTAAATTTGCCAAATGCCCTTCCTTGGGAAGAACTGCCTTTTATTCTGCAAGCATGTGTTTCCTACCTATTTCTTTCATTTATGAAATGCTGCTGCTAATTTTAAAAATATTTTTTAATATATGTTTTTCATGTATTTATTTTATTTACTCTTTTTTTTTGGCTGCATTGGGTCTTTGTTGCTGCGCGCGGGCTTTCTCTAGTTGAGGCGAGTGGGGGCTACCCTTCATTGCGGTGCGTGGGCTTCTCATTGCGGTGGCTTCTCTTATTGCAGTTGCAGAGCACGGGCTACAGGCGCGTGGGCTTCAGCAGTTGTGGCGCATGGGCTCAGTAGTTGTGGCTCACGGGCTCTAGAGCACAGGCTCGGTAGTTGTGGCGCACGGGTTTAGTTGCTCCGCGGCACGTGGGATCTCCCCAGACCAGTGCTCAAACCTGTGTCCACTGCATTGGCAGGCAGATTCCCAACCACTGCGCCACCAAGGAAGCCCCTTTTTTAATATCTTTATTTGGCAAAATAAGATGCTGGTAATTTCATGTCAGACTAATGTACTTTCAGTTCTGCTCATGCCTATCCTGTGGACTACCCTTGGCCAAAGGGCACTAAGAATATATGGCCCAGATTATTGGACTTTGACCCTTGTGTCTGGGCACCACCCCACCCAGCCCAGGTGGCATTCTAAGATGGTGTGTTCAGTGTCCTGGGCGACCTCTCTCTTCCAAGCAGATGTGCTCACCCCCCATTCTTTATATATTTCCAAGGAGCATGAGCCTGGCAGAGTTTCAGGGCTCCACCCTGAATAACACAGTCAGGATCCCCTGAGGTTCCTGCCACATCTCAGGGGTCTGGAGTGTCAGGGGATCGTGGCTATGTTGCAAAGAGCCAACACTGAAACATGATCCACTTGAGAAGTATGAGTGGAGATGTAATATTTTCAAGAGCCCACCCTAGGTAACTTGAAGAGAGGAAACAGTAGTTTCCTGGCCTGTTAGAATCTATTGTTCGTCCACCATTGGACAAACAAGATCATGGCCGGAACATGCAAAAACAATAAGAGGAAGGAAATTGTAAATACCAACTGAGGCAGTGGGACACATGGAAAGTGTGACTTATTTTTAAGTTGGAAAATGAAGAGCTCATTTCTGGCTAGAATGGTTAGGGAAGAAGTACATGGTTGTCAAGAGAATATTCTGGAGCCCAACTGCGGCTCTACCCCTCATTAGCTGTGGGGCTCCTTCATGCCTTGGCCCTCCCATCCGTCAAGTGGGAATAATAATCATGCTGCTTCATATGGTTGTTATGCAGATGAAAGGGCTGGGCACATGGTAGGCCTTCATGAATATTAACCGTTGTCATCATGCTAGATAGGATGACATATGAGGAGAAAAACGCGAGGCATGTTGAGAAAATGGCAAGTCGTCCCTACCGGTGAGAGGGAAAAATGAGGCTTAATTCAAAGGCGTGACAGGAGAAGAGCTTGGAAATACAGGGGAAAGACGTTAAATACAAGGAAGTCAAGGATAAGCCGACCTACAGAGGAGGACAGCGTGTTCCCTCTTAGGAAATTGGTCAGAGGGTCAGACTATAATGTCAGCTGTTGGAAACGTACTCCCGGAGCAAGGAGCAGGACCAGTGTTAGAGAGACGTTGCGGAGTCTTCTGAGCTGATGTGTGATTGGCACGTTGCAGATGTTCAAACACCTATGTCTGTGGATGAGTGGGTGACAGCAGTGGGTGTGGATCAGATCCTTGTAGGAGGGAGGAATTAAGGGAAGAGGCAGGGGACCATGGTGATACTTCACTGAGACCACCAGCCCCTGAAGAGGAGGCGGATGTGGAACCAGGGCTTCTGTCCCCGCAAACTCCCCTCGATGATCCCATTTCTTAGGGTTTCTTTGGTTTCCACCGCCTTCTGCCCTCCTGTCCATCACTACTCCGGGCATCCCAGCCTTCATCACAGTGGGTCTGCAGGTCCAGCTCGCCTCCTGGGCCACACAAGCTCTCCACACCACGCCAGCAGCAGCAGTCCATGGAAAAAGCTTCAGGTGGCTATAAGCTAAGTGAATGAGCCGCATAAGATGGAGGTCAAAGTGCCAATGGGAGCTCAGTTCCCATGGCCTGAAATAGGATGTTCCATGTGGGGGAGGCATGAGCCCTGCTGGGTTCTGGCCTGGTCCCATCACACCCACCTTGGAAGAGGAGCCGGAACCAATCATGCTTAGAGACCCTGTTATGTCCTAAGAGGTTCTTGTGGAAAAGCAGATGGCAGTGGTCCTCATGTATGTAGAAGTTGCCAGGCGAAAAAAGAGCCTGTACAGTCCTAGAGGGGAAGAGCCAGGAGCGGTCCCTGGAAACTGAGGCAGCCAGCTGAGCAGAAGGGAGACTTTCCTAAGGACTCGAGCTCTCAGAAAACAGCCCAGCCTTAAGTGACCAGAAGCACAGGCTGGATAGATGAGGGCTCTGTGCCCAGTGCTGAAAAGTGATGACCATTTCTTCTGCTTCCAGTTGTTGTTTAGATGCACGTGCCCCAAACAGATCTGTGTCTGCCACTCAGGGATGTCTGAAAAGTGTAGTGCAGACAAAAACATCAAATGCTAATTCGAGTGATAACCCCTTCCCTGCTTGGGATGGGTGGACCCCAAGACAAGCCTTGTGTGGAGAGAGATGCATGGAGTTGTAGTGAATGAGAGGGGTTGGAGGTGCAGAGAAGGATTAGATCACCCTGCTTAAGAAAGGACTTGGGGTGAACAGGAGAAAAGAACTACCCAGGAGGGAGGGAAAACCAATAGGTCCATGATTGGAGGCGCTCGGAGGTATTTTAAGGGTAGAACAGAATTAGAAGGGACAAGATTCTTATATGACATTTATTTTTGATACTTAGGGAGTTTCCTTGTATGAAATACTATAAAATCCACTCCATCCTCAAGAGGTCATCAGAGATGCTTTTGAGAAGAATTCAGGTATTAGCGTGGTGACAAAGACTAAAAATACTGAGATACCCAGACCAAGACAGGACCATGAAAGCCCGCTTTTACTTGGGTTACATATGGGTTTTCCCAGAAACTGACAGCGTCACTGTCACCATCAAGTTCTCTTCATTCATTTGGAAGCAAAACACGTAAGAATCGTAGCAACAGAAACCCCAACTGGCTGCTCAAACACTCTTCTTGGGTTCTTGCCAGTATCCAGGTCCCAAGGGCCCCTTCTCCATGGCCACCACAGCTTCCTTTAGTCACAGGGACTCAGAGGACACCCCCCGCCATTGGTAAGCGCTCCCCCCACCTTCCTGGAGGGAAGGCTGCATTTTACCTACGTGCCGGCCTGCCCTCTCCGGCCTCACCCCACATGACGTCAGGGCCAGCTGGAGCCATGTGATTTTCCCAGTACATTCCATTTCCCTCTGCCTTTGCCTCTTTGCTCCTTCCATTTGACCTTGAGCCCATCTGGGTTCTCCTCTGCCAGTCCCGCCCCACGTGTGGCCGCTGACCCACACCTGGGAGTTCCTGGAGGGACGGCTCCCTCACGCTCTGCTGCCTTTCTTTCTTGTGGGCGTGTGGACCTAGCTGCTCAGCCTGTGGCCCACGAGCTCTGTAGAATTACCAGGAAGAGAGGCAGGTGATGTAGTCATTGGGCGTGACCCAGTGAGCCTGCCAGGTCCCCTGGGTGCCACCCTGTGACTCTTTACCTGACACCTGTCAGGGGCCTGGGGAAAGGCTGGCAGGGATCTCCTGGGCCAGGGCATTCCCACTCACTGCTCTCATTTCCCTCCAGTCTCTCTGCCAGCTTCTATGCTCCCCCAGATCTTTTGCCTCTTGTTTTTATGGGTATTATTTTCTTTTTCAGAGAGAAGAAAAGTGCAGAGAATAAGACCACCCACATCAGTGTCTACCCTTTTTCAAGTGCACTCGGTGCCCTTGATTTCCGCCCACCCTGCCCTGCCATGGTGCTCCCACCACTCCTGACTGCCTCATCGTGGGGCAGTTGGGGGTTCTCTTCCTTCGCCCACTGTGGGTAATCCCCTTGTGTCTCCTCTCCCCAGGGTTCCGTGGAGAATGGGGCTGTGACCTCTGCAAGCACTCAGAAGACAGACCCTGCGATGGAGCCGAAGCTCAATGCAGTGGACTGGGACAAGGTAGTGGGCACAAGACTGGGTGGGGTGATGGTCGGGGCTCCCAGGGCCGAGGACAGGGTGCGTGGAGCCACAGGCTATGGTTATTCATGACGTTTGCCCAGGGAAGATGAGGACCGAGGAGCAGGCGCCCACAGCTCACAAGCACGACCTGGGGCAGCAAACCTGGGCTGAGGTTATGGTGGGTCTGGGGAAACGACACACGAGATCTGTGCAGAACCAGGCTCCAAAGACCCCAGAGGGAGGTCTCCCACAGGGACCCCTGCAGCTGAGAAGGGCACGATGACAGGGTCAGGAGGCCTAGACGCGCCCAGCTTGGCCAGTGCACAAGGCAGAGCTGCCCCAGGTGCCGGCGACCACTCACAGGAGTGGCCGGCACGGGAGCCTGCGGAGGCCGGCAGGGAAAGGGCTGCAGCCTTCTGTAGCAGGTGGCTGCGGAGCCCGATGACAAACCTCTCTTGGTGCTGGGAGACCAGCATCTTGCTGTGATTAGGCACACCCATTTTCTGGCTAGGGAAGTCCTAGAGGAGCTGGGTAGTCACAGGTGGCAGTGGAGTCAAGAGGAGGGAGGGGTAGCATTGCCTGGGGGTTCTGGAGAGAACCAGACCTGGGTGTCATTTCCCTCCAACCTGGGTCAGAGGACTTTCTCAATGTCATGTCGCCATTTCCTCCTGTAATAGACATAAGTGTGTATGTCTATAAATGTCCCCAACCTGTGCTGGACACTGGGGACAAGAGACCAACAGGACAGGCCATTGCTTTCAGGGAGCTCACAATCTGGTGCGGAGGGCAGATCTCCCCCCAGACATGTTATTACAACATGGGGAGATGCAAGAACCACACCCAAGGGACACAGGTGACCAGAGGAGGCCCCCACTGATTGTTTGCTGGGCCCCTTTTGCCAGGACTCCTGAGGCCCTGACCCCAGGAACTCAGAGATGGCATCTGTCACGTGGGAATCGCCTCTGCCTCTGGGGAAGCCCATCAGCCCAGGGCTAAGACGCCTTCGGGTGCTTCACTAAAGAGGCCGGGACAGGTGGTCCTGTGCTCCATCCCCTTCAAGCAGGCCTGTGACCGAAAGGGAAATTGAAGGCCGTCAAGGGGAAAGGCTTGCATAGGCCACGCAGTATGTTCCCAGAGGGCTCACTGGACCTGGTCTCCTGACCTTGACGCCGGACTCAGCCACGATTGCTCATTGCCCAGGCCGGGGGCACAGGTTGAGGGTCTCAGTACAAACGGCTGACTTCTCTGGAAACTTTGGGGACCTGGGCTTGTTCTGCACGAGCGCAGGATGGAGGGGGAGACAGCCAGCTTGAATGGGACGAGGATCCTGGAAGCTGGTGGAGTCAGGACCTCGACTTGAAAAAGGAGGAGCTGTGGTGGGAGACGAGGAAGGTGTGGGGATGAGGGTAGGACCAGAGAGTGAGCTGCAGCATGTCGAGCTCTGGGCTCAGCGGCCAGTGGACGGTGCTGAAAGGACCACATGAAGAGGGGTCCTTGGGGCCAGCATCTGTGGGCTTGGTTTAGGGGTTGAAGGTTGGAAAGAAAATACTCTACAGAGGGCTGAGCAGGCCTGGGGTGGGGAGGCAAGAAAGAATCATCCTAGAAGGGAGAGGACTGTCACATGAGCCTGGCTGGGGACTGGCAGATCACTGCTCAGGGGAGGGGTCCTCCCAGTTTCCCTGGGCTGCCCTGGGCACGAGGCAGAGGGATCAAGTCCCCCAGGCCTGTTCCACCATCCACCCCGCCCCTACCCAAGGGGAAGAGAGACCTCCCCTCCCCCTCCTCCCCAGGCCCTGCCCAGGCTCCTCTCCAGCACATCCTGGTCATACCTGACTCACCTTCCCCGCCTCTGTCATTCTCTCTCTCTCACACACACTCTCTCTCTTCCTCCTCTCCCTCTTCCTTTGTCCCTGGGCTGAGAGAGAGGGGCAAGGGCTGGCCCAAGAGGCGGTGTGGAGACCCACTGGGAGCAATGGGGGGTCAGCTTCATGCCTCCCCCAGGCCCTGAGAAGACCCAGCTCGAGGAACTCACTTCCCAGGGAGAGCGGACAGTGCTTTCCTTGCTTTTTTCCCCTTTTTTATTCATCTACCACGTGGTCACTCCCAGCCCCTTTGTGGGGAGACGAGAGGCTGGGAGACCCCCCATCTGTTTCTGACCCAGGCCAGGGTCTGGACCTTGAGGAGCTCTAGAGAAAGGCCAAGAGGCAGCAGCTTTGTCTCAGCTGGGGTTCCCGGGCCTGGGGTGGACTTGCCAAAGGTAACCCTTCATGTTTTGCATTCACTGGAAGCCCCTCTAGGTGCTGCTAAGGAAGGGAGTCTTGGTTACCATGGCCCAGCCTCCCTGGTCCTAGAAGCTGGGGGACAGAGTCAGCCATGCTGGAAAGAGGGAGGGAAACTGGGATGGGGGTGCTGGGGCAGAGAGTGGAGGACGGAGAGTTCTGAAAAGACAGGAGGAAAGGCCAGGAAGCAAGCCCGGGGGGCCCTGCCCTGCTTAGAGGTGCAGTATCATCTGACTCTCGAGCTCTGCATGGGATTTTATTGGAACAATTTCTGAATCATACCTTGCATCACCTCTTGGGCAGGACCCAAGTTTCCTTGTGGGACAAGAAACCAGGTTGTGTCTCTTTACCCCACACTACGCCCTACATGTCTCTCCCTGTTTCCTGGAACCCAGCCAGCTCGGGAGCTACCCCAGTAGAGGTGGACAGAGCGCCCACTTCTCCTGGCTTCTGGGCACACCGGTTCCATTTGTCCCACGACCTCTTTTGCTCCTTCACTGTGTCCTTGGCATGCTTCCCATTAGGGGGCGAGGGTCCTGGGAACCAGATTGAACTAGTGTGATTTGAGGGGTTTGCAGATCCCCTTGGACAGCTAACGGGACAGTTAACGGGAGTTAACACTGGATTAACTCTTCGTTCGTTGAGCTGTTACCCTGTGCCAAACACAGGATAAGAGCTTTAGGCTAAGCACTTTAATGATACTATCTTTTATCAACAACACAAGGTGATAATGAGCCTGATTTAATTAATGAGGAAGTTCTTCAGCCCAAGGTCAAAGTCACTCTGCTGGTTAGCGTAGGGGATCACAGCTGAGCCCCCTGCCCTGCCCCCTCCATGTGTCCTGGAGCCCTTCCACCCTGGTGGCTGGCCAAGAATAAGACCTTGCGGCCTGTGACTGGGAAGCGGGGGTGGGGGGTGGCAGAAGGCAGGGAGGAGGCCGAGCAGGTACTCAGGGAGGTGTCTTCAAAACTTGGCACCTCCTCTCTGCATCCTGCTTCCCTCAGGCTCCTGGAGGCCGCCAACAGGTGTCACAGAGCAAACTGCAGCTCCCCAACCTCCCTGCCCCTACACACACACACACACACACACACACACACACACACACAGAGCCCTTGGCATCAGGGGCTGCCTGGCAAAGATGTTGATTTTGCCCAGTGAGTTTTACCCTTTCACGACCCTCACATAAGTCACTGAGAACCTGGGCAAGTAACACCTGGATCAGAACCAGCGCCCCTCGGGCAGCTGCCCCGGGACAGGGCCGACCTCGACACCATGGGTGCTGGCTTCCTTCCCAGGACTCTGCCCCCCAGTCACCTGGGGCCCCCTTGAGCCTCCCTTCTCCCTTTGGCCTGCCCCAGAGTAGGGGTGTGGAGGGTCTGGCTGCAGAGGGATCCACAGGGGGTCCCCAGGATTGTCCTCCTGGCCCAGAGCCTCTCAAGTTTCCTCCCTGCTCGTCCCCTTGCCCGGAGGTCTGGGCCCCTCTTCTAAAGAGCTCAGCTATGCTCAAAAAATACCCCTCGGGGAGACACCAGGCAGGCTGGCTGGGGGGCAGGAGGTGCCACTGGGTGACCACAGGCAGTTGCAGCCTGTTTCTCCCTCAAGAAGAAGGAGGAAATTATTCCTGCCCTGTATTGTGTGGGGTGTCGGAAAGTGAGCTGCCAGTGAAAGACCACCCCGCCTGGCCTTGGGCTGGGCACCCGGGGCAGGACTGTGGTGGTACCGGCTTTCTGCACAGCATGCCTCCTTCCTCTCTCCCTGGGCCTCGGCCCACTCGACACCCCGCTCCCTGTCACTCTCATCCCCTGGACCTTCGCAGCGGGGAGCACGAGGCCACCCCCTCTGGGTACGGGAAGGTTATAGGGCACGGGCAGGGAAGGCAGAACACGCCCCTGTGGACTGGAGCTTGTCCAGCTGGGAGCCCCCAGTTAGACCTCAGGGAATAGGCCTGCACTCACCCCTGCAAGGCCACCAAGAGCCGCGGCACTAGACACCCCTGCTGGACCCCTCACAGACTCTGTGCCAGAGAACCCACTGCCGTGGGGGTCCTGAGCCAGCTGAGAGCGGGCCTCCCCGCCTCGTGGTTAGGACCTCGGGCTCCGGAGCTGGGCGGCTGAGGTGCAGCATGTGTAGCTGAGCATCTAGCCTAAGTCTCCTCATCTGTCAAATGAGCTCATCAGAGGCCCCAACTTCCAAAATTCCAGCTTCCAAGAATATTGGACCTGAAGTCTGAGCCCAGGGGCCTGTTACAAGGATGCAGAAACAGTGGCTGGAATTCTCGTCCTTCCCGGGCACCGTCCCCCGCCCCGCCCCTGCTCCTGCTGGTTGGAAGCCCCTCCCCCACCTCCCTGGCCCAGAAAGCTGCCCTAGAGCTGTGAGCTCTGGGGTTTGGGCACACATTTCTTTCAACAATCGCCTCAGCTCACAGCTGCGGTGGTGGGAGGAGCTGCTGACAGAGAGCAGCTGCCCCCTCTCCCCACGTTTGCCCCTCGCCCCGTCTGGGGATGAGCAGATTCCCACTCCTGAGCTGGGGCTGCCCCTGGAAAGAGTTATGTGCCACCTGGCCCCTGTGCTGCCCAGGAGGAGGGGCCTCTGGAGAACGGGTGGGGCGAGAAAAGAGGCCCTCTCCCCACCCTGGCAGCGCCCTTCCACCCACCCTCTGGGCAGCAGGCTGCCCTTTTCCCCCGCTGGCCCTGCTGCAGCTGCATTCCTGGCATAGCCCGGGGAGACTCCCTCCCCCTCCCTCCCGTTAGGGCAGGGACAGAGCTGCATGGGGGAGGGGAATGGGACACCAGGTGCTTGGGCCAAACTCACCCCGACTTACACGACTTACACGTGTGCTCCCTGGGACTTGGCCTGTTGCTCTGGGTCTTTGAGTTCACTCGAGCCCGCCCCCCCCCCCCCACCACCCTCAACAAGTGCACTCAAGAGCAGTTTCTGGACATATCCTCACCCTCATCCATGCAGTCTGGCTTTAGCTGGGTGACCCTGAGTGAATCACTTGCCCTCTCTGAGCATTAGGTTCCACAGCTGTAAAAGGAGGATTTGCTATCGTGAGGGTAGCAACAGAAACCCCCAGATGCCTGGGAACTGGAGGCGTGATCAGTGGGCTGTTCCCCCCTCCTTCCCCCACCCAGCTTCCTTCCGAGGTCCGCAGACCTTTGCTGACGCCTTCCCTGTCTCCCCTGAGCCTTAGGAAGTAGGGGTGGGAGAGGGCCAGGAGCAGGCACCAGCTCTGGAGGAAGAGAGCCGTTTATGTGGGAGGGTTAAGGGGCCAAGGGGTCCCGGCCAGGTAGAATAGGAAGTGAAATTTATCCTGAGTCCCTTCCTACCTCATTGGATCCGAGCCATCATCTCTTGCCATCCCCCCTTCTCAGACAGTTGCCATGTTGGAAATGACCAGCAAGCGAGAGGTGTTGAATTAGCACCCACCTGAGACTTTCTCATCAGTGAGCACGACTGGAAGAGAATTGAGAAGAGACGCCCTGTGTGTGCATGTACTGTCTGAATCAGGGTGGAGCCCATGGTGAATGTCCCAGCTCCTGGGAGATTGTGTGGAGGATGTTACGAGCTTGGGGGAGGCGGGAAGGGAGGCTCCTACTACAGGACCAACCAGCCTTATCTGAAGAGTCACCTGACCCCTCCTGGCCTCAGTGTCCTCCTTCTCAAAGTGGGGGGGAAGTCAGCCAAGCTGCATTTCTACACTTAATGTGGAAGGGTAGCTTTACTGCCCCTGGCATAGCAGGACTGCCAGCAGGGAGAGTGCAGGTGTCAGCCTTTGAGGACTGAGGGGGATGTTTGCAGACAGGAAAGTGAGCCTTCTTGGGATTCCTCTGCCGTGGTCCTTCATCCCCCAGGGTGAAGTGGCCCTTCCTGGGCACCAGTGAGGGCTACCTTGCAGAAATGCACGGGGGGCTAGACACAGAGCCCAGGTTCCAGGCCCTCCAAGGCCAGCCGGCCAAGTCAGAGGACCCTTGGGACCAACTCAAGACAGCAAGTCCGCCCTTTGTACAGTGGCCAGTGCCCACTGGTCTAGCCAGGGAGGAACCCAAGTCATGTCCAAAGATCCAGTGGGCAACAGGCCATCAAATGAGAGACGCTTGTGTCTGGGAGGAGAGGCTGGCTCCGTTTCCATCATGCCTGTAAACAAGCAGCTCTCCGGCCATCTGACTCCAGCTTCTCCATACATTCTCTGTCCGTCTGTTCTGTTCCCTTCGCAACAGGGTGTTAGATTCAGACTGGAATCCCTGCTTGCTGCTAGACCTAGACGTTTCCTCCTGGGTCTCAACTGAATCAAGCTTATGAATCCCATGCTGTTTTCTGTTCGCTTTACAAAATAAGGGCAAAACGGATCAACAGAAAAAATTTTCCCAAACCACTGCTTGGCTGACAGAGAGGCCTGCCTGTTCACGTACCTGTGCCACAGCTGGAAACATTTCTTGTCTGAGGTAGCTGAGTCTGAATTAAGTGTCGTGTGTAACATGCAAAAGTGGAACATGTAAAAACCAGGGCTTTCGCTTGAGATAGATGGTGATAAGCTATGGATGCATATTATCATCCTTTGAACAGCAACTAAGAAATATACAAAAACGCATAGCTAAAGTGCCAACAGAGCAGATAATATAGAATATTTTAAATTCTTGATCAACACAAACAAGTCAAGAAGGGAAGAACAGAGGAGACAAACAGAAAGCAAATAGCAAGACAACATTAAATGTAAATGGACTGAATACTCCAATTAAAAGGCAGAGAGTGTCTGACTAGATCGAAAAGCAAGACCCAACTATACACTGTCTGCAAGAGATGCACTTTAAATTTAAAGGCGTGTGCAAGGTGAAATTAAAAGGGTGGGGAAAGAAAGACCATGCAAACACCAAGTATAAGGAAGCCTTGCTAAAATCAGACAAAGTGGACTTCAGGACAAGGAGTATTACCAGGGACTATTTCCCAATAATAAAGGGGCCAATTCATCAAAAATGTCTTAACTGGGCAGCCTTGGGCATGTTACTCACCTTCAATTTCCTCATCTGCAAACGACAACAATAAAAGTACCCACCTAGTTATGGGTACAGTGAGGATCACAGGATTTAACTCACGTCAGGTGTTTAGAAACATGCTTGGCACATAACCAGTGCTCTGTGACTGTTAGCCCTCAGTTCCTGACACCACGTCCCTGTCACCCCCAGTGGACGCCGAATGCCCTGCATTGGACGTTCATTGACACCCACTGAGTACCAGACACTGGGCACGTGGCGCCCTCTCTCCTATTGTGGGTGGTGGGTCCAGGCACACCCGGCTTTACAGACGAGAGAGCCGAGAGGCTCTGAGAGGTAAAGGCACTTGCCCAGGATCCCACAGCTGATAAAAGGCAGAGTCAGGCTTGTAAGGTGGTCACCTGACTCCAAGGTCATTTTTCTTTACTGATTTTGGTCTAGATTAATCTTCAATACACGGACTCATCAAAAATCTTCAAGGGCTTCTGAAGCCTCCAAACTTTTTTGACCTTGCATCCCTATTAACTAAACGTTTTGAGCACATTCTCCATTATATGTCCATTTAAATTATCTACAAATTATTTGTGCGAGCTAATGTACTCTTGTATTATGTACATTAGAAAACATTCAAATATGGTTTATATATGAAAGAAATATATCAAAAAGAGTCTCTAATATTTTCTCCTCACCTCTGGGGATCAGCCTGTGAGTATCCCTGGGGTACACATACATCCCTACCTTGGAGACAGCCAGCCTGGAAGATGAAGTGACAACTCCTGGGCCTGATACTGGGTGTTCTGTCATCTAAAGCCCTCAGAAGATCTCTTTCTACTGCCCCACAGACCAATGTCAAGGAATCAAATGGGCCACAATCATTCTCAACTCCACATCTATGCCCATACTCCCTCTCCACCTCCTTTCCCTTCTCCCCCTTCCCAAGTATTCCATATTGTATGAGCTCAACCCAAATCCTAGGTTCTGTGGCAAAGCCCTCCTCTCCTACCCTAGACCCGGGCATTTGTACCAATCATTCTGCCTCCCAACCTCAGCCTGCCTGCATCACCATTAAATTTTCTTGCCTGGCATGTCTCACGTTGCTGAGTACTTTATGTGGGTACCATTATTATTACTTCCATTTCATAGCTAGGTAAACTGGGGCTCAGAGAGGTCAAGTAATTTCCCCAAGGTCACACAGTAAGTGATAGAGCCTGTCTCTAGAGTCTGAACTGTGCTTCAGCACTAAGCTATGTGAAGCAAAGATGGTCTCTTACATTGTTGTTTATTCTTCCCAGCAACTAACATAGAAATATAGATATATGTCAAGCAAAGTGCTGAACGAATGATTGTTTGAATGGGTGAATGAATGAATTACACAGGCCACCACTAAGAAGAAAGCCCTTGGACTTCTCTGGTGGGGCAGTGGTTAAGAATCCACCTGCCCGTGCAGGAGACATGGATTCGAGCCCTGGTCCGGGATGATCCCACATGCCACAGAGCAACTGAGCCTGTGCGCCACAACTACTGAGCCTGCGCTCTAGAGCCCGCATGCCACAACTGCTGAGCCCGTGTGCCACAACTACTGAAGCCCACGTGCCTAGAGCCCATACTCTGCAACAAGAGAAGCCACTGCAATGAGAAGCCCATGCACCACAATGAAGAGTAGCCCCTCCTCGCAGCAACTAGAGAAAGCCTGCGCACAGCAACGAAGACCCAATGCAGCCAAAAATAAATAAATAAAAATACATAAATAAATTAAAGAAAAAAAAGAAAAGAATCTGCCTGCCAATGCAGGGAACATGGGTTCGATCCCTGGTCTGAGAAGATCCCACATGCCTCGAGGCAACTAAGCCCATGCGCCACCAACTACTGAGTACACACTCTAGAGCCTGTGAGCTGCAACCACTGAGCCCACACACCACAACTACTGCAGCCCTCGTGCTCTGGGGCCTGCGTGCTGCAACTACTGAAGCCCATGCCCCTAGAGCCTGTGCTCCACAACAAGAGAAGCCACTGCAATGAGAAGCCCACACACTGCAATGAAGAATAGCTCCCACTCACCGCAACTAGAGAAAAGCCTGTGCACATCAACGAAGACCCAGTGCAGCCACACAAAAAAAGAAGAAAGCCCTTGTTGGAGGAGAAAGGGCCTACTTGATTCCTAGTACAGAATGTATTGTTTCCTATACCTAAAGAATCCTGGTTAAGACTTCAAGCTTCATGCATGGCTGAATCTAGGCACTCAAATGTCATCACCAGGATTCAGTGTCTCCAGCTCCGGGCTTGGGCATCCTCTGTGTTGACTTCATCCTCAGGCAGCCTTCACTGGCAACTCCAGGGTCATGCCCTGCCAACCTAGCAATCCCAGCAAGAGGAGAGGGCTGTCCGATGGCTCATTGCACCAACCTAGGCCATGGGCCTATCCTGGATCCCATTTCTGTGGCCCTCGGGTTGGGATGAACAGTTAGTCCCCAAGCACTGGAGCAGGAGGGTTGGTAGCTCCATACAGACCACATATGCTGAGGTGGGGCTGGGGAGTAGGATGCTGTAACCAGGAGATGGGAGAACGAATGTGCACAGGTGTGAATTTCAAGTGTCCACTTGACTTTATCTCTTGCAGGACCTGGTAGACTGGCAGAAGCCCCTACTGTGGCAGGTAGGCCACTTGGGAGAGAAGTATGATGAGTGGGTCCACCAGCCGGTGACCAGGCCCATCCGCCTCTTCCACTCAGATCTCGTCGAGGCCCTCAGCAAGACTGTCTGGTGAGCCCTCCTCTCAGACCATGGTGGGCTATCCCTCTCTCCTGATGGTGCCAGTCTGATGCAAAGGGGAAGGGTCAAATGGATCCCTCCCTGGAGCCCAGAGCTGTACTGTAAGCTCTTGGCAATAGTGGAACATGGCATAGGCATAATCCATTCGTATGCATGATTTTGTCCACTGAGTGACAATCCAACATGTAGCCAGAAACCACTTTGAATGTCACTCCTGTTCTATTCCAGACTCCTGTGAGGGGTTTCTAGCCTTCCCTGCCCATGGCAGACTATTTTGCCTGCAATTAGCCCCTCTGCCACAAGAGGTCAGCACCCATCTAGCTGCACTGTTAGCCAGAAGGACTTTTTTTTTTTTCCTGCCAGTAATTCATCTCAGAGACTGAGACAGACTCACAGCTTCTCTCCTCCTCCCCTCCCCATCCCTCACATCAGTGTCCCCTGGACCGCAAGTCTCCATATGCTTTGTGCACATGCTTTGGTATCATCTCATCCCCCTCTAGTTGAGAGGTGTGTCTCTAGGGAAGTTGGACCCTCTCGAGCTTCTGTGCATGTATATCTCTCACCCTGACGACCTTCCTGCAGGTACAGCGTCCCTATCATCTGGGTTCCCCTGATGCTGTATCTCAGTTGGTCCTACTACCGAACCCTCGCCCAGGGCAATGTCCGACTCTTCACGTCCTTCACCACAGGTAATGTTGGGTCCTTCCTCAATTGCTCCCGTGGATCCTGAAGGCTGGAGACCTTGGTGCTCTCCCTGGTTCTGAGTTTCTGAGAACATAGAACCCTAAACCATATCACAAAGATTTTAAAATGAGGTCTATCTGTAGAAATATTCTTCCAAAAGAAATGTCAGACCTCCCCACCCTCCACAAAATGAGTTTTAAAAAACAACCAGCCACACATTAGCAGGCACTAAATGAATTAATTTCATCAAGTGCTGTAACAATAAAGATGGGGTTTCTCACTGAGTCTAAGAATAGAAAAAGTGTGACCTGGGATTGTTCGTCAGGAAACTAAATGAAGTCATTTCACCAGGTGGCACAGCAGAGAGCTGAACTTGGAATGGTTCACGAACAGAACACAGTTTAGAGCCTGGGAGAGAAGGATCCCAGAGTGTCCTAGAATGTCCCCCAGGGCAAAGGCCCGGCGGCAGAAGCCCTGACTCAGAGTAGCAACCCACTAACCTCTACTGAGCACTTATCACATGCCTGGTGCTTTCCAGGGACCATCTCATTTAACCCTCCCAACAGCCCCACAAGAAAGGTACACCCCTTTAGAGATAAGGAAATGGAACCTCAGGAAGTCAAGTGAGCAATTCAGGGTCACGTGGCTGGGCTGTAGATGCTAGGTGCCACCCAGGTGGGCAGGGGACAGAGAGAAGGGCTGACATGGGGTGACTTCCAAAGAGCCTGTGAGGCTGAGTCTCCCAGGGCAGCCACAGGTTTGGGCCTCTTCTGCCAGCCTGCCTCCCAAGTTCATCACCTACCTTTGGTCTCCAGGTAATCTGTCCGTCCTGGCAGAACCTGCCTTGGGGAAGTGCTTGCCTATGGCAAATGGCTCAGACAGAGGCCGGGTAGGGGGACAGGTGGGAGAGGGGTGCTGGGAATAGCTCAGGTGGGCTTTCCTCTCCTGATCACATGTCATGTTCCCAACTATGAGCCTCTGAACCCCTGTCGCTGCCAGACAGAGGCTCCTTCTCTCCACACTCCGAGGCTCTCTCCTGCCTGCCTCGCCCAGGAGCAGAAGTTGAGGGCTGAATGGTTTAGATGAGAGGGGCCACAGCCACAGCACCTAGAGCCCCAGTTTTCCCACCTGGTCCAGGATGGGGAGGTGCTGAGCCAGCTGCAGGAAGTCCCCCAGAGCCCAGGCTGCTCCCGGTCCCCAAGGGTTAATGTGTGCACCCCTCGAGCCAAGGTTACCCTTTTCTGCCCACGCTGAATAGCTCAGGCACAGCACAGGGCTTGTTGCTGAGACGGCCTGCTCACTGAATCACCCACTGTCTGCCGGGCGCTCCCCTAACAATCACCAACAGTGGCAGGGCCGCCAGGGCTGGGGCCAGAGGGGGAATGGGATGCCAGAGCTTTGGCCCAGGTCCCTTTGCAGGATTCCTCCAGAGATGCCACTCGGTACCAGCTCCGGCCTGATGGGCTGACGGGGGTGATGCTGGGGTGAGGGGGCGGGCGGAGCCTTGACCTATAGGAGGGGACTCTTCTGCGAGGCAGGGAGGGTGATTCGATGGCTTCATCAGAACCACGGGCCTCTGCAGAGAGCTGAAATGTGCTGTCTAATAAAGGTCTAGTGTAGGGGGTTAACGGGGCTGTGACCATGATGCCAGCGATGGTGGCATGAGAGCCGCACACGCCTCCCTCACCTGCAGCTCATCAGGCAAGGCACAGGCCACAGGCAGAAAAGAATAGAGCCACAAAGCAAGGCGAGTGGAAACTCAGCAGGGTCCCAGCACAGCTGCTGGACAAAGGGTGCACTGGAGTAAATGCAGGAGACTCAGGGTGCCAAGGAACAGTGGAAGCTGCGTGGAGACACCAGTGCAAGGCTGAAATTCCTAGGTGCGTGTGTGAAAATGCTTTGGAAAGCAGAGGGCTTCTGCACATCCAGGCTGGCCCCCAGCGCAGTTCCCGGAGACGCATTAGAGTGAGTGCAGAGCAGCGTCCTAGGCAAGGATTCAGGCCTCCATGCAATTGTGGTGGGAGCCCCAGCAAAGGTCAAGACCAAAGTCTGTGGCCAGGGAATGCTTCTGTATGCCCAGTCCTTTCCCTGCTGACAAGAGAGCTACACAGCGAGGAAGGGCTCCTGCACTCTGGGGCGGGGGAGCTGGGAAACTCCTTCTCCCCCAACCAGGGACCCTCCAGAGCCCTGCAAGGAGAACTGAGAAAACACAGCACAAGGAGGACTGTGTGGAACTTAGATGTACTTTGACTCATTATATTTAAAAATTATAGTAGCTTCTTGTTATATATGAGGCATATTATATTATTATGATAAGTATTAATATACAGTATATTATTCTTATATATAAGATATATATTTATCACATAATCAGGTGTTATATTCCCTCTGTCTTAGCAACAGCCCTTCACAAGTGATAGGATATTTTACTGTTGAGAAAACACGTAGATGGTACAGAGCCGGGATCTGAACCCCGGTCTGCAAATCCAAAGCCCAGGCTCCCTGCACTTCACCAGAGTGTCCTGAAAGACCCCAGAGGTGTCCAGCCTTCCCTCAAAGTGGGACCTGGCCAACCAGAGCAGCCCAGGCAGGGCTGGATGGCTACTGACAGGGAGTGCTGTCAGCCATGTGTCTCATGCCAGATGTGGACACAGCAGGCCCCACTGATGAGAAATGTCAGACCAGCTCAACGCCTGATTTCAGAAAGATTGGCTGGGTCCTTTGGGGATTGAACCTTAGCTGCGTTGTGTTACTTTCCAGGCAAGGTGTGAAAAATCCTTTCTTAGCTTAGAGACTCATTTGGAACCGTCTATCAGAACGGCCCTGGGCCTGGAATCTGGTCCACAGAGCAGGAAAGTCACCTCTCCTCCTCACCTTCCTGGGCTCTCTCCTTACTCACTAGTTCCCTGTGGTCATTCACACTGGGCACAGTCCTTCAGAAGTGCTTTCTTAAACAGAACCAGAGGCTGCCCCTGTTCTGCCCTTAGAGCAGTACGGGTCAAATCTCATCTTTGTCCAGCCCTCCAGAGAGACTTGGGCTGGCCCACGAATCTCACGAGTGTCTGAGCACCTGCTGTGTTAAGCACAGGAGATACAGAACAAAATGCCCACTCTGCCCATAAAATGCTCACAACCTGGTGGGGACAAGTGGGTAAAACGGCAGCCATAGCTCAACATGAGGAAGGATGATGTGGCAGGCCTCAAACCCGGCCCAGGTCGGGGCAAAGGGTGTCTGCAGAGGCTTCTCACAGGAGGAGACACGTGGGGTAAGGAGGGGAGGGAGGGAATTCCAGCGAAGGAAAAGATATGTGTGGGTGGGGAACGCGGGCACCTCAGGAGCCACAGGTGGTTCGGTTTGGCCCCCGTACAGGGTGATGGGGCAATGAGGCAGGGATGTGTCTGGCAGGGCTGGGTCTCAAGCGAGCTCGAGTGCCAGGCTAGGGGTTTGGACTTTACCTAAAGAGAACAAGGCACCACAGGAGGGTTTTAACAGCATGTAGGGGCAGAGAGTTGGAGTAGGAAGCTGATGCAGCCACCGGGTGATGAGGTAGTGGGGGCGTCAGGGCAGTGAACTGACCCAAGAGATTCTTTTTTAAATTGAGGTGAGATACATATAACATAAAATGAACCATTCTGAAGAGAACAATTCAGTGGCATTTAGTACGTTCACAATGTTGTGCCACCACCACTTTTGTCTAGTTCCAAAAGGTTTTCATCACCCCAAAACGAAACCCCACCCCCACTGAGCTTCTGCTCCCCATTCCCCCCTCGTCCAGCCCCTGGCAACCACCAGTCTACTTCTGTCTCTCTACATTTGCCTATTCTGGACATGCCATATAAATAGACTCCTACAGTATGTGGTCTTTTGTGTCTGGCTTTTTTTTTTATTTTGCCAGAAGATATTAAGGAGAGGCAGCTGACAGAGCTTGGTGACAGGTTGGACGCAGGAGACAGGAATAAGTTGAGCCTTAGGTAATGTGTGGAAGTCATTAACCCCCGCACTGAGGTGCAGCTTGAGGTGACAGGGTGGGCAGGAAGGAAGAAGAAGATGATTGGCTTCATTTGGAAGCTGCTGACCTTGGAGGCGGGGCTGTGGACAGCTGCATGGAGATGCCCAGTAGCAAGCGGCCGTCCAGGGCTGAGCTGGAGGCATAGATCTGGGGCTTGTCAGCAGGCAGGTGCGGCTGACATCCTAGATCAAACAGAGCGCATATAAGAGGGAAGGGTCAAGGTTTTGACCCTGGGGACAGAGGCAGTTTCCACGATGGAGCCTGACAAAGGGCATCTAGAGAAGAGGAGAAAAGCCAAGTATCCCAGTAGGCAGAGAGTGGAGCTGTGTGTTCAAACATTGTTGGTTCCAGTTCCTTGGAGGATCTGAAAATTTGTGGACTCAACCCCCAGAAAGATGCACGCAGATGCATCGTTTGGGATACCACGTCAGCAGGTTCACTCTGAAATCCGACCGAGGACTCTGGGAATTCATAAACCTCAGGATGGGAACTTACGGGGTTACAGACTCAAAAATAGAGTGGTCGGGCTTCCCTGGTGGCGCAGTGGTTGAGAGTCCGCCTGCCGATGCAGGCGACACGGGTGCGTGCCCCGGTCCGGGAAGATCCCACATGCCGTGGAGCGGCTGGGCCCGTGAGCCATGGCCGCTGAGCCTGCGCGTCTGGAGCCTGTGCTCCACAACGGGAGAGGCACAACAGTGAGAGGCCCGCGTACAGCAAAAAAAAAAGAATGGCTAGCTTTAGAAAACAGTTTGGTAGTTTCCTCAAAAGTTAAACATAGTTGCAGTAGGTGCCAGCAATTCCACTCCTAGGCATATACCCAAGACAACTGGAGACATACGTCCACTCAAAAAATCGCACATGAATGTTCACAGCAGCATTATTCATAATAGCCAAAAAGTAGAAACAACCCAGCTGTCCATCAACTGAGGAGTGGATAAACAAATGTGGTGCATCCGTATTAATAAGGAATATTATTCAGCCTTAAAAAGGAAGGAAGTTCTGATACACACTACCACGTGGATGAACCTTGAAAATACTGTAAGTGAAAGAAGCCAGTCACAAAAGACCACATACTGGATGAGTCCATGGATATGAAATATACAGAATAGGCAGATGCAATAGACAGAAAGTAGATTAGGGGATTCCTGGCTCTGGGAAATGGCAGGGGGTGGAGGAAATGAGTAGTGACTGCTAATGGGTAATGGGTTTCTTTCTGGGGTGACAAAAATGTTCTAAAATTGTGGTGATGGTTGTACAACTCTGAGTATACTAAAAACCATTGAATTGTACACTTGAAATGGGTGAATTGTAAGATATGTGAGTTATAGTTCAATAAAGCTGCTCCTTTTTAAAAGAGAGAGCCAGTATAGCCAAAGCAATAGCTTGTGGAGAAAAGAAGTAGAGCTAAGAGGGTGAGCATAGACATGAAGAAAACTGTGACAAGAGCTGAAGTGTCGGTGAAGTCGAAGAATGGATGAAGTAGAGAAAAGAAACGAGAGCCGGAAGGACTGCAGGCTGTCCTCCGAGGGCTGGGCATGGGGAACCTCACACTTCATGATAATTACATCTCTCCAGTCTTCTGGTCTCCGGGCCAATCATCTTCAGGTTTTTCGCATCTTCCTCATATGCTATGATTTGAAGTATTGTTCATGAACCCATCTCTCCTTGGGTTTTCCTGGCCCTCCTGGCCCCCCACTCCCTGGTGGTTAGCATCTTCCACCAATAGCCCCCCAGCTCTGCTGGCTTCATCAGAATCGCCCCTCCCTCTCCTCCACGCCGCTGGGGCAAGGTCACTTTTTCCTTGTCCGTTCAGTCTTCTGTAACAAAACATCACAGACTGGGTGGCTTGTAAAAACAGAAATGAATTGCTCACGATTCTGGAGGCTGGAAGTCCCAGATCAGGGTGTCAGCATGGTCAGGTGAGGGCCCTCTTCTAGGTCAAAGACTCATTGTATCCTCCCACAGCAGAAAGGGGAAGAGTTCTCTCGAGCCTCTTTTATAAGGGAATTAGTCCTATTCACCCGTGACCTAATCACCTCCCATCACCTTGGGGGTTAGGTTTCAACATATGAATTTGAGGGAACATGTTTCGACCATAGCACCAGGTAAAGGTCCAGTGCTGGCCATAGCTGTTCCTCTTACAGTTGCTTTAAGGAAGATCTCAGATGTCTAACCAAATCTTACTCCAATACCAAAGCCAGACAAAGACGCCACAAGAAAGAAAACTACAAACTAATATCACTGACGAATATAGATGCAACAGCCCTCAACGAAACACTAGAAAACTGAATCCTAGAACATATGAAAGGATTATACACCACCACCAAATAGGATTTATTCCAGAATGCAAGGGTGGTTCAACATCGGAAATCCATGTAATACCCCACATCAATAGTCCCTCTGAGAGGACTTCTCCTAAGCCCGACATAGATCGTCACAGCCTCCTTCCCATTTTGATTCAAAGGCCCTAATAGTGGGGCTGGGCCCCATAGCTGCTGGGCAAAGGGCAGCAGCTCCTAAGGTGACAGGACCTTGAGACAGGACCTCTGGAGCTACCAGGCACCGCTGTGCCCTGGGGCTGTCTGCCCTGACCTTGCCTCTCTCCTGACCCTCTGCAGAGTACTCGGTAGCCATGCCTGAGTCCACGTTCCTGGGCCTCTTCATGCTGGGGCTGCTCCTCTGGAGCCTAGTAGAGTACCTCATCCACCGCTTCCTGTTCCACATGAAGCCCCCTAACGACAGCTATTACCTCATCATGCTGCACTTCATCATGCACGGCCAGCACCACAAGGTGAGCAGGGCAGGCTCTCACCCGGGTCCCGCCCATGGGAGCTGCCCATCTTGGTGGGAGTCAGGTTGAGAGCGAGGGGAAATGTGACTGGGTGTGACTGGGTCCTCACCTGCACCGGGCATGGACAGAGTGAGCCTGTGTGTCCAACTTGAATCCTCACAACAACTTCATTCCTTCATTTATTCATTCATTCAGTAAAGGCTCACTTAAGTGCTCACTATGTGCCGGGCACCGTTCTAGACACCATTGAACAAAACAGTCCAGAATCACTGCCCTTGTGGAGCTTCATTCTGAAGCTGGTGCTACAGTTCTCCCCATTCCACAGACTGGCAGACTGAGGCTTGGGGAAATAAAGGAACTAAGGAATTCACCCAAGATCACACCTGGATGTTGTCCCCTGCGGAATCCAGAGTCTGTGCTGTCAGCCATCCACCCCACTGGGGCTCCTCAAGGGCAACATGATGGTCCCAGCAGCTGGGATTGGAAGCCAGGTCTGCCCAGAGGAAGTTGTGTCTCCCTGCTGCTTCTCTGTCCCTGCACCATGCTGTTCTCAGCCTATCCCAGGGTCTCCATCCTCCCCCCTCCCTTCCTTCCTTCTTTGTCCTGGAGCTGGTGTTCGGGCACATGGCCAGCAAGTCCTGCTGCTCCTGGTCAGAGGGGAGGGAGGCCCACATCGGTATATTGCTCTTTCTCTGTCGCCTGATTTCTCTCTCTCCTCTTTCAGCCCAGAGAGGGTCTCTCCTCAGAATGCTCACACAGTCTCTAAAATCTTACCTGTCTGCCAGGCCCTTGGCTTTGTGAAGCTCCGGAGCCAAAGACTAGGTTCTTTTGTTGTCTGGTTCACTGTGACAACACCCCCTTGGAACACAGAAGGCCACCTGGGGTGGGGGACCTGCCTGTTAACTTCCAGCATCGTCTACCATGTGCGCCTTCATCACCCTCGGGCCGTGTCCAGGTGCCCCGCCTGGTACTTGGGGTGGGGGGCTGGGCCTCCTCCCTAGCACCGAACAAATTCCAGAGCCACAGGGGCCTCTTCAGCATAAAGAGGGACTCTGCTCTGCGAGCACCCTGCCCACATCACACCCCCCCCGTTTTCTTGGCCGGTTTTCCAGGTCCCATCCTGGCTTGGAAATTGGGGTGGGACAGACTCTCCAGGGCTTTTAGGCTTGGTGGCCCACCCTCCCCAAAGCCACCGAGGGTGCTAAGCCTACACCCTCCCTGGACTGTCTGGGCTGCTCTGCCCCATCCCCCATGGGAGCACCTCTGGGCCGGCATGCTGTGTGTGACCACAGTCAGGCCCTGGGGCCCCGGGCTGCATCCTGACACATGAGCCCCTCCATCCACAGGCACCCTTCGACGAGTCCCGCCTGGTCTTCCCCCCTGTGCCAGCCTCTCTGGTGATAGCTTTCTTCTACGTGTTCTTACGGCTCATCCTGCCCGAGGCGGTGGGGGGCACTGTGTTTGCAGGTGGCCTCCTGGGCTACGTCATCTACGACATGATCCACTACTATCTGCACTTCGGCTCCCCGCACAAGGGCTCCTACCTGTACAACCTGAAGGCCCACCACGTCAAGCACCACTTTGCACATCAGCAGTCAGGTGAGGACCTGCCGGTGCCTCCCCACTTCCTCGTTTGTTCATTTCTTATTTGACAGCTACCCCTGAGCTTCTAGCCAGGGCCAGGCACGGTTCTGGGGATACACAGTCAGCAAGGCAAGCGTGGAACTCCCATCCTAGTCCCTGGTGCAGGGGGCTGTGCAGAGACAGACAAACAAGGAAACCAGTAAATAGCAAAGACCGTTTCAGACAGTGATAAGTGCCACAAAGAAAATAAAGCAAAGTGATGTTAGAGAAACCATGTCAGCAGGAGAGGGGACCCACCCTGTTTAATAATCTAGAATATGAGTCACAGATGGGATTTTACGTTTTCTAGTAGCCACATTAACAAGTAAAATTAAACCAGTGAAGTTAATTTTAATCATATAGTTTATTAAGCCAAATACAACCAAAATATTATCATTTCAACGTGTGATCAATATAAAAATTGTTGGGCATTCCCTGGAGGCCCAGTGGTTAGGACTCAGAGCTTTCAGCCTGAGGACTCAGCCTGCCGTGGGCCCAGGTTTGATCCGGGGTTGGGGAACTGGGATCCCTCAAGCCGTGCGGCGTGGCCAAAAAAAATAAAATTGTTAATGAGAAATTTTACATTCTTTCCTTCTATTAAGTCTTCGATATCCGGTGTGTATCTTGCACGTACAAGCCTGTCGCCATTCAAGGGCTAAATGTTCATTGGAAATACTTGATCCGTATTTAGAGTTTATAAAATTTACAGTCAAAAAAGTAGATTCACATACATGAGTTGCTCCAAACGTGCCTAAAAGTTCTCCAGTAACTGAATCGAGTATAGCTTTTTGCATTGAAATGTAAGTTAATTAAAATTAAATGAAACTGGGAATTTAGTCCCTCCATAGCTCAGGCCACATTTCCAGTGCTCAGAAGTCACATGGGCTAGTGGCTACCCTGCTGGACAGCAGAATGCTAGCTAAAGTGGTCCAGGAAGGTGTCACTGCAGAGACATCATTAGAGCTGAGACCTGAATTAGGAGAAGCCAGCATCCAATGTCTGGAGAAAGAGCCTCCCAGGAGCAACAGGTGCGAAGCCTTGAAGCAGGAATGAACTTGGCATCTTCAAAGAGAAGGAGGCGGCTGGAGTGTGAGGCAGAGAGAGGAAGAGGCAGGCAGCAGCCAGGCTCTCCCAGGAAGCCAGGCCAGATAAGAAATTTGGGGTTATTCCAACGGTATCCTTGGGAGTCTAGAAACACTGGTACCCTGCTCTTGACTCCTGCCAGAATGGCCCTGAGAGTTGGAAAGGCCATCGGGGACTATGTTGAAATCTTCCCCACGTGCTAGCCCCAGCTAGGCTCCCTTCCAAGCAGACTGACTCCTTCAAGAATGCCTCATCTTCTCCCCATTTGTCTCCCTCTCTAGGATTTGGCATCAGCACTAAATTTTGGGATCACTTTTTCCACACCCTTATTCTGGAAGAACCCCACCCGAAGATACAGTGACAACTCCCAGCCCTGTTGTCCTGCCCTCAGCCCCGCTGTGGCCCCTACCCCAGTCCACCCCCGTCCAGACCCTGCAAAGAAGGTTTGCTTGACCAGGCAGTGCGGGCTTTGTGCGGCCCTTGGGCTTGGTGGAGGGTGCTGGGGAAACCCTGAAGCCCGAGGCTAACCCTGAGACTGCCGTCCTGACCCAGCACAGGAGGGTCACGTCCACTTGGTGGCCCACTGGCCCTCAGGGACTAGCTCTTTCCTGGAGCATCCCAGCCTCTTCACTCACACCACCGCCCAGTGCCTTAGCCCACAGGACTGCTTCAGGACCCAGCCAGTGGGGACTTTCCTAAGGGGAGTGAAGGCAACTGACCCCTGGGACGAGCTGGTGTCCCGCCTGTGTCTTAGCACCCTGGAGCTGCCAGTGTTAACAGTGAAGAGCGGGGTCTGCAGGGCCGTGGCCCTCGTCTTCCCCACCTTCTGTCGCCGGGGAGTGTGTGGTGGTTCAGGCTGTTCTCCTGAGGACTGGAGGACACAGAGGTGGATGAAGCACTGTCCGAAGAGGAGAAAGCAGGAAGCCTCCTACAGGCCATCCCCAATCCTGGGGCAGCACCTTTGTCCCCTGCCAATGACAAATGCCAGCTGCATCACCAGATGCCTCGGGCTGTGACACATCCAGCGCCCACACGCCTGGCCCTCACCTGTCTGTGCAGGTGGGCTGAGAGTAGCTGTTGCGGGTCTCAAGGCTGGAGGGAGCCCACGCCCCTTTCTTTAGGAAGCACCAGCTGCTCTAGCCGTCTCTCCACCTCCAGAATCACAAAGCTTTTCTCCAAGGGAGGCTGAAGAGACCTCTCCATGGATGGGAGCCCCATCCTGTCCCCAGCCATTCTCGACCTCCACCTGGCAGAAGTGGGCCCCTGCCCGCCTCACTCAGGACCCTTCCAGCCAGTGCCTCCTTAAGCCGAGAAGAAGCCTTGATGCGGTGCCTTATCTCCCAGCCCCTTCCACCCCAGCGGACGAGGTTCCCCCCCTTTCTTCCTCATAACCAAAACCCTCGCTGCTCATAAGAGGGTCTTATTTATAAACTCTATAAATACCCTTAGTCGGGCCCCAGACCAAGTAGCTGCTCAGATTGCCCTTTCTAATCCTACATGTCGAGCTTGTGTAAAAACGTTTTTGTCTTATTTTTGTTCCCTTCTTACCCACAAACCGTTACTACTTGAAACTTTTTAAAAACTCGATGTGTGTAAAGGCTAAAGGGAAGCAGTTTGACCGATCCTGTGATTTGTACTGTTTACTGCGGGGTTATTTAAAGATTTTGGAATAAATATACAAACTACCGTTGTGAAATAAAGGTGTAAATAAATTGTATATTTTGAAAAATAAACACATTGGAAAAGAAACCAAAAAAGATGAGGTGTTACTTGCTGATGGCGACTCACCAGACTTGGTCGAGGCCAGGGAGGCGCAGAAGGGTTTGGGGGGTGTGGCTGGTTGAGCAGGAAGGAGTATTTATTCGATCGCTGACCAGGTTGTGTAGACTTGCTGGGGTATAGTGATGATAAAAATCAGACCAACCCCTATCTTTTTATTCGATTTTATTACTGTTTGGTTTTTTTTTTTGGCCACTGCCTCGGGGCTTGCGGGATCTTAGTTCCCTGACCAGGGATCAAACCCACGCCATTCACAGTGAAATCGCGAGGCCCTAACCACTGGACCACCAGGGAATTCCCTCGTTACTGTTTTTAAATTCTCTGCAGACAGCATCTCTCCCTCACTGCTTATACCTGGAGGTGGGCATAAGGGGGCATCACTCCCACGAACTGCCTTGGTACACAACAGAGGAGGTGTTTCTTTTGGAATTTATCAGACCACAGCTAAGACTCTAGTTGACTTTTCTAAGGCTCCAGCAACAAATGCCCAATGTAGGAACTAGAACTTCAGGCCAGCTCAGTCTGGGTGAAACAGTTTCCCAGGATATCGTCCCAAGCCACCACATCAGAACCACCTATGGAACCTATCAAACCACAGATCCAAGTCCTCAACACTCAGAGTCTCATTCAGTAGGTGCGGCAGTGGTGGGCTCTGCATTCGCCTGCACAAGGATGCAGAGGCAAAAATGAAAGTGGAGGCAAGCTGATGTTGGCGAGACTGTGGCCACATGGAGGGGCCCCTGCTCCTGCTGCCTCTCCCTGCTCGAGAGAGCAGCTCCCAGCCTAAAGGTTAGGGTGACCTGTCTGAGCCAATCCTCCCTCAAGCTCCTGGAATCAGGCCATCGAAGCAGCAGAAATCCAACCTCCATTCCCTAGATGCTGTTGGGAATCCAACCATGGAGCATCACTCCCCAGGGGAAGGAAGAAAGAAAAAGCAGGAGTAAAGGAAGAGATCAACTAGTTGTAAATATGTGAGTCCACCGGAGACAGGCCTAAGATGAGCAAGTTTGAGCAAAACATTAATTGGAAAAAAAATTCTTTGAAAAGATTAAAACAGGGCTTCCCTGGTGGCGCAGTGGTTGAGAGTCCGCCTGACGATGCAGGGGACACGGGTTCGTGCCCCGGTCCGGGAAGATCCCACATGCCGCGGAGCGGCTGGGCCCGTGAGCCATGGCCGCTGAGCCTGCGCGTCTGGAGGCTGTGCTCCACAACGGGAGAGGCCACAACAGTGAGAGACCCGCGTACCGCAAAAAAAAAAAAACAAAAAAAAAAACAGAGCTAGTAAGAAGTGTCAAAATCTATGTGAGTTTGTAGCATGGTAATGAGAAGATTTAGGGGGAAAAAAGAAACAAAAAACAAGCCAATCTATTAATGAAAAGGTCCACTCAGTGAATATTGGACAGACTCCCCCAGAGCTTCCTACTGTGCTGGCTAGAACTTTCCAGGGGGTTAGGAATTTCCACAAGGCCTTGGAAGGGAGAGAATGAGCCCCATCCTACAGAAGAGAACCATATAGAAAGTGCCCTTAACCTCAAGCCAGTTGGCACTCACAGTGCAGTCCCTTCTGGAGTCAGAGAATTTTATCTTCAAGTGCAAGAGACCCAAGGAGGAGTCAAAGATTAGATGCTAAAGCCAGCAAGGGACATTATCAAGATGCCAGCGCATCTAGCATGTTGGGAAAGCCTGAAGCTTGGAGCACGTGATTATTTCTGTAGTGGGAGAAGACAGAAAAATCATCAAGCAAGTTTAATGTTTACGTGGGCGAAGGGCCATTTAAATTCTGATCAGTGTAAAGTAAATACGCAGGTTGACTGACTCTCAATGACCCTAGCAACTTACCTGATTCTCTAGCAACAACCCAGCTGCCCTGGCAGTGGACAGGGCCATAGCCGTTATCTTTATTTCTGGCATCGCTCTACCTCCAGACATGCTGTCTTTGGGCGTTTCTCAGCTGACCTGAAGAACCACCCTCTTAACTTGACTCTGTTCCACTCCTGCATTGGCTCTAGCCTCCCATCTCTGTCTTTGAACTTTGTACTGTTTCTAATTGTGCTCAGCGCAAAGCCTAACTTGTAACAGGCCCCAATAAGTGTTAGTCTTATCTCTGTCAGATCTCTGGCAGGTTACATTGTTTGGATTTGGTTTTCCACCGGTTCCCTGGCCTCTGCTGCCCTCTGGTGACAGCATGCGGCTCTGCCCCCTTATGACTGGAAATCAGATGTCTGTGATTGTAAAATTCCATCACTTTTCCACCTTACCTGTTCTCTTAACTTACTGTTTTGTCTCATCTACTGTTTTTGAGAGGAAGATGGAACTATACATATGAACTTTCCAGTTCTAACTTTCTATAAAGATATGATGGTTGCAAAACAAGATGGAGATTTCTTTACAATGAGGTAATAACGGCACAATGAAGAACTGTTACCTATTAAGGTTGCTACAGGATGAATGTGAAATTTGGAAAATGCCAAGAGTCTCATCTGCACTCCATCCCAGACACCTTATTAGCTTATAGTGGGGGAGGTGGAAGAAGGAGTGATAAGAAAAAGAAGAAAAAATATCATTTTGGCAAAAGCATAAAGGTAGGGGGCTGTCTTCATTTAGGTTCCCTAAAAAGCAAACCTTAAAACAAGAACATTCATGCATGTAGTTTATTTGGGAGGCAATTGCAGAAATAAAGAGTGAGAAATTGGGAAAGATTAGACAGTGGGGGAGCCAAATAAGAATGAGTATGTGAAGTTCTCATACGGATTCCACAGGGGCATCTTGAGAAGCAGACAGAATACCTGCCAGAATTGTCCACCTAAAGGACAAGAGGCTGGAACATTTACCCACAGCTTCCTCTCCTATTGGTTGAGCATTGGTGTCAACACCCTTCTCACTGATGTGCTGTCCCAGCATGCAACGCAACCAGATTCCTTGGCTTTGACAAAGGTCCTGGAACAAAAGCAGAAAGACAGATGTGTGCAATTGAAGTGGGATGCAGTCAGTACAAGCTGAGTGTGAGCTTGCTAGGAATTATCCACCAGAACTGTGGCTGAGTTCCCACAGAACCTTCCACCACAACTGAGGTTAAGACCAGAGGTGGACTGAAGGGATATGACAAGGATCCCAGACATGTCTGCTACAGACCCCAAAAGGCTAGATCCGCAGTGGAAGAGCAAACCAGAAGTAAAACCACCTTCCCAGGGCACTGCAAGTAAAATTACCTGCATGGAGTGGAGAAAAAGCTCTTTTGAGAATATAGAACCCCAAGCATAGCTCTCATGGTGGTCTGAAGCGTGGATTCACATAAACTGTGTGGTTTGAAACACCTCAAGTCAAAATTTTAGTGTAAAATATCCCTGACAGGTGGAGCCACAAGGCTCTCAGGAGAAGCACTTATAAATTTTGGTGGAAAAATATGTAGCTTCAATCCGGGCCTCAAAAAATTCCCACAGGGCTTCCCTGGTGGCGCAGTGGTTGAGAGTCTGCCTGCCGATGCAGGGTACATGGGTTCGTGCCCCGGTCCGGGAAGATCCCACATGCCGCGGAGCAGCTGGGCCCGTGAGCCATGGCCGCTGAGCCTGAGCGTTCAGAGCCTGCGCGTCTGGAGCCTGTGCTCCGCAACGGGAGAGGCCACAACAGTGAGAGACCTGCGACCGCAAAAAAAAAAAAAAAAAAAAAAAAATTCCCACAGATAAAATTCCAAGGACTATAAGCTCACAATAAAAACAAAACAAAACACACAGGGAAAGAAGGCACCATGAGTAAACGCTGATAGAAACAACATGCAACAAATATACCAACAAAGACATCAGACATAGGAATTATGAGATAGGCTAGATACTTGCCATTTACTCTCCAGATTCACTCTCCCCTTCTTTCCCATCCCTCTCAGTACCCTGTGAGGCTGATCTGTGTGAACTGCATCAGTGTGTTCTTTTGCATATTGACTGCCAGTTCTGCAAATACAGGCACTGGCAAGAGACCGGCGGTCCAGGTGTTTATACCTGGAACTCTTTAATTTACTTCAGCAGTGGTTTGTAGTTTTCAGTGTACAAGTCTTTTCACCTACTTGGTTATATTTATTCCCAAATATTTTATTCTTTTGGCTGCTATAGTAATTGGAATTGTTTTCATAATTTCCTTTATTGTATTTTTCATTGTTGGTGTATAGACACACAACTGATTTTTGTGTTAATCTTATATCCTGCAACTCTGCTGAATTCCTTCATTAGCTCTAGTAAAATTTTTATTTTACATACAAGATTATTACATACAAGATTATGTCATCAGTGGACAGAGACATTTTTACTTCTCGTTATCCAGTTTGAATGCCTTAAGTTTTTTTTCTTGACTAATTATTCTGTCTAGAACTTCCAGTACAATGTTGAACAGCACTGATGAACATGAGCATCCTTCTCTTATTCCTGATCTTAGGGAGAAAGCATTCAGTCTTTCACCATTAGATATGATGTTAGCTGTGGGTTTTTCATAAATGTCCTTTATCAAGGGGAAGTTCCCTTCTGTTCCTGGTTTGCTGAGTGTTTCATCATGAAATGGTGTTGAATTTTGTCAAAATTTTTTCCTGCTTCAATTGAGATGATCATGTGGGGTTTTTTCCTTTGTTTTATTAATATGGTGTATTATATTGATTTCATATGTTGAACCACACTTTCATTCCTAGAATAAATCTCATTTGGTCATATAAAGGCGTACAATCCACTACTGTGTTTTAGGATTCAGTTTTCTAGTATTTAGTTGTGGATTTTTTCATCTATATTCATCAATGGTATTGGTTTGTAGTTTTCTTTCTTGTGGTATCAGGGTAATGCTGGCCTCATAAAATGGGTTAGGAAGTGTTCTCTCCATTTATCTTTTTGAAACAGTTTGAGAAGGATTAGTGTTAATTCATTTTCAAATGTTTTGTAGAATTCACCAGTGAAATCATCTGGCCCGACCTTTTATTTTGGAGGGAGGGCTTTGATTACTGATTCAGTCTCTTTACTTGTTATAAGTCTGTTCAAATTTTTCTATTTCTTCTTGAATCACTTAGATTATTTGTGTGCGTCTCATCTAGGTTATCTAATTGGTTGGTGTACAATTGTTCATATATTCTCTTACAGTCCTTTTATTTCTTTTTTATTATTATGGAAAGAACACTTAACATGAGGTCTACACTCTTGACAATTTTTAAAGTGTACAATATATTATTGTTGACTGTAGGTACAATGTTGTACAGCAGTTCTCTGGAGCTTATTCATCTTTCTTGACCGACACTTGATGCTCAATGACTAGTAACTCCCCATTTCCCCCTCCCACAGCCTCTGGAAACCACCATGCCTCTTTTTGATTCTATGAATTTGATGTTTTAGATACCTCTTATAAGCTGAGTCATGCTGTATTTGTCTTTCTGTGATCAGCTTATTTCATTTAGTATAATGTCCTCGAGGTTCATCCATGTTGTTACATATTGCTGAATTTCCTTCTTTTTTAAGGCTGAATTCTATTCCATTGTAGGTATATACCACATTTACTTTATCCATTCATCTGTTAATGGACATTTAGGTTGTTTTCACTTCTTGGCTATTGTGAATAGTATTGCAATGAACATAGATGTGCTATTTCTTTGAAATCCTGATTTCAACTATTTTGGTTAAATACCCAAAAGTGGGATTGCTGGGTCATATGGTAGTTCTACTTTTAACTTTTTGAGAAACCTCCGTACTGATTTCCATAATGACTGCACCATTTTCCCTCCAACAGTGTGCAAGGGTTTCAGTTTCTCTACATCCTCACCAACACTTGTTGTCTTCTTCTTTTTTACAACAGCCATCTTGATAGGTGTGAGATGATATTTCATTGTGGTTTTGATTTGCATTTCCCTAATGATTAGTAACGTTGAGCATTTTTTCACATGCAAGTGGGCCATTTGTAAGTCTTCTTTGGAGAAATGTCTGTTCAAGTCCTTAGCCCATTTTTTTCATCAGGTTATTCATTTTTTTATCATTGAGTTGTAGGAGTTCTTTATATATTTTGGAGATTAACCCCTTATCAAATATATGGTTTGAAAATATTTTCTACCATTCCATAGGTTGCTTTTCCACTCTTGTTTCTTTTGCTGTGTAGAAGCTTTTTAGTTTAATATAATTTTACTTATTTTTGTTACCTGTGCTCTTGGTGTTGTATCCATGAAATCATTGCTGGGGTCAGTGTCACAAAGCTTTTCCCCTATGTCTTCTTCTAGAAGTTTTACAGTTTCAGGTGTCATGTGTAAGTCTTTAATCCATTTTGAGTTGGTTTTTGTGAGTGATATAAAATAAGGGTTCAATTTAATTTTTTGGCATGTGGATATGGTTTTCCCAGCACTATTTGTTGAACAGACTATCCTTGTCCCATTGTGTATTCTTGGCACCCTTGTCAAAGATCAGTTGATCGTATATATGTGGATTTATTTCTGGGTTCTCTATTCTGTTCCATTGGTCTATATGTCAGCTGTTATGCCAGTACCATAATGTTTTGATTACTGTAGCTTTGTAATATATTTTGAAATAAGAAAGTGTGATTCTTCCAGTTTCGTTCTTCTTTCTCAAGAATGATTTGGGGGCTTCCCTGGTGGCACAGTGGTTAAGAATCTGCCTGCCAATGCAGGGGACACCACAGGTTCATGCCCAGGAAGATCCCATGTGCCGCGGAGCAACTAAGCCCGTGCACCACAACTGCTGAGCCTGCACTCTAGAGCCCACGAGCCACAACTACTGAATCCCATGCGCCTAGAGCCCATGCTCTGCAAAAAGAGAAGCCACTGCAATGAGAAGCCAGTGCACCACAATGAAGAGTAGCCCCCACTCACCACAACTAGAGAAAGCCTGCATGCAGCAATGAAGACCCAATGCAGCCAAAAATAAATAAATTTTAAAAAGAATGATTTGGCTATTTATGATCTTTTTTGTTTCCATATTAATTTAATTTAATTTAATTTAATTTAATTTAATTTAATGCTGCATGAGGGATCTTAGTTCCCCAACCAGGGATTGAACCTGCACCTCTTGCAGTGGAAGCATGGACCATTGGACCACCAGGGAAGTCCCTCCATATTAATTTTAGAATTGTTTTTCTATTTCTCTATAAAGTGACATTGGGAGTTTGATAGGGATTGCATTGAATCTGTAGACTGCATTGGGTAGATGCTCATTTTAACAATATTAAGTCTTCCAATCCATGAACACTCGTCTTTAGATTTATTTGTGTATTGTTTAATTTCCTTCATCAGTGTTTTGTAGTTTTCAGTGTACAAGTCTTTTACCTCCCTAGTTGATTTATTATTCCTAAGTATTTTATTCTTTTTGGTGCTATTGAAAATGACATTGTTTTCCTAATTTCCTTTTCAGATAATTTGTTGTTAGTGTATAGAAACACAACTGATTTTTTACGTTGATTTTGTATCCTGCAACTTCACTGAATTCATTTATTAGTTCTAACAGTTTTGTGGGCTTTTAAAATGGCGTCTTTAGAGTTTTCTATAGATAAGACCATGTAATCTGCAAACAGGTACAACTTTACTTCTTTCTTTACTATTTTGATGTCTTTACTTTCTTTTTCTTGCCTAATTGCTCTGGCTAGGACTTCTATTATTATATTGAATAGAACTGGTGAGAGTCAACATCCTTGCCTTGTTCCTGATCTTGGAGGAAAAGCATTCAGTTTTTCACCACTGAGAATGATGTTAGCTGTGAGCTTGTAATATATGGCCTTAGTGATGTTGAGATAATTTCCTCCTATTTCTGATTTGTTGAGAGTCTTTAATCATTAAAGAGTTTTGAATTTCGTGAAATACTTTTTCTGCACCTATTGAGATGATCATATGTTTTTGTCCTTTATTCTGTTACTGTGGTGTATGTATCACATTAATTGATTTTCATATGTTGAACCATTCTTGCATCCTAGGAATAAATCCCACTTGGTCATGGTGTATGATCCTTTTAATGTGTTGTTGGATTTGGTTTGCTAGTATTTTGTTGAGGATTGTTGTATCTATATTCAGCAGGAGTATTGGCCTGTACTTTTCTTATATCTTTGTCTGGCTTTGGTGTCAGGGTAATGCTGAGCTTATAAAATGAGCTTCGAAGTGTTCTCTCCTCTTTAATTTTTTGCAAGAGTTTAACAAAGATTGGTACTAATTCATTTTTAAATGTTTCGTACAATTCACTAGTGAAACCATCTGGCCCTGGGCTTTTCTTTGTTGGGAGGTTTTTGATTACTGATTCAGTCTCCATTACTAATTATAGGTCTGTTCAGACTTTCTATTTCTTCATGATTTAATCCTGGTAGGCTGTATGTTTCTAGGAATTTATCTGTTTCTTCTAGGTTACCCAGTTTGTTGGCATATAATTGTTCATCACAATCTCTCTCTCTCTCTCTCTTTTTTTTTTTTTTTTTTTTGCTCATGCTGCAGGGCTTTGTGGGATAATAGTTCCCCGACCAGGGATCAAACCCGGGCCCCTGGCACTGAAGACCTGGAATCCCAATCCCTGGACCTCCAGGGAATTACAGTCACTTTTGATCCTTTTTATTTCTGTGACATCAGTTGTAATGTCTTTTATTTGTGACTCTTTTTATTTGAATTTTCTCTCTTTTTTTCTTAGTGAAGCTAAGGGTTTGTAGAGTTTATCTTTAAAAAAATAAACTGTTTCACTGATTTTTTCTATTATTTTTCTGTTTTCTATTTCATTTATTTCTGCTCTAATATTTATTTCCTTCCTTCTGTTAACCTTGGGCTTAGTTTGTTCTTCTTTTTCTAGTTCCTTGAAGTGTAAAGTTTGGTTGTTTATTTGAGATCTTTTTTATGTAGGTATTTATTGCTGTGAACGTCCCTCTCAGTACTGCTTTTGTTGCATCCCCTAAGTTTTGGTATGTTGTGTTTCATTTGTTTCAAGGTACTTTCTAATTTTCTTTTGATTTCTTTTTTGACAGGATAGTTGCTCAAGAGTTGTTTAATTTCCACATATTTATGAATTTTCCAGTTTTCCTTCTGCTATTGATTTCTAGTTTCATTCCACTGTGGTCAGAAAAAATACTTGGTATGATTTCAATCTTCTTCAATTTGTTAAGACTTCTTGTGACCTAACTTCTGATCTATCCAGAGCAGAAGCTACCTCTTGCTCCAGAGCTTCTTGCTCCAGACCTCCCCATGGAATCTGGCTGAAGCTAGTCTGCACTGAGACTGCATCCTTGCTTAGCTATTTTCTCCCCCTGCCCTATCCTACCCTCTATCCTGAGAGCCTTCCTTCAGTAAATCACAACGTACCTGATTCTCTTTTTTGGACTCTGCTACTAAGGAACCTGAGCTAAGAAGAAAACTGATGATGCAGTAGGTGGAGAAAATAGCAGGAGAATATAAATGAATAAACACCCCAGACGTCCTCTACCCAGGTCTTCCCTATCCAAAAAGTCTTCTCATACAATCCAATTCTGTCCTTTTAGAGGAAACAGCCTGATGAGTTAATGAATGTCATTCCTCAGACTTTCTAGCTGCGGACACAGCTAACTGTAATAAAACATGACTTGCACCAAAAGAGAAAGCTCTGCAGTGACCTTAGAGGAGGAAGTTGATTTCCGCCGAACCCCCCACCCCAGCTTAAGTGTGTCTCTTCCTTCACTCCCTTCCCCCAACCCCAATATTTTCAAGCACCGAGAAGCAGACACAAGCACCTTCTCTCTAGCTCTGTTTTTTGCTCATCTAATCTTTCCCATACTGTGTCCTGGTTATAATAGTTTCCTGGGACCTTATTCTTTTCTGAATCTCCGGCCCCAAGCAGAGGGCCTGGCCCCAGGAGTACTCTGTAAATAATTACTGAGAAATTTGGGGAAGGTGGGGGAGTGTGGAAAGGGCAAGGGGAGAATACCAGGAGGAAGGAAGGATCCTTCGCTCTGAGCCAGATGGAAAGAGGTTCTAGGGAACCAATGCACCCTGAGCCTGGGGTTTGGCTACAAGAGCCCTGTGAAAGCTCCGAGAAGGCGGGCCAGACTTCCCTGTCCGACACCCAGTCCTTTAGCCGGCTCAGGGCAAAAACAGCCGCCGATAAAGCTGATTGGGAGACACGTGGAGGGGCCGGGCTCAGGGGCCGTGAGCCGAACGTCGCTTGACTTCGAAGGGACACATCCGGCCGGTGGCAGCCGGCGTCGGGTGAGTCCCGCTCCGCCAGCGGAGCGCAGGGCGCGCGGCACGGGCACCGAGGGCAGGAGGCGCGGGGACTCGGCACTTCCCCCAGGGTCTCGCGTTCGCAGACTTCTCGCCCGGGAGGAAGGCAGTCGTCCGAGAAGAGAAGCCGAGGTGTCTGCCTGGAACTGTGCACAGGACCGACTGGACGCCCTCAGGAGGGACGAGGGTGAGTCTGGCAGTCGTCCCGGGGCGCGCGCGGTCCCCGGAGGCGGCGGGGCTGAAGGGCGCAACCAGATTCCTGGGCAGTGAGGGGAGAGCCGCAGTGGGAGGTGGGGTGACCCACGGTCCCATTTCCTGGAACTCAGGACCGAGTTGGTTTTCTTTCCTCGGCTCTGAGGGTGGAGCCGCCCGCTCGTGTCTCCGACTGCTTCCAGCTAAAGAAGGCGCGGCAAAGGGGTGGGCTCCGGGTGGAGGTCGTTGTGGAAGGGCCTCGGGAACCCAGCTCAGAAGAATTGGCCAAGCAGCCCCAGACAGACAACTCCAGACAGTGGGACATTGCCAAGGGAGATGATTCCAGATCTTGATGATTAATGCCCTCTTCCTTTTCTGGGGGCCCATTTTAGACACAAGGAGAGTAACCTTATGTAAAATGTCTCAACAGGAAAGGTTGCTTGGTGGCATTTTTCGGAGGGGAGGAGGAAATGGCATTAGAGTTCTCAATGGATTTATATTGTTACTACCGTTTTAAGATTTTTCACTTTTAAAATTAGTGACTTTTACCCCTCATTGTTTTTCTGCAAGTAACATATCCTTATCAAGGTTGTTAGCAGTTTTACATATTACAAATAGCACCTCAATGCACATCCTTAGTATCCAACTATCTGTACACATATGAGCTTTTCCACAGCACAAGGTCCTAGAAATTCACATTGTTGAGTCAAAGTATATATGTATTTATATTCCCTTTCATCCTTTTGGTATCTTTATCATATACTTAATAAGCCCTAAACAACTTTAGTAATTATAATTTTAATATCTTATAGGTAAGTCCCTTTTTATTACAAAAATCCTTGTTATCGCTACTAATTTCCTCTTTCAAATGAACTTGAGGATCATTTACTTTCAGTACCAAAACGTGCCATTGCGAGTTTTATTGGAGCTGCATTAAATTGGATTTACCTTTGGAAAGGATTGCCAGGTTTGTCATTTTTAATCTTCCCAGCTAGAAAAATAACAGTTCTTTCCATTTCGTTTTTTGGTTTTTATTGTGGCCATGCCTGGAGGCACTCGAGATCTTAGTCCCCCAACCAGGGATGGAACCCGAGCTCCTTGCAGTGGAAGCACGGAGTCTTAACCGCTTCTCTGCCAGGGAAGTCCCTCTCCATTTCTTGAAGCTTTGTTTTCTGTGGTTTTTCTCATACCACATTATCACTTTTCCTGCGAAATGTATTGTTTTAAATTGTTGCTTTGATGAGTGGGATATTTTTTCCGATTATCTTTTGATTAGTTGTTTCTGAGATATGGCTCTTTTGATGAGGCTGACAATAAGATAACTGAAGCTTGGAGCTATGAAGCTGAAATCCTCAAGGTTCCTTGAGCAACATTTTCACATCTGCCTTTGTCTCCGGTGGACCAGAGAAAGGTATATAGTTCATTGCCCTCAGGAGTCCCAAGAAATGTCCTTGAAGCTCTCTGCTTAGCAACTGCGAATAGCTGGGCAGCCTGAGACCCATTGAGTCTTTTTAGGCATGCCCTAATACCTGTTACTTCGCTTGTTAGATCAGTATAACTCTAAGGCAACGACAAAAATGTATCAATTAGTTGCTTATTTGGTTTGGCTTCTGCTAGTTTCTTACTCATGCTTTTAAACCAGATTTGGGCTCCAGACCAATTACCTTCTTGGAATAGAACTGTTGAGATTAACTTTGTTTAAAAGTAGCTTAAACAATAAGGAAGATTATTGGTTCATGAAACCTGTAATCGAGGAATGGGGTAGACTTCAGGGTCAGTTCAAACCACCAGTGGCTCAGTGTTGTCACTGAGGACTCATTCTTTTCTTTCCGTTCTGCCATCTGTAGGTTAGCCTCATTCCACAGCTTTAGAATCAGGGCTCCATGCTTTCTCACTCATATTCAGAGAGAGGTTGAGAGTTAGAAGCTGACTTCCTGGGCTGGCTTAGGGGAGCCAGGAAGTTCCCCAGCAAACGTACCCCTCAAAGTAGCGCAGGTGCCCAGTTTTGAACCAATCACTGTGATAAGCTACTAGGAATTGTCTGATGGCTTAGATCAACGTTTCTCAACCCCTGCACTATTGACATTTTGGGCTGGATCATTCTTCGTTGGCGGGGGGGGGGGGGGGCGGGGGGGCGGTGGGAGGCATCCTATGCATCGTAGCACCTTGACCTCTACCTGCTAGATGTCAATAACACCCATCCCCTAGCCGTGGCAACCAAAAATGTCTCCAGACATTGCCAAAAGTCCCAACAGGGAGTGGGGGGCGTGTCACCTTCAAAGTTTAGAACCTTCAGTTTAGAACCACTGGCTTAGATACAAGTCTCACCCTTAGAACCAGGGGTGGGGCCTTAGAACCTTCAGTCACCTTCAGTTTAGAACCACTGGCTTAGATACAAGTCTCACCCTTAGAACCAGGGGTGGGGCCAGCTCCCCACAAACTGATTGCTGAATGGAGGAGGAGCAGATAGTCACAGAAAATTTTGGCAACAATAGGAAGTAGAGAAATGGATGCTGTGTAGGCAACACAGATGTCTACCTCAACTTCTCTGGGCCTGAAAAATCTCTTAGTCTTTAGTGCAAAGGCCTCTGAGGGGTCAGCACTTACAACATGAAGGCTTATTGATGCATCGGCCAATGGGGAGGCTGGAACAAATTTACAGAGTGCTAAAGACACAGTAGAGAGGGATGGAGGTGAGGACCAGGGAGGCAGGGCTGCTCAAGCACTGGGAAAAGAGACAGAAAAGAAAATTTGAGACTGCAGAAGCCAACTTCTATTACAGTCCTGAATATCCTGAGCCGGCTGTGGCCAAGGTAGTAAACTGAGGCTTCATGGGCAATATCCCGTTGACAAACGTATTTTATTTGACCAACACAGTGTTGGACTGCACAGTTTTTAAAACATTTTTTGACTTGGTTGCAATATTTTAAATTGAGAGATTTAATATAAAAATCCAAAATTCTGATTGCTCTTTAAAAACTAGAAGATCTTCCACCACTGGGCCCTTTATCCTTGAAGAGTTGGTGACTTACTAGGTAATCCTTGCCTTATTTGGAAAGGGCCTGAGCTTTTCAACCTACTATCCTATAGTCACCCCTATGCTTTGGCAGGATATATTTGTTAGAATAGGCTAAATTTATTTAATAAATAGACCCCAAAATATAATGGTTCAAATGCAATAGAAATTTAGTCCATGGCAGATATTCCAGGTTTATGAGCAGCTCTCCTCCAAGTGATGATTCCGGGATCCAGGATTCTCCCTTCTTGGGCTCTACCACACCTAGGGCTACATCATCCTGTGTAACCAGCTGACAGTGTGTGAAGGAGACAAACCTGACTCAGCCCAAAGGAACACTTATATTACTCACACCCCATTGGTGAGAACTAGTCACATGGCCACATCAAGGTGCAAGGAAGGCTGGGAGATGTAGTCCTAGCTGGGCCAACACTTTCCACCTAAAACTAGAAGATTTTGGTGGACAGCAAGCCACCAAAGCTACCTTACATGAAATTGATGGGGAGACCTCTACAGCCATTTAAATCACAGACACCCGTAGCCCAGTAGTAAATATGCAGGAGATTCCTGGGACTTAAACAAATTCCATCTGTTTCATCCAGATATGGATCAATTGAGGCAGATCATCTCCTTAGTCCAGCTTATCTACAACCAGTGTGAAGAGATGAAATACTGCCAGAAACAGTGCTGGCATCTAAGAAGCCATGTCCATGGCCTGCTGCAGCCTCTGCAAATGCTCCAGGCCCAAGGAGAGAGGAACCTGCCCACCGAGAGAACCACTGCCCTGAAACGTTTCCAGGCTGCCCTAGAGGAAGCTAAGGAGCGGATAGATAAGTTCAGCAATAGATCCAGAAGTTTCTAACAGCAGGGCATGACAGAATACTCTTCAGTGGAGTGAACAAGAGGCTGAGAGATGTCTGGGAGGAGTTCTCACTGCTGCTTCAGGTGGATCAACAGATGCCTATTTCAAGCATCAGCCCAGGAGCATTCTGGCAACAGGAAGGTCAATAGGATGCAGAGGAAGACAGGAAGGTTATCCAAGGACTGAGAAGTGGTAAGGAGTTTTTTTAGATGGGGGGACTCCAAATGGTGGTATATTAGTCTCATTTTGGTTTACCAAAAAACCAGGAAGGCTGAAGAGGTTTTAGCAGGTATCTATTCATGTAACTCAGAACTCCGGACATCCCTGGGTACAGACATGGTGGGGGCTGGTGAGATTTGAGTGTGCCACCAGTGGCGGGGTGGGGGTGATACTGATGAGTCGGGTTTCCCTTTCCATTCTCTTTGATGTCAATCCTCCCAGCCTTAGTTTTTCCAGGACGTTCCATTAATATGTAAATTATCCAGGAAGAAAAATTCACTAATTATCTAAACAAACAGGAATTGAGTACCATGTGCCAGGCACTGTTCTAAGTGCCGGAGATTCAACACAGAGCAAAATACTCAAGATCTTTGCCTTCACGGAACATAAAGTCTGCAGATAGAGGGCTAAGTAAATTATTTTATCTAAAGGCAATAAAAATCATACACAGGGTAATGAGATGGAAAGTGACAGTGGGTACAGCGAGAGTGGTCAGGGTGACATTTGAATGGACACCTTGAATAATCAAAAGGAATGAGTCATGTGAAGTTGAGGGAGAGGTGCATGGCCAGGAAGACAATGAATGCAAAAGCCCTGAGGTGGGAATAAATATGGCCTGTGCAAGGAACAGCCGGAAGCCAGGATGGCTTTAGTGTGGTAGGTGGAGAGATACCAGATGAAAGTGGGGAGGTAGGCCAAAAGATACAGGAGCAAGGTCATGCAGGTCTTGGTAGGCCTGATAAGAATTTTAGATTTGGGCTTCCCTGGTGGCACAGTGGTTGAGAGTCCGCCTGCCGATGCAGGGGACGCGGGTTCGTGCCCCGGTCAGGGAAGATCCCACATGCCGCGGAGCGGCTGGGCCCGTGAGCCATGGCCGCTGAGCCTGCGAGTCCAGAGCCTGTGCTCCGCAACGGGAGAGGCCACAACAGTGAGAGGCCCACGTACAGCAAAAAATAAAAAATAAATTAAAAAATAAATTAAATAAAAAAGGACACTTTCTATTACTACCATAACTTGAAGACAAGAATCACTTATCACAAATAGGTGACCACAAATAAAACCAAAACAATGTTATTAAATTCTGGCTGCATGATGCCTCCTGCCCAAAGGCCTGCAGTTCAGACCGGCATTCTCTTTGTGCAGAGGAGATGTCAGCAGATTTAGGGAGGTATTAAAGACATCCAACACCAAACTGAGACTTTCTTCTTGGCGTAATCGGAAAGACTGGAATTAAAAGAAGAATAATTTTCTCACTATGTCATCTTGCATACCACTTATCCATACTTTTGGAAATACTGCCTTAGATCTTTCTTGGAAATCATAAAGTTTATTCCTTCTCAACTCCCTACACTAGTGAGTTTTATGAGAAGTAATTTTGGACTGTAGGAGACACTGTTAGTGCCTATCCAGATGGCCTCTGATGCTTTTTACCTGCTCTGTACACTCATCCCCCACTCAGCATACTTTGGTGCTAACAGCTCATGGCCACCATCTGCAGAGGAATATCCATGGGCGCTGGAGCCCCTTGGCCCTGAGAGGTGAAAGTGCCCGGGAGCTTTATAGCCACCTGTCCCTGTCCCTGTTCCTCTCCCCCCAACCCCACCCAGTCCACAGTCATTGAACAACAGGTGTGAGTACAAAAGTCCAGCTCCTTTGCGTCGTGCAGAACAAACCCTGAGGGGTAGTTATCCTCTAGAGGTCCCCTTGGGGTCAGGCTTAGCCTGGAACTTCACCTGAAGTCACACCCTTGCTTGATTTCTTCTCCTTCTCTGTCCTGCTTCCTCTACTCCCTCACCTGGTTTCTCCTGGGAATACCTTCTTAATCAATCACTTGTACCCAAATCCGTGGCTCATGATCTGCTTCTGGGAGAGCCCAACCTAAGGCCAACTCTGTGATAACACCCCAAACTGGGAGGCAGGGGCTCCATTAATCCAAAACACTTAACACTTACTAAGTTGGCGGGAACCCCAGCTTCACATTCTGTTTCAACCAGAAGGGTCCTAGGTATGGTCCAACCATCCCGCCATGCCTCTGAGCCCTTTGCTTTGCTCAGTGCTTCCCAGGCAGAGCGCCACAGAGGCGTACAGCTCACAATTGTCACATCTCACCTCTGCATCCCTGTTTTCCCACCTACCCGTGGATAGCAAAGTCTGTGCAAAGGTCACTAATGTTCCCTGCCTTTGGTCGTGTCAGGCTGCACCATTCGGAAACACCTGCAGAACTCCACAGAAACATCAGCAGCACGAGCTTCCTGGTGACTAAAGACTGCGACGTGAAGGTGAGTATGGCCTTCCAGGGGCCCTTTGAGTTCGACCTGTGTGACTGTTTGGTGCTAGGAGAGGGACGCACGTTTCCCAGAGGCCTGTGCTTGCTCATTTCTCTGCCTTCAACTGAGTTCAACTCTTCCCCTGCCTGGACAGCTTCCCGTGTGCCCACCACAGAACAGACTCAGTCCTGCCTGCTCTTCTGATGCCCGTCGTCCACCACTGCCCAGGCACTCAGCAGGGATGGGCTAAGAGCCATTTCCCCTTAGATGCCTGGACACCACTTCTGTGTCCCTGCAACACCCATGAGGGGATCTTCTTAAGCCCAGGTAGGCATTCAGACTCACAGGCCAGCCATAGCCCACACTTGGCACCTGGAGGCAATTAGAAGGGCATCACGCAACACAGCTTGCCAGCAGGGCAGCATCAAATCCTTCTCTCCAGCCGGAGACGCCACACCTGTCCCCACAATCCTCCAGGAGATATTCTCCTCATCCTAGGTGTGACAGAAAGAGGCTCCCCTCGGGTGGGTGCGGGGCCATCCAGGCTTAGAAGCCTCACGACTCACAGGAGTCAATATTCTTTCTTTTTTTTAGATTATTTATTTATTTATTTATTTATTTTCTTTACTTTTTTGGGTGCATCGGGTCTTAGTTGCGGCACATGGGATCTTCGTTGAGGCATGCGGGATCCTTTGCTGTGGCACATGGGCTCTTCCTTGTGGCACATAGGCTTCTCTAGTTGCGGTGTGTGGGCTGTCTAGTTGTGACACATGGGCTTTCTAGTTGAGGTGCAAAGGCTCAGTAGTTGTGGTGTGCCAGCTTATTTACCCCAGGGCATGTGGGATCTTAGTTCCCTGACAAGGGATTGAACCCACATCCCCTGCATTGGAAGGCGGATTCTTTACCACTGGACCACCAGGGAAGTCCCCCAGTAGCTCTTTATAGTCCCCATCCCCCCGACCTCTTGTCCATAAACAACTTACTAATCACCCATCATTTTAAAATCAGCAGCAATATTACTTAGGAGCATAGGTAACAGTCAGCGTTTGTCAGTTTCCCAGGGGAATAGAGCTAAAAGGTCCACTGAAATTCAGATTCTCCTATGGAAGAGAAAAGGCTTCTGTTAACTCGATGTCCACAGTTCCCAAGTGCTAAAGGAATATTTTCTCTGTCATCCACAGATAGCTTTCTCTGAATAACAGAAGACGGGGCTTTTCTGCCTTTCAGATGTCTTTCCCCGTAGCTGGTGTCATATAAGTGTTCACAAAGCACGGGCCTTCTCACACCTGACTGTAACATGTGCTATTCAGCCTTTCACCCCTGGTGGCTAGCGTGGAGCCAGATGTCAGAGGATGTCAGTGCTCACTGAACATGTGAATGAAAGGAGGAGGAGCCACCTAAGTGTCTAATCCTTTTTCTGACCTTGCCCCTACTTTTGGATCCCTGGCTGCGTTTAGGGCTGGCAGCCCTCTGCACACGGATGGTGCTGATGACAGATGTGCATGGACCAAGGAGAACGCACACTCCCATGACTTGTGCTGTGGCTTCTTTAAGAGCATGGCATTGACCGTGCAGGGTCAGTGGGGTAACAGGCTGCCTATAGGTTCAGATACAACAGAGAGGATACCCCTGCGTTGGTTTTTTGTGTGTTTTTTTGGTCTGCTTCCGAGAGAAAATGAGCCATCGGTGACTCCAGGCACCCCGTCCACACTCACTCAGTGGAGCTGAGTCGTCAACTGAGAAAGCCCTATATCTAACATAGTAACACTAGAACAACAACATACCAAGTCTTACAGGTGCTTTATAACCATCGCCTCAAGTAATCCTCATGCCTCATTTTATAGAGAAGAAACCTCTTTGTGTTTCTCTTGGTCGTTACACCATAATAAATTGAACCCAGGATGCCAGCCAGGAGAGTAGCCACAGAGCCAGAAGACACCACTGGAAATACATCCCAAAGGAAAAAAACCATCCCCTGAAAATCATGTGTAGCACCAACCCCTTCCCTCTATCCCCCACCCGAGATGGTGCTGTTTCTTTCTGTCTCTGAGTCATTATCTAGCTTGCAGGATTTGAGCTGAGAAAACACAGACTTCCATCAGCTGACCAACTAAAGGAAAAGAAGCAGAGAGAGTCAATTCTGCCGCATACATCTCACCTCAGAGACTGGAAAATGTGTTTAATAAATATGACATAAAAGCTGAAATATACAGGTATGTTTATGTTCTCGTGCAGATTCTAACTCAGATGAACGGGACGAGAAAGTCCAAGTCAAATGCCATTAGGGAGGAGCACCTTAACTCTGTTGAATGGAATTGGGTGGTAATCAGAAAATTCACCGTGAGGACTTCCCTGGTGGTCCAGTGGTTAGGACACTGCGCTTTCACTGCCATGGCCCAGGTTCAATCCCTGATTGGGGAACTGAGATCCCACAAGCTGCTCAGCACAGCCAAAAAGAAAATCCACTGTGTTTTCTGGAAATGGCTAGAGGGGCATGGGAAAAGGGAAACTTGTTACGGTTGTTCAGTTTCTTGGTTCTCTTTTAGCTTTGGAATCGCCCTCTGGGAAATCGCCACTGGGAAAATCCCATTTGAAGGTAACCAGTGTGAAAGTTGGCTCAGATGGTGCTGGGATTGGGTCGCCTTCCAAGAGACTAGAAATTCCCATCAGTGCTGTCCTGGGCGCTTTGTTCTTCAGTGTGGGCATTGCCTGCGCTTGTCACTGGGGTCATTGGAAGCTCCTGTTTCTTCAGTTCTCAAAGTCCCTGGTTCCATTGCCAGCCATCAGCATCCAGAGAGATGTGTGTGTGCCAGAGCAATTTTTAAGCTTCCCATCCTATCATTTCCATGCCAGGCTGTGATTCCAAGAAGATCTACCAGCTGGTGGCTGTGGACCGGCACCAGGAGCCAGTGGATAAAGATTGCCCTTCACAGTTGCAGGAGATCATTGATGATTGCTGTGCATATGAGCCCTCCAGGAGGCCCTGTGTTAAAGGTAGGGCTTTTTCTGGTCTAAAGAGCATGGGCCACATGTGTTACTTAACATTTGTGAAAGATTTTCCTTATGTATCACAACCAGGGGTTGTTTTGCCCTTCAGGGGACATTTGGCAATGTCTAAAGACATTTTTGGCTGTCACAACTCAGGGGAGGTGGGGTGGGGTGGACATGCCATTGGCATCTAGTGGATAGAAGCTTCTCAACATCCTACAAGGCACAGGACAGCCGCCTACAACCAAGATTATCCGGCCCAGATATCAATAGCACAGGAGTTCAGAAACCCAGCCCTAAGGGCATTGTTTAGTCTAAAGTTGGGTTGCGAAGGCAGATTACTGCAGCCTATATTCTTTCTCTCCCTTCCTTCTCTTTTCTCAACATCCTGGGGGTAATTTCCTCTACTCAGACTTTTTTTTTTTGCGGCACGCAGGCCTCTCACTGTTGTGGCCTCTCCCGTTGCGGAGCACAGGCTCCCGACGCGCAGGCTCAGCGGCCATGGCTCACGGGCCCAGCCGCTCCGTGGCATGTGGGATCTTCCCGGACCGGGGCACGAACCCACGTCCCCTGCATCGGCAGGCAGACTCTCAACCACTGTGCCACCAGGGAAGCCCTCTACTCAGACTTTTATTTCACCAGGTTATCAGCTGCTCCTCCATTTCTTTACACCATCTCCCTCCCTGGGAATGTCTCCCTCTCCCACTCTAGATCCAAATTTCTCAGACTTTCCACGAAGCTCCAGACAGAAGAGAACATGATTCACAGGCAGTAGCCCCGGATTGGGGAAATGTTTCCACTGAAGTTGCTACAGAGTTCAAAGATACAAAATAATGTTTTTCTTATCTTTATTGTGATATGTATCACAGGACAGTAGTGTATAAAATATATATGTGCAATTTTTTTTAAGTCAGAGGAAAAGAACATCACATATCCACCCCTGGTTAAAGACTAGAACATTGCTACAAACTCAGAAACCACGTATGAGTCCCTTGTTTTCACATTCCTCTCCTGGAGTAGGACAGTGGCTACTCCAATATTTGTTGACCGAATGAACTAGAAAATGAATGAATGAAGGTACTGCTAATGGTAGAGGGAAATTCATGGCTTTCCCCAGAGCCTGGGGATGAGGCTTACCACAAGTGTAAACTTTCTTTGGCATATTTTAACCTTGACAGTTCTTTCAAATTTTTCATTTAAATTATACGTTCAGGTCCATAAAAGTAGTTACTATCATGTAGTTTAGGGGAACCCATTAGTTATGTCTTTTGGTGGAGAAAAAAAAAGACATCCATCTAAACAACTCTTCTATGAAGTGGCGCTTAGTGCATTTTTTTTTCAGTCTTTTTACAAATGGGCCAACGGGGGGTTGGTGTTTAAGTAATCACCCATAAAGTTGTAAATGGGAATTTCACCCCTAAAATGAAATACAGCCAATACCTTTCTCCTCTAACTATATAAAACTTTTGGAAGTTGGAGACAAGACTATAACCTTCTGGCTTGTGTGTTTATTCTTTCTCTTCTAATTAGTAAACATGGCCATTAGGTGGATCATGAATGAATATACTCTCAGAACCTTTTAGAAACATTCTGTATATTTTTCACTAAGCAGCCCTCTGTGTTGTCCAGATTTTTTTGCCATGTGATATTACCTATTAATTTTTTTTTAATTTTCAAAGAATCACTCAGTGTTTGATGATGTGCCTATGTATTCATTGACAAGGAAAGCAATTCAAGATATATTTTGAGATTAAAACACAATTCCATCTATACCTAAATATACACATTTAGATAGATGACGATTTTAAACAAAGTAACTAATGACTTCTCTGGAGACAATTTTTCTTTTTTGCTTCTATGTATTGTCTAAATTTTCTGCATTGGACATGCAGTTACTTATATAACAGTGAGACTCACTCAAAATGTTTTTCATTCTATGCCATAATATATGTATTTGTTTACAAAATAACATTCCTTTTCCTCATATTAACCTTGCTATAGCTCAGTAGAAGCTCCCTTGGGGCAGGAAAAGGAAAAAAAAAAACTACAAATGCTAATGTTCACTTTAGTGACAGGTTTGGAGGAGGAGAATATTGAAAAGTCAATTATTTGGATAATCCAAGGCTTTCAGTTGTTTACACTCTCCTCTGCTACTAGTTCCACTCAGAATTGGAAGCTGAGCAAATGAAATTCGGCAGTGTGCAGTCTGTGCCTGCGGTTTAGATTTTTAGGTCTTCCTCCTAAAGGTGAGATTTCGTCTTTCAGGGAAATGCTTGAAAAATGTTTGCTGTCAAGTGATGTGACGGTAGTTTAGTAGCAGGCAGTTTGTTGCAATGGTTTGGGATTGAAGAGACCGCGTAGGTAAGTTCTTTCGCATGAGCTCTTCAACCCACTGGAGGATATACAATATATGAACAGGATTGTCCCACTCCTCTTTACCGGCTCCGGGATACTGCGGGCAACATTTTGAAATTATTGGATTAGCTACCAGCCTTTGGATAAAGACATCTCCTTCACCAAAGACTTAGGGAGAAATAGCATAAGGCACAGTTTTAATATTTTCATCTTTCCAAAATGGACCAAGAAATCTTTCTCTTGCCACTTCCTCTCGCCACAAAATTCAAATAAAGAGCGGTAAAACCCTTCTTCCGCTTTTCTCTTTGGGCGAGAGTTGACGGACGTAGGTTTCTACCAATTGTACGAGGCCTTCTCGAGCGTGGTCCCGCCTAGTCCGTTTACGAAGGATCAGCCAATGAGAGCACCGCTGTTTCAGCCAGTGGCGACCAAAGAAAGAAGAAGAGAGGGTATTGGCCGCCGACTGGGACTGCTGCCCAATGGGAGCAGGCCGAGGCCGCAACACAGGCTGGCGGATTGAGCTGCACAACCGGAAGTGGTTGTTGGCGCCAGTCCGGCGAGAGTTCTTCGAAGGAGACTGCAGCTGCTCCGGGGGTCTCGCGAGTCTGACCGCGTCCTTTCGGTTTCAGGTGAGGTGGGCGTTTGCCTCTTCCCAGACCTTGGGCGTCTGGCTCCGGGATGACTTCTCGGGCTGGGTCCATGGACGCTGGGTCCATGGACTCCGGGCCCCGGGACGCCCCAAGATGGGCTGCGGGCCGGCCTGGAACCCGGCTGTCTGAGGAAGTTCGGCCGCTCCGGACGGCCCCAACTGTCGGGGCTGAGTCTCCCGAATCCCCGCTCTTTTGGGGTTGCTGGTGAGGATGGGGGCGGGGAAGGCAGGAACATCGGGGATCCCGGAAGGAGCCGACTTGGCCGCGGGGCCGGAGTCACAGGTACCCGGTTTGCTCTCCAGGCAGCCGAGCCTCAGACTCATCGTCTGCAAATAACTGCCGTCCCGTGGAGCGCCCTCTACTTGCATCACTTTCAAGTTGAACGAAAGACCTATTGTTCTGTCCAACTTTATCTCACAGCAACACTGTGACGTAAACACTTTTATTATCCCCATTTTACAGAGGAGCAAGTCGAATAGGGAACCTCCTAAGGTCCCAGAGGTAGGATGTGACAGAGCAGGGATTTGAACCCAGGTCGGCCCGACTCTCCGCCGGCGCCTCTTATTCTTTTAACTGGGAGCCATCATCCCGACTGGAGCGGACATTGGTTGAAATCTGAGTGACAAAGCTTGGGAAGATTACGGGAGGTCTAGAACCAGGCTGCTCACGGCCTGGGGCCGGGGGGGCGGCGGGGGGACGGAAGCCGACGCACCGCTGCTCAGCCCCAGGCCTGGAGGGATTTGTGTTTCCCCACGTTGATTGGGAAGCTTTGCTCCAGTATGGCGCTGGTTAGAGAACTTTCTGCCGGGATGAACATGTTCTATATCTCTCGTATCTCTGTGTCAATATCGGGCGCTAATATGTTCTTAGTTGTTGGGGGATTTTTGGTTGGTTTTGTGTTTTTAGGTGGATGGTGGGTAATTCAGTAGATATTTAGCATCTGTTCTGTACTTCTTGCTGTGTAGGATATACCGATGAATCAGGTTTGGATTCGGCTCTGGGCCTTTCACGTCTCATCAGAACTGGTTGTTCTCTAATCAGAGCTGGCATATGATGGGAAGAAATTTCACTTTTTAATATTTAACCATACTGAGAAGTGCACAGAATAATTTTTAAAAGACCCGTGCATTCACCACCCAGGTCTAACAAATCTTGGCTTTGACTTTTTGATAGAATTCTTTTTTTTTTTTCCTTAAAAAAAAAAATTCTGTATTCAAAACCTCATGTGTACCTCTGCACCCTTCCTCTCCTGAATTTGGTATTTTTCATGACTGGGCTTGTTTTATACTATCTTATATCTATAAGTCCATATAGTAGTGTGGTTTTGCATATTTTGTAAGTGTCCTAAAATTGGAATTAATAATGGAGGTTTTTCTGTAACTGATAAAATTTTTGAGGAAATTTACCATGTTGGGGTTCTTAGAAGAGAGTGTATGGTTACATCTTGACCAGAGGTTTTGCTTCACTTTCTTCTCCATTTTGAGTTCTCTCATTCTTGTACTTCAGTTAATCAAGTATTCTAGCTTGAGCTTTTAATATTATTATTTTTTAACTGTCTTTTGTTTTCTGAAAGAGTTACTCAGGTTTATCTTCCAGTCCTTCTATTAAAGCATTTATTTTGGCTGTAAATTTTCTTTTTTAAGAGCTCTTTCTTGTTTTCTGATTTGATCTTTTTTTCCTTGGCATTCTTTTAAGTTTGGATTTGTTTATTTATTTACTTACTTCTGTTTCTTGCATTGTATTCCTTGCTTTTCTCCGAGTTTCTGCTCTTTGTCTGCTTTGGTCTCTTTCTCTCATGTTGGAGGCTTTTCTTGAATGTCAGTTGTTCTTTGGCTATTTGTTCATTTTGAGGAGAGACCCCCAGAAAACTGATTGGAAGCTCTTTATGAATGACTGAACCTTACCAACCAATGGACTTTTACTGTTAGATGTATGGGCAGAGATCCAGCCATTTTCTTGAGAGTCAGAGCTGTCAGTATTTATAGATCTTTCCTCTTGAGCTGGTTTTCTCTAGGCAACAATCCTGTAATTTCCTGCCTTGAGGCATAGAGAATGTATGTAAACCAGAATATTGCGTTCTGGATTTGTGCAGCTGGGGAGAAGGGTTGGAAGTGTCTCACACTTGTGAAAGTTTGTAGACTTTCACTTAACTCTTTGTTTTCACTGCTGGTCTTAAGTCTGTCTGGTTCAAACCTCCAGTTGTCTGCAGCATAGGGGGAGGGGTTTTTTGATTGTTTGCCTGAGGGACAGAGTAACTACTTTCACAGGCTTTCCATCTCCGTCTTTCAATGCTATCTTCTTTGGTACATGGTTTTTACAGTCCCCTCAGTGGAAATTAGCTTGCTTCTCAACAGCACACAGTCCTACCAGTTATCAGTCCAAAAAACTGATTTGTGTGTCTCATACTCTCTTTGCCTTGTACTTGTGGATCCACTGCTTTCAGTAGTTCAGTCCTTATTTTATCGATCGATTTATTTATTTATTTATTTATTTATTTATTTATGGCTGCGTTGAGTCTTCATTCCTGTGCGTGGGCTTTTCTCTAGCTGCAGCGAGCGGGGTCTACTCTTGGTTGTGGTGTGCGCGCTTCTCATCGTGGTGGCTTCTCTTGTTGCCGAGCACAGGCTCTAGGCACGCAAGCTTCAGTAGTTGCGGCATGTGAGCCCTAGAGTGCATGGGCTTCAGTAGTTGCAGCACACAGGCTTCAGTACTTGTGGCTTGCGGCCTCTAGAGCACAGAATCAGTAGTTGTGGCACATGGGCTTATTTGCTCTGCAGCATGTGGGATCTTCCTGGACCAGGGATCGAACCTGTGTCTCCTGCATTAGCAGGCATATTCTTAACCACTGTGCCACCAGGGAAGTCCCTAGATCTATTTTAAAGGTTAGTGCTGTGATCACATGACTTCATGTTTTCAAAAGGCAAACAGGAAAACTGGTTATAAGTACTTATTATGGGAAAAAAAAGTCGAACAAAATCATCTCTTTAAGTTTCTCAGTTTTGCCAAGAATGATCTTAAACAGAAATATTAAAGAACAGATATGATTAGATAAAACATGTCTTATAGCTGATATATTTTACTAATACTTACAAATATTGTTTCTTCAGTGATGGCTCATGAAGCAATGAAATATGATCTTCAGGTGCAGTTAGATCATGGTGCTGCACAGCAGCCTGCTCCTCCTGAAGTGGTCAGCGGCCAAGGTGGACCACCCCTGCTCCAGCCTTCTCATACTGAGGTGGTCAGCAGCCAGGAAGGACCACCCCTGTTTGAGCCTGCACCTGCTGCAGTGGTCAGCAGCCAAGGGGGACCAGCCCTGCTCCAGCCCCCTCCTGATGAAGTGGTCAGCAGCCAAGAGGGACTGCCCCGGCTTCAGGCTGCTCCACAGGTATCCATTGATATGACAGAGGAGCTCTCAGGAGAAGAGACTGTGGAGAACATCAATCCAGGAGTTTCAGAGGAGAGTAGGCAGGAATCTGGTGCTAACCACACTGCCCAAGTATCTTCATTGGATCCAGTGAACAGCTTCATCAGTGGGCTGCAGAGACTTCATGGCATGCTGGAATTCCTGAGACCAACTTCGGACCACAGGGTGGGGCCAGTGAGAGCTAGGAGGAGGAGTTCTGCTTCACAGAGGGCAAGAGCTGGAGGGTCTCACAGGACAAACAGTGCCAGGTAAATATATGTATAAACAGTAGGATTAGTGCCAGATTGGGAATTACGAACCTTAGGCCCTGATCGTAGCCCCAGTGCTGCCAAGAATTGGCGTTGTGACTTGGCAAGTCAGGTGACCTTTCTGAACCCCCGTTACCTCATAAGTCAGATGAAAATAAAAGTGCTTGCCTTATTTACTTCACAAAGTAATGGAGGGGACAAGTTACACTGATATGTTTTGAAAACTCAGTGGTAGTTTGTTGGCAGCGGTTTCTGTAGAGGCTGGCTTTTCTTCAGATCGTTTGTCTCTTGTACATCAAAAAAATATTTAACTTGCAAGGCCACTCCACTCACCCATGTTTCATTGTTCTCCACTTAGTGGTGCAGTAGATTTTGGAAGATGGGCAGGCTGGATTTAGAGAAGCCTTGTGAAAAGTAGAGTGTGAATTAATTTAGAGCTTATCTGACTAAGTGAGAAACATTCTAGCCCTCTTCACCTGATACTGTGTTGTAGAGTTAAAAATAATTTTCTTCCATAGGTTTTGGTTTGAATTTGCCTCTTGAAGGGCTTAGCCGTCAGATCTTGACAGAGTTATTATGAAGAACAACAATTATCTATGCCTTACCTGTTTTTTCACTTCCTCCAGCTTTTTTTGAAATACTTTGTTTCACATTTGGGCTTCTAAGTATCTTCATAATGTTGAGATTGAATTCAACCTTTTCATTTTAAATATGAAGGAAACTTGGACCCTGAGAGAGTGGTTTGTTCAGGGTCTCATAGCGACAGCACTGAGGAGGTTAGAGCTGGTGTTGGAACTTGAATCTGACTGTTGTCAACAAAAACAGATAGAGGAAGCTTCAGTCAGACCCATTTGTTTTCTAACACTGTGAAAATAATGAGGTGACAATAAAAAGTGGTAGCTGGGCCATCTAATACCTATGTTTTACAAATGAGGAAGATGATGGGGTGATTTGTGATTTGACTGGGATAACTGGAACTGGACTGTGCCTTCTGATTCTGGATTTCAGCATCCTTTTCCATGGATCCTGCTGATTACTGTATCAGGACCTGCTATTACTGTGGCTTCAGTCTCTGTAATGCCTGGTCACTGCTGGATGTGATCCATCAAGGGTGAGAGGTGCCTAGTTCTGTGTTGACAAGAGTTGCAAATGTATGCTACTCTGTTATTTTAAGATGCCGTTTACTCGGATTTTGAAAGCAAAGTAGGATTTCATACATTTGTGTCATAGGTGAAAGTACCTTGTAGTGCAATTTGGGGTCCCTGTTGAAGTAAGGGGGCTGAGAGTTGAGAGTGGTGTCCCCAAGAACTGTCAAGAGGCCTCTTGCAGTAGTCCTCACGCTTGGTTGTTCATCCACTCATGAGCAGGCGGGGGTGGAGATTGCTCTTGGTCGGGAACTTTTGTGTTAACCAGTTCACAGGAGAGTGACACTTATAAACCAGATGCCAATTTACAGAGAAAATTAGAAACACCACAGAGACCAAATTCTCTTGTTGGCATGGTCAGCATGATTCACCTAGGGGATGCTGCCACACTGAAGCCAGACTCTAATCAGAAAATAGCTTGATGTGCGTAGAATCTCTGCTCAGGGACTGAGCTACAGAATTTAGATGTTAAATGATGTCAGTTAAGCTATTTGACTGACGGTCATATGTTTGTCTCCACAAAGAGAATAAACCTTAAAGGCAAGGAATTATGCAGTTCAGTGGAGAGAACATGGATTCTGGAGCCAGATAAATGTGGCGTTAAAATTTTTTTTCCTTTAAATTGTGTTGTAAACAAATTCCACACTAAATTCACATAAAAGTCTGAGTTTTTCCAGGACTTATTGCTTATACCTTCTGAATTTCTTGAGGTGAATTTCTCATTATGGTGTTTGACATTACTCACCCGACAGACCATTCCTGGGCCAGGTGCTGAGAGCCTGGGCCAAGGTGAGCAGCTTTTGCCTCAGACTCCACCAAAAAGCCAAAATTGGGGAAACCTGCATAGTGGGATATTTTTCCCAACTACTTCTCAGCCAAGGTCACAAACTCCTTTCCTGTTTCTTTGTTTGAGGCTGCTTGATTCTGACAGCCAGCATCATCACCTATTCATCAAATATTTGTAACACTCCACTATGTGAGAGACTGAACTTTTGCCTTGAAGATACGTTGGTGAACAGGACAGATCAGGGTACTGTTTCTCTTGGAGCTTATGGAATCTAGGACTATAGAGGGTAAGCAAGGGGCAAGAACTTACTATACTGTTATTTAATTCAGAGATGATAAGTGCGGGAAAAAAGGAGAATTTCTTGGGTCTAAGACTGTACTCCTAGCACTGCCTCCCAGTTGCTCTTCATAGTTCGTCTTTTATATGTCCCCGCCTGACCTTGGAAATGCCTCTTTTGCTATGTAAAAGCAATATTAATGAGTGATTTTTTAAAAAATAGTCAATCACTTAATTTTTTACTGGTTTCTATGCAGAATGCTATTGATATGCACGTAATAGCCTAACTTTATTATGTATTTCATTTGGTTAAAATGTTCTTAGGAAATACTGTTCTTATATTCTTATTCTCATGAGTAGCTATAGCTGCTGTTCATGCACGGTTCCTAAAATAAGTTTGTAAACTTGGTTAGCATGTTTTTTTGAAAAGGAAACCTGAGTGACATCAGTGAAAACGGCAGAGTAAGGACCCCAGAAAATTCTCTCCATAAAATCATTGAAACAGGGCTTCCCTGGTGGCGCAGTGGTTGGGAGTCTGCCTGTCAATGCAGGGGACATGGATTCGAGCCCTGGTCTGGGAAGATCCCACATGCCATGGAGCAACTAAGCCCGTGTGCCACAGCTACTGAGCCTGCACGTCTGGAGCCTGTGCTCCGCAACAGGAGAGGCCGCGACAGTGAGAGGCCCGTGCACCGCGATGAAGAGTGGCCCCCGCTCGCTGCAACTGGAGAAAGAAAGCCCTCGCACAGAAACGAAGACCCGACACAGCCATAAATAAATAAACAAATTTATTTTTTTAAAAAATAATTGAAACAACTGGCAAAATTTATCAAAATCAACTTTTCAGTACTCTGGAAATTAACCAAATACTTGTAGCAATTCAGTGAGTGATTCTCAAACCAGCTGAATCTCAGTAAGAACTGTAAGCTTTGTGGCATTCCCTATTCCCATCCCCTTCTTCAGCTTCATAGTAGTCTTTTTTTTTAAAAAAAATATTTATTTATTTATTTGGCTGCGTTGGGTCTTAGTTGCAGCATGTGGGATCTTTCATTGTGGCACGCGGACTTCGTTGCCCCACGGCATGTGGGATCTTAGTTCCCCGACCAGGGATCGAACCCATGCTCCCTGCATTAGAAGGCTGATTCTTAACCACTACTATCGAGGGACTTACTATGAAGTCCCTCCATAGTAGTCTTGAAAACTAAATGCCTGCAATCACAGTGAAAAGGCAGCAGTCTGGAAGCAACTAGAGAGAGTAGAATGGAATTGGAGGTCCTTCAAAGCCTCATCCCCAGAGAATTCTCTTCCTTTGACCTGTTTGTTGGTTTCCTGGAAGATCCCACTTGAAAGGCAATCCCTGGCTTGTCCAGTTCGAAAATTCTAAAGCCTTTTCCCCAGGGTCTGCCTGTGGCAGTGGATGACCATTGGGGCAAACATTAGACTAACCAAAAAGCTTAAAAGGAAAAGGTGGAGAATGAGATCTTCCTATGGGGTTTTGAAAAGTTCTGACATATTCCTGGGAATCTAGAAGGCCACATACATGCCCCTGGGCCCACAATCAGGAAAGACCTAGGAAGGCACTAAGCTCTCAACTCTGGCTGACTTTGAGGCTCTGCATAAGCAGGAAATGAAGGCTGAGGCAGAATTGTCACCTGCCTGGCTGATTATTGATGATGTGTCCCAACACACACATCAAGTCTCTCACCAAAGACTGGGAGGTGTACTGATTCCAAGTGTTTAAGGAAATCTCTATCTAGTCATGAACTGAACACTAAGCTAACCAAACAGAAACTTCAGTGGCCACACACAACAAAGAATGCAAACTTTATAGAATTAACTTCAGAAAAGTCACTAAACCAATAGTAACAACTATAAGAAATAGCAACAACAACAAACCCTGGAAATGGGTGAAATCTCATTTCCGGAGTTACCACATTATATTATTTGAAACGTCCAGTTTTCAAGAAAAAATAAGATATGTAAAGAAAGTATAACCAAAACACAGGAAGAAAAAATAGAAACTGTACATGAAGAAGCCAAGATGTTGGACTTACTAGACCAACTTTAAATCTGCTATTTAAATATATTCAAAGAACTAAAGCAAAGTATAAAACAACAAAATAGACAATATCAATAAAGAGACTGAAGTTATAAAAATGTACAAAATAGAAATACTGGAGTTGACACAGTAAATGGAAAAAAATCACTAGAGAGCTCAACAGCAGGTTTGAGCAGGCAAAAGAGAGAACTTTTGTCCTTCTTTGACATCTTTGACTTGAAAAGTGGCTCAAAATAAGAGATGAGACAATGATGACCATAGCCAGGCTTCATACCTTCAAAAGACCTTGGTCTTAGTAGCTGCAGAAGCAGAATCCCATGAGGCCATATTTGATCAATAGGGCCCTTTTAGGGCTTCCCTGGTGGCACAGTGGTTGAGAGTCCGCCTGCTGATGCAGGGGACACGGGTTCGTGCCCCGGTCCGGGAGGATCCCATATGCCACGGATCGGCTGGGCCCGTGAGCCATGGCCGCTGGGCCTGTGCATCCGGAGCCTGTGCTCCGCAATGGGAGAGGCCACGGCAGTGAGAGGCTGGCGTACCAAAAAAAAAAATGGGGCCCTTTTTCATCTTGCCCACTCTCTTTTCAGCCCCCTAATATCAGCAGACAAATTGCTGAGTCAGCCCTCCCTCCCTCCCTCCCTTTCTTTATATTAATGAGTCATGTCTTTAAAAGATATTGACAAAAGAAATGCCAGTAAAGTAGGATTAGCTTTTAGCAGAGGGGTCAGGCTTCAGTGTGGGCTAATGGAATACTTGAGTGGAAAGAGCATGTCTAGTCCAGTCAGCACCTGCCTGAATCTCTATTCCTACTTCAGCGTTCAAAGGCAGCATTTAATGGCCTGGTGATGCATTAAAATGACTAGGATTTACCTCCAAATTACTGTGGATTATTCTTGTGATGATGGTACATTGTACAAGAATTCTGTTGTCTTTCTGCATATATAGGTTGAGATCACCGCTGGATGCTTACTTTCAAGTGAGCAGGACGCAGCCTCATTCGCCAGCCACCTCTTATGGTTCAGAGACTAGGAATCCTGTCTCTGAAGACTTGCAGCTATCAGGTAGTTCTGACAGTGACAGCTCCACAGAGTATGAAGAGGGAGTTGTCCAGTCAGAGGAACCTAGAGCTGTTGTTTTAGAAGGTGAGTGTTTTATCCAGATTTGATCCACAAGGTCAACATCTGGAAAGCTTAGACTCCAGAAGGCTAGAAACTCTAGACTAGTGTTTTAATACTTTGCCTTTTCACCCCAAATGTCATAGATTAATGCTTTATAGTACAGAGCTTTCACTGGCCATAACTATATAGAGAGGATTTGATCTGGCTTGCAATTTAATGTGATTTGTGACCCATTGAGTTGGTCACTTTATAATGGCATTTTACATTCCCTTTCGTTTTCTTAGACATTTGAGAAGGAAGTAGATTATTTAAAAGAAAAGCTTTGTAAATTCAGCACCCTATCTAGTCCGGTACTTTTTAAGTCCTAGTGTAATGTTACGTGTTGTGCAAGTGGAAGTTTATTTAACAGTAGATGCTCAGAGACCCTTTAAGCATATGCTTGTATTAAAAAACTCTCTGGGGACTTCCCTGGTGGCACAGTGAATAAGAATCCGCCTGCCAATGCAGGGGACACGGATTTGATCCCTGGTCTGGGAGGATCCCACGTACTGCGGAGCAACTAAGCCCACGAGCCACAACTACTGAAGCTCACACGCCTAGAGCCCATGCTCCGCAACAAGGAAAGCCACCACAAGGAGAAGCCTGTGCACCACAATGAAGAGTAGCCCCCAGTCACCACAACTAGAGAAAGCCCGTGCACAGCAACAAAGACCCAACGCAGCCAAAAATAAATAAAATTAAATCTTTACCCAGAAAAAAAACAAAAACCAAAAAACCTATCTGATACCCTACACTGTGGTCTTCTCACACTAAAGGGGACCAAGGCTTGGAGAAATGGCTTTCCAGGTCTGTGATAGGAAATATACAAGATGGGCCTAGGGCATTTTATTGTGCTGGAAAGCAAGGAAGCCGTCTGAGTCTTACACAGTTAATCAGTAGGCACAGGTGCAACCTTGAAAGAGATCCTACTGGCCTAAGTTGGGACAGTTTGAGCATTAAAAAGAATAATGAATGTATTCTTAGATTACAGATTGAAATACATCAAATCTGTGTGAATCTATAAATTCATAATTGTGCACTTTTTTTAAAAAAAAAAAAACCTCACTTATCACCATAATAAGTTATTAGAGCCCTAACTCATTGCTCTGAAAACTGTTGAATAGAGGATTAAGCATTTATCCTGCCTTTCCTATATGAACTGTATCCAGAAAACCAAATAGTTGATGGAGAAGGTCTTTTAAGTGTTTGTTTGTTTGTTTTTTGTTTTTGTTTTTGTTTTTCGATATGCGGGCCTCTCACTGTTGTGGCCTCTCCCGTTGCGGAGCACAGGCTCCGGACGCGCAGGCTCAGCGGCCATGGCTTATGGGCCCAGCCGCTCCGCGGCATGTGGGATCTTCCTGGACTGGGGCACGAACCTGTGTCCCCTGCATCGGCAGGTGGACTCTCAACCACTGCGCCACCAGGGAAGCCCTGTTTGTTTGTTTTTAAGACTTTTTTTTTTTTAGAGTAGTTTATGGTTCACAACAAAGCTGAAAAGAAGCTAGAGAGATCTCCCATATGCATCTGCCCCCCTCCCTCCCCCACACATACATGCACTGCCTCTCCATTATTGGCATCATTCACCAGAATGGTGCGTTAGTTACACACTGTAATCACTCGAAGTCTTTGGTTTACCTTGGGGTTTACTGTTGGTGTTGCACATTCTATAAGTTTGGACAAATGTATAATGACATACATCCATCATTATAATATCATATACAGTATTTTCAGTGCCCTAAACATTCTCTATGCTCTGCCTATTCTTCCCTTCCACCCACCCCCTAAGAAGTTTTTTTTAATAGAAAAATTCCAGCTAGTAATTGTACCATGAATGATAATAGGGGGGGAAATTATCATTTTGTGACTCCTAATGCATTGATGTATCTAGTCAAAGATCATCAGTGACTCTTCAAACCATTAGATTGGAAGGTTGGTGGGAGTCTTTTTAATAGAGGGACCAGGCTGACACCACCTGAACCCACTGATCAATCTTAGCATTTCAGAAAGTGAAACCACCAGATTTTATGTGCCTCTTGATGTGCTGCAATCAGAAATGTCCAGGGCTTCCCTGGTGGCGCAGTGGTTAACAATCCACCTGCCAGTGCAGGGGACACGGGTTCAATCCCTGGTCCAGGAAGATTCCACATGCCGTGGAGCAACTAGGCCCGTGAGCCACAGCTACTGAGCCTGCGCATGTGGAGCCTGTGCCCCGCAACAAGAGAGGCCATGATAGTGAAAGGCCCGCGCACTGTGATGAAGAGTGACCCTCGCACCACGATGAAGAGTGGCCCCCACTTGCCGCAACTAGAGAAAGCCCTCGCACGAAACAAAGACCCAACACAGCCAAAAAAAAAAAGACATCATTAAAAGAGTAAGATGGCAACCCACTGACTAGAGAAAACATTCATAATACATATATCCAGAAAAGGGCTTATATCTAGAATACATAAATAACTTCTACAACCTTATAGAAAAATGGGCCGAAGATTTGCAAAGGTATTTCCAAAACAAGATAGCTAAATGTCCAATAAATATATACAGAGATTTGATTAGTCATCAGGGAAATACAGATTAAAACCACAGTGTGGTAACTGATATGCACCCACCGCAACAGCTAAAATTTAAAAGACTGACAATATCAAGTATTGGGAAGGATATAAAGCAACCAGACCTCTCATAGAGTACTGGTGGGAGTGTAAATTTTTTTTTTTAATTCTGCTTGTAAGAGGTTCACTTTATTTATTTTTTTATTGAAGCATAGTTGATTTACAATGTTGTGTTAGTTTCTGCTGTACAGCAAAGAGATTCAGTTATACATATATATATGTATATTCTTTTTTTATATATTCTTTTCCATTATGGTTTATCATAGGATATTTATTTATCTATTTATTTATTTTTGGCTGTGTTGGGTCTTTGTTGCTGCACGTGGGCTTTCTCTTGTTGCGGTGCCTGGGCTTCTCGTTGCGGTGGCTTCTCGTTGCTGAGAATGGGCTCTAGGCGTGCGGGCTTCAGTAGTTGTGGCACGTGGGCTTAGTTGCTCCGTGGTATGTGGGATCCTTCCAGACCAGGGATTGAACCCATGTCCCCTGCATTGGTAGGCGGATCCTTAACCACTGCACCACCAGGGAGGTCCCTCTTCTGCCCTTTTTTTTTTCTTTGCATTTTTGAGTGTTTTATTTATATCAAATTGGATAAAATGTGTGTATTTCTCAGACAGAAAAGACATGTCGAGGTAGAAATGTACCTTTCAACTATTCATGGGTACACAAGTACACTGGGGAGATTGTAAAAGTGCAGATTGTGATTCAGTAGGTCCGGTAGGCCTGAGTTCTATTTTTTTGGGGGGGAGGGGGTTGAGTAATTTTTATTTAAAATTTTTATTTCCTTGTATCTTTTTTTTATTTTTACTTCTTTATTAGAGTATAATTGCTTTACAATGGTGTGTTAGTTTTTGCTTTATAACAAAGTGAATCAGTTATACATATACATATGTTCCCATATCTCTTCCCTCTTGTGTCTCCCTCCCTCCCACCCTCCCTATCCCACCCCTCCACGCGGTCACAAAGCACCGAGCTGATCTCCCTGTGCTATGTGGCTGCTTCCCACTAGCTATCTACCTTACATTTGGTAGTGTTTATATGTCCATGCCTCTCTCTCGCTTTGTCACAGCTTACCCTTCCCCCTCCCCATATCCTCAAGTCCATTCTCTAGTAGGTCTGTGTCTTTATTCCTGTCTTACCCCTAGGTTCTTCGTGACATTTTTTTTTCCCCTTAAATTCCATATATATGTGTTAGCATACGGTATTTGTCTTTCTCTTTCTGACTTACTCTGCCCATTTTTTGATTGGGTTGTTTTTTTGTTGTTGAGTTGTATGAGCTGTTTGTGTATTTTGGAAATTAAGCCCATGTCAGTCGTATCTTTTGCAGATATTTTCTCCCATTCTGTAGGTTGTCTTTTCATTTTGCTTATGGTTTCCTTTGCTGTACAAAAGCTTGTAAGTTTGATTGGGTCCCATTTATTTAGTTTTGTTTTTATTTCTATTGCTTTGGGAGACTGACCTAAGAAAACATTGGTATGATTTGTTTTGCCTATGATCTCTTCTTAGGAGTTTTATGGTGTCATGTTTTATCTTTAAGTCTTTGAGCCATTTTGAATTTATTTTAGTGTATGGTGAGAAGGTGTGTTCTAACTTCATTTATTTACATATGGCTGTCCAACTTTCCCAACACCACTTGCTAAAGAGACTGTCTTTTTCCCATTGTATATTCTTGCCTCCTTTGTTGAAGATTAATTGACTGTAGGTGTGTGGGTTTATTTGTGGGCTCTATTTTCTGTTCCATTGATCCATATGTCTGTTTTTGTGCCAATACCATGCTGTTTTGATTACTGTAGCTTTGTGGTATTGTCTGAAGTCTGGGAGGGTTATGCCTCCTGCTTCATTCTTTTTTTTCAGGATTGCTTTGGCAATTCTGGGTCTTTTATGGTTCCATATAAATTTTAGGATTATTTGTTCTAGTGCTGTGAAAAATGTCATGGGTAATTTGATAGGGATTGCATTAAATCTGTAGGCTGCTTTGGGTAGTATGGCCATTTTAGCAGTATTAATTCTTCCAGTCCAAGAGCATGGGATATCTTTCCATTTCTTTGAATCATCTTCAGTTTCCTTTATTAATGTTTTATAGTTCTCAGTGAATAAGTCTTTTTCCTCCTTAGTCAGGTTTATTTCTAAATATTTTATTTTGGGGGGTGTGGTTTTTTTCTTTCTTCTTTTTTGGCCACACAGCATGCGGGATCTTAGTTCCCTGACCGGGGATTGAACTCATGCCCCATGCAGTGGAAGTGCGGAGTCTTAACCATTGGACTGCCAGGGAAGTCCCTTGCGGGTGTGATTTTTAAAAGGTATTGTATTTTTACGTCCCCTTTCTGATACTTCATTGTTAGTGTAAAATGCAACTGATTTCTGTATGTTAATCTTGTATCCTGCTACCTTGCTGAATTCCTTTATCAGTTCTAGTAGTTTTTGTGTGGAGTCCTTAAGATTTTATATATATAGTATCATATTATGTGCATATAATGACAGTTTTACCTCTTCCCTTCCAATTTGGATACCTTTTATTTCTTTTTCTTGTCTGATTGCTGTGGCTAGGACTTCCAGTACTATGTTGAATAGAAGTGGTGAGAGTGGGCATCCTTGTCTTGTTCCAGATTTTAGCAGGAATGCTTTCAGCTTTTCACCATTGAGTATTATATTGTCTGTGAGTTTGTCATAAACAGACATGTTTATGACAAAAAACATGTTCTTGTTTTTTGAGGAAGGCATGTATCGCTTGAACTTCTCTGTAAGAACTGCTTTTGCTGCATCCCATAGATTTTGTATGGTTGTGTTTTCATTGTCATTTGTCTCAAGGTATTTTTTAATTTCCTGTTTGATTTCATCATTGACCCATTGGTTTTTTAGTAGCATGTTGTTTAGTTTCCATGTAATCGTTTTTTTCTCATTTCTTTTTCTGTGGTTGATTTCTAGTTTCATGCTGTCGTGGTCACAAAAGATGCTTGAGATAATTTCTAAAAATATCAATTAAGTCTAACAGTTCTGTTGTATCATTTAGGATCTCTGTTTGCTGTATTGATTTTCAGTCTAGAAGATCCGTCCATTGATGTGAGTGGGGTGTTAAAGTCTCCTACTATTATTGTATTCCTGTCAGTCTCTCCCTTTATGTCTGTTAATTGTGTTTTATGTATTTTGATGCTTCTATATTAGGTGCATATATGTTGATGAGTTAAAATCCTCTTCTTGTGTTGATCCTTTTATCATTATATAGTGTCCTTTATCTTTCCTTATGGCCTTTTTCTTAAAGTCTATTTTATCTGATATGAGTATTGCAACCCCCACTTTCTTATCATTTCTGTTAGCACCATATATCTTTTTCCATCCCCTCACTTTCAATCTGTATGTGTGCTTTGCCCTAAAGTGGGTCTCTTGTAGGCAGCATATTGTAGGCTTTTGTTGTTTCTATCCAGTCTGCCACTCTGTGTCTTTTGATTGGAGCATTTAGTCCATGGACATTTAAAGTAATTTTTTTTTAAAGAAATATACGATTTATTTATTTATTTGTTTGTTTGTTTATTTATTTTGCGGTACATGGGCCTCTCACTGCTGTGGCCTCTCCCGTTGCGGAGCACAGGCTCCGGTGCGCAGGCCCAGCGGCCATGGCTCATGGGCCCAGCCGCTCCGCGGCACGTGGGATCCTCCTGGACCGGGGCACAAACCCGTGTCCCCTGCATCGGCAGGCGGACCCTCAACCACTGCGCCACCAGGGAAGCCCCCTATTTATTTATTTTTTAATGTTACAGTTTCTTTATTATTTTCTCAATTTTTTTAATTAAAAAAATGTATCTTTATTATTATTATTATATTTTTGGCTGTGTTGGGTCTTCATTGCTGTGCACGGGCTTTCTCTAGTTGCAGCAAGCGGGGGCTACTCTTTGTTGCCATGCACAGGCTTCTCCTTGCAGTGGCTTCTCTTGTGGAGCATGGGCTCTAGACGCGTAGGCTTCAGTAGTTGCAGCACATGTGCTCAGTAGTTGTGGCACATGGGTTTAGTTGCTCTGTGGCATGTGGGAGCTTCCTAGACCAGGGATCAAACCCATGTCCCCTGTGTTGGCAGGCGGATTCTTAACTACTGCACCATCAGGGGAGTCCTTAAGGTAATTATTGATAGATATGTATTTAGTGCCATTTTAAACCTTGTTTTCCCATTGATTTTATATTTCTTCTTTTTCCCTTTTTTTCTTTTTGTTTTTCCTTTTGTGGTTTGATTCTTCTTATTATTAGTTTTTATTGGAGTATAGCTGATTTACAATGTTGTGTTAGTTTCTGCTGTACAGCAAAGTCAATCAGTTATACATATACATATATCCACTCTTTTTTAGATTCTGTTCCCATATAGGTCATTACAGAGTACTGAGTAGAGTACCCTGTGCTATGCAGTAGGTTCTTATTAGTTATCTATTTTATATATAGTAGTGTGTATTTGTCAATCCCAGTCTCCCAATTTATCCCTTCCCCCGATTATCTTTTGTATTATACTTATGTTCTCTTCTTTTTGGTTTTTGTGTATGTTTTTAATTTGTGGTTACCCTGTTTTTCAAGTATAGTAACCCTTTCCTATATCTGCTTGCCTTAGACTGGTAGTCATATGGGCTCAAATACATTTAAGGAAATTTTTTTTTTTAATCTACATTTTCTTACTCTCCTCCCCCACATTTTATGATTTTGATGTCCTCTTTTATATCAAAATGTAAATTGGTACAAACATTTTGCTAGTATTGTTATACACTCACTATATGTATATAGAACCAGTGGCTCAACAATTTCACTTTTAGGTATATAGCCAAGGAAGTGAGTACATGTGTTCATGAACGACATGTATAAGAATGTAATAACACTGTTTGTAATAGGAAAAAACTGAAAACTATCCACAAACCCATTAGCAGTAGAATGGATAAATAAATGTTATATTTTTACGCAGTAAAACACAGAAGTGAAAATGAACTACAACTCCACACATTAGTATGGAAAAACCTTGCAAAGAATGTCAAACAGAAGTAGCAGAAAGTGGGTAACTCAGATGCCATTTATATACAAAAACAGGCAAAACCAGTCGATGGTGTTAAAATTTAGTAAAGTAGTTACTTTTGGGGGGCAAGGTCACCTCCCTGCCTGTCACCCAAGATAAAAGGAGGACATAAGGGTATAAGGGCCACTCTTAGGGTTGTTGGTGATGTTCTGGTTTACAGTTCAGTTTGTGAAAATTCACTAAAAATATTTATGGTACACTTTTCTGTATGCATATTACAGTTCAATAAAAAGATTTTTTTTTAAAGAGCCAATTTGAAGGGATTCTTTCTGGCTTACGATGGAACAATTTGAGCCTCAAAAAGAAAAATAACTAAAAATTAAGATTACTATCTTGACCATTAATGGAAGCTGTGAAAGGTTGTTGAGGAACCAGATAGTCTAGGGGTCAGACTGACATCACCTGAACCCAGTATAAGCCTCCTGGTGTACTGCTATCAGAAGCACAAAACCTAAGTTTCTTGCTGCCCTTCCTCTTTCCAAAAAACAGAATTCAATCTACAAAATCATCTAGGTCTAACGGCCAGTTTATAGGAAAGGCAGGCAGTGAAGCAGTAAGTAAGGAATACCACGGGAAGCAATCAGCCAAATCCAGGATGTAGGACATTTCATAAGACAAATGACCAAATCTCCCTCAACAAATCAGTGACAAGGAGGGGATAGAAATAAGTGAAGGAGAATTGTTATAAATGAAAAAGACTTAAGAGACATAACAATCCAAGCTCACTGTTTGAAGATCTTGTTTGGATCCTGATTGGAATAAATCTATTGTAAAGAGCAACTGTAAAGCAATTGGGAGGGACTTCCCTGGTGGTCCAGTGGTTAAGACTCTACGCGGGGCATGGGTTTGTTCCCTGGTTGGGGAAGATCCTGCATGCCTCACTATGTGGCCACAAAACAACAACTGGGAAATTTTGAGTACAAACTGGGTGCCTGGGATGGTATTAAAGGATTATTGTTAACTTTGTTAGATATAGTATTGTTAATTTTGTTAGGTATAGTGTTTATGTAAAAAAAAAAAAGTCCTTATCAGTGAGTGTTACAAAAGTTTTTACAAGTGAAACCACATTTTAGGGTTTGTTATTAGGAAAGAAAATAAAGGGAATGGGGGCTTATTTGGAACAAGATTGGAAAAATATTATTTTTGAAATTGGGTGATGGGTACTTGTGGGTTAGTTTACTATTCTGTCTACATTTAAAAATTAATTCATTGGGACTTCCTTGGCGGTCCAGTGGTGGGGACTCCATGCTTCCACTGCAGGAGGCTTGGGTTCAGTCCGCAGTCAGGAAACTAAAATCCCACGTGCTGCACAGCGAAAAAAAAAAGGATTCATTGATGCTACTTGGGGAAATTGTCATTCCTTTTACATCAACAGTATCAATTAGAAATGGAAAGCTGTGGTGAGTCAGGCTCTCCTGCTAGCCTCATACCTGACTTATGTCTTCTTTTATATATTACCTATCCCATCATTTCTGGAAACGACTTGGCAGAGCAACTAGGAGGTAACGACTTGGCAGAGCAACTCGGAGATATCTCAACAGAGCAAGAAGTTACATGTATTGGTGGAGGAGAGACTCTCCCCAAACAGGTAATATGAACATCCTTTTAAATGAGAGGTTTCTATTTACATTTAAAAAGGCAGCTGCAGATTAAAGTAGAAAACCCACAGACTTTGTAGGCAGGGGGTCCAGGTGTAGATCCTATACAAGTTACTCATTATTTGTGTGACTGCCTCCCCTTAGGTTTAAAAACATGGAGTAGGGGAAGATGTGAGGAGAACTTGTCCTGTCCACCTAAGAAGGTTAAGTATCAGTTTAAGTAGTAGATATGAATGCAGTTTATGAACTGTATGGCAGAAAGATTGCTATGAGATAAACAGTTTTTATTTTTAAAAATTACAGATATCACTGTCCTCAATATGAGACTTATTTATACCAACTATGGACCCTGCCAGTTCCAAAACATCATTGATTCACTTTTTGCAAGTTTCTATTTTTATTCATTCTCTCTAGAAAAGTTACTCTAATATAAATTTACTTATGTGTATAAATGTTGTTTCTTTATTTATTGAAATATAGTTGATGTACAGTATTATGTTAGTTTCAAGTGTACTGCAAAGTGACTTGACATTTGCATACATTATGAAGTGATCACCACAGTAAGTTTAGTAACCATCTATCCCCATATAAAGTTATTACAATATTATTGACCACATTTTTCATGCTATGTATTACATCCCCATGGTTTATTATTTTATAACTGGAGGTTAGTACCTCTTAATCCCGTTCACCTATTTTGCCATAGCCCACTCCCCTTCCCTCTGGCACTCACCCATTTATTCTCTGTGTCTCTTAGTCTGGGTTTTTTTGTTTTGTTTTATTTTTCAGATTCCACATGTAAGTGAGATTATATGCTATTTGTCCACACTCCATACTGTTTCCTATAGTGGGTGCACCAATTTACATTCCCACCAACAGTGCATGAGTGTTCCTTTTTCTCCACATCCTCGCCAATGCTTGTTATTTGTTGTCTTTTTGATGATAGCCATTCTGATGGATATAAGGTGGTATCTCTTTGTGGTTTTAATTTGCATTTCCCTTATAATTAGTCATGCTGAGCATCTTTTCTTTTTATGTGTCTGTTGGCTGTTTCTTTGGGAAAATGTCTGTTCGTGTCTTTTGCCCTTTTTTTTTTTTTTTTTTTTTTTTTTTTTGCGGTATGCGGGCCTCTCACTGTTGTGGCCTCTCCCGTTGCGGAGCACAGGCTCCGGACGCGCAGGCCCAGGGGCCATGGCTCACGGGCCCAGCTGCTCCGCGGCATGTGGGATCTTCCCGGACCGGGGAATGAACCTGTGTCCCCTGCATTGGCAGGCGGACTCTCAACCGCTGCACCACCAGGGAAGCCCCTTTTGCCCATTTTTAATCAGGTGGTTTTTTTGCTGTTGAGTTGTATGAGCTCTTTGTTTATTTTGGATATTATCAAATATATCTTTTGTTAATACCTTCTCCAATTCGGTAGGCTGCCTGTTCATTTTGTTGATAGTTTCCTTTGCTGTGCAAAAACTTTAGTTTGATGTAGTCCTGTTTGTTTATTTTTGCTTGCTTCCCTTGCCTGAGGAGACATATTCAAAAAAAATACTGCTAGGACTGATGTCAAAGAGCCTATTGCCTGTGTTTTCTTCTAGAAGTTTTATGCTTTCAGGTCTTATATTTAAATCTTCAGTCCATTTTGAGGTTACTTTTGTATATGATGTGAGAAAGTAGTCCAGTTTGATTTTTTTGCATGTAGTTGTCCAGATTTCCCAACACCATTTATTGAAGAGGCTGTCTTTTCCCCATTGTCTATTCTTGCCTCTTTTGTTCGTAAATTAATTGCCCATATAAGTGTGGCTTTATTTCTGGGCTCTCTGTTCTGTTCCATTGATCTATATGTCCACTTATGTGATAGTACCATACTGTTTTGATTACTGTAGTTTTGTAGTATAGTTTGAAATCAGGGAGTGTAATGTTTCCAACTTTGTTCCTCTTTCTTGAGATTGCTTTGGCTATTTGGAGTTTTGTGTTTCCATACAAATTTTAGAATTGTTTATTCTAGTTCTGTGAAAAATGTTATTCATATTTTGACACGGATTGCATTGAATCTATAGGTTACCTGGCGGGGATATGATTATTTTAACAGTGTTAATTTTTCCAATCCATGAGCATAGTATATCTTTACATTTGTTTGTGTTGTCTTCAGTTTCTTTCATCAGTGTCTTATAATTTTCAGAGTACAGGTCTTTTACCTCTTCAGTTAGATTTATTTCTAAGTATTTTGTTCTTTTTGATGTAGTTCACAAATGGGATTATTTTCTTAATTTCTCTTTCTGATAGTTCATTTTTAGTGTGTAGAAATGCAACAGATTTCTGTAGATGAATTTTGTATCCTTCAACTTTACTGAATTCACTTAAATGTTCTATCTTAAAATTCACACAAGAGGGATTATATAATATCCTGTTCTGGGACTGGTTCCTTTTCCCCCAACTTACTGCATTTTGGAGAGCCTTTTAGTGTCAGTACATAAAATTGAATCTCATTCTTATTGGTAGTAATAGCTGCACAGTGTTTTTACATAGGAATACATTTTTAGTTAACTCTTCCCTTGCCATGTACATTATGGTTGTTCCCTTTTTCTTTATTTCTTTGTCGTTGCTGTTGCTTCGTAATAAGATCATGCTGCACTGAGCATCTTTGTACTATTGTCTTGGCAAATATTTGTGATTATATTCATGGGATATATTTCTAGCAGAAAGATTGCTATATCAAAGGAAAGATGTATGTATTTTTAGTTTTGATAGATAATGCCAAGTTGCCCTCAGGAAAATTTGTGCCAGTTTTACTTGCAGCAACAGTATGTAAGTATGCCCATTTCTCCCTCACCCTCAGTGCTTGGTGTCATCAGACATCTATTAGATGAAAAAGTAAAAATGTGGTCTCTTACTTGAATTTTCATTTCTTTATAAGTGAACACTTACCGACCATTTGTATTTTTGTGTGAGTTGTTTATATCCTTTCTTTTTTTCCTGGTATTTTTTTTTTCTTTATTCACATGAGCCAGGTATTTTATAGCTACTTGAATTGATTATGGACCTAATTTCCAATGTATAACAAACTTAATATTCCCTGTTGTTATTTAACTGGGTCACTTCTAGATTTGTTTTGTTTTAATATCTTCGTAAATATAGCTCCTTTTTGTCATTTGAATGAAAGAAAATCAAGAATTTTATAAGCTCAAAGGGTAATAATATTTTCATGGCTTATATTACCTTTGACCAGATTGCATTCTGGAAAGAATGGGAAGTGATTCATGGGTGTTGGGGTTTTTCTTTGGCATTTTCAATTGTGTTTGTATCATTTTTGTGTATCTTTTGTTAATTTGATAGAGTTTCACATCTTCTTCAAGACTGATTTTGCATCTTCTCTAATTTGAATGTATTCTGGTTTCCATCTAGCAGTCTCCCCAGAAGTCTAATCCTCTTCTAGCTTCTGCTTCTGTGGATGAGGAAGAAGCGGACACTTGCACAATATGTTTGGAACAGTGGACCAATGCTGGGGATCACCGGCTCTCGGCATTGCGCTGTGGGCACCTCTTTGGGTATAAGTGTATTTCTAAGTGGCTCAAAGGACAGGCACGAAAATGTCCTCAGGTAAAGACCATAGTTAAGAACTGTGCATGTGCACAGTCAACATGTTAAGTCAGGAGGATTCCTAGAACCACACTTATTGTGTCCCATTGGGCTCCTTAGTGCAACAAGAAAGCCAAGCACAGTGACATCGTTGTCCTTTATGCCCGAACCCTGAGAGCTTTGGACACTAGTGAACAGGAGCTCACAAAAAGGTAGGTGGCAAGAGTCTGCCTAGCTGGAATATTCACTTTTGGTTCTTTGTATGCACCTCTGAAAAGGTATGAGTCACTCTTAGTGTGGTTCTGAGGCTTTCCTTGGGCTGTGACTGGGGATCTCTGGGGATCATTGGCAATCTGTCTAACACTGTGATTTATGATACATGTCTGATCATCTGAAGCATGGTTTGCTCTCCATATAGCATTAAAAATGATGATCTGGGGCTTCCCTGGTGGCACAGTGGTTAGAAACCCGCCTGCCAGTGCGGGGGACACGGGTTCGAGCCCAGGTCCGGGAAGATCCCACATGCCATGGAGCAACTGGGCCCATGAGCCACAACTACTGAGCCTGCGCTCTAGAGCCCACGAGTCACAACTACTGAAGCCCGCGTGCCTAGAGCCCATGTTCTGCAACAGGAGAAGCCACCACAATGAGAGGCCCACGTGCCACAAGGAAGAGTAGCCCCTGCTCACCACAGCTGGAGAAAGCCCACGCACAGCAACCGACCCAATGCAACCAAAAATAAATGAATGAATTAAAAAAATAAAAAGGTCATAGAGAAACCTTTAGCCGTACAGTAATACCTCACACCTAGGCTGGGAAGCAGACCCAATCAGAAAGATAGCCTGGATTTTTTGTGGCCTGTCCAGATTCTTCCCTAGGGATTCATTTACTGCCTGCCTCTGCTGCTAAACACTGTGAACACTGAATCAGGGAATCCTCTGTCTTACTCTTTGTAGCCAATTCATGGCCATCTAGAACACACTCCCAAGTCTCAATCTCCTTGTCACTAGAATAGACTTAATGATACTTTTTAAAAACTGAGAATTTTTGTTTCTTGTGTCCCTAAGCCCTCCTGTAACAGTACTCTGCAAAGAAGTCTCACAAATGAGGCTTTGCACTTGTCGTACAATGCAAGAAATTATCAAGATTTTGGAAGCCCATGAACAAATGCTAATAACACTACTTATAAAATATGCTCTAAGAACATTAAAGATTAAAAATACCTGCACTGGACTTCCCTAGCGGTCCTGTGGTTAACACTGCACGCTTCCACTGCAAGGGGCACAGGTTCAATTCCTGGTCAGGGAACTAAGATCCCACATGCCTCGCAGCACAGCCAAAAAAAATAAAAAGAACCTGCACTGAGAGAGTACAGGGATGTGGGTTCGCTCATGTATTACTGGTAAAAATGTACACGGGCACAAACATTTAGAGAGGCCTTTGGCAATATGCTTCAGAAGTCTAAAAGTAATTCTGCTTCAGGCATTTTTTCTAAAGAAATGATTAAGGATATGTGCAGAGATGTACTTAATAAGACTTGATTTTTGGTTAATACTCTGAGGCACATATCCTAGTTGATATATGTAGCTCTAGTTGATTCATTTTAATTTCTATATAATATTTTATTTCTCTAATTAGAGTTTACTTATATGTATTTTGTATTGGTGGACAGTTAGGTGGTTTCCAGTTTTTGTTAATATAAGCCATGCTGCAGAGAGATAGGTGAGTTTCTTTAGGTCTAGAAGTGGATTTGCTTTATCATAGGGTACGTGTAATTTCAACTTTACTAGATATTGTCAAATTGCTCTTCCAAGAGGCTATTCCAGTATATACCAGCAGCAGTGTAAGAGATTTCTCATTTTTTTTCATACCCTCACCTACTTTATATTATCAGACTTAATTTTTGCCAGTTTCATGGAGTGAAGTAGTATTTACTTTAATTTGCTTTTCCTCAATTGCGGTTGAACCTACTTTTCTATACATTGTGCTCAAATATTTTGCTCATTTATATTGAACAAAATATATTGTTTCTTACTGATTTATAGTTCTTTGTTTTCCTTATACCAACTCTTTGTTGGTTGTATACCTTGCAAATGTCATCTTCTAGTTTATGGTTTGTCTCTTTAACTTGTCTACTGTATCTTTTGTTGAACACAAGTTTTTAATTTTAGTGTAGTCATTTATCAGTCTCTCGTTTTGTGTGTTTTTGTCCCTACTACATTACAATCATGGAGACATAATATCTTCTTTTAAATGTTTTTTTTTTTTTTTTAATAAATTTTTTCTTTTGGCTGCATTGGGTCTTTGTTGCTGCGTGTGGGCTTTCTGTAGTTGTGGCACGCGAGGGCTACTCTTCGTTCCGGTGCACGGGCTTCTCATTGTGGCGCCTTATCTTGTTGAGCACGGGCTCTAGGTGAACGGGCTCAGTAGTTGTGGCGCATGGGCTTAGTTGCTCTGTGGCATGTGCGATCTTCCTGGACCAGGGCTTGAACCCATGTCCCCTGCACTGGCAGGCAGATTCTTAACCACTGTGCCACCAGGGAAGCCCCTTTTAAATGTCTTTAAAAGCTTTAGTTTTTACACTAGTTTTTAGTCTACCTAAAATCTAGTTTTATGGATGACCACAATTGTATTAATTGTTAAAATTAATAATTTAAAAACTAATAAATAATTTTAAATTAATAAATAAAAATTTATATAGAAATGTTCTTTCTATATAAATTTCCATTGCTACCTCTATCTTAAATTAGGTTTCTATATTATGAATGGACTACTCTGTTGTTCCGGGGTCTGTTTGTTAATTCCTGCACCAGTACTTCAATTTAGTCTTTCCAGCTATGAATATTATATAATATCCTTTCACTTATTCCCTGTTTCATTTGTGTCTTTTATAACTGTGTTTTGCTTCTTAAAGGCCTTAACTTTATTCCTAGGTTGCTGTTGTTAGAATGCTATTTCGAATGAATTTTTTTCTGTTATATTTACTAGTCAGTTATCTGGTATATGGGGAATGCTGTTGATCTAATTTCTTGATCTTGACTACAGCAGCCTTGCTGAACTCTAATAGTTTGTGGGTTCTCTTGAATTATAAGAGCCACTTTATCCCTTCCTTTCTAATTTTCATCTTTTTTTCTCTCCTGTCTCATTGGAGTGGAAATTTCTTTTTTTGCATTTCATATTTTGAAACATTCAGATTTATGATTTTTATTCCTGGTGAATGTGTCCTTTCATTACACATTGTTCCTCTTTACGCCTATTCATCCTTTTTAATTCTAATCAGTCTTTTTTTTAACATTCGCCTAGTGTATACTTTCTATCTTTTTAACTTAAGCCTCTTTTTAAATTTTATTTATTTATTTATTTTTGGCTGCATTGGGTCTTCATTGCTGCATGCGGGCTTTCTCTAGTGGGGGCTACTCTTTGTTGTGGTGTGCAGGCTTCTCACTGCGGTGGCTTCTCTTGTTGTGGAGCGCAGGCTTCAGTAGTTGTGGCATGCAGGCTCTAGAGTGCAGGCTCAGTAGTTGTGGCACATGGGCTTAGTTGCTCCGTGGCGTGTGGGATCTTCCCAGACCAGGGCTCGAACCCATGTCCCCTGCACTGGCAGACAGATTCCTAACCACTGTACCACCAGGGAAGTCCAGCCTCTTTTTATAGTGTTCTTTAATTTGAATATCTGATGAACAACCAGTACCTTATTTTCTTTTTATCCAGTAGATAACCTTGGTCTTTTAACAGGTCATTTTTACTCTTTTATAATTTGGCTCTAACTCAAGCAGTGAGCTTGGCTGTAATCCCTCATTTTGCATTTTAGGTCCCCATTCCCTAGTAAGAGCCAGATTCCTGGTCATCACTGCCTACTTCAACACTGAGACCCACCCCAGTAGGCTCATGAGTTCAGCCCTGCATGCTACTTTCCTGTAGTGTTTCTGGGTAGTGTTTCTGGGCTTGAGAGATTTTTCACTTGTTATATTTTATTCACTATCGTGACATATTTACAGCAAAGTGTATATCATAGCATGAATTTACTATGTCATCTTGATGCGAAGTCTTCTGTAGCCTTTCTAATCTCCACCTGTTGCTGGCTTTCCCCCTCTAGTTCCTTAGAAGAGGAGAAGATGCTAAGGAAGAAGGCTGAGTTAGAATCGGCACAGTGCCGGCTCCAGCTTCAAGTCCTCACTGAGGAATGCACTAAGCTTCACAGTCATGTTCAGGTAAGTTTGCCTTCTCTAATCCAAAGAACTTTTGGAGTAGGAATTAAGAAGGCATCTAAATATTATTTAGTTTCATCTCAGATACGAATAGGATTTACCAGGTTTTTCAGGAAGTAAACATGATCAACTCTTTATTTCTGATTAGGGCTTATATACATGCTTTATGATGAATTCTACTGCAGTGTGAATTATTTAAAAATTGAACAGCCACCTGATAATCAAAACTTGTTTAAGTCATTTCACTTCCTTGAATCTACCAATTAAATGAGAATTTCAGACAAAATGACCATTAAGGACTTTCAGTGCTTTATGATTCCATGCTCTCCCTATTTCAATTGCTTGTTGAAATATTGTGAAAACTGCAGCAGTTCTTTAGGATTCATGTTAACATTTTCTCGTAAAGGATAAGAAATATCCTTGTATTAGATCAAGGAATTGTGTATGAGGGGAATACCAAACGAAAAAGCTTCACATTTACAAAATCTTTTTCGTTTTAGGACTTGAAAAAACTTATTGTGCAGCATCAGAGTGAGATTTCACAGCTGACCGGGAGTTCCCAAGCACGTTTCCTAAGCAGCCTGTCCTCCAGCCAGAGCCAACACAAGTACCATTTCCAGAAGGCATTCACAGTGTCTCAAACAGGAAACTGCCGAGTCATGACATACTCTGATGCTCTGAGCTGCCTGGTAGTATCACAGCCTTCTCCTCAGGCCTCCTTCCTTCCAGGTGAATAGTCCAGAACCTCAGGTGGTTTTGTTTTTGTTTTGTTTTAAGGAACATTTATTTATTTATTTTTTGGCTGCGTTGGGTCTTCGTCGCTGCACGTGGGCTTTCTCTAGTTGCGGCGAGAGGGGGTTACTCTTCATCGTGGTGCATGGGCTTAAGAGATGCAATGGCTTCTCTTGCTGCAGAGCACGGGCTCTAGGCACGCAGGCTTCAGTACTTGTAGCTTGTGGGCTGTAGAGTGCAGGCTCAGTAGTTGTGGCACACAGGCTTAGTTGCTCCGCGGCATGTGGGATCTTCACGGACCAGGGTTCAAACCCGTGTTGCCTGCGTTGGCAGGCGGATTCTTAACCACTGCACCACCAGGGAAGTCCCCAGAACCTGTTTTTATGTTCATTTTTGGACTCTATTTCTCTCCTCCCTTCTTGAAGAATCCAGGACTCACTAGTAGGTGAACACTGTCCACAGCCCACCAAATCACTTTTTCCTAGTCACTTCCCTGTTAATACAGATACTTTAGGGTACTGCAAAGATGTCTGTACTGTCTATTGACGTCATTCTGTAAATTTGTTCACCAAAACGGTAGAGATACTGAACCATGGTAAAGTGAGAGAAGATGTACTTAGAAGTGTGGGTTGTCCAAGGATAAGAATATCATTCCTGTACGTTCCACTAAAGTACAGGTTCATTTTAGACTAGAAATATTTGAAAAAACACTACCCCAAGCTCTAATTCAAGTTAAAACAAGATTTAATGCTTATTTTCAGTAGTGTTCAAATTGACAAATTCCAAATAAAAGAATTTGGGAACATTATTATTTTATTAATATTATACTGCTTTTCTCTTTTTTGTGTGCTTTCCAAGCTTAATTTTAGGTTGTCTTAATGTTGAAAACCAAATCTCACATGCCCAGTGTTGTAGATGTTTTTCCTGCTGTCTTCAGCGTATGATTTCTGTCAACTGTCAGGTCCCTTTGCTTCAGCCTGATTTCTTGTCCCCCGACTTAGAAGTTACATTCAAATGCTTCAAAACTACGTCCCCCACACTTAGGTATATATAGGATTGGTGGTGGAATCCCTAGATTATCTTATATTTCTCTTTTCACTAATATTACCTATGAGTTGAGAGGCTATCAGGAGGCTCCAATTGAGGGGAAAGTAAAAGGATTGTTTATAATGTTCCTATATCCCATTCTAGATTTTAATAAAAAGATTTATCATCATATAAAACCTTCCCCATTAATTGGAAAAATACTTATTTCTTCCAGTTGTTTCCCCAAATTGGGTGTGATCTGTTCCTTTATTTCTTAATGTGTCTATTCCATACTGCACAGCTAGCTCTTCCTGATAGACTGATGATGCTAATTTCCTCTTGTTTCCTTTAATGATTAACTAGGCAAATACTCATGTTCCCTTGTTGATTTAAAGCCTGTAGTTTCTGTGTTTGTTTCTCTGGCTCTCCTAATTCTGTTTCAGGAGAAAACACAGTAAACTTTCTCTCACTTTTTCCCCTAGTGAAGCAGAAGTGTGATCTTGAATCTAGGATTTGACAAATTTTGTTTGTGTATAACTCAGGTAAAATAGATACTTGGTAAAAATAAATATATTATCATAACCTTGTAAGAAAACAGAGTAACAAATTTAAAAGGACAAGTTTTTGGCTTTCTTTTCCTCTCTTGGAATAGTATACATTGATTAGCATACTTGATGTCATCTGTTTTCATTCTGTTTCAGAAATCTGTAACATATCTTGACCACCTGACACAGAAATTACTTATCTCCATTCTTTATTGTTCACTATCTGTTCTACATCTTGAGTATCTGTGGTTCAGGTGGAATAGTGTCTTTCTCTCTCTCTCTCCCCCAACAGCTTTATTATTAAAGTATAATTGACGTGCAATAAACTGCACATACTTAACGTGGTGTACCATTTGGTGAGTGTTGATATATGTATACACTCCTGAAACCATCGCCACAGTCAAGATAATGAACATATCTATCACCCTGAAAGTTTGCTCAAGCCCTTTTGTAATCCATCATCCACCTGTCCCTCCCTCCTCTCCCCATCCCCAGGCAACCACGTTCTGTCATGATAGATCAGTTTATATTTTCTAGAATTGTACATAAATGGAACCATACAGTGTTACTCTTTTTTTGTCTGGCTTTTTTCAACATAACTTTTTAAAGATTATCCATATTATTGTGTCTATCAGTAGTTCATTTCTTTTTATTTTTGGGTAGTATTCCATTGTATGTATATACAGTGGTTTATTATTCACTTATTGATAGATATTTGGGATGGAATGTATTTTTTAAGATAAATTAGAACCCCGGGGAATTTTTATTTTCTTTGTTTGACTAGCTTTTTCCCAGAGACATGCCAAGAAAGGTGAAGAAAGGACCTACTTGAAATGGTAGTTTGCTTTGCCCTAAATTGACTTTCAGTGATCTGTTTCACTCTCTCGTATCTTTGGCAGGCTTTGGTGTTAAGATGTTGAGTACTGCCAACATGAAAAGCAGTCAGTATATTCCCGTGCATGGCAAACAGATACGTGGACTGGCTTTCAGCAGTCGATCCAAAGGCTTACTTCTCTCTGCTTCCCTAGACAACACTATTAAACTGACCAGGTGAGTGCTTTGTGGGGAAGATGGGCCCTAGGTTGCCTAGGGTTGAATAGTGTGGAAATTAGTTATCTGTGTTATGATGACCTTGGCTTTTGTGGGGGTGGGATGGGAGATGTCTAAGGCATTGTCTTCTCAGATCCAGCTTCATTGAATTTAAAATGTATTGCTTTAAAAAGTGGATACAGCTGGTGACAAAACAGAACATGTGGTGTTCCATCTCCTTAAAATTATATATGTTACAAAATATATCTTAAGTCATGCAGATGAGAGTAACACCCTAGAGTTGGTAGAATGACAATATGGAGGGAACCTTGGTACTGACACCGTGGAGTCACCATACTAGCTTGGGACTGCTTATTCCTTGTCTGTTCCCGGATCGTTGTGCCTAACAGAAATGCCTACCAGGAACTCATTGTCCTGGGTGCCATGATGACTGCTCTTATCAGTAACTACATTTTATCAGTAGTCAGTTACTACATTTTATCTTTCACATGCTCTGCAAGTACCCTGAAACAGATCTGAGTGTGCTCCATGCCTTTATCTTTTAGAAAGTTGTTCTAACCCACACACCTATGGCCACCTAATCTATGACAAAGGAGGCAAGAATATAGAATGGAGAAAAGACAGCCTCTTCAATAAGTGTTGCTGGGAAGACTGGACAGCTACATGGAAAAGAATGAAATTAGAACACTCCCTAACACCATACACAAAAATAGACTCAAAATGGATTAAAGACTTAAATTTAAGCCCAGACACTTTAAAACTCTTAGAGGAAAACATAGGCAGAGGACTACCCTGGGGGTGCATAAGAATCTGCCTGCCAATGCAGGGGATATGGGTTCGAGCCGTGGTCCAGGAAGATCCCACATGCCATGGAGCAGCTAAGCCCGTGCGCCGCAACTAAGCCCGTGCACCACAACTAATGAGGCTGCGCTCTAGAGCCCGCAAGCCACGTCTACTGAGCCCGCATGCCACGACTACTGAGCCCGCATGCCACGACTACTGAGCCAGCACACCTGGAGCCTGTGCTCCACAACAAGAAAAGCCACCGCAATGAGAAGCCTGCACACCGCAACAAAGAGTAGCCCCTGCTCACCGCAACCAAAGAAAGCCCATGTGCAGCAACAAACCCCAATGCAGCCAAAAAGAAATAAGTAAATAGGGCTTCCCTGGTGGCGCAGTGGTTGAGAGTCCGCCTGCCGATGCAGGGGACACGGGTTCGTGTCCCAGTCCGGGAAGATCCCACATGCCGCGGAGCGGCTGGGCCCGTGAGCCATGGCCGCTGAGCCTGCGCGTCTGGAGCCTGTGCTCCGCAACGGGAGATGCCACAACAGTGAGAAGCCCACGTACCGCAAAAAAAAAAAAAAAAAAAAGAAATAAGTAAATAAATAAACTTATTGTTTTTAAAAAAACAAAAACATAGGCAGAACACTCTTTGACATAAATCACAGCAAGATCTTTTTTTTTTTTTTCTTGGCGGTACGCGGGCCTCTCACTGTTGTGGCCTCTCCCGTTGTGGAGCGCAGGCTCAGCGGCCATGGCTACGGGCCTAGCCGCTCTGCGGCATGTGGGATCTTCCCGGACCGGGGCACAAACCCGTGTCCCCTGCATCAGCAGGCGGTCTCTCAACCACTGCGCCACCAGGGAAGCCCGCAAGATCTTTTTTGACCCACCGCCTAGAGTAATGAGAATAAAAACAAACAAAAGGGACCTAATTAAACTTAAAAGCTTTTGTACAGCAAAGGAAACTATAAGACAAAAAGACAACCCTCAGAATGGGAGAAAATATTTGCAAATGAAGCAGCTGACAAAGGATTAATCTCCAAAATACACAAACAGCTCATGCAGCTCAATATCAAAAAAACAAATAACCCAGTCAAAAAATGAGCGGAAGACCTAAGTAGACATTTCTCCAAAGAAGACATACAGATAGATGGCCAACCATGAAAAGATGCTCAACATCACTAATTATTAGAGAAATGCAAATCAAAACTATAATGAGGCATCACCTCACACTGGTCGGAATGGCCATCATCAAAAAATCTACAAACAGTAAATGCTGGAGAGGGTGTGGAGAAAAGGGAACCCTCCTGCACTGTTGGTGGGAATGTAAGTTGATACAGCCACTATGGAGAACAGTATGGAGGTTCCTTAAAACACTAAAAATAGAACTACCATACGACCCAGCAATCCCACTACTGGGCATACACCCAGAGGAAACCATAATTCAAAAAGACACATGCTGCAGACTTCCCTGGTGGCACGGTGGTTAAGAATCCGCCTGCCAATGCAGGGGACACGGGTTCAAGCTCTAGTCCAGGAAGATTCCACATGCCATGGAGCAACTAAGCCCATGTTGTACGACTACTGAGCCTGTGCTCTAGAGCCCGTGAGCCACAACTACTGAGCCCATGTGCCACAACTACTGAAGCCCACACGCCTAGAGCCTGTGCTCCACAACAAGAGAAGCCACTGCAATGAGAAGCCAGTGCACCGCAACAAAGAGTAGCCCCCGCTCAGTGCAACTAGAGAAAGCCCGCGCACAGCAGCGAAGACCCAATGCAGCCAATAAATAAATTAATTAATTGAAAAAAAAGAAAGACACATGCACTCCAGTGTTCATTGCAGCTCTATTTACAGTAGCCAGGACACGGAAGCAAACTAAATGTCCATCAACAGAGGAATGGATAAAGAAGATGTGGTACGTATATACAATGGAATATTATTCAGCCATAAAAAGAAACGAAATTGGGTCATTTGTAGAGACATGGATGGACCTAGAGACTGTCATGCAGAGTGAAGTAAGTCAGAAAGAGAACAACAAATATATTAACACATATATGTGGAATCTAGAAAAATGGTATAGATGATCTTATTTGCAAAGCAGGAATAGAGACACAGACATAGAGAACAAATGTATGGATACCAAGGGGGAAAAGAAGGGGGTGGGAGGAATTGGGAGATTAGGATTGACATATATATACACTATTGCTATTACGTATAAAATAGGTAACTAGTGAGAACCTACTCTATAGCACAAGGAACTCTACTCAGTGCTCTCTGGTGACCTAAATGGGAAGGAAATCCAAAAAAGAAGGTATCTATGTATACATATAGCTGATTCCTTTTGCTGTACAGTAGAAACTAACACAAGATTGTAAAGCAACTATACTCCAATGAAAATTAATTTTTTTAAAAAAAGTAGTTCTGATTAGATGTCTCTTAGTTGGCTTCTTATTTAATTTCTGCAGCTAAATCTGAGGGACATCATGATGCCTGCTCCAGGCCTGATATACCTTTTGACTTTTCAAGAATGCTTCAGCTTAATTTTACCCCAAAAATCAATGTACCGTTATGTTATATGTGTATCTATATGCTATGACTTATTTTAGTAGTGTTGAAAAATAGGGGGAGAAAGAAAGGTTAAATAACAAAGTGTTATTAATGACTACCTCTGGATGATTGGATTATGATTTATTTTTATTTTTCTTATATGTATTTTCTAATTTTTCAATATTAAATATTGATTACCTGTGTAATAGGTAGCTATGGAGAAGGTAATAGGGGTAGAGTAGGGAATGTACTGTCTATCTGTCCCTTTAACTTATTCTTTTACTTCCTTACAGCTCAGGAGGGAAACCTGTGTCCCCCAAAACAAATATTTTGGCATTAAAAGGAGTTATCTGGGCAGTCCCTAGGGGAAATTGGGAATCCAGATAGTTTTGGTGTGTGGTTATGTTCTTAAAGGATCATCATTAAAATGATAATCTTTACATCTTTCTTCTGTATTTGATTTTTGTAATGCATAGTTGTAAAAGTCTTTTTTAACTCCACAGCCTGGAGACAAATACTGTGGTCCAGACTTACAATACTGGACGTCCTGTCTGGAGCTGCTGCTGGTGTCTTGATGAAAACAATTACATGTATGCTGGATTGGTCAACGGTTCAATTCTGCTGTATGACCTTCGAAACACAAGCTCTCATATCCAGGAGTTAGCACCTCAGAAAGCTAGGTAGGGAGCCACCTGTAGGTAACAGCTTTCTCTTAGACTGTTATTGTGTTAATCCTGTCTTTTGAGAGTGTTTCACAGTTGATCAGAATTCCTAACAGAGGGCAGTTCTCTGAGTCCACTGATCTATTCTCACTTCAGAATCAGTAACATCCTTAGAGTTTGTGTTCATGATAGTTCATATGGTAGAAAGTTCTGGTACCAAATATAACCAGATTCACCCAACATGCCAAAATGAAATCAGATCTATGTTCAGAGCCCAGCTCCACCATTTATGAGCTGTGTGACCTTGGTCACATTTCTTGGCCTGTTATGAGCTTCATCTGTGAAATATGGTTAGCACAGTCTTGCTTTAATAGACACATGTCTAACACACAGGAAGAGATCAGTAAAGAGCAGCCCAATAAAAAGTGATTTAAAACTTCCCTAATCCACAGCTGAACCATATTACTATGATTTATCCATTTATAATCCAGTTATAGAGTTGGGAGGTTTTTGAAGTTGGCCCAGGTTCTGAGGATGGGTAGCCACCAGCATCACTTTGGCTCTTCAGAGTGTACTAAAAGGGGGGTAGAGCAATCTAAACATAAAGATATCACTATAGTAATAATTGTTTACTGAAACCTAGCCTCAACACTGTGGGGTCTTCTTTTCGTTTGGGTTGAGTGGAATCGTTCTTCAGTGATGTGGTTCATGGGCCTGAAGGTGACTGATGTAAGTTTATACAAATACGAACTCCAGGCAAACAATGTGACTGCCATCGATATAGAGGATCCACGTAGAGTAGACAATAAAATACAGCAAATAGCAAGGGATGAATATGTATTCGTTTTTGTTTTAGTTTGCTTAGGTTAGCTTCATTATGACAAGGAAATGAAACAAAGCAGGCAATGTGATCACTTTGGCAGCTTCAGCAGAAACGAGTTCATAGGAACATAGTCTGTAGGCTAATATTTCTGAGAGAACTCTTGGCATGCAGTCTGGGTCATATGATTGCAGAAAGACATTTAGAAAATCTCTAAAGAAACAATCCTGTTTCTGAATTAAAATGTGGTTGCTTTAGGCTGTTTTGTTTTTTGGCCGTGCCACACAGCTTGTAGGATCTTAGTTCCCTGACCAGTGGTTGAACCTGGGCCCACAGCAGTGAATGCACAGATTCCTAACCACTGGACTGCCAGGGAATTCCCTAGGCTGGATTTTAATTGAGGGGGTCTGTCAACTACAGCTTGGAAGCTTTAGTTTATTAGATGTATAAGCTGAATTTCCTTCCTGACTTTTCTTGTGTATGTGGCTAACCCCATTTCCAGAAGCTTCACACCAATCAGATCTTGTGTTTGTAACCTTGTACTTTTAAATTTCCTAGTCCATTTTGCTTTTAGAGCATGTGGTGTCTCCTCTGAAACTGAACGTGGAATATTATATGTATGCTCTTTTGTTTCTGCAGAGTGGGTTGGTAGTTTTATCAGCTATCAGAGGATAGTGACCCTCAGAAGTTTTTTAACCTTTTCTATAGAGTTAGGAAAGTCCTCAAGGGCTCCTGGTAGTGGGGTCTGGAGCAATCCAAGTATTGGAAGGTGAGGCATGATTTCCTTTCTTTCCCTTCAGATGCCCGCTGGTATCCCTGTCATACATACCCAGAGCTGCCTCGGCTGCATTTCCATATGGTGGGCTGTTGGCTGGAAGCTTGGAGAATGCTTCCTTTTGGGAGCTGAAAATGGGCTTTACTCATTGGCCTCATGTGCTGCCCATGGAGCCTGGGGGCTGCATAGACTTTCAGACAGAGAGCAGCAGCCGGCACTGTCTTGTGACCTACAGGCCTGGTGAGTGTTGTTCGCATGTCCTCGTGGGACCTGTGGTTTGTTTGGGAGCAGATCGGTAGAGGGGAGAAAAGGAGAGCTTGTCCTAGCCTTCAGGTGGTACTGGTAAGCCCCTCACAGACTAATAGCTCTTGCTACTACAGTGAGGACAGTGGCCCCGAGTTCTTCCATAGAGCTTGCCTCCCTTTTCCTCACTTGTGTGAACTGGGACATATTTGGCCAGGTACTCCTTGGAAGTGAATTAGCCACTTTAGGAGCCCCTGTGACTTAAGGCAGTAGTGGAATGAGGAGACCTGCTCTTGAAGCCACTGAGCTACCCTTAGATCAGTTTCATGTTTTCTACTTGCCCCTCATTTCACTTAAAAGAAAGGCCCAGATAAGGGGAGTCATGTAGAGAGCCCAGACTCTAGGCTATTAGCTGTTCTTCCTTATTTGGGGCCAACAAACATAAGTGAAGAGTAGACGGACAACTGTAGTGGCCCGAGCCAGCTGAACTTCTCATGCCCTCCAGAACCAGGACTGCAACCCTCGACTAGCAACTATGCTAAAATTCACAGGTTTTTCCTAGCTGAAAGGTATGAATCTAAATTCCTGATGAGCTATATTGATGGTCAGGCAGATGTTTTGTAAGAGATAGTCATTAAAGTGCCCAGTAACCTTGTACTTTTAAATTTCTGCTAGTTGTGGATTGACCTAAGCATTTTAAGTTTTGTTTGAGCTGAGAAGCTGCTTCAGCAGACTCTTCTTTCCCTTTTGGTTTTAGTCATCTAGGCCCTCTATCTCCAAGGATTTGCTATGACTTTAGAAAGCTTGGGGATCCCATTTTGTTCTCTAGCCTTTGCTTGCCTCCCAGCAGAACCACTTGTATATGTTTCCCCTTCTGTAATAATATGCTTTCACTTTATATGTACAGTTCCGGGGATTAATGGGGTCCTGACTTGGGGAAGGAAAAAGCCTTGTAGTCAGAACCCTCAAGGAAGACAAAAACCCAAACAGAGGTCTGGCCAGTTACAGTGATTTTCGTAAAAAGGCTAGCTCATTCTCAGAATTGTATCCCTCATATACAAAAACCTATTGTAGATAACTTGCTTCATCCTAGCCTAGGGTTCTGAATTTCATTTATGATGTATTATTTTGTTCTTGTTATGTTTGCTCTGTAGCTATTCATGATGGTTTGATAAAATTGTGCCCTTTCCACTCAACTAACTGGTAACCAAGTTCATGTATTTGGTTAATTTCTTTGGACCATCCCCATGGATCAATACTGATTTCTCTGTCTCATAGATAAAAATCACAAAACCTTACGAAGTGTACTCATGGAGATGTCCTATAAGCTGGATAATGCTGGAGAGCCAATCTGTTCCTGCAATTCTGTACAAACATTCCGTGGGGGACCCACTTGCAAACTACTGACCAAAAGTGCCATTTTCCAAAATCCAGAGAATGATGGCAGCATCCTGGTGTGTACTGGGGATGAAATGTCAAATTCTGCCCTGGTGAGTAGTCTGTCAGTTTTTTATACTGACGTATATAAAGCAAAGAGCCAAAGTTCTCCATAATTGCATGTATCCTCATACGGGTATGTGTGTGGTTGCTTAGTTTATTTTTTACACAAGTCACACTTTATTGATACATACTACTCTATAGTTTGCTCTTTCCCATTTAACTTCCTGTTTGGGATATCTTTCCATACCAATATCTTTAGATTGACCTCAATCTTTTTATGTGAGCTCTAGTGTCTCATGGGCCGTATTGTGAACCTTTTAAAAAAAGCGCTACTGAAACCTCTATAAAATAATTGATCAGGCATCAGCTTCATCAATTCAGGATGAATTTACAGTGGAGGGGTCAGCCTGTCACCACCTGAATACACTGATCAACCCTTGCATCACTGTAAATGGGTTAACCAGAAATAATTTGCCTCTTGATGTTAGGCAAAATGAAGCACACGATGCCTTCTGTGTGTTGTCCTTGAACCCATAGAGTAGCACTGTCCAATTATGTCACGGGCCATGTTAGCACTTGAAAGTAGTTAATGTGAATGAAGAACTTAATTGTAAAATTTTTATGTAATTTAATTTAAATGTAAAGAGCCTTATGTGGCATACTGTATAACACAGGAAACTGCTTAATGCACTGTGGTGACCTAGATGGGAAAGAAATCCAAAAAAGAGGGGATATATGTATACGTATAGCTGATTCATTTTGCTGTACAGTAGAAACTAAAGCAGATGTCTTTTTTTTTTTCCTTTGGCTGCGTTGGGTCTTCGTTGCTGCACACGGGCTTTTTTCTCTAGTTGTGGCGAGTGGGTGCTACTCTTCATTGCGGTGCGCAGGCTTCTCATTGCAGTGGCTTCTCTTGTTGTGAAGCATGGGCTCTAGGCGCACGGGCTCAGTAGTTGTGGCTCACGGACTCTAGAGCGCAGACTTAGTAGTTGTGGTACACGGGCTTAGTTGCTCAGCAGCATGTGGGATCTTCCCGGACCAGGGCTCGAACCCGTGTCCCCTTCATTGGCAGGCAGATTCTTAACCACTGCGCCACCAGGGAAGTCCCAAGAAAATGTCTTTTTTTTATAGAGATGTATACTTATGTATATAAGGGTAAAATGACATGATGTCAGCAAAGAAAAAAGTAAAATCAATAAAGCATGTATGGTAAAAGCTTAGTAATCTGGGTGATGGATGGCTTATTGTACTATTGTACTTTTTATTACTTTAATCTTTTTTTTCCACAATAAAAAATTTTTTTAAAGGAGAAGAAAGCACCAGTTAGAATATAGGTTCCATGAGAGCAGAGACAGGGACTTTTTGTCTTGTTGACCCTTCTTTCCCTAAAAGAGTTCTTGGCACATAGATTGAAGGGGTGAATACTAGGCTTGGTTTTCAAATCCACTCACAGGTAGACTAATTGCTGATTTTAGTAGGTGAGGCCATACGTGACCTGTGTCAGGTGTGTTGGCTTTGTGCAACCTTGTGAAGGTTAGGGACAGTCTGTTTTGCTCCTTGCAGTGCTTTCAAAGTTGTGTGATGGTAAAGAATGCAAGTCCCTAGCTGAATTGAAGGGACCTAGCTGACCTTTATCTCTGCTTTTCTTTTTTAGCTGTGGGATGCTGGCAGTGGCTCGTTGCTGCAGGAACTGCAGGCTAATCAGCCTGTCTTGGACATCTGCCCATTTCAGGTGAACCATAACAGCTACTTGGCTACCTTAACGGAGAAGATGGTCCACATCCATAGATGGGAGTGACCATGGTCTTGAAACTTGTCGGACATGCTGCTGGTTAATGTTAAATGTTGTTTGTTAGCACCTGGCAGCCCTGAGCAAGATCTGTGCTTAATGTCTGTGGCCTAGAACTTTTGGGATTGTGGCAGTGTCCATCAAAAGAGTCAGTGACTGGTACTCCATCACATTATACATTTCTTGGGGGTAAAAGCCTTCATGAATCTTCGTTGAGAATCAATATTTTTGATCGAACTTACTGCTGAACCTCGGAGAGTATCCTCCCAGAAGTCATTTAGGATATGTGTGTGCACCAAGCATTTCCAGAGGATGTGACATCCCACCAGAGTGGTCTTGTCACTTGAGCTATATGACTTGGGAATGTGTATGTTCCTGAAGGGACTAACCATCTTTCTGATGCTGCTTGGATGCAGCCTGGATGCAAAAGAATCTTTCGTTGAACACAAGAGGGCACTGTAGAATCTTCCAAAGGATTTGATCTATTTCTGACCTTGCGGGCTGATAACCTTTTAGTAACTTGGTCTCATCCCTACAGAAGTGTGTGGTAGAGCACATGTGGTCTGCTTTGTGGCAGGAACAGTCATGTTCAGGTGTGCAGTGCTGGGATATTGGTAAACCCAGTGATGGTGGTGGCTGATGAGCTGTAGACCCTTCCCTAATGCCGAGTGTATGGAGTTCATCACATTGTGGGAGTCAAGGAACAAGACCAATTGTTTGAGCAGTGAGGAAGACTCACTTTTTTTTCTAGCCAGCTTAGGATCTCAGGATTGGTTTTATATAAGCCAATGCTTTGAAGGCCACTCTTTGTCTCTCTCACTAGGAAAAGATGAGCCATATGTCAGAGCTCTTACTTGAGTCTCCTAGTATGAGAGATCAGGAGCAAGGGGCTAATAACCAAGAGAGGCCTACAAAAGAGAAGCTACTCAGACTGCTGTTGAAAGCAAAAAAAGGACTTGTCTTTTCCATTTTGAAAGAGTTTCTCTCTGAATAAAGTGAGGAGTGAGGAGCCATTGGAGTGAGGAGCCATTCTTGAGCGTGTTTAGAATTCCAGGTTAAATCCTTCTCCCAGGTGAAACTGATGTTTGATTCCAAGTTCCTCTGATTTACCTCCCTTCCTAACTTTAAAAAAAAGTGTTGTTAGTTAAACAGTTATTCTCAGGAAGATAATAGTGGTTGGAGACCTATGTGGTTTGCAGGGAGATGCCCACCAGCTTTCATTTCAGCCCTGGATTGTCCAACTTTGGGAGCTGCACTTTTCTCCAATAGAGGGCTCAGTTTATATCTGTTTACTTTGCTAAAGGCTGCTCTTCTAAACTGTTGTCCACAACAGAACATGTCTCAAGGTGTGTGCTCCTTGTTCTTGGGAGCAGGATGGCTAACAATGTGATTTTCTTAAATAATTGTAGAAATTTTATCATTTTTATTTTAAAACAGTTCTGACAGTCAACTCCTGAACTGTTTCCAGCATTTCTTACCAGCAAGGGGTTATTGCAGTAGATTTCCCCAGAGTTCCACATTCTAGTTGTGCTTTTAAAGAGTGGCCTCCTATTTAAGGACATCTTTCAAAAAGCCAGTTTCCAGAGCCTGGGAAAGAGCCCCCTTTTCTAGAGGAGGTGTTCCTTTTGATATGTTGATGACTAAGAATGACTACCCAGGCCTAGAGCTTCAGTGGCAGAAAAGGATTTGAATTAAAAAGCAGAGCTCGGGCTTCCCTGGTGGCGCAGTGGTTGAGAGTCCGCCTGCCGATGCAGGGGACACAGGTTCGTGCCCCGGTCTGGGAGGATCCCACATGCCGCGGAGCGGCTGGGCCCGTGAGCCATGACCGCTGAGCCTGCGCGTCCAGAGCCTGTGCTCCGCGACGGGAGAGGCCACAACAGTGAGAGGCCCACGTACCGCAAAAAAAAAAAAAAAAAGCAGAGCTCATCTGCTTTCAGCTGATGATAACAGAGAGGATGCAAGTGGTCAGGCCCTGGCTGCCTTTGTCTTTGGCAGAGGCAGAACCCAGGGCAGGGTTAGGATTTGACTAATGTTGAAGTACACTCAGCTGATGCTGATTAATCCCCCCAAGTGTAGGAACCAAGGGACTTGTATTACTAGGGAAGTTGGAAGAATCTCATGTCTTACCAATCCTTGCATTTCTCTAGTAAATTTAGATGTTTTAGAAGCAAATTCTTGGGACTGTGACTGATTTCTCCAAAGGAAAAAAACTTTGCCCCTGCCCCCACTCACCTCTGCCTGGCAGGAGAGATTACCTCTGTAGACCCAGACTCTGCCCCACCATGTTCCCTTACCCTGGCTCTAAGGTTGTTTTCCCATTTGAGGGTTTGGAGTTAAGCAGACTCAAAAATATTTTCTTGTTGTATATATCCTTGTACCTGCTTTGAAAACCGGACAATGGGATCTCTTCACGTTCTGTGTTTTATGTTTTAATGTTAATATGAAAATAAAGCATTTACCATGTGTACCTACTCCTGATGTCTTTTGTCTTTTTTTTTTTGGCTGTGTTGGGTCTTAGTTGCAGCACGTGGGATCTTCATTGCCATGCACAGGCTTCTCTCTAGTTGTGGAGTGCAGGCTTCTCTTTAGTTGTGGCATGCGGGCTTTCTAATTGTGGCGCTTGGGCTCCAGTGGTAGCCCTAGAGTTGGCCATGACCCCAGTTCCTCTCATGAAGGTGGTATCCTGACGAGGTAGAGAGAGTGACAGTACTTAACATCACTAGGCAAACAATATGCGCCTTCCCTCACCTGAGTCACTTGCTGCCTGAGTCAAGGAAAGGAAACAAATACATTAGCAGATGCTAACATTTGCTTCTCTGATTAAGACCCCTCCCTCTCCCCCCCCCAAAAAAGAGACGTGAAATTCCTTTAGGAACCATAGTTTGTACAACTTGGCAAATTGTTGTAAGGGAGGTTGAACACCCACACTCCAGAATACTGGGTTCTTCTCTCTGGGTCTTACAACCCTAGACAATCTAGGGTTCTCACCCTAGACAATCACTGAGATTTCTGTGACGAACAAGTTCAGATCCCTTAGCTGGATAATTTGGAGTGCCTGGAAGTATGTTATTCCATTTTTCATCCCTTTACTCTTTTTTTTTTTTTTTTTTTGCGGTACGCAGGCCTCTCACTGTTGTGGCCTCTCCCGTTGCAGAGCGCAGGCTCAACGGCCATGGCTCACGGGCCTAGCCACTCCGCGGCATGTGGGATCTTCCCAGACCAGGGCACGAACCCGTGTCCCCTCCATCGGCAGGTGGACTCTCAAACCACTGCGCCACCAGGGAAGCCCCATCCCTTTACTCTTGTTGGTATTAAGCAACTGCTGTCATTCCAGCTCAGTAGTCATACTGTTTTGTTTTGTTTCTAAAAATTAAAAAATAATCAGAATAGTTCATTTTAGATTTATAATAACAGCCTACATTTACTGAGTATGTACCTAATGCTGTGGTATACCTTTTATATGAAAGGAACTCTCAGAGAAGTGAAAGAATTTGCCCAGGTGTGGTGGCCATGAACATGAGCCTTTCAGATCTCCGACCAAGGAGGGCATAATTGACTGCTGTTCCAGCTGCTGAGCTCTGAAATCCACTGCTGCATCACAGCAAGGCCGCACTTTCCAAGGGTTGCTCCCAGCCAGTGACTGAGGATGGCAGGGATACTAAGGCAGGCCCATTTCTGGGAGACGCTGAATGCCTGACAGGCAACTTTATGAGGACTCTCCAGTGTTGTTGGCCAAACTTTCTTAGACTTGAACTTCAGTCTAAGTTGTTTCCACCGAACCATCCTTGCTTCCTCCCTCTCTATCTCTGCTTCACATGGGTGAGATCTGTGTATTTGCTCTAATTGCCTCATCTATGTGGAATCATACAGTATTTGTCTTGTTGTCACTGGCTTATTTCACTTAGCATAACGTCTTCGAAGTTCATCCATGTTGTAGCATGTATCAGAATTTCCTTCCTTTTTAAGACAATGATGAAAAAAAAAAAAAGACAATGATGTTCCATTGCATGCATAGACCACATTTTGCTTATCCATTCATCTGTCGGTGGACACTTGAGTTGTTTCCACATTTTAGCTATTATGAACAATGTTGCTATGAACATGGGTGTACAAATATCTCTTTGAGACCCTGCTTTCAATTCTTTTGGGTATATACCCAGAAGTGGAATTGTTGAATCGTATGGTAATTCTCTTCTTAATTATTTGAGGAACTGCCATACTGTTTTTCCACAGCAGCTGTGCCATTTTACATTCCCACTAACAGTGCATAAGAGTTTCAGTTTCTCCACATCCTCTTCAACTCTTGTTACTTTCTTTTTTTTTTTGGGGGGGGGGTTGTTTGTTTGTTTGACAGTAGCCATCTGAATGGTGTGAGGTGGCATCTTATTGTAGTTTTGGTTTGTATTTACCTAATGATTAGTGATGTTGAGCATCTTTTCATGCGCTTATTGGCTATTTGTATACCTTCTTTAGAGAAATGTTTATTCAAATCCCTTGCCCACTTTATTTATTTTTTTTAAATTTATTTTATTTATTTTTGGCTGTGTTGGGTCTTTGTTGCTGCGTGTGGGCTTTCTCTAGTTGCGGTGAGTGAGGGCTACTCTTTGTTGTGATGTGTGGGCTTCTCATTGCAGTGGCTTCTCTTGTTGCAGAGCACGGGCTCTAGGTACGTGGGCTTCGGTAGTTGTGGCACGTGGGCTCAGTAGTTGTGGCTCGTGGGCTCTAGAGCGCAGGCTCAGTAGTTGTGGCACACGGGCTTAGTTGCTCCACGGCATGTGGGATCTTGGACCAGGGCTCAACCCCATGTCCCCTGCATTGGCAGGCAGATTCTTAACCACTGCACCACCAGGGAAACCCCCCTTGCCCACTCTTAAATTGGGTTGTTTGGTTATTTGTTGATGCCTAATCCCATTTTGTTTTCTGCTTCCTACTAGACCTAGATAACACGGGTATGCCAGGAGTGTTCCGGGAAATTTGGTAAGATGGGGATGGTTGAGGCCCAAGAATAATAAAGACCAGGTGGCAATGCTTAACTTCCAGAAGCCAGGAGACCACAATTCCATAATTACCAGCAAGATTGAAGAGCTGACTAAGGGGTCTTGACCCGCAGGGAGTTGGGGAGAGAGTTAATAAAAGACAGCATCCCTAGGGGCAAAATAGACACAGCCAATGAGGGTGCTTTTTTTTTTTTTTGCAGTACGCAGGCCTCTCACTGTTGTGGCCTCTCCCACTGCGGAGCACAGGCTCCGGACGCGCAGGCTCAGCGGCCATGGCTCACGGGCCTAGCCGCTCCGCGGCATGTGGGATCTTCCCGGACCAGGGCACGAACCCGTGTCCCCTGCATCGGCAGGCGGACTCTCAACCACTGCACCACCAGGGAAGCCCAATGAGGGTGCTTTTTAACATCTATAAACAAAAAATTCCATAAGAAAGGAGGGGCAGGAGGCTAAAGGTGGTCATCCCCAAAGGTCATGCTCCTTTGCTCAGTTTCTAGACCTGAGCCAATTTTCAGATCCAGAGCCCATTGATGAATAAGTAGTTGGGAGCCTAGGAACAAGGACCCTACAACACCATGCCAAGCATATGGTTCCTTCAGTCTTTCCCCACAGAGACTCAACGGCCATTTACTTGGGTGACTATACACTGACAAAAGAGAAATAACCAACTATTTGAGGACTATTGGACATTTGGTCCAAGTTGCCATTGATACTCAGACTAAAAGCATCATCATAGGTCCCTGGCCCCTGGGGACCTGGTACTATAAATGGAGTCCTGGCTAGATTATGGCTCACAGTGGCCCCACTGGTTATGTGGACCCATCCAGTGATCATTTCCCCAGTCCCCAAGTATATAACTGGAAATGATCTAGAATAATCTAGACCTAGAAACACTAGATCATTGTGAAAATGATCTGGAAACATGTGGTGTCTCTGGCCTGTGGGGTAAGAATTACCATTACAGGGACTTACCTGGTGGCGCAGTGGTTAAGAATCCGCCTGCCAATGCAGGGGACATGGGTTTGATACCTGGTCTGGGAAGATCCCACGTGCCACGGAGCAGCTAAGCCCGTGCACCACAACTACTGATCCTGTGCTCTGGAGCCCGCGAGCCACAACTACTGAGCCCAGGTGCCACAACTCCTGAGCCCGTGCGCCTAGAGCCTGTGCTCCACAACAAGAGAAGCCACTGCAATGAGAAGCCTGCACACCGCACCAAAGAGTAGCCCCCACTCGTTGCAACTAAAGAAAGCCTGTGCACAGCAATGAAGACCCAACGCAGCCAAAAATAAATTAATTAATTAAAAAAAAATACCATTACAGGAAAGGCCAAATGTAAACCTTGGAAACTGCTCTGCAATCACTGGCCAGGATAATAAATTAAAAGCAATGTTGGGAATTCCCCAGCAGTCCAGTGGTTAGGACTCAGCACTTTCACTGCCATGGTCTGGGTTCAGTCCCTGATCCTTGCAAGATCCTGCAAGACGCGTGGCGTGACCAAAAAAAACAAAAAGTAGTGTCTTACTGGGGGATGGAGGATGGTGGAGATTAGTGCCCCATTAAAACCTACAGGATGCAAGTATGACCCTGAAAGACAGTGGAGAGTGAAAAATACTCCAGTGGGTGGAGCTGCAAGCTGTGCCCTAATCTTTCCACTTTGTATGGAAGAAGTGGTTTAAGGTGAGAATATAAACAGATTCCTGGGCAGGGTCCAGCAGCCTGGTCTGGGATAGTGGCATGTGGTTGGACTATATGGAGAAGGCACAATGTGTAAAGACTTTTTATTACAGGACAATGCACACCAGAACCTCTACCATGGAAGAGGCATTGAACAACCAAGTAGGCAAAATGACTCAACCAATTGACAGCCATCCTTCAGCCACTGTAGACCTGATATGTTGGGCCCACGAATGGAGTGGCCGCGGTGGCAGAGATGGAGGCTACATATGGGCCCAAAGTCTGTCTGGGAGAATGGACTGCCACTTACCAAGGCTGCCTCTTAATGTCCAACCTGTCAACAACAGAGACCAACACTGAGTCTCTGATATGCCCTTTTCCTAGAGAAGATCAAGTAGCTACTTTGTGGCAAGTCAGATACAATGGGCCTCTTCCTCTTGAAAAGGCCAGCAGTTCTCCCTTATAGGGATAGATATCTATTCTGCGTGTGGATTTAACTTTCTTGCTCTCAGGGCCTCTGCCAGCAGAATGCCAGATTGAGGCACAGATTGCTACACAACATAGCATCTGACCCAGGGGACCCACTGTACAGTGAAGGGATTGCAGAAGTGGATCCATGACCATGGGATCTGTTGGTCTTGTCATATACTATCCCATCCAGAAACAGCCAGCTAATAGCCTACTGATAATGACCTTCTAAAGACATAGCTGAAGCACTAGCTAAGAAGCAACACTCTGAGAGAATAGGGTGTCATTCTTCAGGATGCAATGTTAAGAGACCTCTGTTGGTGCTGTTTCCCCAGTAGGCAGCATACATGGGTCCAGGAACCAACATGAGGAAACAGGAGTGGCTTCATTTACTGTCACTCCCAGTGACCTGGGTGATTTTGTACTTCCCATCCCAGCAACCTGGGCTCCACATCATTGAAGGTCCTGGGTTCCTACAGGGGTGCACTTTGCCAGAGGACACAGCAAGGGTCCCACCGAACTATAAATTATGGCTGCTACCAGAGCACTTTGGGACCTTGTGCCCAGGGACCAATAGGTGAGAAGAGGAATCACCATATTGGCAGTGGTAACACCCTGATCAACAGGAGCAAGTAGGGCTGCTTGTACATAATGGGAGCAAAGAGAAATATCCAAGTGGTCCACTTGGATGCCTTCTGGTGCTCCGTTGCCTCTCTCTAACTGTGGACAGACATGCAACAATACCACAGCAGGATGAAAAGGTTATTATGCCCACTACCAACACCACACCTGAAATGAAGCCTTGGGTCACATCACCAGGTAAGCCACCAAGACTTCTGAGGTGCTAGCTGAGGGTAAAGGAAATTCAGAATGGAGGAAAAAGAGGATGAGTTCCACTTGCAGCCCTGAGATCACCAGCAATGATGGACATTAGTTTATCTCACTAACCTCCCTCTTCTGAGTTTTTCCCTCTGAAAAAGAGATCCATGGAAACTATAGAGTAGCTGTTCATCAAATTTGTGTAGAGAAATAAATCTGTGGGGCACAAGGGATGGAATATGATGGTCATGAAAACTTGCCTCTCATATGTCCAATTGTGGGGACTGTATGTAATTGGCCAGCTGCTGTGCTCTGAAATCCATCGCTGGGTTCACTCTGAGGCCACCAGAGAAGTCCCTGCAAATGTCTTTATTTCACCTTTTTTGAATGGATCTAATTACATTTTTTAAAACTTACTGAAGGGCTTCCCTGGTGGCGCAGTGGTTGAGAGTCCGCCTGCTGATGCAGGGGACACGGGTTCGTGCCCCGGTCCGGGAAGATCCCACATGCCGCGGAGCAGCTGGGCCCGTGAGCCATGACCACTGAGCCTGTGCGTCCGGAGCCTGTGCTCCGCAACGGGAGAGGCCACAACAGTGAGAGGCCCGCGTACCGCAAAAAAAAACCCAAAAAAACAAAAACTTACTGAGATCAAATTCATGTAACATAAACTCCACTATTTTAACAATTTTAAGTGCACAGTTCAGTGGTTTTTAGTATAATCACAATGTTTTGATTGTGATTATCTGATTCATCACTATTATCTGATTCCAGAATATTTCCATCATTCCCAAAGAAATCCCATACTTCTCAGTTCTCCCCTCCTCCCATCTCCTGGAAACCATTAATCTACTTCTGTCTCTATGGATTTGCCTTTTCTGGATATTTCATATGAATGTAATCCTACAACTGGTGGCTTTTTGTCTCTGGTTTCTTTCACTTAGTATTATGTTTTCAAGGTTCATCCATGTTGTAGCGTGTTATCAGTACTTCATTACATTTTTTTCTTTTTTGGCTGTGCCTCGCAGCATGTGGGATCTTAGTTCCCCAACCAGGGATGGAACCTGTGCCCCCTGCAGTGGAAGCACAGAGTCTTTAACCACTGGACCACCAGGGAAGTCCCTAGTACTTCATTTTTTTTTTTTTTTCCTAGTACTTCATTTTTGAAGTACAATTTCCCTGGGTGTAGAATTCTAGGTTAGCAACATTTTTTTTTCTTTTGGTATTTAAATTATGTCATTCTACTGTTTTCTGGCTTTCATAGTTTCTTAATGAAAAATCAGATATGCCTGTTATTGGTCCTTTGAAGATAATGCATCTTTGTCTGCTTTTAAGATTTTCTCTTTCTCTTTTTGATTGTCACCAGTTTTACAATGACATGCCAAGGCTGTCTATGAACCAGGACGTGGGCTCTCACTGGACACTGAATCTGCCAGCACCTTGATCTTGGCCTTCCCAGCCTCTAGAACTATGAGAAATAAATTTTCATTGTTTATAAGCTATCCCATCTATGGTATTCTGTTTTGGGTTTTTTTTTTAGTTTTTAAAATTTTTTTTTTTGGCCGTACCACCTGGCTTGCGGGATCTTAGTTCCCCAACCAGGGATTGAACCCGTGCCCCCTGCAGTGGAAGCATGGAGTCCTAACCACTGGACCACCAGGGAATTCCCTATAGTATTCTGTTAAAGCAACCCACACAGACTAAGATATCCAGACTGCTGTTTATGTTAACTAATGAATTTTAGTTCAGTTCTTGAATGTCCATTTGATTATTTGTATAGAATCCAATTTTCTGTTGAAATTCTCTATTTTCACCTATTTTATCTATCTTTTATTTTCTATAGCATACTAGTCACAGTTATTTTAAAGTCCCCATCTGATGAGTCCAATATCTGAATCATATGGAGTTTTTGCTGACTTTTTGTTTTCAGTTATTTAGTTTAGCTTAGTTCAGCTTTGTTTTGTTTTTAGCATGCCTCATAATGTTTGATTCAAAGCTGGACCATGCAGATTAAAAATTATAGAAGCTCTGGATGGTATTAATCTTTCTCCAAAAAGGTTAATTTTTCTTCTTATAGACAGAGTACTGGAGGCTCACCTTGTCCCCACTGAGGCATGTTTTAAGCTTTATTAGGGTTGGCCCATTGTAGTTTTGTCTTTTCTTCTAGGGCAAGGTCCTTACCCCTGGAGTGTTGTCCTTCCTCCTGCAATATGGCCTTTGTTCCTAGGGTGTAACACTTCTGAGGCCTCAGTTAAAAGCCAGGGGTGTTTACCAAGGCCTCTACACCTCAGCAGGGTCCAAGCTCCAAGCTGAAATCTCTCTCAATTTATTGCTCTCTCAGCTATTGTTTTCTTCAGGATTTGTTGGAGTCTGACTCTGTGCATGCACAGCTTAGGAGTCAGTCAGCCACTTGAGAGAAATTTGTTCACAGATTTTTCGCTTTTTCTCGGTGGTTTCCTTCTCTCCAGTATTTTGACCCTTAAGTCCCAGCCACTCAGAGGATTCTGAACTCCTACCTGTACATTTTCAGCCCAATAAGATTACTGCTTTCTGCAAGGGCTCAATTCTTCTGGGCCACAATTTGGACAGTCCCCTCAGAAAAAAATCTGGGCTGGAGCTTCCCTGTGTACTTCTCTTTTCTCAAAGATTGTAGCCCCCCATTTCCTCACTGTATTAGTTACTTTCTAACCCCTCAAAAGATATTTTATATATTTTATCTAGTTTTTATGGTTTTATTTCAGCGTAAATACAAATTTGTATTTGTACTCGTATTTGGGATCAGAATCCTCCCCAGTTTCATGTATATATAGGGCCTGCAGGGCCTTATATGATCTGGCCCTTGATGGGTTCTCTGACTCCTTCTTCTAGTCCCCTCTTTCCTCATTTCAATGCAGCCACATAGGCCTTCATTCTGAATGCTTATTCCCTTGTCTTGAACTTGCACTTGTCATTAACCTTTGCTTTGGGAACTCTTTCGTTATGGTCTAAATGTTTTTGTCCCCCCTAAATTCATATGTTAAAATCCTAATGCCCACTGTGATGGTATTAGGAGATGGGGCCTTTGGAGGTGCTTAGATCATGAGAGTAGAACCCTCATGAATGAGATTAGTGTTCTTATAAAAGAGATCCCACAAAGCTCCCAGCTCCTTCCGCCCTGTGAGGACACAGTTAGAAGTTGGCTGTCTGCAACCCATAAGAGGGCCTTTGCCAAAACCTGACCATGCTACCACCCTGATCTTGGACTTCTAGCCTCCAGAACCGTGAGAAATAAGTTTCTGTTGTTTATAAGCCACCCAGTGTGTGCTATTTTGTTACAGAAGTCTGAACAGACTAAGTATCTTCAGATCTGCCTCTCCCTTTTTTTTTTTTTACAAATTTATGCCAATTCACTCTTAACTCAATGATCACTAGCTGCCTTTATATAAAATCTCCTCCCCACCCCAGTCATCCCATTTATCTTTTCTTTCTTTATTTATTTTAAAAAATATTTATTTATTTATTTGGCTGTGCCGGGTCTTAGTTGTGGCACAGACTTAACCTGAGGCCTCAAAGACATGTTTTGTTATTTTCTTTCCCTCCTTGAAACATGAGTTTAAATTCTGGCTTAAAATCTGGCTCACATGCAAAGGGCTTCCCAGTTTATTCATAATACTGGCTATATAACTTTTTGAATTCCCTATTGTGGGCCAGGCACTTTATTATTTCTGATCTTCACAATTATACATTAGAGCTCCTCCTTTTCTTTCTCAGACGAGAAAAATGAGGGTCAGAGAAGTTAAAGGACTTGCCTAGTCTGCTGAAGAGCAAGGAATAGAACAGGCTCTTTTCTTATTCTGGAACCAGTGCTCCTAACCCTGATTCAATGCTGCCTCCTTTTCTGGGTAAGAGAGGCTTTTGGGGCTGGTGGAAGGAAGCAAGGAGAAATGCAAGAAGAGGTTCTTAGATGCCGGAATACACCTGATCGTGTAAAGTTCACCTCTACACATAAAGTTTTTTTTTCAAGTCATTGAACGGATGACATACTCTACCGGCCATCTTGGTTGTGGCAATCCCAATCCTTTTTTATTTTTCTGTGACGACAACCAAGGGAATTAGGCAAAGCTGCCCTACCCAGATATCTTAAGGAGCACCAGGAACGCCCCCGGCAAAGAGCGCAGCTTTCCCGCCCGCCGAGGTCCGGGGCGTGGGCCATTCGGAGCTCGGCCACTCCCGGGCTTTGCTCCCAGCTGGCGGGTCTGCGCCGGCAGGAGAAGGGATCGGATGGACCCCGCCGGGCCCCGCCCGACTCCCCGCCCCCTCATTTAAATACGCTGCGCCGGCGGGTGCGTCGAGCTCGCCGCGGACTCAAGATGGCGGCGTGTGGACGTGTACGGAGGATGTTCAGCTTGTCAGCGGCGCTGCAGCTACTGCTGCTCGCGGCGGCCGGGGCCGACAAACTCCAGGGCCAGGGAGGCCACAGCCCAGGCCAGGGCCCGGGGGCCAACCTTCTGCCCCTCGGAGGGCAACCTGGAGGCGGCGCTCTAGGGGGTCAGCTCCAGCTGCCTCAGTCATCTCAGTTGCAGCAGCAGCAGCAGCAGCAGCAGCAGCAGCAGCAGCAGCAGCAACAACCGCCTCAGCAGCCGCAGCCGCCTTTCCCGGCGGGTGGGTCTCCGGCCCGGCGGGGCGGATCAGGGCCTGGCGGGGCTGGCGGGGGCTGGAAGCTGGCGGAGGAAGAGTCCTGCAGGGAGGACGTGACCCGTGTGTGTCCCAAGCATACCTGGAGCAACAACCTGGCGGTGCTGGAGTGCTTGCAGGACGTGAGGGAGGTGAGGAGGCAGGACGGGGCCGGGAGGTCCAGGCCTGCTGCGGGCCCGAGGGTGTCGCCGGCCTTGGAAGCCGCTGACGACGGTCTGCTGCTTCTCTCGCTTCCTCTGAGCTGCGCTCGCTCCTTCCCTCTCTGCCCCTCTCTACCCGGCGCATTCCAAGAAGGGGACCCCACCCCCACCTTTCATTATCTCTGGGTGCGGGGGTCTGGGACGCAGACCCCAGCTCCCGGCTGCAGTCGGCGAAGGCCCAGAGCGTGTTTATATTTGCTCCGGTCTTTTGTGTGATGCTGTAAGCGCGGTGGCTCCTCGGTGAAAACCTGTTTAGGATTTTGCCATCCGTTTCGACTTGGATAATTTGTAGCAACCCTTTTAAACATGAAAAATGGTTGGCGTACTTCAGCTGTTAAAGAATGCCCTGCTGTTTATTGGCAGTAGATAATGTTTGTTTAGGTAACTGGTTCTATTCTGATGTGTATTGTAGACAGCAACCGAATTTACTGTCTTTACCCTATTCTTTTGTAATTCAAAAATTCCTATTATTTACCAGCTGCTGAAAGTAATATATGCTTTTTTTTTTCCTTCTTTTTCTTCTTCATTTCTTTTGGTCAATTTATAATGAATCTCAAGTGTAAGCTGTTACTTCAAGTGATTTAGAGTCCCAGAGCTTGAAAAGTTGGGGCAATATTTGAAGATGGATTGTGGGGTCTTTGCCTTTCTGACGTCTGAATATGATTTTAACAGTACCTTTTAATGCAGTCTAGGTTTGATGTTGTTTGATGTGATTCAGTTAAGTAACAGAGAATTTCTTCTCTGTATTTAATGCTGCAGACTTAAGTGCATTTTTGACAGTTACCAAAGTTTGGGAGCAAATCTGGTAGGGATACTTTTTTTGTAAGGTTTAGGTGTATAGAATTAGGCCCAAAGGTTGACAGGTAGAATAAAGCCACCGCTGGATACAATTTTATTTGGGAAGTTGTTAAGAGAATTTTCTAAGGTGTTCATGGTCATAGGAAAACCACTGGCTTGTTGAAAAATGCTAGTCTTGGCAGGTTTTTTCCCCCTCATCCCCCTGTGATATTTGCTCTGGTATTCCACGCAGAGTAATTCACAGGAGGAAAAGATATACATGCTCAGGAGACAGCGAGAAGGGAAATTTCTAGAGCCACCAGAAATGTGGGGCCTTAGATGACTTATCTACAGTTTGAAAACTAGGAAGATAATCCCTTGTTATTCTTTATTCTGCAACTACTCCTCTAGTCGATAACAGCTATGATTCGTAATTCTGTCAAGCTTCCTGAAATTTTCTATTTGGCCTTCGAGGATATATAATAGATGCTGTTCTCTCAAACTAGGATCCTAATATTGAAGGCCAAACATTTGGTTAAGCAGTTTGTGGTAGAAACAGGATGTTATTAGGGAAAGTGGCAAAAAGTGGCCCATTTAAGGAATACATGTCTCCTTACGTGCATTAGGGACATTTGCAAACAGTCACTCACAGGAGCAGTCTTCCTTTGTCATGCATGTAGAAGTGTGTAGCAGCATATACAATCTGTAAATAACTTAGCTTTGACCACTTTTGGAGTCTTTTTAATTTGGTAGGTACTATCTTTCTTGCATTAGTTAGTGTAAAGATCCTGGTCTGAAAATGTAGTCCCTGCTCCACCTTTGACTGTAAGATTCTCAGCAAGGGTATTCTTTTGGTAACTACATTTTTCTTCCTTTATAGGGATTTAAACTCTTTGAAGGTAGTTACTAGGTCCTGTATTTCCTTTGTAACTTTTCAGAGTACCTAATTCAGTGCTGAGACTCAGTGAATAGTGTTGACTGATTGAAGGTGAGTAAGCTAATGGAGCCCGTTTTATGCTCTAGAGAAAGAAAAGGTGTCATGTAAATTGGAAGAGGCAGTTTGGGGGGGGGGCAGGGGTTTCCAAATTTCCAATTTAATTAGTTTTCCTCCAGTTTTATATACATAAAAATTGAAAGAATAGTATCATGAACAGCTGTGTATATTCTTTAGGAGGTGGAGCTATTTTTAAACTACTTCTTTTTTTCCTTTAAAGACAGCAAAAAGAAATTTTATTCCACTCAGAGAATTAGTTAAATCTCAATTATGTGTTTGAAAGAGCATAACGATTAAAAAGTAAACTAGCTAGGCACATTTGAAGTGAAAGTGTGGAATATGTTTTGTATGTGCTTTTTGGTAAGTAGGACAGTTTGATAGGAAAGTAGACATTTGTGCTTCTTTATCCCTTTGGATACATATTTGGGGAAGATTGTTCTCTGTGTTCTTGCTATTAGAATTATGAAAAGACAAAGCATGTGAGTATTTAAATGGTAGTATAGTAAACCACATTTTTATTTTGAAACAACGTGGGTAGGTTAAGTCTTAAGTTCAGATATTTTAAGGTTCTCTTTAGTGTTCAAAGTTATGTACTAATTCACTTAGAGAATCTATATGAAGGTATTTATACTTACCTTTAAATAATTTCAGTGGATACTTTCCGTTTGTCTAATGCATCATATGCCACCAAATTAAAATTTTATGTGTGAACTATATTGAAACTGTACATAGACTAAGATTAGTTCACAGCTTTTTCTCCTTCTGGCCACTATTTTAAGGTTATATGTTGTGGGGGATTCTTTTTTTAACTCTGTCAGCTGAGTCATACTTTTTAAAAGGTGAAGTATACCCAGCGGGTCCCCTGTTACATAGTGGGTATATTAGCAGTAATGATGGATAGTAGTCCTGGTTACGTGTGTGTGTATGTATATGTAGTTAGTAGTAGTTCTAGTCATAAGAATATATAACTAGAAGGTATAAGGGTAAAAAGGAAAAATACATCCTGGGCTGTTCTATCAGGTGGAGAAGTAATACCAAAAGTATTACTTGTCTAGTATTTGATAAAGAGATAAGACATGCTTTATGTTGAGAGTAATTTTAAAATAGTTTACATATTTTTGGCTGAAATGACCAACAGTATCTTTTTCTTTTTTTTTTTAAATAGATTTATTTATTTATTTTTGGCTGTGTTGGGTGTTCGTTGCTTCGTGCGGGCTTTCTCTAGTTGCGGCGAGCGGGAGCTACTCTTCGTTGCGGTGCATGGACATCTCATTGTGGTGGCTTATGTTGTTGCAGAGCACGGGCTTTAGGCGCGCGGTCTTCAGTAGTTGTGGCGCACATGCTCAGTAGTTGTGGCGCACGGGCTTAGTTGCTCCACGGCATGTGGGATCTTCCTGGACCAGGGCTCAAACCTGTGTCCCCTGCATTGGCAGGCAGATTCTTAACCACCGTGCCACCAGGGAAGTCCCGACCAATAGTATCTTGTGTTTAGAAGTTGCAGATGGAGATGTTGGTTCTTTAGAAGTTTATTAGTGATGTGCATAGTTTTTCTTAGGTTGTTTTTTTTTTGTTTGATTTAAAAAAAGAAACAAAAAACTTTCTAATATGGAAAATTTCAAACATAAACACAAATAGAATGGTATGATGACTCCCCACATACGCATCACACAGCTTCAGCTATCCTCACTTTTTTTTTTAAATCACAGGGGTTAGGAGAATGGATATTTTAAAGCAAGTTCCAAACACTGTCATTTCTGTTATAAATACTTCAATGTGAGTCTCTGATAAGGACTTAAAAAAAAAAAACCAGAATCTAATTGTTATTTTTTAGTATTTGAAACCATTGTGAGTATTTTTTCTGAATTTCTTGGTACTTTGTCTTGATATATCAGTTTCAGGTTATAAATTTGTGACCACTATCTCTAAACTATGCACAGAGTGAATGCTTTGTAAATATTTATTTTAGATGGCCTGTTTTACATATTGAACAGGAATTAATATTTCAACATTACAAACTGTAAACTTACTTTCAAACTCATAGGTGAACATTTTCTTATTCTATTCTTAGCCTTTCTCTTAACTGTAGGTATCCTAAGATAGTATGCCATAATGTCTGTATTATCTCATTTATCCTGTGAGGTGAATAGCGTTATTATCTTAGTTGCGAAACAGGCTCAGATAGATGAAGTAATTTGTCCAGTGTTATATCCTAAGTTGTAGGGGTGGTATTCAGCAAGTTCTCTTTGACTTCAAAGATTGTATTCTTTCTAATCTGCCATGGATGGTTGCAGCTAGGGAAACTGCTAGTATGTGGCTGTTGAGAACACCAGGGGTTCATAAGTGCACACAAAAGGAGAAGAGTCACCTGGAATGAGAATCTTCTTTTCTTCACTACCAAGAACAACTGGGTAGGAGCAGCATCTTTGCATTGGAGTATTGTCGATTTCTCAGGTGGACAGACTGGCATTATTAGACAAAGCTAATTTAATTACTAGTCTGAGTCCATTACAAGTAGAGTTTCTGCTTCATGAAAAGATTTTCAGATCCCATTTCACCTTAAGCAGAATTTGTACTGGTATAATGGAAGAATTTAGATATATTCCCCTACTATTTGTATTGAATCAATGGAACACCACAAAGAGTAAACTAGGACTAGAGCTGGCACTGCCATTAACTAATTCTATGACTGTGAGCAAGTCAGTTTACCACTCGAGTCTCAGTTTCCTCATGTGTTAGATGAGAGGCTTGGGAAATAGTACAATTTACAATTTCTAAGATTCCTATTATTTAACCTTTATGAGTTGTTTCCTGTGTATATTCTCTGTATGTATGTATTTTATAGTTTCTAGGATTTATATATGTGACATCTCCTGGTTCCTTATTCATTCACGGGTGAAATAGTGAAATGGATAATGCAAACAGCAGTTAATCCAAACATCGTTTGGCTTTAGGATACATTATGATTGTTTTGTTTGAGCCAATATGGAATTTCCTCCTATGCTGACTCTCAGTGGTTGGAAGCAGTCTAACCACATAATCAAGGCATTATTTTATTTTTTATTTTTTATTTTTTGCGGTACGCGGGCCTCTCACTGCTGTGGCCTCTCCCGTTGCGGAGCACAGGCTCCAGACACGCAGGCTCAGCGGCCATGGCTCACGAGCCCAGCCGCCTCGCGGCATGTGGGATCTTCCCGGACCGGGGCACGAACCCGTGTCCCCTGCATCCGCAGGCGGACTCTCAACCACTGCGCCACCGGGGAAGCCCCTCAAGGCATTATTGATCCCCTATTATGCACTTATCATTGTGGAAGAACACTAGTACTTTAAGACACTACCATTGCTTACAGTTGGTTTGATAAATGGGATTGTGATCAAGAAACAGTTATATAAGAGAGTGTTCATCACTTGGTGTCACACAGACAAGTAAATTCTTTAGGGCAATGAAAAGAGCACAAAATTAGGATTTAGACTTGGATGGAACTCCGCTCTGCTACTCTTGGCTTAAAAATCTTATCACTTTTTTTTACCCTTAAGTAGGGACAGTTTAGCCCTGTTGTAAGTGAAGATACACATGAGTTCTTGAGTTTGATGTGCTAGTTGTATTTTTCTTTTTTATGTTAAACAAAATATGTTACCATTAAAGTAGGCAGTACTAACACATACCACCAGAAATCATCTTGCTTATCACCTATGGTACATGCTTTGGAAAATTCTAAGACTGGATTATCGCTTAAGATCCTTCCAGCTCTGGTACGTTGTGATTCTGTCATCTGTAGAAATATAAAACATTGCAAGGGAATCATAAGCACAAGTGAAAAGGGAAGATGCTTTGAGAACTTAAGGGGGCTGTACTGACTGTACTGAAGTAGAGAGTTTGAGAATTTTTTCAGAGTCCAGATTATAAAGGGTCTTGCATACACCACTGTCTTGTTCTCCAACTAAAGCCCAGAAATGGGATGTGTTTTTATCCCTGAGATAAAAATATTCCCCCAGATAAGTGAGTTACCTGTAAAATAGCACTGTCACTTATGGAAGGAACTTTTTAAGAAGCCTCTTGATAAGACTGCTTTACAGTATATAGTTGCTGAATAATTTCATTGCTCTTTGGAAGAAAATAAAATACTCGATCAGTCCAAGAGATACGATGATACGTTTCTTCTAATGTATTCAAAACAAATTTCATCAGCAACAATCCTCCCAAAAAACTTCTCTTGCTTATATGAGAAATGTATGTAGTATTTTAAAAAGAAGCAGTTAAAATGGCTTGTAGGATGTCATGCAAATTAGTTTTTCTTCCTTCAGCAAACATTTATTGAATAAATACTGTGTACAAGACACTGTGCTTAGTGTTAAAGGTTACAAATATTGATTATAGCTAGCATTTATCGAGGGCTTTTTGTGTGCCCTGCCCTAAGGGACCAGATGTTCTCTAGGTGTTATATCTCACTTAATCCTATGAGAGATATATCATTAGTATTATTTTAATTATTACTATTTTTTAAATGAGGGAACTCCCTCAGGGCCAGTAAGTAGTGGAATTGATATTTGAAAGCAAGTCTGTCCAACTGTAAAATGGCTCTTTCCCCCTCCCCCTGTGCCTGTGGTAGTCACCAGCTATATATGTTGCTACTGAGCAGTTGAAATATGAGTAGTCTGAGTTGAGATGTGCTGTAAGTGTGAAATGCACACTTGATTTTAAAGACTTAGAACACACAGGAAGGTAAACTATCTCAATTTTTTTGGGGGGGTAGGGGTGCGCTGCACAGCTTGCAGGATCCTAGTTCCCCCACCAGCAATCGAAACCGGGACCTCAACAGTGAAAGCACAGAGTCCCAACCACTGTACTGCCAGGGAATTCCCGTCTCAGTTTTTATATTGATTACATGTTTGAATGATAATATTTTGGATATATTGGGTTAAAAACATTATTAAAGCCAGTTTTACTTTTTATTTTTTAATGTGACTACTAGAAGACATAAAATAATATATGTGGCTTCCATTATATTTCTGTTGGACAGCACTGATCTGGAAGAAGAAAAAGGTATCTTTATTAAAACTATAATACAAGTTATAAAGTAGTAAGTACCATAAGAGAAGGAGAAATTAAATGCTATGCGCATATGGTAGAGGAAATGGTTGGGAGAATCAGAAAAAAACTCTTCACTGCTTTTCAGTTTTAAATTGATGTTCATATCATGAAATTCTTAGTTTAGCCACCTTAAAATGCCTGGTTAATAGATGGATGTCATTTTCCTCATGCCGACTTTATGAGTTGTAAAGGGGTACAGTAGCTCCTTCAGATTAAGAGGAGCTGAACTCATAAAACTGGAAGCCAGCAAGTGACTCATCTTTATTTGATTGAGTTAGATATATTTAAAACTTAAGAAAGAATGTCAAGTGATGGCCCTCAGAACTGTGCCAGTACTAACCCTTGTATCTGCATTAAAATAGAGTGTGGAGGAACAAGAGTGTGGACTGGAATCTAAAAACAATGAATTAAGAGAACCAGACATGTATTTTCATTCAGTTTTAATAATTTTACTGAAATTAGAATATTATGTTAGATCGACTGCGTGGTGTTTACAGTACCTATAAATTCTCCTATTGAAGCCTTGAATAACATTATAACTCTATACAGGGGGAGTCATAGTGAAAATGGGTACTTGGTTGAATTCCTCGATCTGTATCCTTGTAAAACAGAACAAAGAACAAACTCTTAAAACATTTTTGTGTTCCTTTAAAAAAAAATAACAAATGTGATGTATAGTTAAAATCATAAGGAAGATAAACAGTGAAGTGAAATGATATGTGAGAGAAATTAACCAGGAGAATGTGTGTATGTTATAAATCAATTCAAATGCAGAGTTACCAAAAAAAAAATGAAAGAAAAAAATCATGTTTAAAGAAAATGCTCTGATGTCTAGGAAGGTTTCATTTGTAATTTAAGTTAACATAGAAAGACAGACTGCAAGTCACTTAACAGAATTCCCAAAGTTCCTATGCTGGCCAAATCAGCTCTGTAATGTGATAAACAACATAAAGTGAACAAAAACTTCAAGGAGGGAGAAGGGAATGTAATGGAGAATTTTAATCATGCACAAAGTCTGCCATTTGTTAATTAATGCCATCTACTGCGCATACTTGTTGCACATGAAATAATCAGCAGCGATAAGGTCCTGTAGTCATGTGGAGCTCATCATAGGAGGAGCAGTGTGGTGAGTGGTAAAGAGTGGGCTCTGGAACTGCAGTCCTGGATTCAGATCCTAGCTCACTTACCACTTACTGTGACCTTGGACAGATTTATCTCTTCAGTCTTCACTTTTCTTATGTGTAAAATTGAGGTATGAAACCACTCCCACAGGGTTATGAAGAGGATGAAAAAAATTTAAATATATAGAGCATCCATCAAATTGCAGTTGCCCATCAGTGGTCTTTCTGCCCTTTGTTGTTGCAGATGACGTCCTTCAAGATATGGCTTTATGTTCACTGTCTTAAGAGAAATCTGAAGTAAATTGTAATGTGCCACACCTTTTATTATAATCCTTCCAAGGCTTCTTCAAGAAAGCTGTAGTTGAACTTGAAGAGTAGTAAGGTCAAAAACTTTTTATAGGACTTCCCAGGTGGCGCAGTGGTTAAGAATCTGCCTGCCAGTGCAGGGGACACGGGTTCGAGCCCTGGTCCGGAAAGGTCCCACATGTTGCAGAGCAGCTAAGCCCACGCACCACAACTACTGAGCCTGCGAGCCACAACTACTGAGCCCGAGTGCCACAACTACTGAAGTCCGTGTGCCTAGAGCCCGTGCAACAAGAGAAGCCACCCAATGAGAAGCCCGGGAACTGCAACGAAGAGTAGCCCCCGCTCACCGCAACTAGAGAAAAGCCCGAGCGCAGCAACAAAGACCCAAGGCAGCCAAAAATAAAAATAAATAAATAAATAAAAATTTATTAAAAAACAAATAATGAAGGTAGTATTTAAAAAAAAACTTTTTATAGAGTCTTTACCAGGTATTTAAAATGTGTACACTTTGAGGTTGTGGAGTGCAAAGGACTGAATTCTCTGGGTAAAGGAATTCAGTTCTACCAAATGTTCTTTCATTCTCTTGGCCTAAATGATGCCTAAATTTGGAATATACTGCCTATCAGACAAAGGAAATCTCTGTTCTTTGATATAAGAGGGAAAAAATTAGTTCTTCTATTTCTGAAGACTGTTGCTTAAAACATCCTCCCTCTGTAGAATGGAATGACTAAGTAACTTTTATCAGCTGAGAAACAGAAGGCATTGATTGTTATCTTTTTGCCCTTTGTAAAACCAGATAAGTATAAAAATCACTTAAACTTTCCTGAAAGTTGGCAACTTTTCAGAGGGAAAGTAATGTGTAAGGACTTTTATGTTGCTAAGGTGGGAACATTTTCTGGCCTATGAAACAGTCTATATTGAGGTATAAATACATAAATTAATCATACATTAAGGACAGCACAAAATATTCTCAGTATGTAAGCCTTCTTTCTGAGGTAATTAGGTAGTAGAGTTAGTTTTGAATAGTTTTGAAATAGGCAAAATTCCACAATCTCGGGACTTCCTGGGGTCCAGTGGTTAAGACTTCGCACTCCCAATGCAGGGGGCATGGATTCAATCCCTGGTCGAACTAAGATCCCACATGCCACATGGTGTAGAAAAAAAAATCCACAATCTCTTATTCAAACTCTGATTTGCTAGGTTAGTACCTGACTGACGTGTGTATAGATAAAAGCTTTTAGTGTGTAGAGTTGTTGGTTTTCTTTTAAATCATTATAAGAAGTTTCAAGAATTTATACGATTGTATATTGATTTTCAACTTGAAAGTATCATCTGAAACAGGAGAAATTAGAGCAGTGAAAGCGGAAGTCAGATGAGATTGCTATGGTTCCCTTCCTCTTTTGGAAACAAATTCACATTCTTTAGCCCATGGTCTCAGGCTGCTTCTCCATTCTCCAGCTCTGCTTCCCACTAGCTCCCTACATGATATCTTACTGGCACTACCTTTCCCCCAAGTCGTTTAATGGTATTGGCTTCCAGAGAGTGCCAGTTATAGCTGTTGAGTTTTTATGTAAATATTTTGTTGGCAAAGATTTTATATTCAGTGATTTGAGAAGTTTCTGCCCCAGACTGTTGCTCATTACCTTTCCCTTTGCACAGTCCACTGCCCCTACCCCCTACCAGTTCTCCTTTAAGCATTGTTTTCTGGCTTGTTTTTACTAGCAGACGGAACCATAAGAATTACTAATATTTGATCATATTTGATTTATAAAGAGCAGTTTCACATGGTTCAGTCTGTTGTTCATCTTGCTCAGATTTTGAGTAAGCAGTATATGCTTCTGTAGCAATATCATTGTTTCCTTTTGTATCATCTTGAACTCTAGAGACAGGAGAAATTTAGTCATTGTAGTGTAGGGCTTTCACCTTGGGAGTCTTCCTGAAATTTTTTCCCCAGCTTCTCATTTGGCTTATCTGCCCCTAGGACCAAAAGAAGAGAACCATTGTAGATTGTTTTATATTTTTACTCATTCATTTGTGAAATATTTACTGAGCACTCACTGTAGGGGTTAATTAATAAGCAAGATGATTATTTGGCATTAAAAAAAGGTGACATGAGAGTTTTGTTTCTTAAAAAATAATGTATTCTGAAAAACTTTTCTTACCTCTCTTACAATAGGGGAAATGTGGAACCAGGTATAAATGTCAGGGAAGAACTCACCAAATATACTTGCTTTTTAAAACTTGAGTATTGACCTAACAACCTTCTCCCTAAATATTTAGTTACTCTGAGTTAAGTTGCTAGCTAACATTTAGTTTATGGAACCCCTTAAATCTCATTTGCAGTTCTTGATAATGGTATGTGGTAGATAGGACAGACATCAGCCGTATTTTACAGACAGAAAAACCACAAGAATCAGATGGATTGTGATTTGGCCAAGTCTTGTAAGTATTAAGAAACAGAGCTTAGACGCCAACTCAAGCCTTTTTAAATTTAGAGCCTCTGTTTTTCCGTGTTACCACATTGCTTCTCTGATAATTTTCACATTTACATAAATGATATATTTTCATATTTTTAAATGTATTTTTATAGCCCATTTTTATTTAAATCTGCCAACAAATATTTGAACACATACTGTGTGCCCCTATTTCTTAAAATAATTTTTCTGTTCTCCTCTCCTGGGCGCTAATCTTACACAGGTTAAATTGCTTGCTATCGTCTCACAATCATGAGGCTCTTTTCTTCACCCTCCTCTCCCCACCAACAGTGGGGTTGGGTTTTTTTTTCCCCCTCTGTTTCATTTTGGATTATTACTATTGCTGTATTTTTAGGTTCATAGGTCTTTTCTTCTGTGGTTTCCAGTCTGCTGTTAGTGCCATCTGTCCAGTATATCTTTTGTTTTAGATACTCTATTTTTCATCTGTAGAAGTTTGATTTGGGTCTTACATATATATTCCATTTCTCTCTTCGTTATGTTCATATTTTCCTTTACAGCCTTGAATGCATTTGTAATAGCTGTTTTAAAAAGGTCCTCATCTGCTAATTCCATCATCTGTCATTTCTTGGTCTTTTTCCACTGATTAATTTTTCTTCTGGTGGTCACATTCCTACTTCTTTGCACGTGTGGTGATTTTTTTTATTGGGTGTTGGTCATTGTGCATTTTACGTCTTTGCTGAATTTGGTCGAATTCCCTTCAAGAGTGTTAGATTTTGTCTGGCACACAGGTTACATGGAGATCAGTTTGATCCTTTTGAGGCTTGCTTTTAAACTTTGTTAGGGCAAGTCCAGAGCAGCCTTTAGTCTATGTCTACTTTAATTCTGCTGCTGAGATGTGACTCTTCTGGGACTCTACCCAATGTCCCAAGTTATGTGAGGTCTCTCCTTTCTGGTTGGTGGGTATGAACTACTCCCTGCCTTGTGAGCTTCAAGAATTATTTGGCGTATTTGCTTTTCAGTGTTTCGTTTCCCACTGCATACGCATAGGATAGGACTTGACTCAGGGCGATTCCTCTGAAGAGCTCCTGTGTTCTTTGTACAGCTCTCCTTTCCATTACTCTCTCTGTCTTGCAAATTCTGGCCGCCTTGGATCCCCTGAACTTTGATTTCTCTCCTCTACTCAGCAAGTACACTAGAGTCTGTTTGGGTTCCTCCTCCCTGTGCTGCAGCCTAGAAACCACCTCCTGGCAGTAAGATGGGGTGATCGTCAGGCTCACATTGTTTCACTTCTCTCAGGGATCATAGGCTTATGCTGCCTGTTGTCCAGTGACTGAAAATTATTTCATATATTTTGTCTAGTTGTTAATTACTACGGGGGCAGTTTCTGTGGTAATTAATCCTTTGTGAGCAGAAGTAGAAATCACTATCCCTTGAAGTTTAACTTCTGACCTATCAAATGGAAATGAATAGAAGAATTTGTTAGAAAAGGAGATTAAGCATTATTTATTAAAATTGCAAATGTATATATCTATCTTTTGAGGTAACAATCCTACTTCTGAAAATTTATACATAACAGTATGATCAGTGTGTAGGAGGTATTTAATTGAAGTTTTTTTTTTTTTTGGTAATAGCAAACAATTGGAAGCAACCTAACACCCTTCAATAAGGAAGTGATTAAATAAATTTATTGTGCATCAATGCAATGAACTGTTGTATTACTGTGGAAAAGAAACTCTTTATGTCAGGAAAGAGCTCCAAGATCTATGACTAAATTAAGAAAGTAAAGTTACCACTTTGTATAGTATACTACCTTTTTTACAATCAAAGGGGAAAAATAAGAATAATATTTACTAATATTTGCTTGTATTTGCATTAGAATGCTCCAGAAGGGTACAGAAGAAATTAAGGCTAATGGAGGATAAAAATGGGTGGGAAACTTTCCACTCTGTTCTTAATATTTTTGATTTTTTTTCTTTTTGGCTGCACCGGGCTGCTTGTGGGATCGTAGTTCCCCAACCAGGGATTGAACCCAGGCCCACGGCAGTGGAAGTGCCGAGTCCTAACCACTGACCACCAGGGAATTCCCTATATTTTTGATTTTTTAAAAAAATATTTGAGGTGTATGTATGTGTTACCCGTTTAACTTTTTTTTTTTAATTAAGATAAAGAGCTTTTTTTCCCCATTGCTCATGTTGACTAAACTATCTTAGTATGAGAGTTCCACAGGTATAATTTCATTTTGTGCCAAGGTCGGCTTGTTTGTAACTGGGTTGAGCCAAGCCTTTCACGAACTTAGAAGATAAAAGATTTCCTTAATGTATTATTTAGGGCAAAACTAACTGCCATACCAAACCCAAAACTACCAGTGGCTTAGCGCAAGAGAAGTTGTGGAAGACTGCCAGCCATCTAGTGATCGGGAGACCCTGGTTCCTCCCAGCTTGTGGTCCTATTTCCTAGGGCTTTAGAGTCTTCCACTTTCAGGCAGACAAGAGAATTAGAAACCCTGCCTGCTGCTTTTTCTTTTTTTTTTTTTAGGTCCTTATTACCCTTCCTTCCATATAATTCACATACCATAAAATTCAACCACAAGTACTTTTTTTTTTTTTTTTTGGCTGTGTTGGGTCTTCGATGGTGCACGTGAGCTTTCTCTAGTTGTGGCGAGCGAGGGCTACTCTTCACTGCGGTGCTCGGGCTTTTCATTTCTCATTGCGGTGGCTTCTCTTGTAGTGGAGCACGGGCTCTAGGCACGTGGGCTTCAGGAGTTGTGGCTCATGGGCTTAGCTGCTTCGCGGCATGTGGGATCTTCCTGGACCAGGGCTCGAACCCGTGTTCCCTGCATTGGCAGGCGGATTCTTAACCACTGCACCAGCAGGGAAGTCCCCAAGCACAAGTTCTTAAAAGCCTTGGCCTCGAGGTGATCAACTCTTTTGTTCACATTGCACAGGCGAGAACTCTTCACATGCAGCACCTAGATACACGGGACTGGGTAATGCGCTCCTAGTGACAGCTCCCCACTGTGAAAAGGGGAGCACAAAATGCTAGCAAGACAACTAGCAAGTTGTATGACAGTTATCTGGGCAAGTCAGATCAAGTTCATGTGCCAGCCTTTTATTTGTCGTATCAAGCAGTTATGTTCCTTCACATTTTCTCTAGGAAGATGACAGTTGTTTATAAGGAATCAGATTTTTCTTTGCTCTAAATGTGTGGAAATACTTCCATGTGATCAGTTTTTAGTGTTATGATCTCTTTGATTTAAAGTATGGAAGCAGTTTCAGCCTTGTGTAGTGATCTCAGTGCCAGTTTTATACTTGCTAAGTGTCAAGACCTTGTGTCCTATGCGTGGCATTAAGCCCCAAGCCCTAGGTTAATGGAACAGTCCCCCTTCTTCCTTCCTCTGCTTCTGGTGCCATGGTTTTTAATCCTCCCTCCCTCCTTTTCCTGGCACCTAGGGGATTCCTCTTTCTCCTGAGTTCATCTATGCCTTTGAAAGAACTTCATGTTTATTGTTGAAGACTTTTCAAGTTCTGAACATATATATTGCTAGAACCTGAAGTTCTTGAGTTCTGTGGCAGCTCATTCTTTGGATAAGTGACTTTGTTCAAAAGAGATGAGGAAGTAGATTGACATTTATTGGGCAACTGCTACGTGCTTGTATACATAATCTTATTTAATCACCACTGTTACTCTAAGAGGTAGATTTAGTTTTAGCCCTCATTTTATTATGGAAAATTTCAAAGGTACAGAACAGTTTTAAAAAATCATACATTGATCACCCATATACCCGACCACTAAAATTTTACCATTAACATTTTGCTCTACTTGCTTTACCACATAAATAGGTTTTAAACATTTACTGTAAGCTATATGAAAAAATTGTATTCCAAGTCAGTTTTAGTTCATAGCTTTTCTTGTGCTTAATAAAAACAAAACACTCTCCTACTGCCAGAACTTTAAAAAAAAAAGAAAGAAAAGAGAAATTGTATCTTAGTCAAAAACAACTGCATTTATTTTGTGTTAGTCTTTTTTTTCTCCTCCTCAAGGTGGTTGGGAAAACCAGTGTCTTTTTCTGAAGCAGGTCTGCTCATTCTGCTATGATGAGCCAAAATCCTTAGACTTTGCTTTTTTCCTCAGTTTCTGGAGATGTTTATTTTCACGGTCATCTTTTTCTAGATCTGGCCTTTCCATTATTATAAGTTTATGTAACCTAAAAGGAATTCCAGATGATTCAAGATATACCAAGTTGGGAAATTGAGCCGTCTTCTGAATGGCTGACCCTGCAACATGGCATGGCATTTCAAACTGATACATGTTGGAACTTTTGCTGAGTTTAACGATGCCATGCAATGGTGATTTATAGATTATATTGAGATAATAATAGATTCATTTTTTAGATTAATTAGAATGTAGCAAGTAGAGTGTAGCAAAAGCGCAGAGTATTTGTTCCTCTGAGCTAGTATCCTCCGTCATCCAAAATAGTTGTTTAATAATTTAGTTATAATAATAACCTGTATAGGATGTTGTCAACCTTTTGATGTGTATGTTTAGTGTGCTTTTTAAAAAATTCCATTACTTTTGTTCTCCATTGGATGATTTAGAGCTCAGTCTTTTGTGATGATAAATCACTTCCATTGGCATGCTAAAGTCTGGACATAGGTTTATTCTTGCTGTGCAGCGACTGTATTTCCTGGATTCAGAAGATGGCTGTCAGCTGGAGCTTTCTAAGAGTCAATTTAATATGAATGGCTATATGTTAAAATGTTGTTGGTATTTGTAATGATTGCTTTTTGCCAAGAGGGCATTTAAGTTTTTTTTTTTGGCTGTGTTGGGTCTGTTGCGCGCGGGCTTTCTCTAGTTGCGGTGAGCGGGAGCCACTCTTTGTTGCAGTGCATGGGCTTCTCATTGTGGTGGCTTCTCTTGTTGTGGTGCACGGGCTTCTATAGTTGTGGCTTGCAGACCCTAGAGCGCAGGCTCAGTAGTTGTGGCGCACGGGCCCAGTTGCTCCGTGGCATGTGGGATCCTCCCAGACCAGGACTCGAACCCATGTCCCCTGTATTGGCAGGCAGACTCTTAACCACTGTGCCACCAAGGAAGCCCCATGCTTTTTCTTTTCTTTTTTTTTTTTTAATATTTTAAGAATAGTTTAAAAATAATTAGCAATTTGTCACTCCATAAGGCTAGACATACTAAATAAATTTGTTTTAAACTGTTATGATCACCTTTAAAAAACAAAGTATCTTGAAATTGTTGTCACAAGGCATTAATTAGCATATGTAGGAATTATAAGATAAAGTGTGAAATTAAGGACAAGCAATACTTTTTTTAAAATTTTTATTGGAGTATACTTGATTTACAGAATGGGTTCATTTCAGGTGTACAGCAAAGTGAATCAGTTACATATATACATATATCCACCTTTTTTTTTTTTTTAAGATTCTTTTCCCATATGGGCCATTACAGAGTATTGAGTAGAGTTGCCTGTGCTATACCGCAGGTTCTTATTAGTTATGTTTTCTGTATAGTAATGTGTATATGTGAATCCCAATCTCCCAGTTTGTCCCTCCCTCCTGAAAATGTTTATTATTAAAGACCTAATGAGAGATCATTATAATGGGATTAGCAAACAGATCTGCTTATTTCTGTGACATAAATTGTTAAAGTAGGACTGATAACATTGTATCAGGGCATCTTAGAATTTCAGGAATTTCATACAATTTTGGAACACTTCTGTTAATATATTCCTGTATAAATACAAGGTTAAAAGATTGTTTTTCTTTAATTTTAAAAAATTTATTAAAAAAATAAAACATAATGGTACAAAAAGGTTGAAAGTAAAAGAATTGGAAAAGATATACTGTGCAAATATAAACCAAAAGGAAATTATATAATAACAGATATAGTAGACTTGAAAGCAAAAGCGTTACTAGAAATAAACAAGGGCACTTCATATCAACAAGTCCAATTTACCAGGAAGTTTTAAATTTGTATGTACTTAACTTCAACTTATATAGAGCAACAGAGCTACAAGGAAAAAATAGAGAAATTCACTATCACAATAGGAGATTTAACATACTGCTGTCATTCACTGATAGAGGATACTGCTTTCAGAACCAGGAGACACCCACCCAAAAAAATTAGTAAGGATATAAAAAATTTAAATAACATGAGCAGCAAATTTGATTCAACAAGCAGATATATAGTCATTATACTCCAAAACTTTAAATTATAAATTATTTTCAAGCACACTTGGAACATTTTTTAAACTGACCATATTGTGCTATAAGGCAAATTTTAACAAATTTCAAAATTTTAAAATTATACAAAGTGTGTTTCTTGACTTGTAGTTAAGCTACAAATTAGTAACAAAAAAGTAACTAGAAGTTATGAAATACACTACTTCTAAGTAACCCCCCAAAAAACAAATGACAATTGGAGTTAGAAAATAATTTGAACTGAATGATAGTAAAAATATTACATACCAAAACTTGGATGTGACTAAAGCTGTGCTTACAGGAATATGTATAAGGACAAGCAATTCTCAAAATTATCCTTTCAGTTAGAAATGAAGTCTTTAGAGAGACTTCCCTGGTGGTCCAGTGGGTAAGACTCTGCGCTCCCAGTGCAGGGGGCTTGGGTTCGACCCCTGGTTGGGAAACTAGATCCCGCATGCTGCAACTAAGACCCGGTGCAGCCAAAAATAAATAGATAAATATTAAAAAGAAAGAAAGAAAGAAATGAAGTCTTTAGAGTGTTTAATTTTCATCTATCACCGTCATTGTTACATAGTCCTTGTAATGAATTGAATTTGATTCTGGATCAATTGCAGCAGACATTTCTTCCATTTCCTCCTGAGAAAAAGGCTGACCTTCTTCAGTCATATAGTTAATCAGTTCTTTCTTAGAAAGAAACCCATGTTTAGCTGGATCTAATACCTCAAAAGCTTGAAGAAGGAGATCTTCCGGAATTGGTCTGTATCTTCTTTCCAGTAGTACTTCAGTCATCAGGAAGAAATTTTTCAAATTCACTGTATCCAGTGGATTCTTCTTCCTCTACCTCTGCAATGAGATCATGTAGCTCTCCTTCACTAGGGCAGCATCCTAGTGACCTGATAATTGTTCTGATCTCTCTGTGCCTTCCTTGTCTCTGTCGTCCACCATCTTGTTCTGTCTATGCTTTTTCTAATTCAGAGGTACTCTAACTTTAATAATGCAGTTTTTCAGTTCAGGAAGTTCTTTGTATTGAAGCATGCATAAAACTCTGCAGACATGGGATTAAATCACTTAGAAGTGTTATATGTGTTTTGAAAATAAAGAATCTTTTGAAAGCTTGTTAATATTTTGTTCTGTGTGGCTCTTACTATAAATGATGTGAATAATCTGTCTTATACTTACCTTTAGAAAACCCAGTTTAAATGATTGGACTTAAATAAGAAAAACTAAGCCACTTGATTGTATTACATACTATTATTTCATAAAGATTTTAGTATCATAGCATGATAACACATTATAGTTGAATTGTTTTCTTATTTTTTAGGTATATATTTTGTAAATTTTATTTTGTACAGAAACTGTCCCTTGAAAAAGAAACTTGAAGTTTCTTAATGGGCTATATTTTTTTACCAGATTTTTTTCCTAATGTTGAACCAGAGTTCGTCTGTTATTTTAGATAGCTAAATTAATTTGCCATAATTTTATTTAGAATTTTGAATCTGTGAGCATTGGAATTTAAGGACAAATTTATAAAATGCAGCTGTCTGAAACTCTACTTGATAACAGTGTTGTAAATAATAATATTAATCATACTTGTAAGAAACACCCTAAGAGATAGTTTGTAAATGTTTTGCCAGCAAAACTTGGTTACTTAATGTTAGGCCTTTGTGATGCAATTAATAGTAACATTTTCAAGGTAATAATGCTGGTGGAAGTCTGCAAGGAACTTAAAATAAAGGAGAGTCAAAGAGAAGAATTAGTCATTGTTTTTCTTTTTCAATGCCATGGCCAATGGGAGAACTGCCCTGAGCAGCTGACATTAGTTGTTCTTGGCAAATTGAGCTCTTTAGTGAAATGTCTGCATTAGCTTAGATTCGTTTTTGAGGGAAATGGGAAGTCACTGAATATTATTGGGTAGGAGAATGGCATGGCAAATTAGTTAGGGAAATTATTATTATTTTTGGGGGGGGAAATTATTTTTGTAGCAGTGTGGATTGAAGTAAGGAAGATCTGAAGGAACTCACTGAATAAGCTGCTTTTGTAATTGAACTGTGGACCACAGTGGACTAGTAGCAATGGAGATGGCAATGGGATTGAAGGGAGACTCATTACTTAGGAAAAATTGAGTGCTTTTGTTCATTCATTTGCCACATTTTGGATAACTGTTATTTACTACATGTCTGAAACTTAATGGTAGGTATTGGGAGTATGGAGATTATCATACCACTCATCTCCTACTCCTAAAAGGCATGATCCTTGTTCTCATGGGGCTTTCCATCTAGTGGAGGAGATAGCCATTAAAGAATCACAAAGTAAATGGAAAATTATAGCTACAATAAATGCTTTGAAAGAGATCTGTGTGGACATTTGGCTAATCAGAGAGTCAGGAAATATTTTCCTGAGAAGACGTTGGCTGAGCTGAAGGAACAGTAGAATTTAACCAAGTGAAGAGAGGTTAAAATTTAACTGTTAGGCTCCCTCCAAAAATATATAATTCTTAGCTTGTGTTGAATTTGAAGTGACAGCCAGGCATGTCAAGCAGTTTCCAGTAAGAGGGTGTAAATTTGGAACTAGATCTTGAACTGAATCTAAATTTTAGTCATTCAGCTTAAAAGGCTGTAGTTGGAGGTATGAAAATGGTTGAGCCCTCTTAAAGAATGTATAAATAGAAGAGTATGATTCCAAGGACTGAGCCCTGGGGAATGCTCACAATTGAAGGTTGGAAAGAAGCTTGTTGAGGGAATTACAGGGAACAGAAGGAATGGTTGAGAGTTAAAAGAAGATTTAGAAGAGTTTTTAACTGTGGAGGCCAAGGAGGAAAATTTTAGTTGTGGGAACCAAGGAAAGGGACATTTGAAAGGAGGTAGTAGTAATCACTAGGGTAAATAGCACAGTTAAGATTAATGACTGAGAAAAGGGCATGGGTTTTTGTAAAACAGAGATAGAACAGGTTCTGCAGAACCCAGATTTGGACTATTTGAAACTATATTAGTCTATTTCAGAAGTGTGATAGTGACAAGAGGTGAGAATATCTGGAAGGGAGGCCATCTCAGTTAAATAAAGATATTTCAAGATTAAGGAAATTCATTTTAGTTTAAAGGCAGAGAGAAAGGAACAAGTAGAAGGTAAAAGATAGGAGATGCTGGTGAGTAAGAAGGTAAATATAAATGCTCATAAAGAAAGAAAGGAGGAGGAGATTCAAATCAGTTTGGTGTCAGAAAACATGATTTGTAATTTTTTGGGAGAACTTAAAGACTATAGCCCTTTTGAATTTCACAGACCTTACCAGTTCTCAAGAGAGTTGCTATCTTAGGTTTAACTTACAACCCACAGAGTAAAGATTATTCTGCTTTTCTTCTTTTTTTCCTTCCTCAGAACTGTTTCATTCCTAAATTAAATTTCAGTGAAAGTAAATAGAGATGTTTATCCCTATTGTTCAAAGTAATTGTGTAGTCATTTACTAAATTGTCACCATGTTGTTTAGTATTGCAAGGTAGTTTGGGGGTGGAGCCAAACACTTGGGGCTTTGTGCCCCACAAATAATATTTAGTAAACCTGGTTGCCTATAGGAAAGTAGACAAAACAATGGTTTAAATGCCATTCTGGAATAGATGCAGAACAGTTGGGAAAAGCACCATAGTAGCTTCTGTAAAGAAGAATTACAGCTTTAGGAATGCAAAATGTCAGGACTGCAAGAGTGAACCTTCTCTCTCCAGCTAGAAGTTTTTCAATACATTGTAAAATGCCTAAACTTTATCAGTGTGTCACCTGATTTTGTGTCTGACTAGTAGCACCTGGCCTCTTAGGCTCTGGGTGTATGTGCATACTCACAGCAACACAACTGTTGTATTCCCATTTCCTAGCCGAGTGCATCTTATATGCTCAATAAATCCTGAATGAAAAAAGAAAGTAACTTTTTATTGGCTATGAGTAATTAGAAACTTAAATTATTTTAAGTTTCTCTGCCACTAATGCAAACAAGGAGTGTCTGGCTTTTGTATAGTTTGTTTTCTTTTTTTAAAAAAAATATTTATTTATTTTGGCTCTGCCGGGTCTTAGTTGTGGGATCTTTTAGTTGTGGCATGCAGACTCTTAGTTGTGGCATGCATGTGGGAGCTAGTTCCCCGACCAGAGAGCAAACTCGGGCCCCCTGCATTGGAAGCACAGAGTCTTACCCACTGGACCACCAGGGAAGTCCCATGTATAATTTGTTTTCACACTTGGCATCTACCCAACTGCTTGTTTTATTATCGTACCAGCAACATACAAGTTCAAAAAGAACCCAAAACTGTGTCATCCATTTTTTTTATTGTGGTAAAATATACGTAACATAGAATTTACCATTATTAAACATTTTTTAGGTCTACAGTTCAAAATGAATTAAGTATATTCACATTGTTGTGAAACCATCACCACCATCCATCTCCAGAACTTTTCATCATCCCAACTGAAACCATAGCCATTAAACAATAACTACCCATCCTCCCTCTCCCTAGCCCCTGGTAACCACCATTCTGTTTTCTGTCTCTGAATCTGACTACTCTAGTACCTCATATAATAGTGGAATTGTACAATATTTGTCCTTTTATGTCTGGCTTATTTCACTTAGTGTCTTCAAGTTTCATCCATGTTGTAGCATGTGTCAGAACCTCTTTCCTTTTTTTTTTTTTTAAAGTTTTATTTTTTTTTATATTTATTTTTGGCGGTGTTGGGTCTTCGTTTCTGTGCGAGGGCTTTCTCTAGTTGCGGCAAGCGGGGGCCACTCACTATCACGGCCTCTCTTGTTGCGGAGCACAGGTACCAGATGCGCAGGCTCAGTAGTTGTGGCTTACGGGCCCAGCCGCTCCACAGCATGTGGGATCCTCCTGGACCAGGGCTCGAACCCGTGTCCCCTGCATTGGCAGGCAGATTCTCAACCACTGCGCCACCAGGGAAGCCCCTCCTTCCTTTTTAAAGCTGAATAATATTCTGTTGTATGTGTAGACTACATTTTATTTATCCATTCAGCCATCAAGCAACTTGGGTTGCTTGCACCTTTCAGCTGTTGTGAATAATGCTGCTATGAACATGGGTATACAAATATCTGAGACCCTGCTTTCAATTCTTTTGGATATACATATACTTAGAAGTATCAATAGAATTGCTGGATAATATCATAATTGTTTTTAATTTTTTGAATGTATGACCATACTGTTTTCTGCAGTGGTTGCACCATTTTACATTCCCACCAGCAGTGCACAAAGTTCCAGTTTCTTCACATCCTCTCCAACACTTGTTATTTTTAAGTTTTTAAAAATTTAATTAAATTAATTTATTTTTGGCCATGCCCCACGGCTTGCAGGATCTTAGTTCCCCAACCACGGATTGAACCTGGGCCATGGCAGTGAAAGCACTGAGTCCTAACCACTGGACTGCCAGGGAATTCCCTATTTTTTAATTTTTTAAATAATATTCTAATGGATGTGAAGTGATATCTCATTGTGGTTTTGATTTACATTTCCCTGATTATTACTGATTTGAGCATCTTCATATGCTTATTGGCCATTTGTATGCCTTCTTTGGAGGAAAGTCTATTCAAGTCCTTTGCCTAGTTTTTAGTCAGGTTACTTCTTGTTGTTGTTGAGTTGTAGGAGTTCTTTATGTATTCTCAATATTAAACTCTTATCAGGTAAATCATTTGCAGATATTTTCTCCTATCCCATGGGTTGCCTTTTCACTGTTGATTGTGTCCTTTGATGCACAGAAGTTTTTTATTTTGATGTAGTCCAGTTTATCTATTTCTTTTGCCATCATATCCAAGAAATCATTGCCAAATTCCATGTCATGAAGTTTTCCCCTTATGCCTTCTTTTAAGAATTTTACAGTTTTAGCTCTTACATTTAGGTCTCATCCATTTTGAGTTAATTCTGTACATGCTGTAGGATAAGGATCCAACTTCAGTCTTTTGCATGAGGATGTTACATTTTTCCAACACCATTTGTTGAAAAGACTGTCCTTTCCCCATTGAATGGTCTTGGTACCCTTGTTGAAAGTCATTTGACTATATATGCTAAAGTTTATTTCTGTCCACACTGGAGCAATTGTCTGTAACAGTTTAAGTGTTGCTGGCTCCAGTAGTGGGCTTCTTCTGGGCTTCAGCTTCCAGTAAACTGTGATTCCCTGTATTCACCTGTCTCCGATTTTGGGGCAACAGTTTGCCGAGTGACTTCAGGTCTGATGGATTTCAGAAGAGTTGTTGATTTTCAGTTTGTTCAGCTTTTTTCTCATTGTGAGGATGGGAGTCATGATTTCCAAGCTCTTTACATGTCGGACCAGAGACTAGAAGTTTTCCTGGCTCATCTTGTACTTTTCCAGTCCCAGACCTGGAATCAACCACTTCTCTAAGGAACTCTGTTTCCTTTTAGTGGAGAGTGGTCTTTAGAAGCCAAGGTCTGGGTGCTAGGTGTGCTCATTGCTACTCATGTGTCATTGCTTCAGCAGACAGAGCTAGAAAATGTATAGTGTCCTTGCATCTACATACATGCATTAGTACAGACATATGCACACACGTGCACATATGTGTATATACACAGACATCTATTCTTACCTGTGTGTATATATATAGACAAACATGTTAAAAGCTGATTTTTATTCATATTGATGCCTCCAATACCACAAGGTTCATTCTAGCTTTCTCCCTTTCCATGTTTATAATTCCCTTCCATGACGGTGAAAAACTTCGTTCTTACTATCCACAAATTATTTATTTGATTGCTGAATCATATAATACACTTAAAATGGTTTCAGAATGCTAAACTATGTTACTGTGAGAAAGCAAACCTACTAACTAGGGTTCAGTATTTGTTTATAGCGCTTTTTGTCATTGCACTGAGGATATAAAGTCAAAATACTGTCTTTATAAGCCACTGGAGTGAGTCTCCCTCTTCCTTCCACTCTCTCCCCTATGGTTATGGTATTCAGTTGAAATACAGTTAGGGTCGTTTGTTTTTCTTTGAATTGCATTTTTGCCTTCCCTCATTCTTATTTTTAAAATTTTGGGGACTTCCCTGGTGGTCCGATGGGTAAGACTCCGTGCTCCCAATGCAGGGGGCCCGGGTTTGATCGCTGGTCAGAGAACTAGATCCCACGTGCATGCCGCAACTAAGAGTTGCATGTTGCAACTAAGAGATCCTGCATGCTGCAACTAATACCCGGCACAGCCATAAATAAATAAATGAATGAATGAATAAATAAATATTTTTAAAAAGTAAATAAAATTTTGAGTCACTAAAAATAACATGGTTCCAGAATTGCCTCCCTGCTACACCTTTTACCCCATTCCCATCCTTCTACCCTTTTCTTCCCATTTGCAGGGTAGCCAGTCTCAGTTTTTAGTTTATACTTTCTCTTTCTTTAGGTACAATGAGCAGATACTATATGTATATTTTTTTCTTTCCCCTTATTTCTTACCCAGAAGATAGCATACTTGATACTCTTTTGTACTTTGCTTTTTTTCATTTAACCTTATGTCTTGGAAATCACTTTATATCAATTCATAGAGATCTTCCTTAGTTTATTCAGCCACTGTCCTGTGCATGAGTGTTTATTTCCTGTATTTTGCGGTTATGAGCAATGCTGCAGTGAATAGCCTTGCTTTTATGTAGTTTCATATTGTTGTAGATAATATTCCTGGAAGTGCAGTTTTGTTGGCTTTTGTTATTGCACCAACAGCATATCAGTTCAAAAGCAAACAAAAAATTTTTGAAGTTTTTTACATTTTATTGTTCACAAGCATTAGTTGATATTTTCAAAAACCTCTTAATAAAGGACTCCCCAGGTACTGCTACTGGGTGATGTAACCAGACAGAAAAATCCCACCTAACTGAATTGCTCTAAAAGTGAACATGGTAAAGTGGAACGGGAAGCATCTCCTTATCTCAGGTTGGTTAACTGCTCACTTCTAAGTCACAAAACATTGTATATATTTCATAATGATTTTTCTTAATTAGTAATTCTTAGTTGGAATTTTTGGGAAAAGATTATATCGTGTACATCTCTGCAAATAATGTGAAGTACAAGCCTGTCACTCGTTAGGAAAAAAAAGCTAAACATATATTAACAATACTTATAATTTTTTATTTATTTTTTTTTTTGCGGTACGTGGGCCTCTCACTGCTGTGGCCTCTCCCGTTGTGGAGCACAGGCTCCGGACGCACAGGCTCAGTGGCCATGGCTCACGGGCCCAGCCGCTCCGCGGCATGTGGGATCCTCCTGGACCGGGGCACAAACCCGTGTCCTCTGCATCGGCAGGCGGACTCTCAACCACTGCGCCACCAGGGAAGCCCAACAATACTTATAATTTTAAAAAATGGGGCCTGATTAAAAAACAAAAACTTTGTGGTATTTATTATTAGTGTGGTTTTGCTTCTTAAGTACTTCCTGTGATGAACTGTTGCTTTTCTCTTACCCAGCCCTTGGATATCCCATTTTCCTGATAGGCCCAGAAAACCCTAACTGGTGTTTGTTCTTAACCCCATTTAGAGCAACATTTTCAATTTAGTTTTTTGATTTAACATCTTTAAAATGTGATAGCCTTTAGGATTTAGATACGTGTTTTGGACAGTGGTGCAGCATGAGATTCAACTATTCCGGAAAAGTTTTGCTAATATCCTTAAATGACGATCTCTTGAGTTTTTAAAACAGTTTATGCATTTAATATCTCAAATCCTGGTACAGTATTGCTATTCAGCATTCCTGGGGCAGCCTTGAACCCTCTGATTCTGGATTCCAACTCATTTATGTGGATTATTAAGAACTGGCTCTTAATAAATGTAGAACTTTCAGGACACATCTACCTGTTTTCAGCTAGTTAAAGATTACTGAAATGCCTTCTTAGACCATGTTATGTTGGAAAAACATTGTTTCAAAGGTCTTTTCTTAAATCTTGTTTTGGTTGGTTGATTCAAGATAACCTATGCAAATGGTATTTTGGGGGAATTAAAACAAAACAAAACCAGCATCACTAGACCAGATAACTTTCTTTGTGTACTGAAGCACAGCAGAGTAGAATTAGGAGTACATCTTAAGAAAATGCTCCCATATTCGCATGGATTCCATTTGTCCTGGCAGGCATATGGATTTTGTTTTTTCCCCTCCGTTTTTATTCAGTAGTGCATATATAGTTTTAATACATAAAAATTAAAGTCAGAGCACAACCAGGTATATAATGGAAAAGTGTAATATCCAATTTTAGCTTTCCCTACTTTCAACTCTTAGTTCTTTATTTTTTTTATTTTTATTTATTTATTTTTTTTGCGGTACGCGAGCCTCTCATTGCTGTGGCCTCTCCCGTTGCCGAGCACAGGCTCCAGACGCGCAGGCTCAGCGGCCATGGCTCACGGGCCCAGCCGCCCCGTGGCATGCGGGACCCTCCCGGACAGGGGCACGAACCCGTGTCCCCTGCATCGGCAGGCGGACTCTCAACCACTGTGCCACCAGGGAAGCCCCAGTTCTTTATTTTTGTATTTATCTAATTTTTAAGTAGAATACTTACATTGTTCTCTTTTTTTATTAGACATTATCTATTGATTTCTTACAAACTATCTACATTTTGTCCTTATAAAACACACATAACAGTATTTACTCTGAAATTGAACTTTGTAGAGCAAGAAATTCTACAAAGCTAAGGGATAAAATAGACTGTGCCGCACCACAGACAGGATTCATACAAGTCACTGGCTTTAGAATGTGGCATTAATTGGCCAAGTTCTACAGAAAGCTTTGACTTACTCTAATGAGATCAATTTTGGTCCATTTCATTCTTGTCTCAGTCTCATTTTTCAGTCATGAGTAATCAGCATACTCATATACTAAACAGTTTCTTAAAAAAGAGATGAAATTCATTGCTACTTAGGTCTGATTAGTTAAAAAAAATAAAAGCAAACAAATGAAAAAACCTACAAAAATCCACAAAGTTGTGTCTTACTCATTTTTTTAGTTTTAACAGAATGGGAAGCAAGTCTAAGTCATTGCTGTAAGAATGTTTCAATGTGAAGTCAGAATACTTCAAGCAACTATCGATCACCCCTTTGTGTTTTATGATTTTCATTTTTATATTTCTGTTATAGATTACAGTCTTCTAGCTATGTTTCTTTTTCATTTCTGGATCCACAGTCATGATGCATATTAACTCTGCAGAGTTCTTTCGTTAGAAAACATTTCTAGAGTCTACTTTTTGGTGATGATTTTCTTTGTGATTCAAGCAATATCAAAATAGATTTACTTAGAACTTGTGTGAATCTGGTTTTTATTTTATTTTATTTTTTAATATTTATTTATTTATTTTTATTTTTGGCTGCCTGGGGTCTTTGTTGCTGAACGCGGGCTATTCTTCGTTGCGGTTCCCGGGCTTCTCATTGCGGTGGCTTCTCTTGTTGCAGAGCACGGGCTCTAGCCGTGTGGTCGTCAATAGTTGTGGCACTCGGGCTCAGTAGTTGTGGCGCACGGGCTTAGTTGCTCCGCGGCATGTGGGATCTTCCCGGACCAGGGCTCGAACCCGTGACCCCTGCACTGGCAGGCGGATTCTTAACCACTGCGCCACCAGCGAAGTCCCTGAATCTGGTTTTTAAATTTGGAAAAGTTTTACTCTCCATGGGAACAGCTAAGGGTGTATGTCTGGTTAATTTGAGACCCTCCTGAATTGGCATTCAGTTTTTAAGTTTCTCTTAATAACTACTGAAAACGCCATTTATATAAAACTCAGCAGTAAATTTATTTTCTCTTCTATAACAGGTACATACTAGGCAGCACAAATAAAAAAACGCTTGCCTTGGCTTGGCTTTTCGCTAGTGCTAGAGACTTACTTCTCCTTCTTGATGGTTATCAGAGCCTGGGTAGGCTTTGCTATTAGCAAAAGTGAATAGGATGATCCTTTAAAAGTTATTTTTTGTGTATTTATATTTGAAGCCCAGGTTTTTGGAGGGTGGGGTCCCATGTATAAAGTATGATAGGAGTCATTAGAAATTTGCCCTCAATAACATCTTGACGTCTATTTTTCTAAATCAGAATTGCTACATGATTTCTTCCAAGAAATAAAAATAAAATATTTCTTCAGGTACTCATTCAGGATCATGAGTAAACAGAATGTTGTCAGTTATATTTTAAAGTGAAAAGAATAAAATATAAACTTTATCTTCAGTAAGCTTCATTGTTTTTTGGCTTAGCAGTTCTTGTTAAAGCATTACTAAATAGCTATTAAATTGAAATCTAGAATAGATCAGTTCTCTAATTTCTTCACAACCTTGTTTTATCAAGCACTCCTCTGTGCCCATTTGTATCTTAGACTAGAAATTGGCAAACTACAGTCCATGGGCCAAATCCAGACCACAACCTGCTTTTTGTATGTCTCTGGAGGTAAGAGTTGTTTTTACAGTTTTTAAAAGGTTAAAAGAAGATACCACAAGACTGTAGAGATTGTTTGTAGCCCACAAAGCCTAAAATAATTACTCTATGTCCCTTTACAGAACAAATTTGTTTTAGGCTATAATATATAATGTATGTGCAACTCTTTATTTGTATTTATTTATTTTGTGCAACTCTTCTTTTTTTTCTTTTCGGTACACGGTCCTGTCACTGCCGTGGCCTCTCCCGTTGTGGAGCACATGCTCCGGATGCACAGGCTCAGCGGCTATGGCTCACGGGCCCAGCCACTCCACGGCATGTGAGATCTTCCTGGACCGGGGCACGAACCCATGTCCCCTGCCTCGGCAGGTGGACTCTCAACCACTGCGCCACCAGGGAAGCCCCGAGGCTATATTTTGATGTTAAATTGGGTGGTGTGGTTGATTTGGCTGAGAGTTTTTTTTTTTTAATAAATTTTTTAATTTTATTTTATTTATTTTTGGCTGTGTTGGGTCTTCTTTGTGGTGTGCAGGATTCTCTTTGTGGTGGCTTCTCTTGTTGTGGAGCATGGGCTCTAGGCACGTGGGCTTCGGTAGTTGTGGCATATGGGCTCAGTAGTTGTGGCTCGCGGGCTCTAGAATGCAGGCTTAGTAGTTGTGGCGCACAGGCTTAGTTGCTCTGCAGCATGTGGGATCTTCCCAGACCAGGGCTTGAACCCGTGTCCCCTGCATTGGCAGGAGAATTCTTAACCACTGCGCCACCAGGGAAGCCCCACCTTAACATTTTGGAAATCAGGATGTATCTTAAATTTTATGACATAATTACAATTGGCAGTTCCCCCCCCCGTGGTGTATAAAATAATGGTTCATCTTAAAATCAATAAGGCATGGTTCATATATTCTGCTCACTTATATTAACTGTTACGTGCATTGTTTTCTTGTTCCTTATATAAATTTTTAATAGGTTTTTAAAAATTTATTTATTTATTTAGGCCGTGCTGGGTCTTAGTTGCGGCACATGGGATCTTCCTTGCAGCACGTGGGATGGGTTTCTTTCGTTGCGACATGCGGACTTCTTAGTTGCTGCGTGCGGGCTTCTTAGTTGCAGCATGCATGCAGGATCTAGTTCCCTAACCAGGGATGGAACTCGGACCCCCTGCATTGGGAGTGTGGATAGAGTCTTACCCACTGGACCACCAGGGAAGTCCCTCTTTTTCCTTATATTGATTCCACCCCTTTTTACTTACTTGGATATTGCAGCCAAAATTCATTATTTTGGAAATCTTTAATCATTAAAGGATTTGTTTGGGGATTTATTTTAATTCTGAGATTTGTAATTTGAATTAGATAATAAGCATCATCATCCATATCTGGTCAACAGAGCAATTTAGGAAAATCCACAGTTAGCATAGTGTTTTGAGTAGCACAATATCCTGATCTGTTACTGTTAGTTAACAGATGGCCTGCAGCCTGGTCTTTTGTGTTAGTTACTATTTTGCTGAATATACTGTAGAAGAACATTAACCAGAACCAGTTTAGCTTTAGCCTTACCTGCAATTTTCTTGGGTGTTTGCAACTGAAACACCCTGTGATTTTATAGTAGTATCCTGTTGATGGGAAATAATTAGAAATTATATAATAATTGTTTTTTAGGCCTTTAGTATCTCTGAAAGTAAGCCACTTTGTATTACGGAGACAATACATTTTTTAAAGCTTATTTTAATGCAGAATCACAAGTCAGTAACTTCAAAAAAGGCAAGGCAAATAAAAGCGGGAGGAAGGTGGGCACTGATGCCAACATTAAATATACAGGTGTATTTCAGTCAGTGATTCTAAACTCTAGTTGTACCTCGGGCGATTTTTAAAATATCAGTACCCAGAGGTCTCAGGTAAATTAAATTATAATGCCTGGAATTGGTTGCTGGCATTGAATTTAAAAAATATTAAGATACTATTATTATTGTGTTACAAAGGCAATATTTTTGTAGATTTACCCGTTAGTTAGTACTTTCTTTGCTCCTCATACCTTCTTGCTTCTCTAAGCGTCCATCTAGGACCACTTTCCTTCTGCCTACAATACATTTTTTAGAATATCTTTTAGTGAGGGTCTCCTGCTGGCCAGCTGTCAGGTTTTGTTTGTCTGGAAATGTCTTTATTCTACCTTACTCTTAAAGGATATTTTTTGCTGGCTCTAGGTATCAGTTATCTATTTCTGACTAACAAACCATCCCAAACTTAATGACTCAAAAACAACAACTATTTCCTCATGAATCTGTGGGTCAGCAGTTTGATCAGGGCTCAAGGGGATGGCTTGTCTCTGATCTACCTGGTATCTCATTCGTCTGCTTGTAGTCACTTGTCACGTCAGCTGGGAGCTGGATAGTCCAGATGACCTCACTTATATGTCTGGTGGTTTGGTGAGGTGAGAAAGGAACTGGGCAACATATCTCTCAGCTGGCTAGGCTAAATGCCTTCATGTGGTAGCTGGGTTCATAAAGCAGTATAGGGACTTCCCTGGTGGCACAGTGGTTAAGAATCTGCCTGCTAACGCAGGGGACACGGGTTCGAGCCCTGGGCCAGGAAGATCCCACATGCTGTGGAGCAACTAAGCCCGTGCGCCACAACTACTGAGCCTGCACTCTAAGCCCACAAGCCACAACTACTGAGCCCAAATGCCAAAACTACTGAAGCCCGTGCGCCTAGAGCCCATGCTCTGCAACAGGAGAAGCCACCGCAATGAGAAGCCCACGCACCGCAACAAAGAGCGTCCCCTGCTCGCCGCAACTAGAGAAAGCCCACGTGCAGTAACTAAGACCCAGTGCAGCCAAAAATAAATAAATAAATTTATTTAAAAAAAAAAAAGCAATGGCAAGATCCAATGAACAAGTACTTTTCAAGCTTCTTGAAAAGTGTCTCATTGACCAGAGCAAGTCAGATGGCCAAGCCCACATTCCAAAGGGTGGAGAAATTAGATTCCATCTCTTTATGGGTAGAGGGACAATGTCACATTCAAAGGGATGTGCATTAAGGAATGGGAGGGATTTGTGGCCTTAAAAAATCAATAACAGGGGCTTCCCTGGTGGCGCAGTGGTTGAGAGTCCGCCTGCCAATGCATGGGACACGGGTTCGTGCCCTGGTCCGGGAAGATCCCACATGCTGCGGAGCGGCTAGGCCCGTGAGCCATGGCCGCTGAGCCTGCGCGTCCGGAGCCTGTGCTCCGCAACGGGAGAGGCCACAACAGTGAGAGGCCTGCGTACCGAAAAATAAAAAATCAATAACAGTGTAGAATTTTAGGTTGGAGTATTTTTTTTTCAGCACATTTTCTTTCCACTGTCTTTTGGCTTTCACTGTCACTGTTAAGCAGTTAGTTAGTTCCTATGGCTTCTTTTCAGATTTTCTGTCTGTGTTCTCTTGACCACTATGATTTGTCTTGGTGTGACTTTCCTTTTATTTCTTGACTTGAGCTTTATTGAGTTTCTTTTGATTTGGTGTCTTTCATTCTTTATGCAAAATTCTCAGCCATTATCTGCCTCTGCCCCACTCTTTCTCTTCTTCTTGAACTTCAGTTAAGTTAGATTTCTTGCTATTTTTTCATGTTTGTTTATTTTTTACTATAAAGGTTTTATTATGCACAGAGAGGGGAGGGGGCTCAGTCCTTGGCAGCGGCTTTCCTCTTGGCAACCAGGACATCACTCAGGTTCTCTTGCCTCTTGGCATGGCTGTGTGTCCCCACTCTTGTCTTGATGAACTTGAGGGCCTGTGTGTCCTTGGAGAACTTGAGCATGTCCCAGATGCTCTGCCTTTATGAGGCAAAGCCTCATACTTCTCAGATCATGTCCCTTAGGGACTTGGTGTGCTTGGTGAGGCGTCCATGGCAGTGGCTGTGCCTCAGCTTGCTTATGTTCTTGGTCACTTTGTGGCCCTTGTTGAGGCCCATGGCCATGGGGTAGTACAGAGCTGTGGCTTTGTTCCTTAATGGCTTCTGAGGCAGAGTCTTCATATTTATTAACTTTTTGTCTTCATGCTACATTCTGGATAATTTCTGTTGACTTACCTTTCAGTGTACTAATTTTCTCTACAGTTATACCCAGCTGCTTAGCTCTTCTACTTTTTTAAAAAATTAAATTTACCATAGTTCATCATTTTTTCCTTTTTAAAAAATTAAGGTATAATTTACATGTAGTAAAATTTGCTTCTTTTTTTTTTTTTTGGTTTGCAATCTACAGGGTTTTTTTTCTATTTATATTGTACTTTTATTATTTATTTATTTGGTTGTATTTATTTGGTTGTGTTGCGGCAGGCGGGCTCCTTAGTTGCGGCTCTCAGGCTCCTTAGTTGTGGCAGGTGGGCTTCTTAGTTGTGGCATGTGAGCTCCTTAGTTGTGGCACGTGAGCTCCTTAGTTGTGGCAGGTGGCCTCCTTAGTTGCGAAAAGTGGGCCCCTTAGTTGCAGCTTGCAGCTCCTTAGTTGCGGCACATGAGCTTCTTAGTTGTGGCATGCAAACTCTTAGTTGTGGCATGCATGTGGGATCTAGTTCTCTGACCAGGAATCGAACCCGGGCTCCCTGTTTTGGGAGCGCTGAGTCTTAACCTAACCACTGTACCACCAGGGACGTCCCTGCAATCTACAAGATTTAATATTTATTCCTTTTATCTGGTGCTTTTGCCAATAGCACACTCTTAATTACTGTTGCTCTACTGTAAGTCTTAAAATGAGGTAGTATTCCAACTTTCTTTTACAAATTGTTAGGGTCTTCTATTTACAATCTGCTTTTTTTTTTTTTGTGGTACGCAGGCCTCTCACCGCTGTGGCCTCGCCCGTCGTGGAGCACAAGCTCCAGACGCGCAGGCTCAGCGGCCATGGCTCACGGGCCCAGCCGCTCCGCGGCATGTGGGATCTTCCCAGACCAGGGCACGAACCCGTGTCCCCTGCATCGGCAGGCGGACTCTCAACCACTGAGCCACCAGGGACGCCCTCTCTCTGTCTCTTTTAAAGAAAGGCAAGTCCCAGAGGCCAGTGCTCATGTTCCATGACCCAAATTGTAGATCCCAGCTGTTAGTCCTCAGCAATAACTTCGAGAACTTCATAGTAAAGTTTTGGTGTTTTTCTGATTTAAAGTTTTCAACCTCTATGCAATCATATTTCCCTATTTTAAATATAATTTTAAACCTTTTCTAGTCAGAAATGTGAGCATTCTATAAAAGCAAAAAAAAGTAAATGACATTTGGGTAACTTACACTTTATTTTCTCAACAAAAATGTGCCCCCTTTGTAACCCCCCCCCCACACTTTTTTGCCACTGTTACCATTTTTTATTTCATATGTTAAATAGTTGGAAAAGCTATACCACATTATCTCCAGCTCATAGGTCAAGAGACAAGATTGGATCCCTGTGGAATAGGTTATGTCATTTTAGTCAAGATGTTCTCCTATAAAAAATTCAAAACACCAGATTTGAAGAGACCATTGAGGAGTCTGAAAGATTTCCTTAGATTATTTTCCTGGGCAAGGACATTTTCCTTTTCTTAGCTTCTTAGTTAGTTGTAGTTAGTTTTGCAGCACCTTAAACATTTTCTCCTCTGACGTTTACACTCTTCCTGTATTATAAATACTTTTCATCCACACCTCAGCAATATGTGTTGTTTAAAATAATTGACATTTAAATATTTCTATTGTTTCTTTAATTTTCTGCAAGCTGTTTTTATTTTCCTAGCATGGAGACTAAACTACGGTAAAGAAAAATTTTGTTGTATCTTCTACTTCCCCAACAGTTATTTATTATGTACTTTCTACATTCTAGGTACAAATCAGGGATACTCTTTCTGTCTTTCCGGAAATTTCTGTCTCATACAGTATGACTGTATGATAGATGAAAGGCAGATTGGAACAGAACAAGGCATGGAGGCCACCAAAAAAAAAAAAAAAGAGACCTGCTCAGAGATTGTAGTCTAGAAAATGAGGATTTGGATTAAAGCAATGATAGAAAGAAAGGAGATTGACTAAATCTAATACTGAAAAAAGATGACTAAGGAGAGCTTGTTAAAGGACTAAGATAGGGGACTTGCAGGAAAACAAGGAATCAAAAGTAAACCCAAAGTTCCATTGGGTATGTGGGCATTACTTACTGGGGGAATGATGATGCCATGGTAGAAAAAGATTAAAAATAATTTATGTAGATACTTCTTCTTCCAAGAGGTAGAGCTTAACTCCCCATTCCCCTCTTGAGTATGGGCTGGACTCAGTGAATTGCTTCCAAAGAGTAGAATGTGGAAAGCTAGAAGGGAGTCATTTTATAGTGGAGAAACCTGGCAAACACTCCCTTGTCCGGGTGATCAAAGTTGGCATCATCAGCATGTATGCCCTTGATATGATGTGTTGAGAAAGGCAGTTCTTCCCCCAAACCTATATCCTATGAGAAAAACATCACACTAACTGAAGTTGAAGGACATTCTACAAAATACCTGACCAGGCTTCCTCAAAAACTGTCAGGTCATTAGAAACACTGAAGCTAAGGAGATCAGACTAAATCCTGGATGGGAAAAATGTTTGACCAAATATCTGGGCACCTGTTGGCCCAGTCAGGTTGACACATAATCTTGTGTCACTGTCCAAAACTAAGAGAGGATGGAGGGTTAAAGAAGATAAAGGGTTAAGGAGGAGAGAGCTGTTTTTTAAACATCGAAAACAGCAGAAAGCTAAAAAATGGGATAGAGAAGATGACTCTTAATGATAAAAATCACATGAAGCAGGAAATCAGGAAATGTGGTCTGACTCCTCATTTAAAAAGTGAAAGGAAGATGCACAGTCAGTGACAGAATGGATAATAGAAGTAAGTTAAATTTTCATTTTACAGTTGACCTTTGAACGTACGGATTTGAACTGCACAGGTCCCCTCATACGCAGATTTTGTTTTCAGTAAATAAATACTACAGTACTACATGATCAGAAGTTGGTTGAATACGCAGATGTGGAGCCACAGATACAGGGCCAACTCTAAAGTTATCCTCGGATTATTGACTGTGAGGAGGGTCTGCACCCTTAACTCCCCCTAGTTGTTCAAGAGTCAACTGTATTTTATCTGCCCCTCTCTCTTGGGATATCCCTTTTCTTCTAACTACTCCAGTCCCAAAGTAGGGCCAAAGTAACTAACTTTGGGAGGAAAAACAAGTGTTCCCCCCCACCCCCCTGGCCCAAGAAAGAAAGCAGATTCTTCACATCCACTAAAAATGTCTTGAGGTTCTCAAGTACTCAAATTTATGAATGTGTATCCATGGATACAAGGATAAAAGTCATATAGGTTAAAGCTAAACTTACATGTTATAAAGCAGGTGCTTGGCGAGTTAACAAATACTATAAAATCCTAACTTACTCTTAACCTTTAGGTACAGTCTTCAGTAATATAGTTCAAACATTTATGCACACTCTTTCATTTTATTATTCATCCTTTATAATTGAATTCATGGAAGACTGGCTTTAGGCCAGAAAGCAGTAAATTAAATTTGAAATGCTTCTTTCTGCTAGTATTTAGCACTTGCATTTTTCTTCCCGTTTTTTCCCTCTAAGCCCAGTAAAATATCCTAATAATTTCACAATGATACGCCTTAAGAGGTGATACTGCCAAAGGTGAAATATTGCTGGGCAAGTAGTACCTCCACTCAGTAGCTTAAAAATTTGCCAGCTGGTAAACACAATATCTAAAATCAACATTTAAAATTCTCCTAGGTATGTAAATATATAATGTATGAAAATCAGATTATGAAAGTTGAGGACCATCTGTAAATAAAAATGCAAATATTTTGAATTCTTAATTACCCAGAGTTTCATTGTTTTACTACTTTCTTTAGTGTGTGTCTAACATTTTAAAATGTTCTCCTGGGCTTTGATCTAGCAGTGTCTGCAAATTGTGTTCACCATCACTCAATCACATGCTCTTAGAGTAGCCTATACTCCGTTGCTTCTTAGACCCTAATAGAGCTTCCTGCCTATTTTAGTACCTAAAACTCTCTATGATTAAAATTTCTCTCAACTGAGATTCTTACTGCTTTACTTCATCTAACTTACTATAAAATAAAATGGATAACTATCCAGTGAATAAAGATCCCTAAAAATAAAATGAAACTCACAACTCAAATATTATGTAGTTATAGAAAAGTTTGCGATGTTTGAGATAAGAATTTACAAAGCTATTAAATCAGAGACCCTGGGTTCCTTCTAGTTTTGCTAACTATGCCAATTTTATGGGGAATTGAGGGAGAAATTGGTCAGTAGGAAAAGTAGAGACTCACCCTACTGATTCAAGTGTGGAGGGTAAATCTTCCTCCTACTAAATAAAGTACTTCACTGTTCTGAACAGTGACAATCTGAATACATTTTCTTTATGAGAACGTGATTAAGTTAATTAGAGACATATTATTAGGGTTGTTCTTATAAGTTGTTCCTATCTGCCTACATAATGTAAACAACCTACATACAGTTAGACTGTTAGTTTTAGCTCTGTTTTTACCCCTTGGCTCCAGACTTTAGGTTATTTTCCATATAACCTGCCTTACAGCGTGCTCCATACAAAAGTTGGTTAAATAGGGGCTTCCCTGGTGGCGCAGTGGTTGAGAGTCCGCCTGCCGATGCAGGGGACACGGGTTCGTGCCCCGGTCCGGGAAGATCCCACATGCCGCGGAGTGGCTGGGCCCGTGAGCCATGGCCGCTGAGCCTGCGTGTCCGGAGCCTGTGCTCCGCAGCGGGAGAGGCCACAACAGTGAGAGGCCTGCATACCGCAAAAAAAAAAGAAAAAAGAAAAAAAAATTGGTTAAATAACATGCTTGAGTTAGCCTCAAACAAAAACATACGTTTTGTGGAGAGAAGTCCATTTCTCCTAGTAAAAAAACTTTAAACTTTCTAGTAAAAGAACTTCTGGTATTTAAAACCAAGGTTTATAATGTGATAAAAATATTCAATATTGTTGACCGTTTCCATCATCTTGCTTTTCTCCTATAGGACTGTTTCACTTTCTTGTAGTAAAAGCAAAAGGGTATTTGTGTGTGTGTTTGTGATTTAGGAATTTAGAGTTAACTGACCAGCTTATAATTGTCCCTGTATGAATTAGTGACTGTTTTTCCACAGAAATTGTTTCTATCCTAGGCTAATTGTTTCTGAGCCATTGCTCAACCTGTTTTCAGAATGGGAGCACATTTTATTAATAATTAGCTCAAGAAAAACATAATTAATAAAGTTAATCTGTTGCTAAGTAAAACCATATGAAATTCCAAAGCAAAATACAAATATGAGTTTATGTGTTCCAAAGCGAGTTCCTTAGCATAAGTAAGTGATAGAAAGCCCAGGCATGATCCTAGTTCTTGCTGTACAAAAAGGAGCTAGCAGGAGACTTTCTTCTTTGCCATCTTCTGCAGTATGTGAATTAAGAATACTAAGAACCTGGTTAACACACGTTAACAGTTATCTTGATGTTATGCATGGTTATTTTATACAGAAATGTAAAAATAGTGGCAAATCATTCTTTGAAGAATAGAATCACATTTGAAATGTATTGATGGAGTTGGTGATTTAAAGGAAATTTGTGCTAAGTTTTTTGTTTTTGCTCTGTATGGCAAGTCCCTTCACAACACGAATAACTGACCTATTTTATGTTTCGTTGTCTGAAACAAAGCCACTAAACAAGACAAGATTATGATTTGGAATTTGGTGACCTGATTCAGTTTTCAAAGAAGGAAAAATTGGAATTTGTGAACTTTTAAACTACCACAGTGATCATTTGATCAGTATGTGAGAATAGTCCATTTAGTTAATATCTCCAAGCACAGCTATAACTGTTTTTTAAATTATTTTTTTTCCATTTTACCACAAAATCCTGTAAAATAAACTGAAGGAAATTACATCTTTTTATATTAGCATCTCATCTTTATTGGGGTATCTGTCAGTAGGTCCACTGTTAAGCAGAGAGCTAATTAAAGTGACAAAGCAATGATGTCGTTGAATTTGCAAGTTGAGGAAATGAATATTAATAAGATCCATTCCATTAGAAAATAATTTTATTCATGCACTTTGCCAAAGTTCTTGGGTATAACTTAGTTCTTTCCCTGACTAGTCATTTTCATCCTGATTTAATGATGTCCCATCTGACTTTTCAGTGACCACCTGATATTTAGCAGTAATATATTCAGAAGAGTGTAGGAATCTCAACCCATTTATTGAAAAAATTCTGTCTTAAATATTTTCAAACAAAATAGGGTTTAAATAAGTAGTACTGAGGAATCGTACAAATTGGTTTTTATTCCCCAGGACTGTTTTTGTGAGCATAGTAATTCCCAAGTATCTCTTTAAAGATCATTTTGTGTTGTACCTGGTTCTTAAAGACTTATGTTACTGAGGTTTAGCATGGTTGTAAACTATGTTGCTGTGGTTAAGAGTGTTGGATGCATATGCTTTGGGTTGAAGGGTGTTTTTGGTTTGTTTTTTGTTTTTGCTGCGCCATGCCGCTTGCGGGATCTTCGTTCCCTGGGATCGAACCTGGGCCCACAGCTGTGAAAGTGCAGAGTTCTAACCATCAGGGAATTCCTATGGTTGAGGATTTTTAATAATCCCATGAGAAATCTAGATGGATAATTTGTATCTTTGTATATGTGAGTCCTGCTATTATCAGATGGCTACTTCTATAAAAGAGCTGTTTATTATACCAAATTATGGAATTTGGATATACAGTGAAAACTCAGCTTTTAACAGCTACAAGAAGACCAAAATAATGGCAAAGTGTAATAGGAACTAGAATGGAAACTGCTATGGAGTCCATATTTTAAAGAATGTTCCAGGGGATTCCTTGGCAGTCCAGTGGTTAGGACTCCATGCTTCTACACCGGGCCAAAAAAAAAAAAAAATGTTCTAGAAAATTGCCGTTTGTCTAACTAACACTGTTAAGCTAGAATCTGTCAAAACAATCAAATTTTGAGCAAAGATAAAACAAGGTCCTGTGACTCAACCATGGACTTAAGTACAAATTAAGAGGGAAGATTTCTCTTAAGAAAGGGAGAATGGAGAACTCTCCCTGAATCTTTGCCCGCACCCGACTCTTCTGAGGTGTGGCTGAAGCGACACTGTAAAGGCATACCCCACGGGACACTGCTCACATTCTTCTGGCCCTTGTGCTCGAAGTGACCTGGCCTAGTTTTGATATTTTTTTAAAGGCAGTTGTAGAGGAGACTGAGCGGTCTACCTCATGCACACCACCGCTGCACTTCCACACTGGTGAATTAGCAGTGTATTTACAAGAAACCAGGTTTCCCTCCTCGTTTTTTTTTTTTTTTCCCACACACACATACTGTATTTTATTTTTACAAGAGATAAATAAACTGACACCAAGCATTGTAACTGGATGACCACAACAAAAGCAACAATGATTGCAGTTACCAAACACGAAACACACTCATACTATGTCATGATATTGACATGCAGTCCAGTAATCCTCCACTGTAACAGCTCCTTTACTTTGTAGTGAAAATTGATTTGTATATTTTTTGCCTTGAGTCCTTGTGGGATTTTTTTTTTATTCAAGCAGAAAGTCACAAAAATTATAATCATCCTCATCACTTCACTCAGTCCCATGTAATTAATTTCTTTTTCACCTCCTCATTTTTTAAAAGAGTGGTATAATAAAATATATATTTGATCTTTGTCTCCAGTTCCTGGCACAGAGCTCCGAAAACCCTTGGAATTTCCTGAGTAATAGGATTTGTTACTTCATAACACGCCCCTTTCATTACACTTGAGTTTATGCTAATGAAGTGATTTACGACGGGGCCCCAGGATAGCCTGAGAATGGGCCGGTTATCAGGAGTGATTAGAAGGTTGGAACGTTCAGTCCCACCCACCAGCCTCCAAGGATGGGGTGGGATGGCTCTCTGGAGACTGAGCATTATAAAAACTCAAACTAGAAGACCTGGGGAGCTTCTGTGTTGGTGAACAGATCAAGGTGCCAGGAGGTGACGTGCCCTGTGTGGGCCTGAAGCTCTGTTGTGCCTTCCCTCACTTTGCCCTAGGCATCTCTTCCATTTGACTGTTCCTGAGTTGTATCTTATATAATAAACTGGTAAATGTAAGTAGAAGTTTTCCTAAGTTCTGTGATTTGGTCTAGAGAGTTATTAAACTTGAGGAAGGCGTCATGGGGACCCTCTAACTTGTAGCCAAGTCAGAAGAATTACAAGTGTCCTTGGGACCTGAGATTCACGACTGGCATCTGAAGTAAGGGCAGTCTTGTGAAACCGAGCCCTCAATTTGTGGGGTCTGCCCTAACTCTGGGTAGTTAGTGTGACGATGAAAATTAATCAGTAGTCAGTATATGAAAGTAGTGGAAAATTTTATTTGAGCCAGATTTGAGGATTATAACTTGGGAAGAGCATCTCAGAAAGCTCCCAGAACTGTTCCTCCCATTGGAAGTCAAAACACAGTTACATAAGTTTTTTTAGACAGAGGGCTGTACATTAAATGACGTATTATTGACAGTTTACACAATCCAGATCTAAACATGGCCCTTACAAGATCAAGAAGGAATGTTATCTTTTAAGGAGTTGTCTTATTGATTTTAGGAGAATGTTGCTCTTTGCTTCACTTGAACAGGTATTTCTTCTGATGGGGGAGGTTTGGTTGATGCATAAAGCAGATACACAGTAGGTGGGGAGAGAGGAGGCCAGAGGGCAGAGAAAATTTTTTATGTTTAAATTTTTCTTGTTTTGCCATAGAATATGAATTTTATTTCACAGTGTCAGAACTAAACTGACACCCAGTTAACGTAGGAGAATCTGAGAGCTGTTATCACAAAGAGTAAGCTCTGCTTGGGACTTCCCTGGTGGTCCACCTTCCAATGCAGGGGACACAGGTTCGATCCCTTGTCGGGGAACTAAGATCCCACATGCCGCGGGGAAACTAAGTTCGTGTGCTGCAACAAAGATTCAGCGTAGCCAAAAAAAAAAAAGCATAAATTCTGTTTTGTTTTTTTGTTTTGTTTTGTTTTTTAAATTAATTAATTAATTTTTGGGGGGCTGTGTTATGTCTTCCTTTCTGTGGGAGGGCTTTCTCTAATTGCGGCAAGCGGGGGGCCACTCTTCATCGCGGTGCGCGGGCCTCTCACTATCGCGGCCTCTCTTGTTGCGGAGCACAGGCTCCAGACGCGCAGGCTCAGTAGTTGTGGCTCACGGGCCTAGTTGCTCCGCGGCATGTGGGATCTTCCCAGACCAGGGCTCAAACCCGTGTCCCCTGCATTGGCAGGCGGATTCTCAACCACTGTGCCACCAGGGAAGCTCTCTGCTTTGTTTTTATGTGCTTAGTAGATATTAACATTTGCATTAAAAAATACATAAGAATAAATTTGCTCAAAGAAAGTGTCAACTGAAGAAAAATGCACAACCTAAAAATTGCAAGTTATGTTTTATTTCGGGACCTTGCTGAGGACTATAGCCCAGGAGACAGCCTCTCAGATAGCTCTGAGGAACTGTTCCAAAGAGGTAAGGGAGGAGCTAGGATATATAAGAATTTTTGCTGAAAAAGAATCATGTAGTTGAACATCAAAAGATTACTGCCAATCTCAAAAAAAAACCCAGACATTTCAAGTTAATGATTTTATTGCTTTTCTGTGTATGGGAAGAAGCTAGAGTCTGGGCTCATTGAAATTATTTCTTAGATATGCATCTTAACTATTTAGGGCCAGTATCCTGTTTTTTTCTCCATCCTGAATTCCCCTTATAGCACACTGTGGCACTGTGGCGGGGCGGGGGCTGCAGTGGCTGGTGGCTTGGTGGTGGCCACATTTGCTGTTTACTGGAATGACGGGCAACATTGTTTGTTTACTGGAATGGCAGGCAACATCCTTTGTCCACAAAAGTAAAGATCCAACTTAACAGAAAGAGATAATATTCTTCCTAGATTTGGAAGACCTGCAGATCAGTTCAATGCAATCGCAGTCAAAATCCCAGCAGGCTTTTTTGGGGGGCTAGGTAATAGAAACTGACAAGCTGAGTCTTACATTTATATAGAAATGCAAGTGAGCTTGAATAGCTAAAACAGCTGAAAAAGAATAAAATTGGATGACTTGCATTACTTGTATTTCAGCACTTATAAAGATTTACTATAAAGTAATCAAGACAGTATGGTGGGGCTTCCCTTGTGGCGCAGTGGTTAAGAATCCGCCTGCCAATGCAGGGGACACGGATTCGAGCCCTGGTCCAGGAAGATCCCACATGCCACGGAGCAACTAAGCCCGTTTGCCACAACTACTGAGCCCACGCACCTAGAGCCCATGCTCTGCAACAAGAGAAGCCACCACAATGAGAAGCCCGCACACCGCAATGAAGAGTAGCCCCTGCTCACCACAACTAGGGAAAGCCCGCATACAGCAACGAAGACCCAACACAGCCAAAAAAAAAAAGACAGTATGGTATTGTCAGAAAGATAAACTTATAAACCTGGGGTTGACAAAATGGCTGTGTGTTTTGTAAGTAAAATTTTAGTGAAACAAAGCTAAACCTATTTGTTTATGTATTCCCTAGGGCTGCTTTTGATCTACAGTTACCAAATTGAGTATAACAGAGACTATATATGGCCCCAAGCCTAAAATACTGTCTATTCAGTGGTTCAGAATCGAAAGTTGATAAATAGGTCCACATATGCCTGATTGTTACCTGAAAACTGATTTCACCTCTTGGTGGGTGTTGAGCCAAAAGATACAACCAAGCCAAAGACTGGGAGAAGGAAGGATTTGTTACTTGCAGCAAGTAAGGAGGAGAACACGGGAGATCTTTCCCAAAGCAGTGTCTCCCTGAACAGCAAAACTGGGGAAGTTTTAAGCTAAGGGTACATGCATATTCATGAAGGGGCTTGAACAGAGGAGAATTCAGCATAGAACTGAGGCAGAGGTTGAGTCCAAGCTTTAGCTGATTAAAGTCATGAGGGTCAGAAAAGGTCACCATTATAATTCCTTAGATTCTGGCCAGTCTGGGGTTCTTAGCATGTAGTTGCCATTCTCCACCTGGATGGGGCCTTAGTTCCTGTTGAACAGCTCAAAGATATGTATCAGATTGTCATTTATATCCCTTGAGAAGGAACTAGGACTCTGTTCTATCGCTGAACTATTGTTTCTTTCTTTTTTTAATATTTATTTATTTGGTTGTGCTGGGTCTTAGTCGTGGCAGGTAGGCTCCTTAGTTGCGGCTCGTGGGCTTCTTAGTTGCTGCACGCAGGCTCCTTATTTGTGGCATGCAAACTCTTAGTTTCGGTATGCAGGTGGGATCTAGTTCCCTGTCGAGGGATGGAGTCCAGGCCCCCTGCATTGGGAGTGCACAGTCTTAACCACTACGCCACCAGGGAAGTCCCTGAACTATTGTTTCTTGACTGCTTTTCCTCTGTTCCTGCATTCCTTTGTTCACTTAGGATCATTAATTGCTGAGACCTGTTAAGGGCAAGCATTGTGGCCTGGCTTAGATTACAAAATGGCTTAGGCCTAAAATGGCTTCTTTTATGTCAAAAAAGGCTGTATCTGCTTCTTTTCCTCCGGGGATCCTATAACCTATCTGCCTACATGATCAAATGATTTTCAACAAAGATACCAATCAAAAAGGAAAGGATAGTTGTTCAAGCACAATTTGTTGAGGAATCTGTTGTGTTTATATGGGAAGAAAATTAACTTCAGCCTTACATCACACCTTCACCAAAAATAACTTGAAATGGATCATAGATATAAATTTAAAAGCTTTTTAAACAAAATTCGACTGAGTAAAAACGTAAAGATCTTACTGGCCTTATTCAGTGATTCATGAATAGGACAGCATCCCATCTAGCAAATAGAAAGGAGCTCGGAAGAGCTATACAAAATGAGTGGCTTTTATAGGTGAAAGGGGACAGAAAAAGGAAATTTCTAGCAAAGAGTGTGTTGTTTCAGGCAAGGTCACCTTCCTTTGGGGGACAGAAGGGGTCTCAGGCAGATTACCTCACTAGTGCTGACCAGTAATTAACCAGATTGACTGGTTAAAGGTTACATTCCTGGTAAAGACTGAAACTGCAGTTAGGTTAGGTATTGTCTTGATTTGCTGATGTGGGGCCATTTTGGGCCTGTTCTCTCTTTTTTTTTAACAAGCTAAAAATAAAAATTCTAGAAAAGATACAGAATATTCATCAACTCGGAGTAGGCAAAGATTTCTTAAGACATAAAAGCACTAACTATAAAAAGAAAAAATGGATAAATTTGATTACATAAAAATTAAAATTTCTGCTCTTTAAAAAGCACTATCGGGACTCCCCTGGTGGTGCAGTGGTTAGGAATCCACCTGCCAATGAAGGGGACACGGGTTTGAGCCCTGGTCCGGGACGATCCCACATGCCGCGGAGCAACTAAGCCCGTGCGCCACAACTACTGAGCCTGCGCTCTAGAGCCTGCGAGACACAGCTGCTGAGCCTGTGTGCTGCAACTGCTGAAGCCCATGCGCCTAGAGCCCATACTCTGCAACAAGAGAAGCCACTGCAATGAGAAGTCCACACATCGTGACGAAGAGTAGCCCCTGCTCGCCGCAACTAGAGAAAGCCTGTGCGCGGCAACAAAGACCCAACACAGCCAAAAATAAATAAAATTGGAAAAAAAAAAAAAAAAAGCACTATCAGAAAACGAAATGGCAACCACAGACTAGGAGAAAATATTTGTAAAACATGTATCCATCATATGATGTGTCTAGAATAAATCAAGAAGTCTTAAAATTCAATAATAGTAAACTCAATTTTTTAAAATAAAAAGATTTGAACAGTGCTTTACAAAAAAATGATATTAGTGGCCACTTATCACTTGGAAAAACTCTGTATATCATTAGTCATCAAGGAAATGCAAATTAAAACCATGAGATACCACTTACTATCCACTAGAATGGCTAAAATTAAAAACATGAAAAAAAAAACATGAGCAATTGTTGGCAAAGAGGTGGAGCAACTAGAACTCTCATGCATTGCTAGTGGGTGGGTTGTAAATTGGTGTAACCACTTTGGAAAACTGAATTAAAAAAAATTTTTTTTTATTGAGGTACAATTGATTTACAATATTATATTAGTTTCAGGTGTAAAACATACTGATTCACAATTTATATAGATTATATTCCATTTAAAATTATTATAAAATATTGGCTGTATCCCCTGAGCTGTACAATATATCCTTGTAGCTTATTTATTTTATACATAGTAGCGAATTTTCTTATATTTCAACATACACTTAACGTATGATCCAGAAATTCCAGCCTTAGATATTTACCCAAAGTATACCTCGAAGTTGATTTTTAAAAAGAATTTTATTGAAAAATAATAAATAGGGAATTCCCTGGCAGTCCAGCGGTTAGGACTCTGCACTTTCACTGCCGTCAGCCTGGGTTCAATCTCTGGTCGGGGAACTAAGATCCTGCAAGCCACATGGCACAGCCAAAAACATAAAGAAAAAGAAAAATAATAAACGAACAGCATCTCTTTTGCAAAAGTAATTTGATCACGTCTATCCCCTGATTAAACTCTTTTAACACTTTCTCACTGCATTTCAAGTAAAATCCAAATTCTTTCCTGACTTCTTTTGGAATGTATTTTCTGCCACTTTACTTTTCACTAGGCTCTGTCCATACCTGCACTCCGTAGTTGCTAAAACATGCCAGACTCTTTCCAATATGATGCTCCTTCTGCCTAGAATACTCTCCATCCACCCCCACCTTCCCCACCCACTTGTTCATAGCTACATCCTCTCCGTTTAGATCTAGGCTTAAATGACATCTCCACAGAGAAATTTTTCCTGCCCTCCTTACCTAAAGTAAAAATTTCCACTGTTATTCTTTATTCCCCAGTTTCTTTCACGACAAAATTAGCCATTATTTTAGTTGTCTGCCTATTTTTTCATTGTTTATCTCATCCTCTCGCGTGAAAGCTCCACAAGGTAGTGCCCTTGTCTGTCTTGTACAGCACTGTGTCTCCATCACCTACCTCAGAGTCACCTGGGCTTTGTGAAGGAGTGAACATTGTTCCCTAAGCCTGAAATCTCTCTTCCTTCTCATCTATTTTAACTCCCCCCTCATCTTTCAAGGCCCAGCTCAAATGACAACTATTCTTCAAAGTCTTCTTCCACTCCTTGTTTAATTCCTTAGTGTGTAAGTTAGTGTTTGTACTACACTAAAATGTTTTCAAAACTGGTGAAGGGCGACTTCCCTGGTGGTGCAGTGGTTAAGACTCAGTGCTCCCAATGCCGGGGTCCTGGGTTCGATCCCTGGTCAGGGAAGTAGGTCCCACATGCATGCCACAACTAAGAGTTTTCATGCCAAAACTAAGGAGCCTGCCTGCTGCAACTAAGGAGCTGGTGAGCCGCAACTAAGGAGCCTGCCTGCCACAACTAGGACCTGGCACAACCAAAATGAATGAATGAATGAGTAAATAAATAAATATTAAAAAAACCTGGTAAAGGAACTTAGAACCAAAGCAGAGGTTGAACACTGGCTTAAACAAAAGGACCTATAACTTAAAGGAGCTCGTATCTTCCAAGTCAAGACATTTGAAAGAAAAAACGGTGATCTTTGGTGGAAAATATAGTCTGTTTTCCACGCCTCCAAACTAGGTCATAGCAGTGTCTTAACTCCTCAGGAGGATAGGTATAGGACTGGTAAGAAAAGAAAAACTGGAAAGGTGTTTGCCATTTTCTTTTAGTTGTAATTAACTTCCTGTTCTAGGCTAGCTTCTGTTGTGCCTACTTGGAGGAATGGGTAAAAAAATTTTTAAGAGCCTGCAGGAGAAAATAAGTAGTTTTAAAAAGATGCCTTTTCAGCAGTGTGATCTGTATTTGGCATACTCTGTCTTTCTCATATCAAGAGTCCAAGTACTGTTACTTCAGTGGTTCTTAAACTCGAGCATGCATCAGATCACTTTGAAGCCTGGTTACAACAGATTCAGTAGGTCCAAGAATTTGCAGATGCTGATATTGATGCACTTTGAGAATCACAGTAGCTTATATGAATATTCCTACATATTTGGGTTGCCCAGACAAAAGCCCTCTTTAGGTGAATGTTATTTGAGTTTACGATTCACCTTAATCTAGATAATCTGTGTTTATTGTTGTTCAAGGAATTGAATGGGCAGGAAAATGGAGTTCTCATAATTTTAGATTTAACCTAGTCCTTATTTTAAAATTTTTCTTGCCTTATATAAAGCAGTTCATAAAACCTATCTTGTCATCTCAGGCCAAACTAGAAGCTATTTTTATTACGTATAATTAACCTAATTCTCAGAAAAGGAGCAGGTGTGGCGGAATGGCCAGCATTGAAACAAGTGTGGAAGCTCTCAAAAATTGCTTTTCTGAAATTAATGTTACCAGCCTCAATATAGCATTTGAAGTTGTCGTTTTTAGAATCTTGGACCTAGTTACTCAAATCTAGGGCTGAGTTTGTAAGGGTTAAATAGTTTGTCTGTGGATTCAACATGAATATTTCCAAGGTTGTCCTAACTCCAAACGTTAGATCAGCTTATTTGAGAAGTTGGAGGTGTGTTACTATGCAGAAACTTGGAGAAGTAGTTAGAGAGAAATATAGAATCCATCCCATTGGTGAACCGTCTTTCAGCTTCTCACATCTACTGCCCGTGTTTGATGTTATCATGGCATAGTATTCCAGAAGCTGTTTCTATACATAGCATCTTTATGTTTATAGTATAACTATGGAGAAGTTTTGTTTAAATCTTTAAAAAAATTTTTTCAAAGAATTGTTGCCAAGCTTATTCCCCATCTTTTGACTTTTGTTTGAATCTTTGTCTTATTTCAAAGGCTGAGAGCTGTTACCCAATTGAGCCTTGAATTATGAAAGTCCAATATTTTTGAAATCGTAAAATTAAAAAATCTTTTTTAATTAAAAGATTCTTATGTTTTAAATTTTGGACTTATCACGTCTTATGGACCAAAATAGCACATTCAGTTTTTGGCAGCTTCTGTCCTGCCCATGCCAATAAAAGCAGCACCATATGGTGTGACTGCTGTCCCACTAGGAAACCCACACCCTGTGGAGACGTTGCCTGCCATGAAGCAGAGCCGCTGCTCCCCATATGCTTATCTTTTTAAGCCAACATATTGACCAAGATATATTAAGATTCCAGGACATCCTATCAGTTGAGTCTTATAGCCCTCTTTCCTATCAGCTTTAACATTTGACCACATTATGAAAATACATACTCAAAACTTTATGGAATCTCTTACCCAGCCTCAGAAAGAAGCTTTTGAATGACTACTGCAAGAAACGAAAATATGTACGTTTTAGAATACAGTCAGTAAGTGTTTCAGTGCTCCTTAACTGCTAGTACCCCTCCACAGCTATCTCCTCTCTTGCTCACCCTCCTCCCCTGACCAAACACCCAGAAGGAAAAGGGTTTGCAAATATTAATCTTAGGTGTTGGTGTAAGTGTAGGAAGATGGACTGAAAGTTGTAGTTCTCTGTGATGGAAAGAGTTTAGAATGTGAAAGAAAGAGGGAATAATTGCTGTTCTACTCACTTCTGTGTATTCTGTCCTTTGTTGGATAGGTGTGCAGTGTTTTCCAAATAACCACCCTCTGCTGCCTGTTCTTTGTCTCTTTTATGCTGGAGCAGCCATTTAGTTATGGCTGGAGCAGCCATTTAGTTCATTGTAACCTTCATCCAAACACTTCTCTACCTTATAAAATTACTATTAAGGCTTTCCAGTATAAAATTATCTAATTCTTCTGAAAATAAAGGCACACAGCTAAGTTTTGTTCATCATATAGATTATGTCTGTAGTTTTCAATAACTATTTAGTTATTCTTGAAACATGTATTATTGAGCATTTACTGTGTTAATTGTATTGGGCAATGTGTATATGGAATAGACAAAATTCCACCCTGCAGAAACATATAAGCAGGTTATAATACAGTATAATGCTTTACTGAAAAGATATACAGTATACTATGGTTGTATCTTGAGGCAGCTCCTGAAATTAAAGTTTCTAAAGACTCAAAGGAAAATATAAAACTTTGGTGTTACAGCAAAGTGCTTATAAATGTTATTGCCTGGTCTGTCAAAAAAGTGCTTAAAGCTCAGAGAAATTTATAAGGCTGGTTCAAGCTAAGTGACAAATAACTGAAAAATTAAATATCTTTAAATAATTTGTTACAGTATTTCTAAAATTTGAACATCTAATAGTCATGTGCGATTTTTCAAAGTTAAAATTTTAGGAAATTATATTTTTAATTTGAATATGATGAAGTGTTTTGTTAGTAATGTATATGCCTTATATTTAAATTTCTAGAATAAGAATCTACAGATATTTTACATTTTGAGGTGTTACTAGATAGGAACGTGGTTTAAATCAGTGTTTTTCAGCAGGAATACTTTAGGCATCTTGGAGGAATCATTTCTCCTTGTGTAGTACTGTCCTATACATTGAAGGACATTTAGTATACTCGGCCTCTTTTTATATTTTTTATATTCATATAAAAAGTTGAATGCCTTCTTACAACTGTTTGACCCAATAACATTGAGGCTGCTTTTATTACGTATAAATGAAGACCAGTATGTATTTCTGATTTACTGTTTTTAAAAGCAGTAAATGATAGTTAAAACATTGCCCTCTAAATGCTAGTGTTTCTCCCCCTCCCACGTTGGTGTGATAAAGAAAAATATCCCTTCACATTTCCAAATGTACCTCGTTGGGAGTTGACCATCTCCTTATTACATAATACTTTCGCTTTCTGTACATGTGTACAAAATTTTACTTTCTGAACTTAAGAGATTTGCCCTGAACTTTAATAAATAAGACATCTCTCTTTTTAAAATTAGAATGCATGCTTAGATATGTATGGGAGGGGTTTCCAGCTGGCTTGGTGCAGGAGCGTATAATTTTGTTTACTGTAAATCTCAGCAAACATTTTCTCACACTAGGGACAGCAGCCACATCACACCGTGGAAGATGCAATACTCAACCTGATCTTTTTTTTAACAGCTTTATTGAAGTGTATTTTACATATCACAGAATCCACCAATTTCAAGTTTACATTGATTTTTAGCAACTTTACTGAATGGTATAATCATCACCATAAATCAGTTTTAGAACATTTTTATCACCCCAGAAATATGTCTCGTGCCCATTTATAGTTAATCCCCATTCATTCCTTTACCTAGACTCTACTAATCTACTTTTATATAAATGGAATCATCAACATGTGACCATTCCCTTCTTAAAACATTTCTCTGTGGCTTCCCTATCAGACTGTTGTTTTTCACTCACCTCCTCAGTCAAGGGCTTGAATGTTCTATCGAGGGTTCTGTTCTCACTCAGCCTAGGTGATTTCATCCTGACCTAAATGTGATGATTACCATATCTCTATCACTAACCTAAATCTCTTTCCTGAGCTCCAGACACATATTGCCAACTACACCTGCAGGGTATGTCCACAGGCACCTCAGTCTCAACATCTCTGAAACTGAGCTCAATACCCGCTAATACAAGCCTAATGGGCCTGAATTTCACTTTTCAGGGAAGGTACCACCTTCCACTTTGTTCACCAACTTGTAAAGTAGGGCAGCCATCATCCTTCATTCTTCTTTCCCTCACTCCCCCATCCAATAAGTTACCAACTCTGAAATTACCCTTTAAATACCATATACACTGAATACAGTCAACCTGAGTTTAGGTAGTATAAGTATGCCATGTGGTTTGGGTCAAGAATCTGTAGAGATTCTAAGCAAGATCAGGCCTTAACAGGAAGTGTAGTAAATTTTCACCCATTTTAAGTTTTGAGATTCACAAGAATAAACTCAGCACACTTAGTAACAAGGTATCTTTAAGAAGTTTCAGAATTCTTTAATTTTATTATAATTTTCTTTTTCTTTTTTAAGTTTTTTTATAAAAGTTACATATAAAGAATCAACGGATTCTACAGTGTTTCTTTTTTCCTAAATAAATTTATTTATTTAATTTTGGCTGCGTTGGGTCTTTATTGCTATGTGCGGGCTTTCTCTAGTTGCTGTGAATGGGGGCTACTCTTCATTGCGGTCCACAGGCTTCTCATTGCGGTTGGCTTCTCTTGTTGTGGAGCATGGGCTTCAGTAGTTGTGGATCGCAGGCTCTAGAGTGCAGGCTCAGTAGTAGTGCTGCAAGGGCTTAGTTGCTCTGCGGCATGTGGGATCTTCCCCCACCAGGGATCGAACCCGTGTCCCCTGCATTGGCAGGCGGATTCTTAACCCCTGCACCACCGGGGAAGTCCCCCCCTTTTTAGGGGGGGGAAATTATTTATTTATTTATGCTGCACCCAGTCTTAGTTGTGGCACATGGGATCGTCCTTGCCGCCTGTGGGCTTTTCGTTGCTACATGTGGGCTCCTTAGTTGCAGCATGTGGGCTCCTTAGTTGCAGCATGCAGGCTCCTTAGTTGCAGCATGTGGGATCTTTAGTTGTGGCACATGGGATCTTTAGTTGCAGCATGCAGGATCTAGTTCCCTGACCAGGGATCAAACCCAGGCCCACTGCATTGGAGGTGCGGAGTCTTAGCCACTGGACCACCAGGGAAGTCCCTACAATGTTTCATAAGGCATGTAGCAATCTGTATTTCCCCTTATAATTTTTTTTTTAATTAAGGCTAAAACAGAGATTCTTTTGGCTTTTACCTCCCCACTCCCAGATACTCTAAGTAAAGTTTTCCATTTTCTGTAGAACAGAAGAATAATTTACAGTTTTCTCACAAAACAAAATTGGTACTCGCATAACAAATTGAATGTCTATTTGCAGTGGTTTGACACAATTAGGTAGAGGCAGTTTCCTGTTCAGTAAGTAAATAAAAGAGTAATGTTTTATAACTTTACAAAAGAGTAAAGTTCCTTTCTATTTTATTAGCAGCAAATTTTAGTTGGATAAAGAGCATTTTAAATTTTATGTAAAATATTTGTTGACTTAGATTTTCAGGGTCCTCATCATAAAGACTGAGTGGACTTTGTGAAGAACATAGTGGAACATGGGATAGAATTAGAAATGAATTGTTAGACTTCAGTAGAAGCTAGCAAGAATGTCTTTTCTAAGCAGCTGTTAAGAAGCCAAGGAAAGGGGTTTTTCTTTCCATATAGGAGATGGCTTTCCCATTACTTCCTCTTCCCTTTTGAATTATTTTTGTTTGTTGTCCTAGGGAGATAATCAGTGTTTGCTCTTAGTTCTGTCTCTCTCTGTCTCTCCTCCAGATCTCATCTGTTGGTGTTTATTCATATGAAATTTTTTCCTTAGTCATTTCTAAAAGCTTTACCTGAAGGATGAGCGGTTTCTCCTGAGGAAATTGGATTTAAATGAATAAGGGTGATGAATTCCTTTACAGGTGCGCAGAGGAACTCCAGAAATGTAATTCTTGATAATCCTTTCCTTCTCCATCCTAGTACTATTCCATCAGGAATCCAAAATAGTGGATTTAGTTTTCTGAGAATAGTGCTCTTTGACATCCTTATTTAATAATTTCTTGTCCTGTCCAGCTTAAATTCATTGCATAGTTTTGGTCTTAATTTGGGGATATCTTAGGGAATTGATGTTAAAATAAAAGGCCTGAAAAATAGACCAAAAAGGAAGAAGTTTAGGAGAAGCTGTGTATTTCATTGTGACCCCAGTGATTGACAGCCTGCCTTTGGAAGCTTAGAGATCAAATAGAATTTCTGTCAACCAAGTAACAAATATTTGTAGAATGCCAGTGTGTGCCTAGTATTGTGTAGCACAGGATGTAATTACTGCCTTCCAGGAACTTCCTTAAATATAAGTTATCTTAAGAAGAAAATTTTTGCCAGAGACTTGTGGGGGTTTGTGATCAACCAAGAATTTATTTTATTAGGATTTTAATATTTTTAGGAATATTTTCAGGATAGATATTCAGTAGTTGTGGCGCACAGGCTTAGTTGCTCTGCGGCATGTGGGATCTTCCCGGACCAGGGCTTGAACCCGTGTCCCCTGCATTGGCAGGTGGATTCTCAACCACTGCACCACCTGGGAAGCCCTTTGTTACTGTTTTTGGGGGGGTTTTTTTTGTGGTACACGGGCCTCTCACTGTTGTGGCCTCTCCCGTTGCGGAGCACAGGCTCCGGATGCGTAGGCTCAGCGGCTATGGCTCACGGGCCCAGCCATTCCGCGGCATGTGAGATCTTCCTGGACCGGGGCACGAACCTGTGTCCCCTGCATCTGCAGGTGGACTCTCAACCACTGCTCCACCAGGGAAGCCCTAATTATCTGTTTTTATAGAATCATATTAGTTAGCCAATTGGAGTCAAACTGTCTTGCTTTTTATTCAGTTTCCTACCTATTGTAACTGAAGTGTGGAGAATTATTATATATTCAGGTCATATAGTGATCATTGGCTCAACTGAACTTCCCAGCAAAAGGATCCTCCTGGTTTTTTGTTCTTTGCACTTTCGTTTCAAATCAATTTTATAATAGAAAATTACCACTTTAAAAGGCAAAGATGTGATTTAGAGATTATGGATAATTCTTATTAAATATTGCATCTCTATTAATGTTTATATTAATTTTTCAATATTTCCCAGAGTAAGTGTTTAATTCTATCATTTCAGCCTTTATAGTTTGATATAATGGTAATTATTAACATACACTTAATGTACCTTTGTTCTACCGACTATAGAATGATATTATCTAAGCAAGAAGAAATATGGAAAACTTTTGAAGATTTCTGTAGATTTTATGTACATTACTGATGTTGTTAACCCCAGAAGATTGTTTTTAAAATATATCAATTTTTTCCCTGTTCAGCCCTAAATGCCTTTGAACTGGATGTTGAAGGATCTATTGGCATAGAACCTGATGAACTCCTCCAAATTTCACCAATCTGTTAATAAAGCAAAGCTGAATTTATTAGAACTTACTACAGTAAAGGAGAATACCACCTTGACAGGAAGAAGTAAAAAATGGGATATTTAAATGGCTTTGAGGTCTGAGGTCAAGTGGCTTTAATGGGATTTTTTTTTTTGGCCGTGCTGAGCGGCTTGTAGGATCTCAGTTCGTTGCAACACACAGGCTCAGTATTTGCGGCATGCGGGCTTAGTTGCCCCGCAGCATGTGGGATCTTAGTTCCCCGACCAGGGGTTGAACCATGGGTCCCCTGCACTGGAAGGTGAATTCTTAACCACTGGACTACCAGGGAAGTCCCTGTTCAATAGTGATTTCTTTTGCCCTTTCAGTTTCTCCATGTGACTCTCTTTTGAGAGGAGACTATTTATGTGATAACTCTTTGCTGTTCCTCTGCCACTTTTCAAGTCCATTTAAGCATCCACTGGTGTTAAGGTATCAGGTACTCTTCTTCCCCCATTCCAACTTACCATACTCAACTGTTCTTTTTTTGGCTGCATTGGGTCTTCGTTGCTGCACGCAGGCTTTCTCTAGTTGTGGCGAGCAGGGGCTACTCTTCGTTGCTGTGCGCGGGCTTCTTACTGCGGTGGCTTCTCTCGTTGCAGAGCAGGGGCTCTAGGCACGCAGGCTTCAGTAGTTGTGGCATGCAGGCTCAGTAGTTGTGGCTCACGGACTCTAGAGTTCAGGCTCAGTTGTTGTGGCACACCCGCTTAGTTGCTCCATGGCATGTGGGATCTTCCTGGACCAGGGCTTGAACCCGTGTCCCTTGCATTGGCAGGCAGATTCTTAACCACTGCGCCACCAGGGAAGACCTACTCAAATGTTCTTCATTGGGACTTCCCTGGCGGTCAAGACTTCGTGCTCCCGATGCAGGGGGCTCGGGTTCAATCCCTGGTCGGGGAACTAGATCCCACATCGTGCCGCAACTAAGAGTCCGCATACCACAACTAAGAAGTCCGCATGCTGCAACTAAATATCCCTCACGCTGCAATGAAGATCCTGCATGCCGCAACTATGACCCGGTACAGCCAAAATAAATAAATAAGTAAGTAAGTAAAATATATTTTTTTAAAGTTCTTCATCTCTCTCATTTAACTGAATTTTTATCTCCTGTGCATTCCTGCTTCAAAACTTGCACATCCTTCAGAATTATGCAATGTAGTTGCAGACTTAATTCAGATAGAAGGCCAGTCCCTGAATCACAGCTGTTCTCTTAAGCAGCACCAATCATCTGAAGTGGGTTATACAGAAAGGGTTCTGTACAGTCTGGCAATTCAGCCCTATTGGCTTCTTCTCATCAGGCCAGTAAAAGTAAACAGTGCACTCACCACTAGTCAGTATGGAAGAAATGTGGTATTTTTAGATACTTGGGTATGGAGCATGAGAAATTATATTTAATTTCAGGACTTTTTTTGCATCCTGTAATCTTATATCCATTTTTTGGTTTTATCTTTTCACAATTATAGAAGTAGCATAGTTGGATTGGAGGTAATGAGCTACATTGATAGAATCATTCCAGATTTACTGGGTATAAACATTAATAGTATTGTCAGATGTCTGGAAATTTTGTCTCTATTTTAGTCTCCTTTCCCACGTTGCATTTGGCTGTAGTAGCCACTGTTTTGACACATTTGTACCTATATTCAGCTGTTCCAAATCATCTGAGATGGCAAATAAAGAGTATAAAAGGTACCGTATTAAAATTGACATTCTGTTCCTTTTCTTTCCCTTCTAGTTTTATTGAGATATAATTGACATACAGCATTGTATAAGTTTAAGGTATACAGCATAATGATTTGATTTACATACGTCATGAAGTGATTATCACAAAAGTTTAGTGAATATCCATCATCTCTTAGAAGTACAAAATTAAATAAATAGAAAAAATTTTTTTTCTTGTGATGATAATCTTAGGATTTACTCTCAACAACTTTCATGTATAACATATAGCAGTGTTAATTATATTTATCATGTTGTACATTACATCCCTGGTACTTATTTATTTTATAACTGAAAGTTTGTACTTTTTGGTTGCCTTTGTCCAATTCCTCTTACCCTCCCCACCCCCTGCCCTTCTTCTCTGGTAACCACAAATCTGATGTCTTGGGCTTCCCTGGTGGCGCAGTGGTTGAGAGTCCGCCTGCCGATGCAGGGGACACGGGTTCGTGCCCCAGTCCAGGAAGATCCCACATGCCGCGGAGCGGCTAGGTCCGTGAGCCATGGCCGCTGAGCCTGCGCGTCCGGAGCCTGTGCTCCATAACGGGAGAGGGCACAACAGTGAGAGGCCCGCGTACCGCAAAAAAAAAAAAAAAAAAAAATCTGATGTCTTTTTCTATGAGTTTGTTTGTTTATTTGTTTGTTCTTGAAATATAATTGACCTATAACACTATGTTAGCTGCTGTTATACAACATAGTGATTCAATGTTTCTCCTCATTCCAAAATGATCACCATGGTAAGTCCAGTTGCATATGTCACCATACAGAGATATTACATGGTTAGTGACTCTATCCCCCACACTGTACATTTCATACCCATGACATTTATTTTGCAATTGGAAGTTTATACCTCTTAATACCCCTCTCCTATTTCTTACTTCCCCCTACCCTCCTTCTCCCTGGCAGACATCTGTTTCTTCTCTGTATCTGTAACTCTGTTTATGTTTTGTTATGTTTGTTCATTTGTGTTTTTGTTTTTAGATTCCACATATAAGTGATATCATACAGTGTTTGTCTTTCTCTGTCTGTTTTATTTCACTTAGCATAATACCCTCTGGGTTCATCCATGTTGTTGCAAATGACAAGATTTCATTCTTTTTTATGTCTGAGTAATATTCCATTATGTGTGTGTGTATGTGTGTGTACCATATCTTCTTTGTCCATTCATCTGTTGATGGGCACTTAGGCTGCTTCCATATCTTTGTTATTGTAAATAATGCTGCAGTGAGCATAGGGGTGCTTATATCTTTTCAAATTAGTGTTTTTGTTTTCCTCAGGTAAATACCCAGGAGGAGAATTGCTGAATCGTATGGTAGTTCTATTTGTAAATTTTTGAAGAATCTCTGTACTGTTTCCATAGCTGTTGCATCAGTTTACAATTCCACCAACAGTGTATGAGGATGACATTCTTCTCATAATTCCTATAATGTTCTTCAGAGAATTTTGTTTTCATCTCTCATTTTAAAACTCCCATGTAACAGTTGACCACACTGGGAAAACTAGGCCAAAAATGGTTAATGTGCTTTGCTTAGAGTAGAACTACCAATGTAGGACTCTTTTTTTTTTTTTAATACACATTTCTTCATTCATTCATTCATTTTATTTTTGTCTGTGCTGGGTCTTCGTTGCTGTGCACAGCCTTTCTCTAGTTGCGGTGAGCAGGGGCTGCTCTTCATTGTGGTGCGCAGGCTTCTCATTGCGGTGGCTTCTCTTGTTGTGGAGCGTGGGCTCTAGGTGTGCAGGCTTCAGTAGTTGCAGCACACGGTCTCAGTAGTTGCGGCCCGTGGGCTCTAGGGCACGTGGGCTTCAGTAGTTGTGGCTTGCTGGCTCTAGAGCGCAGGCTCAGTAGTTGTGTCGCATGGGCTCCATGGCATGTGGGATCTTCCTGAACCAGGGCTCGAACCCATGTCCCCTGCATTGGCAGGCAGATTCTTAACCACTGCCCCACCAGGGAAGTCCCCTGTAGGACTCTTAAAAGGGCCAGATTTCCACTTGCCATGTCCCAGAAGATGTTGATATTCCATATTTCCTCCCCACCACTACCCTATTTGGAATAGACAGTAGAAGAGAAAATAAGAGAAAAATACGGACTGAGGAGGGTATATCATTAAATTTCCTCGGTGCCCCAACCATGAATATGCATTCCAGATATTTTTCAAAGGTGTCTATGTTTATGTCTTAAAGTGGAATTATCTTTGATTTTTCTTCTTTTTTCTTCTTTTTTGCATGTGGTACATAATTCAAAAAGTGCAAAAGGGTATATAGTGAAAGTCAATATTTTTATGTGTCCTTTCAGAGATAGTATATACAAATACAATCAAATATGTATGTCATTTATTTTGAATTCTTATTCTCCTGCATGAATTATGGACTACTAGAAAGCAGTAATGTTGCTTTTGATGTTTATTTGATTAGATTATGTGCAGAGACTGAAGGGCCAGTATTATATTTGAAAGGCCCTGTATAATTTTCAAAGGCCTTTTAAATAATTCTACTCATAACAGCCCTGTGAAGTATGTAAAGCAGGATTTATCTGTTTTGTAGACATGAAATTTGAAGCCTGAAGAATTATGTGACTTGATCAAGGCTTGTTATGCAATCAATATACAATGGAACTGCAATCAGAACTTAAGTTTTTTGGCTCCTAATCCAGAATTCTTTCTACCATGTTTCCTCTCAAACACGATGAAATGAGGGGATCTATTATATGGTGTCTGTTTTTATGAGGTATGAAAAATACTGTGAGTAGCTATTTCAGAAGAATTTTGGTGCTGTAGTTTTGTAGTGTTGGCATAGTAGTAGTAGTCACTGCAGCCTCACAGTTCAGAGGAAGTATGTCCTTTTTGATGAATTGTCTGCAAAATAGTTTATAAATGTTAGGCACTTTAGACTGAATGATAATGCTCTAGGTGCCACTCTTGTAACATGGGCACCAAAACTGACTTTTTCCAGGAAACTGGGCAGTGAAAAACAAGGTCTTTTATCTCTTTGCATCTGTGTGCCTGTCATGGCTGGAAGCCACGTTGACAGACCTGTCCAAGATTCTTTCCCTTGAAGGTTAAAGGGGAATCTGGCCAAGCATTTGATAGAATGCCTGACTCTTTTTTCTTCCCCGCCCCCCCAAATTAGGACTAAATTGGATTCTGAATTTCTAAGTTGTCTCCTAGGGAGAAAAAAAAGAGTTGGTAGGAGGTAACTTTTTTCTCCTTGCTGATAGTAGGCTCTCATGAGGATGATTTAGTTCCAGAAAAACTCATTCATTCACGATGGTGAAGTGAGACAGAGTCCTTGCAAGGCCATAATTGGATTTTAAAGCACTTGTCACTACAAAACCATCCCTGTATTTCTTCAATATTAGGCAGTCCCAAATGGAAGGTTGATGAAAAGGTTGAATGAGCTCTGTATGTGAAAGAAATATCTCTAAACATTCTTTTGAGGATGACCTGTCTCCTACAGTTTATAGGTACCTTTATTTCTGATTCATAATAGAAAAATGGGGGGGATGGGGAAAAACTTCACAATATTTCTTATAGTACAGAAAATTACTTGGTTTTGTAATTTACATTTTTTTTTTTTTTTTTTTTTGCGGTACGCGGGCCTCTCACTGTTGTGGCCTCTCCCGTTGCAGAGCACAGGCTCCGGACACGCAGGCTCAGCGGCCATGGCTCATGGGCCTAGCCGCTTTGCGGCATGTGGGACCTTCCGGACCGGGGCACGAACCCGTGTCCCCTGCATCGGCAGGCGGACTCTCAACCACTGCGCCACCAGGGAAGCCCTGTAATTTACATTTCTTAATAAACTTTAAGATTTGTAAAATGATAATCCAATGTGTATCCTTCGGGCCATAATGTAATGATGCAGTTTTTGTTCAGTAACTAGATTACTATATCCTTATTTGTCATCCCCTGCTCTGGGCACAGAAGATGATAAATTTTATTAATTTTGAGTGTTTCCATTTGGTCATTTGAAAAAGTTTTAGAGTTTTCTTAGGCAAAAATAAGATGTAATTTGACTTCTCAAAGTGAATTTTGGGGCATAGCATCTTCATGGATATGGAGCATTCAGTCAGTGAGTCAAGAGTTGCTCGGTCTTGGTGTGTGAGCTGTTAAGTCCAGTAATTAGCCAGGTTGTTGTGCTTTAATATTTTTAAAATAGAGCTAAAGCCTCATTGAAGGTGAATGAATTAGTACTTGACAAAGCAGCAAGTCTTGCCAGTATTTTTTATCTATGAGTAAGTGTGTTACCTGAACCAGAGCAGAACCGTTTGCTAATTCCCACTATAATATAGATATAGATACAGATATGGATATATATATATATATATATATATATAAAATTAGAATTAAAGGCCATTGAGGATATTTTTCATTTTAAAGGTATAAGACAAGTAAGTCTAGACCTCATCATAGTCCCCTGACTGTCCAAGAACCAGGGTTAAATGGGCCCTAATTTGTGTGTGTGGGGTCTTGCCTATTTATCTTTTATCCCTTTAAATTGTATCATGTTCCTATAGAAGTAACATTGAGTAACATTCTTGGTGTTGAGTTTTGGGGCTGTTTCTCTGAACTACACCTAAAGTAGTGCCCTGGTCAGTCGTCTGCTCCAACACCTTTGACCTGGGGAGGAATATGATGATGGTGAGAAGCCCCTTGATGTCTGTTACTCTTCGTGTTGCCAGATGGTCCTGGTACTGGACTGTCAGAGAAATTACCCATGAGTCCCCAGGATTGGTCTATGTAATTGATGCTGCCAAACACAGTCACAAATTTTGTGACACAAGTTGAAGATACTATGTATCTTTGGAGGCCTGAAGGTGTGGAAGGACAGCACAGGAAGAAATGTACGAAGTGTAGACTGCCACTCTTCTGCCAGTCCCAGCTGAAGAATGCTCCCATGACCTCCATTGTGGATGGAGCAGTAGTCAAGTTTGGCCAGGGTTTTGGGAAAATGAAATACATATACCCAGAAACAAGAGCCTCCTAAGAAGGTGATAATGACCAAATGGACTAAAGACATGGGCACGTTCAGCTCTGTCACTGTGTCTGCTATTGATGAAGAGGAAGAGAAGATTGAGGCTAGGGAAGTTGCTGACTTGTGTGCACAGAATGCCAAAGTGATTGAAAAACAGTTGGAACGCAAAGTCCTGAGCAACAGGCAGTTGCAAGAGCTAGCTGAACTAGAAGCCAAGAAAGCAAACATGAAAGGGACTTTGACTAACAATCAGTTCAAATGATCAGGACCTTTCTCTGAACCCAGCTGGAAGCAAACATTTAGATCAAGAGGAAAAAGAGCTTTTCTTAGACTACATGGACTGGTTCCTACCTTTATGCCCCAGCAGAAGGCTTTATGTTGTTTCCCTTTGATTCTCCTAGATTCAGTGAGGTCTGTGAGTCCATATGATCTGCTTTCTAGAAATGGATTTTTCTGAATCTTTCTGTATATAGGTCTTCTGTACTATTTTTTGCCCCTATGATGTACACTTCTTGAGCTGTGTAAAAACTCTATGAATAGATCAGTGCTTGAGTGTCTCCAGTTTCTAAAGTAGCTGTTCTTATTCCTTCTTCAAAGTTAATAAAATGTTTAAAGATTATTAAAAAGTAATTATACATTATTTACCTGTTGTTAACCCCACCACCCATTGGGGGAGCACAGAGGTAAATAACAGTAAATTGAAGCACCACTCTCTGCACTGAGTTTACCATAACGTATTAATATGGATGATGGCAAACCACTGTTAGACCAATGTTGGGATTTTATTAAAATTTTGTAGTTATCTCACTGTGTATTAGGAGATGCCAAATACGTAAGCCTAAGAATGGTCACCACAGCGTTCCTCACTTTCTTGCTCAGGTCTCTGCCCTCTGTACAGAATATACCTTTCAAACTCCTCCACACCTAGTGTTCACAGCCCCCCTCTCACCTGCCTTAACCTAGACACAGTATTACATCACCAAATCACAACCTCCTTTTAAGGCTGAACTCAATTGTTCCCTCCTCCATTAGACTCTCTCTGATTCTATCATCCTAACTCATGAGGGGTGGTGGTACTTCTTTCGTTCTTTAAGATATCAGCTCCTTCAACTCCACATTCAACTTTGTGTGATCGTTAGGTACAGACTCATGTTTTACCTCCTCTACCACAGTAATTTACTTGAGAGCCAGCATCTGTAACTCTGTTTCATACCTTTTCTTTTTATTTCGCACTGAACCTGTACGTAAATCCTTTCTGAAAAGATGGATGAATGTTAATCATACAAAAGCAAAACTCTTTAGTGAATCAGAGCACAGTTGGAGGGCATGAAGCTTATGTTTATCACTGTTCTTTTGGAAAAACAATACTTAGCAGCTATCCTGGGTACAAATAAAAATTAATTCTGGGGGACTTCCCTGGTGGTGCAGTGGTTAAGAATCCGCCTGCCAATGTAGGGGACATGGATTCAAGGCCTAGTCTGGGAAGATCCCACATGCTGCGGAGCAACTAAGCCCGTGCACCACAACTACTGAGCCTATGCTCTAGAGCCCATGAGCCACAGCTACTGAAGCCTGCGCGCCTAGAGCCCATGCTCCGCAACAAGAGAAGCCACCGCAATAAGCCTCTGCACCAGAATGAAGAGTAGCCCCTGCTTGCCGCAACTAGAGAAAGCCCGCACGCAGCAATGAAGACCCAATGCAGCCAAAAATAAATAAATAAATAAATTTATTAAAAAATTAATTCTGACTCAGCCAGAATAAGGCACTAAAGGAACTTAGTTATGAATCTGACTGAGGGTTAATATTCAGTTTACACTTGCTCAGGGGAAGTTTACCCAGACTAAACGACTGAGTTTATCTAATCATTACCAACTATATTATTTTCAGTGTGCTTTTTTGGTGGGCAAGAGTGAAGTGGTTTCAGCCAAGTTAACAAATGAATTGCTTATATGATTGGAAGTTTACGGGGTTTTTAATGTAACTCCCAGAAGAAGAATTTACTTACTACTGTAGCAGAATGTTTCTAATCAGAAGGAGGCGTCGCGCTGTGGCTCAGCCTTCAGATTTTTGCAAGGCCGTGAAAGCACCAATGCTACTGATTTCTTGTTTTGTTGTTTTTTTGTTTTCTCTTAGTGATTAATAAACAGAGTCTCTTGTCACTTAATTTAGTATCAGGTGTGATCTGGTGGGTAGTTCAACTTCAGTGGATGTGACTACAGAATGTTTCATATTTTAGACACAGTCTAATTCCCAAGATTTCTGTTTCAGAAACTGGGACAACTTCCAAGTTAGTTTTGTGAATCCTTTAATTTCTCCTGCCAGACTCATTAACTCAGCCCGTTCGCCTTTGGGGAAATCGTAGTTCCAGACTTCTACTCTTTGTAAAAATCATCGTCTTAAGTGAATGTGATGGTTGAATTAATTGAGAACATCGAGACTCAAGCTTTTCAGCAGTATATTCTGAAACCTGTTTGTTGTGACTTTGACCAGCATAGAATGATTAAGATGAAGTAGTAGGAAACCATAATCATAATACAAAAATTACCTGCATTACAAGGTGTGGAATTCAACAAATACTCTATTTTTGTGTTCCACATCTCAGCTTTTATAGACTCAGAAAGCTGGAAAGAATCTCGACCATCTTAGACCCGTATTTCTTTTTTTTTTTTTTAAACCATAGTGTGCATTTATTTTAAAAAATCCAAATATAAGTGGACTCATATAGTTCAAACTCATGTTGTTCAAGGGTCAACTGTACTTCAGTGCATTGTTGGCTTTGATTATTATTCTGAAGACTGCCATAGTATTGTCTTGAAGACTGTCCAGTGTTCTTTTTTTTTTTTTTGCCGTATGCGGGCCTCTCACTGTTGTGGCCTCTTCCGTTGCGGAGCACAGGCTCCGGACGCACAGGCTCAGCGGTCATGGCTCACGGGCCCAGCTGCTCCGCGGCATGTGGGATCTTCCCAGACCAGGGCACGAACCTGTGTCCCCTGCATCGGCAGGCGGACTCTCAACCACTGCGCCACCAGGGTAAGCCCTGTCCAGTGTTCTTCTGTTTTTAACTTTTTATTTTATATTGGAGTATAGTTGATTAACAATGTTATGTTAGTTTTAGGTGTACAGCAAAGTGATTCAGTTATACATATACATGTATCTGTGCTTTTTCAAAGTCTTTTCCCATTTATGTTGTTACGTAATATTGAGCAGAGTTCCCTGTGCTATACAAGAGGTCCTTGTTAGTTATCCATTTTTTTAGTTTTATTTTTACTTATTTATTTATGTATTTTTTTATGGCTGGGATGGGTCTTCGTTGCTGCATGCGGGCTTTCTCTAGTTGCAGCGAGCGGGGGCTACTCTTCCTTGTGTGCGGGCTTCTCATTGCGGTGGTTTCTCTTGTTGCGGAGCACGGGCTCTAGGTGTCCAGGCTTCGGTAGTTGTAGCACACGGGCTTCAGTAGTTGTGGCTTGCGGGTTCTAGAACACAGGCTCAGGAGTTGTGGCACACGGGCTTAGTTGCTCTGTGACATGTGGGATCTTCCTGGACCAGGGCTCGAACCTGTGTCCCCTGCATTAGCAGGTGGATTGTTAACCACTGCACCACCAGGGAAGTCCCTGGTTACCCATTTTAAATATAGCAGTGTGTACATGTCAATCCCAAACTCCCTAACTATCCTTCTCCCTATCCCCCCCGGTAACCATAAATTTGTTCTCTAAGTTTGTGAGTCTGTATCTGTTTTGTATCTCTGTTTTGTGTCTTTTTTTTTTAGATTATGCATATAAGCAATATCATGCTATATCTGTCTTTCTGACTTACTTATGGCTCTTTTTGAGATTATGATGACAGCTGTGGATTCTCTTCTCAGGAAAATATACTTGCACACAGAAGTTTGTATTCAGTTTCAGGACACTCTCACTCCTAAGTCTGTCATGGATCCTAGGTGGTGAAATCCCTGTTATAGTCCAAAGCCTGTCCTTGGGGGTCTAGAGAAGTGACCCATCTAAAATCACAGAGCTTCTAGGGACTTCTCTGGTGGTCCAGTGGTAAAGAATCCACCTTCCAATGCAGGGGATGCGGGTTCAATCCCTGGTCAGGGAACTAAAATCCCACATACCATGGGGCAACTAAGCCTGTGCACCGCAACTACTGAGCCTGCGTGCCTCAACTAGACAGCCCACGTGCCGCAAACTACAGATTCCACGCACCCTGGAGCCTGCGTGCCACAACTAGAGAGAGAAAACCCTCAAGCCACGACTAGGGAGAAGCCCATGTGCCGCAACTAAGACCCGACACAGCCAAAAAAAATAAAGGAGAAAATAAATAAATAAAATAATAAATAAATATTAAAAATAAATAAAATCACAGAGCTTCTATAGCTAAATACTTCTGCTAGTCTATTGTTCTTTCTCCACAGTTCTATCCCTTAAAGCCCATACTGAGTTTACAGAACTAGAGGAAGGGCTTAGGGGTATTAAGCCTTAAAATCAACTGTTTCAGCTTAATTTACCCAGTTAGGAGATTAAAGTACAATAATACCCCAAACATTTAAGTCATTGATTTAGAAAAGCCAAATGAACTAAGCAAAGTTTTTTTTTATAATCTGTTGTGGTTATTCAAAGAGCTGAACCAGATCCCTAGTTGATCTAATTACCAGTTTCTTACCCAAGCTGCGGGCATCTGAATTCATTAAACAAATCAGTCTAGAGCACTAGTTCTGTTTATTCATCCTGTCTACCTTTCTTTGGTTTTGGGGGGGTTGGTTGCTTTGTTTGTTTGTTTGTTTTTAACATGTATATTGGAGTATAATTGCTTTACAGTGTGGGTTAGTTTCTGCTGTGTAACAATCATCTATATGTATGCATATATTCCCATATCCCCTCCATCTTGCATCTCCCTCCCACCCTCCCTATCCCACCCCTCTAGGTGGTCACAAAGCACTGAGCTGATCTTCCTGTGCTATGCGGCTGCTTCCCACTAGCTCTCTGTTTTACATTTGGTAGTGTATATATGTCATTGCTACTCGTCCCAGCTTACCCTTCCCCCTCCCTGTGTCCTCAAGTCCATTCTCTATGTCTGTGTCTTTGTTCCTGTCCTGTCCCTAGGTTCGTCAGAACCAATTTTTTTTTTTGAGATTCCATAAGTATGTGTTAGCAACGGTATTTGTTTTTCTCTTTCTGACTTACTTCACTCTGTATGACAGACTCTAGGTTCATCCACCTCACTACAAATAACTCAATTTTGTTTCTTTTTATGGCTGAGTAATATTCCATTGTATATATGTGCCACATCTTCTTTATCCATTCATATGTCAGTGGAAACTTAGGTTGCTTCCATGTCCTGGCTATTGTAAATAGTGCTGCAGTGAACATTGAGGTACATGATTCTTTTTGAATTATCGTTTTCTCAGGGTATATGCCCAGTAGTGGGTTTGCTGGGTCATATGGTAGTTCTAGTTTTAGTTTTTTAAGGAACCTCCATACTGTTTTCCATAGTGGCTGTATCAATTTACATTCCCACCAACAGTGCAAGAGGGTTCCCTTTTCTCCACACCCTCTCCAGCATTTATTGTTTGTAGGTTTTTTGATGATGGCCATTCTGACTGGTGTGAGGTGATACCTCATTGTACTTTTGATTTGCATTTCTGTAATAATTAGTGATATTGAGCATCTTTTTCTGTGTTTGTTGGCCATCTATCTGTATGTCTTCTTTGGAGAAATGTCTATTTCGGTCTTCTGCCCATTTTTGGATTGGGTTGTTTGTTTTTTTGATATTGAGCCGCATGAGCTGCTTGTATATTTTGGAGATTAATCCTTTGTCAGTTGCTTCATTTGCAAATATTTTCTCCCATTCTGAGGGTTGTCTTTTGGTCTTCTTTATGGTTTCCTTTGCTGTGCAAAAGCTTTTAAGTTTCATTAGGTCCCATTTGTTTATTTTTGGTTTTATTTCCATTTCTCTAGGAGGTGAGTCAAAAAGGATCTTGTTGTGATTTATGTCATAGAGTGTTCTGCCTAAGTTTTCTTCTAAGAGTTTTATAGTGTCTGGCCTTACATTTAGGTCTTTAATCTATTTTGAGTTTCTTTTTGTGTATGGTGTTAAGAAGTGTTCTAATTTCATTCTTTTACATGTAGCTGTCCAGTTTTCCCACAACCACTTATTGAAGAAGCTGTCTTTTCTCCATTGTATACTCTTGCCTTCTTTATCAAAGATAAGGTGACTATATGTGTGTGGGTTTATCTCTGGGCTTTCTATCCTGTTCCATTGATCTATATTTCTGTTTTTTGTGCCAGTACCATATTGTCTTGATTACTGTAGCTTTGTAGTATAGTCTGAAGTCAGGGAGCCTGATTCCTCCAGCTCCATTTTTCTTTCTCAAGATTGCTTTGGTTGTTCGGGGTCTTTTGTGTTTCCATACAAATTGTGCAATTTTTTGTTCTAGGTCTGTGAAAAATGCCATTGGTAGTTTGATAGGGATTGCATTGAATCTGTAGATTACTTTGGGCAGTATAGTCATTTTCAAAATGTTGATTCTTCCAGTCCAAGAACATGGTATATCTCTCTATCTGTGTGTATCATCTTTAATTTCTTTCATCAGTGTCTTATAGTTTTCTTCATACAGGTCTTTTGTCTCCTTAGGTAGGTTTATTCCTAGGTATTTTATTCTTTTTGTTGCAATGGTAAATGGGAGTGTTTCCTTAATTTCTCTTTCAGATTTTTCATCATTAGTGTATAGGAATGCAAGCAATTTCTGTGCATTAATTTTGTATCCTGCTACTTTACTGAATTCATTAATTAGCTCTAGAAGTTTTCTGATAGAGTCTTTAGGATTCTCTATGTATAGTATCATGTCATCTGCAAACAGAGACAGCTTTACTTCTTCTTTTCTGATTTAGATTCCTTTTATTTCTTTTTCTTCTCTGATTGCTGTGGCTAAAACTTCCAAAACTATGTTGAATAATAGTGGTGAGAGTGGGCAACCGTGTCTTGTTCCTGATCTTAGTGGAAATGATTTCAGTTTTTCACCATTAAAAATGATGTTGGCTGTGGGTTTGTCATATATGGCATTTATTATGTTGAGGTAAGTTCCCTCTATGCCTACTTTCTGGAGGGTTTTTATCATAAATGGGTGTTGAATTTTGTCAAAAGCTTTTTCTGCATCTATTAAGATGATCATATGGTTTTTATTCTTCAATTTGTTAATATGGTGTATCACATTGATTGATTTGCTTATATTGAAGAATCCTTGCATTCCTGGGATAAACCCCACTTGATCATGGTGTATGATCCTTTTTTTTTTTAAGTTTTTTTTTAATTTATTTTTTAATATTTATTTATTTTTGTCTGTGTTGGGTCTTTGTTGCTGTGCACAGGCTCTCTCTAGTTGCTGTGAGCGGGGGCTACTCTTTGTTGCAGTGCATGTGCCTCTCACTACAGTGGCTTTTTCTGTTGCAGAGCATGGGCTCCAGGTGTGCGGGCCTCAGCAGCCGTGGCACATGGGCTCAGCACTTGTGGCTCCTGGGCTCCAGAGCGCAAGCCCAGTAGTTGTGGCACATGGGCCAGTTGCTTCATGGCATGTGGGATCCTCCCGAGCCAGGGATTGAACCCGTGTCCCCTGCATTGGCAGGCAGATTCCTAACCATTGAGCCACCAGGGAAGTCCCTGTATGATCCTTTTAATGTACTGTTGGATTCTGTTTGCTAGTATTTTGTTGAGGATTTTTACATCTATGTTTATCAGAGATATTGGCCTGTAGTTTTCTTTTTTTGTGACATCTTTGGTTTTGGTATCAGGGTGATGGTGGCCTCACAGAATGAGTTTGGGAGTGTTCCTCCCTCTGCTATATTTTGGAAGAGTTTGAGAAGGATAGGTGTTAGCTCTTCTCTATATGTTTGATAGAATTTGCCTGTGAAGCCATCTGGCCCTGGGCTTTTGCTTGGTGGAAGATTTTTAATCACAGTTTCAATTTCAGTCCTTGTGATTGGTCTGTTTATATTTTCTATTTCTTCCTGTTTCAGTGTCGGAAGGTTGTGCTTTTCTAAGAATTTGTCCATTTCTTCCAGGTTGTCCATTTTATTGGCATATAGTTGCTTGTAGTAATCTCTCAGGATCCTTTGTATTTCTGCAGTGTCAGTTGTTACTTCTCCTTTTTCATTTCTAATTCTGTTGATTTGAGTCTTCCTTTTTTCTTGAAGAGTCTGGCTAATGGTTTATCAATTTTGTTTATCTTCTCAAAGAACCAGGTTTTAGTTTCATTGATCTTTGCTGTTGTTTCCTTTTATTTCTGAACTGATCTTTATGATTTCTTTCCTTCTGCTAACTTTGGGGTTTTTTTATTGTTGTTATTGTTCTTTCTCTAATTGCTTTAGGTGTAAGGTTAGGTTGTTTATTTGAGATTCTTCTTGTTTCTTGAGGTAGGATTGTATTGCTATAAACTTGCCTCTTAGAACTGCTTTTGCTGCATCCCATAGGTTTTGGGTCATCGTGTTTTCATTGTCATTTGTTTCTAGGTATTTTTTGATTTCCTCTTTGGTTTCTTCAGTGATCTCTTGGTTATTAAGTAGTGTATTCTTTAGCCTCCATGTGTTTGTATTTTTTACAGTTTTTTCCTGTAATTCATATCTAGTCTCATAGTTTTGTGGTCAGAAGAGATACTTGATACGATTTCAGTTTTCTTAAATTTACCAAGGCTTGATTTGTGACCCAAGATATGGTCTATCCTGGAGAATGTTCCATGAGCACTTGAGAAGAAAGTGTATTCTGTTGTTTTTGGATGGAATGTACTATAAATATCAATTAAGTCCATCTTGTTTAATGTGTCATTTAAAGCTTGTGTTTCCTTATTTATTTTCATTTTGGATGATCTGTCCATTGGTGAAAGTGGGGTGTCCCCACTTAAAGTCCCCTACTATTATTTTGTTACTGTCCATTTCCCCTTTTATGGCTGTTATTAGCATTTGCCTTATGTATTGAGGTGCTCCTATGTTGGGTGCATAAATATTTACAGTTGTTATATCTTCTTGTTGGATTGATCCCTTGATCATTATGTAGTGTCCTTTTTTGTCTCTTGTAATAGTCTTTATTTTAAAGTCTATTTTGTCAGATATGAGTATTGCTACTCCAGCTTTCTTTTGATTTCCATTTGCATGGAAACTTTTTCCATCCCCTCACTTTCAGTCTGTATGTGTCCCTGGGTCTGAAGTGGTGTCTTGTAGACAGCATATGTATGGGTCTTGTTTTTGTATCCATTCAGCCAGTCTGTGTCTTTTGGTTGGAGCATTTAATCCGTTTACATTTAAGGTAATTATTAATATGTATGTTCCTATTACCATTTTCTTAATTGTTTTTGGTTGGTTGTTGTAGGTCTTTTCATTCTCTTGTGTTTCCTGCCTAGAGAAGTTCCTTTAGCATTTGTTGTAAAGCTGGTTTGGTGGTGCTGAATTCTCTTAGCTTTTGCTTGTCTGTAAAGGTTTTAATTTCTCTGTCAAATCTGAATGAGATCCTTGCTGGGTAGAGTAATCATGGTTGTAGGTTTTTCCCATTCATCACTTTAAATATGTCCTGCCACTCCCTTCTGGCTTGCAGAGTTTCTGCTAAAAAAATCAGCTGTTAACCTTATGGGGATTCCCTTGTATGTTATTTGTTGCTTTTCCCTTGCTGCTTTTAATATTTTTTCTTTGTATTTAATTTTTAAAATAAGTTTATCTTATTTATTTATTTTTGGCTGCATTGGGTCTTCGTTGCTGCACACGGGCTTTCTCTAGTTGCGGTGAGCGGGGGTTACTCTTCGTTGCACTGTGCAGCCTTCTCATTGTAGTGGCCTCTCTTGCTGCTGAGCTCGGGCTCTAGGCACGCAGGCTTCAGTAGTTGTGGCCCGTGGGCTCTAGAGCACAGGCTCGGTAGTTGTGGCGTATGGGCTTAGTTGCTTCGCGTCATGTGGGATCTTCCCAGACCAGGGCTTGAACCCGTGTCCCCTGCATTGGCAGGCAGATTCTTAACCACTGAGCCACCAGGGAAGCCTGTTGTATTTAATTTTTGACAGTTTGATTAATATGTATCTCTGTGTGTTTCTCTTTGGGTTTATCCTGTATGGTAGTCCCTGTGCTTCCTGGACTTGATTCACTATTTCCTTTCCCATGTTCAGGAAGTTTTCAGCTATAATCTCTTCAAATACTTTCTCAGACCCCTTCTTTTTCTTGTCTTCTCCTGGGACCCCTATAATTCGAATGTTGGTGCATTTAATGTTGTCCCAGAGGTCTCTGAGATTGTCCTCAACTCTTTTCATTCTTTTTTCTTTATTTTGCTCCCTGGCAGTTATTTCCACCATTTTATCTTCCAGCTCACTTATCTGTCCTTCTGCCTCAGTTATTCTGCTATTGATTCCTTCTAGAGTATTTTTGATTTCAGTAACTGTGTTGTTCATCACTGTTTGTTTGCTCTTTAGTTCTTCTAGATCCTTGTTAAATTTTTCTTGTATTTTCTCCATTCTGTTTCCAAGATTTTGGATCATCTTTACTATCATTAGTCTGCATTCTTTTTCAGGTAGATTACCTAGTTTGTCTTCATTTATTTGGTCTTGTAGGTTTTTACCTTGCTCCTTTGTCTGTAACATATTTTTTTTGTCATTTCTTTTTTCTTGTTTGTTTGATGGGTGGTACTATAGTCCTGTCTTACTGGTTGTTTGGCTTGAGACATCTAGCACTCCAGTTTGCAGGCAGTTAGATAGAGCTGGATCTTGGTGCTGAGATGAGGACCTCCGGGAAGCCTCACTCCAGTTGATATTCCCTGGGGTCTGAGGTTCTCTATTAGTCCAGTAGTTTGGACTCGGAGCTCCCACCACAGGAGCTCATACACAACCTCCGGCCTGGGAACCAAGATCCTGCAAGTTTCGTGGCGTGGTGAAAGAAAAAAAAAAAACGAAGAAAGAAAGAAAAAAAAGAGCTGTACAATATCAAAGAATAAGAAACAAAATAAAATTAGAAGGATAAAAAATATATTAGGAAAAATAAAACTATAATTGAAACAACTGCAGTAAGGTAAAATAAAACCACAGCAGAAAAAAGAAAAGAAAGAGGGGGGAGGGCAACAAGCCAAAAGGAGAGATCACTAACAAAGTATAAAAAATAAAATAAAATTAGAAAAATAAAAGATTTATTAGGAAAAATAAAAATATAAAAGAATCAACAACAATGAATCAACAAGGTAAAACAGAACCCCAATCTAAAAGAGGAAAAAAGAAAAGGAAAAAAATAAAGAAAAAAGCCTTGGCTATGGGGGTGGAGTTTAGGAGCAGGTGGAACTTAGGCAGGGGTGGGGTTTTGGGTGGGGCAGGGCCTAGGCAGGTGTCGGGGCGGGGGGGGGCATGTTTGAGCGTGGATTGGGGCCTAGGCGGGCACGTTGCAGCGTGGGGTGGGGCCTCTGCTTAGGACCTGGAGAAGGGGAGAGGCAGCACATCCAAAGGAGGGCCTCTGGAGTGTGGGGTTCCAGAGTTTGGAGGTAGGGCCCTGAGTGAGGGTGTGTGGGTGGGGTTTAGGTCCAGCTCATTGGACGGGGTCTCCCAGTGTAGAGGTGGGGCCCGGGGTGGGGGTGTAGGGGCGGGGATTGGGCTCTGTGCACAGGAGGGAGGCTCTGAGGACAGAGGACTAGGCCCGGGAGCCCAACAGTCTTCCCGGTGCCTAAGTGGACAGGGGACGCACTGGCCACGTTCCCTTCTGTTTCTCTGCGCCCCTCCCCCACCTTCTCTCCCAGGTTCTCGCCCCCTAACGGGGGTGGGTACCGCTTGGTGTAGGAGCTCCTCACCTCCCCCAGCCGCCCCTCAGGGGTGCCGGTCCTGGAGGTCTGGCCTTTACTTTTACTCCGCCTTGCCTTCCTCCTACTCCCTCAGGACCTGCACAGCTGGAGGGGGCCTCTGTGGGCAGAGGATCAGGCCTGGGTCTTCAGCAGTCTCCCAGGGGCCCACGTGGGCATGGTAAACCTGGCCATGCTCCCTTTTGATCCTCTGCCGTCCCAGTGGTTCCCCAATTTCCCCTTTCGGGCGTGGGATACCTTCCCCTCCCACAGCCACCCCTCAGGGGCGCCAGTCCCATCCCGCCTCCACTTCTCCTCCCCCTTCACTACCCCCACACCCCACGTCCTACCCAGTCACTAGGGGCTCCTCCCGTCCCCTTAGGTGTCCGTGGTCCCCCACCAGTGCCTGGTAGGTGCCCTAGTTGTGAGGAGACGTGAATTCTGCGTCCTCCTAGTACACCATTCTTGATTTTGCCCCTGTTTTTTTTTTTTTTGCGGTACACAGGCCTCTCACTGCTGTGGCCTCCCCCGTTGCGGAGCACAGGCTCCGGACGCGCAGGCCCAGCGGCCATGGCCCATGGGCCCAGCCACTCCGCGTCACGTGGGATCCTCCCAGACCAGGGCACGAACCCACGGCCCCTGCATCAGCAGGCGGACTCTCAACCACTGGGCCACCAGGGAAGCCCCCATCAGATTCTTTATTGGAGTCAGGCAGGTGTCTCCAAGTACTTAGGGCTTGTCTCTCCTACAGTGCTATTGCTGCATCATTCATTCAGCATTAACTGAGTTCCTTCTCTATTTTAGTCACTGCTGTGTTTGGTTGGGGGGATGCTCCACATTTTCTTCTTTTTTCTCTTTCCTCTATTCATAATCATTTCTTTTTTGATATTAATATAGGTAACTTCAGCAGTCTCTTTTCCAAAATTTGATCATTAATTTAACAAAGTTATTTGTGAGGCTTTTCATAAAATATTCTCCTCCCAGTTTTCTGTTGTTAAGAAGACAATTATTTTAATTCCAAAGAGGAAACACTTGATGTAAGAGTCTTTTCAAAGTCCAGATTTCTATCTCCAGAGTAATAGAGAGCAGCTAATAATGTGGCAAAGCTTAGCTTCTAATTTACTGCTTCCACAGCTAGGAACCTTTGCTTTGCCTCTGATTTGAAGGGGTAGGGATGGGGGTAGGACTCCTAAACTGGTGAGAAGAAAGGTTTCAACTCTCAGTTTTCTATCTTGATCATGTTCTTATCATTTGAAAAAATTACTAAGCATACTCTAGTAGATATATATTCATAAAATATTAATTATTCTAACATATATTATAAAAACATTAAAGTATAAATTAAAGCATGAGCTTTTCAAAAAAGAGAGGTCCATTATTTTCTTCCTGAGTCCCAGGGGATCATCTAACTTGCATCCCCTTTGGAAATCATTCTTCTGTCTAAACCTTCAGGCCTAGCTCAAGTCCCTGCTCTTGCTTACTTGCTTGATTTCACCATTTTATTTCTATAACTGGATTGTAAACTACCTGAGGTTAGGGACAATTTGTGTCTTACCTTTCTTCTGTATCCCACAACAATGCCTAGCACAGTTTTGGGTAGTTCATAATTATTCAGTTTTTACTTGTTGATTGATTTCTTGGGATCATTTCAGAGTATTATTTCACTGATTGTTAATAAAAGGAAAAAATCCTCAGCCTTTTTTCACCTTAGTAATTCTGGTGTTAGTCCTCATACTATTCTTATTCTAAGATTAAAGATCATCAAGCCTATCTGCATTTACAGATTTGCAGAAATAGATAACGTCTGATGAGGTGACTTGATTGGGACCTCATGGCCATGGTGTAGGCTCAGAACCAGACCTGTGTCAGCACCCATGTTTGTTTCTGTTCCTTGAAATTTCTGTCTTTTAGTTTCTTATCAAATGGCTGAGTGCCAAACCATAGCATTTTCTCTTTATACTTTCTCTGAAGTTAGTTTGTGCTGGCATTATTCATGTTCCCCCTGTTTGGGTATACTACTTTATATTTTATATTCTGCAAACCTCTTTTCTGTTCCTCTGAACCACTACTTTGTCCTTTGATTCTAAAGGCTCTTTTAAATTTATAAGAGTAATTATTCATAATTACACTGAGAAATTCTTTATAGCTGTTCAGTTCAGTGAGTCTCAGTGGCTTAACATCATAACCTTGTTCTCATGGCACTCCTATATTGTCTTCTCTCTGTGGGTAGAAAAACTAAATCTAGAAAGAAAAAAAATAAGCCAGTTTATTGTCAATTGCAAATTGATACAGCGAGAGAGATGAAAACCAAACACTGACCTCCACATTTGCAGTTCACTTATGTCTCTGTGGACTGTGTCATTCCTTCATAGAAGGTGTAGTATTCTGTACTTACTAATATAATTCACTAAATTAAACCATTGCAGTTACCAATTACAACTTAAAGGTTTTGAGATTTTTCTTATTTCATTTGCCTGATGGGCTTATTAGTCATTTTTTTCATTACAAACACCCTCAAAATTTCAAGGGCTTATAATGACAAATATTTATTCTTCTTGCTCATGGCTGCGCAGGTCAGTTGGGGTGGCTGTGCGCTGGGCTGCGGGTTAGGTTTAGGTCTGCTCTACGTCTCTCCTTTTCCTTGTACTAGCAGTTCTCTGTATGTGTTGTTCGCATCGGGAATGTCAGGAGTGCGAGAGTACAAGCCAAACCACCCAAGCACATTTAAAGCCTCTTCTCATATTATGCCTGCTAAAATCCCATTGGCCAAAGCAAGTCAGTGGCCTAACCTAACATCAGTGGAGCAGGGTATATACTCATTCCACAGCAGGAGACTATGCAGAGTTACAGGGCGAAGGATCTGGATATCAAATCGTATTAAAGAAAAGTAGAAAACTGGGGGAAATAATCCATTCTATCACTGTAGGAAAGTAAGACGTTAAAACACTCATTAATTTGCTGATTTAAGTCCTATGGACTGAAAACATGGCAATGCTTTTTTTCCATGGGTAACTTAAATCTTCTTTGACTACTTTACTTTGAAGATTCTCCAATGCTCTGAATTTCTTTCAAGAATGCCCCTTTAATCCAAAGTTATCATTTAATAGAAATGAACACAAGTAGAGATGCTAATGGTATTAATTGCCGTCTGTGCTTTGAGAAAGAGCTAGAATTACTGATTGATTGGAAAAAATTGAAAGGATAGATTAAAAGGGGATAAGGTAGAAAACTGCTTGTACAAAATAAAGTATTCTTGCAAATAAACTGTTAAGGGCTATAAGTTAAGCACTTGGAATTTCAGTGAAGGGAACAGAGTTAAGCTAGATTAACTCATAGTATGGAGGCTGACTTCTGAGATTTAGGAAGACACTTCAGAAAGACATTAAAATATCTATTCTTACTTAGACAAGGAAGGAGAAAGTTCAGAAGTGGTGTGTTATAATCTCACGATGGCCTAGGAATCTAATTAAAGTCAATTTTAATATAATATTTTATAAGAAAGTACAAAAATGAGTTTGTACATTAGAATTAATGCCTGCTAAATAATGTAGTGGAATGAATAGTTCCCTGGAGTCCTTTTTCTTCCTAAAGTGTTGCTAGGTGTGTCTGCTTAATTTGTTAATATTTACTGTTTTCTGTATTGCCTTATTTCTATCCTTGAATAGGGAGAATTTCTATCCTTGAATAGGGAGAATCTTTTTATTTTGAAAGTGGCATCTTTTAACAGCCTATGTCAGGAATATTTCATAGAGGGGACGCAATTTGCTTTGTTTGAGCAGGTTGGAGTACTACGGAATCTCAAGGGAAATAGTGCTTTATTATGGCGTACATTATGACAATTGTATCTCCTTTAACGGTATGAACAAGGAAATTAAAGGAGAAGTGTATGGCAAAGGTATTCAATATAAGGCCTAACCTAGTCTACTTTTTTGTCACAGAATTGAAAGTTCATTTTATCTCTGTTATATGTACCTGGCTTTATGAGCAAATGTATTCATGGGAATATATAAATAATTTCTGTTTTTTGAAACTTTGTATTTTTAATCATAGACCTGCAAGATTATAGACTCATAAGAAGTTACAAACATAGACGTAGAGGTCCCACGTACCCACCACCTCACTTCCCCTAATGGTGACATGTGAGACTAATTTTTAAGTCATTGTCAGACCTTTTTTGCCCTCTTTAATAAGCCTTCTTTTTTCCAGATATCTAACTTTCTTTAAAGCGAGGGCACCTGTATTGTGCCTGATCCTCTTCAGCTTTCAGAATTATGAAGTATTATGTAAGGATCCTTCTGTCACTCTTGCTTTATGTCTTTAGTACATCCTTCTCCATTTTCCCGATTTCCAGATTGTACCATTGACTGGGAAGGGACTGTGTCTCATCCTTTTCTGGTATATTTCTCCTCAGCAATCTAAAAGATGTATAAGCCCCATTTTACTCCTCATATTGAAGTATTATATTCAGTTGAATATTCAGATTTCTTGTTTTGAGTTTATTTTGGTGGTGTTTGAAAACTTGAGAGGATATTTTTTTTTAACATCATCTCTTCTTTTTTTTCCTTTTAGCCTGAAAATGAAATTTCTTCAGACTGCAATCATGTAAGTATGGATTTTCCATAATTCACCTTACGTGCTTTATATATATGATGATAGATATCGGGATGCTTTTCCTGTTGTTCTGGGAAGCATAATGTTTTCTTAAATTCACTTAATCTTAACAAGAGGGTGATTAAGCTCATTTATGGTAAATCTACACCTACTCACTCCTCTATTGTCGAAATCAGTAGGCTCTGCCAAATAATATTAATATACTTAAGTTTAAATTTTTCTTCAGTTACAGCTACCATATGAAATTGTTTCTTTGCATGTCAGGCTTACAATTGTAGAGTTTTGTATTGTAAAGTGGTTTCATTTAGTCATCATACAGTCATCTACTGTGTGCCAAACACTGTGGTAGAAATTAAAGACACACAAATAAGCATCTTGAAGATAGAGACATATATTAGAGTTAGCAGATAAGAACTCCAGAGATAACTACGATTAATACATTCAATGTCATATATATGTGTCGTATATATATTTGTAATACATTCAGTGTCTATATATCTCCCCATATTACATACAGTCTGACATTAAAAGGAGAGTGACGTGAAATCAAATCTGTGCAAAAAGTACCAGGTGCTTCGGCAGAAACTTGTGAGAGTACAATGGGGACACAAGAGTGAATTTTGCCCAGGTGGGTTGATGTCAGGAAACACTTAATAGTGGAGATTATACTTGAGTTGTGTCTCAAAAGAGGAGTAGTTATATATCTGAAATCACTCTGTGTCCACATTATTTGATAGTTTGAATGGGAGACTGCAAGAATAGAGAAGCAGGTTGGCTGCCTAAGTTGACTACTTATTCTACAGAAGGTCTAGATAGGTCAGAGATTTAAAGTAAAAATAAAACCACAGGAGTAGTAGAAGAAAACATGAACAGAGGGTAGGGTTTTTAAAACATGATACAACCTCAAAAAATATTTAAAGAAAAAAAAAGATTTATAAATCTGATTGCATTAAAACCTCAGAAAAGGGGACTTCCCTGGTGGTAAAGACTTCACCTTCCAATGCAGGGGGTGAAGGTTCAATCCCTGGTTGGGAGCTAAGATCCCACATGGCTTGTGGCCACAAAACCAAAGCATAAAACATAAAACAGAGCAATATTGTAACAAATTCAATAACAACTTTAAAAATGGTCCACATCAAAGAAAAAAAAATCTTTAAAAAAAAAACTCAAAAAAGAGATTTGAGGGTTTTTTCCTCAAAAATATTATGTAAATTATGAAAAAATATTTGCAGTGCAGATGAAAAGGACTACATTCTTTAATAGAAAGTGCTGTTAATAAACATAGAAAACAGACATAAATAGACTATTCACAGGGAAAGAAAAAGATGTCCAGTAAACAACAAAAATTTCAATTCTTTCATAAAGTGTGAAAATTAAAAGAAAAGTGAGTGCACTGTTTTTATCTATCTGATTAACAAATATTAAAAATTTGATAAATATACAGTATTGACAAGCATATGAAGATTTAAGCATTCTCTAGCCCACCAGTCAATGGCTACCCATTGGCCAAATCCAGACCACTGCCTGTTTTTATGCATAAAGTTTTATTGGAACACAGCCACACTCATTCAGTTACATACTGTAGCTGCTTACCATGTTATAATGGCAAGGTTGAGTAGTCACAACAGTGACTATAGTTTCCTGAAAGCCTAAAAAATTTACTTTCTGGCCCTTGTGGGAAAAGTTTGCTAAACTCTGCTCTAGCCTATGGATAGGAATATAAATAAGAAAAACTTCTTTATAAAGCAGTCAACTTAAAATGATATTTGTTATGGCATTATTATGGCATTATTTATTAAGCAAAAGATTAGGAAAAAATCCTCAAAAATCTATTAATAGACTGAATCTGACAGAGAGGAAGCCCAGAAAGAAGCTCCAGAGAGGTGGAGAAAGAAGCTGATCTCCAAAGGATATTACACTGCTGAAAATGGGGACAAATAGTATACAGAAAACGGAAAGATTGATGTCCTAATAAAGAGAGATTAGGGCACAGACACAGGAGAAGATGGACATCTACAAGTCAAGATGAGAGCCCGCAGAAGAAATTGGTACTACTGACACCTTGATCTCAGACTTCTACCCTCCAGATTTGTGAGCAAATAAATTTTTATTGTTTAAGCCACCCAGTTTATGGTATTTTGTTACAGCAGCCCTACCAAACTAATACACTTGGGTTGGGATGGAATGCATTATAATTTTTCCCATTAAAGTTTTTATTTTATTTTTATAAATTTATTTATTTATTTATTTTTGACTGTGTTGGGTCTTCATTGCTGCGCGTGGGCTTTCTGTAGTTGCAGCAAGCAGGAGCTACTCTTCGTTGCGGCACGCAGGTTTCTCATTGCTGTGGCTTCTCTCGTTGCGGAGCACGGGCTCTAGGTGTGTGGGCTTCAGTAGTTGTGGCACGCGGGCTCTAGAGCGCAGGCTCAGTAGTTGTGGCACACAGGCTTAGTTGGTCCGCGGCATGTGGGATCTTCCCTGACCAGGGCTCAAACCCGTGTCCCCTGCATTGGCAGACGGATTCTTAACCACTCTGCCACCAGGGAAGCCAAGTGAATTTAAAAGTAAAACTATTTAAAATAGCATATAAAGCATCAAATACATAAGAATAAATCTAACAAAAGTATGTAAGACATCTCTACAGATAACTATAAAATATTACTCAGAGAAATTTGAACACCTAAATAAATGAAGAGATATATTAATATATACTATGCTAGTGAGTTGGAAGACTCAATATTATAAAGACGTCAGCTCTTACCAAATTACAGATTCTGTACGATCCCATTTTTGTTGTTTCAAAAAATAGTAAGCTGATTCTAAAATTTACATGGGAACACAGTTTTGACCAATAATAGCCAAAAGTCTTGAAAAGAACCAAGCAGAGAGAATTTCACCACCTGATTGAAGACTTAAAGTAGCAGTAATTAAGGCAGTGTGGCAGAGGCACAGGGGTCAACAAGTAGACCAGTGAAACAGAATGAGTCCAAAAACAGACTCATATATAGATAGACACTCGAATAAAAAAATCTTAATCCTTACTGCACACCATTCACAGAAATCTATTCTAGATGCATTATAGATCTAAAGGTGAAAAGTATAATAATAAAACTTCTAGAAGATAACATAAGAGACTATGTGGGATAAGCAAAGATTTAATAAATGGGAAACAAAAAGCAGTAAGCAAAAGCAAAAGATTGATAAATCAGATTATATTAAAGTTTATTTCATTAAATATAGTATTAAGAGTGTGAAAAGACAAGCCATAGAGAAGGAAAAAATATTTTAATCCTTATCTGACAGTACGTGCAGAATATATGAAGAATTCATACAAAGCAATAAAGAAAAGACAATAGGGCTTCCCTGGTGGTGCAGTGGTTAAGAATCCGCCTGCCAGCGCAGGGGGACATGGGTTCGAGCCCTGGTCTGGGAAGATCCCGCATGCTGCAGAGCAGCGGGGCCTGTGTGCCACAACTGCTGAGCCTGCTTTCTAGAGCCCGTGAGCCACAACTACTGAGCCTGCAGGTCTGGAGCCCGTGCTCCATGGCAGGAGGGGCCACTGCGGTGAGAGGCCTGCACACCCCAGTGAGGAGTGGCCCCTGCTCACCACAACTGGAGAAGGCCTGCATGCAGTAATGAAGACCCAACGCAGCCAAAAATACAAGATAATAAATAAAATAAATATTAAAAAGTCTTAACTATTAAAAAAAGAAAAGAATCCCACTGCCAATGCAGGGGACACGGGTTTGAGCCCTGGTCTGGGAAGATCCCACATGCTGTGGAGCAACTAAGCCCGTGCGCCACAACCACTGAGCCTGTGCTCTAGAGCCTGCGAGCCACAACTACTGAAGTCCATGCACCTAGAGCCCGTGCTCTGCAACAAGAGAAGCCACTGCCATGAGAAGACCGCACACCGCAACAAAGAGTAGCCTCTGCTCACCGCAACTAGAGAAAGCCCGTGCACAACAACAAAGACCCAACGCAGCCAAAAATAAAATAGATAAAATAAATTTTAAAAAAAAAGAAAGAAAAGACAACAGAATAGAAAAATGGAGAGGATAAATTTAATCAAGGAGGTGAAAGACGACGTGTATATTGAAAACTACAAGACAGTACTGAAAGAAATTGAAGAAGACATAAATAAATGAAAAGATATTCCATGCTCATGGGTTGGTGGAATTAGTATTGTTAAAATGTTCATACTACTCAAAGCAATATACAGATTCTGTGCAATTCCTATCAAAATTCCAATGACATTTTTCACAGAAATAGAACAAACAATCCTAAAATTTGTTTGGAACCGTAAAAGACCCCAGATAGCCAAAGCAATCGTGAGAAAGAAGAAGGAAGCTGAAGGCATCACACGCCCTGATTTCAAACTATATTACAGAGCTATAGTAATTAAAACAATATGGTATTGGCATAAAAATAGACACATAGATCGGTGGAACAGAATATAGATCCCAGAAAAAAACCCATGCGTATATGTCAGTTAGTTTACAACAAAGGAGCCAAGAATATGTAGTGGGGAAGAGAACAGTCTCTTCAGTAACTGGTATTGAGAAAAGTGGACCACTGCCTTACACCAGACACAGAAATTAACTCAAGACCTGAGACCATAAAACTCTTAGGGAAAAAAAGGTGGTAAGCTCTTTCATAGGTCTTGGTGATGGTTTTTTGAATGTGACACCAAAAGCAAAAATAAGGCGAGGCTATATCAGACTAAAAAGCTTCTGCACAGCAAAGGAAACAACCAAGAAAATTAAAAGGCAGCCTACTGAATGGGAGAAAATATTTGCAAATCAAATATCAGATAAGGGGCTAACATCCAAAATGTATAAAGAACTCATACAAACAAACAAAAAAACCCAATTAAAGAATGAACAGAAGATCTGTATAAACACTTTTCCAAAAAAGACATACAGATGACCAATAAGTACGTGAAAAGATAATCATCAGAGAAACCAAATCACGAGATGTCACCACAAACCCGTTAGAATGGCTGTCATCAAAAGGACTAGAAATAACAAGTATTGGTGAGGAGGTGGAGAAAAGGGAACCTTTGTGTACTATTGGTGGGAATGCAAATTGATACAGCCACTGCAGTGTGGAGGTTCCTCAAAAAGTTAAAAATAGAACTACGATATGATCCACTTCTGGGTATTTATCTGAAGATAATGAAAACACTAACTCAGAAAGATATGTGCACCCTCATGTTCATTGCAGCATTATTTACAATAGCCAAGATATGGAAACAATATAAGTGTTAAATGGTTAAGAAAATGTGTGTATACATATGCATACATACACACACACACAATGGAATATTATTCAGCCGTAAAAGGAAGGAAATCTTGCCACTTGAAACAACATGTATGGACCTCGACGGCATTATGCTATTGAAATAAGTCAGACAAAGACATATACTATACGATCTTTCTTTTATGTGGAATCTTAAAAACAAAACAAAAAAAACACCACGCTCATAGATACAGAGAACAGATTGGTGGCTGCCAGAGGTGGGAGAAATGGGTGAGCTGGTTTTTGTTGTTGTTGTTTTAGTTTAAATAAATTGAATTTTTAAAAAATAGAAATTGTTCCTTAAGATACAATATAACTACTGGATGGACAAATTTAGGTTAAGCCCTTAAGTAAAAACAAAAAGAAAGAAAGAAAGAAAAGAAAAATGGGTAAGATACTTGAACATCCATATCTTAAAGATGATACTTGAATGATCTACAAATAAATGGAAAGGTGCTCATCCTCGTTAATAATCAGGGAAATGGAAATTAAAACCTGAGTGAGATACTAGTATCTACATTCACCATTAGAACTGCTAAAATTCAAAAGACCGACAGTGTTAATACCAAGCATTACTGTGAATATAAAATAAGGGAGCTTTTGTGATCGTTTCGGCAGCACATATACTAGAATAACGGAGTTTTCAAATATTGATAGTGATAATGTAAATTAGTGTAACTACTTTGAAAGCTGTTGGGTATTACTTAGTAAAGCGGAACTTAGGCACAGTATATAATACAGCCTTTTCACTTCCAGGTACTTACCGCACAGAAATGCTTATGTATCTGTCTATACATGTAAGGAACATTTATAGCAGCTCATAATAGCCCTGTGAGTAAACAGTTAACAAAACCTTCCTTTCCCCTTCAGGAGAATTTCAATCCTGTTAACTATGTAGCTCAGTTCCCTGGTGATCTAGTAAGGGTAAAATACCAACTAAGGTTCAAGGCAGTATTACTTAAGATAAAAATGACCCTGATTGGTAAATTCTATATGGACTGGGGAGAACTATAAATGAATTATAAATACTCATTGGGGGTGCCATACTATAGGTTTCCCTGAATGTGGTGACTCTTGTACCTGGGTGTGTGTGTTCCTTACAGGGATCCTGGAAACTATGCCCAGAGGGCTGTTTCAACAGATAATGGCTCGCATGGGGCTTGAGGTTTCTAAGCCAAAACTACCTCTTCCAGTGCCTGTTGGGAGTGTTGTCTTCTCACACCTGAGCCGTCATTTGGAGAGAAGATACCGCCAGATGGCTACACAGACTGTTGCCATGACTTCCATTGGAGAGGAACAATTGATGCTGCCCTGCTGACTGACAATTTGTGGTTCCTGTCTTTTATCCAGCACAGACCTTTCCACAAACTCCAGACTCCAAGTGCTGATTTCACGTTTCTACGCTGTCTCACAGTCATTTCTAGAACTGAACTCTTGATTTTCTACCTCTAAACCTCTCTTGTTCCAGTCTTCCCAATCTCAGTTCTTCCCATTGCTCAAATCAAAAACCTTGAGTCCTCTTGTCCTCTTATATCCCACATTCAGTCTGTTAGCAGCCTTGCTGTCTGGCGCTCCTTTTGAAATGTGTCCTGAATCTGACCATTTTCACTGGTACCCCCTGGTTCAAGCCATCGTCAGTTCTCTTTTGTGCTTCTTTAATAGCCTCCTAAGTAGTCTCCCTTCTTCTGCCCTTGTCCCTCTACAGTCTGTACTCCATGCTACAGCCTGAATGATTCCTCTAACAGTCAGGTCATATTACGTCTCTGCCCAAAACCCCAGAAGCTTTTTTCTCACTTATTAAACTCCCAGGTCCTTAACAGTGGCCTACAACACATGCAGAGAGTAGAGACCTGCTCCTTGGCCTCTTCTACCACTGTCCGCCTTGATAACTCTACTTAGGCCACAAGCAGCCTCCTCGCTATCCCTCAGATATTCACAGAATGTGCCTGACTTAGGTCTTTTGCATTTGCTGTTCATCATGGAACAGTCACCTTTTCAGGATGTTCATTTTCCTTGTCCTCCTCTATTAAAGCACCCCTCACTCGTCACTTCAGTTCTTTTATACTAGCTTAATTTTCTTTATAGCATTCAATACCTGATCTATTTATTTGATCATTTGCATATTATCTTTCTCTCCTTCATACAGTGTAAACTACTTGAGGGCAGGGATTTTGCCCTTCTTTGCTCACATCTGTCTTGAGTGGTACCTGGTATATATTAGCCACTCCAAAAAAAAAGAAAAAACTTGAATGAAAAATATGAGAAAATTTCCAAGAACTGAAGGATGAGTTTCTAGATTAAAAGTGCCCATGAGTGCCTCACACCATGGATGGAAAGATAACCCAAACCAATTTTAGGGTTCTGAAAAGAACCCTGGGAGTAAATAAAAGATCTCAAAAGCTTTCAGAGAAAAAAATAATAATTAAAGTACTGGGAGTTTGAGTAATATGATACTTCTCATTAGCATTACTGGAAACTAGAAGAGAGTAGACCAGTGCCTTTAAAATTCTGAGGAAAAATTATATTTAGTCAAGATAATACAAAATAGACATTTCATACATAAAATTTTTCAAGACATTTACTACCCATACATGTTTTCTCATAAAGCTACTAGAGGATGTGCTTCACCAAAATGAGGGAATACAGCAAGACAAAGAAAACTAAAGAATCCAGTAATTAGTGCATCAGGCTAAGAAAAAGCAAAGGAATTCCAAGGATGATGGTGAAGGATGACACCTGTGCAGAGGCTTAGATGGCAACCAGTCCTGACTGAAGCAGGAAGACGGAAGACTCCAAGAGGAATGTCTCACCTGAGAGATCACTTGAAGCATTTGAACATTTTGAGAGATTTGCTTTTCCAGTGAAGAGATGGGGGATTAATTAGTAATGGGTATATCGAAAATAGGCTGATGAAATAAATGACTGTTAACTATATGACAAACTAAAAATTGAAAGAAATATAATATTCTATATGGCTCATTATATATAGTATTTTTACATAATCAAGAACGTAAATACTGAGTATCTAATGACATTATGATTTAACTATATTGGGAGGATTGGGATCAGGAAGAGGGTGTAAGAGTTCATTCCTTACCTTCTATAGTATAAAGCTATTATACAGTATCTAAAACTAACAGGTCAGGCAATTTTAAGCAATTTAATAGCTTAAAAGTATGGAGGTAATTACCATAAGAAAAAGGTAAAAGAATTGTCTCTGGGTAATGGGTAGGACTTTAGAAAGGGACTTTGTGGGGGACTGCTTGTTTGTTTAGATTGACTACCTTTGACTATTTAACTAAACAGACAGCTTTGATTTTAAAAATTTTAAGGATGAATGGAAGAGTAAGTAGATTAAATAAACTTAGACTATACTTTAAAGGAGCTTGACTGTGAAGGAAGAATTTTCCTTCATAAGTCAGACAGAGAAAGACAAATATCATATGATATTGCTTATATGTGGAATCTTAAAAAAAAAAGGGTACAAATGAACTTACCTACAAGAAAGAAACAGAGTTACAGACGTAGAAAACAAACTTCTGGTTACCAGGGGGCAAGGCAGGGGAGAGGGATAAATTGGAATATTGGGATTGACATATACACACTACTATATATAAAATAGATAACTATTAAGGACCTACTGTATAGCACTGAGAACTCTACTCAATTCTCTGTAATGGCCTATATGGGAAAAGAATCTAAAAAAGAGTAGATATATGTATATGTATAACAGATTCACTTTGCTCTGCACCTGAAACTAACACAATACTGTAAGTCAGCTATACTCCAATTAAAATTAAAATTAAAAAAAAGAATTTTCCTTCGCTCCCCACACCCAAATCTTGTCATTATTCTAAATAAATATCTCAAATATATCCCATCTTCTCCCATCCAAAAACTCTTGCCTTTTAACTGGCCTACTAACCCCCTCAGTGTAGCCCTTCTCTATACAACCAGAGTTCATCTTTTGAGTTCTCTGATTAAAATTATCCATTAGCCTCTCATTTCCTTTAAGGTAAAATCCAGATTCTTTAATATCAGCTACAGTAGTGTGATCTAACACCCCTTCTCCCCTGATCTTTCATACCCTCAACTCCAGCCATTCTGAACTATGGGATTCCCAGAAGTTATCATTATTCTTTCTGTCCTTTCTACGCTTGCAGTCCTAGAACCCCAGTCTTCCTCAGTTCATCTGACAAAATTCCTTCTTACTCCTGGCCCAGTATAACTTGACCACTACCAGCCTCACCTATCCCTCCTCTACAATCACTGTGATATGTTCTTTCCTTGTGTTCCCATAATATCTTCTGCTTTCTTCTGTTACCACATTTATCACACTGTGTTTTTATTGCTTATTTTCTTCCCAATCGAACTCTTCCATCTTTTGTTTCCTGTGGTTGAGCTTCTTGAGTACTAAGACAGTGGCTTTTTAAATTTTTTTTTTACTTCCACCTGTCTCAACTTTGTCGCCTAACACAATACTCAGATTATAGTAGTTACTCAGTACATATTTGGGGGGAGGGAGTTGGGTGCGTAGATGGATTCAAAGATGAGAGTCTTAAATTTAAGGAAATTGAAGCTGAAATACATCATGCTAACCAGTAGTATTTATTGTCAAATTGCAGTTATTTTTCTTAGTTGATTATAGCCACTCAGAGGAAGGGACACCTATCAAATATGGTGTAAATAATCACCTCTCAGTAATCAAGTGTAATGTGTGTTTATCTGTTTTCTAGAGGAAAATGTACTTGTGGCAACCTATGTTGAATTCCCTTTTAACCTATATTCCTGAAAGAGAATAATAAAGCGTTAATAAGTCATATTAAAAGTGAAAGACCAGAAAGTAGATTAATGGTTGTAAAGGATGGAAGTAGGGAGGATGGCGAGTGATAGAACAGGCATGGGGTTTCTGCTGGGGTGATGAGAATGTTCTTGAATTAGAAAGTGGTGATGGTTATGCACCCTTGTGAATACGGTTGACCCTCGAACGACACAGGTTTGAACTGCACGGGTCCACTTATACATAGGTTTTTTTTTCAGTAGTAAATACTGCAGTACTGCAGGAATCTGAGCATGGGGAACTGTGGATGCAGAGGGCCCCCTATAAATTATACTCAGATTTTCAACTTCACAGAGGGTTGGTGCCCCTAATGTGGCCGTTGTTCATATGTCAACCATATACTAAAAAAACACTGAATTGTACACTTTAAAATCGTGAATTTTATGGTATGTGAATTATAACTGAAAAAGTGAAAAAAGGACGAGGTAGAATATTTAGCATTAGACAATAGTATCATAGTTATCTGGGAGGAGTCCTGTTCGTAAGGAAATTTACACCTATTATCAGAACGAATAAGGTTCCAAATTAAAAGTTAAAGACATTCAAAAGATCTAAACGATTATCTGAATGGTTTTTGTCAGAAAATCTGTTTCTAGCCCAATCATAGGACATCTGAGTTTGTATTAGATAAAGTAAGGAAATACTCTGTGGTTTGTATTTATTTTTTTTGACATTTGTTGCTGTTTACTCCAACTCTAAGTACCAAACAACTTTTTTCTTTCTTGCATTTTCCCTTTTTTTCTTTCTTTCTCTTTCTTTCTTTTTTTTTTTTTACATGGAAGAAATGCCATTGGGTCACCTGCAAGTCACTCTATAAGGAGGACATTTTTAATCTGTCTTTGGTTTGATGTACATATATAATCAGAATGTGTTGCCTTAATTTTAAAATATAACATTTAATTACCATGTAGTACTGACTTAGATAGATGGTAATAGATAGATAAATAGTAAAATATATTTGTCCAGTTCTAACCACATCTTTTGAATCATGGGATCTACTTCTGAGGAGCCAGGAGGCCTAAGATGCCTTCAGTTAGAACTAAGCTTCTCCTATATCTATTCTCAGTTTGGCCTTATATGTCCTATTGGTTGAACTTATCATGGTATAGATTTGTTATTTTGTTGATCCATTCAACAGATATTTATCAATGCCTATGTGTTACATGCACTCTTCTAGGCACCGGGCATATAGTAGTAAACAAGGCAAAAGTCCCATCCTCTTAAAACTTTCATTATAGATAGTAGCCAGATTCTTAACCCTTTTTCTAAAAACTCACTTATTGATGATAGTTGGGCGATTAGAGTTTTTTACTGCTTTTCTTTGTTTTTTGGTTTTGAGGAGGGAGGAGAAGAAATCCTCCTCATCCTTTATATTTTATTTCTTCACAAAATCTTCCTCAGCACTCTTATGCGGAATTTACTGCCTGTTTTTGTGTTGTTCCTAATGCACTTTATATTAGCTTCTGTTCTACTTCTAAAAAGCAAATCCGGTCATGTCACTCCCTTATTTCCCTTTTAGTGACTCCCCATTACTCTTGGGTTAAAGTTCAGACATGACTTACAAGGGCTTTATGATCTGGTCCTGGCCTGTGTCTCCACAGTCAATCCTCCATTGGACTTTCAGTTCGTCTAACATGCCCTGCTTCCCATTCCAATGAGCTTCCATGCATGCTGCTTTATTTACTTAAAACAGTCTTCTTACCCTTTTTAATATGGCTAACTGCTACTAATTTTTCAGATTTCATCGTAGATAGCATTTTCTCTGGTAAACCTTCCCTGACCAAACCCCCTACTGCAGTGTGGGGTGCTTCTCCCCTGTACTGCTGTGGCACCTTGTGATGCCATTAACCAAATACACATTACCTGCTATTACCATAGCCACCACTGGACAGTGTTTGTCTTTCCCCTCCTGTTTTAACCCCCAGTTCCTAACACAGTATGTGCTCAAACATTTGCTTCTGTTTCCTGTAATAACCTATGAAGCCCTTGAGATTAGACTGTGTGTGGTACATCATAAGAAGTGCTAAGCAGATGTTTGAATGAATCAGTGAATGAGTGATTGTATTCTTTAGTCTTGGAGTGCAGCCATCTGAAAGAAAAGCTTGTGAACTGCCCCTCCACCCCCCAAACCTCTTCACGTTCTACGTCATACAAAGCCCCTGCTCTGTCTCTCCATCCGAGCAGAGTTTAAGAGCTCATTTTTGCTACTTTTCAGGAATTGAATCATGTATTGAAATTTTTTAACTGAAGCTGCAAAAATAAAGTAATATTCAGCCCTCGCCCATGAATAGTAATGGATTTAGAGATTTCATAGCTTAAGACATGTTAAAACAGTTGTGTAAAATAGACCTTATCGTGTATATGTCAAGTTGAGGGTTTTAGAGGAATAAAGAAAGATGTGTCAGGAAACTAGACTCTGGACAACACTCCTTCATAAAAATGATGTGTGAAAAGCACTGTTGATTGTGAAATCTGCAACTAAACCTACCAATTCTTGAGCTCCTGGGTTAGACTTTTTGATTTAAGAATTTTGCGTATACAACCTATTTATATTTTCTCTGAAACCCTTATCAGGAATTTTCATTTTAATTATTTTCCTGACTTAAAAAAAAATTTGTCCTTAAGTAAAAAGAGAAAAATGTATGTCCGAATGGTAGTGTTTTATTTTGTCTGCACATTTTTTCCTTTTATCTGTAAATACAGTGACATTTTATCTTTTTGTTTGTTAACTGAAGTGTGAATATGTTTTATCTGACTCTGTATAATGGAATTTTATCATTTATAGTAAACCATTGATGTTAAATTTCATACTATTCTAACTGGAGTTTTTTTGGCTTTTTTGTTTTGTTTTTCTCTTATACCTAGTTGTTATGGAATTATAAGCTGAACCTAACTACGGATCCCAAATTTGAATCTGTGGCCAGAGAGGTTTGCAAGTCTACCATATCAGAGGTAGGTTGTGAAAGAAAGAATTTTGTGCATATTTAATGACTTAGAAGCGAAAATTACATCTGTTGACCAGACCAGTCATTAAGGGAGGAATGACTGATTCAGTTACTTTACCTTTCTTGGAATTAACATATGTCTTGGCTCAGAGATAGGCTAAAGAGGTGTAATTAGACTTCTTTTTCTTAACATTTACCTACACTTACAGTAGGATACTGTTGATTCAGACAAGTTGGAAATCAGGCTCTTTTTGTCCCCAAATGGAGAATACAATCACTTCTGTCACACATTGTGCTCTCACACATTGTACAATCTGCTTGTGACTGAGGCGTATCAGAATGGTTTCCCCAGGAGGCTGATAAACATTCCTAAGTGTTTTGGCTATGCACTTGGACCAGTTGAACCACAGGGCATATGCTTCAAATAATAGGAGTTAGCATTAAAAAGGTTTGTAAAAAGATTGTATATATTGTTATAAATGGATATTGAGTATAAAAATAAAAATAATTACTAAAAATGTATAACATTATATGGATGCTAATATGGTGATATTTTTCAATCATTTCTCTTGGCTCAGTGTAAATATCAAATAATATTAGTGAAAATTGTGGTATTGAAATTTTTATTTTAATTTATTTTATTTTTTAGAATTAGTGATAGAAATTCCATGAAGCTGGGGATTTCTTCATACTGAAAGAATCACAAAGAAAATAGTTGCCATTTTTTTACCTCCAAGTTAATAATCACAGATCTTGCATCATATAGATTTGTCCCCAAACTACCCTATTGATGACTTAATTCAGGACCATTTTCTCCTGAGGTCTTAAGGAAGACTCTACTCCAACCAGATAAGTCCTCAGCTTGTGTTCCTAACTTTCGTTATTATGGGATCTTGTGGAACCTGTTTTCTTCCTCAAACTTTCTACTACTGAATCAGATATGATTTATTCTTTTAAAGCAGTGACCTTTCTTCATATGCGTTGGGGCTTCAGAATATAATAGCTTATTTTAAAGCATTGATCTTCAGCTTCTAGGTTCAGTATTACGCACCTCAAACTCCCTATGTGACTCGTGTACATACCAGTTTGAGTGCCATGTGGAAATTTAGCTCATAGACTATGCAGGTTCATCAGAATAATCTCCCCCTTTGCTGGTTTTATCCATCTGTATTTATAAAATGAAACTGGCTTCCTTGTAATGTACATGTTATGTTATGGCCCTCTTGTAACCTTTTGGGGTGTTGTGGTTTTATAAAAGATTAATGTAACAGGGACACTCCTCCCTCCCTAGAGGGAGATTATACTGGAGTCAAGAAAATTAAATATCAGGAAGAACATAGTTGCCAACAAAACATTTTATTCTACATCTCCCTCTTATCTTCTTTCTTAATTCTGGAATCCTTCCAAGGAGGAAAACAACATCATAAGAATACTGAAGACTGCCAACCAAACTTTTTATTTACTCTCCATGATTGAGTCAAATGTTGCCTGCTTTTCTCCTGCCTCATGTCAAAAATAGAGTGACTGTAGCATTTTTTAATGGCACCTTAAGCATCTGCTCCCCAGCCACTTCAGAGTTTACTCCCATTCATAAATATGTTGACGATTTAATGCTGTTTTTTGCTGTTAATCTTAGAAATTTCTTTTATTAGACTTCTCTCCAATAGAGTGGTTGAAGAAAAGCATACACTTTTAATTCAGACACTACATCTGGTTGTAATTGGTGGTGAACAAATAGGTGTTTCAGTAAAATCTCAGGTGATGGAAGCTAAATATACATTTAATTTCTTATTGAGGCTCCAATGCAAAATGTTTCTTGGTCTTTCTTCAGAGTTTTAAACCATTGATTGCCCAGTATTAGAGCCTATACGAATACTACTTCATTGTTTTAAAACCCAGGTGTCTGCCACTAGTCCTGTGTTTTTCATGCAGGGTTTTTCCAGTGGTTGAATTACAAATGCTGAGACTTTCAAGCAGCTATTTCTCCTTTCACTTTTGAAACTTACCTCTGTTTTGCTTTTAAAAAATCACAAACAAACAAACAAAAAACCCTTTTCTTGGAAATACATTCACGGCCCTCTCTTTAGGCATCACCCCAAAAAAAGAGCTCAATGTTAAGCTGAAAACATTACATTCAGCTTGTTGACTGTTGAAGATCTCTGCTGCCTCTTGAAGCCAGTGTGAGGCTATTTAAATTTCCAGGTTTGCTTCTTTAAAAGTAAACACGATTTCCTCTCTTGAACTGAGTCTTTGACTTGCTCTGGATTTAATCCTGGGGTTAGACATGAAGAGACCCATCGGCCCATAGGACAATTAGTACGTGGTATATCCTTCACCTAGCACCTTTTGGAAAAGGAGATTGTATTTATCTTATCAAGTGTACATGTTTACCATAGGTGGTGTAATAGTAGAGAACGGTCTCTACTGGTTTCAAAAAAACCGGTAAAATATTCCCTTCTCATTTTTTTTTTCCTTCTCATTTATATTGGAAACAGACATTTACATTTGGCTCCTTCCTCTTGTCAAAACTGCCTTTTTTTTTTAATTGCTCCAAATGCAACAGGCTTTTTCTAAACAACCTTCTCTGCTTTATAATTCAAGCTTAAAACCGTGTAAGTAGATTTCACTTTTTTATGCCTGAATTTCAACATTTTGGGGCTATTTTCCTTCATTAGCGCTTGTGATTTTGTGTACTTTGCAGGAACACTACCCATGTGGAGTCACGCTGTGCTTGATCCACTAGATCATATGTCTAAACCACCCAAATTAGACTTGCAATGGCCTTCCCCTTCCCAAACTTCTTGCCAGACTGCACTGAACATCATTTTTTTAAAATAAATTTATTTATTTATTATTTATTTTTGGCTGCATTGGGTCTTTGTTGCTACGTGCGGGGTTTCTCTGGTTGTGGCGAGTGGGAGCTACTCTTTGTTGCGGTGCGCAGGCTTCTCACTGCGGTGGCTTCTCTTGTTGCGGAGCACGAGCCCTAGGTGCGTGGGCTTCAGTAGTTGTGGTTTGCGGGCTCTGGAGCGCAGGCTCAGTAGTTGTGGCGAACGGGCTTAGTTGCTCCGCAGCATGTGGGATCTTCCCGGACCAGGGCTGGAACGCGTGTTCCCTGCATTGGCAGGCAGATTCTTAACCACTGCGCCACCAGGGAAGTCCCTAAACATCATATTTAAACATATTTCTGTTCTAGACCACAGTGTTGAAGCTGGGATTCTACTAGGTTCAAAAACATATGTCCAAATCCATAGTTAATTCAGAACACATTAATGTCATGTCAAGAGGTAATAGTACGCCTTCCTCCCTCCCTCCCCTTGGTCATTAGGTTTACCTAACATTAATAGTTTGCTGTGTAGCTTGGCTTGGGATATGCAACTAGACTTTAGTTCTGCACCTGTTTTTCAGACCTATTCCTTAGACTAATCTTCTCACTGTCCATTGTGTTCTTTGCATGGATAAAGGGACTTCTCAGTAGAATCATTATAAAAAGAGCTGTCAAAAGCTCTTTTCAATAAATACAGTTTAATCAACTTTGTCAACAAAGCTGAAAATTTTTAAAAAGCTCTTTTTACTCCATTTAAACATGAGTTCTACCTAAGCATTTGTATATGTATGTATTTTCTTGCAAAGCATATTAATCAGGTATTTCCTAGAAGGTGCAACGATCTGAGTAGGCATGGCACACGATTTTCTTTAAAACACAAGCATTTCTAAGTGTTTTCCTTTTTCTTCCCCGGAAGAAGAAACAAGAAAATATCATTCTCTCTTTTGTAAAAGTTGTTTGGTAACAGAATAGTATAATTGTGTAAAACAGCCACTTTCCTTTGAGCAGATCAAAGAGTGTGCTGATGAACCAGTTGGAAAAGGTTACTTGGTTTCCTGCTTGGTGGATCACCGAGGCAACATCACTGAGTACCAGTGTCACCAGTACATCACCAAGATGACAGCCATCATTTTCAGTGATTACCGTCTGATCTGTGGCTTCATGGATGACTGTAAAAATGACATCAACATTCTGAAATGTGGGAGCATTCGGCTTGGAGAAAAGGTATCTACTACACTGCCTTCACCAAAGGGGTCTTACAGACTCGATGGATGAAAAGCTTTGTATGACTGGCATGGAAAAATTTAGGGCTAGAGGTAGACTTAAAGTTGAGGTCCAGACAGCCCCAATATCTAAGGCTAGTTGGCCTGTGGGTACACTTCATCTGTTTGTAACAAAATGTTTCGATACTGTATGGGGGAGTAGAGGAATTAATATCTGCTAAGATTAGTGTTAGCTTCAAAATGCAAAACCAGCTGCTGATTACCTATAACGTTCCTCTAGAAAAGTATTCAGTAGTCCTTTGGGAAAAGTAGTTGGATTAGGAGGGACTCAAGTTCTCTAACCTTTCTTTGCATATACCTCACTGTTGCCATAAAAAAAATTACTTAGTAAGCACACCAGTATAAAAGAAGATAATGTATTTAAAAATTAGAAAATTTAAAAATATGGAAGGTACTTTTAGCTTCTCAGAAGAAAGCTACTCTGTAAATGTTATATATGTTATGTTCATCTCAGGAGAACTAGTTTTAGTAAAGACAGGAAAGAAAATAACTACCTAGGTTCTTCTTCCTTAATTATATCTGATCTTGTTTTTGTCCTTGTTAGTCTGTTGTCCAGAGGGTCACAATGGAGGTTCAGCCAGGTTAATGCTGAATTTGTTTGCTTAGCAAAAATGAAAGAACTCCTGAAAAGTAGCAGATGCCGGTGGGAGAGGTAGTCTGAGACCTATGTATGGCATCAGCTGTTAATTGCTGCTGCTCATTAATCTGCTGTTCAGGAAGTACGAGAGAAAGCAAAATCCATTTGTGCCTTTGCCCTCTGTTCAGAGCACTGTGACTTGCAGGCTTCCATCCCTGACTGGGGGGCGTGGTGTTAGAATTCTGGAACTGCACACACCAGTTCAAATGAAGGTTTGAGCGCTGGTTATTGTCTGGCTGTCACCAAATACCCTTTGCTTCATTCCAGCACAGGGCTCGCCCTTTCACAGGGAACCTCTGAGTCAGTCTTGAGAGCGCCGTGAACTGGCATTTAGCTTTCAGGCAGCTAATGAAAGGCCAGTTTTAATAAAGAAGGGTGATTCTTCACTTTCCCAGCACACTGTAGAAATGGAACAAAAGCATTTAAGTCACCCTGATAGTTCAGGAAGCGCCTCTGACTTTATTTAGGGTGTTGAGGGTTATATCCAGTTCCAAACCTCGCTCTTAAAAATCTTCATATAAGTGTAACAGACACACTTTTCAGGACTCAGTGATGACACATTTTCATTTTTGTGGTTAGTGATCCATGCTGTAGAGCAGACCATTACAATTCACCTCTCTTTGTAGTAGTTCTTCCCTATTGCCCACAAAGATAATCGCTGGTTAGCTTCCCACTAGCAATCTGAACTGTTAGTGCAAAACCTGCTTTCAGCTGCGTGTACAAGTTACTAAGTCTGCACTGACTTGAACCATGGTAGAATATAACAGTGCCAGAGCCCAAAGATGTGGCAGTGAGGATTGATTTTTCAGCTTAGTTAAAATAACAAAAAATGTTTCCATGGACCATCCAAATGCACATTTTTGTCATTTTCATCTTTGGCTCTACCTGCCAGTTAGATGAATTTCTTTTTACTCCAGACCCCCACCCTAGCACCCTAGAATGACTCATGCCTGCACTTCTGAAAAAGCATGTTCCTTTCTATGTAATCCACCCTATTGCTACAGCCAAGTTTAAAAATGATAGCAGTCTGTCCTCAGCCCTTCTTTGCCTTTTTCTAACTATAGTTTACTTCTCTGAAGCCAAGTTATTTAGTTTTGAAAATTATCCTGAAAATTCATAAAGTCAGCTTCTGACCACAGAAGAGAACACACTCATCAGTTTTAAATTTGTTACCCTGAAGCTTGCAAACTCCTCTGTGACTAGCTTTGAACTCACCTCCAAAGGCCAGAGGAGAGGGGTCATGGTTAATCTGTTTATACCCTGCCTCTGTATGAACATATAAATGTCATAATTTCAAAACTATAATGATTCTTTCAGAATGTTAATATATGTAAATTTTTAGAACAAAGACTATATATTTAATAAAACATTTAGAATTTTCTAAATAAATATTTTTAAAATGAAAAGGCAGATCTCCAAAAGTAAATGTAAATAATTTATATCATTTGAAGAGAAAGTAGAATGTAGCATCCAGTACAGGAACTTAATTGCAGACAAGTGCCCCATATTATTACTACTTTTATACTTTTCACACACTAGTTTTATCATTTTATCCTTTTCTGCTTTTAACCAACTACTTTGAATAGTTCAGACATTCTTTTTCTCTCTTTACCTATGGAGGTAGATCACAGAAGACATTACAGATGTTGAAACGGAGAATGGTTAATAGCAGAGATGAAAACTGAGTTCTTGCCCACCTTTTTGTGATTAGTGTTATCCTTCTCTGGTCTTTCAAAAAAATTTTTTAATAAGGCAAGTTGTATGGAGAAGAAAAAATATTACCTATTGAACTGCTAAAAACTGATCGGGACCCTAGTAATAGTTTGTTGTTTTTTTTGTTGTTGTTGTTGTTGTTTTTTGTTTGTTTGTTTGTTTGTTTTTTGCGGTACGCGGGCCTCTCACTGTTGTGGCCTCTCCCATTGTGGAGCACAGGCTCCAGATGTGCAGGCTCAGCAGCCATGGCTCACGGGCCCAGCTGCTCTGCAGCATGTGGGATCTTCCCGGACCGGGGCACGAACCCGTGTCCCCTGCATCAGCAGGCGGACTCTCAACCACTGCGCCACCAGGGAAGCCCAGTAATAGTTGTAAGACAGACATTTGTCTCACCACAATAAGAATTTTAAAAATTCATTTTACGTCCATTTACAATATCATTTGTTATTCATATGTCAAGCCTGCATATTAATAACTTTTTAAAACCTAACCCTAAGTAATTTCATTTTCTTGTAGGTAATGTGCTGCTGTACAGTTCCTTGCTTTCATTCATATTCAGTAATAACCCTACAGTCTTCTTTGTCAAATATTTGCATACATTTCAGTTGTATAACTCAAATGGGCTGAACTGAAAAGCTCAGAGACTCTGGGAAACTGAGAAGAATTCCTGAAATATCTTTATTAGAAAAAATTGTCTAAAGTTATGATGAATGAAAATATCTAATGGAGGTGATGTTATGGCACAATACTAATATGTGGTGCTACAATTGCTATAATTAAAATTACATCTCACATTCCGTAGAGGATTTCAAACCAAACCATGGTGCTGGTGCATTTAAACAGTTGTAAACCCTAAGTATACAGGGAAACACTTAGACTCATTACAGGGAAATCATTTCTTTACCCTGTGATGTCAGAACTGAAGGGTAAGTCTAAATCGTGAGTTGACTATCATGCTATTATTTTCAACCTCTTTTATGTGATTGTGACCTAATTGCTAGCAACCTCTCAGTAAGTTATTATGAGCTACTAAAATTTGGTATAGGACATTATTTCATTAACACAAAATCATGTTTATAATAATCTCTTGTAAACTGTAAATAGTAAGTGACTGATATGTTTCCAAATCTTTGTTATCACAGGTTTGTTTTTCCTTTGGGAAGTGGAAATGGGTAGGGCTCTTCTAAGTGGGCCAAAGTCAGACACATTTTAGTGTCACTCATAAATTAGGAAGAAAAAATAAGCCTTACTCTGAATTTCTGGGGTTGTGTCCACTTTTCTCTCTGTCCTTATCTTTTTGTCACTTGTCCTTCAGAGTTTTTTCTCCCTTCAGAATTACTCTCTAAAAAAGCTTTTTGCTCATCTCAGGTTTCTAAGCATTGGATGGAATCATAAAGCTAGTGAGAAAGTTTGAGGTACAGATAGAAAATAGGAAGGCACGAGAATCTGCTAGTAGAATGTGCTTCCTGATCTTTTTTGGATCAGAAAACCTTTTGAAATTTAATGAAAGCTATGAACTTTCCTCAGGAAAAATATACAAAACCCACATACAAATTGTAGGAGTTTCATAGCACTCCAAGATCTAAAAAATAAATGGTGAACTGTTAGCTAGGTGCCTTATGTTCTGCAACTTGGACGAGTTGATAAACTCCTTTAGGCCTCTGTTTACTCAACTGCACAATAGGTATCACAGCTCGTAGCCCCTTTTCACAGGTATATTAGGAGAGAACATGAAAATTTTCATGAAAATACTTGGAAATAAATGTGCTGTGGAACAAACCCTATTACAACAAAATGGAAAAAAACTATATACATTTTTTGTTGAATTGAAATTTTAGTAAAATAGATGTTTCCCTACCTAGTTTTAGGAGTCTTATATACAGTTGATTTCATAAACATGGTATTTTACTATAATGAGATTTTATACCTAGTTTTAGGAGTCTTATATACAGATGATTTCATAAACATGGTATTTTACTATAATGAGATTTTATACCTAGTTTTAGGAGTCTTATATACCTAGTTTTAGGAGTCTTATATACAGATGATTTCATAAACATGGTATTTTACTATAATGAGATTTTATATACGTGCGTGTGTGTGTGTGTGTGTGTGTGTGTGTGTCAGTAAAATGATAACACTGAATTTTCTGCTGCTTTGGTTTGGTATATTTATGTATATACCTCTCAAGTTTTTGAAGCATATCTTCTGAGTATAGGAAATTAGGACTCTTGAATAGAAAGTGTTTAGGGGAAATTTTTCATATTTTGAACGATTGAGTGCTTGTGGTTGCTATGGGGTAGATGCAATGTACAATTAAAGATAATTGGATGGTTTTAGGAAAGCTCTCAAAAGCAGTTTGTATAAATGGTGGTAATCTTGTTAAATCATATTAAGATAAATCCAGAACATCAAAGTGAACAACATTACACTAAAGATTGGGGTCTTTGCGGACAGTATAAAATAGAAAAAAGAGAAAGAGGGTCTCTATAACATATTTTCTCAATGAATTTTGAGGTTTGTTGTTATTTTTTAAACTTGACTAAAGCACTATTATTTGAGAAATACCTAGCCCTTAGAGGTAAATGAACAGATATTTCTGCAGTGTTCTATCAGTATTGACAATGAACTGTGATCACTACATTGGGCTGATGTAATTTCTTTAAAATTTTCTGACATTTTAAACTCTGAAAAGTCAGGTTCTTGTTTCTAGTGCAAACTAAACTGACTTAAATTTCCCAGGATCTGTATTTTCATTTATAGCTTGCAACTATTACATTCTTACCAAAGATTATCGAGGGCATTTTCTGTAACTTTCACAATGTGGTTGGTTCTCACCCTATTTCTCAATAGAACATTGATAAACAATTGTGTGTTGAGTTGGCTTTTTGGTTTTTTGGTTTTAACCAAATGATGTTTATTTGATGCTCATGGTGGTGAGTTTTTAAATGTTAGTATCCTTGCTGTTTTAGGATGCACATTCACAGGGTGAGGTGGTATCATGCTTGGAGAAAGGCCTGGTGAAGGAAGCAGAAGAAAGAGATCCTAAGATTCAAGTCTCTGAACTCTGCAAGAAAGCCATTCTCCGGGTGGCTGAGCTGTCCTCAGATGACTTTCACTTAGACCGGCATTTATATTTTGCCTGCCGAGATGATCGGGAACGTTTTTGTGAAAATGTGAGTCAGCTCAGAAACTGTTCTTCTTTGCTTCCTTTTCTTCCTAAATATTTTTTTTATACTTGATTCCAAAATTAAACCAACACAAGCTGTCACATGTAGAAAAGTCACTGAAATGGAAGGTGGAGTTGGTCCCAGGATAACAGAAAGTTATCTGGGTACTGGATACGGCTGCTCAGCCTTGAGGTAACATCTAGTTAACACTTGGCTTCGAACAGTCTCCATACGTTGTTTTTTCTACTCTATCTCACTTCTCAATTTCAGTTCTTGGAAGTCTGTTTTATATATAGGAATCCTATCTTACCAGGGAATCCCATTCACATATATTCCGTGGCTAAAAATTGGCCATATTACGTATTTATATTTAACTACTTTTGGCTAAGACGAAGGAAGCAACAGGTGGCTAACTTTTAAAACCAAATCCTTGGTTACTACCTGCGTACCCTATAGAAGACCTTACCAACCCTTTAGGCAGAAATAATCTCCATCTTTACCGCAAAGGACTGAGCGTGACTTGTGTACACTCCCACTCTGCCTGCTGTTTTGAATTAATAGCTTTAACTACCAGAACCACTGGTCAGAGCCAATGCTAGAGTTTTATTGACTCTAGCATAAAGTTGTAAGAAGAGAGACTCATTGACGCTTCTCTTGGTTTCCTAATTAACAGTATGTCTGGGAACACATGACAGTGTATTCAAATACCATGGGAAATTTTTTTTCATCTTTACTGCAATCGTTACTTTCTTTCAAAGGCTACTAAATTTTACAAATGGCTGAGCCATATGTTCAAAGGTAGTCATCATTATAATAATTTAACAGAAAGTTCTTTATAAGATTGTGGATATTGCCCAGCGTAACTACTTAGCTAGTGATGATGATGATGTTATATTCCATCTTACAGACACAAGCTGGTGAAGGCAGAGTATATAAGTGCCTCTTTAACCATAAATTTGAAGAATCTATGAGTGAAAAAGTAAGTATTACTTTGAAACAAACCCGCATTTTATTCATTTTCTTAAAAGCTTTCTCAAATCCTCTCAAACAATATTCTTATAAACTCATACCAAAATATAAAATACTGATACAGCTTGTCCTTTTCAGGGGTAAGATACTTGGCTTTTAGTAGGAAACCAAAGCATATTTCACCTAAACCAAAAAAATTAAGCTTCTCGTGATATCTGGACTTTGGGACGCCAATGGGGAATCAATTTGGGGAGTAAAATCAGAGAATTTTATGTCAGAATTACACTGAAGCCATCCCTATGTACTCAAGAAGTTTAGACTAACCAAACCAATACGCTTCATAGATAATTAGCGATTTAATTTTTCAGCAACTGTGTCATTAAGCTTTCTCATTACTGTTAGTTCTTTGTCCCTGGATGAATGCAAGAATCTTTCATGACTTTTGAAAGTCGTTATTTTTGGCTTTGCTATCCTGTCACTTACTTTCCTGTGCGGCTGAAGAAATGTTTTTCATTTCACTTCCTTATATCATTTAGTATTGAATAATTATATTTTAAAAGTATAGTAGAATGGAGCTTCCAGAGTGTTATGTCAGTTGCCACTTTCATTCTGGTGGAATTTACTTTAGGGATATTGTTGAAGAGGAAAAGAATACTTTGTCAAGTTAATGTATTAGAATCTACCAAATATTTATGTGTTTTGGACAGTTGCTGTTGTTGCAACAATCAGCAATTCACCATAGAATTCCAGGCTTTCCTGCTCATATACCCCTGCTTCTTGCTACACTAGTTCAGCACACTTGTGCTCAATTTTAACCAAACCTAAACATAGACATTTTGGTAACCACTGCAGTTGTTTACTGTACTTGGCCATGAGCCTCTGCTTGTCTTAGAGGTACATGTGAACGGCTCAGCCTCCTGAGCGGTCTCACAGCTCCCTTGGTGCCCTCTTTTCTCAGTGTCGAGAAGCACTAACAACCCGCCAAAAGCTGATTGCCCAGGATTATAAAGTCAGTTATTCATTGGCCAAATCCTGTAAGAGTGACTTGAAGAAATACCGGTGCAACGTGGAAAACCTTCCTCGGTCCCGGGAAGCCAGGCTCTCCTACCTTCTGATGTGTCTGGAGTCAGCTGTGCATAGAGGTAAGAGTTAATTTCTTTTTATCCTTTTCGCTCCTTTTTGGATCGTCTCCTGCTATGTGGGCTCTTTTGAGTACACTTGTACCTTGTGACTCTGGAGCCTTTCTTTGTAAGCAAAACTCTAGGCTGAAGGCTTGGTATCCCTAAGTCTTATTGAAGCCCCTTCCTCTTAACTCAACAGCCCTAAATTTTGTTTTTCTTTACATCCCAGCCTTTTTAAAGTAAGGTATATTTCTCAAATCCAATTTAAAATTTTTAAAATGCATGTCACACAGCAATTTTAGGAGAGTCAGGGAAGCGTAATGATTTAGCATATGAGCTTTGGGTCAGAGAGATGTGACTTCAAATGATGGCTCTATCACCATACTAACTGCCTGGGGACCATTATTTATGTTTCTTAATCTCTCCAAACCTCATTTTTCTTATCTATAAAACAAAAATATATTACCTGTGTTGAGGAGTTCTTGTGAGGATCGAATGAGGTTTTTTGGCATAGCACGTAACATACGGTAAGTGATAAGTAAGTACTGTTATTATTCTAACAGTGTTGATATAAAGAAATTAAGCAGTGAAAGAAGGAAGGATTACCTTATAAGGTCAGACTCGGGGTCTGTTCAGTCCAAAAGTCAATCCCTGATAAAGGAACTAAGAAGGATGTATAAAAGGTCAGGGTCATTCAGAAAGAACATTTCTTAACATGGACTATAGGATGTAAAAATGAAATTTCTAGCTGTCGAATGAATGATGCTAGGACAATTGCCTAGTGATTAAAAAGTTAAGTGGAAAAAGATCAGTTGTTAAATAAAACTCAGAACTTTTTGTTGAATTTTTTTCTCATATCTGGGTAGTGAAAGACTCCTAAGCTTAAAAGCAATGGAATAGCAACCAGAGACCATGCATGTTTGGTATTCATGCAAACGAAGGACGTTTTGGAGGAAATTGGAGAATTTTGATTATGATCTGGGTGTTTGATGAAATTTTCTTGAAATGTAAAGGTGGAGATTGTTGACTACTAAAAGCATATTATAAAGCAGAATGCAAAACATCTAATTTTGGTATTTAAAAAATAGAGAGTTAATCTCCTTAAACTGCAAATTAACAGGAAACACAAAAAGACTCAGCAAATAAATGGTCAAAGGATATGAACAGATAATTCATAGAAGTTATACAGATTTTTTAATACTAAAAAGTCTGACCATGTGAGTGTTAGTAGGATGTGAAAGAACTGGAACTACACTATTGATGGGAATTTTAAATTTCTACTTCGGAAAATAGTTGGCCCGTTTCTTAAGAAGTTCCGCATACATCTAACTTATGACCCAGCTGTGTAAATCCTAGGTTACCCAAGATATATGAAAGCATATATCCATATAAACTCTTGTGTATGAATGCTCATAACAGCATATTTGTAATAGCCCAAAACTGGAAATAACCCAAATGTTCATCAGCAGTTTAAGGGATAAACGAATTGTAGTGTAGCCACATAATGGAATCATATTACTTAGCAGTAAAAAGCAACGCACTGTTGATTTGTGGCTGAATCTCAAAAAATCTGAAAGAAGTCAGACAAAAAAAAAAGAGTCCATAGCATATCTATATGAACTTCTGAAAACTGCAAACTAGTAAAATAATGTGTAGTCACAGAAAGCAGATCATTGGTTGACTGGGCATGGGGTAGGTGGGTAGAGAGGAAAGGAAAGGAGGGATTCTAAACGAACATGTGGAAGCTTTTGGAGTTGATGGTTATATGTTCGATATCTTGATTGTGGTGATGGTTTCATTGATGCGTACATATGTCAGACTTATCCAATTGTATGTTTTAAAAGCATAGTTTATTATATGTCAGTTATACCTCAGCAAAGCTGTTTTTTTTTTGGTTAAATTTCATAAGTTTTCCCAGATGGCATTGACAGCTCAAAGAAGAGTTGGGGAGCTGTAGTGAGTATTTGAAGTGAAGATTTTTCCACACGCTTAAAGGGTGTAAGCCAGTCGGGATTTTCCTGGCTTTGATTTTTACCCCAGTAGTTATCTTATTGATAAGACTTCTGTTGGCAAAACATACGCATTACTAGTTCAGTAGTATAAAATTCTGTATAAGGCAGAACACTGACAGGATAAACCCTAGTCTTTGGAGTATTAAACTCATTTTATGCTGATAAAGCTTTTGCTAAGTTCTCTGCTTTTCAGTCTAGATAATAGTATGACTGGTATATTCTAGGGAAAAACTTGTACTTTTAATATGTGGTAATATCCGATCCTGTAGCTCACCATCCATAATGTTGTGACTTAAATCCTAACAGGGCGGCAAGTGAGCAGTGAGTGCCAGGGCGAGATGTTAGATTACCGCCGCATGTTGATGGAAGACTTTTCTTTGAGCCCTGAGATCATCCTGAGCTGTCGGGGGGAGATTGAACACCACTGTTCTGGATTGCATCGAAAAGGGCGAACCCTGCATTGTCTGATGAAAGTAGTTCGGGGGGAGAAAGGGAACCTTGGAATGAACTGCCAGCAAGCGGTAAGGACAGATTTTCCGCTGCCGTTGTTAATGTTACGGTTTATCAGCCGAGGAGCCTCTTCCTGACGCTGTCCCAGCTCATTTATCTGGATCATTTGTGACATCACAGTGAACCTTAGGTATTAAGAACTAGACACAAAATACTGTTTCTTCAGGCATATCAGAGTAAAAACGTGGAATTTGCTGCAGAGCAGAAGTTTGAGCTCATAATAAATAAAAAGAGCTATACAGTAAACTTAAAGAAATAGATTAAATGCATTGTTTACTGGAGTGTTTAAAGAAGAGATATCTGGCTAGATTGTATTTACTAAGGCAAACCGGGTTCTGGTAAATCAGAAAAGGTCTTCCAGCAAAAGAGAATGTGCCTCTCCCACCACTTTTGATTGAGTTGAGGCTGAAAGAGAGCTGAAATGAATTGAAACTTTCTAAGATTCTCTTCGTGTTACTGATATGCAGCATGGCATGAATTCCTGGCCTGAAGGATCAAGAAAGCATGTCGTTTTCAAAATCCCACCATCTTTTCTTGTTCAACAAGGGCAGCTGTGCATGGGAGGGTCTGTCTCTACCGCCAAACTCTACAGTCAGTTCTGTAAACACAGTTGGAAAAAATTAGTGTGCTTTGCTTGAGAAGATAAAGTTGTTCTTGATAAACTTGATAAACAGTTGAGTAACTATAGATCAGGTACATATTATAATTTAACAAAGTATTATAATAGATACAGTGCATCTGTTTCATTACCATTATCCATGTTTATTGCTTTTTACCGAATAAGAGTCTTTGAGCAATTTACAATACGAAATGTAACAGTGGCATCCTGTACAATGAATTCTGTGGTTTCCTATACCTTCCTTTAGGAAGCACAGAAGATAGAGTTTAGCCTTATACTCTAAATTAGAAGGTTGAGATTCTCTCCTAAGTGAAACTTCAGAAAACTGCAATTCATTAGTCTCTTATTTTTGTTGTTGGCATTTTTTATTAAAAACAGAATATTAATTGAATTTGATTTTCCTGCTAATCAGATAAAATCATAATTTTACAGTCTGAAACACAAAATTCCCATAGAATTTTGACATGGAGTAAAATTTCATCTTAGCTTCTATTACTCACCCTGACCCAGAGTGGACAGTAACTTACACATCCCATAGTGGGGAAAATAGACAAATGTCGCCTCTTATCCAGAATACCAAACCTAGCTAGAAGGAAGCCTTCTGGATGTAGTTCCTCAGGAGCAGTCTTTGCTGGTGATTGTCCTGGGAAACTTCTGTGACAATGTGTGTGCCTGGGCCCCAGACCGAGAACGAATCAAGACATTTCATCCTTAATGCAGCATGCAAAGGGGAGGGTGGTGGTCAGGACTAAACTTATATTTTTCCTGAGGCTACACTTTGTACTAAGGTGTACAGAAAAAAGAAATTAGTCTGATTTTATTTGGAAGCATCTCGTTTACCTCCAGGGCTTTTTGAAATTTAGCTTGTTGAGAGAGAAATAAATAGCACCCACCTCATGCTTTGTGCCCAAAAGAAAAGTGCTTCCAAAGCTAGAGGTTAGCCTCAAAAGGTAAAATACGTGGTTCTGTCCACATTAAGTTTGGCTAAGTGGGCAAGAAACACTTCATTTTGTTTTTTATGGACCTGTGGTCTTTAGCCTTTGCTCACAAAAATTGAAGATAGGTGATCCAAAGGGAGAAAGTTTTCCTTAGTCATCTACTTCATTATCCATCCTCAGTCACATGGAGGAATGTTTTGTAATAATTTGCTTTTCAAAGTTTCTTTCCTTGATACAGTAGACTTCCATATTGGTCTGTGGTTGACCATTAATTTTCCCTTGTTCTCTGCTTGGTGGTGCTTTGATTTAGTGATCTCTCAATAAATAGTAAAGCGAATAAATAGTGAAGCATAAGAATAATTATTATCTTAATGAGTATATACTCTTCCAGATACACTGTGATCATGAACTTAAATTCTTTTCAGTTATGGCTGAACAAATCTGGGCCCAGTCTCACCTAGGCTGAGGAGACTGCTGTCTATTCTCTAGACTAATTTTTTGGAAGCATTTTCTCACGTTTTCCTAAGCAATCAGGGCAGGAATAGATGTATCATCATGTAATATTTCACATACGTAGTGTTTATTTCCCACACCGCTGTCACTGGATTCCAGAGTAGCAGTGATCCCTTGAGCCTTTGACCTCCTAGAGTCTGTAGGGCATTCACTGTCTTCTTTTAGAACCTGCAGTCTGGTACATGCACGGAGAATTCTCAAAGTTTGCCTGTCAGTCATGGATATTTAACTAAGTTCTTAGAGAAACTTCCAGACTCCCATGATGCTTATAATGTCCCTCAGAAAAAGAAGTAAATATTTTGGTCTTTGTCAGCAAATTAAAATTGGTAGTCATTTGACAGTAGTAGTAATCTTCCTACTAACTAACCACTGCATTTTGAAGCTTCTCCAAATTGCACCGAGAATTGGTATAAGTAAGTTCCATCCCAGAATATTAGATATCTTTCATACTTCTCTCATCTTGATTGTTGACTTCTTTTAGGAGAGACAAAATTGGGTTTTTCTTTTGATCTTTGTTCTCTGATCAAGTGTGTGATGGGGTCAGTGCTTTCATATGAGCCTCTATAGGATTGTAGGTCAAACGTATGAGGATCAGACAAGGCTCCTACAGAGGCTAAATCAATGACACAAAAAGGGCTCCAATTCTTTAACTTGGAACAAAAGGAACCCCAACCAGAAGCACCGTAGTTTTCAGATTTGCTTTGTGTTATTTAAGATTCCCACCCCAAACACCATCTGCTGCCCATCTGTAGTAATAATGATCTTTTACATCTGTAAAATGCTTTGCAGCTTACACAACCTTCTATATATTATTCTTCCTTATAATTCTTTGCAGTTAAAGAAACTGGAACTTAGAGGTTAATCAACTTGCCTTTGTTCTCAAAGCTAGTATCTGGCAGAGACAGAACTATTAATAGAACTCAGGTTGTCTCATCCTTGATTTAGAGCTTTTTCATCTGTGCCCTGACTGCTTTCTCCTCAGACAGGAAAAAAGAATCTGAGGCACATCTTATCATGCTTTCACTTTATTCTATGACAGAGTGTGGACCAAGCAAAAGTAAATGTTAAAGAATATATCCTCATTTTCAACTGCATAGTGACAAGTATTTTTCTGTATTACTTGTAATGAACAAGCTCTGGTTCATCTCTTGGTTATATAAAAAATAGTTGAGGAAAAATAGGAAATTATAAATAATATTCTTGTTTTTTGTAATTGGTATTTCTTGCAACTGAAATCTCACATCTCTTTTTAATAAAGCAGAGTGTACTTGTTTTATGCCATTGTCTTTGCAGCAAAATTCAAATTCTAGATTTTTAAGACCAAATTAGATCTCTAACTGGAAATGTCTTCTGTTTACTCTTCTCCACTCAACTCTGCCTTGGCACTGAGTGTCAGATTTAGTAATTTGATTAACAGATGTGAGGAAAGAGGCAGCTTTTATATTGTAAGGTCCTCTTGTTTTGCACACATCCAGGGATGGTTCAGACAGGTAGGCAAGCTATACCTACAATGAGTTAAACAGAAAAACTTGCAAAGTAGAGGAACTAGTTGGAAAGTATTTGACAAGAGCCGTTGAGCTTGGCCAGTGACGATTGTAGTACCTTGTTAAGAGTACATTGTGATATACCAGACTGAGAACTGATTGAAGACATGACGTTGCTCATCCTAGATGTATAAGTGACTTTCTTTCTTCCTTCTTAATTTTTCTTAATCCAGCTTCAAACACTGATTCAGGAGACTGACCCTGGTGCAGATTACCGCATTGATAGAGCTTTGAATGAAGCTTGTGAATCTGTAATACAGACAGCCTGCAAACACATAAGATCCGGAGACCCAATGTAGGTTATCTTACTTGTGGTATTGTATTGTATTTGGCAGTGCAGCATGGGGAATATATCCCCAAATGACTTTCAGACGGTTTAGCAACTTAACTGAAATTTTGTTAAGCAGGAACACATACCAGCTTTTGTTAAAACTAGTATTGGGATGGAGACTTGGGCTCTGTCTCATCCATGATGTAGAGAACCTAGACCCAGCATTGTGATGATGTGTGTTGACAGTGACTGAGCATATACAGTCCTAGACATTAGGTCACTGAATAATCCTACTTAATGGTCAAATAAAAATCGGAGAAAAAACTCACAGGATAAAATGAAGCATGCTTTGGCTCTATACTTTTCATCCTATGTGTATATTGTCTCATATGCATTGGCAACTTGATAATTATTAGAGAGTAATTAATTATAATTGAAATAAAGCACAAAATGTGGTGGTTGGAGGGGGTAATCATGGACAAAATGAACTGAAGTTATATCCAAGATCTAGGAAAGCTGTAAAATGCTGTAATAAAGCATTTGAGTCTCATGTATTGGTTTTTTTTCCATATGATGTGCAAACAGCTCTTAAAACCAGGTTGCAAGTAAGAACAGGTTTTCCATTCTGCAAAAATCTTTATAGCCTGCAGCTGACCGTACCCAACTGTGTGAAACAAATGCAGTCCATGTTTCTCATCATTCTCCTGTGCATATACTCCAGATGTTCATGCTGTGGTAGGAGGTTAAAAAAAAGATCTTCTTCCTTGAAGCTCTTTGTATGGTTGGTGGAGGTAGACAAACACTCTTAAGACTGATTAAGACTATTTACCAATATGAAAATAACTGTGTCAACTATTAAGGGAGCAGGGGAGAGGGAGGAAGGAGGGAACTGCTACAGATTAAATAGATTTGAGATACTGTCAGTTAAATGCAGGTTATGGACCTTTTCTGGGTCCTGTTTTGAACAAACGTGAAAAAGCATGAGATAATTGGAAAAATTTGAAAGCTGACAGGATATTTCATGATATTAAGGATTTTTAGATTTACTTCTTTGGTGGATAATGGTATTATGTTTTCATATTATAGAGAAACATGCTGAAGTATAATATTTACAAATGAAATGATAGGGTATCTGGGATTTATTTCAAAATATTAGCAAGGAGGGTATAGGGTTAAAACAAACTTTGTCTTAAAGCTATGGGAAGGGAAGATGGATATTATATGATTCTCTACTTTTGTATGGTTGGAAGTCTCTCATAATAAACAGTTAAATATACAGCAGCTGCACACAGCTCTTGTGTAAGCTGAGTCCTAAGTGCTAAGTGGCTCTAAAGTTGATAGAAGGCATAAGCACTGTTAGGTTGAGTTAATTTGAGTGATTCTCAGGAAAGTAAGTCCCTGATTGCCCTAGGAAAATAGCTAAATGGCTTTTTCTGCAGACCAAGCAATACTGGTGTGAGAGTTCTGAATCCACTGTCAGAACTTTCTCTAGTTACAATTTCACCCCTGTTTTATGCCCAGGATCCTCTCGTGCCTGATGGAACATTTATACACAGAAAAAATGGTGGAAGATTGTGAACACCGTCTCTTAGAGCTGCAATATTTCATCTCCCGTGATTGGAAGTGAGTATTTTGTTTTGTTTGGTTGGGGGGTTTTTCTGGCCACGCGGCATGTGAGATCCTAGTTCCCTGACCAGGGATCGAACCTGTGCCCCCTGCATTGGAAGCGCAGAGGCTTAAGCACTGGAAGTGAGTATTTTGAAGCCATAGTAAGGTAAGCCTCAACCTGTTCTCCTGTGTAGTCACTATCCCTTGTATTTTTAAAAAATAATCAGTAGGGCTTCCCTGGTGGCGCAGTGGTTGAGAGTCTGCCTGCCGATGCAGGGGACACGGGTTCGTGCCCCAGTCCGGGAAGATCCCACATGCCGCGGAGCGGCTAGACCCGTGAGCCGTGGCCGCTGAGCCTGCACGGGCCGGAGCCTGTGCTCCGCAATGGGAGAGGCCACAACAGTGAGAGGCCCGCGTACCACAAAAAAGAAATAATAATAATAATCAGTAGTAATTTGTTTTTGTTAAGTTGTGGGATAGCTGACACTCTAATCTCCAGAAAAATCTCTTTCTTGCTTTCAGAACAGTATCTAAAAGCAGAGACAGCCCCTGCAGGTCTATTCCCAAGTGGCCCCATTAACTACTACATTGAAAGTCAGGGTCCAGTGTTTCTGATACCACAAACGTCTATCTAGAAAGAACTTGGGCAGCGGTGGGGCAGCAGAAGCATCTTCAGATATGTCTCTTATAGTGATTTTTATTTTTATTGATTTGTCCTGGGTATGGGAGTTTGCTTTATTTCTTTTACTATTCAAAGTTATTGAATTTATTCTGTCTTAAGAAGCTCTTCTCGGTAAATGACAACTTGATTCTCTTTTCATCCTGTTAGCCAGAAAAAAGGGAGGAGGTAGATGAAATAGAAGTATATCTCTTATAGTCAGAATAACTGTTTATTGGCTGCAATCCCTCCCTCTTTCCATGTCTTATTTTCTCTTCCCACCTCCAGACCAGGCTGTTCCTCCTGCCTCCCAAGTTCAGCTGCTTCCTGATTGTTTTAAGCCACTGTACTTTGGTCATTAATTATTTTTCTGGTGATTAATATATGTTTTACCCCCATACTTTACTGGAAAAAGATTACTTGAAGACTCAGTGTGTCTATTTCTGTTTCCTCAAGTTAACTCTTGAAAAGACTTCAGAAACTTGGGTGGGAATTTCCCTGTGCTTACTCTAGCTATCTAAACCGAAATAACAGACTGTTTACTGAGTTTATTACCTTAAAAAAGTATGTTTTTTCCTCTCCTGTAATTCCTTCATCCATGATCAAAGGATGCTTTCCAATCTTTAAAGCTACTTAAATATTAGCCTTTTTCCTCCCATTAAGTAGCCCTCCCCCAAGGTTGATAGTATAATATAGACAGAGTGAAGTATCCATTGGTCTGATTCGGAGAGGCAGCAGGCTCGTCACCTAATCCACTGTCTCCAGAGTCAAAGTTAAATGTCAAGTTTTTTTAATTGGTAAGCATGTTCAGGTAAACTAAAAATATAACTGCCTTACCTTGCATGGGAAAAAGAACTGGAACAGTTTTACTAGAAAAGAACTTGAGGAGGAGACGGTTTATGTTGTCCTTTCCTGATCTTAATGAACCTAGTATATCAGGTAAGATTGACTTTTACTCACAGAAAAAGTACTGAGTAAAAGTTGTGAATTGCCTGGTGATTGCTACAACCCTTGTCTCATTTCAGCTAGGGCATGTTAATGCTGAGTCTATTATTGTAATGTTGTGTGCCTTACATTGGGAAGATACCATCTTTTTTTTTTTTTTTTTTTTTTGCGGTACGCGGGCCTCTCACTGTTGTGGCCTCTCCCGTTGCGGAGCACAGGCTCCGGACGCGCAGGCTCAGCGGCCATGGCTCACGGGCCCAGCCGCTCCGCGGCATGTGGGGTCTTCCCGGACCGGGGCACGAACCCGTGTCCCCTGCATTGGCAGGCGGACTCTCAACCACTGCGCCACCAGGGAAGCCCGCGAAGATACCATCTTTGAGGCAGAACTTAAATCTTCTATATTAAGGATTAACAAACTTCTACAGATTAACCACTGTGTGTTCATGAAGAACAAAATTCAGGAATGTACTTGTGCTCACCTGCCGTCTCCATTCCCCTAGAAGTGATTGTCAACGGGTACACAAACAAGCACCTTGCAGAAACCCTTAGCACGTCTTGGGAGGAAAGGTATAGTAAGAGTGGTTATCTCTTAACTCTTAACCTTATAGGCTGGACCCTGTCTTATACCGCAAATGCCAGGGAGATGCATCTCGTCTTTGCCACACCCACGGTTGGAATGAAACCAGTGAACTTATGCCTCCTGGAGCTGTGTTCTCATGCTTATACCGACATGCCTACCGCACTGAGGAACAGGGCAGGAGGGTATGCACTCAATATTGACTTCATTTCTTCCTGTCGTCATTTAATTCATTTGCTGTGAATTGTTGTGATTCCTATCATCCTAGGAAAACTTTGTTAGTATATCTGGCGAGGAGGGGTTGCTGCACTACTAGAAGCTTCTTCAGTGAGTGTACGTAGAATTGTTCTACCAGCTTCCTTCCATCTGATTTTATGTTTTTAACAAAATGAGGGGACATTTCCAGTTTTTCTTAAAATTACCAAAATCTAAATCACAAGTAGACAAATGCCGCTACCCTAACTGTATTTAGCGTTAAAGATCCATTAGAAGCTCTTAGCCAAGGTGTAAATGGTTTTTAGGCTTCTGCCCTTGGCAGCAGAGCCCATAGTGCGTGTATTGGTGAGGCCCCTCAGACAGCACACGCATTGGAGCTACACCCTCCACGCCCCACTCCCTTGGTATTTGTCTGCCCTGAGTACTGCCTCTTGTTGGGATGTTCGTGTCTGCTTGGCTCTCAGGTGACATTTGTTGCCTTCTGGTCCCGTACTGACATGCTACTTGCTCTCCAGGGTGGCCTTTTTAAGCCTTCTGAGATAACTCTATTGCATTTCAGCCCTGCATTTGTTACAGAAAATATAGATGGTATTATTTCACAGGCATGTTTGCAAATACCCCTTCTGAGCTTAATGCAAAAGTCTGACTGTTTAGGATTCGGAATGAGGAGACTCAGAAAGAAATGTCATACTTTAGTTACTGCAGTATTAACCCAGTTTTTATATTGCTACGTAAGAAAATATGGAAATTTGTTGTTACTTTTTTCTTCGTATAATGAGCCTGTCATTAATCACAGGAGCTCCTAAATCCTAGCGTCTTGGTAGTCACTATAGTAGGAGGTTCCTTGTCTTTGTAAATAAAGAAAGAGTTGGAATCTGGTATGCTGTCCTTTTAAAAAATAGGCTTCTTTTAAAAATCGAGGTTAAAGTCACATAACATAAAGTTAATCATTTTAGAAGGAAAAATTCAGTGGCATTTAGTACATTCACAAAGTTGTGCAACCACCACCTCTGTCTACTTCCAAAATATTTCCATGTCTCTGAAAGGAAACTCCTGTGCCGATTAAGCAGTTACTCTCTATACCCACCGTACCTCCCTCCAGATGTGTTGGCTCTTTTAGAAGGAGAGGCTGACTGTACCTGTCAATGACAGCTTTCTCACAACTCTCCCCAAAATATTAGTTTTAATATGTTTGACCCACTGCTTAATTCTCATTAACTTATCTAGAAGAGTCGGGTTCTGACCTGAAGTAACTCTCACCTTGTTCCGAGTTTAGGTAAATTTGAACTCAGTTCTCCTCACCCGAGTGTTTATTCTCTCTTGAATCAGACCCAGTATTCCACTCTACATTCATAGAGTAGTGGCAAATTAATTTTCCTGAACAAAAACCTCTCTACCTCATCTGAACAAATCCAGTTCATTTTTTAATTGAAGTATAGTTGACTTACAATATTATATTAGTTTCAGGTGTACAGCATAGTGATTCAGTCCTAATTCACTTTTATCAGGATACTCTGAGAAAAGAATATTGTTTCATACAGTATATATATTAGAAAATGCCTAATGTATTTATAATCACATTCCTAGAGATAAAGGTGTTTAGAAACCTTATAGAACATTTAATTTTTATTCTGGAAGAGATTCGAGGCTTAAAGTTTGGTTCAAATAACTGTCAACTTATTTGTTATTTTCCTGACAATGGATTTGTTCTATCTGGTGTCTTTTGGTTTTGGTACCTTTGAAGTATTTTGCTTATTATTTCTCATGTAGCTCTCACGGGAATGCCGAGCTGAAGTCCAGAGGATCCTACACCAGCGTGCCATGGACGTTAAGCTGGATCCTGCCCTTCAGGATAAGTGCCTGATTGATCTGGGGAAATGGTGCAGTGAAAAAACAGAGACTGGACAGGTAGGTGACAAAGCTACCTATTTATGGTGCAGTAATAATAATAATGTTCATGATTAACATTTTATGTCGACTACAAACACCGTAAAATCCATCTCCATCAGCTTCACAGGTGTGTGATTTGTTATATTAGTCACTGTTCTTCCTATAAGAAATCCTGAGGAAAATGTTCTCTTTGGTCTCTATAACTGTACTTTTCCTAAGCAGTTAGTTTGTTTGAATGTTATGGTTATTATGGTTTGTAACTGATTGTTTTCCCTCTTTGTGCTGCCTCTTAAAAAGCCTCGAGCCAAAGATATGGCGTGCCTCTCACAGGTGTATTAGATTTTGTGGTAGGCATTTTGTGTACTAACTTACTACTGGCTTCATTCCACTTTCCTTAACATATTTTCTTTTTCCTTTCTCTTTTTTACTCATTTTTAATTGATTTTATCTTGCCCTTCTTTTTTTTTCTTTTCTCATTTTTGTAAGCTACATTAGGTCCTTTTGAGGGAAGGCAGAGTATAAATATATACATCGATATGTGACTACTGATATGCATGAATAGTACGCTTGCCCTACGACAGTCCTAGAAGAGATGTAGAAATGGAATTATTTTTTCCATTTAGTAATTGATACACTTGAGGCTCAGAGAAATGAAGGGTATTGACTTAACTTACCTTGAGCTCAGGTCTAATCCTAGCCAGGCATTTGCTCCATTTTATTATAACCTCTCTGTACAGGAAAGTGTAGAAAAGGAGCAACCCCAAGAATTACTGTGCATGCTGTAAATGGGTTCTTAGGATTTTGTGCCTAGTTAAAAAAAAAAAAAAAAGATACGTTGTTGCATTCTAGCAAATTAGGTGGGAAGGTATCTTGTCTTTTAGATCAAGGCAGAGGAACCATGCAGTGAGGAATAGCTACTTATTTAAAGGCCCATTAATACTAGAAGGAGGCATGAACGGTTCCATTTGTACCACTCCAAAACACCCTCTGGGATTAAACTAATGAAAGTCACATGTGCAGGAATTGGACATTTTTTAAAAGCAACATGATGCCTGCTCAGATCTGTTGGGCCTGGGAATATCATTTTCAGCAGTCTGTTTCCTGGGCCTGCTACAGTTCTGTCGAGTTTATTGTTAGGAAATGCCATATAGTTTAGCTTGCTGTTGCCTCTTTCTAATGAAACAAGGGATATAGTCATATGGAATCCCATGAAACAGTTTCCTTTCATACGCCCTGTAAAGTAACAGTGAGAAAGCTGCACTACATTACAGCCCATCCCTGTGAAGCTAACTTAGGAAAGGAGTCCATGAGTGGAATTTTTCCCTTAGCTATTTATCTCCTCCCAAAAGTTGTATGCATTTTCCTTTAGGGTCCCCACCCCCCACTCCCTTTCTGGCTCTTGTATAATTCCCACAATCCTTCTCCTCGCTTCCCATTCTAATTCTGAAACAGAGATTCTTGCAGAATAGTCAGTAAGTTAAACTTGATCCTTTAACAGAGCCCTTTGCTGAGAAATAGCTGTTCGTGTTCTTTGGGAAAGTAAGCTAATGTAAAACTTAAAACCTCTAAGTCCCTAAAAGGAATAGCAATAGACTGATGTTACAAGGTAACTCCAGCTCAGTTTCCAAAGCCCAGGTAAGATAGCTTTTAGATACTCAAACCCTAGTGTGCTCACTTGTTTTACAGTTACCCTCAGAGGATCCTTTTATGTGGGTTAGGGTTAGAATCCCAGATTTGATTTGCAGGAGCTATCAGCTCTCTACTGTGTTTCAGACCCTGAAACTGGGTCCCAACTTACTTGCCCACGAAGAGTCGTAGAACGTGCCGTGTCTTTCACTGTGAATATTTTGTCCAACGATAATTATCAAAATGCAGATTAGCAAGGTGTTGACGGAATGGAGTAAAGGCCTGATGAGATTTTTAGACTCTGAGGACACCTGAACATTGATTCTTGTTGGACTTATCAGTTTGGCCTTCTGGAGGATTTGCATGGCGGTTGTACCCCCTTGACCCTCTTAACCACCCTGATACATCAAATAATCATCTTTTCGAAAATCCCAGTTTGGGGACTCAAATAAAGCTCTAGCATTCTGTTCAGTGAAGTTGTTTAAAAGAAAAGAAAAGCAAGACCACTGAAAAGGAAGTGGACACTGGTGTCTCATCTACCCTTGACTATTTATATAACTGACAGGTGCTAAGAGAGTGCCTTTTCATTTGCAGGAGCTTGAATGCCTCCAGGATCATCTTGATGACTTGGCTGTAGAGTGCAGAGATATAGTCGGCAACCTCACCGAGTTAGAATCCGAGGTAAGCAGTTTGCAGCTCATGGAAGGAGAGTGCCCTGTCGGCAGCTTTTCTTTTCTTCTTAGTTCTTTTGTTTCAAGACTCTTGAGAATTCAGATTCCCTGTAGAACAAAAGAAACCTTGTCAGATTCTCTGTTTGCTTTTTAAAGATGAATATCATGATGCTTCTTGAACCCCTTTCCTCATTTCTGTAGCTAAACACTGCATTTAGCCCTTCGGTTTTCTTCATAAATTAGAATTATCACAGTGACAAGACCAATCTTTTTTCCCCCTTTAAGAAAAGATAACAGCTATACTTCACATCCCTTAATCACATTCAAGAATAGTCCAAGCATTCCTATTCTGTCATCCTTAGCTTTTTCAATTAGGTCATTTGGTAATGTCTTTTTGTTTCGTTTTTTTAACTTATTTATTTTTGGCTGCTTTGGGTCTTCTTTGCTGCATGTGGGCTTTCTCTAGTTGAGGCAAGCAGGGGCTACTCTTGGTTATGTCGTGCAGGCTTCACATTGTGGTGGCTTCTCTTGTTGTGGAGCACGGGCTCTAGGCGTGCGGGCTCAGTAGTTGTGGCTCATGGGATTAGTTGCTCCGCGGCATGTGGGATCTTCCCCGACCATGGATCGAACCCGTGTTCCCCCCCATTGGCAGGCGGATTCTTAACCACTGTGCCACCAGGGAAGTCCCCATTTGGTAATGTTTGTGTGTCCACTGAAATAAAATAAAAGCCTGAGATTTGCAGTAAAACATGGAAGATTGAATATTATTCCATGTTTATCCCTGTTCCATCCTAAAACTCACTAAAGTACAAAAAATGAGATTAAAAAGAAACCTCATAAACATAGGCATACTATTTGAAATATAGAGAGTATTGGGGGGGTGGCAGTTAAAATGTGAAAATTGTCTTGTAGGGCCAGAAATCAGGGAAACAGTGAATGGCTATTTTTTTTTTTTATGTAAACCTTTTAGAACTATTTAAGTTGTCAAAATTGGCAATACATAAAATTACATTTCTTAGGGTCTTTATTTTCTTTCTGTTTTTCAAAAATGCATTGTCTTCTTTTATCTTGTGTCATCTCCTGTCTCATTCTCATTGTCCTTGTGGGCTGATGAGGATGTTCTGGGGTGTGTAACTCTTTTTTTTTTGTGGTGCGCGGGCCTCTCACTGTCGTGGCCTCTCCCGCCGCGGAGCACAGGCTCCGGACGCGCGGGCCTAGTGGCCATGGCTCACGGGCCCAGCCGCTCCGTGGCATGTGGGATCTTCCTGGGCCTGGGCACAAACCCGTGTCCCCCGCATCGGCAGGCGGCCTCTCAACCACTGCGCCACCAGGGAAGCCCCTGGGGTGTGTAACTCTTTAAAGGATGATGTTATTTCAGCAGCTAATGCTGCACAGCAGTTAACTCTGCTTGAAGGCAGTTAACGTGTGTTCCCGAGAGGTAGTAGTTTGTCATCTGGTTCGAGGACAGAATGATAGATGTCAGTTACTCCTGTTTTCATTTTGAACTGCTTAGCTTTGGAGAAAAATTCCAAAGGCTTTACATACTCTAATATTATTTTTATTTTTTATTTTATTTTATTTTTTATTGGGGTAGAGTTGTTTATACTCTAATATTATTTTTGAATGTTTTTTTCTACCCACAGTTCTTACTTCTGTCTTCTCTCTTGCTCAAGCACGAGGGGAATCTGCCTCTAGAAAACTTGCCTTTCAAAGTATAATGAAGGAGCGTTAGAGGAGTAGCGTAGAACTGCTGTTCTGTCTGTGCTGGGGCTATCTAACCGAAATACTGGAAGAGTTTCCAAATGTACATATTGGACTATTTACCCATCAGATGATACTGATTCAGAGAAAGAAACTGCTCCTCCCCCACCCCTGGCTCTTTCTAAAGCAGAATTACTGATATTTTAGCTGGAGAGGGTGTGGAGAAAAGGGAACCCTTTTGCACTGTTGGTGGGAATGTAAATTGATACAGCCACTATGGAGGTTCCTTAAAAAACTACAAATAGAACTACCATATGACCCAGCAATCCCACTACTGGGCATATACCCTGAGAAAACCATAATTCAAAAAGAGTCATGTACCAAAATGTTCATTGCGGCTCTATTTACAATAGCCAGGACATGGAAGCAACCTAAGTGTCCATCGACAGATGAATGGATAAAGAAGATGTGGCACATATATACAATGGAATATTACTCAGCCAGAAAAAGAAATGAAATTGAGTTACTTGTAGTGAGGTGGATGGACCTAGAGTCTGTCATACAGAGTGAAATAAGTCAGAAATAAAAACAAATACCGTATGCTAACACATATATAGAGAATCTAAGGGGGGAAAAAAAGGGTCATGAAGAACCTAGGGGCAAGATGGGAATAAAGACACAGACCTACTAGAGAATGGACTTGAGGATATGGGGAGGGGGAAGGGTAAGCTGTGACAAAGTGAGAGAGTGGCATGGATATATATACACTACCAAATGTAAAATAGATAGCTAGTGGTAAGCAGCCGCATAGCACAGGGAGATCAGCTCAGTGCTTTGTGACCACCTAGAGGGGTGGGATAGGGAGGGTGGGAGGGAGGGAGACGCAAGAGGGAAGAGATGTGGGAACATATGTATATGTATAACTGATTCACTTTGTTATAAAGCAGAAACTAACACACCATTGTAAAGCAATTATACTCCAATAAAGATGTTAAAAAAAAAGAATTACTGATATTTTAATCTTCTGCAGGATATTCAAATAGAAGCCTTGCTGATGAGAGCCTGCGAGCCCATAATTCAGAACTTTTGCCACGTAAGTGATGTCTAGAGGAACAAGGGTTAGAAACAGAACCAGTTTCACTGGGGCTCTGGCCCCCAGGTGTATTGAACTCATCTCTGTCTTCAGCTCACATTGCTCCTAAGTGATAACCAACTTTCACCAGTTAAAGTTGAAAATGTAAACATCAAGAGGGGCCACCATCCTGGGAAACTGTTTGCTTACCCCTCGTAGGTAACCAGATCGTTGGTTAACAGCACTTGCTGAGATGCCGTCTGTAAGGAAAGGGGGGGGGAAGCCTCATTTGTAGGGCTGAATTGCTTCTGATGCGTACAGCTGGGATTTGTTAACAATAATGTGGCTTCCCCTTCCACCTCTCTCCTTGTACCTGATGTTGAGGGAATTCCGTTACTTTATTACTTTTAGTCACTTACTGAACTACCTAAATTGTGGGAGTGAAAACACACCCAGTAACCCTAAGGATCTGACAATCAGCAGACAATGTTAGATGTTATCCCTAAAGCCAGCTGCCGGCATCATATAAGGAGAAGAGTTAAGAGACCTGCATAGTACATGTTCTTGTTGGAGCTTCACACAGGGAGGGCAACTTGCTGCGTAAATTTTATTCCCCTGAGTGTTGATCCTTTTGTAATGTCTCAGACTTACTTTGACATAATTTGTGATGTGTCTTATTTGTAAAGGCTCTAGAATCAATCTCGTTTGCATTTTTTATATGGGCTGGGGTGCAGGCTTTGCTCATTAATAGTTACAAATGAAGGGTAAATGTGCACTACCTTCCCCAGGATGTAGCAGATAACCAGATAGACTCTGGAGACCTGATGGAGTGTCTCATACAGAACAAACACCAGAAGGATATGAATGAGAAGTGCGCCATCGGAGTCACCCACTTCCAGCTGGTCAGTAACACCTGGCACATCCTTCTCGTCTTGACTGCTTGGATGATTACTGAATCCCTTCCTCTTTCAGAACATCAGGGCACCTCTTCTGTGAAAAATCATTTTTTCCAAATATCTGTTCAGTGCAGCAGCCCAAGTGTGTATCAGTACACTAGAATCTAAGCTTTTTTTTCCTTTTAAATCATACTACCCAGGTCTGGCATTTGAATAAGAAGGTTAAACCATAGTCTTTGTAGTTACCACAAGTCTAAAGGAAGTATTTCTGATAAAGCAAGCACTTCCTTCCTAGAAGGGTGAAATCCAGTCATCTATGTAAAATTGACCTCTTCTTGGGGCACCTAGCCTCCCTGACTGCCATCCCCAAATGGTACTGAGGGCCTCTGGACTGTGGGCACTGGGAGACAGGGGAGAACAGACAAACCCTGCTGTTGTTGACTTGTTTACATTCTTGTGAAAGAAAGATGCAAAAGTACATTTACAAATATATAGTTTCAGGTGAGCCTGTGAGGAAAAATAAAGCAGTGTAAGGCCTGCAGGGTGATGGAGAAAAAGGGACTTGAGAAGGAGGTGTTTGAATAGAAGCGTCAAGAAAAGTGAGGGAGCAAACCATGGGAAGATCTGGGGGAAGAGTCACAGCCTGTGTGTGACTGGAAGCTGGTGTGCGTGGAGCAAAAGATGCCGTGGGGAGCTTAGCAGGTCATGAAGTCTGAAGAGACAGAGTTGTGCAGGCCTGAAAAGCTAGCCGCTGCAAATGGTATATGAATACACTTACACCCAGCGCTGCTGATTAGACCTCGTCACAGAGCTTCTGATTTTCTTTTTCATCATCTTTTTTAGGTGCAGATGAAGGATTTTCGGTTCTCTTACAAGTTTAAAATGGCCTGCAAGGAGGACGTGTTGAAACTTTGTCCCAACATAAAGAAGAAGTATGTAGCTTTTAATTGATTCGTTCTGCTTCCCTAAAGTCCCTCTTAGCTACTGAATGAGTATCCAGGATGTCAGATGGCCTACTGCTCTCTGACAGGATTAGCCCTGCAGGCCTCCTACACCCTCCTTTGGTAGTATGACCAAACACTTGGATTGTCTAGACATATCCTCTTTATAGCAGCCTGGAGCCACACCTGGTGGTGGTAGTTCTGATATGGAGAGCCTGTGTCCTAAAGGAGCATTTTTAATTTTTCCAGGTTCAGGCTAACCGGTGAAGCACATACAGATTGTGTACTTAGAGGAGCACGTTGCAGTGTGAATGAGACGTTAACTGATTTCCTCCGAACGTCATTCCATTGTGTCATCTCTTCAGGGAAGCAGCAGAGGCTTTCACTGAGTTAGAGATGTAGTAAAGAAACAAAAGCTGTATTCATTTAAGAATTAGGTGTTAATGAGGAGAGTGATGAGCTTTTATAGCATGGCTGCCCAGATTCTTCCATGCTGCTCTTTGCAGAGGTGCATTTCTAGAACACAGTTCCCCTCATAGAAACCAAGTTCCCGTGTTTGCTTAGATTTCTGTACTTTTCAGGAATGATTTTCTCAGTATATCAAAGACACTGTCCAGAGTTAAGAGTAGAGTAGCATTCCTCTCTGGTCACATGTTTTCATCAAAACAAGTGTTAAACTGTCCTTGCACACATGTTCCCTCTCTGGCCTCCCCACCAGCCAGGAATGTTGTCAGCATTTGAGCTGTGGCCCAACTTTTATGACATATACAGACAAATTGCTGCTTTTAGCTCTCTGAAAACACAGTGAGACTTACAGGAAAGGCATTCAAAAACATGGTAAAGGGGTTCCTGGGTTCTGGGGGGATGGTGTGGCCCCTGCCCCAGCCCAGTTCTCGGCCATCTGCCTTTGTGTGGCTCCAGCCAGTCTCAGGCCTCTTCTTTCCTTGGCAGGGTGGACGTGGTGATCTGCCTAAGCACCACCGTGCGCAACGACACTCTCCAGGAAGCCAAGGAACACAGGGTGTCCCTGAAGTGCCGCAAGCAGCTGCGGGTGGAGGAGCTGGAGATGGTAACGCTGCAGAGCACAACCTCTGGTCCAGAAACCACAGGGCAGGGCTTAGTGAGTTAGGTGAAGGGTGAGGGCAAACTGAAAGATTTCAGCCACAAGCGTGATGGTTAAGACTTGGAGCTGCGTGCTAAAATTTTACCATAGGACAGCTTCTTGTTTCCCTTTTTTTCAATGATAAAGTATTTTTTACCACACATAACTGGAAGTCCAGCTGTAAGACAGGCTGTAAGCATGTGATGTAGTCATTGCATCAGTAATGTCCTCGAGGATCGAGGGTCTCTCCCTCTCCAGTCTGCTGCCTTGGACACCAGCTTCATTGTTAAGGCTGGTTTCCCTCATGGCCGCACAATGGCTGCCTGCAACACCTGGGCCACCTGTTGCAATATTCATCTCCAGCAGGAAAATAGAAACAAGAGAAAACTGCCCCCAGCCCGAAATAAAGGTCCTTCTCCTCAATTTGATTGTGTCAGTTTGAGATCTGTGCCCCATCCCCCGTCAGGGGATGCACTCACTGATGAGCTTACTGATAATCAAGGGGAGGTGGATGTTGGGAAGCCACCCACAGTGTGCACTCTGAGAGGACACTACTTTTCACTTTACTTTTGAGGATAAGCCTAAGCCACATAAGACGGCTAAAAATATATTTTAATATGTTTTGTACACCAGAAACTAGTAATGGACACCAGGTATTATTAATATCCCCAAAGTTGCAGTACGAGATTTTCATGTACAGAGGTAGTGATTCTGTGGTAATTATGTTTAAGTGGAACTGGCCTAAACATACTTCTATAATAGGAACTTTGGGTCCTCAGATTTGAACCTGGCTCTTTCAGTAAAATGATAATAATAATAAAAGTAGAGTCCTACATCTGTATAATGGTTCTAGCTTTCAAAGTGGTTTCCACATCATGCTATCTTATTTCATCGCACAGCAGTCCTGTGAAGGGGTCAGAGTAGATGGTAGCACTTTCATTTTGCAAACAAAGGCCAAGGCCTTGTAGCTAGGTAGTGGCAGAACTGAAACTCAATCCTACTTCTCCGTTTACTGCAGTGACCACACTGCTGCCACTTAGCTGTGTAGATCCAATCAACAAATAAATATGTAGAACATTTGATCTCTCCAGCTTAGAGTAAGCTCACTTTTCCATGCCGGTTCCCCCTCATACAGACAGAGGACATCCGTCTGGAACCAGATCTGTATGAAGCCTGCAAGAGTGACATCAAGAACCACTGTTCCACTGTGCAATATGGCAATGCTCAGGTAACTTTTTGTTTTTCTTTTTTAATTGTAAAGGTAACGTGAAGGTACCTTTTTAATAATTAATTCTGTGCTGGTGAGATAGGCCCCATCACATCCTATCCAGCCTGATCATCCCTTCTTAAGGTACGCCAGGCTGCTTTTCCCAAACAGACTACTTTTGCTCACCTTCATTCCTCTTTGTCACCTATTCATTCTCTTCCCTCTTTCAGGTTACCTTGTCCTCCTCCACCTTGTCTGCCTAGTAAACTCCTAATTATCCTTCAAATGCCTCCTCCTCTCTATAGCTTTCCCAACACTCTGCACCTCCAAAATTAATTATTCCCTCATATGATCCCATTGCACAGAAGTTCTTAACTAGAGGTCACGTAAGAACCATCATGGGAGGTTTTCTTACCCTAATTCACAGAACAGGGCCCTACCCAGAATCATCAGGAATGAAATGCAATCAAGTGGTTTTTTGTTTTTGTTTTTAATGTTCTTCCATTGACTCATCTACCTCTTCTAGTTCAGGGCATTGTCAGATACTTTAGCCTTTGAGATAGTGGCTTCATTGTCTTCTAGTATCTGCTGTTGGTGATGCAAAGTCTGATGTCAATCTGATTCTTATTTCTGTGTAGTTAATCTACCTCTGAGTTTTCTCTTTATCTTTAATGATCTGTAATTTCACTGTGATATAGTTAGATATGGTTTTTGTTTTCATTATCCTGGTTGGCTCATTCAGTCTCAGAATTCATGTCTTACTTCAGTTCTAGGAAACTCTCAAACCTTCCAAATATTGCCTTCCTTTTCCTTCCTTCTGGAACTCCTGTTAGACACTTGGAGCATCTGAATCTGTCCTCCATGTCTCTCAATTTTTCTTTTATGCTTTTCATTTCTTCATCTCTCTGTACTACACTGAGGTAATTTTTCAGTTCTGTTTCCCAGCTTCATAATTTATCCTTTAGCACTTTCCATCCTGCTCTTTAGAGAGACTACCAGTTGGGTTTTATTTTTCATTTCTTTTTTTTTTTTTCTCATATAGTGTATGTATTTTATTAGAGAGCATTCGCAATTCCTTCCACCCATCCCTTGTGACATTGCTATTGTTCATTTTTTATGCATATGCTATGATCACCCAGTACATTGTTATTAGGCAGTTATCAGATCAATTAAGAGTAAGAAAAATAAATCATTTTTTTCACTTTTTTCCTTCTCTAACGCTCTTCCTTGCTTTATGTAGATCCAAGGTTTTGACCTATATATTTTCCCTTCTGCCCAAAGAGCTTTTTAACATTTTTTTTACAAGGTGCATGTATGGGCAATGAATTCCCTGTTTTTATTTGTGTGAGAAAGTCTATCTTCTCTTCATTTTTTTTTTTTTTCTTTTTTTTGCCATACGCGGGCCTCTCACTGTTGTGGCCCCTCCTGTTGCGGAGCACAGGCTCCGGACGTGCAGGCTTAGCGGCCATGGCTCACAGGTCTAGCCTCTCTGTGGCATGTGGGATCTTCCTGGACCAGGGCACGAACCCATGTCCCCTGCATCGGCAGGTGGACTCTCAACCACTGCGCCACCAGGGAAGCCCCTCTTCTCTTCATTTTTGAACAGTTTTGCTGGATATAGAATTCTAGGTTGCTGGATATAGAATTCTGGGTTGCTGGATTTTTTTTTTCTTTCAATACTTTAAATATTTCACTTCACACAGCTTTCTGCGTAGTTTCTGATGAGAGGTCCACTGTAGTTCTTGCATCTGTATATGAGTTTCATAGAGCCGCCAAATTACCACATACTGGGTGCCTTAAAACAAATTTATTATTTCACAGTTCTGGAGGCCTGAAGTCTGAAATCAAGGTGTTGGCAAGACTGCTTTCTTTCCTAAGGCTCTAGGGCGGAATGCTTCCTTGCTTTTTCCATCTTCTGGTGGTTCCAGTCCTTGACTTGGGGATGCATGATTCCAGTCTCTGCCTCCATCTTCTCATGACCTTCTCCTCCATGTCTCTCCTTTGTGTATTATGTATATTTTCTTATTCTTATAAACTTATAAAGACATTTACATTAGATTTAGGGCCCATCCAGATAACTCAGGATGATCTCATTTTGAGATTCCTCGCTTAATTACTTTTGCAAAGAATTTTTGTCTCAAATATTCACATTCACAACTGCGGGTTCAGGACTTATACATATCTTTTGGGGAACCAAAATTCAAGCTACTAAAATCTCTTTCTCTATAGATGAGGTGGTTTCCCCCTCATATTATCATTTATTTAGGTTTTCTTATTGGTTTATATCTGCAATGATTTTTAGTTTCTGATGTACAGTTTTTCTACATCTTTTGTCAGATTTATCCCTATGTACTTTATATTTTCTGATGCTATTTTATCTTGTAGTTGATTTCTAATCTCACAGTGTTGTGGTCGGAAAAGATGCTTGATATGATTTCAGTTTTTTTAAATTTACTGAGGCTTGCCCAGCATGTGGTCTATCCTGAAGAATGTTCCATGTGCACTTGAAAAGAATGTGCATTCTGCTCCTTTTGGATGGAATGCTCTATAAATAAAAGTTAAGTCCGTCTGGTCTAATGTGTCACTTAAGGCCTATGTTTCCTTATTGATTTTCTGTCTGTCCGTTGACGTTAAGTGCAGTGTTAAAGTCCCCCACTATTATTGTGTTACTGATGATTTGTTCTCTTAAGGCTGTTAGCATTTGCCTTATAGATTGAGGTACTCCTATGTTGGGTGCATATATATTTACAATTGTTATATCTTATTGTAGTGACCCCTTGATCATCACGTAGTGTCCTTCTTTGTCTCTTGTAATAGTCTTTTTAAAGTCTATTTTGTCTGATATGAGAATTGGTACTCCAGCTTTCTTTTGATTTCCATTTGCATGGAGTACCTTTTTCCATACCCTCACTTTCAGTCTGTATGTGTCCCTAGATCTGAAGTGGGTCTCTTGTACACAGCATATATATGGGTCTTGTTTTTGTATCCATTCAGCCAGTCTATGTCTTTTGGTTGGAGCATTTAATCCATTTACATTTAAGGTAATTACCTATATGTATGTTCTTATTGCCATTTTGTTAATTGTTTTGGATTAGTTTTTGTAGGTCTTTTTGCTTCCCTTCCTCTTTTGTTCTCGTGATTTGATGACTGTCTTTAGTGTGGTGTTTGGATTCCTTTTTCTTCTTTGTGTGTATATCTACTGTAGATTTTTGGTTTGTGGTTACCATGAGGTTTTGATATAGCAGTCTATATATATACACAAGATTGTTTTAAGTTGCTGTTGTCTTAATTTCCAATGCATTTCCAACATCCTGCATTTGTACTCTTCTCTTCTCACGACTGCTGGTTTTGATACCATATTTGTGGATGATTTCCTACCTTTACTGTATGTTTACCTTTCCTGGTGAGCTTTCCCATTCATATTTTCCTTGTTTCTAGTTGTGACCTTTTCTTTTCTGTCTAGAGAAGTTCCTTTAGCATTTGTTGTAAAACTGGTTTGGTGGTGAATTCTCTTAGCTTTTGCTTATCCAGAAAGCTTTTGATTTCTCCATCAAATCTGAACGAGAGCCTTGTTGGATAGAGTATTCTTGGTTGTATGTTTTTCCTTTTCATTACTTTAAATATATCATGCCAGTCTCTTCTGGCCTGCAGAGTTTCTGCTGAAAAATCAGCTGATAACCTTATGGGAGTTCCCTTGTATGTTATTTGTTGCTTTTCCCTTCTTGCTTTTAATATTTCCTGCTTGTCTTTAATTTTTGTCAGTTTGATTAATATGTGTCTCAGTGTGTTCCTCCTTGGGTTTATCCTGCCTGGAATTCTCTGCATTTCTTGGACTTGGGTGACTGTTTCCTTTCCCATGTTAGCAAAGTTTTCAGCTATCATCTCTTCAAATATTTTCTCAGGCCCTTTCTCTCTTCTCCTTCTGGGACCCCTATAATGCAAATGTTGTTACATTTCACGTTGTCCCAGAGGTCTCTTAAACTCTCCTCACTTTTCATTCTTTTTTATTTTTTTAATTCTGTTCTGCAGCAGTGATTTCCACCATTCTGTCTTCCAGCTCACTTATCCATTCTTCTGCCTCATTTATTCTGCTATTGATTCCTTCTGGTGTATTTTCATTCCAGTTATTATATTGTTCGTCTCTGCTTGTTTCTTCTTTATATCTTCTAGCTCTTTGTTAAACATTTCCTGTATCTTCTCAGTCTGTAACTCCATTGTTTTTCCAAGATCTTGGATCATCTTTACTATCATTACTCTGAATGTTCTTTTCAGGTAGATTGCCTAGCTCCACGTTACTTAGTTGTTCTTCTGGGGTCTTATCTTTTTTCCTTCGTCTGGAACATATTCCTCTGCCATCTCATTTTGTCAGACTTTCTGTGTTTGTGGTCCCACTGGCTTCAGGATTGTAGTTCCTCTTGCTTCTGGCTTCTGCCTCCTGGTGGGTGAGGCTGGGCTAAGAGGCTTGTGCACGTTTCCTGGTGAGCAGGGCCGTGTCAGTGGGGTGTGTTTAGAGGCGGCTGTGGGCTCAGGAAGACTTTAAGCAGCCTGTCTGTTGATGGGTGGGGCTGTGTTCCTGCCCCATTGGTTGTTTGGCCTGAGGCGTCCCAGCACCGGAGCCTAAGGGCTGTTGGGTGGGGGCCATGTCGTGGTGTCAAAATGGTGGCCTCCGGGACAGCTCACACCAATGAGTACTCCTCAGTACCTCTGCCACCAATGTCCTTGTCCCTGCAGTGAGCCACAGCTACCCCCTGCCTCTCTAGGAGACCCTCCAAGTCCAACAATGAAGTCACTGCTTTTCCCCCTGGGCCCTAGTACACACAAGACCTTGTGTGAGCCCTCCAAGAGTGGAGTTTCTGTTTCCCCCAGTCCCGTGGCATTCCTGCGATCAAGCCCTGCTGGCCTTCAAAGCCTAATGCTCTGCGTGCTCCTCCTCCTGATGCCAGACCCCCAGTCTGGGGAGCCTGAAGTGGGGCTCAGAACTCTTACTCCTATGGGAGAACCTCTGCGATATACTTACTTTCCAGTTTGTGGGTTGCCCACCCAGTGGGTATAGGATTTGATTGTATCATTAATGTGCCCCTCCTACCATCTCACTGTGGCTTGTCTTTGGAAGTAGAATATCTTTTTTGGTAGGTTCCAGTCTTTTGATGGTTGTTCAGCAGTTAGTTGTGATTTTGGTGTTTTTGCGAGTGGAGGTGAGCTCAGGTCCTACTACTCCACCGTCTTGTCCCCTTCACTTATTTTTCATTTGTAACATCTCTAATTGGTTCTTCTCATAACTACCTGTTCTTGATTCTTATTTACTGTTTTCTTCTCTGTTGTTCTGAAGATATTCAATATACGTTTGATTGCTCTGTTGCCTTTCCCCCTCAGTTTTGAGGCCTTGATTTATTTTGTTTATTATCTTTCTTACGGTATTAGTGTTCCTTAACTGCAGTTGACCCTTGAACAGCATGGGGTTAGGAGTGCTGCACGTCCACATAGTTAAAAACCTGTGTATAGTGTCAGCCCTCCATATATGTTGGGCCCTCCCTATCTAAGTTCCACATCCACAGACTCAACCAGTCACAGATCATGTAGAACTGTAGTGTTCACTATTGAAAAAAATTCTCATATAAGTGGACCTGCGTAGTTCAAACCCTTGTCATTGAAGGGTCAACTGTATTTGGTGATTCTTGGTTGTGCCTTGAGGATTTCATAGAAGTCTCATGACTACATGCTACAGCCCTAGCTACTGCAGCTTCCCATCTGCTTTCTTTCTTTATCTTTTTTTTATAGTAGCTAAAAGTTTGTTGTAGGGAAGGGGAGGTTTTAGGATACACCTAATTCACTCTCTTAAAATCTATCCCATGGCATTTTATTCTTTTATGTTAAGTCACTTATCTTTTTTATTGTAGTTGTTTGTTTATATAACTTTGCCCTGTGAGACTGTATAGTCTTCAAAGGTAAGGATTGAGTCTCATTCGTAGCTGGCATCTAATGCTCTGTTCTCATGTGGTAAATGGTGAGTTGAACTGAACTTCCTGGCTTGTGCTTACTGTCGAGTCAGGGTTATTGCTCCAGGGAAAGGCAGAGAGCCTGATGTATGCTCCAGAAGAGATCTTGACAAGGAATAGCCCTGGAAGGAAGAAGAAACCAGGAATCTTGAGAGGGTTTCCTTCCCCTTAGACTCCAGTACAACCTGCTCTTTATCCATAATTTTTATACATTTGGTTTGCTATTAGCCCTGGGGTTGTAAATCTATTATAATTCTCCTTTGTGAGGAAATCCTGATTCCTATTACCTAGGAATTAGAAATGAAAGGTACCTGTATAGAAAAGTGAGGAATGTACTAAGAACTTAATGCTTCAGTCAGAAAACATGGATTATCAATACCTGATCCACCTCTTAACTTGCCCGTAACTGTTATGCCCTAGATTATTGAATGTCTGAAAGAAAACAAGAAGCAGCTGAGCACCCGTTGCCACCAGAAAGTCTTTAAGCTGCAGGAGACAGAGATGATGGACCCAGAACTAGACTATACACTCATGAGAGTCTGCAAGCAGATGATAAAGGTAAGGGACCCAAAACCAAGGGTTGAGCACAGGGTAAGTCAACATAACAAAAACACAAACTTCTTTAAATTTCAGAGAAAATTCATATAATCTCTCAATGTCAACCTGTTTTATACAGCTACGGCTGTGGTTCTCAAAGTCTGGTCCCTAGACCTGCAGCGTCAGCACCACCTGGGAACTTACAAAGTCTCAGGCCCCACCCCGATCTCTGAGTCAAGCTCTGGGAGTGGCGCCCTCTGTTTTCACAAGCCCCCGGGGGTTCCAATGAAGCTCACGTTTCAGAACCACTAAGCTAAGATAGCTAACCTCACTTTGACCTGAGGAAGAAGTAAATAGATGTCCATTAAATATGTGATTGGTTTTGAGCGCGGTTGGTGGTAGGTATACTGAGGAGGCCACCATCAAACGTCCTGATCATCCATCTGTCACCATCAAAGGCTTTTTTTGTTCTACAGGTTGTTTTGCTTCATTTACTTCTTCAATAAATGCCCCCTGCAGCAGGGCTGACTGGAGAATCTGGATGTCAGTTCCTTTATTTGTCCACACGTACAAAGAGATTAAACTTAAAGTGCTAACCCCTTATTTCAGCTTCCCTTTAAAATAAAATGATACTCCTCACCCTATCAATAAACTCCAAAGAGAACTGTGAAAGTTAGAAGTCTCTTTAGCTGGGTCTGGAAGAGTTGAGTCCTCTGTAAAAGTGGAAATGTCAGGCTCTGATTTGAGGGATGTTTGTAAGATTTTGATGACTTCTATAAAAATCAGTCAGCAGGGGCTTCCCTGGTGGCACAGTGGTTGAGAGTCCGCCTGCCGATGCAGAGGACACGGGTTCGTGCCCCGGTCTGGGAGGATCCCACATGCCGCGGAGCGGCTGGGCCCGTGAGCCATGGCCGCTGAGCCTGCACGTCCGAAGCCTGTGCTCCACAACGGGAGAGGCCACAGCAGTGAGAGGCCTGCATACCGCAAAAAAAAAAAAAAAAAAAATCAGTCAGCACTCCATGTCCCCATATTAAGATAACAGTGGACTATAATTAATAGACTGTGGATTAGCAGATATAGATAGAGTTTATCACTAGTCCAAAATGAATCTCTGACTTCAAGGACACTAACAAGTGTACGGGGGCTGGCTCCGCAGGATTTGGTAGGATTATAGCCCCTCTGGTTAAAGGGGTGAACCAGATAGGTCCTTCCCCCACATCCCTGTTCACACTGGTTGCTGGGTAATTCCTAAATTTCCCATTGGGATTGGGTAGATGTGGCTTGAGGGCTAGGTGGTCACCTGGTACAATGTTACGTTCATGCAAAAACAGTATGTAAGCTTATGAGAGGCCGTGTAATGTAGCATAGCCATGTAAGTAGGGACGCATCCTATTCAAAATAGGAAACAGGTAGTAGAAAGAAATGTGAGAAATATAGTAGAGAATAGGTAAAGGGGAACTTGAGGCTGGGTGATGATTCAGGCTTACCATTTCTCGTCCCAAGTGATGCCTTTAGGTTCTGTCATAAGCTCCCCAAAAGATGTAAGAGTGATAAATATGGTGTTAATTGCCATATTTGGGTAACTACTTCTATAAAACTTTGTTTCTTTGCAGAGATTCTGTCCAGAAGCGGATTCCAAAACGATGTTGCAATGCTTGAAGCAAAATAAGAACAGTGAATTGATGGATCCCAAATGCAAACAGATGATAACCAAGCGCCAGATCACCCAGAACACTGGTAACATTTTGGCGTGGCTTTCCTGGTCCTGCTGGGTATGGCTTGAAAGGAATTGAGTGGGCATATACTTGCCTAATTAAACTAAAGGTGCTTTGTTGCTCCTGGATGTTAAGGGAAGAGTCTGGATGTGATGAGCAAAGTGACTTACTTCTTCCTTGAAGAGCATCTAGAAGAACAGAATGAAAGTCATGGGAAAGAGGAGGCTGAAAACATAGGAAACTTGCCTTTGAAGGGTGTACAAAACGAATTAGGGCTAAAGTTCATTGAAAAGTCTAGAAATTTAGTAAAACTTCACGCATGTGGCAGGAGAATATATGGGTAATCTGTTTTAGAACAGAGAAATTTAAGCTCTGAGTTGCAAGATCTTGTAACTTAGTGGTCAAGTTGAGTTGGATATTCTGTTCTCAGAATTTTCAAAAATACGTATCATGGGGAAGGTTGCTGATGTCTGCTAGATTTTTGTGAGGACTGCTTAGAATGTTGGCCTCAATAGATCCTGCAGAGCTGCTGCGGAGTACGTTTCCTGGGAGTTTCCACGTCTGCTCTTCCACCACAGTATATTGCTGATTTAAAACAGCGTGTTGAGGGAGTTCCCTGGTGGCCTAGTTAGGATTCTGGGCTTTCACTGCCGTGGCCCGGGTTCAATCCCACAAGCCGCAGGACATGGCCAAAAATAAAATAAAATAAAACAGTGTAGTGAGAGCTCAGTAAACATTTACCAAATAAACAAATCAGTGGTTTATTAGTGGTCGTTGACCTAATATGCCCCCTTTGGGTAAGTGGATCTCAAAACATTTGTGAATCCAGGTGGAGTGTTTTATCCTGTGCTTATTCCTTTCTGCTCTAGATTACCGCTTAAACCCTGTGCTAAGGAAAGCCTGTAAAGCTGACATTCCTAAATTCTGTCATGGTATCCTGACTAAGGCCAAGGACGATTCGGAGTTAGAAGGTCAAGTCATCTCTTGCCTCAAGTTGAGATATGCTGACCAGGTAAACTGCCCTGGGCTTTCCACAGAGGTGTACTTATGGAACCTCCACTAGTCCTGGCAGTTTTTTCTTTGGAGGTCCGTAGCTTGCTGCTACTTTCCCCAAGACCTTTTTGCACACCTTCCCCAAGCCAGGGCCCAGATAAAAAGCTGACATGTTCTAATGGGCTGACGTACTCTCCCTTGTCACATGTAGCGCCTCTCTTCAGACTGTGAAGACCAGATCCGGATTATTATCCAGGAGTCTGCTCTAGATTACCGACTCGATCCTCAGCTCCAGCTACACTGCTCGGATGAGGTAGGATCTGGGGACAAAACTGGTTGTGAACAGAGCTGGTCAGAGAAGTTTTTACTGGAGAAAAGTTCTTTACTCTGTTTCCCTTCAGCCCTGAATCCAGGGCTCTTCTAGGCTCTCCACTGTCTGAGTTCCTGGTTCTGTGTAACACTGAATTTGGTTTGTCCTTAGTCCTATCACTATTCAGTTTTGATTCCATATTTCTCTATTGAACAGCATTTTTGTTTATTATATCTGTCTACGTCTAGTTTGTCCTTCCCTCTCCTTATTCTGATGTTCAACGCAGAATACTCCCAACACTTGCCAGAAGGATAAAAGTGCTCCTGTAATGCCTCTACCGAAGTGCCAGTTCTTGGATATTACTTGACTTTCTAGCTACAAAAGGTCATGTAGTGAACCTTGTTCAACATATGTCCATTTTATGGGAACATGGCTGAAGATATTTCAAAAAAGCTTACTCACAAAGCTGTCCAAATAAGGTTAAATTTTTAACTGTGCTGCAGGCTATGTGTCAGGACCCCTTTGTGTGTGTGTGTGTGTGTGTGTGTGTGTTTCCAAGTTGTGTAGCTGGGTTGACTCTGAACCTCTGTCAATGTCAAGCATTTGCTTTTAGGATTTTACTTGGCTGTATGACCTTCCTCTTGAGGAATCAGAGAGTAGCCTTCTTTGTGACCAGCCCTGGGACAGTCTGACTCAGGTCTTGGGGTTGACAGCATGAAGATACATGTATTGACTGTTTTTCAATTCTGTGCCAGTCCTTGTGAAGGAGAACAGAGCCTGGCATCCCATATGGGAGGGAGGGGAGTGAAATCCACCAGGAATCCGTTTGAGAAGAGCCCCGGGCACATGTGTGGGAGGATATCCAATCGACATGCTTCAGAGACCAAGGTGTCTCGTGAGAGTAGGGGTTCCCTTGTTTTTTGTGTGTGTCCTGAACAGATTGCCAGTCTATGTGCCGAAGAAGCAGCAGCCCAGGAGCAGACAGGTCAAGTAGAGGAGTGCCTCAAAGTTAACCTGCTCAAAATCAAAACAGAAATGTGTAAAAAGGTAACTCCCATCAGTCACCATTTTCTCTCACTTGCTTTTCTCTGCTCTTCTTCCTCTTAAAGCTATAGTCTGTACATCTTAGTGATCAAATCTAAACCTTCCTTCCCAGAATTCTATCTTGTTCCCTCTTACCAAACTAATTTGCCTTTTGACCATTAATTGTCTGTAACTTAAATAGCCTTTCACATGTACTAATTACTTGTGAATATGTCTCATCCCCATGACTAGACCATTGTTTAAGGTCATTGTTTAAGTGCTATGCCAAAGTAAAATGTCAATTCCAATATATCAGTAAGCGTACTGCATTTGTAAAAGTCAATGAAACTACAAATTCAGTTCATTTCAGAAACATCACATAAAAACAAATTTATCAAAATATGATAGCTGGACTTCTCTGGTGACGAAGTGGTTAAGAATCCTCCTGCCAGTGCAGGGGACACAGGTTCGAGCCCTGGTCCGGGAAGATCCCACATGCTGTGGAGCAACTAAGCCTGTGTGCCACAACTACTGAGCCTGCGCTCTAGAGCCCGTGAGCCACAACTACTGAGCCTGCCCTCTAGAGCCCACAAGCCACAACTGCTGAGCCTGTGTGCCACAACTACTGAAGCCCACACGCCTAGAGCCCATGCTCTGCAACGAGAGAAGCCACCACAATGAGAAGCCCACACACCGCAACAAAGAGTAGCCCCCACTCACCACAACTAGAGAAAGCCCACGTGCAGCAACGAAGACCCAACGCAGCCAAAAATAAATTAATTAAAAAAAAAAAGATAGCTAAGCATGCATTATCTTACAAAATTGAAAGTGAAATAATGTATTTGATCTTTTTAAAAAAACTTAATCTCTTTTTGGAAAAGTGTTTCAATGATATTACTGAGTCACTGTGAATATTGTGTGCAGATATTTTCATCTGCTAAAAATGTTTCTAATTCCACATGGTCTGAGGAGTGGCAGAAGTTGGCTAAAGGCTAAATCCAGATATTTTCCTTTGAATACTTTTTCATCAAATTATCCCATTTAACTTCAAGGAGGACTTTTTGAACAACATTTCAGGGTTTTTTTTGTTTTTGTTTGTTTGTTTTATTGTTGTTTTACAGTCTGTGAAGCATGAAGTAATTTTTACTTAAGAAAGCAATTTTTGACTGTCTTTACCTGCTATAATTTCATCATGTATAAATGGAGAGTATGCAGAGTTGATTTCAGTTCTATCATGTTTATATTCCTGTTGTTCAGAACATCTTTAAACTCAAATAAGAATTATTCTTGCAGTAGAAGTTATGCTCTGTCAGTTCTTTCTTTCCTTTTGAGGATAATGGAAGTAAAGTGAAACATTTTGCAAATGCACCTTTCTGTTTGGGAATTTTAGTATAGCTTATTACTCTGATTTTCAATTTTCACATTTTCAGACATAAAAAGTAACAATATAACTGCATTAAATCAATATAAACACTAACACTTAGTATTTAATAATATAGCATACCAGAGTGCCCAAAACCCAATTCTGATCTTAAACTTGCCTCGCTTTGCTTATTAGCAAACAGCTCTGCATACACTAGGTCCCCAAGTTGTATTTATTGAATTAAATTGGATGCTAACCGTCTGCGTTCTTTGCATCATCACCACATTGCCACCTATCTCAGAGTAGCCTCTGTTGGCTTAATCGTCCCTCCTTGACTTTTTTGTTTGTATGTAAAGTATTTACAGACAACGGATCTGATGTATTTCCTCTATAAAAGCTCTCTCTATGATCTTCCCTTCTTAGGAAGTGTTAAACATGCTGAAGGAAAGCAAAGCAGACATCTTTGTGGACCCAGTTCTTCATACAGCTTGTGCCCTGGACATCAAACACCACTGTGCAGCCATCACCCCTGGCCGAGGGCGTCGTAAGTCACGGTGTTCACTCTGACCCTGTCTGAACTGTCTTGGGAGGAGCAAAGACTCCCTCTGAGACATCAGTTCTAGCTACTCTGTTCTGTAGCTGCAGCTCAACCGTAGACAGCATCCACTGGGGGCCTGGTTGATGCCTTTGTGGCAAAGTGAGTTTAGGAGTAATCCTGCTGCAGGTTTGAACTGATAGAGCCATGACCCGAGGTAAAGATTTGATGACAAGAGGAAGTTGAGTTATTTATGAGGGAGGCGAAAGTTAAGCTATCATCATGGCCCTCTTCCCTGCCTTATCCAACCTTGAACAGCTTCATCAGCTTCCCCGGTGGCCACAGTGGGCTCAGCAGACAGGTTCTGTGTGAGGTGGAACCTGGGCAGGTATATGGTTGTTTCTGAGCCATGTGTGTCCGATGAATAAAATGAGAGAGGTTTTAAGAGAGACTCTGGACAGCCAACCTTAAATATTCTTCTCCATGGTAGATCTTGGGTTAAGTGTCCTTGAAGGGATTTAACTTTGTATAGCCTCCAGATCTGAATTCTCTGGTGGTTAGGTACCCTTCTCCCCATCCTTACCGAAATTTCTGTTCTGTACAGCTTCAGACGGTTCTTATCCCTTTCCGTTGCACAGAAATGTCCTGCCTTATGGAGGCCCTGGAGGATAAGCGGGTGAGGTTACAACCTGAGTGCAAAAAACGCCTCAATGACCGGATTGAAATGTGGAGTTACGCAGCAAAGGTAATGACCACGAGAATCACCTGATGTGGCGTCTCCTCTGTCAGTTTCCCAGGTCTCTTTGAGATACTTCACTGGCCTCCTTGTCCTTGTTGTGAGACTGGCAGTAGGTTTATTTGAAAAAATCTCTCAGTGCACCATAAGACGCCTGGGCTCTGTGAGCCTGGAGCCATCATCTCCAGGTAGCACAGCAGAGACATTAATTAGTCCCTTCTTTCGTCATTGGTTTCCGCCTTTGAGCCGCCAAGCGTTGCTTCACAGTGACCCACTGCTAGTTTTCTGTTGGCAGATGTTGGTGCTTAAATCAGATTAATCTGGAGCCTCCTTGCTCTGTTCTGAGTACATGGATGAGCATAGAAGCAGCCCAGACCTCTCCGGGCTGGACCCTTCTCAGCACCCAGGCTAAGTTGAGACTCAACAGAACAGGTCCGTGTGCACCTGGGGAGCCTTTTGGTCCTGATTCTGCTATAGTAGCCTACCACAGAGGTCCACTGGAGAAAGCACTGAGGAAAACTGAGGATGAAAACTGGCTAGACCCTGAGTGTCCACGATTGGGGGAGTGATTAAGTATATTCAGTCAGCATAAGTCATGTTTGCAAGTTGTTTTTGGTGGGGGGGGGGGGGATGCTGATGATATGATGGTGAGTGAAAACAAGTCACGACAGAGAATTAGCACCCGACAGAATCTCAGCTTTTCTCTTTGTTTTTAAAAAGACAGCAACATGAAGAAAATAAATCAAAATATGTAAGAACCTGTGACCTTGTGCAAGTCACTTGACCTCTTCCCACCCCTTGGGCCTCCGGGTCTTCATCTGTAGTGTGGGAGTAGTAAAATGTATGTCCCAGGGCTAATGTGAGGACTAAACGATTGAAACATGCTGAGCCCTTTGCCAGCACACCATCAGGTCCTCTGTGAGAGCTGTTACCACGCGGGCGGCAGTGATCACTGTGATGAATTGTATGATCGGGAAAAACAGTTGTAGCTCGGTGTTTGATTTTCTTGCCCGTTGCCCTCCTCTCTCCCCAAAAGAAATGACCTAAGTTACAGTAGCAGTCCAGGGGGGCAAGTTAGAGCAAGCATTGTCCCAACCCACTTCTCTCCGAGGATGATGCCCCTGTGTGTTTTCCAGGTGGCCCCAGCGGATGGCTTCTCTGACCTCGCCATGCAAGTGATGACATCCCCTTCAAAGAACTACATTCTCTCTGTGATCAGTGGGAGCATCTGCATACTGTTCCTGATTGGCCTGATGTGTGGACGTATCACCAAACGAGTGACACGAGAGCTCAAGGACAGGTAGAGCCACCTTGAGCACCAGAGGAACTACCTGTCCAGTGCCCAGTTTGTACAGCCCTCCTGTATAGCGTACCCACCCACCTCGTCCTTCTGCGAGGTGACACCAACACCCATGTTAGAGCAGTAGCAGGTATCCACCGCACTGTCCCGTCTCAGACTTCACCCGTGTCCATGGTATCCTCCTCCTCGACCATTTGTGCAGCAGCTGGCCGCTTTGGGTATTGCCTTTGTTGGCAAACTCGGGTTTACCTGCCCATAGACAAGTCTCTCATACCGATGGAACTACCAGTACTTCCAGAACCAACTCACCTGACCTGCAACTCAAATGATTTTTTTTTTTAAAAACACCAAAAAAAAAAAAAAAAGAAATTTTTAAAGAAAAAAATGTATATAGTAACACATCTCCTCCAGGCTTGATTTGAGCAATGGGGCTATTTCTTCTGTGTGACAGTGTGAGATGAAGGCAGGACTTTAGAGGGGAAACACACCACCCAATATGCTGTAACTGGGATGTCCTGCTTACTTCTCAACAGCACCTTTGGCCCATGTCAGGGCCATGGACTTCACCGAGTAGTGGGAAACGACTAACCAGCCCGCTTTGGGTCTTGTTTTCTTCTGCTGAAACAGTGATGCCTTCCAGTTCCTACCCTAGTAGAGCCACTGCTGGTCAGGACCCCACAGCCGTGGGTAGTTGTGTGATCTCCTCACCTCAGTGGAGTAGAGCATGAGCTTCCCTAGGCCGAGGGCAGGTGGGTTGGAGAGGGGATCAGAAGTGTGTGCAGCTGATCTGTCCACTGATCCGCATGGAGAGGCTGGACCCTGAGGCCCAAGGCAGAGTGCCCCAGTGACCTTCCTCCTCCAGGGCAGTGCAGGACTCAAGCCGCGTTCGGATTGGTCCTGCTGGGGTGGCAGTTCCTCCAGAAGCCCTCCGCTTCACCGGGAGGCCGTGACTCTGGGGGCCGGAGCTCAGGGCAGGAAGGAGGAGCGGGGCATTGATTGACTTTGCTTTACTTCCCAGGTGAGACAGTGGCTTATAAAGACTTAGCCTGGTCTCAGGGTGTGACTGGCAGTCCAACCTGACCTTTCTGCAGGTTCAAGGCCACCTTCCCAGACAAGCTCCTTTAGGCCTCTACATGGAGAGGATGTGGAAAATTACTACATTAAAAGATGGAGGCGTTTCTCCGTTTTTTTTTTCTGTCCGTTTGCTGCATACACCCACTACAGTAGGCATTGGCTAAATGTACTTTGATGATTCATCAGTCTTTCCTGAATCTGAGCTTTATGGAAGCAATATTCCTGACCATCCCTCGTCCCTCCAGTGTAGAGATGACAGGCTTGGAGTATAAAAAGGGAGGAGTGCAGGCATCACAGTTCAACCTGGTGCACCTGGACTTGAGTTTGGGGCATGGAATCCAGTGGCTGCACAAGAGGGCGGCGTGTACAGTAGAAGATATATTTATATAATATATATTTTATTAACCTGTTAGACTCCACAAAGTATTATAAATCACGTGCCTAAAACTGTCCACGTAGACCATGCTCCATCCCTTGCCCTGCGCCTCTTTGCCGCTGTGCACACGTGCTGAGGGACCTCCCCACATCTGTCTTCCCTGGAATGTGTTCAGTACAAAGTGGGTCAGTTTGTGGCTCGGTTGATCCAAATGACTCCTTGTCTAACCTGACTGACATATATTTGAATACTGTGGTTTTCTTCTTTTTCTTTCTTTTCCCTTTTTACTACCCTTCCTGGAGACAGTGGGTTCTAGAAGCTGCATATCCCCCCTGCCTAGGGTACTCCAAGTCATGAAGGGGAGCTTCCAAGCTGCTTGGTCCCCCAAGTCCTGCTCTTAGGGTCTTCCTGATTCTTAGCAACTGTCCTGGGGTTCTTCAGCCTCATACAACTTGAAACTCTTGGAGTCCGAGCAGCGCCCCCTCCTACCACCACTTTTGGACTGAACTGAGCTGATCTAGTCAGTCCACCTCCAGGGGCTCCCCCCTGGGTGGTGGGGTCTGGGATCGAGGACTGGGGATATATCTGTACACGGGCCCCCACTGACATGTCTGATGTGGTTTACAGGATAGAATGACTGTTCCCTGTTTGATGAGAGTGGGAGTACCATTCTCCATCTCTGCAGTCTCCCTCCCAGTGTATGTAAAACATCTCCATAGTTTAATGTGTCTAGATACTTTTGTTCTTTCTGAACTGAGAGATGATCTCAATTGTCTGCAGCAGATCTGGAAGTTTGAAAAGGAATTTGATTCTTGAAACATTTGTCATCTTTAGAAATGATCCGGATAGATAGAAGGGATAACTCGGCCGGTATCTTTGATTGCTCGTTGTCAGAAAACATTTCACCATCCAACTTGGAATAGTTTCAGTGACTGGTTTTTAGAATAGTTTCATATGACTGAGCAGTTTCCTGCATCCAAGGGGCCCAGCACCATCTGAAACTACGGCCCAACTATATCCATTTCTGTACCTCATTGGTGTAACAAAACAGGTTCTGGGACACCTCTGGTTACTGGGCTCATAGGTCACTCTTGGGTAAATCAGCTAGTCAAGAATTAGTCAGGAAGAAACCGTGGCCCTAGTGGAGCTGATGACAGACCTGTGTCCTTTTTCCCTTCTGATGTCTAGCCCGTGAACAATAACATAAGGAGCAGGTAGGGTTTTTGGCCAAGGCTCCAAGCACTTGCTGAAGATTCCAGTAGCCAGAGAACTCATCAGGCCTTGTCAGCTCACACCAGTGTCTCAGAGACTCAGACTTGGTGTCTCTACAACACCCCAGAGGTGCCAGGAGGTCAGTCTCTGGGCTGGAGGCCCTGCAGTGCAGGAGGTCAGGAATCTGAGCAGAACGTCAAGAGCAAGGCTGTCTTCTCCCTGCATCGGAGTTTCTCACACAGAAGGGCGGCTGTGGGAGTGAGACCTTGACCCTGGTGCATCCCTGGCCTTCCCCTGCTATTGCTGCTGTCCCAAGAGAAGTCTGCTAGCAAGATGCTCTGAGGTGGGAGCCATCGCTCGGGCTTGGGTTCACTCCAGCAGGAAAGCCGTCCTTCTTAGCGTTCCCTAAAATTCTGGTACCACTACCAGGCCCAGTGCTGTGGATCCCATCAGCTTGTTCTGAGCCAGTGCACCCTTAGAAGCGAGGGGAATTCTAATACTGAGTGAGCAGGTGTTGACTTGTATTCATTGCAGGCCTTTGACTGTCTCACATCCTGCACGTATTCTTCTTGGGGACGCTGGGAAGGAGGGAGGTTCTGCTTTCCTAGGTGTGCCAGGAAATTACCATCAGATTTCATTTCTTCCTGTTTCCTGAGGTCAAGTAACAAGAGAAGCCAGTCGTAAAGAGTCGTAGGATCGTTTACGTTTTATCAGAGAGAGTGCTGACCTCCCGACACCTTCCCAAAGGAAGATTCACTCTCCTATATCAGCCTGACTTCTGTGCCACCTCCAGGCTTGTGGTACCACTTCTATCCTAAAGAACCCCACTAGTGTGAGTCACCCAGGGAGGGGTAGGTTGCTTTGTGGGACCTCCTTACCTGGTCTCAAGTTCCTCTGAGAAAAGGCCTCCCCGTCCCATTTCTTCCCCTCCCCCACCAAAAAGTAAACGTTTTCTGCATATAATTTACTCTAAGCAAGCAGATACGGAGAAGGAACCTGGAGCAGGGACCCTTAGAAGCCAGCCAGCACAGCCTGACACATTCAAACTAAATTTGGGCCGTAGAACAAAAAGAAGAATATGGCTTTTGAATCATGTGCATTTTCGTATGTTTACTTATATTTGATTCTTAGGAAATTTGAAAAACCTCAAAGACTCCTTTTATTTATTCTCACCATTTGGACAGCACCTAAGTAATTTTATAAAATGCAGCATTCCAGTGCCCTGAGTTTCCCCCAGGCCTTTAGGGATACTCCACTCCTAAGTCCCCTCTTCCGCACTGGTCTTCAATTCCCAAAGGGCCTGGGGCCAGAGCTGATGTTCTGGTCTCCGTCTCTCTCTCACGTGTCTTGGTTGGTCATCTCTCCCACTACACTCCTCTTGGTCCTCCTCTCCCCTAGGACCAGGGTCACATGTCAGGGCAATCAAGTTTGAAGCCGAATCCCCCTTCCTGCCCAGACCCCAGACAAAAGATCAGTCATTAGCAAACCAAGACTGACTCTTCAGAGTGACAGGTTCATCCAGGCCATCTAGTGAGATCACTGTGGAGACCCAGGGACTGTTTGTCATCTGGAGCACAAAGGTGGGACTGTCTGCGGGGGCTGGTAGTGACAGGATCCTGATGGTGACTTCCTCTCCTTCTCCCTTCCCAAGAGCTGCCACAATGCACAGGTAGGGGTGTTGGGATACATGCAGTGGAGGAATCTCCTTGGGCAAGGAGAAAATTCAGATAGTGCCTCTATATTCTGTTTCGCCTTCCCCCCAACATAGAATTGACAACTGGACCCCAGAGCCCAGCAGGCCCTGTACCACACACGCTAGATGGTTTGAACAGGTCCCTGTCAGACTGAGGGGCACTAGAGTGAGTGACCGACGGGAGGGGCTGGCAGCCCGAGGCTTCCTGAGCGGCTTTTCCCAACACCATGTTCCCAGGTCAATCGAAGCAGGAAAACAGACTGTACAGCAAATGCTGTGTGAGATCTTAGGCCTTTAACTTTTTTTTTTTTAAGAAGGAAAAAAAGAAAAGTAAAACTAACAAGCCTCTTTTGTAAATGGTTTTCCTTTCTATGTATAAAATCCTGGAAGTTTCTTGTTTTTACATGTTCATGCTGTGTAATTTTGAGATGTTACTGAGATTCTGAACATAATGTGCATTTTTTTCTGTACAGATGAAATGGGAGAATTTAATAAAGAGTTTGCAGGTTTTTACTTGTTAAATTTTCTCTGTGGTGACTGGGAGGACTCTCCTCCACCCACATGCTCTGCTGGAAGAAGTCTCCGGAGCTGTGAGTACTGACTGTAAACTTGCCACTGACGCTCAGAAACTTACCGTTAGAATGTCCGTGTTCTTGGCTAATTAGGTCAAACAGAGTAGGACCATAGGCCTTTACAGGAGAGCTGGAAGCCAGATCTGGGGTTTTCTGACTCTCAAGCTCATGTGTCCAGACTTGTTCATTCTACTGATGTGTTTAAGCCATGTGATGAGGCTCCTTCCTGGGGGGAACACATACCTGGAACTTCTCCTTACAGATGTGACACATGGATGGCACCTGGTCTCTGATGGCCGCCTTCCCATTCAGGCCCAGAACTAGGCCACATTTATTTTCTGGGCCCTGCTATGTCCGCGTTTAGTCAGTGCTTGCCTCCCCCTTCCAACAGCCCACCCCTGAGGTCAGTGACCTCATGACACCCTTCCCAAACCTTGTCTTCTACCTCCTCTACTCTCAGCAAAGCCAATGTGCATCCGGCTGTTAAAAAGTAACAGCTTAAGGAATTGCATGGTAGCAAGGATTTCTTTAAGTAGTAATGGCTGTACTAATATTCAAGTAATGAAATGGGATGTTCAGTGAGAAAGGAGGGGTAACCTGGAACCCAGGGTTTCTCCTCAGAACTCCTCAGATCCATTTTCAGCAGCTGTCACTTAGGAGATAGTAGGCCTATGTGTACAGTGGACATGGGAGAAGGTGAAGAGTAGAAGAAGAAAGGAGGGAGCGGTTGAGGGGCATTTTGAGTCCCAGTGTGAATATTCCTTTATCTAGGAGGCTCAGGGCAGCCGTCAGCCCTGAATGCATGCCCTGGAGAGGCTACCTGGCTTTGGTGTAAGTGTAGGACTTGAGCTGTGGGTTCAGGCTCCTCGTCACCTGTATCTCTACAAGGGAGAAGTGGCTCGCCGGCCAAGCTGGCCTCAGCCCCCCGAGGGGACACCGCAGCAGTGAATGGCTTACGTGTCGCCTGGCTGACACCTTAGCAGTCTCTGAATGAATTGCCCTACTCCCAAATTCTGTGTGTGATTTTTCTGGTAAAAGATCCTTGGCCAACTTCAATCCTCAGAGGCGTTTGGCCTCTGTTTTCCAAAGGGACTAAGAACAAAAGAGTTTTAGCCGAAAAGGGGAGAAGGTTAGACTGTCCAAGTCTCTCACTTAGATGAAAAAGTGAGGTGCAGGAACTTCCCTGATGGTGCAGTGGTTAAGAATCTGCCTGCCAATGCAGGGAACTACGGGTTCGAGCCCTGGTCCAGGAAGATCCCACATGCTGCGGAGCAGCTAAGCCCGTGCACCACAACTACTGGGCCTGTGCCCTAGAGCCCATGAGCCACAACTACTGAGCTCATGTGCTGCAACTACTGAAGCCCATGGTCCTAGAGCCCATGCTCCACAACAAGAGAAGCCACCGCAATGAGAGAAGCCCGTGCACCGCAACGAAGAGTAGCCCCAGCTCACCGCAACTAGAGAAAACCTGCGTGCAGCAATGAAGACCCAACGCAGCCAAAAATAAATTTAAAAAAAAAAAGAGAGCTTCCCTGGTGGCGCAGTGGTTGAGAGTCTGCCTGCCGATGCAGGGGACACGGGTTTGTGCCCCCGTCCGGGAAGATCCCACATGCCACGGAGCGGCTGGACCCGTGAGCCATGGCCGCTGAGCCTGTGTGTCCGGAGCCTGTGCTCCGCAATGGGAGAGGCCACAACAGTGAGAGGCCCGCGTACCGCAAAAAAAAAAAAAAAAGAAAAAGTGAGGTGCAGAGGCGGGAAGGGACTTGTGTTCACATACAGCTGATTAGCTGCAAAACGAGAGTGTTTGCCCTTGCCTAACCAGATTGGCTTCGGGACCTGTGTGACCAAACTGAAACTCCAGCCCGCATCCAGCTCTGGGCAGAGGCTGCTGACCTGACCCCAGAGCCTGCAGACCCTGGACAGGCCTCCCTGGGGAGCTCTTGACCTTGGTCCTGGGTTCCCACCTCCCCTGCTCAAAACAATAACCCTCAGCACAGCAGTGTCTTCTCAAATTACTTGTTATCTACAGAGAGAAAATAGTAATTCACAGTGGAGAAAACACAGCTAAACCACGTGATCCACGTTAACGTCAAGAGGAGCAGAATGAACAGACATCACATGCCTCCTGATATAATGTACTGAGGACACAACATCCTTTCGTCTCCCTGTCAAAAGAGCAGAGCCTGAATCCAATCATAATGAAACATCGGACAAACCCAAACTGAGCAACATTGTACAAAATAACTGCCCTGCACTCAACACTTATCAATCATGAAAGATAACGACTAAGGAATTGTTCCAGATTAAAGGTGGCTGAAGAAGGACATAATAACTAAATTCAGTGTGTGATCTGGACCAGAAAAAAAATGTTTTGTTACCTAACACACATCTGAGGTAACCTTTTTGGAGAATTGGGTCACTAGGTTTTTAAGGCTGCCTCTCCACTACGGAGACCAGGGGGCCAACAGCAGTTCTTACTTTGTAATAATTTGATGCAACCAATAAAGAAGCCTTGAACGTGAAAAAAAACACTTTTTTTGACCATTGTATTGTGTTACACTAAGACTGATGGCTGACTTCGAATCAGAAATGATGGAAGTCAGAAGACAGTGAAAAGACATATTTAAAGTCCTGGGGTGATAAAAAATGCCAATGTAGAATTTTTTTTACCTAATGAACATAACCCTTAAAATAAAGATGTTCTCAGATAAAAGCTTAGAGAATTTGTCACTGTGAGACTTGCACAAAAGGAATCCGAAAGGAAAATCTTCAAGTAGAAGAGAATGATCCTAGATGGAAACACGGAAATGCATGAAGGAGGAGCACTAGAAAAGGTAAATATGTGCTTAAATATTAGCAAAAAGTGAAATTAAAATATATATGAATTTTAGTGAAATAAATTTAAGATTAAAAATAAATTTTATTTTTTTTTGATATGTAAGAAGTGGATTTATTTAGAGGGAAACACACTCCACAGACAGAGTGTAGGCCATCTCAGAAGGTGAGAAAGGCCTAAATTTTTTAAATTAAAAAATATATAAATATTGTACAAAGCAATAGAAATGTCTTTAACATATATGTTGACTTAAAATGTCTTTAAAAAAACACACAGGGGTTCCCTGGTGGTGCAGTGGTTGAGAGTCCGCCTGCTGATGCAGGGGACACGGGTTCGTGCCCCGGTCCGGGAAGATCCCATATGCCGCAGAGCGGCTGGGCCCGTGAGCCATGGCCGCTGAGCCTGTGCGTCCGGAGCCTGTGCTCCACAAGCGGAGAGGCCACAACAGTGAGAGGCCTGTGTACCGCAAAAAAAAAAAAAAGCCCACAAACGTTGGTAGGAGGCAAGTGAAGTTGAAGTGCTCTAAAGTTCTAGCCTTACTGGACAAGTGATCAAAGTAATGTATTAGACTATTAAGTCAAATGCTTTGGTGTGGTGGGGGTGTAAATTAGGAGTTTGGGGTTAAAATATACACACTATATAGAATAGATAACCAGCAAGAACCTATTGTATAGCACATGGAAGTATACTCAATATCTTGAAATAACCTATAATGGAAAAGAATCATATATATCATGGAAACTGAAATGCAGACTACAGTGAGATCAGCTGCACACACACCTGAATGGTTAAAATGAAAAGACAGAATGTTTCGTTTTGGCAAAGATGTGAAACCACTGGAATCCTCGTACAAATGTATTTTATCTGTTTTTGTTCATATTCCAAAATCAGAAGGAAATATTTGAAACCATTAATAGTAGCAGAGTGTGGGTTTATGATTATGGGAGGTCTTTTATCTTTTAATATTTCTCCTCCTGTTTTAATTGTATTTTTCATGCTTTAATCAGACAAAAATGTTCAAGTTTCACATTTTGAAAAGAACAAGCCCCTTCCGCACCACACACAAACACCAAGGCCCGGGACCAAAGGACGTCTCACCTTCATCTCTCCCGGCCTTCCAGCCACGCTCATCCCTGATGCCGCCGGCTCAGAACCTCAGCAGTCCTCCCCACCCTCCTCTCCCTACCCCCTCCGTCACCCCTCCAGGGCCCTCTGTCTTAGTTCTTGGCCTCTCTCACACCCTCTCTCCCATCAGGGTCAGGGTCCGTCTTTGCTGAGGGCGGCTCAGTTTCCCCCGGTCTCAGTTCCCGAAGGAGAACGAGGAACAGACCCCGCCCCCTGCCCCTTCGTAGCCGGGCTCCACCGGCACGCGCCCTCTGTCTCCGGTCCTGCAGGTTCCTCTCCCATCCAGCCTCCCTCCACCGAAGGCTGCGGAGCCCAGGTCTGCTTTGCCTGCCGCCTGGGTGGCGCCCAGCCTCCCTGCTGCTCCCGCTGCCCCCACTCCAGCTCCAGCCCATCCTCCACCAGAACTCCACCACGTGCGCCAGGCCCACCCGCCCAGACCTGCAGTGGCTCCTGTGCCTGCTGGCCGCCGCCCCTCCCCAGGTCGGCTCCCCAACCTGCTAGCTGTGTGACTGTGGATAACCCCGTCTCACCTATGCAGTGAGGGGTGTAGAACCTACATCACAGACTTGTCAGAAAGGTTAAAGGAGAGAACGTCTAGTGCGAGGTGGCTGTCTAATCAGTGTGGCCCACTTCTGCCGTTTCTGTTAAGCTTCAGTGGACAGCATTGCAACAAGGTGGCCCCCACTGCCCCCCCGGAGTACTGCCTCTCTGTGCCTGCTGCTGTTCCTCCACCCTTCAACTGCCCTTCCAGGCCTCCCCCAGCCCGTCCATCCAGGTCCAGCCCTGGTGACCTCTCCCCTGCCCGCTGCGCTCCCATCCCTCAGGGCTGTGTTCTTCATGGGGGGTGGCAGTGAGGGGCCCACGGGGTTGTGCACCAGGATTCTGCCCTCCAGCCCATGGCCTCTGATACCCTCCCCAACCTAGGAGGCCCCTTCTTTATTGGCTCCTAAACCAGGATTTGTCTCTTGGGCAACCCCCCACCCACCCACCCCCCATTAAAAAGGAGAAAGAGGCTACGGATCTGGGGATGGGGGGCTGGGAAACAAGGACCTCGCCTGAGGCAGAGAAGAGCAGCCGAAGCCCCAGGGTCCAGCCAAGCTGGGAGACTGTGGCTCCTCTCAGAAGCTTTCCTTGGGTTACCATCTCCATATCTGCCCTGGGACAGAAGGCGCAGCGCTTCTCGAACTGAGCCCTCCTTGTCGGGGGCTTGGTATCTTCTTCCTCCCTAGGTAGGGAGGGTAGGGGACAGACACAGGTGCCTCTCAGTTCAGCAGCCGTGCCCCAGCCTCTGCCCACAGAGCCACCTCCTCACTGCCTCTCCGTGTCGCTCTCTAAAGGGCGCCTCTGCTTCCTGATGGGTCCGAAGAAGTGGGCAGCAGTTTCTCTTACAGCTCAGTGGTAAAAGCCCCAAGGTTCGGTCATCAGAGACCTGAGACACCCTTTCCTCCCAGGGGCCAAGACCTCATGGTTCTGTGATGACAAGATCATCATCATCATCATCACAGAAGATAACTGGCCACCTCATCTCCCCCTTGGGTTGGGTTGTTGGGAGGACTCAAGGACAGTGCCTTGCCTGTTGGAAATACTTGGTGAACGAGGTAGGTTTGTGTTTTCCAAGATGGCCACCACAGCCTATCACCTCCCATGTGCCTTCTTTCTTTTTTTTTCTTTTCTTTTAATTTTTATTGGAGCATGCTTGATTTACAATGTTGTATTAGTTTCAGGTGTACAGCAAAGTGAATCAGTTATACATACATCCACTCTTTTTTTAGATTCTTTTCCCATATAGGCCATTACAGATTATTGAATAGGGTTCCCTGTGCTGTACAGCAGGTCCTTATTAGTTCTCTATTTTATATATAGTAGTGTGTGTATGTCAATCCCAATCTCCCAATTCATCCCCCCCCCTTACCCCCTGGTAGCCATAAGTTTGTTTTCTCCATCTGTGACTCTATTTCTGTTTTGAAAATAAGTTCATTTGCACCCTTTTTTTTTAGATTCCACACATAAGCAATATCACATGATATTTGTCTTTCTGTGTCTGACTTACTTCACTCAGTATGAAAATCTCTAGGTCTATCCATGTTGCAGCAAATGGCATTATTTTGTTCTTTTTTTTTTGTGGCTGAGTAATATGCCATTGTATATACGTACCACAGCTTCTTTATCCATTCCTCTGTTGTTGGACATTTAGGTTGTTTCCATGTCTTGGCTATTGTAAATAGTGCTGCAACGAACATTGAGGGCATTTATCTTTTCAAATTATAGTTTTCTCTGGGTATATGCCTAGGAGTGGAATTGCTGGGTCATATCGTAGCTCTATTCTTAGTTTTTTTAGGAACCTCCATACTGTTCTCCATAGTGACTGTACCAATTTACGTTCCCACCAGCAGTATAGGAGGGTTCCCTTTTCTCCACACCCTCTCCAGCATTTATTGTTTGTAGATTTTTTGACGATGGCCATTCTGACCAGTGTGAGGTGATACCTCATCGTAGTTTTGATTTGCATTTCTCTAGTAATTAGTGATGCTGAGCATCTCTTCATGTGCTTTTCGGCCATCTGTGTGTCTTCTTTGGAGAAATGTGTATTTAGACCTTCCACCCATTTTCTGATTGGGTTGTTTGTTTTTTGATATTATGCTGCATGAGCTGCACATGCCCTTCTTTCTTTTTCCAACCTAGTATTTTTTATTTTTAAAATTGGCCCACGGTAAACTGCACATATCTAAAGTGTACAATTTGGTACAGTTTAACATATATACACCTGTGAAGCCGTCACCACTATCAGGGTACTGAGCATATCCATCAACCCTAAGTTTTCTCATGCCCCTTTGTCATCCCTCCCTCTACCCCACCCCTAGCATCTTCATGCAACCACTGGTGTGCTTTCTTGTCACTACAGGTTAATTGCATTTTCTAGACTTTTATATAAATTGAATAATACTATGCATACACTTTTTTTGTCTGGCTTCTTCCACTCAGCATAATAATTTTGAGAGCCATCCATGTTGTTGCATGGATCAACAGTAAATTCATTTTTTTTAATTCAAAAAATTTTTTTAATTAAAAATTTTTTTTTTATTTTTTGGCTGCATTGAGTCTTCATTGCTGTGCTCGGGCTTTCTGTGGTTGTAGCGAGTGGGGGCTACCCTTCCTTGCAGTGAGCGGGCTTCTCACCGTGGTGGCTTTTCTTGTTGCGACTCTAGGCACACGGGCTTCAGTAGTTGTGGCACACGGGCTTAGTTGCTCTGTGGCATGTGGGATCTTCCTGGACCAGGGATCGAACCCGTGTCCCCTGCACTGGCAGGTGGATTCTTAACCACCACACCACCAGGGAAGTCCGATAGTGAATTCATTTTTATTGCTGAATTGTATTTCTCTGTATAGCTATACCATAATTTACTTATCCATTCGCCTATTGATGGACATTTGGGTTGTTTCTCATTTTTGTTTACTTCAGATAAAGCTGCTATGAACATTCATGTGTAAATCTTTGTACGGACATCTGCTTTCATTGCTCTCAGGTAAATAGCTCGGAATTGCGTGGCTGGGTCATATGGTAAGTGTATGTTTAACTTCCCAAGAAACTGCCAAGGATTTTCCAAAGCAGTTGTATGAGAGCATCCTTGACAGCCCTGGGCGTGGCAGGTCATTTTTATTCAAACATTCTACTAGGTGTGTAGTGGTATCTCATTGTGGTTTTAATTTGCATTCCCCAGTGACTAATGATGTTACCTGGGGTCACCAAGCTGGGAAGAAGCTGAGCATTGGCAGGAAGAAGCCCACATGTAGGTGTGCTGCTGACGACCAGCCTCAGCTTGCAAGTGAGCAAACCCTCAGATGATCCCAGCTTCCAGCCTTCCAGCCACCCCTGCTGGTGCCACATGGGGCAGAAACAAGCTGACCCCACTAAGCCCTGCCCCAGCTGCAGATTCGTGGGCAAAGTAGATGACGGGTGTCATAAGCCTCTCTGTTTGGGGTGGCGTATGCAGCGGTGGCTAACTGAAACAGTGAGTCTGATAGCTGTGATGTGTTATTACTACTGACCTAGTTCTTTTCCTCCACATGTGGTTTATATTTGTCTTCTCAATAAACCCTCAGTTCCTAGCAGACAGACATCGTTTCTTTCATTTCTGGAATGCCAGCCCCAGAACCTTGCTCCTGACTGTCCTGCCCCCTTCTCCCTGCGACTCCCTCCTCCAGTCCTACCACATTCTCTCGTCTGTTACATCAGCTCCCTCTGACCCTTTGCCTTCTCTTAGCCACCTCCCCAGGGGACAGAGTAGAGTGTTGAAGAGCTTAGGCTCTCCTGTTGGACTGCCTGGATTTGAATCCTGTCTCTGCTTCTTCTTTTCTAAGCTGTAAGAAATTGACCAAATTCTTTAACCTGTCCGAGCCTCAATTTTACCTTCTATAAAATGAAAACAGTAGCACCTACCGCAGAGGGTGGTGATGAGGCTTCAGTGAGATGATGCATGTAAAGAACTTAGACTTGGGCTGGCGCCACTACTGTTATTTTCACTATGGTGTTGTCTGATGCCTGTATGGATATAAAAACACCCTCTCATTCTCAGGGAGCTCGTCTGCCCAGCTCCTGATGGAAAGGTGTCAGGTGTCTGGGTGGGAAGAGCTAACATCTGTTGTCCTAGGAGATTTACAAACATGAAATCACTTGCATTCTTTTTTCTTTTTTATAAATTTATTTATTTATTTTTGGCTGTATTGGGTCTTCGTTGCTGCGTGCAGGCTTTCTTTAGTTGCGGCGAGCGGGGGCTACTCTGTTGCAGTGTGTGGGCTTCAGTAGTTGTGGCACGCAGGCTCAGTAGTTGTGGCTCACGGGCTCTAGAGCACAGGCTCAGTAGTTGTGGTGCGCGGACTTAGTTGCTTCTCAGCATGTGGGATCTTCCTGGACCAGGGCTTGAGCCCATGTCCCCTGCATTGGCAGGCGGATTCTTAACCACTGAACCACGAGGGAAGTCCTTCACTTGCATTTTTAAATCCTGGCTTCTCTCTTACAGGTCTTATATTTCCAGGCAAAATATTCCCTCCTTCTGAGCCTACTTCCTGCACCCAGAACAGGGGTAATGCTGTCTGCCAAACAGGGGTGAATGCAGGGACGTTACAATGCACTGTCCTGACACAAAGTGAGCCCCTGATGAATGGTAGCTTTTAACACAAATAACATTCACTCTGTGATGCAGCAGGTAATAGTTACTGAGGAAAGAGAACAAGGATGGGGGAAGATTTTTCAATGTATATTGTTTGGAGCTTTAAAATATTTATATTATCTATGTTGTTTTAAAATTAAATATAAATTTTTTTTTTTTTTTTTTTTTTTTTTTTTTTTGCGGTACGCGGGCTTCTCACTGTTGTGGCCTCTCCCATTGCGGAGCACAGGCTCCGGACGCGCAGGCTCAGCGGCCACGGCTCACGGGCCCAGCCGCTTCGCAGCACGTGGGATCCTCCCGGATCGGGGCACGAACCCGTGTCCCCTGCATCGGCAGGCAGACTCTCAACCACTGCGCCACCAGGGAAGCCCATAAAATTAAATATAAATTTTAAGAAATGAATAAAATTGATAAATTCAGATTATGAACAAATAAAATTTAAAATATACTATGTTCCAGATAACTATTTTTGCCCTATTTTATAGATGGAGAAACTGAGTCTCAGAGTGGAATAACTTGCCCAGGATCAAGCAGCCAGCCAGAGCCGGAGCCGGGATTAGAACCCAGGTCTGCCTGACTCCAGGGCCCGGGGCCTTTCCCTGCGCTTGGTCTCTGGTTTCTGGGTAAGCACCATGGGGTGGTCAGGCGGCCTAATGGATGGGAGTAGCTTCCTGAAATCAACTTCCCAGTGAGAAGCTGGTCCATCCCCATGCCTCCTTAGACTCCTGAAGACGGGGTGTCTCCTCCGGAAATCTTCCGGCTGGGTGTCGGGGCCTCCTGACCCTCCCACATTTGCTCCAGCGGGCAGGTCCCCACATCTCGGATGGCAGCTGTGTCTAGGACTGAGCAGGTTCCTTCAGAGGCGCAGACCCCTCACTCCCAGTTCCGCTAACTCATGGTCTCTCGTGGGGAGCGGTCCCATTCCCATGGGGTGGGGGGCACCTCCATAATTCCCATCAACTCCTCTGCCAAAATAATGAAACGGTTTCAAGGCAAGTCCTTAAATCCCCACTTCTCGATGCCCCTCATTAATTATCATGCAGACATTCCATACGTGACCTGTGGCTGCTCTCAGACTGCTTCCTGACTGTGGCTGTGCCACAGTCCCCCTCCTTCTGGCCCAATAGAAATTCAGCCCAAATGTTACAGGGAGCAACGAAAGCCTAGAAAAGTACACAGCTGTGGGGCAGGGGAGGGCCGGTGTCACGGGGCCTGGCCCCATCATTTTGCACTTGAGGAACGTGGGCGGGGAGTGGGGCACTGACACATGTCGAGTCAGCCGTGGCACGGGCTCTCCAGGCCTTCTGAGTGCCCACCGATGCCCTTCTCCCTAAAGATCTTCCTGAACACCGGCCCTTTGCAGGGAGTTAGAGGACAAACAACAAACAAAACAAAATCATTGCCTTTGAGCACTTATGAATGTCCCTGCTGGACAGGAGAAGACAGATTGAGGGGCGGAGCCCTGGATTCATGTCAAAACAATCAGGGAACCAAAGGCCATCCGGTAACAAAGTCCTGCAGCTCTCACAGGGTCCCATGGTCACAGGTTCTGCAGACGTATCCTAGGCACCTGCCCCGCAAAAGACCACACCTGATATCCACAGAACAAAATTCACCGGCTCCCCTGGGGGCAGAGACTGGCATCCAATGTGCTTTTAAAACAGCTTTATTGAGATTTAACTCACATACCATTCAATTAACCCATTTTAGGTGCAGAAGTCAATGGTATTTAGTACATTCACAGTGTTGTGTAACTATCGCCACAATAAATTTTAGAACATTTACATCACCCCAAAAAGAAACCCCATACCTGTCAGCAGTCACCCCTATTTCTCCCCAGCTTCGCATCCCAGCCTGTTGCAGCCAGAAATCTACTTTCTGTCTTTATAGATTTGCCTATTCTGGCCATTGTCTATAAATGGAATCATATAATATGTGGCCTTTCTGTCTGGCTTCTGTCACTTAGCTTAATGTTTTCAAAGTTCATCCATGTTGCAGCTGTATCCACACTTCATTCCTTTTTATTGTTGGATAATATTCCATTGTACGAATATACTCTATTTTATTTATCCACTCATCTGTGGATGGGCATCTAGGTTGTTTCCACTTTTTGGCTATTCTGAATAATGCCGCTATGAACATTCATGTGCAAGTTTTTGGCACTGAATTTTCAAAACATATTTACAGCAGCTCAGTTATCTAATAGGAACCACTGCCTCAGTAGCTTTTAACACGTTCCTTTAAGGGAAAGTGGTAAATCCCATCCAGAAGCAGCCTGACGTGAGGGGCCCCTCTAGGTGCTCCTCTAAGCAGCGAAGAGAGTGCTGGGAAGGGGGCAGCTGAGGGCTAACAGTGGCGAATTTTCTATAGCTCTCACTCTGCCATGGAGAAAAAGGAAAACTAAAGATAGTTTGTAGGTGGATCCCAATGTTGGTTTGAACTTCAAAGAGTCTCCATCAATAATTGTCTCCTAGTTGCACAGTCAAGGTGTCAAAATGGTTGGGCCTCTCTTATTAGCTGCTTCCTAGAGAGTATTCAGCTATCCTTTTTTTAATTCAGTGTGTTTCACTCAACTCTAGTTGCAACTTGAGGAAAGAAAACACATGTCAAGTCTCCTGACAGAAGAACAAATCACTGAGCAGAAATCGGCCAGCGGGCACATGTCCTGGGGTTCATAGGATGAAGAGGCAACTCGAGAATCTGCTGGGCATTGGTGAGCAGGTGGAGTGAGGGAGGGAGAGAGTTCTGGGGGTGTTTGATTCTTCCTCAAAAGGTTGGGTATTGTCATTCAGCCATTCCTGGTAAGAGACGCCAGAAACAGCTAAGGAAAGAATCCTCCTCTAATTCTGACGTAGGAGCTTCTCAGGGTGGGGCACCCAGTTATCTGGTGAAGGCAGGTGTCTTCAAAGTGGAGGCAAAACAAGTTTTGCTCAGTTAAACACCATTAACATAACTCTGCAAGTGTCCCAGCGGGTTCACAGGAGCAGCCCTGAAATGGTTCAGTTACACTTTTGAAGGGAAAAGATTCTGAGAAGTGACCAACATTAGGTGTGAACAACAAGCACCACACAGGCCCCCGAAAAAGCTGGAAAGCACAGAGGCCAAGTCAGCCAAGATCACCGGAGGCCAGAGTAGAGCTGCTCACAGGTCATCCACACACATGCATCCCTGGGCCTGGAAAGAGCTCACTCAGCTCAGACAAGCCCACTGGATTCCCAGGCTGCCTCCTGAGCGAGTGAGTCTCCACCAAGCCCAAGTAGCTCGTAAACAAGTCATAATGAGCGCAAAGCATCAGCCCCAGGGGCACCTGGGGACTCCCGCCCAGCTCCCGCCACAAGCGTCAGGCTCACAGGCCTGGGCACAGGTCTCTGCTCTTCAGCTGCGTGTCACCAGCCTCCGTGGTCATTCAGTTTGGCTCATTACCCACACCTCCCACAGTCTGGAGTCTCAGGTGCCAGGCCGTGCAGCTCACTTTGCAAGAATAATAACAAAAGTAGCTGTTGTGTAAAATTTTTCACAAATTTTTGGCCAAGTATTTTATATGCATTATTTGAGTCTGCAAAAACAAAAACCAAAACGTATCGTTGCCCGTTTTACAAGCAAGTAATCGGAGGCTGTGATGATTAATTTTATGTATCAACCTGGCTAAGATATGGCGACCAGTTGTTTGGTCAAGCACCAGTCTAGATATTGTTGTAAAGGTATTTTCTGGATGTGAATAACAGTAAAATCAGTAGGCTTTCAGGAAAGCAGATTCCTCTCCATAATGGGGGCGGCCTCATCCGTTCAGTTGAAGGTCTTAAGAGAAAAGACAGAGATCCTGTGGAGGAAGAAGGAATTGGGCCTCCACACTGCCTACAAACTCGAGACCCCCAACATCAGCTGTTCCCTGGGTCTCCAGCCTGCCCGCCTGCCCTGTGCATTTCAGACCTGCCAGCCCCACAATCCCATGAGTCACTTCAAGATAAATCTCTCCCTCTCTCTATATATACATCCTATTGGTTCTTTCTCTTTATATATAGTCTCTATTGGTGATTACTACAGAGGCCCAGGAAAGGTAACCACCTCCCAGGGTCATACACTAAGGAAGAGGCAGTGCTGGCCAGCTCCAAAGTTGTGCTCTTAACCAAACGCACAACAACCCTTTCAGCCTGGACTCTGAGAGGCTCCAGTAAGCTGATGCCCCAGATCCAAGTGTCTGAGGGTCCCTAACTCTACAGAACATCTCATGGGAAGGACAACAGAGGGATGGGCACACCCCTCTCTTTGGGAGGCTGCACCAAAGGAGCTGCTCCTCAGTGGCTCCTGTGTCACAGGGACCACGCTGGGTTATCACCCCTCGGGGGAGATTTTATTAGTCTGACTTGGGTTTCTTACTAATCTCCACGTGGTGCCCTCCAGATGAGGGGCTGTGTGAACCAAGAACACAGCATTTCATAGGCCGCAGCACCACCTACTGCTGGTTTATATGAACAAAGAGAGTGACTGAACCACGCTGATCTGAGACCACTCCAGCATCAGCCCCATTTTACAGTTTGGCAAACAGAGGTTCTTTAAGAACCAGCTCAAGTCTTGCCTCATCCACAAAGCTTTACACAACTACCATTTCTCCTCCAGACTTTTCAAGAGTTGGCACCCAGGGGATTCCAGATACAAGAGGAGTTCCTGGAAAGCTATTTAGAAGAACAGATGTGTCTCTCAGCCTTGCTGATTCCAGTTCCTGTGGAGGATATGGGTTTAGATTCCCCAGGTGATTCTAATGCACCACCACGGTCTCTACCACATGTCTTAGCACTGACTTGAATAGTTCACTACTTCATAGGGACTTAGATGTGAGGCCTGGTTTTTATTATCTGCAACTTGAGAACGTGCTTCTCTAGGCCTCACTTTCCTCACAGTTCCTCACTTTCCTCACAGGATACTCTGCTCTAATTCACACAGTTGTGGTGAAGTTTCAACAAGGCAAGGCAGTTAGGGCACAGGAGCCACTTATAAAATTACTCTGTCTTACAGGGACTCTGTGAAATAGCGTCCTGCACCCTGCACAGCACTGAGTCCATACCAGGTGTTTTACTGCAAAACTGCTCCATGATTTGTGGGTGCAGGTTGGTGTGGTGAGCGCACTGGCTGCTTCTCTTAGACAATGAGCTTGTCTTCCCACAGGTGTGAACAGGAATGGGCACAGCCCTGGTTTCCACACAGACATGGGCTCACAGGTACATGGAGGATACGCCCTGTGCCAGGTGCTTACCATGGAGTCCGTGTAAGGCTGGATGTCAAGTCCAGTGACAGCGATAGTAACTTCAGGGGGAGGAATGGGGTTTCTCCCCCAGCCATGCCCCTACTGCATGGAGAGTAACATTTGTAAATGTTTGTGTCTTCATTATGTCAGTTCTCAAATTCTCTTTTACACTTCGGTAACAGGACAATGGTTTTTTTGGTTTTTGGTTTTTTTTAATATGTTGGGGATAGGAGTTTATTCATTTATTTATTTATTTTTGCTGTATTGGGTCTTTGTTTCTGTGCGAGGGCCTTCAGTTGTGGCAAGCGGGGGCCACTCTTCGTCGCGGTGCACGGGCCTCTCACTATCGCGGCCTCTCTTGTTGCGGAGCACAGGCTCCAGACGCGCAGGCTCAGCAGTTGTGGCTCACGGGCCCAGTTGCTCCGCAGCATGTGAGATCCTCCCAGACCAGGGCTCCAACCGTGTCCCCTGCATTAGCAGGCAGATTCTCAACCACTGCGCCTCCAGGGAAGCCCAGGACAATGGGTTTTTCTGCAATGTTTATTCCATCGTCTAACACAATGCCCGGCCACAAGAGGCCATCCATTAAACAAAATTGGCTTGTGTGGTGAGATGGGCTTGAATCCAAAGAATGGGAACTGGTGAGTGTGGCCCCAAATGGAGCATAACCTGTGCCCATTTGATTATTATCCATTCAAAGACATATTTACTGGACAATGTGCCAAACACAGTTCCAAGTGCTGAGAACATAGTCATGCATGAGATTTAGCTTCTGTTGTCAGAGGGCAAAGCTTGCAACTAGTGGGAAAGGCAGTCAACACTGATCTAATTTAGTGACAAGTTCTATAAAGGAAAGAAAACAGGGTGATGTGATAGTAAGCGGGGTGATGGAGTGGATGGGGAGCTTCTGAGAGGATGGAGTGAATGATTCCTCTTCCTCTGGTTCAGACTAGCAGGGAAGGTGCAAAGAGTAAGATCCAGCCCAGAGCTCAGGTCTTCTTATCCTGCCTCTGAGGTTGGGCCAGGCCAGAAGACTGGATTTCAGATCTGCACTTTGGTAACGTAACAGGACAACCATTTTATGTGCAATGTTTATCCTTAGTGATGGTAAATACATATGCCTGCTAGCTACAGATATAGAACATTTCTCAAGCAGACATGGCAAGAGTAGTGAAACGTCTGTTCATTCATTTACAAACCTAGTGACATGAAAAGAAAATCTTCATTGAAATCCGGCTTGATAGAAACTGTGCACAATGTTAATACCACATTCGCAGAGGGCAGAAATGCTCGGTCACCCTGTATGCCTGTCATCACCAGGGCTCATGAGAAACATCCCATTTACTGAAGTGCCTCAGGGAATTCCCTGGCGGTCCAGAGGTTAGGACTCTGGCTTCCACTGCCGAGGGCCTGGGTTCAATCCCTGGTGGGGAACTAAGGTCCTGCAAAACACGAGGCACGGCCAAAAAAAAAATTATAATAATAATAAAGTGCCTCAAACACCCTCAGGACCACATGCTGATGCAACACAGGGACAGAAAAGGCTGAGCTGAGCTGGACATTTACAGACGCAAAGAATAAGTTGTAGCCTTTACAATAATTATAGTGGCGTTTATCATACATCCCAAGAGTTGACCAGAGAGTAGAGCGTTAGCTGTGCTGTTAGAAAACCCTTCACTGAAATGAGCTGCGGTTTTGACCCCACACCCTCTTGTTCTGGGAAAAGAGAAGCTGTGTAGAGTGAATGGTTACCCTCAGACAGAAATTAAGGTACTTTTTCTTCCTCCTTCACGTCTCCACCCACCATGTGACACTCTACAGTATGAGGCATTAGAATATAGCTTGGAAGAAAGAGGTCCCCCAAGCTTCAGTTCTTGGTGTGCAAAGTAAATCCTGGCATTGATCTTTTGAAACAGGCGCTAAAAGTATCCTCCTCACCTCTTGTAATTCCTGTCCTTGAGAGAATGAAAAATGAGAAGGCAGAAGGTTTGCAAAGGATAAAACAGATGCACCTAGGGGCTTCCCTGGTGGCGCAGTGGTTGAGAGGCCGCCTGCCGATGCAGGGGACACGGGTTCGTGCTCCGGTCCGGGAAGATCCCACATGCCGCGGAGCGGCTGGGCCCGTGAGTCATGGCCGCTGAATCTGCGCGTCCGGAGCCTGTGCTCCACAACGGGAGAGGTCACAACAGTGAGAGGCCCGCGTATCGCAAAAAAAAAAAAAAAAAAATAGATGCACCTAAATATCAGGAGAAATATGGCCCATGAAGAAATGTGTAATTCTGCAAGGGCTGCATACACTCTTCTCAGAGGATTCAAGAATCACACAAGAAATAACTCTGGTCTTTAATAGAAAAAGAGAAGTCAAGATCATAAAAACACTCAATCCTCTTGAAAAATAGTGCATCAGTGGTTATGAGAGCCTACAAAGCACAAGACAAAATTGACAATGAAAGGAGCCTTAGGACTTAGCATTTTAAAGTGGAGGCCAGGGGATTCCCTGGTGGTGCAGTGGTTAAGAATCCGCCTGCCAATGCAGGGGACACGGGTTCAAGCCCTGGTCTGGGAAGATCCCACATGCCGTGGAGCAACTAAGCCCGTGCGCCACAACTACTGAACCCACGTGCCACAATTACTGAAGCCCACGCACCTAGAGCCCATGCTCCGCGACAAGAGAAGCCACCGCAATGAGAAGCCCGCACACCGCAACGAAGAGTAGCCCCCACTCGCTGCAACTAGAGAAAAGCCGGAGCACAGCAACGAAGACCAAAGCAGCCAAAATAAATAAATAAATTTATTTTAAAATAATAATAAATAAAATAAAGTGGAGGCCAGAAATGGCAATGGGGGAGGGAAGCAGGGAGAAATCTAAACAGCTTGTTCAGTACTTACTGCATGAAAACAATGTAATTAACAGGTTAAATATCACTATTCCATCCACCATTTCCTATACACAACTAGATTTCTCCCAAATTCACATGCCTGGGAGATGGCTCATCAAAAATATTTGTGACGGGACCCCTGGTGGCACAGTGGTTGAGAACCCGCCTGCCAATACAGGGGACACGGGTTCGAGCCCTGGTCTGGGAAGATCCCACATGCTGTGGAGCAACTAAGCCCATGTGCCACAACTACTGAGCCTGAGGTCTAGAGCCCGCGTGCCACAACTACTGAAACCCGTGCACCTAGAGCCTGTGCTCCGCAACAAGAGAAGCCACTGCGATGAGAAGCCCGTGCACTGCAACGAAGAGTAGCCCCCGCTGGTCGCAACTAGAGAAAAGCCCACGTGCAGCAACGAAGACCCAATGCAGCCTAAATAAATAAATTTTAAAAAATATTTTTTAAAAAATTGTGACTATTTTCCCTCGAAATTGCCACATCCAGGTATCAGAAAGACTTCCCCAAGAATATACCTCATATCTGTTAGTCTATTCCCTCTTCTTTTGGGGGGCAGCTGGTGACCCTAAGCTTTAAGCCCAGAGCTAAAATATTAACGTATGTAGCTAGCATGGAGTCCCAGAATGCCTTGAACTTTCATGAAACAGAGTAGCAAAAGGCAGTATCTGTTCTCAGGAAACCAGACCTCATGTGGGCTGTCTTGTGTGAGTTAACTGGCAAGTGAGAACATATAAGGCTGTGGGCTAGCGTGGTAACTCAGAGGTCCCTGGAGCTTTACTGCCACTCCTTAATAGCAGAAGCCCTTTCTTTCTTGTGCACTGCTGAAACCCATCACCCAGCAGGACGCCCAGCCACAAGAGGCCATCCATTAAACAAAATTGGCTTGTGTGGTGAGACGGGCTTGAATCCAAAGAATGGGAACTAGAGAGGTGGCCCAACACGCTGGGGAGGCTATACCATTAGATCACTGTCCATTCAAAGAATATGTACTGGACTTTGTGCCAAGCACTGTTCTAAGTACTGAGAACATAGCCCTGCACGAGATTTAGGTTCTGTCGTCAGAGGGCAGAGCTTGCAACTAGTGGGAAAGGCAATCAACAAACACTGATCTACTTCAATGACAAGTTCTATAAAGGAAAGAAAACAGGGCGATGTGATAGTAAGCAAGGTGATGGGGAGCTTCTCAGAGGATGTAGTGAATGAAATGATTCCTCTTCCTCTGGTCCAGACAAGCAGAGAAGGCGCAAAGAGTAAGATCCGGCCCAGAGCTCAGGTCTTCTTATCCTGCCTCCGAGGTCTGGCCGGGCCAGCAGACAGGATTTCCCATCTGCTCTGATAGCTATTCGCCCAAGAAGACCCGGGCGACTTACAAAAAACGAAGCGGCTGTCCAAGAATCTTCTTTACGCCCTGGACTAGAGTGTCTTTGGGCAGCGGACGACGTGGGACAAGACCTGGGGAACGCGCCTCAAGGGAAGAAAGAACCCCCGCTCTCTCCCCACACTGCAGCGGGGTTGCCACCACCTCGGCCGGCAGGACTGCACCTGCATAAATAGCAGGCTCCGAGGCTAGAGTCCTAAAGCGAGCCTCAAAGGGCAGTCACACAGGTCACCGCCATCTTGGCGGAGGCGGCCCCCATTTAGGGGACGGGCCTCCAGAGACCCAAACAAGCCCCACGTGTCAGGGGCGGAGCCCTACCACCTAACGTCACGGTGCGCGTGCGCGAGTGAGGTCACGTGCCGGCGTACCCTTGCTAGGCACCGTAAAGCGCGGAAGGTCGCCGTATCAAGCTTCGCCGGAACTTTTTCCTCCCTCCTGTCCCGCCCCCTTCTCAAGCCGTGTACCACCTTCCGGCTCCCGGGAACCCCGGCAAGGGTTGTGGCTGCTGCCCCGCTTCAGCCGGAGTGTTGCTGAGCGCGGAGCCCGAGGGCGCCCGTGAGGTAAGGAGAAGCTGCGGAGCCGCTCTGGCGTCCCCGTCCGCGCGGACCGTGGCGGCCCGGGACCCCCAGCGCCGCCCCCCCCTTTCCTCTGTGGTCTCGGTCAGGGGGCTTCCGGCGTCCCTCGTTTCCCGTCGGTTCTGCCTGGCCCTCGGAAGGCGCTTCCCGGCGCCGGGACTCCGCCCGCCGGGGCCGACAGCGCGTCGCCCGGTCTCCCTCAGCCTGTCTGCGGCGGTGGCGTCTCGCGGACCCGTGCCCGGCTGCCCGGGGCCAGCGCACCGGCTCTGGCAGGCGCCCGCAGCCGAGCCCGGATGCCCAGGGCGGCCGGGGTAACCTCGCTCCTGAGGCCCGCCTCGGGCAGGCAGCCCCCACCCCCACGCCCCAGCGTGGGTCGGGCTTGCCCAGCTGGGTCGTCTCTGCAGGCGTAATTGTTTTCCCGCGTGGCAACGTGCGGTCCGCTTGTGCTTAACTAACTAGTAAAAGTGCTGCAGAGTCAGCGGTGAGGTTAGGTGGAAACGTCCATGCCGGGGCGGTGAGCTCTCTTCCCAACGTTTGACCCTTTGGGCCTGATGTGTATGACACCGAGATTTGATTCAGGCATCTTCACGTCCGTTTCGCCCGTGCTGGGGGGCGGCGAGGTAGCCGGGCTGAAGGGGACACGTTCCTAGGGCTAGAGATTTGTGTTAAGTTCTCAAACTTGGCTGATCACCTGGTGCACTTGTTGAAAAATATAGCACCCTGGACCGCAGGATCAGAATCTCCAGAGAGGGAGCCTGTGTGTGTGTGTGTGTGTGTGTGAGTGTGTTTTAAAATGTGTCCCAGGTGGCTCTCATTTGGAGGCAGGTGTGGGAAATGTTGTGTTAATCCGTCTCTTTTCACCCAGTCTCCCTTGTGACCAGCAGCCAATTTGTACAAGGTGTTGTGACCATGCAGAGGAACAGCTCAGAAGGAGTTGGAGCTGTCCTCTTGCTCTTGTTGGTGTAAGCAGATCTGAGCATAACCAGCGTCAGTATTGAGATTGTTTAGCAGGAATTCTTCTCCTTAGCAGAAATTAAACACGTAATTTACTTTCAACCAGGTGTGTGTTTTACTTTGTTGTCTTTGACATCTTCCGTTTCTTCTCTACTGGCTTTATCTCCTTTGCTCTCAAGTTTTATTTTGCTTTAGCTGCCAAACCTACTGGAATAGACTGTGATGCCTTCTGTACCTTCACTGTTTGCATCCACTGTAAGTCCTTCTTTTTTTGTCCTCACTACTTCACTGACTCTTGAAGGTCATGGTGAGCACAAGGTCAAAAATCCTTTTCTTGGTTCTTATCACCCTGGCCTTTTAGTATTATTTCTTCCATCTTGAAACTCATCTGTTGTTATGTTTTTGGGGTTTTTTTATTATTTATTTTTGGCTGTGTTGGGTCTTCATTGCTGCGCGTGGGCTTTCTCTAGTTGTGGTGAGCGGGGGCTAGTCTTCGTTGCGGTGCGTAGACTTCCGTAGTTCTGGCTCACAGGCCCTAGAGCACAGGCTCAGTAGTTGTGGCATACGGGCTTAGCTGCTCTGCGGCATGTGGGATCTTCCCGGACCGGGGCTCGAACCTGTGTCCCCAGCATTGGCAGGCGGATTCTTAACCACTGCGCCACCAGGGAAGTCCCTGTTGTTACGTTTTTTAATGCTACCTTTGCAATTCCTTTTTTCTATTTGGGGAAGTGCCTTGTGGTTCTGGCCTCTCAGCTACCCTGTTTTAATCATCTAATCCTAACTTACAGGTAGCAAGAAGTAATGATTCAATGGCAGACTCTAATGCTGAACTGGCGGGCTTTGAATTGAGGCTCTGCCACTCACCAGTATTGTAGGATCTTGGATCAGTCACTTCACGTCTCTGTGCCTCCTTTACCTCAAGTGTAGAATAAAAATTGTAACATCTTCTAGATTTGTGAGGGTTAAATTAGTTGTATACATAAAGCAGTGCCTGGCACATCATAACTACCTATAAGAATATAACCTTTTTTAAAAAATTATATCAGGTTATTTAGAGATCTCCTCACATCTGGGGGCCTAGCCTTGAGATCTGAGTCATCACTGAATTTTTTCCCCATCTCCTTTGTTCACTGTTCTCATTTAATTGTCAGGTTGTATTTCCAGGGTGCCTACTGTGACAACCCTGATCAAGTTATAAGTGGTCCCTGCTCTCGGAGAGCTCCATTATCCCAGGGGGCTAAAGGCTACCACTTTCCAAGTGCTTCTGAGGTGCCACTTGCCATGTTCTTCCTGCATTTCTGCTTTAGTCTTGCAGCAGCCACGTGAGGTAGGTATTCCTAGCCCATGTAACAGACGAGCAGCCTGAACCACAGAGATTGAACAACCTGCTCAAAGTCATACAGCTAATGAGTGGTGGGGGAGATTATCAGACCCAGATCTGTCTGCTTCTGAAGTCTGCTTCCTCCTCACGCAGCTTGCTGTTTTGCTTCCCTGATTGGCAGACAGACCGTTACAGAGTGTGGTTGGCTCTGAGCTGGGGCTTGTGCAGGGTGTTTGGGGAAATACAGAACAGTTACCTGAGTGTTGGGGGGAGAGTGGGAACAAATAAGATGTCAGACAGGCTGAGAGCTGCAGGGATTATCTTTATTTGGGGGGAGGGGTGGCAGGAACTATGCCACTGAGAAGGAACAGTCTGCACAAATCCCAGAGGTGGAAGAGAAAGTTCATGCCTGACACGTGTGAGGAATTAAAGTAGTTTAGGTTTGATGCGAGTGTGAGAGGAGAGAGAGAGAAGAGAAATTAGATCAGAGATAAGAAGTGAGCAGGGTCTTGCAGTTCCTATTAAGGAATTTGACTTTTTCTGAGGGCGCCAGATAGTCATTGAAGGGTTTGAGCAGGGGCACGAAATAGGATCTTCATTTCAGAGATGTGCTCAGGCCTTTGTGTGAAGGCTGTGGGGCGTGGGGAGAATGGTGTGCAGATTAGAGGCGGGAAGCCCAGTTGGGAACCTTCTGCAGTAAACAGAGAGGATGGCGGGCTGTGCTCAGTTCAGGGCAGTGGAGATGGAGAGTAGACCCACTGGAGGGAGATTTACGATGTAGGGTTGTTGGTTAGGCCTTGATGATTGACTGGAGAGAGGAGATGAGAGCAAGGGAGGAATGTGGGATGACACCCAGGATTCTAGTGTATGGTGTTCCTGGGGGACACAGGAAGTGGAGCAGAGTTGGAGATCAGGGAAGATGGCTTTACCTTTTGGATGTGCTCAGTTTGACCTGTGGGAGTCCAAGTGGAGGTGGCCCTTCTTCCACTAGACGTGCGGGTCTAAGGCTCAGGAGTGCTATGGGTTAGGCCATCAGTCATGGCAGGAAAGGGAATCACCCTGAACAGTGGTGGATGGGGAAGCGAAGCTGGCCTCAGGGAACCCTGGGGGACGTCAACACAGAGGGAAGGGCAGAGGAGAGAGGCCAGTGATCGGGGCAGAAGGTGCCACAGAAAACAAGGAAAAAGTGTGGATAGGAGGGAGTGCCCAGAAAGTGCCCTTGGAAAGGAGCAATATTTGCGTTCCTGGTGAGAGGAGTGCAGTGGCCTGGTGGGGCAGAAGCCCGACCACTTTTGGTTCAGAAGAGAGTAGGACGGGAAATAAAAAAGACAGGTTGTGAAATACATGTTAGGAAATTTTTGCTTAAAATGTCCACTGGCCGACTGTGCCATCACCAAGGTAATAAAACAAGGACTTAAGGCAAAGGTGGTGGCAAACAAGTGGACGTCAGGGCAGCTCATTGCTGCAAAAATAACATTCTGGGAAAATATAATTGACACTGGTACTGGTGATCTTTGAGTGGAGGGAAATCTTAACTTCCTCCTGTTTTTCTTTTTTTTTAGATAAATTTTATTTATTTTTATTTTTGGCTACATTGGGTCTTTGTTGCTGTGCGCGGGCTTTCTCTAGTTGAGGCAAGTAGGAGCTCCTCTTTGTTGCAGTGCGCGGGCTTCTCATTGCAGTGCCTTCTCGTTGTGGAGCATGGGCTCTAGGCACATGGGCTTTAGTAGTTGCAGCACGTGGGCTCAGTAGTTGTGACTTGTGGCCTCTAGAGCGCAGGTTCAGTAGTTGTGGTGCATGGACTTAGTTGCTCTGCTGCATGTGGGATCTTCCCGGACCAGGGCTCGAACCCGTGTCCCCTGCATTGGCAGGCAGATTCTTAACCACTGCACCACCAGAGAAGCCCTTTACCTCTGTTTTTGATTTTTTGCAGACCATCATTTTATAACTTAGAATTTTTAAAATTGCTAATTGAGTGTTTTGGAGCTTTGTTTTATTTCTGAAATCGCCTGGGCGGGGGGAGGGGGTACTTGAGCACATCTAAATGCCGAGGAGAAGGAGGTAAATGTGAGGGTATGTGAAAGAGGGAGGACAGCTGATGGAGCTCGGTTCAGGGGAAGGGGGCAGGAAGGGGGATCCAGGCCACTGTAAGGGATTAACTTCTGACCCTGTGAAGGAAGGCAGAGATGGTTTGCTCATGCAGGGAGGTATACAGGTGGTGTTTTGGGGAACAAGATGAGACAGGTTATCTCCTTTGATGAAGGAAGAGAGGAGGTGGTGTTAAAGGTTGGGAGAAGAGCCATGTTATGGGTTCAGAACCTGGATGTAGAGAGAGCTGTGCCTGTGGCTTAATAGGAAGTAGCCCGGAGCCAAGTAGGGGTGCCTGCTAACTTAAGGCACAAAGGAACAGGGTCTTTCCCAAGTGTGACTGAGTGGTAATGGTTCAGAAGCAAGGAGGATGCCAACAGTGCCTCTTGATGGTGTCAGTGGAACAGGGCTGGCTGTGTGACAGCGACAGTTCCCTCAGGAGAGCTGCATTTCCATTAAGACAGAGGGTGGAGAGAACATTCGTGAAGGGGTGGGTGCGTCACTTTGGTAAGGGTGTTCTAGAGCGCCCATAGAGGTTTTAGGGAGGAAAACAGATGGTTTGGAACTGGGGAGAGAAATTGGTCATGTGGAGATGAGCTTACAGCAAGACTAGCTCTGTGGAGAAGCTTCCATCTTGAGACAGAGTTTGACAGGGACATGAGGCGTGGTGGGACCTCAAGGTGGCCAGAAAAGTTAGTCCCTAGTTGGTTGGGATTTCTCTTGGGATGCAGTCTGTGCCTGCCCTCGTCACAGATCTGAGAGTCCTCTGACAGGTGGGTGTTGATACGTGGCCTTAGGTGATTCAGGCTGATGGTGGAGCGTGCTGGGTCCTGAGGCTGCTGGTGGACGTGCTGTTGGTGACTTGCTAGCCACCCTCATGTCTGCTTGTCACCCCCACTCTGGTCTTCAGACCTCGTCTTCCTGTACGTCTGTGACGGCATAGTCTGCGAACAGGTCTTTCTTCAGTTTCTTGAAACTTGAACAGTCCCCTGTTTTGCTGTTAGATTAATTTTGTTAAAAGCCTGCCTTTGTCATATTCAGCCTGTGGTACTGGACCAAGTATCAGAGGCTTCCATGGTCTGGCTTCACCGTACTTCAGTTTCTGCTGTTACCCAGCGTTCATAGAAGCTACGGCCTCTGAGCCACGTCCTTCGCTGTCATCCACCAGTGGGTTCTTGGACTCTAATCAGTAGAAATTGAGGCAAGGCTTTATCGGGACTCGAGGGAGCAAAAGCAAGCGGCAGGTTCCCTTGCTCACTCCCCCGGGGTGGGGGCAGATCGGTGGGTGGGGCCGGGGGTGGCTGGGGTGGTCTGCCCACCCCCGTGGTGGTGCTGTGCGCGGGGGTCATGCCAGGAGCCTGCTTTTGCTTCTGGCACCTCAGAAATGGCAGGTGGGTTTTGGCCTCTTTGTATCTTTGTTCTCTTTGCCCCCATTGCCCTGCATGCAGTTATTTTTAGTCCCTTACTGTTTCTTTGTGTTTTGTTGCTCCAGGAGATGTTTGTCTTGGTGCAGGCACTGCAACAAAGGGTCCCAGGTCCCAGCCTGTCTCACAGGCAGTTAGGGCCAGGCTTGTTCTGCAGCTTGATGGTGTGTGCTTCCCGTCTCTGTCCCGATTTCGCCCCTCCCAGGCTCAGCTTAGGTCTTACTCTGTACACGATCCTCATCCCCGTGGACCTGGCCTCCACGCTTTTCCTTGTCTAACGTAGGATATTTATTGTCTTGTAGAAATGTCTTGGTTACAGCCTGTGACTGGTGTGTAAGTGATCAGCCTGACGGGACTCATCGTCCTCTGCTCTCAGGAGCGCACACCTGGTACCTTCAACTCCCCCCATCGCCGTGGAAGCATGAGGCCAGCTGTCCTTCCCTGCAGCTTTGAATCCCGTCTCTCTCTCTCCTTCTCCTGGGCCTCATCCTTTGTTCTTGCCTCTCCTTTCTCTGCCGTCTCTTTCCTTTTTACTGGCTCATCCCCCGAGCAGTGAAACATGCTTAATAGCTCCCGGCCCTAAACACAGACCGCCTTGCTCGGCTCCGAGTTCCTCTGCTCCCCTCAGAGCACGGGGTAGCGGTTGCCTCGCTCCCTCATCTCGCTTACTCTTTAGTTTGCTCTAGTCTCTGTTCTATTACTGCCATTCCCCTGAGAATGTTCTTTTTGAGGACACCTGGGGCTCTGTGCTGTCACATCTGGTGGACACGTGGCCATCTTGCTCCCCCCTCAGCACCCTCTGTAGTTACCACTTCTTCACACACGTTCCTCTGTTGGCTTCTGTGCCCTCTGCCTGGTTTTCTTTCTTCCTCACTGGCCACTCCGTCTCTATCTCTTCAGCCACTTTTCTTTTTCAGGACGCTCTGTGCATCTACAGCGTTCAGTCCTGTTTGTAGTCCTTTCCTTCTCTTCCTTGTGTGTAAATGCCGGGAGCCTTGGGGGTCTTGTTCCTCCAGATGCTAGGGCTTCAAATATTGTACATATGCTAATGACTCCCGGACCACACCCCCAGGTTTCAGGCTTGGGAACCCAGCTGCTGCTCCCTGTTTTCACGTGCTGCCTGCTGGGTCTCTGGCTGTTGACATCTAAGACTGGGACCTTTCACTGTTCACACGCATGCACACCCTCACAGCCTCCCTCCCTATGTCTGATCCGTCTCACATAGTCCGTGGCCCCAGTTGCTTACCCCACAAACTTAGCCATCATCCTTATTTCTCCGTTTTTCCTGTTTTAACATCCAGTTTGTTGGCAAGTAAGCTCTGTGTTTTCTACTTCCCAAACAATCCAGTCATTTCTCTGACTCTGCTGCCACCATCCTCGTCTGAGCCACCATGGTGTCCCCCCGGAGAACTGCCGTAGCTTCCTGACTCACCCCTGCTTTCCCTGTCCTTCTGGGAGCCTTCCATGGAGCCAGCCTGATCTTGGAAAAACAGGCCAGATTATGTCATTCCCCTGCTTTAGTGTTTTCCTTTGCATGTAGAATAAATCCCACTCCTCGTGGTGGCATCCAAGAGCTGTGTACGATTGGTCTCTGCCACCTCCAGCTCGATCTCAGGTCACCTCCTCTCCCTCACGTGCTGTGGACACACTGGCCTCTTTTCTGTGCTTGGACTCCTCAAGCTCTCTCACTTCAGGGCCTTTGCACATGCTGGTTCTTCTGTCCGAACACTCTTCACGTAGCGGGTTCTTTTTCATCCATCAGGTCTTTTCAAATGTCACCTTCTTTCTGACCATGATATTTTGGTGTGCCCCTAGTGACTCCATCGTACTAGCTTTGTTACTTGTTTTATTTGTATATTGGCAGCTTGTCTCTCTGTCTCAAATGTAAGTTGTGTAAAGGCAGGGACCTCCTCATTTGTCTTCATTGCTGTATCTATACCTAGCAATGTGTCTGGAACTCAGTAAGTCCTCAGACATTTGCTGAATGTACAATTATTGTTCTGTGTTTTGACACTTTCTCGTTAATCTTATGCTCTTGGTTTTCTCTATCTAGTTTGAATTCTTGGGATCCGCTTCTTGCTGAGTGAGAGCACGTCTCCCAGTTGCTGACAGACGTGATGCTTTACCAGTTGCTATCGGTGGTCCGAAGACCAAGAAGCAGCCGAGGATGGCAGAAGTGGTCCTCAGCCAGAAGCGGTGCGTCAGCTGCCAAAGCGCATTCTGTGGCCCTGCCTGCCCAGGCACAGGTGGTCATCTGTGGTGGTGGAATCATGGGCACATCTGTGGCCTATCATCTCTCCAAGATGGGGTGGAAGGATATCGTCCTTTTGGAGCAGGGCAGGTAGGGATCAAGCTGGACATGGCTTGGGGCTGTGCTGCACTGATTATATGGGCTTCCCTCATCCCTCTCATTCAGTAATACTGACTCAGCAATAGCTAATGTAAGTGTCACTAAGTAGCATAAGTAGAATTACAGAAAAGTGAAATCTTTGGTACTTTGTTTTGCGATGCCTAATACTCCTGTTTTCTGGTTCTCAGAGAGATGGCAGATTGGGACATAACAAGTAGCTAAAAGATGTGTTTATTTCCGGTTCAAAGCACATCTTATCATCTTGCTCTCTTTGTTGTAATAATACAGCAATAAATCCTGCGACTCAGGTGCTTCCTCTTTGAGCCAAAATGAAATTGGCTACATTATTTCTTATTTCTGTTCCTTTTCAGTTGATTAACTTACTTTAGAACAGTTTAGATTTATAGAACAATTGGAACAATAGTGCAGAGTTACCATATACCTTGCATCCAGGTTTACCTACTATTAACATCTTATATTAGGATTAATGTTTCAATTAATGACGCAATTGTGATACATTATTTTATTTTATTTTATTTATTTATTTATTTTTTTTAAATTCATTTATTTATTTATTTTTGTCTGTGCTGGGTCTTTTCTGTGCGTGGGCTTTCTCTGGTTGCGGCGAGCGGGGGCCACTCTTCATCGCGGTGCGCGGGCCTCTCACTGTCGCGGCCTCTCTTGTTGCGGAGCACAAGCTCCAGACGCGCAGGCTCAGTAGTTGTGGCTCACGGGCCTAGTCGCTCCGCGGCATGTGGGATCCTCCCAGACCAGGGCTCGAATCCGTGTCGCCTGCATCGGCAGGCAGACTCTCAACCACTGCGCCACCAGGGAAGCCCGTGATACATTATTTTAAACTAACATTGCTGCTTTATTCGAATTTATTCACTTTTCACCTAGTGTCCTTTTTCTGTTCCATGCTGTTTATGTTCTGTTGCCTACCGCAAATTGGACAACATTTTAAAAATTTAAAGTGTGGTTATTTCTGAATAGGTGATACATTTACATAGTTCAAACTTGAAAATGTGTAAAAGAGTGTACAGGGGAAAGTCTCCTTCTGCTCGCTAACCTCTAGCTACAAGTTTCCCTCACTGGAAGCCAGTTAAGTTCCTTAGGTACCATTTCAGATACTCTTCTCCATGTATAATCAGATATATATTGGTAGGTATGTATGTGGGTATATGCATATTCATTTATTTTTTTTCCCTTTTTCATACGAGTAGTAGCATACCTTAAACAGTGTTCCTCACCTGGCTTTTTTCATTAGGGTTGTTCCATTAGGATTGGTGCATAAAAGTGTTCATTTATTTTTTATGGCCGTAAAGTATTCTGTTGTATAGGTGAACTCCAAAATGTTAAATCATTCTCATGTTGATGGACATTGCGGTTGTTTCCATCTTTGGATGTTACAACAGTGGTATAATGAGGAACCTTGAACTTCTTGTATTCACCGATATATGCGTCTACCTAATAGCATTTGCATCTATCCTGCAGGCTAGCTGCTGGCTCTACGAGGTTCTGTGCTGGCATCCTAAGCACCGCCAGGCACTTGACCATTGAGCAAAAGATGGCAGACTACTCAAACAAACTCTACCATCAGTTAGAGCAAGAAACAGGGATCCATACAGGTAAGCAGGTAATCTAGACTCTTTTACTCAGTACTGTATTTGGTCCTATACCAAGTCAGCTTGTGATCTGGTAATTCAGACTTGAGTTTTAATACAGGTTTTGCCACTTGTCAGGGTATGACCTTGGGCAAGTCACTTAGCTTGTTGAGCTATCTTCACTTTCCTTATCTGTAAATCGAGGGCCTTCAGTCAGCATCCTAGCTCCTTTTCAGATTCTATAATTCTTATAGAGTGGAAGTTTTCCTGGGCCGTTTCCTATATATTTCACTCATTGAAGTCTAGTAAGTGGCAACACTTGGCTCCTGAATGAAGAGGAGGAGAAACAACTCAACTTTAGGTGCTTGGTAGTTAAATAGTTTGACCCACTGCACTTCAAAAATTGATATTAAGGATATTTCTACCTAGAAAGCATAAACATGTATTTCTCCTTACCTGTGTAATCATGGGGGTAAGGACACAGAATTGTAAGTTAAATAATACTGGAGTAAGTAGGAACTGTCCCAAGAAGAGGGAGACAAAGCCACGCTATGGTCCCATGTGGTAACAAGGTAGAAAGAAGGTGCAGCGCTTTGTTATAAGGTGATGGATTAGCTAGAAGCCCAGAGTCAAACCCAGTCTCGTGGCTGATTAAACAGTTTGGTGACCACAGTATAATCATGAGAGGGTAGTGAGGCCCAGTGATGAAATTCAGGACAATGCCTATATGAGGCAGACCTTGCATAATTCAGATCACAGATACTTCAAGATTAATACGGACAAAAAATGGTAGCTTTTTTTTTTGCCAACCGAAGTGTAAACCTTACTTGTAAATTGTAACTTAAGACTGATTTTCTAATAACTTGAATATGACAGACATGGACCTAACTGTATTTCAGTCCTTTTTGGTTGGATTTAATTTAATGACAACAAGGTACTTGAATCAGATACTAACCAGTATTTGAGTCAGAAGAGGGTCCACATAATGAGCCCAGAAATGGGAACTGCTGAGTCCTGGTCCTTTGGTTCAGTTACTCGTGCTTTGTTGAGCCTTGCATGGCTCAGCTGGTTAGATTCCAGAGGAATCAGGGCTGCAGGCTTCTGTAAGGTAAGTTAGTCTAGCTTTTGTTTGAGGTCACTGGCTGGAATCCTTTATTGGGCCTGATCTCTCTTTGATGTCTGTGGGGCAGTGAGGAAGTCAGGCAACAGAGAGTAAGGGCATCCCTCTCAATCTGTCACCCCCATTGTAGTTCACCAGTGATGCAGTGAAAGATGATGTAGGGACTTCCCTGCTGGAGAATTCTGTTGTCCAGCAGAATATACAGGTGTGCATTCCAATGACTGCTGTCATTCAGTGGACTGCTTTGAGATATTAAATAGGTGACATGTGTACAACATAGATTTGATGATAACATATAATAAGCCAATCCTCTGAAAATAGTTCATTCATGTGAGGTGTATGTTAACTGCTTTCTACTCTGAATTACTGGGTCACTCCAAGGGTCCTCATTATGCAGTTACTAGTTTCTGCAGTGCTTCTTTTGCACATGATGTAATTTTTGTCAAGTGATTGAACATGATAATCTAAAAGTTTTAATAATCTTTGAAAGTATTCCACATATTATTTGATCTTATAATAAGGAAGGATCATTCTTTTTTTTTAAATTTATTTTACTTATTTATTTTTGGCTTCATTGGGTCTTCGTTGCTGCGCGTGGGCTTTCTCTATTGCAGCAAGCACGGGCTACTCTTCGTCGCAGTGCACGGGCTTCTCATTATGGTGGCTTCTCTTGTTGCAGAGCACGGGCTCTAGGTGCGCGGGCTTCAGTAGTTGTGGCATGGGGGCTCAGTAGTTGTGGCTCGCAGGCTCTAGAGCACAGGCTCGGTAGTTGTGGCACACGGGCTTAGTTGCTCCGTGGCATGTGGGATCTTCCCAGACCAGGGCTTGAACCCATGTCCCCTGCATTGGCAGGCGGATTCTTAACCACTGCACCACCAGGGAAGTTCAGATCATTCTTTTACAGATGAAAAACCTAGATGCAGATAGATTAAACCATTAATTTACTAAGTCGGTGCCAAATCAATTTTAAAAAATTACTTTGTGGGTTAGAAGGAACTTTTAAAAAGTTTTAAACATATATAATAAGTTATATACTCATTATAATAAATGTGAACAATACAGAAATCTGAAAATAAAAAGTGATCCTCCCCACTGAATACCCACTAGAAGGTTACTAGTCTGTGGTTAGTTTGTATGTATATACAGGTCTACTTCTTTTTTTAACCCAAATGAGATTGTATTAAGCATATTATGTACTTTGTTTTTTCCACTTAAGAACATCTTGTACAAAAATATACGTGCATGAGATTGGTAAAATAAAATGGAACATCCCCACAAAGGATTATTAGGTAGATGTAAAAAGAAGGAGGAAGATGTCTGTGAATTGCTATGGAGTGATCTCTGTGATAATTGTTAAATGAGAAGAAAAACAAGGTGTTAAAAAGTATATAAAATGTGCTACTTTTGTGTAAGAAGAAATAAGAAAATATGCAAATGTATACTTAATTTTGCAAAGAAAGAAACATAGGAAGGATAAACCGGAAAGTACTGAGGTTGGTTACCTCCCAGGGTAGGTGGGAAACAGGGTGCAGGGTGGGGGCCTGGGGGGTAATGGTATTTCTGGCCTGACTTTGTATAGTTTTGACTTTTAGAACAATGTAAACATTTTGCATATTCAAATATAGAATAAAACCATCAGGAAAAGGGGGGAACGTTCAGTGGAACACTATCCGAAATAATCTAGTTGCATTTCATGTGAATAACAGCTTTACTATAGGGGGAAAAAAGAACAAACCCAGGGACTTCTGATCACAGTATTTAGACTCCACCTTCAGTCAAGACAAAAGGAAATGTGAACAAACGTTGAGCCATAATTAGCAAGTTTATTTTTCACAGTGGTATGGACAGTTCTGCTTTCTGTGTACCCCAGGATTGAGCAAAGGAGTAAATATATTGAGGATAAATTTACCACTTATAAAATCAGGCTCTGAAATTTCAGTTTTCCGAACTTGGCAATCTTGTCATGTCTGCGAAGGGCATATTTATCTGATGATTTCAGAAGGAACAATAAAATATTTAAATATCGTGACTGTATTTCCTTTTTAAAAAGACACTTGATTGATGCGAGTGTTTCTTCATAAAAGCTAAGACTCATTGCATTCTGGGAGGATTGTCATTGTGTAATAGTGGTCATATCCAGTACATTGATTGCAAACAACAGGAATTGACCATGGCTAACTTGGGCAAAAGGAGTTTGTTGGAAGGCCACTGGGGCCTGTAGAGTTGACAGGAGGCTGCCAGCTGGAGGCAGGGTGGAGGCCAGGTTGTAGGGACCCAACAGCAGCCAGTCCCTCAGCTGGAACAGGAATCATGTGGCCAGGACGCTGCTGCTCCCGAGATGAGGGACGTCCAGCCATTCCCCTCCTTGCTCAAGACTCAGTATTCCAGGAGGATCAGATTGGCTGAGCTTAGGTCACAGGCCTGCTGACTGTACTGAGGCGGAAGATGTGCTGAGTGGCCTTCACCAAGGGTTACTCTCCCACCAACAATAGGAGGAGAAAGGGTCTAATTATAATTGCATAAAGGAGTGAAGAATTGATGGGTCACAGTTACTTCTCGGCCCCCCCCCCAAAAAAAAACCAAAGATTTGTTCAGCATTGGTGTCCTTCATTTCTAGTGTAAGAGTGATTTTATGTACGTTAGACTCATTTGATCCTCACAAAACTGTGAGCTGAGAATGATTGGGAGGTGGCAGCCCAGGACTCATCACAGGTCTTTCACTTTACAGTCTAGTGGGCTTGCTCCTCCGCTCCCCTGCATTTGGCCTGCTCTGTCTCAGTTTGGACTGTTTTTTCTTCCAGGTTACATAAGGACAGGCTCGATCTTTCTGGCCCAAACTCAGGACCGGCTGATCTCCCTGAAGCGCATCAATTCAAGGCTGAAGTACGTATGAGGCTAGAAGCCTGTCCTGACTTTACTGTCACCTGACCTCTGCCGGAGGGCAGTGAATGTCATTGTCCCCCTGTGTTCTGTGGCAGTGTTATAGGCATCCCCTCCGAGATCATCTCCCCCAAGAAAGTGGCCGAACTTCACCCTCTCCTCAATGTGCACGACCTGGTGGGGGCCATGCATGTCCCCGAGGATGCAGTGGTGTCCTCTGCTGATGTGGCTCTTGCCCTGGCAAGTGCTGCCTCCCAAAATGGTAAGCACGTTTTGGGGTTAGGAAGGAAGAGGTCGTCTAAGAAAGCATCTCTCAGTAGGGCAGGAATACCAACCAACTTCCATATTGGGACACTGGCTCCTGGCTCCTAGAATTTTTGTCTTAATATAGTATCTGTTAATATTTTTCTTCAGGGCCACATTTTTCTTATTAAGGTCCAAGGAACTGCTTTTAGTCCTGCTTAAAGCACTTCAGATGTAAGGGCATTTTCTCCCCCACAGGACTTGAGAAGCTCTAAGGTTGAAACACACCTTGGGGATTTAATCCACAGCTTGGATCATATCCTGATCTTGGAATGAATGGGGGGAAGACTAATCAGCGTCTATGGTGTTATATACTTTGGATGAACTGATTCATGATGTACGTAGATTAGGATTTAAGGATGCCCAATGGCACTTTTTCTCTCCTACCCCTTTTATGATCCCTGGAATTTTTTTGGCCATGCTGCGTGGCATGTGGGACCTTATGTCCCTGACCAGGGATCGAACCTGTGCCCCCTGCAGTGGAAGCGCAGAGCCCTAAACACTGGACCGCCAGGGAATTCCCATGATTCCTGGAATTTGATTACATACTAAAGTCAGTTTTTTCAGTTGGCCTGGTATTTTCAGTCTTGGGAAAGGTCCATTTACACAGTCTCAGGATGCGGTTCCAGGAGTTTTTTGGTTTTTAAAATTAAAGGCCAGCATCGACCTGGCCTCTTCCGTGTTTGTTGTGAGTCTGCTGCACATGCCTAATTCTGAAACATCAGATGATGATGCCCCAACTCTTTGTTTACATTGGAACAGGTGTTCAGATCTATGACCGGACAAGTATTCTTCATGTTATGGTGAGGAAAGGTCAAGTCACTGGTGTGGAGACTGATAAAGGACAGATCCAGTGCCACTATTTTGTCAACTGTGCGGGTCAGGTAGGTTAGCGACAGTACTGGGTCACTGCTTTTCTTATTTAACTTTTGTCTCCAGGATTTTTTTGGGGTGGCGGGGCGGTACAGATGTACAGTTAATATTGTGGTGGACTAAGCAGATGTCAGGGACCACACAGTTTCTTGTTTGGACAGGAAAACTCAGAATCTCTCACTCCAAATCGGAAGCCTGTTCTTATTCCTCAAATAGAAGCCTGGGTGACCTTTTCCTTCCTCCCGCCTGGCTAATTGGCGCTGTCCTGGTCAGGAAGGCCAGAAGAGTTGGGCATTGACAGCAATCAGTCCTTGGCGTCGGGTCTGTCTGTGGTGTTTCGTTTCATCCTACCACCCAGCAGATGAGTATTAGGCTGTTTTATTGTGTCAGGAGTGTGGATTCAGTTTCCAGGACACTAAACTGCTGCTGCTTTGAAGGCAGATTGGTCCCTTGCCTCCCACTCCACAGTCTTAAGGGGACCTAGGAGTACTTGCTGCCATGTGCAGTTCTTTATGATTGGTATTTGGGGTTTGTGGTTGAGGCCAGGCGTTTTGTTAGAAGGGCCTCCCTTGCTCCCCACGAGCTCCTTTCACGAGCTGGTAAATCTGTCTTCCTCTGCTAGAAAAGCAGACTTTGTGGTTTAAAGGGCGTAGTGTTGCTCCCCGTCCAATAACTGAACTAAAGCAGGCTGGAACTTGGCTTCCCACAGCTGACGTGGAGGCAAGAGCGCACAGAAGCCACTTGAAATTAAACTCTTTTCAAGAGGCTGCACTTGCTCATTTGTCTTTCTGTTCCTCTTCCACCCACAAATCAATCTGTCCGTTTGTAGTGGGCATACGAGCTGGGTCTGTCCAACGAGGAGCCGGTTAGTATCCCGTTACATGCCTGCGAACACTTCTACCTTCTGACTCGCCCCTGGGAGACCCCTCTGCAGAGCAACACACCAAGTGAGGACTTGCACTTTGTTTTTAATCTTGTTTCCTTGCCCCTGTTCTGTCCTCTGCAAAGGAAGGCTTTCTGCTAAGGACAGACTGCGCCCGGAAGAGTCTTTTCTTTTTGTTTCTTTTCTGGAGCATGGTACAGGGAGGTGGACCCCATTGTAACTTGACTTTAATAACTCTTTATGAAAGGATGGCCAAAGTGGGCATTGCACTTAAGCAGTTTTGTTTGTTTGCAAGCTAACGGGTAGTCTCAAACAGGTCTAAACTGAGAGTGTTTGGAATGTAACCTAGAGTTCTTGACTTAATGCTACACGTTGTGGAGATGTCACAGGTGAGCTATAAACTCGGGCTGTTCAGAGACTCCCAGCGCTGTAGGGAGGGGTTGATACCACTTGGAGGCCTTCATCCCTGGAGTGGGCTCCACAGTCCCCCCTTCTCTCTGGCTTTCACGTGGCACAGTGGCAGTTAAGCAGTTTGATTCTGAGAACTAGTCAAAGCTTCTAGGTAAGTGATCTGGTTAGGGATAATCTGAGAAACAGTCTCCACTGTAAATCTGAGAGGGAGGATCCTCCCCCATGACCAGGAACAGTATTTTAAAGCTAATGAACGCCTGTGTTCACTGAATGCTGTTTGGTTAATAAGTCCAATTTTGGGTGTTTTTGTTTTGCTGCTTTTTCTGTCCATTTAGACAGCTGGCTTGTTGCTCAACCCTGTCTTCTCCTCTACCCCCCACCCCCTTGTCATTTCTCTTCCTCAGCTATTGTGGATGCCGATGGAAGAATTTATATTCGGAACTGGCAGGGTGGCATCCTGTCTGGGGGCTTTGAGAAGAACCCAAAGCCAATTTTCACTGAGGGCAAGAACCAGCTGGAGATTCAGAATCTGCAGGAAGACTGGGATCACTTTGGTGTGTGAACTAGATTCTAACAAGATTGCCTTATATTGTCTAAGATGTTACACTTTAAAGCCTTTTCAGGAACACAGGCATACCTCATTTTATCGTGCTTCGCACATGCTGAGTTTTTTCTTGGTTTCGTTTTTCAATTTTTTTTTTTTGAAGTATAGTTGATTTAGTGTCATGTCAAATTCTGCTGTATGATACTGAGTTTTTTATAGATTGAAGTTTGTGTTGAACAAGTCTGTTGGGACTATTTTCCAACAGCATTTTCTCACTTTGTGTCTCTGGCACATTTTGGTAATTCTAACAATATTTCAAGCTTTTTAATTGTTATGGTTGTTATGGGGATCTGTGATCAGTGCTTTTTGTTGTTACTGTTGCAAAAGATATGATTTGCTGAAGGCTGATGATGATTAGCATATTTTAGCAGTAAAGGTTTTTTTTGGTTTGTTTTTGACTTTTTTTAGAAGTTTTTAATAATACACTGAAGTCTAAGTAGAAAATTTTTTTAAATGATCTTTTTTTGAGGTCCAATTGATGTACAGTATACAAGTTTCATGCGTACAAACAATATAGCGATTCACAATTTTTAAAGGTTATGTTCCACTAATAGTTATTATAAAATATTGACTACGTTCTGTGTTGTACAGTACATCCTTGTAGCTTATTTTTTTTATACATAGTAGTTTGTACTTCTTGACTCCCTGCCCCTATCTTGTCCCTCCCCTTTTCCTTCTCCCCAGCAATAACCACTAGTTTGTTCTCTATCTGTGAGTCTGTTTCTTTTTTGTTTACATTCACTAGTTTTTCTTTTTTAGAGTCCACATATAAGTAATAACATACAGTGTTTGTCTTTCTCTGACTCATTTCACTAAGCATAATACCCTTCAAGTCCATCCATGTTATTGCAAATGGTAAAAGTTTTTTTAAGAGCTGAGTAGTATTCCATTGTGTGTGTATATATATACACACACACACACACACATCTTCTTTAGCCATCTGTCGATGAACACTTAGGTTGCTTGCATATCTAGCCAAGTAGTTTTTAATTTACATTGTTTTTGGTTATGTACATTGTTTTTTAGACATAATGCTATTGTACATACAGTACACTATAGTATAGTGTGAACAAAATTTTTATATGTACTGAGAAACCAAAAAGTTCACGTGACTCACTATATTGCGATATTCACTTTATTGCGGTGGTCTAGAACTGAACCGAGATATACCCGTAGTTCCTTATTTGATCTTTGTAACAACCCCTTTTGGTGGTTACAGAGGGTAGTCCACAGAATTTGTCTGATCTAAGGATACAGTTACTGGTGAGCAGATTCAGGGACCTAAAATTAAAATCTTGGTTTAAGGGACTTTTGGCTTATCACTTATTCGCCTAAAATCATTGCTGAAATTTTAGGCTGGGAGGAAACCTTCTTTTGATAGGACTTCATTTAAAATTGAAGAGAATTTTAAGAAGCAAAACAGTTTCATTAATATGTTCTTTTACTCAATTTTTAAATAATTTTAATTTATCGAATAGGTAATACAGTCACATGGTTCCAAATTCAAAAGATATGAAAGGGTCTGTAGTGAAGAGTGTCCTTCCTTCCACTTGGACTTAAAATTTCTTTTCTTTAAATTTAGGAAATTTCAAACTTTTAAAAATGAAGAGAATAATATAAAGAAATCCCATGTACCTACCAGCCAGCTTCAGTCTGGCTTCATCTTTACCACTGTCCCCCTGGATCATTCCCTGACGATGGACTTACCTTAAAACAGGTTGAGGATCTGTCTTTTGCAGCTGTTCCAACTTAGGAAAACATTGCCTTTTATTGCACATCTCTTTGGGGGTCATTTAAGAGCTTTTCCGTGAGTCCTGATCCCTTTGAGATTCTATAGCCAGATGTAGTATTTACTCTTCCATAGCTCCTTTCCCTCTAAAGAGTATCTTTATTTCTCCGTCTTTATGCCAAGAACTCTGTAGGAATGCCCCATACTTCCCCAAGGCTTCTGCTTCTGATAGATGGCCCAGTTGGCTCATCTTAGAAAACCTCCACAAGACGTTTTCCGAAAGGAGAGGGAATAGAAGAGTGTAAGGAGTAGGGAGTTTTGAATCCCCTAAAGCTGACGACTGTGTTTGGGTCTGTTTTTGTTGCTCAGAGCCCCTGTTGAGTTCCCTGCTGCGTAGGATGCCAGAACTGGAGACTGTGGAGATCATGAAGTTGGTGAATTGCCCCGAGACCTTCACCCCGGACATGAGGTGCATCATGGGCGAGTCCCCTTCAGTGCGGGGCTACTTCGTCCTGGCGGGAATGAACTCTGCTGGCCTTTCGTTTGGTGGAGGAGCTGGAAGGTAAGTCTTTCGCACTCAGGTTCGGCTTGCGAGGCTTCTTCCTTTCTGGAATTACTTCTGGTTCATAGGGTTTGTGACATACCTAATCCAGTATGTTCATAAGAAGAGGAAGACACATGTCATGAGAGAGTCGTCCCCTTGAAAGTACTTGCCATGGGAGGCACTCCCCGTGTTCCAGACACGTCATTGTACAGAATGTTTTTGGAACTCCTCTTTTGGAGTTAGCCTTGGAGCCAGTGGGATGTTCTTCTGTACTACTTCAGTCATAACAAATGTTGGTCCTTTGAATATGTATTTGAGTTTGGAAATAGCCAAGTGTGGTGAGTGAAGTAGAAGATCATGCTGATCACACAGGTTTTTATTTTCAAATTTGGTACTTATAAAAATTAAGCGAGGGGGCTTCCCTGGTGGCACAGTGGTTGAGAGTCCGCCTGCAGATGCAGGGGACACGGGTTCGTGCCCCTGTCTGGGAATATCCCACATGCCACGGAGCGGCTAGGCCCGTGAGGCATGGCCGCCGAGCCTGCGCGTCTAGTCCGGGAAGATGCCACATGCCGCGGAGCAACTAAGCCCATGCGCCACAACTACTGAGCCTGCACTCTAGAGCCCACGTGCCACAACTACTGAGCCCACGTGCCACAACTACTGAAGCCTGCATGCCTAGAGCCTGTGCTCCACAACAAGAAGCCACTGCAATGAGAAGCATGTGCACCACAACAAAGAGGAGCCCCCACTCACTGCAACTAGAGAAAAGCCTGCACGCAGCAAGGAAGACCCAACACAGCCAAAAATAAATAAATTAAAAATTAAGCCGGTGTTGAAAGGACAAATACTGTATAATTCCACCCATATGAATACTTACAGTAGTCTAATTCATAGAGACAGATGTAGAATGGTGCTTGCCAGGGGCTAGGGTAAGGAGGGAGTAGGGAGGGGCTGCTTAGTGGATATAGAGTTTGTTTGATGAAAAGAATTCTGGAGGTGGATGGTGGTGATAGTTACAGATAATGTGAAAGTGCTTAATACCACTGAAGTATACACTTGTAAATGGTTAAGATGGTAAATTTTACGTTGTGTGTTTTTTACCACAATTTAAAAACATTTTTTAATTGACCAGTGTTCTTGAGTGAATTGTAGAATGGCTCTGAAGACAGTTATGGAGTAGAAGTTACCAAAAATGTTTGGAGCAAAGGCGATATGGCCAGATAACTGTATAACCTCCTGAGGTGACTTTTTACAGGAAGAAACAAACAAACAAAAAACCCATTGGATGTATGGAGTACATTTGTATGGAATGTGGCTTATCTCTATACTTTCTAGGGAATCTTATCATTAGAGCTCATATCCTCATAGTGGTCTTGTGAGAGCAGTAGATGGATATAATTTCTTTCTTCCAGAAGTTAAGGAAATTGCCCAGAATTGCTCAACCACTCTTGACAAGATAGAGTCTTTCAATTCTGTTGGTGCTTGATTCCTAGTACAGCGCTGAGAGTATCACGGTGCTGAGAGGCCCAGCAACTTCCCCCATCTACACAGGTACCTCGCTGAGTGGATGGTGCATGGCTATCCCTCAGAAAGTGTCTGGGAACTGGACCTGAAGCGTTTTGGAGCCCTCCAGAGCAGCCGAACCTTCCTGCGCCACCGTGTCATGGAAGTCATGCGTAAGTGAAGCTTTATCCCCGTTGCCCATCGTTGCAGGCATCTGACTGGTTCTGTCATCCAGAGGGGCAGATTCTTCCTTGGTTCTTTAGTAATTGCTTCAAGTTGGGCGTCTGAGTTTGGCTGTTTCAGGCCTGTGTTGGGGGCATTATGCCCACATGACATTTATGGAACATTTTCTTTAGTGTATTGTATCTTAGTTACCTCGGGGACCAGGAAAGTGGACTAGGACGTACAGGTGGTGATTCCTGTCAGACTCCTGGCAGCAGCTTCTTGAACATTCCCAGCATTGCCTCCTTTCCACTTTGCTGTGTCAGAATGAATGCTCTCACTCCCCACTTGGTCTTTGAGATCATGGTTTGCTTTCCAAGGCAGAGAATTTGCCAAGTTAGTCTCAAAGCTTCAGGCTCCTTTGAGTGACTCTCGTCATTAACCCATCCTATGCTAGCAAGATAGGAAACCATTTCTCATGTAAATACCAAACATACATTCCTGCTCTTTCTCCTTGTTTTTGCTTCTCTCTGACTTTGAAGGACGCTTTTAACTTGTTACTACTTTGTCTTGGCTTTATTTTCCAGTGTGCCCTTTAGAGATAGCTTTTGAATCAGGAATTGAACCAAATCAGATTGTAATTTCATTTTTGTATACTGAGGAACTGTTTTCAGACTTGACCAAATATATCTGTTTGGGGAATAGTTATCCTCAGGACTAAGATTCTGCACTGGCTGTGACCAGCATTCTTAAGGACAGACTGCTGGTTTAGTAGCTGGAGGTTCCATTAGCAATGAGGCCTTTGGATGACCTGTCACACCTTTGTGCTCACTTTTGGTCTGGGGCAGAGAATTCACATCCATGGGAGTTAAAGGACCTGGAAGCAGTATGTGTAACTGCTAAGGTTATTTAGTGACTATTTTGGTTACAGTGTTGAACTGTTAAGAGTCTAGGTTTCTACATCCATCGTTACTTTGGAAGCTGTGCAAACTGTAAATGAGCTGGAGCTTCTTGATGATGCAGTACTTTTGGTGGCCGCCTCTGATTCTCATGAGTTGGAAGTCGCAGGCATGATAGAAAACGGGGAAAGGGAAAGTAGAACGTAAAGCCCAGAGGAGACTGTCACAGTATAGGGACGCCAGCTTTGTTTCCTTCTCTGTGATCTCCCAGTCTCCCCCCACGCTGACGTACCTCTTGTTTGGCCTGGTGTGAAGTCCGGTCTTCTCTCTGCAAGAGACTAGAGACCACACTCTTTCTGGGTATTTTACTTATTCACTGTTGCAGATTGGACATTAGGAGAAATGAATTCTGACCCTCCCTTTGTTATGTAAATAATGTCACTGGGACAATACTTTGCAACCTGTCAGATTTCAGAACCACCAAATCAAGGTATGTGTGTGCCCTTTTGCTTCAGAAATGGCTAAATATTAGGAAAAGTGTGTAACAGGTCTGAGACTCCAACAACACAGGCACTGGAAAGAATCAGGTGCCAGTTTTTCACACTTTGTAACCACCTGTGTCCCGTGTAGACATAACCTTCATCTCTGCTGGGAGCTTAACAAGGTTTAGAACTCTGACTTTTCTGCCATTGTTTCTACCTACTAATTTGGAACAGTAATTATAAACAAAGATCTAGAGTTGTTATGTGACTCACAGCTATATAAGTCTGTGGAGGGGTGTTACCAGCTCTTGCAATGTGATCCTTTCTTCTGGAACATTCGTGTCACACGGGGTACTGTTTGGCAAATTAGGCTACAGCAGCCTGAAAGCATGCTTTTTTGAATAGGAGCAGCTCCAGAGGCCCATGGATATTGGTGCTCAGCTCTGTGCCTTGGGCTTTCATAGACTGCTCTTCTCTCTCCTAGCTCTGCTGTACGATCTGAAGGTTCCCCGCTGGGACTTCCAGACAGGAAGGCAGTTACGCACATCTCCTCTGTATGACCGGCTGGATGCACAAGGAGCCAGGTGGATGGAGAAACATGGATTTGAGAGGCCAAAGTACTTTGTGCCACCAGACAAGGGTAAGAAGGCACGTTCTCATTTTTGTTTTTTGGGGTTTTTTTGTCTTAAGAATAGTAAACCTTGTTTTTAAATGTGCATAGCTAGTTTGTCTTCCTAGGAGAATAAATAATAAAAACCTACTATACTCTACTGATCTATCAAGGAGACTCACCAGTACAAGTCCCCTCCTTTTCTGTCTTCCTTTGGTTTTCTCTGTCCTGTAGACCTGTTGGCCTTGGAGCAGAGCAAGACTTTTTACAAGCCAGACTGGTTTGAGATTGTGGAGTCCGAAGTCAAGTGCTGTAAGGAGGCCGTTTGTGTCATTGACATGTCCTCTTTCACAAAGTTTGAAATAACAGTAAGTATTTGGGAACCAAAAGAACAGATTTGGAAACTTGCGTATTTATTGAATGCCTCTTGTTTTTCATCTGTCACTTCAAAGCAGACTGAGAACTCTGATATATTTCAGTGTTTCACCTGTATTATAACATTTTCTGGAATTTTTAGCGCTTTGTTTCTGGTTCTTTATCTGCTTGCAGAGGCTCATTTGACACTAGAATCAATAGCTAGCTTTCTCTGGAGCTCGTTGCAGTGGAGCAAATCTGCAAATACTGTTGCACGAGTACCAGCTAATTGAATTTTCTCCGCAAGTGACTTTGCTTGTCAGGCCGCATTACCGGCCAGAGGTTCTCATGTTTGTTCTGTCTGCTTCGTTCCCTAACCCTACAGTCCACCGGGGATCAGGCATTAGAAATTCTCCAATACCTCTTCTCCAATGACCTTGACGTGCCCGTGGGCCACATCGTGCATACCGGCATGCTCAACGAGGGCGGAGGGTACGAAAATGACTGCAGCATAGCACGGCTGAGCAAGCGCAGGTGAGCCGGCTGCCACTCTGCTCCCTCCGCCTAACGGCTGTGGCGGAGCCGAGCGCTCAGCTCACCTCTCCAGGAAACTGTAATAACACTGAGGACAATAAAACATTTCAAAGTCATGGCCAGTTCATTAGCAGCCCAGCACACACACAAAAAGCACCAGGAGGAAAAAAAAAAAAGAAACCCACCAGATTATGTAAAACTTGGTGTGGAAAAATTACTCTATTTAGGAAAAATGCCTTATCTTATGTTAGTAGGTCTGTATAATTTCTTGGCACTAGCAGAAAGCCAGAATCTTCTGTTTTGTCATTATGTGGTATATCCTAGAAGTATGTGCAGTTGGCCTTCCCTAAAAGCTAAGAGATCATTCACCAGTGTTCTGTTCGTTGCTTTGAAACTAGCTGAGAACTTACTGCCTCCTGATCATTCTCCTGCCTGGTTTTGATTACTTTTGGGTCTCACTTTCAGTTTCTTCATGATTTCTCCAACCGACCAACAGGTCCACTGTTGGGCCTGGCTTAAGAAATACATGCCAGAAGACAGCAACCTGATTCTGGAGGATGTCACCTGGAAATACACTGGTAAGGGGGCCCTCTGCAGTCAGCTGAGCGAGGAAAAGCCAGCTGATCGAAGTTGATCCAGATCTGTCTTCTCCATTTGCCTTCTCTATATCTGATATTCAAAAATGAGTGTCAGAATTAGAATCTTGGAAGAGGCTCCTGGTCATAGAAAATTGATCTCTAATGCTTCCCCATGTTTTTATAAGTGAAGTGTGAATGAGTTAGTGCTTCAGTTTCTTTGTGTTTTGTTTACTGCTGTGTCCCCTACAGCCAGCATATCAGAGTGCAAATATTTGTTGAATGAATGAGTGACTCATTATTAAAGTATTTTTATATTTATTACCTAAGTATTATTTTCTTCAAAATTTCCCCTTAGTTTTTATTTTTTCTTTAATGAGTAAATACTTTTTAAGGATAGATAACTTAATTTCCTTATTATCTCTTCCTCAGCAGTCTTCTCAGGGAGCAACCCCTCCTCTTCTGCCACCTGATTCCAGCTTTAACCCCTCCCTACCCGCAATGGACCCCTGCCCCTCGCCTCCACCAGGCCCTCATCCTCAGTTCATCATGGTAGCAAATATGATTACTTTCTCGCTACCAGATTAGAAAACTATAGAAGCTTATTGAAGCAAGCCTATTTTCTAGTCCATTTAAGGGTATTTGATGTGTAATTAGCTTAGGTGCTGTCGTAAATGTGACAGAATCCAGGCTGGGTGGGCAGCTCTCCTCAGGGCTCTCCTGGTACTGATTTGGGTTTGGGGCTTTTTCCATCATGTAGCCACACTGGGAAGAGGAGGGGAATGGGAATTGTTTTTGTTTTGTCTTGTTTTAAAATATTTATTTATTTATTTGGCTGTGCTGGGTCTTAGTTGAGGCATGCAGGATTTTCATTGCGGCACATGGGATCTTTAGTTGCGGCATGTGGACTTCTTGGTTGCGGCATCTGGGATCTAGTTCTCTGACCAGGGATCGAACCCGGGCCCCCTGCATTGGGAGCATGGAGTCTTAGCCACTGGACTATCAGGGAAGTCCCAGGGAACAGGAATTGTGCAGGGGGTGGTTTGGCCAGCCCTGGGAGTGGGCTCCTATCCTCTGGCCTCATGATCCCAGTCTAGTTGCAAAGGAGGCTGTGGAGTTTTGTCTTCCTTTGTTCAGGAAGAGGCAACACACTAGCCAGGCTGTCAGATGCCAGGAGTCAGTAGCAGCATTAAGCAGCCCTGTCAGGAGAAGTGTATTTGCCAGAATCAAGGTCCCCCCTAGGATTGCCTAAGCAAATGGACATTTTCATGGTCTTCCACCCACACCTGGCCATAGGTGAGCAAGTCAGAGCAGACCTTTCCCATTGGTTCAGCTATTCACCTGGAGCGGCCAGACATCTCTTGTTCTTTTCCGTTTAGCCCTCAATCTGATTGGTCCTCGAGCTGTGGATGTGCTGTCTGAGTTGTCCTATGCCCCTATGACTCCAGACCATTTCCCAAGTCTGTTTTGCAAGGTGGGTACTAGTAAAGTTGTAGTTTTTAAATAAGCAAGGAATATTTCTTTTATAGAGATGGCAATTACATGTTCTTACTATGGTGTTAATACCCACAAAGTGTGTTCTGACTTTTATTAAGCAAACAGAATGACTGAGTAAATCCATTTCTTTATTTTTCAATCTTCATGTTCTTCTTGTTTAATAAACATTGATATCTTTGAAGACCTAATTTCTCTGAGTATCAGTTCTATATATTTATTGATTTCTGTAGAGGTGGATTAAATTTTTAAGTTATAGTATTATGATGCGGATGCCAAAAAATGCCAGTCAAGGTCAGGTCCCTTCTCTCCATGCAGTGCTTCCTCTTTTCCATACACAAAGTAACTTCTGTGTATGTGGCACCTTCAGGTAAGAAATGGTTTAGGTGAATCCCTAAACAACTTACTTAATTTTCTTTCTTTCTTATAAATTTTCTTTCTTATACTTGGCAACTAGAGCTGAGTGAAACAAATTGTAACCGAATAAAAGGAATGATAACTGAACACACTCTCTGGGAAGTGGTTGATTAGAGAGGTCCAGACAGACATGTTTTGGCAGCCTGTAACAAGCAGCTTCGGGACCGTTACTGATGGGATGCTCTTTGAAGTTCAAACCGAAGTCAGGATCCACCTCTTAAGTGATTTTACAGCTCTCCTTTTTCTCCATGGCACAGTTAAAGCAACAGGAAACTCTGTTAGCTGGCAGCAGACCCTGTCACAGTACATTCTTTGCTCCTTGAAGAAGTAACCCACATGCGTGTGCCTACAGCGTACTGTGCTGCAATGCCTGCTCCTCATGGAAGCAGTCTGCTTTAGGGCCGTCTGGGGCTTACCACTTCCCATTGCAGGAACGGTGGTTGAGTCAGGGGCCCCTTTTGGGTAACTGAGCTGCTGGAATCGTGTTTTGAACGTGAGAAGCCCAGTCTCTTCCCCCAGGGTAGCAGGTGAACGGTGTTCTTTGGTCATCCGGCATCATCTTCTGTGGGGCAGGTACCCAGGACTTGTCTGCCAGGTCCGCCAGAGAACACATTTGCCTGGTCTTCATTCCCGGCGTCGCTGACTAAAACAAATCTTTAGCACGACTTTGTAAAAAGAAGTATTTCATGCTTTTCAAAGACTTTGCCTCCACTTCCCTCCACTGGCTTGGCTGGCACTCCTGAACTGGGGCTGTTCATGAGAAGAGCATTGGAAAGGCTGTGCTCTGTTCCTAATGACCCCAATGCCTGGAAACAGACTGTCTTGAGGAAGAAATTTTCATTCACATGTATCTCCATTAGGGTCCAACACAGGGTACAGAGCTAATGAGAGGGGTTGCCTCAGGCATTCATTCCTCTAACAAACATGGAGGGGCCCACTTCCCCTAACGAGTTTCCACGATGACCTTCTCCCTTTGTTTCCACAGGAGATGAGTGTGGGCTACGCAAATGGGATCCGGGTGATGAGCATGACTCACACGGGCGAGCCAGGATTCATGCTTTACATTCCTATAGAGGTGAGAACCACGAGAGGATGGGTGCTGGCAGGGTTAGAGCGCCATGTCTGACCGGGCCTTGGTCACTGAGGTAGGCTGCGTTAAAGAGATTTTAACGTTTTTAGCTAAGTTATGTACTTTTTTTGTGTACTTTTTTTGTAAATATTAATATTTACATGGTCTAAAACTAAAAACCTCTAAAAAGTATTCAGTGCCACCCGACCAGTTCCCACCAGCCACCACCAGTGATATAATTGTTAGTTTATATCATGTCAGAGATTTTTGTGCATATGGAAGCAAGTTCAAAGACGTATACATAACCCTCTTTTTTAGAAACACAAATGGAGGCTTACTGCTGTTCTTCATCTAGATTTTTTTTACTTAGCAACTTAGAGATTTTTCCCTGCCAGTACCTAAAGAGAAAGAGCTTCCTTTTTCTTTTTTCTTTATTTTTTAATGAAAACGATATAGTATGCCATTATATAGTTGAATCGTAATTTATTTAACCAGTCTGGTACTAATAGACATTTATAGGGTTTCTAGTCCTTTGCTGTTATAAAAACTTCTGCAGTGTACAAGAGTGTCTTTTTCTTTATTGCTTGTACCAGCACACAGAGTTGTCAAACTTTGGGCTGATGGGTGCAGTTCCATGCAAGAGATCAAGCTACTTGTCAAAACCCATCTCACTCCGAGTAAAAGCCCATCTGCAGGGCGCACACAGCTCTGCCGACCTTCCTCCACACTGCTGCTCCTCATCTCACCCTGTCTCCTTGCCTCTCCTTGCTGGACATGTTTCTACCTCAGGGCCTTTCCACTTGCCCTTCCCCTTTCTTTGGCATATCCCTCCCCCCTGTAGAGCCTCCCAAGCTCACAGCCACACATGCTTCAGGTCTTATTCACACCTCACCTTTTTTTCCTTTTTAATTAAAAAAAAAACTTTTTGGCCACGCTGCATGGCCTGTGGGATCCTAGTTCCCCAACCAGGGATTGAACCCACGTCCCCTGCAGTGGAAGCACGGAGTCTTAACCACTGGACCACCAGGGAGGTCCCCACACCTCCCCATTTTTTTTTTTTTTTTTAGTTTATTATTTTTGGTTGTGTTGGGTCTTTGTTGCTGCCCGCGGGCTTTCTCTGGTTTCAGCGAGCAGGGGCTACTCTTCATTGTGGTGTGCGGGCTTCTCATTGTGGTGGCTTCTCTTGTTGCAGAGCACGGGCTCCAGGCGTGCAGGCTTCAGTAGTTGTGGCTCACGGGTTCTAGAGTGACAGGCTCTAGAGTGCAGGCTTAGTAGTTGTGGTGCACGGGCTTAGTTGCTCCACAGCATGTGGGATCTTCCTGGACCAGGGCTCGAACCCATGTCCCCTGCATTGGCAGGCGGATTCTTAACCACTGCGCCACCAGGGAAGTCCCACCTCACCTTCTTGAAGAGACCATTTAAAGTTGCAGTCTCTGGCCCCCTCCTCCCTAGCCTCCTTCCCTGTTTTATTTTTCTCAAGAGTGCTTACCACTGTCTCATAGAATATATATTTTCTTTATCTCATTCATCACATTACCCGTTTAAATGTAGGTTTGCTAAAGGCAGGGATATTTGTTTAACTTCTGTATCCCCAGCAGTTAGAGAAATACTTGGCACATAGTAAACACTTAATAAATGTTGCATGAATGAATGTCCTGGCAGTATCTTTTGTCCATTTTTGTATTGAATTATTGGCCTTTTCCCCCAATTTCTAGGCATTCTCTGAATCAGCCAGCCAGTCCTTACTATTAAGTTGTAAAATTTTTTCCAGTTTATCATTTGTCTTGATTTGCTTTTTTTGCTACATAGAAGGGGTTTTTTTTTGGCGGGGGGGGGGGGTTGTTATATATGTATTTTTTGGCTGTGTTGGGTCTTTGTTGCTGGGCGCAGGCTTTCTCTATTAGTGGTGAGCGGGGGCTACTCTTCATTGCAGTGCGTGGGCTTCTCATTGTGGTGGCTTCTCTTGTTGTGGAGCACGGGCTCTAGGCATGTAGGCTTCAGTAATTGTGGCATGTGAGCTCAGTAGTTGTGGCTCGCGGGCTCTAGAGCATAGGCTCAGTAGTTGTGGCACACGGTCTTAGTTGCTCTGTGGCATGTGGGATCTTCCCGGACCAGGGATGGAACCCGTGTCCCCTGGCAGGTGAATTCTTAACCACTCTGCCACCAGGGAAGTCCCAGAAGGGTTTTCTAAATTTTACTTTTTATTATGGAAATGTTTCATATGTTGCAAAACATTTTTTTTTTTGGTGAATTGATGAATCTTTTGTGGCTTCTAGAGTTTAATACATAGAAGGGGCTTCCCCACTCCAGAGTTAAAAAATTTTTCCACTTCTGGTGCTTTTATAGTTTGTGTTGTTGCTATTTATGGGTTTGTGTGTTTTGTTTTTTCATATTTAAATGCTCCAACCTTTTGCACTGTCTCTTGGTACTTTATGAGCTATGGATCAAACTATTTTTTCTAACATGGATGACCAGTTGATATGAGATTCTACCTTTAGCACATACTAAGTTTCTATATATATTTAGATTTATTTCTGGACTTTTATTCTATTTGTGTATCCAGTATCACATTGTTTTAATTACTGAGTCTTTATTGTATATTTTAATACTTGGTAATGCTTATCCTCCCTCATAGCTTGGAAAACTCTGGAAAAGACGAATTCCTGTTTCCTTATTTTCCCTTATAAACTTTTTTTTTTTTAACATCTTTATTGGAGTATAATTGCTTTACAATGGTGTGTTAGTTTCTGCTTTATAACAAAGTGAATCAGTTATACATATACATATGTTCCCGTATCTCCTCCCTCTTGCGTCTTCCTCCCTCCCACCCTCCCTGTCCCACCCGTCTAGGTGGTCACAAAGCACCGAGCTGATCTCCTTATAAACTTCTATAATCATCTAGTTAAAACAAAAACACCCTGAGTTGTTGGATTGTTACGTTTGTAAATTAGGAAGAATTGACATTTTTATATGTGTTGAATCTTACAATCAAAATATACCTTTCTTTATGCGGGGTTTTTTTTTTGGTGACCTTCAGAGGCATTTTGAAGTTTTCTTCATGTAGATGGTATACATTTCTTAAATTTATATGAATATTTTGGTGGTGTTGCTGTTGTGAATGGGAAGGGTGTCTTTATTCTGGTGTCTTCTGATTTATGAAAGGTTTTTTCCCTGTATATTAATGCTTTAACCTGTTTCCCTCCTAAATTATCTTACTGTTTATAGCTGGTTTTTAGTTGATTTCTGGAATTTCCAGGGTTTCCATACACAAACAAACGATAGTTTTTGTTTCTTAACAATTTTTATTCCTGCATTTTCTTTCCCTTGTCCAATTGTGACAAGTAGCAGTGATCTTCAACCTCGTCATGTTCTTGACATAGTCATACTACTCATGGTGTTAGGTTTCCTTTTAATTATTAAATGAAGCACGGATTTACCAGCCCATGAAATTTTTTCTGCTTTTCCACACTCAAGAGTATTATAACAATATTAAGGTGAAGGGATTATTCATGGTTTGAGAAGAGTTAGTATGCATGTAGCTGATACGTTTTGCCTGTACTGAAGTGCCATATGGTCATTCAGGTGTTACCACCTGCTCCTGGGTCATTAATCAGCCAAGCCCATCAGGAGGGAGAAGCCCTGTTTTCTACCCAATTTTCCTGGGCTGGTCCCATTTTTATGGTTTTCTGTGAGTCCAAGAGGTAATCTGTGCACTGCTTGGGTTCTTTTCAAGCTGGCTTTTGTCAAGAAGCTTATACTTGTCTCTGAGGAGCTGCCTTCCAAAGCATGGTGGCAGATAGTAGATTGGTTTGTTCACACTCAATCCCTGGCATCTGGTGAGAAAATGAGTAAGTAGTGGGGACCCACTTTTCGCTTTGCTCTTCTCTAGCCCAAGACTACTCACCTGCTTTAAACCTTTGTCTTCTTAATTCAAGTACGGAGCATTCAGCTTGAGACACTGAACCCGCCCGAGATACAGCTCATTCTTACTCTCGTTTCCCAGCCAGTCTCCAATGCTCTCCTCCACCCACCTTTGCTATTTGCAGTGTTTCACTTACACACATACCACAGGCTATGTTGTACCCAATAGCTCAGACTCCCTTTTCCACATCTAAAGTTGCCTTGATCACAGCAGTCTGCTTAGCCAGTGCCTGTTCGGCTGCAGTAGTGCAGTTTATAGAGCAACATACATTGCCAGGATAAAGAACTGCGATACCAATGAAGCAGATTTTTGTTTTTGACTTTTCCGTTTTATTGAGATATAATTTACATACATCATTGTATAAGATTAAGGTGGACAGGATAATGGATTGACTTACATAGACTGTGAAATGATTACCACAGTGTTAAGTTACTAGCATCCATCATCTCATATAGACACAATAAAAAGAAAAATTTTTTTCCTTGTGATGAGAAGAACTCTCAGGATTTACTCTTAATTTTCATGTTATCACACAGCAGTGTCACCTAGTCATCATGTTGTGCATTATATCCCTAGTACTTACCTTATAACTGGAAGTTTGTACCTTTTGACCACCTTCCTCCAATCCCCAACTGTAACCACAAATTGATCTCTTGGTCTGTGAGTTTAGTTGCTATTTTGGTTTTATTGTTGTTTAATAGTTGTTTTTAAGATTCCACATATAAGTGAGGTTATACAGTATCTGTCTTCCTCATTCCTCTGTCTTGTTTTCTGTTTTACTTTTGCAGTTTTTAAAGTAAACAGTGTAGTTTGTTGTTGGGCTTTAGACTTAACAGAGTATTTGAGTATTTGCTTTCAATTTGGAAAACTTTTGTTCATTTAAGTTATGTGATACTTAAACGTGTCTGGAACCAAGAACAAAAACAACATGAGAGACTGGATATTGTGGGACACGGGTAGGAGAACTCTGATTTTTGGGGTCCTCTGTGACTCACTCTAGGTCTCTTAAGATACGCCATAATCAGTGTGACAAATCAGAGTTGTGCGTGCATGTCTAGAGTTACGTGTAACACCAGTTTCACAGCATAGGCCATTGCATAAGGGAAGGACCAAGTTCAGGGAACTGGCACAAAAAAACAAAGCCAAAGCCAGTGGAGGATGCATGGCTGTTGGAGAGGCAGTTACGAGACTGGTCGTTTACTGAGTGGTAAGAGAGCTTCTGTGAGTTATTATTTAATAAGTGCTATATACTGAGATCCTAGACATTTTAGAGAAGTAAAAAGATAAAGGTGCTGCTTTCGTGGAGCTTAAGCCTGGGCTGCAGCACTTTGGTTCCTGAGGATTGTAGACAACCTTCTCCCTTGTCCAGGTAACAGTGTCAGCCGTCAGGCACTGCCAGACAGATTCCGTGTTTAATTCTGGTCTGCTGGTTACTGACCTTTTGTCTCTCCCTCTAGTACGCCCTGCACGTATACAACGAAGTGATGAGTGTTGGACAGAAATATGGAATCCGGAATGCTGGGTATTATGCTCTTCGTAGTCTCCGAATTGAAAAGTTTTTTGCCTTCTGGGGTCAGGATTTAAACACCCTCACCACACCCCTGGAATGCGGACGAGAGTCTCGGGTGAAGTTAGACAAGGTATTGTACCTATGCACACTCCACTCTGCCCTCAGCTTCCTGAGCAGGGAGCCTGCATGAGAACAGGAAGAGCTGAGGTGGGAGCAAAAGTGTATAGGTGTTGAGACCTCCAAATGTATCTATGGGATAAAACACTTAATATGGAAACATCATAAATAGACAACACTTGCTTGGGGCACTTTGTTCTCTTTTAGACTGAGTGCTTTCTGGGCAGTTTTTCTGAGTTGATTGTGGTAATTCATTAATATGCCACATGTACAAATGAGTCACTTTACATTCAACTGCCTAATTTATTCGTAATCACCATTCAAGAGGATGAAAAGGCTCTTTCCCACCTCTGAGCCCACCCAGTCCCACTGCCAGCTTGACCAGAAGCAGCAGTGTCCTGCCTCTCCTTGTAGAGAGCTTCCATGCAGTGCAAACAGATGAGTAATTTCCCCTCACCACGTTCTTAACCTTGGTGGTTGGATACTGTATACTTGGTATATTGCACCTTGCCTTTTTCACTTAAAATATCTTAACAGTCATTCCCTATCAGTATAGTAGATCTCTGATGTTCTTTTTGAGCAATTAGGTAAGTATTTTTCTCTGATATAAAAGTAAAGAATACTCGATTTGGAAAATAGGGAAAAACATAAAGAATATTTTTTCAGCGACACGCATTAAGAGTTTATTTTATCCTGCTCTTTTTTGGACATATGCATATATGTAAACATTTATGCATAGAATACGGATATATATGCAGGGACTGCTGGTTGAGATTATATAAAAACATTGTTTTTTTACAATAATTCTAGCAAGCATTTTCAAGTGTTGATTTTTCTTCCTATTTTTGTTCTGTGTGGTCTTGTGATTGAAATGTGTTTATAAAATAGAAAAGAGAGTGATGCTTACCTGTGTTGTTACAAGAATTCTCTGCAGGTGTCTTTCATACTGTGAATGCAGTTTTCCGCATGGGGGAAGCACACGTTCTCCAGAGCTTGCAGGGGTGTGGTGGGGAGTGGGCAGCCCACTGCAGTGACACCGGGTCCCAAGCAGTGATGCGTCTCTGTGCTCTTTCCTAGGGGATGGATTTCATTGGGCGAGATGCCCTGCTGCAGCAGAAGCAGAACGGGGTGTACAAACGCTTCACTATGTTCATCCTGGACGACCACGACACAGACCTGGACCTCTGGCCTTGGTGGGGGGAGCCCATTTACCGAAACGGGCAGTACGTGGGCAAGACCACCAGCAGCGCATATGGTTACACCCTGGAGCGCCACGTGTGCCTGGGCTTCGTGCACAATTTTTCCGAGGACACCGGAGAAGAGCAGGTGGTGACAGCAGATTTCATCAACCGGGGAGAATATGAGATTGACATTGCAGGACACCGGTTCCAGGCCAAGGCCAAGCTCTACCCGGTCACCTCCCTCTTCACCCATAAGCGCCGAAAGGATGACGTGGAGCTCAGTGACTTGCACGGGAAGTAATGCCAGGCAGTCCCGCCACCTTCCCACCTTCTAGTCATCTTAGGAGCTCCTCTTCCTGATCCCATCCCTCTTCTTGATTTAACCTTTGCCTCCCACCTCTTATCTCCTTGATATAATTTTTTTTCCCCTTGATATAATTTTAAGCGTTTAAAACTTTTCCTTTGCACCCTCTCTTTGTCCCTCCATCTTCTCCTCCCTCCTTCTGCAGTTTCCCATCTCCTGATACTCACTCTGGGCTGGTCATCCCTCCCCCCATCTCAGGTTCCTGTGGGGACAGGAAGGCAGGACAGAGGCAGACTCCACTTGTGGAAGTGGGTTACAGTGACAGCCTCACTTAATGCTGGGTCTTGAAGCAAGGGAGGCTTGTGGTGTGCAGGCCTCAGGGTAAGAGTCCCTCTCTGTGGGGCTAAATTTTCTCGAGTAACCTGTGAATTCTGGCTAGCTGCTGTCTGTGTGATACAGCCGTGTGGAATAGCTTATGCCTTTTAGCCAGGCAGGTCCTTCTCCCATCCCTTTGTGCTGTGGGTCGGCACCCTGATACCTCTAGCAGGAGGATGACCATCTACCTCGCTGATGAGAGGCATCATGTGGGCGTTACCTGGGGTTAGCACAGATTAGTTCATCCTGGGCCTCCCTACTGACCCAGTTATCAGACTGTGACCCAGTTATCAGACTGTTGGGCTAGGGCCACCTGCCTATAATTTTCTTCATCTCTTGCTAATCTCTATTATGAGAGGGGTTGTGGTTTATTTAACCTACTAAACAAATAAGCCACAGTGTTTGAAAGGGAAAGACCATGTTGCCTTTAGTGTTGCTTTTCCTAGCTGAAAGGGTCTAACCTCAAACTAAGCTCCAGCGATGCTGAGTTTTCTATGAAACAGTGCTGCTTTTCTTTCAGCTACTCACAGTTCAGTCAGCCCACCTTGATGTTCCTCTTCTCCGAGCACATGTGACTTTCAGTTCAGCCACATGTGTCCCTTCCACAGGAGGCCCACTGGCTCAGTGCACGCTCTCTCCCTTAGGGCGGGGGAGGCAGGACAAGCATCCTGGCTGAGTAACTAAACCTTGTGGCCACACTGAGTTGAAGAAAGCTACTGGGACCCCAGGGTTGCTTCCCCCGCACAAAAGACAGATCCACACAGAGATGACCCACTTGGGTCCCTTGAGAGTTCCCAGTGTGGAGAGCGTATGTTACCTGAGCCCAAGGTCTGCTTTCCGTCTTCTTTTTCCAGACATCTCTCCACATTTTCTGGAATAGAAGGTAACTTTGGGTAAGAGCGCCCTGCGCACTTTTAAGCAGTGTCTCTATTTTCTAAGGGTGGAACTTGGATCGCACAGACTGTGGTATCCATCCCCACACTTAATTTCCCCTTGCAAACAAATGGCTGCTAGAGATTTTAATTAACCATAGCCTTTGTTATCTTGGTATCTTGCATGCATTAGGTCTGATAGGTCTGTAAGTATATTAGAGACAATCCTTTCATTTTATTAGAGCAGCTTACAATTCTCAGGTGTCTGCCTGCTCTGGCATTTCTCTGGGATTTCTGTTTACCCACTTGATCACTGACTTTACTGTCCACGTTCTTACGAGGTCTTCATTGATTTAACGAGGGAGTATGTGATTAGAATTCTGTCGGGGGGCCTTGGTATTTTGGTGCAAATGTGAATTTAACTAGCTGAGAGATACTGCTTCTAGGCAAAGAGGAGAGGTGCTGCCCAGCTGGAGAGCAGTGAACAGCAGCTGTGAAACTTGGGAGAGCAGGAAACTGGCACCAGACAATGCAGGTGTTACCAGCAGGGAGCCGACTGACCCAAGAAGATGGAAACAGATGTAGAACTAAAGGTATCCCATGCATACCACTGCAAAGTCGTCTTTATAAATGGAAAGTTATTTGGGATTGAATCCAAAAGAAAATCTAGATTTATGCATAAATCACATCTTGTCCATAAATAGGGGTCACACTTCTAAGACTGACAAGATGTTAAGATTCTGGGGGGAAATCACTTGTTTATTGAGTACCCTGAAACTTACATATTTATCTTCCAGCACTTTACAATTCATCTTTCAAGTCTCCTTTGGTTCATTCAAATATAGGCAATATGAATCTGGTAGGTTTCTCTATTTGGTCCTAAAGGGAAGGGGGTGACTCTTTCCTGCCTCAAGCATAGTTGACAATCAAAACATCTTCATTTCTGTGTCATCCCCGATGGGCACCGGGACCGCATGTGTTTGCTTTCTGTGACAACTCACCTCTCCCTGGAGGTTGCAGGGATTGTTCAAGGAGTAGCTGGACTCGTTTTAGGTGGTTGGTACTTTTTTCTTCTCTCTGAAATGATGTTATCACCACTTGTGCTGTCTTGGGAGAGGGGCTCCACAATCTTCTCAGCATATGCAATTGAACAATCATTTTGCACCTAGAAACACAAAGTGTGTTGGCTTCAAACAGATGGAGAATCAAGGTTGCAAGTCTCCTGTGAGCCTTCTCCTCTCTTGAGATAAGCCCCTAGCTACTTGTGCCACATGTAAATCCCATGGTCATGTGACTGACATTGAAGATTTCTTGTCTGTGATAAAAGCTCTAATTCAGAAAGTTTTTAGAGCAAAAGGGGACAGACAAGACCTACCTGCTTGGATAGCACAATGTGATGTCCTTTAACTTGTGTTTTGGTCACGTAGCACTGCATGGGCAGGACAAGCTCCAGGAGAGAAAACTGAACAGTTCCCACTACATTCTAGTGCTTTTCTGAGAAGTCCCTGTACCCCCAAATGCAAGAGATGCCATTTAGCCCAGTGATTAACCCCAGTCTCAACTTTGGCCCCAAAGTTCCCATTTCTGCACCAAGTCACTTGTTTGATTCTTATCAGGAGGTGTGCTGTCCCTGGATTCTACGTCCTTGTACAGAGTTTTAGCTGTATCTCTTCTTTCCTAGGCTGTTGTTTCCAAGAAAGTAACTCAACATGAAACTAACTCTTCAGCTTTCTCCTTTATCCTGCCTTTGCATGCATTTGCGACATTAACCCCTCCCCACTGCCACCATGTATGTGGCAGGAATGATAGGAGCTTCCTAAAGTGATTTTGCTTCACTGGAGGGATGACCCCTCCGCCTTGATTTCTGCCTCTGTAAAACAACTGCATTGGCTGGCTTTCAGGCATTACAAGTTCCTTTTTATATCTTTGTTGCCTCTTGGCCAGTGTAGGCAGCAAGGATCTAAGTATCTTTAGTATCTAAGATAGAGATTTGGTCAACAGTGCTCAATCCTGAAGTATAACCTACTGTGTTCATTTTCTTTCTGTACACACACCCCCCATCCCTCACAAACTTTGATATAAGCAGCATTTTATCAACAGGAGGTAGAGAAAAGTTTCTCATGAGTAAGGAATTTTCATCTGGCACATGTCATGTGCAGGCACATGGACTCAGGAGCAGCACAGTTGAGTGGAAGAGACGGCAGATGAAGTAACAGGCAGTAGCCGCGTCCTGCAGTGAGTCGTGAGGGAGCTAGGGAGCCACGTATCGGAGCCGCTCCCCACACCCACCGCCACCGCCCTCCACATTAAGGTGCTCCGTTAGTTGTAAGGCTCCTTCACTGTCATCACGGGGCTGGCATATGCAGTCCCTTACCATGACAAATACACTATTTTTCAAGAGGACTGAGTATTTTTGTATGTCTTTGCCTTCTCTATCCATTAAACACCAGAGTTCCTTGTGTATGATTCGTGACTTCTCTGAGCAGAACCCTTGGGGAATTACACGTTTCTTCATGGGCCATTTTTCTCATGATATTTAGATACACCTATTTTCATCCTTTGCAGACTTTCTACCTTCTCATTTTTCTGTCTCTCAAGGACAGAAATTTTAAGAAGTGGAGAGGATACTTTTAGCATCTGTTTCTATGGATCTATGCCAGATTTCCTTTGCACACCAAGAACTGGAGCTTGGGGCACCTCTTTCCTCCAAGCCAGGTTCTATAGTGCCTTACACTCCAGAGTGTCACATGGTGGGTGGAGACGAAAAAAAGTACCTTCAACAGATGGGTGTAGGGTCGAAAGCTTCTGCAGCTCGTTTCAGTGAAGGGTCTTCCAGCAGCACAGCTAACATTTTACTCTCTGGTCAACTCTTGGGATGTAAGAAAATGCCATTGTAATTACTGTAAAGGCTACAACTCGTTCTTTGCATTTGTAAACGTGCACTTCAACTCAGCCCTTTTCTATCCCATGTGTAGCATCAGCATGTGGTCCTGAAGACGTGCGAGGCACCTGAGTAAATGGGATGTTTCTCACGAGCCCTGGTGATGACAGGCACACAGGGTGACAGAGCATTTCTGCCCTCTGCGAATGTGGTATTAACGTTGTGCACTGTATTTCTATCAAGTCAGATTTCAATTTTATTTTATGTTACTAAGTTTGTAAATGAATAAATGGACATTTTCACTACTCTTGCTGTGTCTGCCTGAGAAATGTCCTGCATCTGTGGTAACCAGATATGTTTTTGCCATCACTAAGAATAAACGTTGTACATAAAACCATTTGTACCTGTTCCCAAAGTGTACAAGAGAATTTGAAAACAGGTAAATAAGATCCCTTCCCTCCATGCAATGGGCAGCATGGCTGTGGGGGAAAAGCCCCATTCCTCCTCCTGAAGTCCCTATCACTGTCACTGGACTTGACATCCTGCCTTACACTTGACTTAGTAGTAAGAACCTGGTACTTGACTCATCACTCAAGTATTGGGTTGGCCAAAAAGTTCATTCGGGTCTTTCTGTAAGATGTTATGTAACATGAGCCCATGTCTGTGTGGAAAATGAGCTGTGTGTGTATTTTTGCTTACAGCAGTAGAAGAGAAAAACAGAAGCAGCCAGTGCTCCTTTACTATACTTAGCTTCCATCCAGAAATTTAGTCACTGGACTTCTATTCTCTTTACCCAACTGTTCTGTGAGTCACCACATCTGGGAATCCATAGGTAGGCTAACATGTCTAACAAAAATTTCATCATCTTATCGTCCAAACCTGCTCTTTCTATTTCCAGTTTCATGAATGAGCAACATTTGTTATGACTGAAGTAGTACAGAAGAACATCCCACTGGCTCCAAGGCTAACTCCAAAAGAGGAGTTCCAAAAACATTCTGTACAGTGACGTGTCTGGAACACGGGGAGTGCCTCCCATGGCAAGTACTTTCAAGGGGACGACTCTCTCATGACATGTGTCTTCCTCTTCTTATGAACATACTGGATTAGGTATGTCACAAACCCTATGAACCAGAAGTAATTCCAGAAAGGAAGAAGCCTCGCAAGCCGAACCTGAGTGCGAAAGACTTACCTTCCAGCTCCTCCACCAAACGAAAGGCCAGCAGAGTTCATTCCCGCCAGGACGAAGTAGCCCCGCACTGAAGGGGACTCGCCCATGATGCACCTCATGTCCGGGGTGAAGGTCTCGGGGCAATTCACCAACTTCATGATCTCCACAGTCTCCAGTTCTGGCATCCTACGCAGCAGGGAACTCAACAGGGGCTCTGAGCAACAAAAACAGACCCAAACACAGTCGTCAGCTTTAGGGGATTCAAAACTCCCTACCCCTTACACTCTTCTATTCCCTCTCCTTTCGGAAAACGTCTTGTGGAGGTTTTCTAAGATGAGCCAACTGGGCCATCTATCAGAAGCAGAAGCCTTGGGGAAGTATGGGGCATTCCTACAGAGTTCTTGGCATAAAGATGGAGAAAAAAGATACTCTTTAGAAAGGAAAGGAGCTCTGGAAAAGCAAATACTGTATGTGGCCCCAAAATAAAATCTTAAAGTGATCAGTGGTAGTAAAAGAGCTCTTAAATGGCCCCCAAGGAGATTTGCAGCAATTTCACCTTAGGAAATCCTTGCCTTTTACTGCATAAGACAGAGTCTCAGCTTGTTTTAAAATAAGGCCAACACCAGGGAATAATCCAGTGGAACAGTGGCAATAGATGAAGCCAGACTGAAGCTGGCTGGTGGGTACATGGGTTCTTTATACATTCTCTCCACGTTTAAAAGATTGAAATTTCCCAGAAATTAAGTCCAAGTAGAAAGAGGAAAACTCTTCATTATAGACCCTTTCATATATTTTGAATTTGGAATGTGACTGTCTTAACTATTCAATAAATAAAATTATGTTAAAATTGAATAAAAGACTGTATTAACACAATTCTGCTTTCTAAAAAATGTCTTCAGGACTTCCCTGGTGGCGCAGTGGTTAAGAATCTGCCTACCAATGCAGGGGACACGGGTTTGAGCACCGGTCTGGGAAGATCCATACGCCGCAGAGCAACTGAGCCCGTGCACCACAACTACTGAGCCTGCCTGCCACAACTGCTGAAGCCTGTGCACCTAAGAGCCCGTGCTCCGCAACAAGAGAAGCCACTGCAATGAGAAGCCCGCGCACCACAACAGAGTAGCTAGCCCCCGCTTGCCGCAACTTAGAGAAAGCCCGTGCGCAGCAACGAAGACCCAATGCAGCCAAAACTAAATTAACAAAAAAAAAACTCCTTAAAAAATAAACAAGTAAAACAATAAAAGGACCTATGGGAGACCTTTTCTTACTACTGACATTCTACTGGATGAAGAAGTGAACCAGGCCCTGAGATACATTATTAATCTAGGACAAGTTCAAAAGACAATCCTGAACTATACCCACAGGGCACTGCAAGCTCCCACTAAAAATACAGAGGAAGGAGCTGTTCCTTCACAAATCCCAGGGACCAAGTTCTTCTTAAAACCTGGAACGGGGTCCCCCGAAGACCAACTATTGCCAAAATGGAAGGGCCCCTATAAAGTAATCTGAACCACTCCCACTGCTGTCAAAGTGCAAGGGAAATCTAGTTGGGTACATTTTTCCAGACTAAAGCTTTTACCTCCAGAAACCCCGCAGGTTACAACAGAAGAGCAATACACCTGTAAGCCAGTGGAAGGTCTGAGATACCTATTCAAAAGACAGGCACCATCGACAGATAAGTAAAATGATGTAGTGGGTTGGACTCCTGTTTGCCATTCTTGCTATTGTACTCAGCGGATCATACGTGAACATCTTGTTAGAAATGCTGTAGAGCTTTATACGCTTAATCATCAACATAATAGTCTGCTGTCCCCTAACTGTTTAAGTACTAACAACAGTTATGTGCTTCAAGGGCTATCCGGTCTTAACAGCTGTGAGACAGACATTCAGGTCTGCACCCCCGGAAGGGTTTGTTTTCCTCTGCGGACACCCAAACCATCATATGTTACGGAATTATCGACAGACCCTGTCTTTTCCAACCAAGCCATAGCGTATAAATGCACTGACAATGTTCACTTCATAGGACAGTGTGCTATAAGGACTACAGGGTTAAGAGGGATTTTTATCTGTAACAGAACCAGTCAGGCTCACCACCAAACCCAGAAAGCACTAGGAATGATCTTTTTTCTCTATATATGTTTGTTTGTTTGGCTACGCGGAGTCTTAGTTGTGGCACACAGGATCTTTAGTTGAGAAACGCAGGATCTTTTAGTTGCGGCATGCGTGTGGGATCTAGTTCCCTGACCAGGGATCGAACCCAGGCCCCCTGCATTGGAAGCACAGAGTCTTAACCACTGGACCACCAGGGAAGTCCCCTAGGAATGATCTTAGCAAGGGCAGAGCTGGCCACAGGACTGGCAGCTCCATGGGGAGGCTTTACCTATCATGAAGCAACACTGAGATCAGACAGCTTGGTTATATGATGGAACAGACAAGACAAGCCTTAATGGGACTTAAGACCTCTCGTTTCTTTGGCGAATTTAGTTCTTGACAGTCGTCTAGCTCTTGATAACCTTCTGGAAGAACAAGGTGGAGTCTGTGCGATAATACTTCCTACTGCACCTGAATTAGTGTGATAGGACAGGTGGAAGTTAACATTAAGGAAATATATGCCCAGGCAGACTGGCTTCATAATTTTAGAAGCGGCAATATCGCCTCCACTGCCTGGTCAACAGTTAAGGAAGCCCTCCTAAAGTTACGCTGGTTCCTTCCCTTTCTAGGCCCTTTAGTGGCTACTGGTGTTCTTCTTTTTGGCCCTTGTTTGTTTAGCCTTCTGGGCAAGTTTGTGTCTTCTAGCTTCTAAGAGTTTCAAGTAAGGCTCATGAGGGCTCAAGGAATTCAACCCATTCCAGCAGAGGGTGGCCCAGGTCCCTACAGGTCCTTGGAACAGTCAGAGAGGGACTTCTACACCTCTAGGGTAAGCTAGGGTCTGCAGCCCCTGTCTGGCAGGAAGACGTTCCAGAAGATGAGACCCTTGGCCCTTTACCCCTTAAGAATAAAAGGTGTAGAATCCCTCAGGGGATAATGAGACAGACTAGGACCTGGGACCCTTTGCTGCAGTGCTTACACCTGAACAAATGAAATACAAACAAAATACAAAGAAACTATAAGGGACTAAAAATAACTATATGCATGCATGCACAGCTGGGGGAAATTATAGACAAGATACAAAAAGACCAAAAAAAAAGCCAACTGCCACTTGTGAAGAGCTGGGAGCAAAAGCAGGAGTCAGGAGCAAAAGCAGGGTCCTGTGCATGCCCCCTGCACTCACCACCACCAGGGGGGCGGGGGCAGACCACCCAAGCCACCCCTCTGGCCTGACTCCTGGACCCGCCCCTGCCCTCACCCCACATAAGGAACCAGCTCGCTGCCGGCCTCCTCGGAGCAATCAAGGGAAACTGTTACTTGTTTTCACTCCCGCCTGCTGCAGCAGGAGCCCAATAAAGCCCTGCCTGAATTTTCTGTCTGGCCTCTTATCAATTTCTATGGATTAAGGAGGCCAAGATCCCTGGTTGGTAACACTTCACTAATGTTCTCTCCACCCTCTGTCTTAATGGAAATGCAGCTCTCCTGAGGGAACTGTCACTGTCACACAGCCAGCCCTGTTCCACTGACCTCACCATCAAGAGGCACAGTCGGCATCCTCCTTGCTTCTGAACCATTACCACTCAGTCACACTTGGGAAAGACCCTGTTCCTTTGTGCCTTCAGGTAGCAGGCACCCCTACTTGGCTCCGGGCTACTTCCTATTAAGCCACAGGCACAGCTCTCTCTACATCCAGGTTCTGAACCCATAACATGGCTCTCCTCCAACCTTTAACACCACCTCCTCTCTTCCTTCATCAAAGGAGATAACCTGTCTCATCTTGTTCCCCAAAACACCACCTGTATACCTCCCTGCATCAGCAAACCATCCCTGCCTTCCTTCACAGGGTCAGAAATTAATCCCTTACAACGGCCTGGATCCCCCTTCCTGCCCCCTTGCCCTGAACCGAGCTCCATCAGCTGTCCTCCCTCTTTCACATACCCTCACATTTACCTCCTTCTCCTCGGCATTTAGATGTGCTCAAGTACCCCCTCCCCCCGCCCAGGCGATTTCAGAAATAAAACAAAGCTCCAAAACACTCAATTAGCAATTTTTAATTTTTAAAATTCTAAATTATAAAATGATGGTCTTTGCGAAACATCAAAAACAGAAGGAAGATTTCCCTCCACTCAAAGGTCACCAATACCAGTATCTATTATATTTTCCCAGAATGTTATTATTGCAGCAATGAGCTGCCCTGATGTTTGCCACCACCTTTGTCTTGAGTCCTTCTTTTTTTTTTTTTTTTTTTTTGCGGTACGCGGGCCTCTCACTGTTGTGGCCTCTCCCGTTGCGGAGCACAGGCTCTGGACGCGCAGGCTCAGCGGCCATGGCTCACGGGCCCAGCCGCTCCGTGGCATGTGGGATCTTCCCGGACAGGGGCACGAACCCGTGTCCCCTGCATCTGCAGGCGGACTCTCAACCACTGTGCCACCAGGGAAGCCCCCTCGCTTAATTTTTATAAGTACCAAATTTGAAAATAAAAACCTGTGTCATCAGCATGATCTTCTACTTCACTCACCACACTTGGCTATTTCCAAACTCAAATACATATTCAAAGGACCAACATTTGTTATGACTGAAGTAGTACAGAAGAACATCCCACTGGCTCCAAGGCTAACTCCAAAAGAGGAGTTCCAAAAACATTCTGTACAGTGACGTGTCTGGAACACGGGGAGTGCCTCCCATGGCAAGTACTTTCAAGGGGACGACTCTCTCATGACATGTGTCTTCCTCTTCTTATGAACATACTGGATTAGGTATGTCACAAACCCTATGAACCAGAAGTAATTCCAGAAAGGAAGAAGCCTCGCAAGCCGAACCTGAGTGCGAAAGACTTACCTTCCAGCTCCTCCACCAAACGAAAGGCCAGCAGAGTTCATTCCCGCCAGGACGAAGTAGCCCCGCACTGAAGGGGACTCGCCCATGATGCACCTCATGTCCGGGGTGAAGGTCTCGGGGCAATTCACCAACTTCATGATCTCCACAGTCTCCAGTTCTGGCATCCTACGCAGCAGGGAACTCAACAGGGGCTCTGAGCAACAAAAACAGACCCAAACACAGTCGTCAGCTTTAGGGGATTCAAAACTCCCTACCCCTTACACTCTTCTATTCCCTCTCCTTTCGGAAAACGTCTTGTGGAGGTTTTCTAAGATGAGCCAACTGGGCCATCTATCAGAAGCAGAAGCCTTGGGGAAGTATGGGGCATTCCTACAGAGTTCTTGGCATAAAGATGGAGAAAAAAGATACTCTTTAGAAAGGAAAGGAGCTCTGGAAAAGCAAATACTGTATGTGGCCCCAAAATAAAATCTTAAAGTGATCAGTGGTAGTAAAAGAGCTCTTAAATGGCCCCCAAGGAGATTTGCAGCAATTTCACCTTAGGAAATCCTTGCCTTTTACTGCATAAGACAGAGTCTCAGCTTGTTTTAAAATAAGGCCAACACCAGGGAATAATCCAGTGGAACAGTGGCAATAGATGAAGCCAGACTGAAGCTGGCTGGTGGGTACATGGGTTCTTTATACATTCTCTCCACGTTTAAAAGATTGAAATTTCCCAGAAATTAAGTCCAAGTAGAAAGAGGAAAACTCTTCATTATAGACCCTTTCATATATTTTGAATTTGGAATGTGACTGTCTTAACTATTCAATAAATAAAATTATGTTAAAATTGAATAAAAGACTGTATTAACACAATTCTGCTTTCTAAAAAATGTCTTCAGGACTTCCCTGGTGGCGCAGTGGTTAAGAATCTGCCTACCAATGCAGGGGACACGGGTTTGAGCACCGGTCTGGGAAGATCCATACGCCGCAGAGCAACTGAGCCCGTGCACCACAACTACTGAGCCCGCCTGCCACAACTGCTGAAGCCTGTGCACCTAAGAGCCCGTGCTCCGCAACAAGAGAAGCCACTGCAATGAGAAGCCCGCGCACCACAACAGAGTAGCTAGCCCCCGCTTGCCGCAACTTAGAGAAAGCCCGTGCGCAGCAACGAAGACCCAATGCAGCCAAAACTAAATTAACAAAAAAAAAAACTCCTTAAAAAATAAACAAGTAAAACAATAAAAGGACCTATGGGAGACCTTTTCTTACTACTGACATTCTACTGGATGAAGAAGTGAACCAGGCCCTGAGATACATTATTAATCTAGGACAAGTTCAAAAGACAATCCTGAACTATACCCACAAGGCACTGCAAGCTCCCACTAAAAATACAGAGGAAGGAGCTGTTCCTTCACAAATCCCAGGGACCAAGTTCTTCTTAAAACCTGGAACGGGGTCCCCCGAAGACCAACTATTGCCAAAATGGAAGGGACCCTATAAAGTAATCTGAACCACTCCCACTGCTGTCAAAGTGCAAGGGATATCTAGTTGGGTACATTTTTCCAGACTAAAGCTTTTACCTCCAGAAACCCCGCAGGTTACAACAGAAGAGCAATACACCTGTAAGCCAGTGGAAGGTCTGAGATACCTATTCAAAAGACAGGCACCATCGACAGATAAGTAAAATGATGTAGTGGGTTGGACTCCTGTTTGCCATTCTTGCTATTGTACTCAGCGGATCATACGTGAACATCTTGTTAGAAATGCTGTAGAGCTTTATACGCTTAATCATCAACATAATAGTCTGCTGTCCCCTAACTGTTTAAGTACTAACAACAGTTATGTGCTTCAAGGGCTATCCGGTCTTAACAGCTGTGAGACAGACATTCAGGTCTGCACCCCCGGAAGGGTTTGTTTTCCTCTGCGGACACCCAAACCATCATATGTTACGGAATTATCGACAGACCCTGTCTTTTCCAACCAAGCCATAGCGTATAAATGCACTGACAATGTTCACTTCATAGGACAGTGTGCTATAAGGACTACAGGGTTAAGAGGGATTTTTATCTGTAACAGAACCAGTCAGGCTCACCACCAAACCCAGAAAGCACTAGGAATGATCTTTTTTCTCTATATATGTTTGTTTGTTTGGCTACGCGGAGTCTTAGTTGTGGCACACAGGATCTTTAGTTGAGAAACGCAGGATCTTTTAGTTGCGGCATGCGTGTGGGATCTAGTTCCCTGACCAGGGATCGAACCCAGGCCCCCTGCATTGGAAGCACAGAGTCTTAACCACTGGACCACCAGGGAAGTCCCCTAGGAATGATCTTAGCAAGGGCAGAGCTGGCCACAGGACTGGCAGCTCCATGGGGAGGCTTTACCTATCATGAAGCAACACTGAGATCAGACAGCTTGGTTATATGATGGAACAGACAAGACAAGCCTTAATGGGACTTAAGACCTCTCGTTTCTTTGGCAAATTTAGTTCTTGACAGTCGTCTAGCTCTTGATAACCTTCTGGAAGAACAAGGTGGAGTCTGTGCGATAATACTTCCTACTGCACCTGAATTAGTGTGATAGGACAGGTGGAAGTTAACATTAAGGAAATATATGCCCAGGCAGACTGGCTTCATAATTTTAGAAGCGGCAATATCGCCTCCACTGCCTGGTCAACAGTTAAGGAAGCCCTCCTAAAGTTACGCTGGTTCCTTCCCTTTCTAGGCCCTTTAGTGGCTACTGGTGTTCTTCTTTTTGGCCCTTGTTTGTTTAGCCTTCTGGGCAAGTTTGTGTCTTCTAGCTTCTAAGAGTTTCAAGTAAGACTCATGAGGGCTCAAGGAATTCAACCCATTCCAGCAGAGGGTGGCCCAGGTCCCTACAGGTCCTTGGAACAGTCAGAGAGGGACTTCTACACCTCTAGGGTAAGCTAGGGTCTGCAGCCCCTGTCTGGCAGGAAGACGTTCCAGAAGATGAGACCCTTGGCCCTTTACCCCTTAAGAATAAAAGGTGTAGAATCCCTCAGGGGATAATGAGACAGACTAGGACCTGGGACCCTTTGCTGCAGTGCTTACACCTGAACAAATGAAATACAAACAAAATACAAAGAAACTATAAGGGACTAAAAATAACTATATGCATGCATGCACAGCTGGGGGAAATTATAGACAAGATACAAAAAGACCAAAAAAAAAGCCAACTGCCACTTGTGAAGAGCTGGGAGCAAAAGCAGGAGTCAGGAGCAAAAGCAGGGTCCTGTGCATGCCCCCTGCACTCACCACCACCAGGGGGGCGGGGGCAGACCACCCAAGCCACCCCTCTGGCCTGACTCCTGGACCCGCCCCTGCCCTCACCCCACATAAGGAACCAGCTCGCTGCCGGCCTCCTCGGAGCAATCAAGGGAAACTGTTACTTGTTTTCACTCCCGCCTGCTGCAGCAGGAGCCCAATAAAGCCCTGCCTGAATTTTCTGTCTGGCCTCTTATCAATTTCTATGGATTAAGGAGGCCAAGATCCCTGGTTGGTAACACTTCACTAATGTTCTCTCCACCCTCTGTCTTAATGGAAATGCAGCTCTCCTGAGGGAACTGTCACTGTCACACAGCCAGCCCTGTTCCACTGACCTCACCATCAAGAGGCACAGTCGGCATCCTCCTTGCTTCTGAACCATTACCACTCAGTCACACTTGGGAAAGACCCTGTTCCTTTGTGCCTTCAGGTAGCAGGCACCCCTACTTGGCTCCGGGCTACTTCCTATTAAGCCACAGGCACAGCTCTCTCTACATCCAGGTTCTGAACCCATAACATGGCTCTCCTCCAACCTTTAACACCACCTCCTCTCTTCCTTCATCAAAGGAGATAACCTGTCTCATCTTGTTCCCCAAAACACCACCTGTATACCTCCCTGCATCAGCAAACCATCCCTGCCTTCCTTCACAGGGTCAGAAATTAATCCCTTACAACGGCCTGGATCCCCCTTCCTGCCCCCTTCCCCTGAACCGAGCTCCATCAGCTGTCCTCCCTCTTTCACATACCCTCACATTTACCTCCTTCTCCTCGGCATTTAGATGTGCTCAAGTACCCCCTCCCCCCGCCCAGGCGATTTCAGAAATAAAACAAAGCTCCAAAACACTCAATTAGCAATTTTTAATTTTTAAAATTCTAAATTATAAAATGATGGTCTTTGCGAAACATCAAAAACAGAAGGAAGATTTCCCTCCACTCAAAGGTCACCAATACCAGTATCTATTATATTTTCCCAGAATGTTATTATTGCAGCAATGAGCTGCCCTGATGTTTGCCACCACCTTTGTCTTGAGTCCTTCTTTTTTTTTTTTTTTTTTTTTGCGGTACGCGGGCCTCTCACTGTTGTGGCCTCTCCCGTTGCGGAGCACAGGCTCTGGACGCGCAGGCTCAGCGGCCATGGCTCACGGGCCCAGCCGCTCCGTGGCATGTGGGATCTTCCCGGACAGGGGCACGAACCCGTGTCCCCTGCATCTGCAGGCGGACTCTCAACCACTGTGCCACCAGGGAAGCCCCCTCGCTTAATTTTTATAAGTACCAAATTTGAAAATAAAAACCTGTGTCATCAGCATGATCTTCTACTTCACTCACCACACTTGGCTATTTCCAAACTCAAATACATATTCAAAGGACCAACATTTGTTATGACTGAAGTAGTACAGAAGAACATCCCACTGGCTCCAAGGCTAACTCCAAAAGAGGAGTTCCAAAAACATTCTGTACAGTGACGTGTCTGGAACACGGGGAGTGCCTCCCATGGCAAGTACTTTCAAGGGGACGACTCTCTCATGACATGTGTCTTCCTCTTCTTATGAACATACTGGATTAGGTATGTCACAAACCCTATGAACCAGAAGTAATTCCAGAAAGGAAGAAGCCTCGCAAGCCGAACCTGAGTGCGAAAGACTTACCTTCCAGCTCCTCCACCAAACGAAAGGCCAGCAGAGTTCATTCCCGCCAGGACGAAGTAGCCCCGCACTGAAGGGGACTCGCCCATGATGCACCTCATGTCCGGGGTGAAGGTCTCGGGGCAATTCACCAACTTCATGATCTCCACAGTCTCCAGTTCTGGCATCCTACGCAGCAGGGAACTCAACAGGGGCTCTGAGCAACAAAAACAGACCCAAACACAGTCGTCAGCTTTAGGGGATTCAAAACTCCCTACCCCTTACACTCTTCTATTCCCTCTCCTTTCGGAAAACGTCTTGTGGAGGTTTTCTAAGATGAGCCAACTGGGCCATCTATCAGAAGCAGAAGCCTTGGGGAAGTATGGGGCATTCCTACAGAGTTCTTGGCATAAAGATGGAGAAAAAAGATACTCTTTAGAAAGGAAAGGAGCTCTGGAAAAGCAAATACTGTATGTGGCCCCAAAATAAAATCTTAAAGTGATCAGTGGTAGTAAAAGAGCTCTTAAATGGCCCCCAAGGAGATTTGCAGCAATTTCACCTTAGGAAATCCTTGCCTTTTACTGCATAAGACAGAGTCTCAGCTTGTTTTAAAATAAGGCCAACACCAGGGAATAATCCAGTGGAACAGTGGCAAGAGATGAAGCCAGACTGAAGCTGGCTGGTGGGTACATGGGTTCTTTATACATTCTCTCCACGTTTAAAAGATTGAAATTTCCCAGAAATTAAGTCCAAGTAGAAAGAGGAAAACTCTTCATTATAGACCCTTTCATATATTTTGAATTTGGAATGTGACTGTCTTAACTATTCAATAAATAAAATTATGTTAAAATTGAATAAAAGACTGTATTAACACAATTCTGCTTTCTAAAAAATGTCTTCAGGACTTCCCTGGTGGCGCAGTGGTTAAGAATCTGCCTACCAATGCAGGGGACACGGGTTTGAGCACCGGTCTGGGAAGATCCATACGCCGCAGAGCAACTGAGCCCGTGCACCACAACTACTGAGCCCGCCTGCCACAACTGCTGAAGCCTGTGCACCTAAGAGCCCGTGCTCCGCAACAAGAGAAGCCACTGCAATGAGAAGCCCGCGCACCACAACAGAGTAGCTAGCCCCCGCTTGCCGCAACTTAGAGAAAGCCCGTGCGCAGCAACGAAGACCCAATGCAGCCAAAACTAAATTAACAAAAAAAAAAACTCCTTAAAAAATAAACAAGTAAAACAATAAAAGGACCTATGGGAGACCTTTTCTTACTACTGACATTCTACTGGATGAAGAAGTGAACCAGGCCCTGAGATACATTATTAATCTAGGACAAGTTCAAAAGACAATCCTGAACTATACCCACAAGGCACTGCAAGCTCCCACTAAAAATACAGAGGAAGGAGCTGTTCCTTCACAAATCCCAGGGACCAAGTTCTTCTTAAAACCTGGAACGGGGTCCCCCGAAGACCAACTATTGCCAAAATGGAAGGGCCCCTATAAAGTAATCTGAACCACTCCCACTGCTGTCAAAGTGCAAGGGATATCTAGTTGGGTACATTTTTCCAGACTAAAGCTTTTACCTCCAGAAACCCCGCAGGTTACAACAGAAGAGCAATACACCTGTAAGCCAGTGGAAGGTCTGAGATACCTATTCAAAAGACAGGCACCATCGACAGATAAGTAAAATGATGTAGTGGGTTGGACTCCTGTTTGCCATTCTTGCTATTGTACTCAGCGGATCATACGTGAACATCTTGTTAGAAATGCTGTAGAGCTTTATACGCTTAATCATCAACATAATAGTCTGCTGTCCCCTAACTGTTTAAGTACTAACAACAGTTATGTGCTTCAAGGGCTATCCGGTCTTAACAGCTGTGAGACAGACATTCAGGTCTGCACCCCCGGAAGGGTTTGTTTTCCTCTGCGGACACCCAAACCATCATATGTTACGGAATTATCGACAGACCCTGTCTTTTCCAACCAAGCCATAGCGTATAAATGCACTGACAATGTTCACTTCATAGGACAGTGTGCTATAAGGACTACAGGGTTAAGAGGGATTTTTATCTGTAACAGAACCAGTCAGGCTCACCACCAAACCCAGAAAGCACTAGGAATGATCTTTTTTCTCTATATATGTTTGTTTGTTTGGCTACGCGGAGTCTTAGTTGTGGCACACAGGATCTTTAGTTGAGAAACGCAGGATCTTTTAGTTGCGGCATGCGTGTGGGATCTAGTTCCCTGACCAGGGATCGAACCCAGGCCCCCTGCATTGGAAGCACAGAGTCTTAACCACTGGACCACCAGGGAAGTCCCCTAGGAATGATCTTAGCAAGGGCAGAGCTGGCCACAGGACTGGCAGCTCCATGGGGAGGCTTTACCTATCATGAAGCAACACTGAGATCAGACAGCTTGGTTATATGATGGAACAGACAAGACAAGCCTTAATGGGACTTAAGACCTCTCGTTTCTTTGGCGAATTTAGTTCTTGACAGTCGTCTAGCTCTTGATAACCTTCTGGAAGAACAAGGTGGAGTCTGTGCGATAATACTTCCTACTGCACCTGAATTAGTGTGATAGGACAGGTGGAAGTTAACATTAAGGAAATATATGCCCAGGCAGACTGGCTTCATAATTTTAGAAGCGGCAATATCGCCTCCACTGCCTGGTCAACAGTTAAGGAAGCCCTCCTAAAGTTACGCTGGTTCCTTCCCTTTCTAGGCCCTTTAGTGGCTACTGGTGTTCTTCTTTTTGGCCCTTGTTTGTTTAGCCTTCTGGGCAAGTTTGTGTCTTCTAGCTTCTAAGAGTTTCAAGTAAGGCTCATGAGGGCTCAAGGAATTCAACCCATTCCAGCAGAGGGTGGCCCAGGTCCCTACAGGTCCTTGGAACAGTCAGAGAGGGACTTCTACACCTCTAGGGTAAGCTAGGGTCTGCAGCCCCTGTCTGGCAGGAAGACGTTCCAGAAGATGAGACCCTTGGCCCTTTACCCCTTAAGAATAAAAGGTGTAGAATCCCTCAGGGGATAATGAGACAGACTAGGACCTGGGACCCTTTGCTGCAGTGCTTACACCTGAACAAATGAAATACAAACAAAATACAAAGAAACTATAAGGGACTAAAAATAACTATATGCATGCATGCACAGCTGGGGGAAATTATAGACAAGATACAAAAAGACCAAAAAAAAAGCCAACTGCCACTTGTGAAGAGCTGGGAGCAAAAGCAGGAGTCAGGAGCAAAAGCAGGGTCCTGTGCATGCCCCCTGCACTCACCACCACCAGGGGGGCGGGGGCAGACCACCCAAGCCACCCCTCTGGCCTGACTCCTGGACCCGCCCCTGCCCTCACCCCACATAAGGAACCAGCTCGCTGCCGGCCTCCTCGGAGCAATCAAGGGAAACTGTTACTTGTTTTCACTCCCGCCTGCTGCAGCAGGAGCCCAATAAAGCCCTGCCTGAATTTTCTGTCTGGCCTCTTATCAATTTCTATGGATTAAGGAGGCCAAGATCCCTGGTTGGTAACACTTCACTAATGTTCTCTCCACCCTCTGTCTTAATGGAAATGCAGCTCTCCTGAGGGAACTGTCACTGTCACACAGCCAGCCCTGTTCCACTGACCTCACCATCAAGAGGCACAGTCGGCATCCTCCTTGCTTCTGAACCATTACCACTCAGTCACACTTGGGAAAGACCCTGTTCCTTTGTGCCTTCAGGTAGCAGGCACCCCTACTTGGCTCCGGGCTACTTCCTATTAAGCCACAGGCACAGCTCTCTCTACATCCAGGTTCTGAACCCATAACATGGCTCTCCTCCAACCTTTAACACCACCTCCTCTCTTCCTTCATCAAAGGAGATAACCTGTCTCATCTTGTTCCCCAAAACACCACCTGTATACCTCCCTGCATCAGCAAACCATCCCTGCCTTCCTTCACAGGGTCAGAAATTAATCCCTTACAACGGCCTGGATCCCCCTTCCTGCCCCCTTCCCCTGAACCGAGCTCCATCAGCTGTCCTCCCTCTTTCACATACCCTCACATTTACCTCCTTCTCCTCGGCATTTAGATGTGCTCAAGTACCCCCTCCCCCCGCCCAGGCGATTTCAGAAATAAAACAAAGCTCCAAAACACTCAATTAGCAATTTTTAATTTTTAAAATTCTAAATTATAAAATGATGGTCTTTGCGAAACATCAAAAACAGAAGGAAGATTTCCCTCCACTCAAAGGTCACCAATACCAGTATCTATTATATTTTCCCAGAATGTTATTATTGCAGCAATGAGCTGCCCTGATGTTTGCCACCACCTTTGTCTTGAGTCCTTCTTTTTTTTTTTTTTTTTTTTTGCGGTACGCGGGCCTCTCACTGTTGTGGCCTCTCCCGTTGCGGAGCACAGGCTCTGGACGCGCAGGCTCAGCGGCCATGGCTCACGGGCCCAGCCGCTCCGTGGCATGTGGGATCTTCCCGGACAGGGGCACGAACCCGTGTCCCCTGCATCTGCAGGCGGACTCTCAACCACTGTGCCACCAGGGAAGCCCCCTCGCTTAATTTTTATAAGTACCAAATTTGAAAATAAAAACCTGTGTCATCAGCATGATCTTCTACTTCACTCACCACACTTGGCTATTTCCAAACTCAAATACATATTCAAAGGACCAACATTTGTTATGACTGAAGTAGTACAGAAGAACATCCCACTGGCTCCAAGGCTAACTCCAAAAGAGGAGTTCCAAAAACATTCTGTACAGTGACGTGTCTGGAACACGGGGAGTGCCTCCCATGGCAAGTACTTTCAAGGGGACGACTCTCTCATGACATGTGTCTTCCTCTTCTTATGAACATACTGGATTAGGTATGTCACAAACCCTATGAACCAGAAGTAATTCCAGAAAGGAAGAAGCCTCGCAAGCCGAACCTGAGTGCGAAAGACTTACCTTCCAGCTCCTCCACCAAACGAAAGGCCAGCAGAGTTCATTCCCGCCAGGACGAAGTAGCCCCGCACTGAAGGGGACTCGCCCATGATGCACCTCATGTCCGGGGTGAAGGTCTCGGGGCAATTCACCAACTTCATGATCTCCACAGTCTCCAGTTCTGGCATCCTACGCAGCAGGGAACTCAACAGGGGCTCTGAGCAACAAAAACAGACCCAAACACAGTCGTCAGCTTTAGGGGATTCAAAACTCCCTACCCCTTACACTCTTCTATTCCCTCTCCTTTCGGAAAACGTCTTGTGGAGGTTTTCTAAGATGAGCCAACTGGGCCATCTATCAGAAGCAGAAGCCTTGGGGAAGTATGGGGCATTCCTACAGAGTTCTTGGCATAAAGATGGAGAAAAAAGATACTCTTTAGAAAGGAAAGGAGCTCTGGAAAAGCAAATACTGTATGTGGCCCCAAAATAAAATCTTAAAGTGATCAGTGGTAGTAAAAGAGCTCTTAAATGGCCCCCAAGGAGATTTGCAGCAATTTCACCTTAGGAAATCCTTGCCTTTTACTGCATAAGACAGAGTCTCAGCTTGTTTTAAAATAAGGCCAACACCAGGGAATAATCCAGTGGAACAGTGGCAATAGATGAAGCCAGACTGAAGCTGGCTGGTGGGTACATGGGTTCTTTATACATTCTCTCCACGTTTAAAAGATTGAAATTTCCCAGAAATTAAGTCCAAGTAGAAAGAGGAAAACTCTTCATTATAGACCCTTTCATATATTTTGAATTTGGAATGTGACTGTCTTAACTATTCAATAAATAAAATTATGTTAAAATTGAATAAAAGACTGTATTAACACAATTCTGCTTTCTAAAAAATGTCTTCAGGACTTCCCTGGTGGCGCAGTGGTTAAGAATCTGCCTACCAATGCAGGGGACACGGGTTTGAGCACCGGTCTGGGAAGATCCATACGCCGCAGAGCAACTGAGCCCGTGCACCACAACTACTGAGCCCGCCTGCCACAACTGCTGAAGCCTGTGCACCTAAGAGCCCGTGCTCCGCAACAAGAGAAGCCACTGCAATGAGAAGCCCGCGCACCACAACAGAGTAGCTAGCCCCCGCTTGCCGCAACTTAGAGAAAGCCCGTGCGCAGCAACGAAGACCCAATGCAGCCAAAACTAAATTAACAAAAAAAAAAACTCCTTAAAAAATAAACAAGTAAAACAATAAAAGGACCTATGGGAGACCTTTTCTTACTACTGACATTCTACTGGATGAAGAAGTGAACCAGGCCCTGAGATACATTATTAATCTAGGACAAGTTCAAAAGACAATCCTGAACTATACCCACAAGGCACTGCAAGCTCCCACTAAAAATACAGAGGAAGGAGCTGTTCCTTCACAAATCCCAGGGACCAAGTTCTTCTTAAAACCTGGAACGGGGTCCCCCGAAGACCAACTATTGCCAAAATGGAAGGGACCCTATAAAGTAATCTGAACCACTCCCACTGCTGTCAAAGTGCAAGGGATATCTAGTTGGGTACATTTTTCCAGACTAAAGCTTTTACCTCCAGAAACCCCGCAGGTTACAACAGAAGAGCAATACACCTGTAAGCCAGTGGAAGGTCTGAGATACCTATTCAAAAGACAGGCACCATCGACAGATAAGTAAAATGATGTAGTGGGTTGGACTCCTGTTTGCCATTCTTGCTATTGTACTCAGCGGATCATACGTGAACATCTTGTTAGAAATGCTGTAGAGCTTTATACGCTTAATCATCAACATAATAGTCTGCTGTCCCCTAACTGTTTAAGTACTAACAACAGTTATGTGCTTCAAGGGCTATCCGGTCTTAACAGCTGTGAGACAGACATTCAGGTCTGCACCCCCGGAAGGGTTTGTTTTCCTCTGCGGACACCCAAACCATCATATGTTACGGAATTATCGACAGACCCTGTCTTTTCCAACCAAGCCATAGCGTATAAATGCACTGACAATGTTCACTTCATAGGACAGTGTGCTATAAGGACTACAGGGTTAAGAGGGATTTTTATCTGTAACAGAACCAGTCAGGCTCACCACCAAACCCAGAAAGCACTAGGAATGATCTTTTTTCTCTATATATGTTTGTTTGTTTGGCTACGCGGAGTCTTAGTTGTGGCACACAGGATCTTTAGTTGAGAAACGCAGGATCTTTTAGTTGCGGCATGCGTGTGGGATCTAGTTCCCTGACCAGGGATCGAACCCAGGCCCCCTGCATTGGAAGCACAGAGTCTTAACCACTGGACCACCAGGGAAGTCCCCTAGGAATGATCTTAGCAAGGGCAGAGCTGGCCACAGGACTGGCAGCTCCATGGGGAGGCTTTACCTATCATGAAGCAACACTGAGATCAGACAGCTTGGTTATATGATGGAACAGACAAGACAAGCCTTAATGGGACTTAAGACCTCTCGTTTCTTTGGCGAATTTAGTTCTTGACAGTCGTCTAGCTCTTGATAACCTTCTGGAAGAACAAGGTGGAGTCTGTGCGATAATACTTCCTACTGCACCTGAATTAGTGTGATAGGACAGGTGGAAGTTAACATTAAGGAAATATATGCCCAGGCAGACTGGCTTCATAATTTTAGAAGCGGCAATATCGCCTCCACTGCCTGGTCAACAGTTAAGGAAGCCCTCCTAAAGTTACGCTGGTTCCTTTCTAGGCCCTTTAGTGGCTACTGGTGTTCTTCTTTTTGGCCCTTGTTTGTTTAGCCTTCTGGGCAAGTTTGTGTCTTCTAGCTTCTAAGAGTTTCAAGTAAGGCTCATGAGGGCTCAAGGAATTCAACCCATTCCAGCAGAGGGTGGCCCAGGTCCCTACAGGTCCTTGGAACAGTCAGAGAGGGACTTCTACACCTCTAGGGTAAGCTAGGGTCTGCAGCCCCTGTCTGGCAGGAAGACGTTCCAGAAGATGAGACCCTTGGCCCTTTACCCCTTAAGAATAAAAGGTGTAGAATCCCTCAGGGGATAATGAGACAGACTAGGACCTGGGACCCTTTGCTGCAGTGCTTACACCTGAACAAATGAAATACAAACAAAATACAAAGAAACTATAAGGGACTAAAAATAACTATATGCATGCATGCACAGCTGGGGGAAATTATAGACAAGATACAAAAAGACCAAAAAAAAAGCCAACTGCCACTTGTGAAGAGCTGGGAGCAAAAGCAGGAGTCAGGAGCAAAAGCAGGGTCCTGTGCATGCCCCCTGCACTCACCACCACCAGGGGGGCGGGGGCAGACCACCCAAGCCACCCCTCTGGCCTGACTCCTGGACCCGCCCCTGCCCTCACCCCACATAAGGAACCAGCTCGCTGCCGGCCTCCTCGGAGCAATCAAGGGAAACTGTTACTTGTTTTCACTCCCGCCTGCTGCAGCAGGAGCCCAATAAAGCCCTGCCTGAATTTTCTGTCTGGCCTCTTATCAATTTCTATGGATTAAGGAGGCCAAGATCCCTGGTTGGTAACACTTCACTAATGTTCTCTCCACCCTCTGTCTTAATGGAAATGCAGCTCTCCTGAGGGAACTGTCACTGTCACACAGCCAGCCCTGTTCCACTGACCTCACCATCAAGAGGCACAGTCGGCATCCTCCTTGCTTCTGAACCATTACCACTCAGTCACACTTGGGAAAGACCCTGTTCCTTTGTGCCTTCAGGTAGCAGGCACCCCTACTTGGCTCCGGGCTACTTCCTATTAAGCCACAGGCACAGCTCTCTCTACATCCAGGTTCTGAACCCATAACATGGCTCTCCTCCAACCTTTAACACCACCTCCTCTCTTCCTTCATCAAAGGAGATAACCTGTCTCATCTTGTTCCCCAAAACACCACCTGTATACCTCCCTGCATCAGCAAACCATCCCTGCCTTCCTTCACAGGGTCAGAAATTAATCCCTTACAACGGCCTGGATCCCCCTTCCTGCCCCCTTGCCCTGAACCGAGCTCCATCAGCTGTCCTCCCTCTTTCACATACCCTCACATTTACCTCCTTCTCCTCGGCATTTAGATGTGCTCAAGTACCCCCTCCCCCCGCCCAGGCGATTTCAGAAATAAAACAAAGCTCCAAAACACTCAATTAGCAATTTTTAATTTTTAAAATTCTAAATTATAAAATGATGGTCTTTGCGAAACATCAAAAACAGAAGGAAGATTTCCCTCCACTCAAAGGTCACCAATACCAGTATCTATTATATTTTCCCAGAATGTTATTATTGCAGCAATGAGCTGCCCTGATGTTTGCCACCACCTTTGTCTTGAGTCCTTCTTTTTTTTTTTTTTTTTTTTTGCGGTACGCGGGCCTCTCACTGTTGTGGCCTCTCCCGTTGCGGAGCACAGGCTCTGGACGCGCAGGCTCAGCGGCCATGGCTCACGGGCCCAGCCGCTCCGTGGCATGTGGGATCTTCCCGGACAGGGGCACGAACCCGTGTCCCCTGCATCTGCAGGCGGACTCTCAACCACTGTGCCACCAGGGAAGCCCCCTCGCTTAATTTTTATAAGTACCAAATTTGAAAATAAAAACCTGTGTCATCAGCATGATCTTCTACTTCACTCACCACACTTGGCTATTTCCAAACTCAAATACATATTCAAAGGACCAACATTTGTTATGACTGAAGTAGTACAGAAGAACATCCCACTGGCTCCAAGGCTAACTCCAAAAGAGGAGTTCCAAAAACATTCTGTACAGTGACGTGTCTGGAACACGGGGAGTGCCTCCCATGGCAAGTACTTTCAAGGGGACGACTCTCTCATGACATGTGTCTTCCTCTTCTTATGAACATACTGGATTAGGTATGTCACAAACCCTATGAACCAGAAGTAATTCCAGAAAGGAAGAAGCCTCGCAAGCCGAACCTGAGTGCGAAAGACTTACCTTCCAGCTCCTCCACCAAACGAAAGGCCAGCAGAGTTCATTCCCGCCAGGACGAAGTAGCCCCGCACTGAAGGGGACTCGCCCATGATGCACCTCATGTCCGGGGTGAAGGTCTCGGGGCAATTCACCAACTTCATGATCTCCACAGTCTCCAGTTCTGGCATCCTACGCAGCAGGGAACTCAACAGGGGCTCTGAGCAACAAAAACAGACCCAAACACAGTCGTCAGCTTTAGGGGATTCAAAACTCCCTACCCCTTACACTCTTCTATTCCCTCTCCTTTCGGAAAACGTCTTGTGGAGGTTTTCTAAGATGAGCCAACTGGGCCATCTATCAGAAGCAGAAGCCTTGGGGAAGTATGGGGCATTCCTACAGAGTTCTTGGCATAAAGATGGAGAAAAAAGATACTCTTTAGAAAGGAAAGGAGCTCTGGAAAAGCAAATACTGTATGTGGCCCCAAAATAAAATCTTAAAGTGATCAGTGGTAGTAAAAGAGCTCTTAAATGGCCCCCAAGGAGATTTGCAGCAATTTCACCTTAGGAAATCCTTGCCTTTTACTGCATAAGACAGAGTCTCAGCTTGTTTTAAAATAAGGCCAACACCAGGGAATAATCCAGTGGAACAGTGGCAATAGATGAAGCCAGACTGAAGCTGGCTGGTGGGTACATGGGTTCTTTATACATTCTCTCCACGTTTAAAAGATTGAAATTTCCCAGAAATTAAGTCCAAGTAGAAAGAGGAAAACTCTTCATTATAGACCCTTTCATATATTTTGAATTTGGAATGTGACTGTCTTAACTATTCAATAAATAAAATTATGTTAAAATTGAATAAAAGACTGTATTAACACAATTCTGCTTTCTAAAAAATGTCTTCAGGACTTCCCTGGTGGCGCAGTGGTTAAGAATCTGCCTACCAATGCAGGGGACACGGGTTTGAGCACCGGTCTGGGAAGATCCATACGCCGCAGAGCAACTGAGCCCGTGCACCACAACTACTGAGCCCGCCTGCCACAACTGCTGAAGCCTGTGCACCTAAGAGCCCGTGCTCCGCAACAAGAGAAGCCACTGCAATGAGAAGCCCGCGCACCACAACAGAGTAGCTAGCCCCCGCTTGCCGCAACTTAGAGAAAGCCCGTGCGCAGCAACGAAGACCCAATGCAGCCAAAACTAAATTAACAAAAAAAAAAACTCCTTAAAAAATAAACAAGTAAAACAATAAAAGGACCTATGGGAGACCTTTTCTTACTACTGACATTCTACTGGATGAAGAAGTGAACCAGGCCCTGAGATACATTATTAATCTAGGACAAGTTCAAAAGACAATCCTGAACTATACCCACAAGGCACTGCAAGCTCCCACTAAAAATACAGAGGAAGGAGCTGTTCCTTCACAAATCCCAGGGACCAAGTTCTTCTTAAAACCTGGAACGGGGTCCCCCGAAGACCAACTATTGCCAAAATGGAAGGGACCCTATAAAGTAATCTGAACCACTCCCACTGCTGTCAAAGTGCAAGGGATATCTAGTTGGGTACATTTTTCCAGACTAAAGCTTTTACCTCCAGAAACCCCGCAGGTTACAACAGAAGAGCAATACACCTGTAAGCCAGTGGAAGGTCTGAGATACCTATTCAAAAGACAGGCACCATCGACAGATAAGTAAAATGATGTAGTGGGTTGGACTCCTGTTTGCCATTCTTGCTATTGTACTCAGCGGATCATACGTGAACATCTTGTTAGAAATGCTGTAGAGCTTTATACGCTTAATCATCAACATAATAGTCTGCTGTCCCCTAACTGTTTAAGTACTAACAACAGTTATGTGCTTCAAGGGCTATCCGGTCTTAACAGCTGTGAGACAGACATTCAGGTCTGCACCCCCGGAAGGGTTTGTTTTCCTCTGCGGACACCCAAACCATCATATGTTACGGAATTATCGACAGACCCTGTCTTTTCCAACCAAGCCATAGCGTATAAATGCACTGACAATGTTCACTTCATAGGACAGTGTGCTATAAGGACTACAGGGTTAAGAGGGATTTTTATCTGTAACAGAACCAGTCAGGCTCACCACCAAACCCAGAAAGCACTAGGAATGATCTTTTTTCTCTATATATGTTTGTTTGTTTGGCTACGCGGAGTCTTAGTTGTGGCACACAGGATCTTTAGTTGAGAAACGCAGGATCTTTTAGTTGCGGCATGCGTGTGGGATCTAGTTCCCTGACCAGGGATCGAACCCAGGCCCCCTGCATTGGAAGCACAGAGTCTTAACCACTGGACCACCAGGGAAGTCCCCTAGGAATGATCTTAGCAAGGGCAGAGCTGGCCACAGGACTGGCAGCTCCATGGGGAGGCTTTACCTATCATGAAGCAACACTGAGATCAGACAGCTTGGTTATATGATGGAACAGACAAGACAAGCCTTAATGGGACTTAAGACCTCTCGTTTCTTTGGCAAATTTAGTTCTTGACAGTCGTCTAGCTCTTGATAACCTTCTGGAAGAACAAGGTGGAGTCTGTGCGATAATACTTCCTACTGCACCTGAATTAGTGTGATAGGACAGGTGGAAGTTAACATTAAGGAAATATATGCCCAGGCAGACTGGCTTCATAATTTTAGAAGCGGCAATATCGCCTCCACTGCCTGGTCAACAGTTAAGGAAGCCCTCCTAAAGTTACGCTGGTTCCTTCCCTTTCTAGGCCCTTTAGTGGCTACTGGTGTTCTTCTTTTTGGCCCTTGTTTGTTTAGCCTTCTGGGCAAGTTTGTGTCTTCTAGCTTCTAAGAGTTTCAAGTAAGACTCATGAGGGCTCAAGGAATTCAACCCATTCCAGCAGAGGGTGGCCCAGGTCCCTACAGGTCCTTGGAACAGTCAGAGAGGGACTTCTACACCTCTAGGGTAAGCTAGGGTCTGCAGCCCCTGTCTGGCAGGAAGACGTTCCAGAAGATGAGACCCTTGGCCCTTTACCCCTTAAGAATAAAAGGTGTAGAATCCCTCAGGGGATAATGAGACAGACTAGGACCTGGGACCCTTTGCTGCAGTGCTTACACCTGAACAAATGAAATACAAACAAAATACAAAGAAACTATAAGGGACTAAAAATAACTATATGCATGCATGCACAGCTGGGGGAAATTATAGACAAGATACAAAAAGACCAAAAAAAAAGCCAACTGCCACTTGTGAAGAGCTGGGAGCAAAAGCAGGAGTCAGGAGCAAAAGCAGGGTCCTGTGCATGCCCCCTGCACTCACCACCACCAGGGGGGCGGGGGCAGACCACCCAAGCCACCCCTCTGGCCTGACTCCTGGACCCGCCCCTGCCCTCACCCCACATAAGGAACCAGCTCGCTGCCGGCCTCCTCGGAGCAATCAAGGGAAACTGTTACTTGTTTTCACTCCCGCCTGCTGCAGCAGGAGCCCAATAAAGCCCTGCCTGAATTTTCTGTCTGGCCTCTTATCAATTTCTATGGATTAAGGAGGCCAAGATCCCTGGTTGGTAACACTTCACTAATGTTCTCTCCACCCTCTGTCTTAATGGAAATGCAGCTCTCCTGAGGGAACTGTCACTGTCACACAGCCAGCCCTGTTCCACTGACCTCACCATCAAGAGGCACAGTCGGCATCCTCCTTGCTTCTGAACCATTACCACTCAGTCACACTTGGGAAAGACCCTGTTCCTTTGTGCCTTCAGGTAGCAGGCACCCCTACTTGGCTCCGGGCTACTTCCTATTAAGCCACAGGCACAGCTCTCTCTACATCCAGGTTCTGAACCCATAACATGGCTCTCCTCCAACCTTTAACACCACCTCCTCTCTTCCTTCATCAAAGGAGATAACCTGTCTCATCTTGTTCCCCAAAACACCACCTGTATACCTCCCTGCATCAGCAAACCATCCCTGCCTTCCTTCACAGGGTCAGAAATTAATCCCTTACAACGGCCTGGATCCCCCTTCCTGCCCCCTTCCCCTGAACCGAGCTCCATCAGCTGTCCTCCCTCTTTCACATACCCTCACATTTACCTCCTTCTCCTCGGCATTTAGATGTGCTCAAGTACCCCCTCCCCCCGCCCAGGCGATTTCAGAAATAAAACAAAGCTCCAAAACACTCAATTAGCAATTTTTAATTTTTAAAATTCTAAATTATAAAATGATGGTCTTTGCGAAACATCAAAAACAGAAGGAAGATTTCCCTCCACTCAAAGGTCACCAATACCAGTATCTATTATATTTTCCCAGAATGTTATTATTGCAGCAATGAGCTGCCCTGATGTTTGCCACCACCTTTGTCTTGAGTCCTTCTTTTTTTTTTTTTTTTTTTTTGCGGTACGCGGGCCTCTCACTGTTGTGGCCTCTCCCGTTGCGGAGCACAGGCTCTGGACGCGCAGGCTCAGCGGCCATGGCTCACGGGCCCAGCCGCTCCGTGGCATGTGGGATCTTCCCGGACAGGGGCACGAACCCGTGTCCCCTGCATCTGCAGGCGGACTCTCAACCACTGTGCCACCAGGGAAGCCCCCTCGCTTAATTTTTATAAGTACCAAATTTGAAAATAAAAACCTGTGTCATCAGCATGATCTTCTACTTCACTCACCACACTTGGCTATTTCCAAACTCAAATACATATTCAAAGGACCAACATTTGTTATGACTGAAGTAGTACAGAAGAACATCCCACTGGCTCCAAGGCTAACTCCAAAAGAGGAGTTCCAAAAACATTCTGTACAGTGACGTGTCTGGAACACGGGGAGTGCCTCCCATGGCAAGTACTTTCAAGGGGACGACTCTCTCATGACATGTGTCTTCCTCTTCTTATGAACATACTGGATTAGGTATGTCACAAACCCTATGAACCAGAAGTAATTCCAGAAAGGAAGAAGCCTCGCAAGCCGAACCTGAGTGCGAAAGACTTACCTTCCAGCTCCTCCACCAAACGAAAGGCCAGCAGAGTTCATTCCCGCCAGGACGAAGTAGCCCCGCACTGAAGGGGACTCGCCCATGATGCACCTCATGTCCGGGGTGAAGGTCTCGGGGCAATTCACCAACTTCATGATCTCCACAGTCTCCAGTTCTGGCATCCTACGCAGCAGGGAACTCAACAGGGGCTCTGAGCAACAAAAACAGACCCAAACACAGTCGTCAGCTTTAGGGGATTCAAAACTCCCTACCCCTTACACTCTTCTATTCCCTCTCCTTTCGGAAAACGTCTTGTGGAGGTTTTCTAAGATGAGCCAACTGGGCCATCTATCAGAAGCAGAAGCCTTGGGGAAGTATGGGGCATTCCTACAGAGTTCTTGGCATAAAGATGGAGAAAAAAGATACTCTTTAGAAAGGAAAGGAGCTCTGGAAAAGCAAATACTGTATGTGGCCCCAAAATAAAATCTTAAAGTGATCAGTGGTAGTAAAAGAGCTCTTAAATGGCCCCCAAGGAGATTTGCAGCAATTTCACCTTAGGAAATCCTTGCCTTTTACTGCATAAGACAGAGTCTCAGCTTGTTTTAAAATAAGGCCAACACCAGGGAATAATCCAGTGGAACAGTGGCAAGAGATGAAGCCAGACTGAAGCTGGCTGGTGGGTACATGGGTTCTTTATACATTCTCTCCACGTTTAAAAGATTGAAATTTCCCAGAAATTAAGTCCAAGTAGAAAGAGGAAAACTCTTCATTATAGACCCTTTCATATATTTTGAATTTGGAATGTGACTGTCTTAACTATTCAATAAATAAAATTATGTTAAAATTGAATAAAAGACTGTATTAACACAATTCTGCTTTCTAAAAAATGTCTTCAGGACTTCCCTGGTGGCGCAGTGGTTAAGAATCTGCCTACCAATGCAGGGGACACGGGTTTGAGCACCGGTCTGGGAAGATCCATACGCCGCAGAGCAACTGAGCCCGTGCACCACAACTACTGAGCCCGCCTGCCACAACTGCTGAAGCCTGTGCACCTAAGAGCCCGTGCTCCGCAACAAGAGAAGCCACTGCAATGAGAAGCCCGCGCACCACAACAGAGTAGCTAGCCCCCGCTTGCCGCAACTTAGAGAAAGCCCGTGCGCAGCAACGAAGACCCAATGCAGCCAAAACTAAATTAACAAAAAAAAAAACTCCTTAAAAAATAAACAAGTAAAACAATAAAAGGACCTATGGGAGACCTTTTCTTACTACTGACATTCTACTGGATGAAGAAGTGAACCAGGCCCTGAGATACATTATTAATCTAGGACAAGTTCAAAAGACAATCCTGAACTATACCCACAGGGCACTGCAAGCTCCCACTAAAAATACAGAGGAAGGAGCTGTTCCTTCACAAATCCCAGGGACCAAGTTCTTCTTAAAACCTGGAACGGGGTCCCCCGAAGACCAACTATTGCCAAAATGGAAGGGCCCCTATAAAGTAATCTGAACCACTCCCACTGCTGTCAAAGTGCAAGGGAAATCTAGTTGGGTACATTTTTCCAGACTAAAGCTTTTACCTCCAGAAACCCCGCAGGTTACAACAGAAGAGCAATACACCTGTAAGCCAGTGGAAGGTCTGAGATACCTATTCAAAAGACAGGCACCATCGACAGATAAGTAAAATGATGTAGTGGGTTGGACTCCTGTTTGCCATTCTTGCTATTGTACTCAGCGGATCATACGTGAACATCTTGTTAGAAATGCTGTAGAGCTTTATACGCTTAATCATCAACATAATAGTCTGCTGTCCCCTAACTGTTTAAGTACTAACAACAGTTATGTGCTTCAAGGGCTATCCGGTCTTAACAGCTGTGAGACAGACATTCAGGTCTGCACCCCCGGAAGGGTTTGTTTTCCTCTGCGGACACCCAAACCATCATATGTTACGGAATTATCGACAGACCCTGTCTTTTCCAACCAAGCCATAGCGTATAAATGCACTGACAATGTTCACTTCATAGGACAGTGTGCTATAAGGACTACAGGGTTAAGAGGGATTTTTATCTGTAACAGAACCAGTCAGGCTCACCACCAAACCCAGAAAGCACTAGGAATGATCTTTTTTCTCTATATATGTTTGTTTGTTTGGCTACGCGGAGTCTTAGTTGTGGCACACAGGATCTTTAGTTGAGAAACGCAGGATCTTTTAGTTGCGGCATGCGTGTGGGATCTAGTTCCCTGACCAGGGATCGAACCCAGGCCCCCTGCATTGGAAGCACAGAGTCTTAACCACTGGACCACCAGGGAAGTCCCCTAGGAATGATCTTAGCAAGGGCAGAGCTGGCCACAGGACTGGCAGCTCCATGGGGAGGCTTTACCTATCATGAAGCAACACTGAGATCAGACAGCTTGGTTATATGATGGAACAGACAAGACAAGCCTTAATGGGACTTAAGACCTCTCGTTTCTTTGGCGAATTTAGTTCTTGACAGTCGTCTAGCTCTTGATAACCTTCTGGAAGAACAAGGTGGAGTCTGTGCGATAATACTTCCTACTGCACCTGAATTAGTGTGATAGGACAGGTGGAAGTTAACATTAAGGAAATATATGCCCAGGCAGACTGGCTTCATAATTTTAGAAGCGGCAATATCGCCTCCACTGCCTGGTCAACAGTTAAGGAAGCCCTCCTAAAGTTACGCTGGTTCCTTCCCTTTCTAGGCCCTTTAGTGGCTACTGGTGTTCTTCTTTTTGGCCCTTGTTTGTTTAGCCTTCTGGGCAAGTTTGTGTCTTCTAGCTTCTAAGAGTTTCAAGTAAGGCTCATGAGGGCTCAAGGAATTCAACCCATTCCAGCAGAGGGTGGCCCAGGTCCCTACAGGTCCTTGGAACAGTCAGAGAGGGACTTCTACACCTCTAGGGTAAGCTAGGGTCTGCAGCCCCTGTCTGGCAGGAAGACGTTCCAGAAGATGAGACCCTTGGCCCTTTACCCCTTAAGAATAAAAGGTGTAGAATCCCTCAGGGGATAATGAGACAGACTAGGACCTGGGACCCTTTGCTGCAGTGCTTACACCTGAACAAATGAAATACAAACAAAATACAAAGAAACTATAAGGGACTAAAAATAACTATATGCATGCATGCACAGCTGGGGGAAATTATAGACAAGATACAAAAAGACCAAAAAAAAAGCCAACTGCCACTTGTGAAGAGCTGGGAGCAAAAGCAGGAGTCAGGAGCAAAAGCAGGGTCCTGTGCATGCCCCCTGCACTCACCACCACCAGGGGGGCGGGGGCAGACCACCCAAGCCACCCCTCTGGCCTGACTCCTGGACCCGCCCCTGCCCTCACCCCACATAAGGAACCAGCTCGCTGCCGGCCTCCTCGGAGCAATCAAGGGAAACTGTTACTTGTTTTCACTCCCGCCTGCTGCAGCAGGAGCCCAATAAAGCCCTGCCTGAATTTTCTGTCTGGCCTCTTATCAATTTCTATGGATTAAGGAGGCCAAGATCCCTGGTTGGTAACACTTCACTAATGTTCTCTCCACCCTCTGTCTTAATGGAAATGCAGCTCTCCTGAGGGAACTGTCACTGTCACACAGCCAGCCCTGTTCCACTGACCTCACCATCAAGAGGCACAGTCGGCATCCTCCTTGCTTCTGAACCATTACCACTCAGTCACACTTGGGAAAGACCCTGTTCCTTTGTGCCTTCAGGTAGCAGGCACCCCTACTTGGCTCCGGGCTACTTCCTATTAAGCCACAGGCACAGCTCTCTCTACATCCAGGTTCTGAACCCATAACATGGCTCTCCTCCAACCTTTAACACCACCTCCTCTCTTCCTTCATCAAAGGAGATAACCTGTCTCATCTTGTTCCCCAAAACACCACCTGTATACCTCCCTGCATCAGCAAACCATCCCTGCCTTCCTTCACAGGGTCAGAAATTAATCCCTTACAACGGCCTGGATCCCCCTTCCTGCCCCCTTCCCCTGAACCGAGCTCCATCAGCTGTCCTCCCTCTTTCACATACCCTCACATTTACCTCCTTCTCCTCGGCATTTAGATGTGCTCAAGTACCCCCTCCCCCCGCCCAGGCGATTTCAGAAATAAAACAAAGCTCCAAAACACTCAATTAGCAATTTTTAATTTTTAAAATTCTAAATTATAAAATGATGGTCTTTGCGAAACATCAAAAACAGAAGGAAGATTTCCCTCCACTCAAAGGTCACCAATACCAGTATCTATTATATTTTCCCAGAATGTTATTATTGCAGCAATGAGCTGCCCTGATGTTTGCCACCACCTTTGTCTTGAGTCCTTCTTTTTTTTTTTTTTTTTTTTTTGCGGTACGCGGGCCTCTCACTGTTGTGGCCTCTCCCGTTGCGGAGCACAGGCTCTGGACGCGCAGGCTCAGCGGCCATGGCTCACGGGCCCAGCCGCTCCGTGGCATGTGGGATCTTCCCGGACAGGGGCACGAACCCGTGTCCCCTGCATCTGCAGGCGGACTCTCAACCACTGTGCCACCAGGGAAGCCCCCTCGCTTAATTTTTATAAGTACCAAATTTGAAAATAAAAACCTGTGTCATCAGCATGATCTTCTACTTCACTCACCACACTTGGCTATTTCCAAACTCAAATACATATTCAAAGGACCAACATTTGTTATGACTGAAGTAGTACAGAAGAACATCCCACTGGCTCCAAGGCTAACTCCAAAAGAGGAGTTCCAAAAACATTCTGTACAGTGACGTGTCTGGAACACGGGGAGTGCCTCCCATGGCAAGTACTTTCAAGGGGACGACTCTCTCATGACATGTGTCTTCCTCTTCTTATGAACATACTGGATTAGGTATGTCACAAACCCTATGAACCAGAAGTAATTCCAGAAAGGAAGAAGCCTCGCAAGCCGAACCTGAGTGCGAAAGACTTACCTTCCAGCTCCTCCACCAAACGAAAGGCCAGCAGAGTTCATTCCCGCCAGGACGAAGTAGCCCCGCACTGAAGGGGACTCGCCCATGATGCACCTCATGTCCGGGGTGAAGGTCTCGGGGCAATTCACCAACTTCATGATCTCCACAGTCTCCAGTTCTGGCATCCTACGCAGCAGGGAACTCAACAGGGGCTCTGAGCAACAAAAACAGACCCAAACACAGTCGTCAGCTTTAGGGGATTCAAAACTCCCTACCCCTTACACTCTTCTATTCCCTCTCCTTTCGGAAAACGTCTTGTGGAGGTTTTCTAAGATGAGCCAACTGGGCCATCTATCAGAAGCAGAAGCCTTGGGGAAGTATGGGGCATTCCTACAGAGTTCTTGGCATAAAGATGGAGAAAAAAGATACTCTTTAGAAAGGAAAGGAGCTCTGGAAAAGCAAATACTGTATGTGGCCCCAAAATAAAATCTTAAAGTGATCAGTGGTAGTAAAAGAGCTCTTAAATGGCCCCCAAGGAGATTTGCAGCAATTTCACCTTAGGAAATCCTTGCCTTTTACTGCATAAGACAGAGTCTCAGCTTGTTTTAAAATAAGGCCAACACCAGGGAATAATCCAGTGGAACAGTGGCAATAGATGAAGCCAGACTGAAGCTGGCTGGTGGGTACATGGGTTCTTTATACATTCTCTCCACGTTTAAAAGATTGAAATTTCCCAGAAATTAAGTCCAAGTAGAAAGAGGAAAACTCTTCATTATAGACCCTTTCATATATTTTGAATTTGGAATGTGACTGTCTTAACTATTCAATAAATAAAATTATGTTAAAATTGAATAAAAGACTGTATTAACACAATTCTGCTTTCTAAAAAATGTCTTCAGGACTTCCCTGGTGGCGCAGTGGTTAAGAATCTGCCTACCAATGCAGGGGACACGGGTTTGAGCACCGGTCTGGGAAGATCCATACGCCGCAGAGCAACTGAGCCCGTGCACCACAACTACTGAGCCCGCCTGCCACAACTGCTGAAGCCTGTGCACCTAAGAGCCCGTGCTCCGCAACAAGAGAAGCCACTGCAATGAGAAGCCCGCGCACCACAACAGAGTAGCTAGCCCCCGCTTGCCGCAACTTAGAGAAAGCCCGTGCGCAGCAACGAAGACCCAATGCAGCCAAAACTAAATTAACAAAAAAAAAAACTCCTTAAAAAATAAACAAGTAAAACAATAAAAGGACCTATGGGAGACCTTTTCTTACTACTGACATTCTACTGGATGAAGAAGTGAACCAGGCCCTGAGATACATTATTAATCTAGGACAAGTTCAAAAGACAATCCTGAACTATACCCACAGGGCACTGCAAGCTCCCACTAAAAATACAGAGGAAGGAGCTGTTCCTTCACAAATCCCAGGGACCAAGTTCTTCTTAAAACCTGGAACGGGGTCCCCCGAAGACCAACTATTGCCAAAATGGAAGGGCCCCTATAAAGTAATCTGAACCACTCCCACTGCTGTCAAAGTGCAAGGGAAATCTAGTTGGGTACATTTTTCCAGACTAAAGCTTTTACCTCCAGAAACCCCGCAGGTTACAACAGAAGAGCAATACACCTGTAAGCCAGTGGAAGGTCTGAGATACCTATTCAAAAGACAGGCACCATCGACAGATAAGTAAAATGATGTAGTGGGTTGGACTCCTGTTTGCCATTCTTGCTATTGTACTCAGCGGATCATACGTGAACATCTTGTTAGAAATGCTGTAGAGCTTTATACGCTTAATCATCAACATAATAGTCTGCTGTCCCCTAACTGTTTAAGTACTAACAACAGTTATGTGCTTCAAGGGCTATCCGGTCTTAACAGCTGTGAGACAGACATTCAGGTCTGCACCCCCGGAAGGGTTTGTTTTCCTCTGCGGACACCCAAACCATCATATGTTACGGAATTATCGACAGACCCTGTCTTTTCCAACCAAGCCATAGCGTATAAATGCACTGACAATGTTCACTTCATAGGACAGTGTGCTATAAGGACTACAGGGTTAAGAGGGATTTTTATCTGTAACAGAACCAGTCAGGCTCACCACCAAACCCAGAAAGCACTAGGAATGATCTTTTTTCTCTATATATGTTTGTTTGTTTGGCTACGCGGAGTCTTAGTTGTGGCACACAGGATCTTTAGTTGAGAAACGCAGGATCTTTTAGTTGCGGCATGCGTGTGGGATCTAGTTCCCTGACCAGGGATCGAACCCAGGCCCCCTGCATTGGAAGCACAGAGTCTTAACCACTGGACCACCAGGGAAGTCCCCTAGGAATGATCTTAGCAAGGGCAGAGCTGGCCACAGGACTGGCAGCTCCATGGGGAGGCTTTACCTATCATGAAGCAACACTGAGATCAGACAGCTTGGTTATATGATGGAACAGACAAGACAAGCCTTAATGGGACTTAAGACCTCTCGTTTCTTTGGCGAATTTAGTTCTTGACAGTCGTCTAGCTCTTGATAACCTTCTGGAAGAACAAGGTGGAGTCTGTGCGATAATACTTCCTACTGCACCTGAATTAGTGTGATAGGACAGGTGGAAGTTAACATTAAGGAAATATATGCCCAGGCAGACTGGCTTCATAATTTTAGAAGCGGCAATATCGCCTCCACTGCCTGGTCAACAGTTAAGGAAGCCCTCCTAAAGTTACGCTGGTTCCTTCCCTTTCTAGGCCCTTTAGTGGCTACTGGTGTTCTTCTTTTTGGCCCTTGTTTGTTTAGCCTTCTGGGCAAGTTTGTGTCTTCTAGCTTCTAAGAGTTTCAAGTAAGGCTCATGAGGGCTCAAGGAATTCAACCCATTCCAGCAGAGGGTGGCCCAGGTCCCTACAGGTCCTTGGAACAGTCAGAGAGGGACTTCTACACCTCTAGGGTAAGCTAGGGTCTGCAGCCCCTGTCTGGCAGGAAGACGTTCCAGAAGATGAGACCCTTGGCCCTTTACCCCTTAAGAATAAAAGGTGTAGAATCCCTCAGGGGATAATGAGACAGACTAGGACCTGGGACCCTTTGCTGCAGTGCTTACACCTGAACAAATGAAATACAAACAAAATACAAAGAAACTATAAGGGACTAAAAATAACTATATGCATGCATGCACAGCTGGGGGAAATTATAGACAAGATACAAAAAGACCAAAAAAAAAGCCAACTGCCACTTGTGAAGAGCTGGGAGCAAAAGCAGGAGTCAGGAGCAAAAGCAGGGTCCTGTGCATGCCCCCTGCACTCACCACCACCAGGGGGGCGGGGGCAGACCACCCAAGCCACCCCTCTGGCCTGACTCCTGGACCCGCCCCTGCCCTCACCCCACATAAGGAACCAGCTCGCTGCCGGCCTCCTCGGAGCAATCAAGGGAAACTGTTACTTGTTTTCACTCCCGCCTGCTGCAGCAGGAGCCCAATAAAGCCCTGCCTGAATTTTCTGTCTGGCCTCTTATCAATTTCTATGGATTAAGGAGGCCAAGATCCCTGGTTGGTAACACTTCACTAATGTTCTCTCCACCCTCTGTCTTAATGGAAATGCAGCTCTCCTGAGGGAACTGTCACTGTCACACAGCCAGCCCTGTTCCACTGACCTCACCATCAAGAGGCACAGTCGGCATCCTCCTTGCTTCTGAACCATTACCACTCAGTCACACTTGGGAAAGACCCTGTTCCTTTGTGCCTTCAGGTAGCAGGCACCCCTACTTGGCTCCGGGCTACTTCCTATTAAGCCACAGGCACAGCTCTCTCTACATCCAGGTTCTGAACCCATAACATGGCTCTCCTCCAACCTTTAACACCACCTCCTCTCTTCCTTCATCAAAGGAGATAACCTGTCTCATCTTGTTCCCCAAAACACCACCTGTATACCTCCCTGCATCAGCAAACCATCCCTGCCTTCCTTCACAGGGTCAGAAATTAATCCCTTACAACGGCCTGGATCCCCCTTCCTGCCCCCTTCCCCTGAACCGAGCTCCATCAGCTGTCCTCCCTCTTTCACATACCCTCACATTTACCTCCTTCTCCTCGGCATTTAGATGTGCTCAAGTACCCCCTCCCCCCGCCCAGGCGATTTCAGAAATAAAACAAAGCTCCAAAACACTCAATTAGCAATTTTTAATTTTTAAAATTCTAAATTATAAAATGATGGTCTTTGCGAAACATCAAAAACAGAAGGAAGATTTCCCTCCACTCAAAGGTCACCAATACCAGTATCTATTATATTTTCCCAGAATGTTATTATTGCAGCAATGAGCTGCCCTGATGTTTGCCACCACCTTTGTCTTGAGTCCTTCTTTTTTTTTTTTTTTTTTTTTGCGGTACGCGGGCCTCTCACTGTTGTGGCCTCTCCCGTTGCGGAGCACAGGCTCTGGACGCGCAGGCTCAGCGGCCATGGCTCACGGGCCCAGCCGCTCCGTGGCATGTGGGATCTTCCCGGACAGGGGCACGAACCCGTGTCCCCTGCATCTGCAGGCGGACTCTCAACCACTGTGCCACCAGGGAAGCCCCCTCGCTTAATTTTTATAAGTACCAAATTTGAAAATAAAAACCTGTGTCATCAGCATGATCTTCTACTTCACTCACCACACTTGGCTATTTCCAAACTCAAATACATATTCAAAGGACCAACATTTGTTATGACTGAAGTAGTACAGAAGAACATCCCACTGGCTCCAAGGCTAACTCCAAAAGAGGAGTTCCAAAAACATTCTGTACAGTGACGTGTCTGGAACACGGGGAGTGCCTCCCATGGCAAGTACTTTCAAGGGGACGACTCTCTCATGACATGTGTCTTCCTCTTCTTATGAACATACTGGATTAGGTATGTCACAAACCCTATGAACCAGAAGTAATTCCAGAAAGGAAGAAGCCTCGCAAGCCGAACCTGAGTGCGAAAGACTTACCTTCCAGCTCCTCCACCAAACGAAAGGCCAGCAGAGTTCATTCCCGCCAGGACGAAGTAGCCCCGCACTGAAGGGGACTCGCCCATGATGCACCTCATGTCCGGGGTGAAGGTCTCGGGGCAATTCACCAACTTCATGATCTCCACAGTCTCCAGTTCTGGCATCCTACGCAGCAGGGAACTCAACAGGGGCTCTGAGCAACAAAAACAGACCCAAACACAGTCGTCAGCTTTAGGGGATTCAAAACTCCCTACCCCTTACACTCTTCTATTCCCTCTCCTTTCGGAAAACGTCTTGTGGAGGTTTTCTAAGATGAGCCAACTGGGCCATCTATCAGAAGCAGAAGCCTTGGGGAAGTATGGGGCATTCCTACAGAGTTCTTGGCATAAAGATGGAGAAAAAAGATACTCTTTAGAAAGGAAAGGAGCTCTGGAAAAGCAAATACTGTATGTGGCCCCAAAATAAAATCTTAAAGTGATCAGTGGTAGTAAAAGAGCTCTTAAATGGCCCCCAAGGAGATTTGCAGCAATTTCACCTTAGGAAATCCTTGCCTTTTACTGCATAAGACAGAGTCTCAGCTTGTTTTAAAATAAGGCCAACACCAGGGAATAATCCAGTGGAACAGTGGCAATAGATGAAGCCAGACTGAAGCTGGCTGGTGGGTACATGGGTTCTTTATACATTCTCTCCACGTTTAAAAGATTGAAATTTCCCAGAAATTAAGTCCAAGTAGAAAGAGGAAAACTCTTCATTATAGACCCTTTCATATATTTTGAATTTGGAATGTGACTGTCTTAACTATTCAATAAATAAAATTATGTTAAAATTGAATAAAAGACTGTATTAACACAATTCTGCTTTCTAAAAAATGTCTTCAGGACTTCCCTGGTGGCGCAGTGGTTAAGAATCTGCCTACCAATGCAGGGGACACGGGTTTGAGCACCGGTCTGGGAAGATCCATACGCCGCAGAGCAACTGAGCCCGTGCACCACAACTACTGAGCCCGCCTGCCACAACTGCTGAAGCCTGTGCACCTAAGAGCCCGTGCTCCGCAACAAGAGAAGCCACTGCAATGAGAAGCCCGCGCACCACAACAGAGTAGCTAGCCCCCGCTTGCCGCAACTTAGAGAAAGCCCGTGCGCAGCAACGAAGACCCAATGCAGCCAAAACTAAATTAACAAAAAAAAAAACTCCTTAAAAAATAAACAAGTAAAACAATAAAAGGACCTATGGGAGACCTTTTCTTACTACTGACATTCTACTGGATGAAGAAGTGAACCAGGCCCTGAGATACATTATTAATCTAGGACAAGTTCAAAAGACAATCCTGAACTATACCCACAAGGCACTGCAAGCTCCCACTAAAAATACAGAGGAAGGAGCTGTTCCTTCACAAATCCCAGGGACCAAGTTCTTCTTAAAACCTGGAACGGGGTCCCCCGAAGACCAACTATTGCCAAAATGGAAGGGACCCTATAAAGTAATCTGAACCACTCCCACTGCTGTCAAAGTGCAAGGGATATCTAGTTGGGTACATTTTTCCAGACTAAAGCTTTTACCTCCAGAAACCCCGCAGGTTACAACAGAAGAGCAATACACCTGTAAGCCAGTGGAAGGTCTGAGATACCTATTCAAAAGACAGGCACCATCGACAGATAAGTAAAATGATGTAGTGGGTTGGACTCCTGTTTGCCATTCTTGCTATTGTACTCAGCGGATCATACGTGAACATCTTGTTAGAAATGCTGTAGAGCTTTATACGCTTAATCATCAACATAATAGTCTGCTGTCCCCTAACTGTTTAAGTACTAACAACAGTTATGTGCTTCAAGGGCTATCCGGTCTTAACAGCTGTGAGACAGACATTCAGGTCTGCACCCCCGGAAGGGTTTGTTTTCCTCTGCGGACACCCAAACCATCATATGTTACGGAATTATCGACAGACCCTGTCTTTTCCAACCAAGCCATAGCGTATAAATGCACTGACAATGTTCACTTCATAGGACAGTGTGCTATAAGGACTACAGGGTTAAGAGGGATTTTTATCTGTAACAGAACCAGTCAGGCTCACCACCAAACCCAGAAAGCACTAGGAATGATCTTTTTTCTCTATATATGTTTGTTTGTTTGGCTACGCGGAGTCTTAGTTGTGGCACACAGGATCTTTAGTTGAGAAACGCAGGATCTTTTAGTTGCGGCATGCGTGTGGGATCTAGTTCCCTGACCAGGGATCGAACCCAGGCCCCCTGCATTGGAAGCACAGAGTCTTAACCACTGGACCACCAGGGAAGTCCCCTAGGAATGATCTTAGCAAGGGCAGAGCTGGCCACAGGACTGGCAGCTCCATGGGGAGGCTTTACCTATCATGAAGCAACACTGAGATCAGACAGCTTGGTTATATGATGGAACAGACAAGACAAGCCTTAATGGGACTTAAGACCTCTCGTTTCTTTGGCGAATTTAGTTCTTGACAGTCGTCTAGCTCTTGATAACCTTCTGGAAGAACAAGGTGGAGTCTGTGCGATAATACTTCCTACTGCACCTGAATTAGTGTGATAGGACAGGTGGAAGTTAACATTAAGGAAATATATGCCCAGGCAGACTGGCTTCATAATTTTAGAAGCGGCAATATCGCCTCCACTGCCTGGTCAACAGTTAAGGAAGCCCTCCTAAAGTTACGCTGGTTCCTTCCCTTTCTAGGCCCTTTAGTGGCTACTGGTGTTCTTCTTTTTGGCCCTTGTTTGTTTAGCCTTCTGGGCAAGTTTGTGTCTTCTAGCTTCTAAGAGTTTCAAGTAAGGCTCATGAGGGCTCAAGGAATTCAACCCATTCCAGCAGAGGGTGGCCCAGGTCCCTACAGGTCCTTGGAACAGTCAGAGAGGGACTTCTACACCTCTAGGGTAAGCTAGGGTCTGCAGCCCCTGTCTGGCAGGAAGACGTTCCAGAAGATGAGACCCTTGGCCCTTTACCCCTTAAGAATAAAAGGTGTAGAATCCCTCAGGGGATAATGAGACAGACTAGGACCTGGGACCCTTTGCTGCAGTGCTTACACCTGAACAAATGAAATACAAACAAAATACAAAGAAACTATAAGGGACTAAAAATAACTATATGCATGCATGCACAGCTGGGGGAAATTATAGACAAGATACAAAAAGACCAAAAAAAAAGCCAACTGCCACTTGTGAAGAGCTGGGAGCAAAAGCAGGAGTCAGGAGCAAAAGCAGGGTCCTGTGCATGCCCCCTGCACTCACCACCACCAGGGGGGCGGGGGCAGACCACCCAAGCCACCCCTCTGGCCTGACTCCTGGACCCGCCCCTGCCCTCACCCCACATAAGGAACCAGCTCGCTGCCGGCCTCCTCGGAGCAATCAAGGGAAACTGTTACTTGTTTTCACTCCCGCCTGCTGCAGCAGGAGCCCAATAAAGCCCTGCCTGAATTTTCTGTCTGGCCTCTTATCAATTTCTATGGATTAAGGAGGCCAAGATCCCTGGTTGGTAACACTTCACTAATGTTCTCTCCACCCTCTGTCTTAATGGAAATGCAGCTCTCCTGAGGGAACTGTCACTGTCACACAGCCAGCCCTGTTCCACTGACCTCACCATCAAGAGGCACAGTCGGCATCCTCCTTGCTTCTGAACCATTACCACTCAGTCACACTTGGGAAAGACCCTGTTCCTTTGTGCCTTCAGGTAGCAGGCACCCCTACTTGGCTCCGGGCTACTTCCTATTAAGCCACAGGCACAGCTCTCTCTACATCCAGGTTCTGAACCCATAACATGGCTCTCCTCCAACCTTTAACACCACCTCCTCTCTTCCTTCATCAAAGGAGATAACCTGTCTCATCTTGTTCCCCAAAACACCACCTGTATACCTCCCTGCATCAGCAAACCATCCCTGCCTTCCTTCACAGGGTCAGAAATTAATCCCTTACAACGGCCTGGATCCCCCTTCCTGCCCCCTTCCCCTGAACCGAGCTCCATCAGCTGTCCTCCCTCTTTCACATACCCTCACATTTACCTCCTTCTCCTCGGCATTTAGATGTGCTCAAGTACCCCCTCCCCCCGCCCAGGCGATTTCAGAAATAAAACAAAGCTCCAAAACACTCAATTAGCAATTTTTAATTTTTAAAATTCTAAATTATAAAATGATGGTCTTTGCGAAACATCAAAAACAGAAGGAAGATTTCCCTCCACTCAAAGGTCACCAATACCAGTATCTATTATATTTTCCCAGAATGTTATTATTGCAGCAATGAGCTGCCCTGATGTTTGCCACCACCTTTGTCTTGAGTCCTTCTTTTTTTTTTTTTTTTTTTTTGCGGTACGCGGGCCTCTCACTGTTGTGGCCTCTCCCGTTGCGGAGCACAGGCTCTGGACGCGCAGGCTCAGCGGCCATGGCTCACGGGCCCAGCCGCTCCGTGGCATGTGGGATCTTCCCGGACAGGGGCACGAACCCGTGTCCCCTGCATCTGCAGGCGGACTCTCAACCACTGTGCCACCAGGGAAGCCCCCTCGCTTAATTTTTATAAGTACCAAATTTGAAAATAAAAACCTGTGTCATCAGCATGATCTTCTACTTCACTCACCACACTTGGCTATTTCCAAACTCAAATACATATTCAAAGGACCAACATTTGTTATGACTGAAGTAGTACAGAAGAACATCCCACTGGCTCCAAGGCTAACTCCAAAAGAGGAGTTCCAAAAACATTCTGTACAGTGACGTGTCTGGAACACGGGGAGTGCCTCCCATGGCAAGTACTTTCAAGGGGACGACTCTCTCATGACATGTGTCTTCCTCTTCTTATGAACATACTGGATTAGGTATGTCACAAACCCTATGAACCAGAAGTAATTCCAGAAAGGAAGAAGCCTCGCAAGCCGAACCTGAGTGCGAAAGACTTACCTTCCAGCTCCTCCACCAAACGAAAGGCCAGCAGAGTTCATTCCCGCCAGGACGAAGTAGCCCCGCACTGAAGGGGACTCGCCCATGATGCACCTCATGTCCGGGGTGAAGGTCTCGGGGCAATTCACCAACTTCATGATCTCCACAGTCTCCAGTTCTGGCATCCTACGCAGCAGGGAACTCAACAGGGGCTCTGAGCAACAAAAACAGACCCAAACACAGTCGTCAGCTTTAGGGGATTCAAAACTCCCTACCCCTTACACTCTTCTATTCCCTCTCCTTTCGGAAAACGTCTTGTGGAGGTTTTCTAAGATGAGCCAACTGGGCCATCTATCAGAAGCAGAAGCCTTGGGGAAGTATGGGGCATTCCTACAGAGTTCTTGGCATAAAGATGGAGAAAAAAGATACTCTTTAGAAAGGAAAGGAGCTCTGGAAAAGCAAATACTGTATGTGGCCCCAAAATAAAATCTTAAAGTGATCAGTGGTAGTAAAAGAGCTCTTAAATGGCCCCCAAGGAGATTTGCAGCAATTTCACCTTAGGAAATCCTTGCCTTTTACTGCATAAGACAGAGTCTCAGCTTGTTTTAAAATAAGGCCAACACCAGGGAATAATCCAGTGGAACAGTGGCAATAGATGAAGCCAGACTGAAGCTGGCTGGTGGGTACATGGGTTCTTTATACATTCTCTCCACGTTTAAAAGATTGAAATTTCCCAGAAATTAAGTCCAAGTAGAAAGAGGAAAACTCTTCATTATAGACCCTTTCATATATTTTGAATTTGGAATGTGACTGTCTTAACTATTCAATAAATAAAATTATGTTAAAATTGAATAAAAGACTGTATTAACACAATTCTGCTTTCTAAAAAATGTCTTCAGGACTTCCCTGGTGGCGCAGTGGTTAAGAATCTGCCTACCAATGCAGGGGACACGGGTTTGAGCACCGGTCTGGGAAGATCCATACGCCGCAGAGCAACTGAGCCCGTGCACCACAACTACTGAGCCCGCCTGCCACAACTGCTGAAGCCTGTGCACCTAAGAGCCCGTGCTCCGCAACAAGAGAAGCCACTGCAATGAGAAGCCCGCGCACCACAACAGAGTAGCTAGCCCCCGCTTGCCGCAACTTAGAGAAAGCCCGTGCGCAGCAACGAAGACCCAATGCAGCCAAAACTAAATTAACAAAAAAAAAAACTCCTTAAAAAATAAACAAGTAAAACAATAAAAGGACCTATGGGAGACCTTTTCTTACTACTGACATTCTACTGGATGAAGAAGTGAACCAGGCCCTGAGATACATTATTAATCTAGGACAAGTTCAAAAGACAATCCTGAACTATACCCACAGGGCACTGCAAGCTCCCACTAAAAATACAGAGGAAGGAGCTGTTCCTTCACAAATCCCAGGGACCAAGTTCTTCTTAAAACCTGGAACGGGGTCCCCCGAAGACCAACTATTGCCAAAATGGAAGGGCCCCTATAAAGTAATCTGAACCACTCCCACTGCTGTCAAAGTGCAAGGGAAATCTAGTTGGGTACATTTTTCCAGACTAAAGCTTTTACCTCCAGAAACCCCGCAGGTTACAACAGAAGAGCAATACACCTGTAAGCCAGTGGAAGGTCTGAGATACCTATTCAAAAGACAGGCACCATCGACAGATAAGTAAAATGATGTAGTGGGTTGGACTCCTGTTTGCCATTCTTGCTATTGTACTCAGCGGATCATACGTGAACATCTTGTTAGAAATGCTGTAGAGCTTTATACGCTTAATCATCAACATAATAGTCTGCTGTCCCCTAACTGTTTAAGTACTAACAACAGTTATGTGCTTCAAGGGCTATCCGGTCTTAACAGCTGTGAGACAGACATTCAGGTCTGCACCCCCGGAAGGGTTTGTTTTCCTCTGCGGACACCCAAACCATCATATGTTACGGAATTATCGACAGACCCTGTCTTTTCCAACCAAGCCATAGCGTATAAATGCACTGACAATGTTCACTTCATAGGACAGTGTGCTATAAGGACTACAGGGTTAAGAGGGATTTTTATCTGTAACAGAACCAGTCAGGCTCACCACCAAACCCAGAAAGCACTAGGAATGATCTTTTTTCTCTATATATGTTTGTTTGTTTGGCTACGCGGAGTCTTAGTTGTGGCACACAGGATCTTTAGTTGAGAAACGCAGGATCTTTTAGTTGCGGCATGCGTGTGGGATCTAGTTCCCTGACCAGGGATCGAACCCAGGCCCCCTGCATTGGAAGCACAGAGTCTTAACCACTGGACCACCAGGGAAGTCCCCTAGGAATGATCTTAGCAAGGGCAGAGCTGGCCACAGGACTGGCAGCTCCATGGGGAGGCTTTACCTATCATGAAGCAACACTGAGATCAGACAGCTTGGTTATATGATGGAACAGACAAGACAAGCCTTAATGGGACTTAAGACCTCTCGTTTCTTTGGCGAATTTAGTTCTTGACAGTCGTCTAGCTCTTGATAACCTTCTGGAAGAACAAGGTGGAGTCTGTGCGATAATACTTCCTACTGCACCTGAATTAGTGTGATAGGACAGGTGGAAGTTAACATTAAGGAAATATATGCCCAGGCAGACTGGCTTCATAATTTTAGAAGCGGCAATATCGCCTCCACTGCCTGGTCAACAGTTAAGGAAGCCCTCCTAAAGTTACGCTGGTTCCTTCCCTTTCTAGGCCCTTTAGTGGCTACTGGTGTTCTTCTTTTTGGCCCTTGTTTGTTTAGCCTTCTGGGCAAGTTTGTGTCTTCTAGCTTCTAAGAGTTTCAAGTAAGGCTCATGAGGGCTCAAGGAATTCAACCCATTCCAGCAGAGGGTGGCCCAGGTCCCTACAGGTCCTTGGAACAGTCAGAGAGGGACTTCTACACCTCTAGGGTAAGCTAGGGTCTGCAGCCCCTGTCTGGCAGGAAGACGTTCCAGAAGATGAGACCCTTGGCCCTTTACCCCTTAAGAATAAAAGGTGTAGAATCCCTCAGGGGATAATGAGACAGACTAGGACCTGGGACCCTTTGCTGCAGTGCTTACACCTGAACAAATGAAATACAAACAAAATACAAAGAAACTATAAGGGACTAAAAATAACTATATGCATGCATGCACAGCTGGGGGAAATTATAGACAAGATACAAAAAGACCAAAAAAAAAGCCAACTGCCACTTGTGAAGAGCTGGGAGCAAAAGCAGGAGTCAGGAGCAAAAGCAGGGTCCTGTGCATGCCCCCTGCACTCACCACCACCAGGGGGGCGGGGGCAGACCACCCAAGCCACCCCTCTGGCCTGACTCCTGGACCCGCCCCTGCCCTCACCCCACATAAGGAACCAGCTCGCTGCCGGCCTCCTCGGAGCAATCAAGGGAAACTGTTACTTGTTTTCACTCCCGCCTGCTGCAGCAGGAGCCCAATAAAGCCCTGCCTGAATTTTCTGTCTGGCCTCTTATCAATTTCTATGGATTAAGGAGGCCAAGATCCCTGGTTGGTAACACTTCACTAATGTTCTCTCCACCCTCTGTCTTAATGGAAATGCAGCTCTCCTGAGGGAACTGTCACTGTCACACAGCCAGCCCTGTTCCACTGACCTCACCATCAAGAGGCACAGTCGGCATCCTCCTTGCTTCTGAACCATTACCACTCAGTCACACTTGGGAAAGACCCTGTTCCTTTGTGCCTTCAGGTAGCAGGCACCCCTACTTGGCTCCGGGCTACTTCCTATTAAGCCACAGGCACAGCTCTCTCTACATCCAGGTTCTGAACCCATAACATGGCTCTCCTCCAACCTTTAACACCACCTCCTCTCTTCCTTCATCAAAGGAGATAACCTGTCTCATCTTGTTCCCCAAAACACCACCTGTATACCTCCCTGCATCAGCAAACCATCCCTGCCTTCCTTCACAGGGTCAGAAATTAATCCCTTACAACGGCCTGGATCCCCCTTCCTGCCCCCTTGCCCTGAACCGAGCTCCATCAGCTGTCCTCCCTCTTTCACATACCCTCACATTTACCTCCTTCTCCTCGGCATTTAGATGTGCTCAAGTACCCCCTCCCCCCGCCCAGGCGATTTCAGAAATAAAACAAAGCTCCAAAACACTCAATTAGCAATTTTTAATTTTTAAAATTCTAAATTATAAAATGATGGTCTTTGCGAAACATCAAAAACAGAAGGAAGATTTCCCTCCACTCAAAGGTCACCAATACCAGTATCTATTATATTTTCCCAGAATGTTATTATTGCAGCAATGAGCTGCCCTGATGTTTGCCACCACCTTTGTCTTGAGTCCTTCTTTTTTTTTTTTTTTTTTTTTGCGGTACGCGGGCCTCTCACTGTTGTGGCCTCTCCCGTTGCGGAGCACAGGCTCTGGACGCGCAGGCTCAGCGGCCATGGCTCACGGGCCCAGCCGCTCCGTGGCATGTGGGATCTTCCCGGACAGGGGCACGAACCCGTGTCCCCTGCATCTGCAGGCGGACTCTCAACCACTGTGCCACCAGGGAAGCCCCCTCGCTTAATTTTTATAAGTACCAAATTTGAAAATAAAAACCTGTGTCATCAGCATGATCTTCTACTTCACTCACCACACTTGGCTATTTCCAAACTCAAATACATATTCAAAGGACCAACATTTGTTATGACTGAAGTAGTACAGAAGAACATCCCACTGGCTCCAAGGCTAACTCCAAAAGAGGAGTTCCAAAAACATTCTGTACAGTGACGTGTCTGGAACACGGGGAGTGCCTCCCATGGCAAGTACTTTCAAGGGGACGACTCTCTCATGACATGTGTCTTCCTCTTCTTATGAACATACTGGATTAGGTATGTCACAAACCCTATGAACCAGAAGTAATTCCAGAAAGGAAGAAGCCTCGCAAGCCGAACCTGAGTGCGAAAGACTTACCTTCCAGCTCCTCCACCAAACGAAAGGCCAGCAGAGTTCATTCCCGCCAGGACGAAGTAGCCCCGCACTGAAGGGGACTCGCCCATGATGCACCTCATGTCCGGGGTGAAGGTCTCGGGGCAATTCACCAACTTCATGATCTCCACAGTCTCCAGTTCTGGCATCCTACGCAGCAGGGAACTCAACAGGGGCTCTGAGCAACAAAAACAGACCCAAACACAGTCGTCAGCTTTAGGGGATTCAAAACTCCCTACCCCTTACACTCTTCTATTCCCTCTCCTTTCGGAAAACGTCTTGTGGAGGTTTTCTAAGATGAGCCAACTGGGCCATCTATCAGAAGCAGAAGCCTTGGGGAAGTATGGGGCATTCCTACAGAGTTCTTGGCATAAAGATGGAGAAAAAAGATACTCTTTAGAAAGGAAAGGAGCTCTGGAAAAGCAAATACTGTATGTGGCCCCAAAATAAAATCTTAAAGTGATCAGTGGTAGTAAAAGAGCTCTTAAATGGCCCCCAAGGAGATTTGCAGCAATTTCACCTTAGGAAATCCTTGCCTTTTACTGCATAAGACAGAGTCTCAGCTTGTTTTAAAATAAGGCCAACACCAGGGAATAATCCAGTGGAACAGTGGCAATAGATGAAGCCAGACTGAAGCTGGCTGGTGGGTACATGGGTTCTTTATACATTCTCTCCACGTTTAAAAGATTGAAATTTCCCAGAAATTAAGTCCAAGTAGAAAGAGGAAAACTCTTCATTATAGACCCTTTCATATATTTTGAATTTGGAATGTGACTGTCTTAACTATTCAATAAATAAAATTATGTTAAAATTGAATAAAAGACTGTATTAACACAATTCTGCTTTCTAAAAAATGTCTTCAGGACTTCCCTGGTGGCGCAGTGGTTAAGAATCTGCCTACCAATGCAGGGGACACGGGTTTGAGCACCGGTCTGGGAAGATCCATACGCCGCAGAGCAACTGAGCCCGTGCACCACAACTACTGAGCCCGCCTGCCACAACTGCTGAAGCCTGTGCACCTAAGAGCCCGTGCTCCGCAACAAGAGAAGCCACTGCAATGAGAAGCCCGCGCACCACAACAGAGTAGCTAGCCCCCGCTTGCCGCAACTTAGAGAAAGCCCGTGCGCAGCAACGAAGACCCAATGCAGCCAAAACTAAATTAACAAAAAAAAAAACTCCTTAAAAAATAAACAAGTAAAACAATAAAAGGACCTATGGGAGACCTTTTCTTACTACTGACATTCTACTGGATGAAGAAGTGAACCAGGCCCTGAGATACATTATTAATCTAGGACAAGTTCAAAAGACAATCCTGAACTATACCCACAAGGCACTGCAAGCTCCCACTAAAAATACAGAGGAAGGAGCTGTTCCTTCACAAATCCCAGGGACCAAGTTCTTCTTAAAACCTGGAACGGGGTCCCCCGAAGACCAACTATTGCCAAAATGGAAGGGACCCTATAAAGTAATCTGAACCACTCCCACTGCTGTCAAAGTGCAAGGGATATCTAGTTGGGTACATTTTTCCAGACTAAAGCTTTTACCTCCAGAAACCCCGCAGGTTACAACAGAAGAGCAATACACCTGTAAGCCAGTGGAAGGTCTGAGATACCTATTCAAAAGACAGGCACCATCGACAGATAAGTAAAATGATGTAGTGGGTTGGACTCCTGTTTGCCATTCTTGCTATTGTACTCAGCGGATCATACGTGAACATCTTGTTAGAAATGCTGTAGAGCTTTATACGCTTAATCATCAACATAATAGTCTGCTGTCCCCTAACTGTTTAAGTACTAACAACAGTTATGTGCTTCAAGGGCTATCCGGTCTTAACAGCTGTGAGACAGACATTCAGGTCTGCACCCCCGGAAGGGTTTGTTTTCCTCTGCGGACACCCAAACCATCATATGTTACGGAATTATCGACAGACCCTGTCTTTTCCAACCAAGCCATAGCGTATAAATGCACTGACAATGTTCACTTCATAGGACAGTGTGCTATAAGGACTACAGGGTTAAGAGGGATTTTTATCTGTAACAGAACCAGTCAGGCTCACCACCAAACCCAGAAAGCACTAGGAATGATCTTTTTTCTCTATATATGTTTGTTTGTTTGGCTACGCGGAGTCTTAGTTGTGGCACACAGGATCTTTAGTTGAGAAACGCAGGATCTTTTAGTTGCGGCATGCGTGTGGGATCTAGTTCCCTGACCAGGGATCGAACCCAGGCCCCCTGCATTGGAAGCACAGAGTCTTAACCACTGGACCACCAGGGAAGTCCCCTAGGAATGATCTTAGCAAGGGCAGAGCTGGCCACAGGACTGGCAGCTCCATGGGGAGGCTTTACCTATCATGAAGCAACACTGAGATCAGACAGCTTGGTTATATGATGGAACAGACAAGACAAGCCTTAATGGGACTTAAGACCTCTCGTTTCTTTGGCGAATTTAGTTCTTGACAGTCGTCTAGCTCTTGATAACCTTCTGGAAGAACAAGGTGGAGTCTGTGCGATAATACTTCCTACTGCACCTGAATTAGTGTGATAGGACAGGTGGAAGTTAACATTAAGGAAATATATGCCCAGGCAGACTGGCTTCATAATTTTAGAAGCGGCAATATCGCCTCCACTGCCTGGTCAACAGTTAAGGAAGCCCTCCTAAAGTTACGCTGGTTCCTTCCCTTTCTAGGCCCTTTAGTGGCTACTGGTGTTCTTCTTTTTGGCCCTTGTTTGTTTAGCCTTCTGGGCAAGTTTGTGTCTTCTAGCTTCTAAGAGTTTCAAGTAAGGCTCATGAGGGCTCAAGGAATTCAACCCATTCCAGCAGAGGGTGGCCCAGGTCCCTACAGGTCCTTGGAACAGTCAGAGAGGGACTTCTACACCTCTAGGGTAAGCTAGGGTCTGCAGCCCCTGTCTGGCAGGAAGACGTTCCAGAAGATGAGACCCTTGGCCCTTTACCCCTTAAGAATAAAAGGTGTAGAATCCCTCAGGGGATAATGAGACAGACTAGGACCTGGGACCCTTTGCTGCAGTGCTTACACCTGAACAAATGAAATACAAACAAAATACAAAGAAACTATAAGGGACTAAAAATAACTATATGCATGCATGCACAGCTGGGGGAAATTATAGACAAGATACAAAAAGACCAAAAAAAAAGCCAACTGCCACTTGTGAAGAGCTGGGAGCAAAAGCAGGAGTCAGGAGCAAAAGCAGGGTCCTGTGCATGCCCCCTGCACTCACCACCACCAGGGGGGCGGGGGCAGACCACCCAAGCCACCCCTCTGGCCTGACTCCTGGACCCGCCCCTGCCCTCACCCCACATAAGGAACCAGCTCGCTGCCGGCCTCCTCGGAGCAATCAAGGGAAACTGTTACTTGTTTTCACTCCCGCCTGCTGCAGCAGGAGCCCAATAAAGCCCTGCCTGAATTTTCTGTCTGGCCTCTTATCAATTTCTATGGATTAAGGAGGCCAAGATCCCTGGTTGGTAACACTTCACTAATGTTCTCTCCACCCTCTGTCTTAATGGAAATGCAGCTCTCCTGAGGGAACTGTCACTGTCACACAGCCAGCCCTGTTCCACTGACCTCACCATCAAGAGGCACAGTCGGCATCCTCCTTGCTTCTGAACCATTACCACTCAGTCACACTTGGGAAAGACCCTGTTCCTTTGTGCCTTCAGGTAGCAGGCACCCCTACTTGGCTCCGGGCTACTTCCTATTAAGCCACAGGCACAGCTCTCTCTACATCCAGGTTCTGAACCCATAACATGGCTCTCCTCCAACCTTTAACACCACCTCCTCTCTTCCTTCATCAAAGGAGATAACCTGTCTCATCTTGTTCCCCAAAACACCACCTGTATACCTCCCTGCATCAGCAAACCATCCCTGCCTTCCTTCACAGGGTCAGAAATTAATCCCTTACAACGGCCTGGATCCCCCTTCCTGCCCCCTTCCCCTGAACCGAGCTCCATCAGCTGTCCTCCCTCTTTCACATACCCTCACATTTACCTCCTTCTCCTCGGCATTTAGATGTGCTCAAGTACCCCCTCCCCCCGCCCAGGCGATTTCAGAAATAAAACAAAGCTCCAAAACACTCAATTAGCAATTTTTAATTTTTAAAATTCTAAATTATAAAATGATGGTCTTTGCGAAACATCAAAAACAGAAGGAAGATTTCCCTCCACTCAAAGGTCACCAATACCAGTATCTATTATATTTTCCCAGAATGTTATTATTGCAGCAATGAGCTGCCCTGATGTTTGCCACCACCTTTGTCTTGAGTCCTTCTTTTTTTTTTTTTTTTTTTTTGCGGTACGCGGGCCTCTCACTGTTGTGGCCTCTCCCGTTGCGGAGCACAGGCTCTGGACGCGCAGGCTCAGCGGCCATGGCTCACGGGCCCAGCCGCTCCGTGGCATGTGGGATCTTCCCGGACAGGGGCACGAACCCGTGTCCCCTGCATCTGCAGGCGGACTCTCAACCACTGTGCCACCAGGGAAGCCCCCTCGCTTAATTTTTATAAGTACCAAATTTGAAAATAAAAACCTGTGTCATCAGCATGATCTTCTACTTCACTCACCACACTTGGCTATTTCCAAACTCAAATACATATTCAAAGGACCAACATTTGTTATGACTGAAGTAGTACAGAAGAACATCCCACTGGCTCCAAGGCTAACTCCAAAAGAGGAGTTCCAAAAACATTCTGTACAGTGACGTGTCTGGAACACGGGGAGTGCCTCCCATGGCAAGTACTTTCAAGGGGACGACTCTCTCATGACATGTGTCTTCCTCTTCTTATGAACATACTGGATTAGGTATGTCACAAACCCTATGAACCAGAAGTAATTCCAGAAAGGAAGAAGCCTCGCAAGCCGAACCTGAGTGCGAAAGACTTACCTTCCAGCTCCTCCACCAAACGAAAGGCCAGCAGAGTTCATTCCCGCCAGGACGAAGTAGCCCCGCACTGAAGGGGACTCGCCCATGATGCACCTCATGTCCGGGGTGAAGGTCTCGGGGCAATTCACCAACTTCATGATCTCCACAGTCTCCAGTTCTGGCATCCTACGCAGCAGGGAACTCAACAGGGGCTCTGAGCAACAAAAACAGACCCAAACACAGTCGTCAGCTTTAGGGGATTCAAAACTCCCTACCCCTTACACTCTTCTATTCCCTCTCCTTTCGGAAAACGTCTTGTGGAGGTTTTCTAAGATGAGCCAACTGGGCCATCTATCAGAAGCAGAAGCCTTGGGGAAGTATGGGGCATTCCTACAGAGTTCTTGGCATAAAGATGGAGAAAAAAGATACTCTTTAGAAAGGAAAGGAGCTCTGGAAAAGCAAATACTGTATGTGGCCCCAAAATAAAATCTTAAAGTGATCAGTGGTAGTAAAAGAGCTCTTAAATGGCCCCCAAGGAGATTTGCAGCAATTTCACCTTAGGAAATCCTTGCCTTTTACTGCATAAGACAGAGTCTCAGCTTGTTTTAAAATAAGGCCAACACCAGGGAATAATCCAGTGGAACAGTGGCAATAGATGAAGCCAGACTGAAGCTGGCTGGTGGGTACATGGGTTCTTTATACATTCTCTCCACGTTTAAAAGATTGAAATTTCCCAGAAATTAAGTCCAAGTAGAAAGAGGAAAACTCTTCATTATAGACCCTTTCATATATTTTGAATTTGGAATGTGACTGTCTTAACTATTCAATAAATAAAATTATGTTAAAATTGAATAAAAGACTGTATTAACACAATTCTGCTTTCTAAAAAATGTCTTCAGGACTTCCCTGGTGGCGCAGTGGTTAAGAATCTGCCTACCAATGCAGGGGACACGGGTTTGAGCACCGGTCTGGGAAGATCCATACGCCGCAGAGCAACTGAGCCCGTGCACCACAACTACTGAGCCCGCCTGCCACAACTGCTGAAGCCTGTGCACCTAAGAGCCCGTGCTCCGCAACAAGAGAAGCCACTGCAATGAGAAGCCCGCGCACCACAACAGAGTAGCTAGCCCCCGCTTGCCGCAACTTAGAGAAAGCCCGTGCGCAGCAACGAAGACCCAATGCAGCCAAAACTAAATTAACAAAAAAAAAAACTCCTTAAAAAATAAACAAGTAAAACAATAAAAGGACCTATGGGAGACCTTTTCTTACTACTGACATTCTACTGGATGAAGAAGTGAACCAGGCCCTGAGATACATTATTAATCTAGGACAAGTTCAAAAGACAATCCTGAACTATACCCACAAGGCACTGCAAGCTCCCACTAAAAATACAGAGGAAGGAGCTGTTCCTTCACAAATCCCAGGGACCAAGTTCTTCTTAAAACCTGGAACGGGGTCCCCCGAAGACCAACTATTGCCAAAATGGAAGGGACCCTATAAAGTAATCTGAACCACTCCCACTGCTGTCAAAGTGCAAGGGATATCTAGTTGGGTACATTTTTCCAGACTAAAGCTTTTACCTCCAGAAACCCCGCAGGTTACAACAGAAGAGCAATACACCTGTAAGCCAGTGGAAGGTCTGAGATACCTATTCAAAAGACAGGCACCATCGACAGATAAGTAAAATGATGTAGTGGGTTGGACTCCTGTTTGCCATTCTTGCTATTGTACTCAGCGGATCATACGTGAACATCTTGTTAGAAATGCTGTAGAGCTTTATACGCTTAATCATCAACATAATAGTCTGCTGTCCCCTAACTGTTTAAGTACTAACAACAGTTATGTGCTTCAAGGGCTATCCGGTCTTAACAGCTGTGAGACAGACATTCAGGTCTGCACCCCCGGAAGGGTTTGTTTTCCTCTGCGGACACCCAAACCATCATATGTTACGGAATTATCGACAGACCCTGTCTTTTCCAACCAAGCCATAGCGTATAAATGCACTGACAATGTTCACTTCATAGGACAGTGTGCTATAAGGACTACAGGGTTAAGAGGGATTTTTATCTGTAACAGAACCAGTCAGGCTCACCACCAAACCCAGAAAGCACTAGGAATGATCTTTTTTCTCTATATATGTTTGTTTGTTTGGCTACGCGGAGTCTTAGTTGTGGCACACAGGATCTTTAGTTGAGAAACGCAGGATCTTTTAGTTGCGGCATGCGTGTGGGATCTAGTTCCCTGACCAGGGATCGAACCCAGGCCCCCTGCATTGGAAGCACAGAGTCTTAACCACTGGACCACCAGGGAAGTCCCCTAGGAATGATCTTAGCAAGGGCAGAGCTGGCCACAGGACTGGCAGCTCCATGGGGAGGCTTTACCTATCATGAAGCAACACTGAGATCAGACAGCTTGGTTATATGATGGAACAGACAAGACAAGCCTTAATGGGACTTAAGACCTCTCGTTTCTTTGGCGAATTTAGTTCTTGACAGTCGTCTAGCTCTTGATAACCTTCTGGAAGAACAAGGTGGAGTCTGTGCGATAATACTTCCTACTGCACCTGAATTAGTGTGATAGGACAGGTGGAAGTTAACATTAAGGAAATATATGCCCAGGCAGACTGGCTTCATAATTTTAGAAGCGGCAATATCGCCTCCACTGCCTGGTCAACAGTTAAGGAAGCCCTCCTAAAGTTACGCTGGTTCCTTCCCTTTCTAGGCCCTTTAGTGGCTACTGGTGTTCTTCTTTTTGGCCCTTGTTTGTTTAGCCTTCTGGGCAAGTTTGTGTCTTCTAGCTTCTAAGAGTTTCAAGTAAGGCTCATGAGGGCTCAAGGAATTCAACCCATTCCAGCAGAGGGTGGCCCAGGTCCCTACAGGTCCTTGGAACAGTCAGAGAGGGACTTCTACACCTCTAGGGTAAGCTAGGGTCTGCAGCCCCTGTCTGGCAGGAAGACGTTCCAGAAGATGAGACCCTTGGCCCTTTACCCCTTAAGAATAAAAGGTGTAGAATCCCTCAGGGGATAATGAGACAGACTAGGACCTGGGACCCTTTGCTGCAGTGCTTACACCTGAACAAATGAAATACAAACAAAATACAAAGAAACTATAAGGGACTAAAAATAACTATATGCATGCATGCACAGCTGGGGGAAATTATAGACAAGATACAAAAAGACCAAAAAAAAAGCCAACTGCCACTTGTGAAGAGCTGGGAGCAAAAGCAGGAGTCAGGAGCAAAAGCAGGGTCCTGTGCATGCCCCCTGCACTCACCACCACCAGGGGGGCGGGGGCAGACCACCCAAGCCACCCCTCTGGCCTGACTCCTGGACCCGCCCCTGCCCTCACCCCACATAAGGAACCAGCTCGCTGCCGGCCTCCTCGGAGCAATCAAGGGAAACTGTTACTTGTTTTCACTCCCGCCTGCTGCAGCAGGAGCCCAATAAAGCCCTGCCTGAATTTTCTGTCTGGCCTCTTATCAATTTCTATGGATTAAGGAGGCCAAGATCCCTGGTTGGTAACACTTCACTAATGTTCTCTCCACCCTCTGTCTTAATGGAAATGCAGCTCTCCTGAGGGAACTGTCACTGTCACACAGCCAGCCCTGTTCCACTGACCTCACCATCAAGAGGCACAGTCGGCATCCTCCTTGCTTCTGAACCATTACCACTCAGTCACACTTGGGAAAGACCCTGTTCCTTTGTGCCTTCAGGTAGCAGGCACCCCTACTTGGCTCCGGGCTACTTCCTATTAAGCCACAGGCACAGCTCTCTCTACATCCAGGTTCTGAACCCATAACATGGCTCTCCTCCAACCTTTAACACCACCTCCTCTCTTCCTTCATCAAAGGAGATAACCTGTCTCATCTTGTTCCCCAAAACACCACCTGTATACCTCCCTGCATCAGCAAACCATCCCTGCCTTCCTTCACAGGGTCAGAAATTAATCCCTTACAACGGCCTGGATCCCCCTTCCTGCCCCCTTCCCCTGAACCGAGCTCCATCAGCTGTCCTCCCTCTTTCACATACCCTCACATTTACCTCCTTCTCCTCGGCATTTAGATGTGCTCAAGTACCCCCTCCCCCCGCCCAGGCGATTTCAGAAATAAAACAAAGCTCCAAAACACTCAATTAGCAATTTTTAATTTTTAAAATTCTAAATTATAAAATGATGGTCTTTGCGAAACATCAAAAACAGAAGGAAGATTTCCCTCCACTCAAAGGTCACCAATACCAGTATCTATTATATTTTCCCAGAATGTTATTATTGCAGCAATGAGCTGCCCTGATGTTTGCCACCACCTTTGTCTTGAGTCCTTCTTTTTTTTTTTTTTTTTTTTTGCGGTACGCGGGCCTCTCACTGTTGTGGCCTCTCCCGTTGCGGAGCACAGGCTCTGGACGCGCAGGCTCAGCGGCCATGGCTCACGGGCCCAGCCGCTCCGTGGCATGTGGGATCTTCCCGGACAGGGGCACGAACCCGTGTCCCCTGCATCTGCAGGCGGACTCTCAACCACTGTGCCACCAGGGAAGCCCCCTCGCTTAATTTTTATAAGTACCAAATTTGAAAATAAAAACCTGTGTCATCAGCATGATCTTCTACTTCACTCACCACACTTGGCTATTTCCAAACTCAAATACATATTCAAAGGACCAACATTTGTTATGACTGAAGTAGTACAGAAGAACATCCCACTGGCTCCAAGGCTAACTCCAAAAGAGGAGTTCCAAAAACATTCTGTACAGTGACGTGTCTGGAACACGGGGAGTGCCTCCCATGGCAAGTACTTTCAAGGGGACGACTCTCTCATGACATGTGTCTTCCTCTTCTTATGAACATACTGGATTAGGTATGTCACAAACCCTATGAACCAGAAGTAATTCCAGAAAGGAAGAAGCCTCGCAAGCCGAACCTGAGTGCGAAAGACTTACCTTCCAGCTCCTCCACCAAACGAAAGGCCAGCAGAGTTCATTCCCGCCAGGACGAAGTAGCCCCGCACTGAAGGGGACTCGCCCATGATGCACCTCATGTCCGGGGTGAAGGTCTCGGGGCAATTCACCAACTTCATGATCTCCACAGTCTCCAGTTCTGGCATCCTACGCAGCAGGGAACTCAACAGGGGCTCTGAGCAACAAAAACAGACCCAAACACAGTCGTCAGCTTTAGGGGATTCAAAACTCCCTACCCCTTACACTCTTCTATTCCCTCTCCTTTCGGAAAACGTCTTGTGGAGGTTTTCTAAGATGAGCCAACTGGGCCATCTATCAGAAGCAGAAGCCTTGGGGAAGTATGGGGCATTCCTACAGAGTTCTTGGCATAAAGATGGAGAAAAAAGATACTCTTTAGAAAGGAAAGGAGCTCTGGAAAAGCAAATACTGTATGTGGCCCCAAAATAAAATCTTAAAGTGATCAGTGGTAGTAAAAGAGCTCTTAAATGGCCCCCAAGGAGATTTGCAGCAATTTCACCTTAGGAAATCCTTGCCTTTTACTGCATAAGACAGAGTCTCAGCTTGTTTTAAAATAAGGCCAACACCAGGGAATAATCCAGTGGAACAGTGGCAATAGATGAAGCCAGACTGAAGCTGGCTGGTGGGTACATGGGTTCTTTATACATTCTCTCCACGTTTAAAAGATTGAAATTTCCCAGAAATTAAGTCCAAGTAGAAAGAGGAAAACTCTTCATTATAGACCCTTTCATATATTTTGAATTTGGAATGTGACTGTCTTAACTATTCAATAAATAAAATTATGTTAAAATTGAATAAAAGACTGTATTAACACAATTCTGCTTTCTAAAAAATGTCTTCAGGACTTCCCTGGTGGCGCAGTGGTTAAGAATCTGCCTACCAATGCAGGGGACACGGGTTTGAGCACCGGTCTGGGAAGATCCATACGCCGCAGAGCAACTGAGCCCGTGCACCACAACTACTGAGCCCGCCTGCCACAACTGCTGAAGCCTGTGCACCTAAGAGCCCGTGCTCCGCAACAAGAGAAGCCACTGCAATGAGAAGCCCGCGCACCACAACAGAGTAGCTAGCCCCCGCTTGCCGCAACTTAGAGAAAGCCCGTGCGCAGCAACGAAGACCCAATGCAGCCAAAACTAAATTAACAAAAAAAAAAACTCCTTAAAAAATAAACAAGTAAAACAATAAAAGGACCTATGGGAGACCTTTTCTTACTACTGACATTCTACTGGATGAAGAAGTGAACCAGGCCCTGAGATACATTATTAATCTAGGACAAGTTCAAAAGACAATCCTGAACTATACCCACAGGGCACTGCAAGCTCCCACTAAAAATACAGAGGAAGGAGCTGTTCCTTCACAAATCCCAGGGACCAAGTTCTTCTTAAAACCTGGAACGGGGTCCCCCGAAGACCAACTATTGCCAAAATGGAAGGGCCCCTATAAAGTAATCTGAACCACTCCCACTGCTGTCAAAGTGCAAGGGAAATCTAGTTGGGTACATTTTTCCAGACTAAAGCTTTTACCTCCAGAAACCCCGCAGGTTACAACAGAAGAGCAATACACCTGTAAGCCAGTGGAAGGTCTGAGATACCTATTCAAAAGACAGGCACCATCGACAGATAAGTAAAATGATGTAGTGGGTTGGACTCCTGTTTGCCATTCTTGCTATTGTACTCAGCGGATCATACGTGAACATCTTGTTAGAAATGCTGTAGAGCTTTATACGCTTAATCATCAACATAATAGTCTGCTGTCCCCTAACTGTTTAAGTACTAACAACAGTTATGTGCTTCAAGGGCTATCCGGTCTTAACAGCTGTGAGACAGACATTCAGGTCTGCACCCCCGGAAGGGTTTGTTTTCCTCTGCGGACACCCAAACCATCATATGTTACGGAATTATCGACAGACCCTGTCTTTTCCAACCAAGCCATAGCGTATAAATGCACTGACAATGTTCACTTCATAGGACAGTGTGCTATAAGGACTACAGGGTTAAGAGGGATTTTTATCTGTAACAGAACCAGTCAGGCTCACCACCAAACCCAGAAAGCACTAGGAATGATCTTTTTTCTCTATATATGTTTGTTTGTTTGGCTACGCGGAGTCTTAGTTGTGGCACACAGGATCTTTAGTTGAGAAACGCAGGATCTTTTAGTTGCGGCATGCGTGTGGGATCTAGTTCCCTGACCAGGGATCGAACCCAGGCCCCCTGCATTGGAAGCACAGAGTCTTAACCACTGGACCACCAGGGAAGTCCCCTAGGAATGATCTTAGCAAGGGCAGAGCTGGCCACAGGACTGGCAGCTCCATGGGGAGGCTTTACCTATCATGAAGCAACACTGAGATCAGACAGCTTGGTTATATGATGGAACAGACAAGACAAGCCTTAATGGGACTTAAGACCTCTCGTTTCTTTGGCGAATTTAGTTCTTGACAGTCGTCTAGCTCTTGATAACCTTCTGGAAGAACAAGGTGGAGTCTGTGCGATAATACTTCCTACTGCACCTGAATTAGTGTGATAGGACAGGTGGAAGTTAACATTAAGGAAATATATGCCCAGGCAGACTGGCTTCATAATTTTAGAAGCGGCAATATCGCCTCCACTGCCTGGTCAACAGTTAAGGAAGCCCTCCTAAAGTTACGCTGGTTCCTTCCCTTTCTAGGCCCTTTAGTGGCTACTGGTGTTCTTCTTTTTGGCCCTTGTTTGTTTAGCCTTCTGGGCAAGTTTGTGTCTTCTAGCTTCTAAGAGTTTCAAGTAAGGCTCATGAGGGCTCAAGGAATTCAACCCATTCCAGCAGAGGGTGGCCCAGGTCCCTACAGGTCCTTGGAACAGTCAGAGAGGGACTTCTACACCTCTAGGGTAAGCTAGGGTCTGCAGCCCCTGTCTGGCAGGAAGACGTTCCAGAAGATGAGACCCTTGGCCCTTTACCCCTTAAGAATAAAAGGTGTAGAATCCCTCAGGGGATAATGAGACAGACTAGGACCTGGGACCCTTTGCTGCAGTGCTTACACCTGAACAAATGAAATACAAACAAAATACAAAGAAACTATAAGGGACTAAAAATAACTATATGCATGCATGCACAGCTGGGGGAAATTATAGACAAGATACAAAAAGACCAAAAAAAAAGCCAACTGCCACTTGTGAAGAGCTGGGAGCAAAAGCAGGAGTCAGGAGCAAAAGCAGGGTCCTGTGCATGCCCCCTGCACTCACCACCACCAGGGGGGCGGGGGCAGACCACCCAAGCCACCCCTCTGGCCTGACTCCTGGACCCGCCCCTGCCCTCACCCCACATAAGGAACCAGCTCGCTGCCGGCCTCCTCGGAGCAATCAAGGGAAACTGTTACTTGTTTTCACTCCCGCCTGCTGCAGCAGGAGCCCAATAAAGCCCTGCCTGAATTTTCTGTCTGGCCTCTTATCAATTTCTATGGATTAAGGAGGCCAAGATCCCTGGTTGGTAACACTTCACTAATGTTCTCTCCACCCTCTGTCTTAATGGAAATGCAGCTCTCCTGAGGGAACTGTCACTGTCACACAGCCAGCCCTGTTCCACTGACCTCACCATCAAGAGGCACAGTCGGCATCCTCCTTGCTTCTGAACCATTACCACTCAGTCACACTTGGGAAAGACCCTGTTCCTTTGTGCCTTCAGGTAGCAGGCACCCCTACTTGGCTCCGGGCTACTTCCTATTAAGCCACAGGCACAGCTCTCTCTACATCCAGGTTCTGAACCCATAACATGGCTCTCCTCCAACCTTTAACACCACCTCCTCTCTTCCTTCATCAAAGGAGATAACCTGTCTCATCTTGTTCCCCAAAACACCACCTGTATACCTCCCTGCATCAGCAAACCATCCCTGCCTTCCTTCACAGGGTCAGAAATTAATCCCTTACAACGGCCTGGATCCCCCTTCCTGCCCCCTTCCCCTGAACCGAGCTCCATCAGCTGTCCTCCCTCTTTCACATACCCTCACATTTACCTCCTTCTCCTCGGCATTTAGATGTGCTCAAGTACCCCCTCCCCCCGCCCAGGCGATTTCAGAAATAAAACAAAGCTCCAAAACACTCAATTAGCAATTTTTAATTTTTAAAATTCTAAATTATAAAATGATGGTCTTTGCGAAACATCAAAAACAGAAGGAAGATTTCCCTCCACTCAAAGGTCACCAATACCAGTATCTATTATATTTTCCCAGAATGTTATTATTGCAGCAATGAGCTGCCCTGATGTTTGCCACCACCTTTGTCTTGAGTCCTTCTTTTTTTTTTTTTTTTTTTTTGCGGTACGCGGGCCTCTCACTGTTGTGGCCTCTCCCGTTGCGGAGCACAGGCTCCGGACGCACAGGCTCAGCAGCCATGGCTCACGGGCCCAGCCGCTCCACGGCATGTGGGATCTTCCCAGACAGGGGCACGAACCCGTGTCCCCTGCATCTGCAGGCGGACTCTCAACCACTGTGCCACCAGGGAAGCCCCCTCGCTTAATTTTTATAAGTACCAAATTTGAAAATAAAAACCTGTGTCATCAGCATGATCTTCTACTTCACTCACCACACTTGGCTATTTCCAAACTCAAATACATATTCAAAGGACCAACATTTGTTATGACTGAAGTAGTACAGAAGAACATCCCACTGGCTCCAAGGCTAACTCCAAAAGAGGAGTTCCAAAAACATTCTGTACAGTGACGTGTCTGGAACACGGGGAGTGCCTCCCATGGCAAGTACTTTCAAGGGGACGACTCTCTCATGACATGTGTCTTCCTCTTCTTATGAACATACTGGATTAGGTATGTCACAAACCCTATGAACCAGAAGTAATTCCAGAAAGGAAGAAGCCTCGCAAGCCGAACCTGAGTGCGAAAGACTTACCTTCCAGCTCCTCCACCAAACGAAAGGCCAGCAGAGTTCATTCCCGCCAGGACGAAGTAGCCCCGCACTGAAGGGGACTCGCCCATGATGCACCTCATGTCCGGGGTGAAGGTCTCGGGGCAATTCACCAACTTCATGATCTCCACAGTCTCCAGTTCTGGCATCCTACGCAGCAGGGAACTCAACAGGGGCTCTGAGCAACAAAAACAGACCCAAACACAGTCGTCAGCTTTAGGGGATTCAAAACTCCCTACCCCTTACACTCTTCTATTCCCTCTCCTTTCGGAAAACGTCTTGTGGAGGTTTTCTAAGATGAGCCAACTGGGCCATCTATCAGAAGCAGAAGCCTTGGGGAAGTATGGGGCATTCCTACAGAGTTCTTGGCATAAAGATGGAGAAAAAAGATACTCTTTAGAAAGGAAAGGAGCTCTGGAAAAGCAAATACTGTATGTGGCCCCAAAATAAAATCTTAAAGTGATCAGTGGTAGTAAAAGAGCTCTTAAATGGCCCCCAAGGAGATTTGCAGCAATTTCACCTTAGGAAATCCTTGCCTTTTACTGCATAAGACAGAGTCTCAGCTTGTTTTAAAATAAGGCCAACACCAGGGAATAATCCAGTGGAACAGTGGCAAGAGATGAAGCCAGACTGAAGCTGGCTGGTGGGTACATGGGTTCTTTATACATTCTCTCCACGTTTAAAAGATTGAAATTTCCCAGAAATTAAGTCCAAGTAGAAAGAGGAAAACTCTTCATTATAGACCCTTTCATATATTTTGAATTTGGAATGTGACTGTCTTAACTATTCAATAAATAAAATTATGTTAAAATTGAATAAAAGACTGTATTAACACAATTCTGCTTTCTAAAAAATGTCTTCAGGACTTCCCTGGTGGCGCAGTGGTTAAGAATCTGCCTACCAATGCAGGGGACACGGGTTTGAGCACCGGTCTGGGAAGATCCATACGCCGCAGAGCAACTGAGCCCGTGCACCACAACTACTGAGCCCGCCTGCCACAACTGCTGAAGCCTGTGCACCTAAGAGCCCGTGCTCCGCAACAAGAGAAGCCACTGCAATGAGAAGCCCGCGCACCACAACAGAGTAGCTAGCCCCCGCTTGCCGCAACTTAGAGAAAGCCCGTGCGCAGCAACGAAGACCCAATGCAGCCAAAACTAAATTAACAAAAAAAAAAACTCCTTAAAAAATAAACAAGTAAAACAATAAAAGGACCTATGGGAGACCTTTTCTTACTACTGACATTCTACTGGATGAAGAAGTGAACCAGGCCCTGAGATACATTATTAATCTAGGACAAGTTCAAAAGACAATCCTGAACTATACCCACAGGGCACTGCAAGCTCCCACTAAAAATACAGAGGAAGGAGCTGTTCCTTCACAAATCCCAGGGACCAAGTTCTTCTTAAAACCTGGAACGGGGTCCCCCGAAGACCAACTATTGCCAAAATGGAAGGGCCCCTATAAAGTAATCTGAACCACTCCCACTGCTGTCAAAGTGCAAGGGAAATCTAGTTGGGTACATTTTTCCAGACTAAAGCTTTTACCTCCAGAAACCCCGCAGGTTACAACAGAAGAGCAATACACCTGTAAGCCAGTGGAAGGTCTGAGATACCTATTCAAAAGACAGGCACCATCGACAGATAAGTAAAATGATGTAGTGGGTTGGACTCCTGTTTGCCATTCTTGCTATTGTACTCAGCGGATCATACGTGAACATCTTGTTAGAAATGCTGTAGAGCTTTATACGCTTAATCATCAACATAATAGTCTGCTGTCCCCTAACTGTTTAAGTACTAACAACAGTTATGTGCTTCAAGGGCTATCCGGTCTTAACAGCTGTGAGACAGACATTCAGGTCTGCACCCCCGGAAGGGTTTGTTTTCCTCTGCGGACACCCAAACCATCATATGTTACGGAATTATCGACAGACCCTGTCTTTTCCAACCAAGCCATAGCGTATAAATGCACTGACAATGTTCACTTCATAGGACAGTGTGCTATAAGGACTACAGGGTTAAGAGGGATTTTTATCTGTAACAGAACCAGTCAGGCTCACCACCAAACCCAGAAAGCACTAGGAATGATCTTTTTTCTCTATATATGTTTGTTTGTTTGGCTACGCGGAGTCTTAGTTGTGGCACACAGGATCTTTAGTTGAGAAACGCAGGATCTTTTAGTTGCGGCATGCGTGTGGGATCTAGTTCCCTGACCAGGGATCGAACCCAGGCCCCCTGCATTGGAAGCACAGAGTCTTAACCACTGGACCACCAGGGAAGTCCCCTAGGAATGATCTTAGCAAGGGCAGAGCTGGCCACAGGACTGGCAGCTCCATGGGGAGGCTTTACCTATCATGAAGCAACACTGAGATCAGACAGCTTGGTTATATGATGGAACAGACAAGACAAGCCTTAATGGGACTTAAGACCTCTCGTTTCTTTGGCGAATTTAGTTCTTGACAGTCGTCTAGCTCTTGATAACCTTCTGGAAGAACAAGGTGGAGTCTGTGCGATAATACTTCCTACTGCACCTGAATTAGTGTGATAGGACAGGTGGAAGTTAACATTAAGGAAATATATGCCCAGGCAGACTGGCTTCATAATTTTAGAAGCGGCAATATCGCCTCCACTGCCTGGTCAACAGTTAAGGAAGCCCTCCTAAAGTTACGCTGGTTCCTTCCCTTTCTAGGCCCTTTAGTGGCTACTGGTGTTCTTCTTTTTGGCCCTTGTTTGTTTAGCCTTCTGGGCAAGTTTGTGTCTTCTAGCTTCTAAGAGTTTCAAGTAAGGCTCATGAGGGCTCAAGGAATTCAACCCATTCCAGCAGAGGGTGGCCCAGGTCCCTACAGGTCCTTGGAACAGTCAGAGAGGGACTTCTACACCTCTAGGGTAAGCTAGGGTCTGCAGCCCCTGTCTGGCAGGAAGACGTTCCAGAAGATGAGACCCTTGGCCCTTTACCCCTTAAGAATAAAAGGTGTAGAATCCCTCAGGGGATAATGAGACAGACTAGGACCTGGGACCCTTTGCTGCAGTGCTTACACCTGAACAAATGAAATACAAACAAAATACAAAGAAACTATAAGGGACTAAAAATAACTATATGCATGCATGCACAGCTGGGGGAAATTATAGACAAGATACAAAAAGACCAAAAAAAAAGCCAACTGCCACTTGTGAAGAGCTGGGAGCAAAAGCAGGAGTCAGGAGCAAAAGCAGGGTCCTGTGCATGCCCCCTGCACTCACCACCACCAGGGGGGCGGGGGCAGACCACCCAAGCCACCCCTCTGGCCTGACTCCTGGACCCGCCCCTGCCCTCACCCCACATAAGGAACCAGCTCGCTGCCGGCCTCCTCGGAGCAATCAAGGGAAACTGTTACTTGTTTTCACTCCCGCCTGCTGCAGCAGGAGCCCAATAAAGCCCTGCCTGAATTTTCTGTCTGGCCTCTTATCAATTTCTATGGATTAAGGAGGCCAAGATCCCTGGTTGGTAACACTTCACTAATGTTCTCTCCACCCTCTGTCTTAATGGAAACGCAGCTCTCCTGAGGGAACTGTCACTGTCACACAGCCAGCCCTGTTCCACTGACACCATCAAGAGGCACTGTTGGCATCCTCCTTGCTTCTGAACCATTACCACTCAGTCACACTTGAGAAAGACCCTGTTCCTTTGTGCCTTAAGTTAGCAGGCACCCCTACTTGGCTCCGGGCTACTTCCTATTAAGCCACAGGCACAGCTCTCTCTACATCCAGGTTCTGAACCCATAGCATGGCTCTTCTCCCAACTTTTAACACCACCTCCTCTCTTCCTTCATCAAAGGAGATAACCTGTCTCATCTTGTTCCCCAAAACACCACCTGTATACCTCCCTGCATCAGCAAACCATCCCTGCCTTCCTTCACAGGGTCAGAAATTAATCCCTTACAACGGCCTGGATCCCCCTTCCTGCCCCCTTCCCCTGAACCGAGCTCCATCAGCTGTCCTCCCTCTTTCACATACCCTCACATTTACCTCCTTCTCCTCGGCATTTAGATGTGCTCAAGTACCCCCTCCCCCCGCCCAGGCGATTTCAGAAATAAAACAAAGCTCCAAAACACTCAATTAGCAATTTTTAATTTTTAAAATTCTAAATTATGAAATGATGGTCTTTGCGAAACATCAAAAACAGAAGGAAGATTTCCCTCCACTCAAAGGTCACCAATACCAGTATCAATTATATTTTCCCAGAATGTTATTATTGCAGCAATGAGCTGCCCTGATGTTTGCCACCACCTTTGTCTTGAGTCCTTCTTTTTTTTTTTTTTTTTTTTTGCGGTACGCGGGCCTCTCACTGTTGTGGCCTCTCCCGTTGCGGAGCACAGGCTCTGGACGCGCAGGCTCAGCGGCCATGGCTCACGGGCCCAGCCGCTCCGTGGCATGTGGGATCTTCCCGGACAGGGGCACGAACCCGTGTCCCCTGCATCTGCAGGCGGACTCTCAACCACTGTGCCACCAGGGAAGCCCCCTCGCTTAATTTTTATAAGTACCAAATTTGAAAATAAAAACCTGTGTCATCAGCATGATCTTCTACTTCACTCACCACACTTGGCTATTTCCAAACTCAAATACATATTCAAAGGACCAACATTTGTTATGACTGAAGTAGTACAGAAGAACATCCCACTGGCTCCAAGGCTAACTCCAAAAGAGGAGTTCCAAAAACATTCTGTACAGTGACGTGTCTGGAACACGGGGAGTGCCTCCCATGGCAAGTACTTTCAAGGGGACGACTCTCTCATGACATGTGTCTTCCTCTTCTTATGAACATACTGGATTAGGTATGTCACAAACCCTATGAACCAGAAGTAATTCCAGAAAGGAAGAAGCCTCGCAAGCCGAACCTGAGTGCGAAAGACTTACCTTCCAGCTCCTCCACCAAACGAAAGGCCAGCAGAGTTCATTCCCGCCAGGACGAAGTAGCCCCGCACTGAAGGGGACTCGCCCATGATGCACCTCATGTCCGGGGTGAAGGTCTCGGGGCAATTCACCAACTTCATGATCTCCACAGTCTCCAGTTCTGGCATCCTACGCAGCAGGGAACTCAACAGGGGCTCTGAGCAACAAAAACAGACCCAAACACAGTCGTCAGCTTTAGGGGATTCAAAACTCCCTACCCCTTACACTCTTCTATTCCCTCTCCTTTCGGAAAACGTCTTGTGGAGGTTTTCTAAGATGAGCCAACTGGGCCATCTATCAGAAGCAGAAGCCTTGGGGAAGTATGGGGCATTCCTACAGAGTTCTTGGCATAAAGATGGAGAAAAAAGATACTCTTTAGAAAGGAAAGGAGCTCTGGAAAAGCAAATACTGTATGTGGCCCCAAAATAAAATCTTAAAGTGATCAGTGGTAGTAAAAGAGCTCTTAAATGGCCCCCAAGGAGATTTGCAGCAATTTCACCTTAGGAAATCCTTGCCTTTTACTGCATAAGACAGAGTCTCAGCTTGTTTTAAAATAAGGCCAACACCAGGGAATAATCCAGTGGAACAGTGGCAAGAGATGAAGCCAGACTGAAGCTGGCTGGTGGGTACATGGGTTCTTTATACATTCTCTCCACGTTTAAAAGATTGAAATTTCCCAGAAATTAAGTCCAAGTAGAAAGAGGAAAACTCTTCATTATAGACCCTTTCATATATTTTGAATTTGGAATGTGACTGTCTTAACTATTCAATAAATAAAATTATGTTAAAATTGAATAAAAGACTGTATTAACACAATTCTGCTTTCTAAAAAATGTCTTCAGGACTTCCCTGGTGGCGCAGTGGTTAAGAATCTGCCTACCAATGCAGGGGACACGGGTTTGAGCACCGGTCTGGGAAGATCCATACGCCGCAGAGCAACTGAGCCCGTGCACCACAACTACTGAGCCCGCCTGCCACAACTGCTGAAGCCTGTGCACCTAAGAGCCCGTGCTCCGCAACAAGAGAAGCCACTGCAATGAGAAGCCCGCGCACCACAACAGAGTAGCTAGCCCCCGCTTGCCGCAACTTAGAGAAAGCCCGTGCGCAGCAACGAAGACCCAATGCAGCCAAAACTAAATTAACAAAAAAAAAACTCCTTAAAAAATAAACAAGTAAAACAATAAAAGGACCTATGGGAGACCTTTTCTTACTACTGACATTCTACTGGATGAAGAAGTGAACCAGGCCCTGAGATACATTATTAATCTAGGACAAGTTCAAAAGACAATCCTGAACTATACCCACAGGGCACTGCAAGCTCCCACTAAAAATACAGAGGAAGGAGCTGTTCCTTCACAAATCCCAGGGACCAAGTTCTTCTTAAAACCTGGAACGGGGTCCCCCGAAGACCAACTATTGCCAAAATGGAAGGGCCCCTATAAAGTAATCTGAACCACTCCCACTGCTGTCAAAGTGCAAGGGAAATCTAGTTGGGTACATTTTTCCAGACTAAAGCTTTTACCTCCAGAAACCCCGCAGGTTACAACAGAAGAGCAATACACCTGTAAGCCAGTGGAAGGTCTGAGATACCTATTCAAAAGACAGGCACCATCGACAGATAAGTAAAATGATGTAGTGGGTTGGACTCCTGTTTGCCATTCTTGTTATTGTACTCAGCGGATCATACGTGAACATCTTGTTAGAAATGCTGTAGAGCTTTATACGCTTAATCATCAACATAATAGTCTGCTGTCCCCTAACTGTTTAAGTACTAACAACAGTTATGTGCTTCAAGGGCTATCCGGTCTTAACAGCTGTGAGACAGACATTCAGGTCTGCACCCCCGGAAGGGTTTGTTTTCCTCTGCGGACACCCAAACCATCATATGTTACGGAATTATCGACAGACCCTGTCTTTTCCAACCAAGCCATAGCGTATAAATGCACTGACAATGTTCACTTCATAGGACAGTGTGCTATAAGGACTACAGGGTTAAGAGGGATTTTTATCTGTAACAGAACCAGTCAGGCTCACCACCAAACCCAGAAAGCACTAGGAATGATCTTTTTTCTCTATATATGTTTGTTTGTTTGGCTACGCGGAGTCTTAGTTGTGGCACACAGGATCTTTAGTTGAGAAACGCAGGATCTTTTAGTTGCGGCATGCGTGTGGGATCTAGTTCCCTGACCAGGGATCGAACCCAGGCCCCCTGCATTGGAAGCACAGAGCCTTAACCACTGGACCACCAGGGAAGTCCCCTAGGAATGATCTTAGCAAGGGCAGAGCTGGCCACAGGACTGGCAGCTCCATGGGGAGGCTTTACCTATCATGAAGCAACACTGAGATCAGACAGCTTGGTTATATGATGGAACAGACAAGACAAGCCTTAATGGGACTTAAGACCTCTCGTTTCTTTGGCGAATTTAGTTCTTGACAGTCGTCTAGCTCTTGATAACCTTCTGGAAGAACAAGGTGGAGTCTGTGCGATAATACTTCCTACTGCACCTGAATTAGTGTGATAGGACAGGTGGAAGTTAACATTAAGGAAATATATGCCCAGGCAGACTGGCTTCATAATTTTAGAAGCGGCAATATCGCCTCCACTGCCTGGTCAACAGTTAAGGAAGCCCTCCTAAAGTTACGCTGGTTCCTTCCCTTTCTAGGCCCTTTAGTGGCTACTGGTGTTCTTCTTTTTGGCCCTTGTTTGTTTAGCCTTCTGGGCAAGTTTGTGTCTTCTAGCTTCTAAGAGTTTCAAGTAAGGCTCATGAGGGCTCAAGGAATTCAACCCATTCCAGCAGAGGGTGGCCCAGGTCCCTACAGGTCCTTGGAACAGTCAGAGAGGGACTTCTACACCTCTAGGGTAAGCTAGGGTCTGCAGCCCCTGTCTGGCAGGAAGACGTTCCAGAAGATGAGACCCTTGGCCCTTTACCCCTTAAGAATAAAAGGTGTAGAATCCCTCAGGGGATAATGAGACAGACTAGGACCTGGGACCCTTTGCTGCAGTGCTTACACCTGAACAAATGAAATACAAACAAAATACAAAGAAACTATAAGGGACTAAAAATAACTATATGCATGCATGCACAGCTGGGGGAAATTATAGACAAGATACAAAAAGACCAAAAAAAAAGCCAACTGCCACTTGTGAAGAGCTGGGAGCAAAAGCAGGAGTCAGGAGCAAAAGCAGGGTCCTGTGCATGCCCCCTGCACTCACCACCACCAGGGGGGCGGGGGCAGACCACCCAAGCCACCCCTCTGGCCTGACTCCTGGACCCGCCCCTGCCCTCACCCCACATAAGGAACCAGCTCGCTGCCGGCCTCCTCGGAGCAATCAAGGGAAACTGTTACTTGTTTTCACTCCCGCCTGCTGCAGCAGGAGCCCAATAAAGCCCTGCCTGAATTTTCTGTCTGGCCTCTTATCAATTTCTATGGATTAAGGAGGCCAAGATCCCTGGTTGGTAACACTTCACTAATGTTCTCTCCACCCTCTGTCTTAATGGAAACGCAGCTCTCCTGAGGGAACTGTCACTGTCACACAGCCAGCCCTGTTCCACTGACCTCACCATCAAGAGGCACAGTCGGCATCCTCCTTGCTTCTGAACCATTACCACTCAGTCACACTTGGGAAAGACCCTGTTCCTTTGTGCCTTCAGGTAGCAGGCACCCCTACTTGGCTCCGGGCTACTTCCTATTAAGCCACAGGCACAGCTCTCTCTACATCCAGGTTCTGAACCCATAACATGGCTCTCCTCCAACCTTTAACACCACCTCCTCTCTTCCTTCATCAAAGGAGATAACCTGTCTCATCTTGTTCCCCAAAACACCACCTGTATACCTCCCTGCATCAGCAAACCATCCCTGCCTTCCTTCACAGGGTCAGAAATTAATCCCTTACAACGGCCTGGATCCCCCTTCCTGCCCCCTTCCCCTGAACCGAGCTCCATCAGCTGTCCTCCCTCTTTCACATACCCTCACATTTACCTCCTTCTCCTCGGCATTTAGATGTGCTCAAGTACCCCCTCCCCCCGCCCAGGCGATTTCAGAAATAAAACAAAGCTCCAAAACACTCAATTAGCAATTTTTAATTTTTAAAATTCTAAATTATGAAATGATGGTCTTTGCGAAACATCAAAAACAGAAGGAAGATTTCCCTCCACTCAAAGGTCACCAATACCAGTATCAATTATATTTTCCCAGAATGTTATTATTGCAGCAATGAGCTGCCCTGATGTTTGCCACCACCTTTGTCTTAAGTCCTTCTTTTTTTTTTTTTTTTTTTTGCGGTACGCGGGCCTCTCACTGTTGTGGCCTCTCCCGTTGCGGAGAACAGGCTCTGGACGCGCAGGCTCAGCGGCCATGGCTCACGGGCCCAGCCGCTCCGCGGCATGTGAGATCTTCCCGGACCGGGGCACAAACCCACGTCCCCTGCATCGGAAGGCGGACTCTCAACCACTGCGCCACCAGGGAAGCCCTTAAGTCCTTCTTTTATTACCTTGGTGGTGGCATAGTTGGCCTGTGGACTGTTTTTTTTTTTTTTTTTTTGGCCTGTGGACTTTTTAAGCAAAAATTTCCTAACATGTATTTCACAACCTGTCTTTTTTATTTCCCGTCCTACTCTCTTCTGAACCAAAAGTGGTCGGGCTTCTGCCCCACCAGGCCACTGCACTCCTCTCACCAGGAACGCAAATGTTGCTCCTTTCCAAGGGCACTTTCTGGGCACCATCTCACTCCCTCCTATCCACACACTCTTTCCTTGTTTTCTGTGGCACCTCCTGCCCCGATCACTGGCCTCTCTCCTCTGCCCTTCCCTCTGTGTTGACGTCCCCCAGGGCTCCTTGAGGCCAGCTTCGCTTCCCCATCCACCACTGTTCAGGGTGATTCCCTTTCCTGCCATGACTGATGGCCTAACCCATAGCACTCCTGAGCCTTAGACCCGCACGTCTAGTGGAAGAAGGGCCACCTCCACTTGGACTCCCACAGGTCAAACTGAGCACATCCAAAAGGTAAAGCCATCTTCCCCAATCTCCAACTCTGCTCCACTTCCTGTGTCCCCCAGGAACACCATACACTAGAATCCTGGGTGTCATCCCACATTCCCCCCTTTCTCTCATCTCCTCTCTCCAGTCAATCATCAAGACCTAACCAACAACCCTACATCGTAAATCTCCCTCCAGTGGATCTACTCTCCATCTCCACTGCCCTGAACTGAGCACAGCCCGCCATCCTCTCTGTTTACTGCAGAAGGTTCCCAACTGGGCTTCCCGCCTCTAATCTGCACACCATTCTCCCCACGCCCCACAGCCTTCACACAGAGGCCTGAGCACATCTCTGAAATGAAGATTCTAGAGACCTTCCTGGTGGCGCAGTGGATAAGACTCCACGCTTCCACTACAGGGGGCGCAGGTTCGATCCCTGGTCAGGGAACTAAGATCCCACATGCCGAGGACGCATCCAAAAAAAAAACCAAAAAACAAACAAACAAAAAAAACAGTATAGGAAACAATGGCATCAGAGTCTATTCCAGTAGGTTTGGCAGCGATAGCAAAGGAGTGAGATCAGAGGAGATAAAGCCAGTAGAGAAGAAACGGAAGATGTCAAAGACAACAAAGTAAAACACACACCTGGTTGAAAGTAAATTACGTGTTTAATTTCTGCTAAGGAGAAGAATTCCTGCTAAACAATCTCAATACTGACGCTGGTTATGCTCAGATCTGCTTACACCAACAAGAGCAAGAGGACAGCTCTAACTCCTTCTGAGCTGTTCCTCTGCATGGTCACAACACCTTGTACAAATCGGCTGCTGGTCACAAGGGAGACTGGGTGAGAAGAGACGGATTAACACAACATTTCCCACACCTGCCTCCAAATGAGAGCCACCTGGGACACATTTTAAAACACACTCACACACACACACACAGGCTCCCTCTCTGGAGATTCTGATCCTGCGGTCCAGGGTGCTATATTTTTCAACAAGTGCACCAGGTGATCAGCCAAGTTTGAGAACTTAACACAAATCTCTAGCCCTAGGAACGTGTCCCCTTCAGCCCGGCTACCTCGCCGCCCCCCAGCACGGGCGAAACGGACGTGAAGATGCCTGAATCAAATCTCGGTGTCATACACATCAGGCCCAAAGGGTCAAACGTTGGGAAGAGAGCTCACCGCCCCGGCATGGACGTTTCCACCTAACCTCACCGCTGACTCTGCAGAACTTCTACTAGTTAGTTAAGCACAAGCGGACCGCACGTTGCCACGCGGGAAAACAATTACGCCTGCAGAGACCACCCAGCTGGGCAAGCCCGACCCACGCTGGGGGGTGGGGGTGGGGGTGGGGGTGGAGGCTGCCTGCCCGAGGCGGGCCTCAGGAGCGAGGTTACCCCGGCCGCCCTGGGCATCCGGGCTCGGCTGCGGGCGCCTGCCAGAGCCGGTGCGCTGGCCCTGGGCAGCCGGGCACGGGTCCGCGAGACGCCACCGCCTTAGAGAGGCTGAGGGAGACCGGGCGACGCGCTGTCGGCCCCGGCGGGCGGAGTCCCGGCGCCGGGACGCGCCTTCCGAGGACCAGGCAGAACCGACGGGAAACGAGGGACGCCGAAGCCCCCAGACCGAGACCACAGAGGAAAGGGGGGCCGCTGTGGGTCCCGGGCCGCCAAGGTCCGCGTGGACGGGGACGCCAGAGCGGCTCCGCAGCTTCTCCTTACCTCACGGGCGCCCTCGGGCTCCGCGCTCAGCAACACCCCGCCTGAAGCGGAGCAGCAGCCACAACCGTTGCCGGGGTTCCCGGGGGCCGGAAGGTGGGACAAGGACAGGGAAGGGGTCGGGACAGGAGGGAGGAAAAAGTTCCCGTGACGCGAGAAGCCAGCTAGGGTTTGCCGGCTCTAGTCCTCCTTCCATCCGACGCGCGCCGTGACGTCAGGGTAGGGCTCCGCCCCTGACACGTGGGGCCTGTTTGGGTCTCGCGAGGCCCCGCCCCTGGGTGTGTGTAGCGGGGAACCGCCTCTGCCGAGATGGCGGTGAGCTGCAGGCGTGGTGTTTCAGGGCCGCTTTAGGACTCTAGCCTCGGGCCCTGTTAAATTGTCCAGGTGCAGCCGGGATCGCCATGATGGCGGCAGCCCCACTGCAGTGTGGGGAGGGCGGGGGTTCTCTCTTCCTTCTATGCGAGTCCCCAGGCCTGGTCCCACGAGGTCCACCGCCCAAAGACACTAGTCAGGGCGTAAAGAAGATTCTTGGACTGACAGCCGCTTTGTTTTTTGGAAGTCGCCCGGGTCTTCTTGGGCGAATCGCTGGCAGAGCAGATGGGAAATCCTGTCTGCTGGCCCGGCCAGACCTCGGAGGCAGGATAAGAAGACCTGAGCTCCGGGCCGGACCTTACTCTTTGCGCCTTCTCTGCGTGTCTGGACCAGAGGAAGAGGAATCATTCACTCCGTCTTCAGAGAAGCTCCCCCATCACCTTGCTTACTATCACATCGCCCTGTTTTCTTTCCTTTATAGAACTTGGCACTGAAGTAGATCAGTGTTTGTTGACTGCCTTTCCCACTAGTTGCAAGCTCTGCCCTGTGACGACAGAACCTAAATCTCGTGCAGGGCCATGTTCTCAGCACTTAGAGAATGGCACAAAGTACATATTCTTTGAATGGATAGCGATCTAATGGTACAGCCTCCCCTGCGTGTTGGGCCAACTCGCTAGTTCCCATTCTTTGGATTCAAGCCCATCTCACCATACAAGCCGATTTCGTTCAATGGATGGCCTCTTGTGGCGGGGCATCCTGCTGGGTGATGGGATAAACATTGCACATAAAACCATGGTTCTGTTACCGAAGTGTAAAAGAGAATTTGAGAACTGACATAGCGACGACACAAACGTTTACAAGTGTTACTCTCCATGCAGTGGGGGCATGGCTGGGGGAGAAACCCCATTCCTCCCCCTGAAGTTACTATCGCTGTCACTGGACTTGACATCCAGCCTTACACTGACTCCATGGTAAGAACCTGGCACAGGGCGTATCCCCCACGTACCTGTGAGCCCATGTCTGTGTGGAAACCAGGGCTGTGCCTACACTCTTTTTCACACCTGTGGGGAAAATGCTCACTGTCTGAGAGAAGCAGCCAGTGCGCTCACCACACCAACCTGCACCCAAAAATCATGGTGCAGTTTTGCAGTAAAACACCTGCTATGGACTCAGTGCTGTGCAGGGTGCAGGGTGCTATTTCAGAGTCCCTATAAGACAGAGTAATTTTATAAATGGCTCCTGTGCCCTAACTGCCTTGCCTTGTTGAAACTTCACCACAACTGTGTGAATTAGAGCAGAGTATCCCTGCTTGACCTGTGAGGAAAGTGAGGCCTAGAGAAGCACGTTCTCAAGTTGCAGATAATAAAAACCAGGCCTCACATCTAAGTCTCTATGAAGTAGTGAACTCTTCAAGTCAGTGCTAAGACATGTGGTAGAGACAGTGGTGGTGCATTAGAATCACCTGGGGAATCTAAACCCATATCCTCCACAGGAACTGGAATCAGCAAGGCTGAGAGACATGTCCGTCCTTCTAAAGAGCTTTCCGAACTCCTCTTGTACCTGGAATCCCCTGGGTGCCAACTCTTGAAGAGTATGGAGGAGAAACAGTAGTTGTGTAAAGCTTTGTGGATGAGGCAGGACTTGAGCTGGTTCTTAAAGAACCTCTGTTTGCCAAACTGTAAAATGGGGCTAATGCTGGAGTGGTCTCAGATCAGCGTGGTTCAGTCACTCTCTTTGTTCATATAAACCAGCATTAGGTGGCGCTGTGGCCTATGAAATGGGGTTTCCTGGGTTCAGAAAGCCCCTCATATGGAGGACACACTGTGGCGATTAGTTAGAAACCCAAGTCAGACTAATATCTCCCCGGAGAGATGATAACTGATAACCCAGCGTGGTCCCTGTGACACAGGAGCGAATGAGGCTCCTTTGGTGTAGCCTCCCAAAGAGGGGTGTGCCCATCCCTCTGCTGTCTTTCCCATGAGAGGCTCTGTAGAGTTAGGGACCCTCAGACACTTGGATCTGCGGCATCATTTGACTGGAGCCTCTCAGAGTCCAGGCTGAAAGGGTTGTTGTGGTGGTTGGTTAAGAGTACAACTTTAGAGCTGGCCAGCACTGCCTCTTCCTTAGTGTATGACCCAGGTAGCCACCCAGGGAGGTGATTACCTTTCCTGGACCTCTGTAGCAGTCACCAACAAAGACTAAATCTAAAGAGAAAGAGCAATTTTTAAATTGATTTAAATCAATTTTCAAATTGATTATGATAGGGCTTCCCTGATGGTGCAGTGGTAGGAATCCACCTGCCAATGCAGGGGACACGGGTTCAAACCCTGGTCCAGGAAGATGCCACATGCTGCGAAGCAACTAAGCCCGTGCGCCACAACTACTGAGCCTGCGCTCTAGAGCCCATGAGCCACAACTACTTAGCCCACGTGCCTAGGGCCCGTGCTCTGCAACAAGTGAAGCCACCGCAATGAGAAGCCCACGAGCCACAATGAAGAGTAGCCCCTGCTTGCCGCAACTAGAGAAAGCCCACGCACAGCAGCGAAGACTTAATGCAGCCAAAAATAAATAAATAAAATTAATTTTAAAAAATTGATTATGACAGTAACCAGTTAATACTTTCACTTGGGCAAAATGTCTCACAAGGATGGTTCAACATACACAAATCAATCAATGTGATACACCACATCAACAAAAGAAAGGACAAAAGCCACATGATCATCTCAATGGATGCAGAAAAAGCATTTGATAAAATTCAATATCCATTCATGATAAAAACTCTCACTACTTCTATTAAATATAGTATTGGAAGTCCTAGCCATAGCAATCAGACAAGTAAAAGAAATAAAAGGTATCCAAGTTGGAAGAGGTAAAACTGTCATGATATGCAGATGACATGATGCTATACATAGAAAACCCTAAAGACTCCAAACAAAAACTACTAGAACTGATAAACGAGCTCAGCAAGGTAAAAGGATACAAGATTAAAATACAGAAACCTGTCGCATTTCTTTACATTAATAATGAAATATGAGAAAAGGAAAGGAAAATCCCTTTTAAAATTGCATCAAGGGAATTCCCTGGCAATCCAGTGGTTAGGACTCTGCACTTTCACTGCTGAGGGCCCAGGTTCGATCCTTGGTAGGGGAACTAGGATCTCACAAGCAATACAGCACAGATAAAGATAAAATAAAATAAATTTAAAAATAAATAAAATTGCATCAGAAAAATAAAAATACTTAGGAATAAACCTGAACGAGGAAGTGAAAGACTTATGTGCTGAAAACTATAAAAATATTGATAGGGGCTTCCCTGGTGGCACAGTGGTTGACAGTCCGCCTGCCAATGCAGGGGATATGGGTTTGTGCCCCGGTCCAGGAAGATCCCACATGCCGCGGAGCGGCTGGGCCCGTGAGTCATGGCCGCTGAATCTGCGCGTCCGGAGCCTGTGCTCCACAACGGGAGAGGCCACAACAGTGAGAGGCCCGCGTACCGCAAAAAAAAAAAAAAAAAAAAAAAAAAAAATTGATAAAACTGAAGATGATTTAAAGAAATGGAAAGATAGCCCATGCTCTTGGATGGGAAGAATTAATATTATTAAAATGGCATACTACCCAAAGCAATCTACAGATTTAATGCAATCCCTATTAAATTACCCATGACATTTTTCACAGAACTAGAACAAATAATCCTAAAATTTACATGGAAACATAAAAGACCCAGAATTGCCAAAGCAATTCTGAGGAAAAAGAACAAAGGAGGAGGCATAACCCTCCCAGACTTCAGACAATACTACAAAGCTACAGCAATTAAAACAGCATAGTATTGGCACAAAAACAGACATATGGATCAATGGAACAGAATAGAGAGCCCAGAAATAAATCCACACACCTACAGTCAATTAATCTTTGACAAAGGAGGCAAGAATATACAATGGAGAATAGACAGTCTCTTCAGCAAGTGGTGCTAGGAAAGCTGGACAGCCACATGTAAATCAATGAAGTTAGAACACTCCCTCACACCATACACAAAAATAAACTCAAAATGGCTTAAAGACTTAAACATAAGACATGGCACTGTAAAACTCCTAGAAGACCACATAGGCAAGATATTCTCTGATATAATCGTAGCAATGTTTTTTAGGTCCGTATCGCAAGGCAACAGAAATAAAAGCAAAACTAAACAAATGGGACCTAATCAAACTTATAAACTTTTGCACAGCAAAGGAAACCATAAACAAAATGAAAAGACAACCTACAGACTGTGAGAAAACATTTGCAAACAATGCAACCCACAGAGTTTAATTTCCAAAATATACAAACAGCTCATACAACTCAATAACAAAAAGACAAACAAAAAAATGGGCAGAAGACCTAAATAGACATTTCTTCAAAGAAGACATCCAGATAGCCAATAGGCACAAGAAAAGATGCTCAACATTGCTAATTATTAGAGAAAAGCAAATCAAAACTACAGTGAGGAATCATCTCACACCAGTCAGAATGGCCATCATCAAAAAGTCTACAAATGATAAATGTTGAAAAGGGTGTGGAGAAAAGGGACCTTCCTACACTGTTGGTGGAAATGTAAATTGGTGCAGCCACTATGGAAAACAGTATGGTGGTTCCTCAGAAAAACAGAGTCGCCATATGATCCCACAATCCCATTCCTGGGCATATATCGAGACAAAACTCGAATTCTAAAAGATAAATGCACCCCAACATTCATAGCAGCACTATTTACAATAGCTAAGACATGGAAGTAACCTAAATGTCCATTGACAGATGAATGGATAAAGATGTGGTGTATGTATATACAATGGAATACTACTCAGCCATAAAAAAGAATGAAATAATGCCATTTGCAGCAACATGGATGGACCTAGAGATTATCATACTAAGTGAAGTAAGTCAGAAAGAGAAAGACAAATACCATATGATATCACTTACATGTGGAATCTAAAATATGACACAAATGAACTTATTTATGAAACAGAAACAGACTCACAAACATAGAGAACAGACTTGTGTTGCCAAGGGGGAGGTGGGGTGGGGGAGGGAAGGATTGGAAGTTTGGTATTAGCAGATGCAAACTATTATATGTAGAATGGATAAACAACAAGGTCCTACTGTATAACACAGGGAACTATATTCAATATCCTGTAATAAACCATAATGGAAAAGAAAAACAAAAAACTGGGACTTCCCTGGTGGCGCAGTGGTTAAGAATCCGCCTGACAATGCAGGGGACATGGGTTTGAGCCCTTGTCCGGGAAGATCCCACATGCCGCGGAGCAACTAAGCCCGTGCACCACAACTACTGAGCCTGCGCTCTAGAGCCCGCTAGCCACAACTACTGAGCCCGCATGCCACAACTACTGAAGCCTGCATGCCTAGAGCCCATGCTCTGTGACGAGAAGCCACTGCAATGAGAAGCCCATGCACCGCAACAAAGAGTAGCCCCCGCTCACCGCAACTAGAGAAAGCCTGCATGCAGCAATGAAGACTCAACGCAGCCAAAAATTAAAAAATAACATAAAATAAATAAACTTACTAAAAAAAAACGCTATGTATTTGAAAAAGTTTTACTGCCAAGGAATATCACCTTGGACAAACATTGGCAGTGACTGTTTGAGCTTGAAACCAACTTGGGCCCCCAATCTTCTCTGGGATCAAAGCAGGATGAGAAAACTGCTTAGCCCTCAGAGATGTGGCCTATTCAGATGTGGCCAAGGAGGAAAAGGAAGGGGGTAGAATGAAGAGCCCAGAGGACAGAGTAAGGAGCTACAGAAAACAATGTGCTAGGGGCCTGCTCCCCAAAGCCAGAATGAAAATCTAACCATAGAATATTTTCCACCTGGAGAATAGAGGGCTCTTGTAACATTTGCATCCCAAGATTTCAGAATTACTCTGAAACAAAGAGTGCTGTGTGCGTCCCATCTTCTCCTTTTCCCAATGGGAATGTTGACTGTGGTGATCCTGTCCTGTTTGCTGGATGGCAGAGGAGGAAAGGCAGAACAGGGCAGAAGACATGTCTTGTTAATTAACAGGTCTTTCACTTAAGTAGAATGGATGCATAAGTTGTGGTATATTCACGGCAATGGAAAAGAACTACTGCCAAACCTAACTACATGGGTAAGTCTCGTGGACATAATATTGTTATGTCTAACAAAACCCCAAAGAATACATGCTGATATATGTTTATTTACCTGAAATTTCAAAAATAGTCAAAAAGGGCTTCCCTGGTGGCACAGTGGTTAAGAATCCTCCTGCCAATGCAGGGTTCACGGGTTCGAGCCCTGGTCTGGGAAGATTCCACATGCCGCAGGGCAGCTAAGCCCGTGCGCCACAACTACTGAGCCTGCGCTCTAGAGCCCACAAGCCACAACTACTGAGCCCACGTGCCACAATTACTGAAGCCCGGGTGCCTAGAGCCCATGCTCCGCAACAAGAGAAGCCACCACAGTGAGAAGCCTGCACACAGCAACGAAGACCAACACAGCCAAATATAAAATAAATAATTAAAAAAAAAATTTTTTTTAATAGGCAAAAAGAGAGACAGAGAGAACCAGTAGGATGTGTATATATGTAGAAGGAGAGATTTATCTCGAAGTGACTCATGGGATTGTGGGGCTGTCAGGTCTGAAATGCACAGGGCAGGCGGGCAGGCTGGAGACCCAGGGAACAGCTGATGTTGGGGGTCTCGAGTTCGTAGGCAGTGTGGAGGCCCAATTCCTTCTTCCTCCACAGGATCTCTGTCTTTTCTCTTAAGACCTTCAACTGAACGGATGAGGCCCCGCCACATTATGGAGGGTAATCTGCTTTCCTGAAAGCCTACAGATTTTACTGTTATTCACATCCAGAAAATACCTTTACAACAATATCTAGACTGGTGTTTGACCAAACAACTGGTCGCCATATCCTAGCCAGGTTGATACATAAAATTAATCATCACAGCCTCCGATTACTTGCTTGTAAAACGGGCAATTATACGTTTTGGTTTTTGTTTTTGCAGACTCAAATAATGTGTATAAAATACTTGGCCCAAAATTTGTGAAATATTTTACACAACAGCTACTTTTATTATTATTCTTGCAAAGTGAGCTGCACGGCCTGGCACCTGAGACTCCAGACTGTGGGAGGTGTGGGTAATGAGCCAAACTGAATGACCACGGAGGCTGGTGACACGCAGCTGAAGAGCAGAGACCTGTGCCCAGGCCTGTGAGCCTGACGCTTGTGGCGGGAGCTGGGCGGGAGTCCCCAGGTGCCCCTGGGGCTGATGCTTTGCGCTCATTATGACTTATTTACGAGCTACTTGGGCTTGGTGGAGACTCACTCACTCAGGAGGCAGCCTGGGAATCCAGTGGGCTTGTCTGAGCTGAGTGAGCTCTTTCCAGGCCCAGGGATGCATGTGTGTGGATGACCTGTGAGCAGCTCTACTCTGGCCTCCGGTGATCTTGGCTGACTTGGCCTCTGTGCTTTCCAGCTTTTCCGGGGGTCTGAGTAGCGCTAGACGTTTGTGCTTCATTCCCACTTGGACCAGCTGGCCCCCCTCTGCTGGCTACACCTCCTCCCCTGGGTGACCAGTTTGGACACCCAACCTCTGTTCCCACAGGCTCTAGGTTGGAACATCACAGCAGCCTCCCAGGAAACTTGTGTCCTGTCTCTCAGCCCCTTGCCACAAGCCCCTGCTGGCCTTGCTCCTTGAGGAGCAAAGGCAGCCAGGACCCTTGGCCACAGAGGAGAGTGTGGATTCAGGGGAGCCTGGCCAGAGTCTCACCCAAGCAGAGGGCCCCCACTTGTGACTCATTCCCCTTATCCTGGCAGCTTTTTAAACCGAAGCTCAGCAGAATCACGGGAGGAAGACACACCAGTGGCAACAAGCACGGAGGACTTGGGCCTTAAAAGCAGGATCCCACTCTCCTCTCCACTCGCGCTCAGTGCCAGAGCTCTGGGCCTACAACACGCTTGCTTGTTCTGGGCTCCACCTTTCCTCCTCCAAATGCTTTCTAAATGTCTGGTCCACATACCCTTCTCATTAAAGGTTAGGCACAGACTCTCTCCATATGACCTGGTGACACACCCCATCCCACATGTAAAATTCTCTTTGCCTAGCCAGGCCATGCTTTCCTCCTCCAGGCAGCCCTCCAGCATCTCCACCTGCAGATGCCCAGCCAGTCAGGAGCTAAGAACAGAGAACAAGAGAGGCAGGTGGGGATGCCACCTCCAGGCTCCTGCAACCTCTAACCCCACTGCACCACCTGAGGCAGGGGCAGGTTCTGGAGACTCGAGAGGGCTCGGGGCCAGTCCAGCACCCTCAGCAGCCAGGAACCCTCCACGAAGGAGCAGTCCTGACCTCAGGGAACCAGCCTTGGGTGACTCTGGTCTCCAGCTCAACCATGCAACCCAACCAGGCGAAGGTCTTGGGCTGCTGACTCACATAGGACCTGCTTATTACTTTCCTTATGACTTAAGTATCAGCTTTTTATGACTGATTTTTAAGTTTAATTTTGACTTTCATCAAAGTAATACCAACACAAATTTTAAGTCAAGTAATACTACAAGTGATTCTCAATCCCCAGGGGTAATCGTCTGACTCTTACAGGTCTTTCTTCTGGTGATTAACTCTTTTTTTCTTAATTCATGCTTATCCTGCTATTTTATTGGTTTTCCAGTTTTCAGATATTCTCTGCTGACTTGGAAGATGATTTAGCTCCCACGCTGTATACACACACTCGTTCCTTCCACTTGCCACCAATTTTATAAGCTTTGTTTTTATTTTCCTTTTGGATTAAATCCATATTATTTACATTTTTGTCTTTATAAAAATTATTCTCAGCTGAGCCATATGAATTCATTTCCTTTTTTGCATTTTATTTTTAAAGATTTCAAATGTACTGTAAAGTTAAAAGCATTTTACAATGAATATAAAAATACTTAATGCTAGATTCTACCATTTTTCTAAACATCCTTTATCAGATCTTTATTCATCTATTCATCCCGATATCAATTCACTAATTTAACCTGGTTTTGGTGCATTTCAAAGTAAATTGTGGACATCAGTCCACTTCACCCTACATACTTTTCTTGTAATATCTTTGTCTGGTTTTCGTATCAGTGTAAGGCTGGACTCATAAAACGATTTGGTAAGTGTTTCCTACTATTTGTTTGCTTTTTAAACAGCTTTATTAGGATATAATTTATCTTCTGTGAAATTCACCCACTGTATATGTACATTTGAATGACTTTTTGTCAATTTATACATCTGTACAACCTTCACCACAATCCAGGTTTAGAATACTTTTATCATCCCCAAAAGTTCTCTCATAAATATTTATAGTCAGTCCCTACTCCCATCTTCATCCCCAATCACTGACCTTTCTCCTCTAGAGATGTCCCTTTCTAGAAATTTCCTATAAATGGACTCATACAATATATCATCTTTTGTGTCTGACTTCATTCACTTAGCTAAAGGCATTTGAAGTTCCTCCATGTTGTGACATGTGTCAAAATTTGTTCCTTTATATGATAATTATATGTCAATAAAGCTGGGGGGAAAGTTTGTTCCCTTTTATTGATGAATGATATTCTATTATATAGATATACCACAGTTTATCAGCTCACCTTTTTGATGGAAATCTGGGTTTTTCCAGCTTTGAGCTATTACGAATGATGCTATGATCATTTGTGTATAAGTCTTTGTGTGGACATGTGTGTCTATTTCTCTTGGGCAGATAACTAGAAGTGGAATTTCTGGGTTTGGGGATAAGTATATATTTAACTTTTTAAGAAACTGCCAAACTGTTTTCCAAAGTGGCTGTAAAATTTACACTAGCAATACATGCAGGTTCCAATTCGACCACATCTCATTAAAACTTGGTATCATCAGTCTTTTGGACTGTAGTCAATCTACTGGATATGTGGTGGTACCTCACTGTGGTTTTAATTTTCATTTCCTTAGTGACTAATGATGTTTAGCATCTTTTCATGTGCTTGGTCTCCATTCATATATCTTTTTTGTGAAATGTCTATTAAAATCTTTGCCCAATTTTTAATTGGTTGTTTGTCTTCTCTTTGTTTAACTGTGAGAGTTCTTTGTGTACTGCATATAAATCCTTTATCAGACATATGATTTGTAAATATTCTATGTGGCTTGTCTTTTCATTTTCATAATGGTGACTTCTCAAAGCCAAAAGTTTTAAATTTTTATGAAATCCATTTCATCAATTTTTCATTTTATGAATTGTGTTTTGGGTATTATAACTAAGAATTCTTTGCCTAACCCAAGGTCACAAAGATTTTCTCCAATTTTTTCTCTAGATGTTTTATAGTTCTAGCTCTTATACTCAGGTCTATGACCCACCTGAAATTCATTTTGTGTATGATGTGAAGTAGCTGTGTAATCTCATGATTTAGCATATCCAACTGTCCCAGCACCACTTGTTAAAAAGATCATCCTTTCCCCCACTGAATTGTCTTGGCATCTTTGTCAAAAATCAATTAACCATAGGAGAAAATGTATATTTGCAAATGAAGCAACCAACAAGGAATTAATCTCCAAATATATACAAATGCATATATACAAAATATACAAACATGCAGCTCTATGTCAAAAAAACAAACAACCCAATCAAAAAATGGGCAGAAGATCTAAAGAGATATTTCTCCAAAGAAGACATACAGATGGCCAAAAAGCACATGAAGAGATGCTCAGCATCGCTAATTATCAGAGAAATGCAAATCAAAACTACAATGAGGTATCACCTCACACCGGTCAGAATGGCCATCATCAAAAAATCTACAAACAATAAATGCTGGAGAAGGTGTGGAGAAAAGGGAACCCTCCTACACTGTTGGTGGGAAAGTAAATTGATACACCCGCTATGGAGAACAGTCTGGAGGTTTCTTAAAAAACTAAAAATAGAACTACCATATGATCCAGCAATCCTACTCCTGGGCACATATCCAGAGAAAACCATAATTCAAAAAGAGCCATGTACCACAATGGTCATTGCAGCACTATTTACAGTAGCCAAGACATGGAAGCAACCTAAGTGTCCATCGACAGATGAATGGATAAAGAAGATGTATATATATTCCACTGGCATCCATTGGCATATATTTCATGGTATATATATTCCATTGTGTGTGTGTGTGTGTGTGTGTGTGTGTGTGTGTGTGTGTATATATAAAGAACAAAAGATAACAAAATAATGCCATTTGCAGCAACATGGATGGACCTAGAGATACCATACTAAGTGAAGTAAGTCAGACAGAGACAAATATCATATGATATCACTCATATATGGGATCTAATTTTTAAAAAATGATACAAATGAACTTATTTACAAAACAGAAACAGACTTACGATATCGAAACAAACTTATGGTTACCAAAGATGAAATGTTGGGGGATGCATAAATCAGGAGCTTGGGATTAACATGCACACACTACTATATATAAGACAGATAACCAACAAGGACCTATAGTATAGCACAGGGAACTCTATTCAATATTCTGTGATAACCTATATGAGAAAGGAATATGAAAAAGAATGGATATATGTATATGTGTAACCAAATAACTTTGCTGTACATCTGAAATTGAACACAATATTATAAATCAACTATACTCCAAGAAAATTTTTAAAAAACCAATTAACCATAAATTTAACTATTTCTGGAGTGTCCATTCTCTTCCCTTTATCTATATATCTATCTTTTATCCATACCACATAGTTGTGTTTATTATAGTTTCATAGCAAGTTTTGAAATCAGGTCGTATAAGTTCTCCCATCTTATCCTTTTTCAGCTTTGTTTTGGTTATTCCAATTCCTTTGCCTTTCCACATACATTTTAGGATCCAGTTCTCACTTTCTTTAAAAAAAAAAAAAAAAAAAAAGGCGGGCTTCCCTGGTGGTGCAGTGGTTAAGAATCCGCCTGCCAATGCAGGATGGGTTTGAGCCCTGGTCCGGGAAAATCCCACATGCTGCGGAGCAACTAAGCCCGCGAGCCACGACTACTGAAGCCCGCGCGCCTAGAGCCCATGCTCCACAACAAGAGAAGCCACCGCAATGAGAAGCCCACGCACTGCAACAAAGAGTAGCCCCAGCTCACCACAATTAGATAAAGCCCACGTGCAGCAATGAAGACCCAACGCAGCCAAAAATAAATATTTTTTTTAAAAAAAAGGTTGTGGGATTTTGATAGGAATTGCATTGAATCAGTAGATGAATCTGGGAATAACTGGCATCTTAACAATATTGAGTCTTCTAATCCATAAATATGAAATGTCTCTCCATCTATTTAGATATTTTTCCATTTCTCTCAGCAATGTTTTATAGCCTTATGCACTTAGGTCTTGTGCTTTTTTAGGCCATTGTGAAAGGAAATATTTCTCAATTTCATTTTTGGATTGTTTATTGCTAGTTTACACAAATACACTTGATTTTTATATATTTATTTTGTATCCTGAGACCTTTGTTCTAGTAGGTTTTTTTTTTAAAACATTGCTTAGGATTTTCTAAATACAGGATCATATCATTTGCAAATAAAGACTGTTTTACTTCTTCCTTTCCAATCTAGATGACTTTAATTTGTTTTTCTTGCCTTATTGCACTAATTGCACATTCAGCAGTACAGTGTTGAATGGAAGTGGTGAGAGTAGACATCCTTGCCTTGTTTCCGATCTCAGTGGGGAAAGCATTTAGTCTTTCACCACTAAGTACAATGTTAGCTGTAGGGTTTCCATAGGGGCTGTATGTGTTTGCTAGGTTGCCATAACAAGGTACCACAGACTGAGTGGCTTAAACGACAGAAATTTATTTACTCACATTCTGGAGGCTAGAAAGCCAAGATCAAGGTGTCAAGAGGGTTGGTTTATTTTGAGGGTCTCTCCTAGACTTACAGATGGCCATCTTCTGTGTCTTTACATGGTCTTCCCTCTGTGTGTATGTGTATCCTAACCTCCTCTTCTTATAAGAGCACGGGTCTATGTCCAGGACTTCCCTGATGGAGCAGTGGTTAAGAATCCGCCTGCCAACGCAGGGGTCATGGGTTCGATTCTTGGTCCAGGAAGATCCCACATGCCGCAGAGCAACTAAGCCTGCGTGCCACAACTACTGAAGCCCACGTGCCACAACTACTGAAGCTCACACACCTAGAGCCCGTGCTCTACAACAAGAGAAGCCCCCACTCGCCCCAACTAGAGAAAGCCCGTGCTCAGCAACAAAGACCCAATGCAGCAAAAAAAAAAACCAGAAAAAAAAAAAAAAAAACCAAAGAAACTATATCCAAATGTAGTTACATTCTGAGGTACTGGGATTAGTATTTCAACATACGAATTTGGGGGGATGCAGATTGTATTAGTCCATAACAGGGACCCTTTAACAGGATGAGGAATTTCCTTTCTATTTGTTTCTGTTTGTTGAGAATCATCATATGGAATAGGTTTGGGATTTTATCAAATGCTCTTTCTGTGTCTTTGAGAGGATCATATGGGTTTTGTCCTTTGTTCTATTAATACAGTGCATTACATTGACTTTTACATGTTAAACCAACCTTGCATTCCTAGAATAAATCCTACCTGGTCATGGTGTTAATCATTTTTTATGGTGCTAGATTCATTTTTATAATATTTCATTGAGGATTTCTTTAAATTTATTTTTTGCTTATTTGTTTAAATATTTATTTTTGGCTGCATCGGGTCTTAGTTGCAGCACACGTGATCTTTTGTAGTGGTGCACAGGCTTCTCTCTAGTTGTGGCATGCGGGCTCAGTAGTTGTGGCATGCAGGCTTAGTTGCCCTGCGGCACGTGGGATCTTAGCTCCCCGACAAGGGATCAAACCCACGTCCCTTGCATTGGAAGGTGGATTCTTAACCACTTAACCATTCTTAACCACTGAACCACAGGGAAGTCCCTCACAGGATTTTTGTGTCTGTATTCATGAGTGATATTGATCTATAGTTTTCTTTTCTTGAGATATATTTGTCTGGCTTTGGTAGCAGGATAATACTGATCTTGTAAGATGAGTTGGAAAATCCTCCTCCTCTTCTGCTTTCTGAAAATGTTTATGTATGTTTGGTATTACTGCTCCCTTAAATATTGACAGAATTCACCAGTGAAGCCATTTGCACTTAAGCTTTTCTTTGTGGGAAGTCTTTTTCATTCAGTTTCTTTTGTTGTGATAGATCTACTTAGATTTTCTATTTCTTCTTCTTTTTTTTTTTAGATTTTCTATTTCTTCTTGAGTCACTTTTGATAATTTGTCTTTCTAGGAATTTGTCCATTGTTCTTATGTTGTCTATTTTGTTGACATAAAGTTGCTCTTAATATTCCCTTACAACCCTTCTGATTTCTGTAGGATCAGTTGTGATGATGTTCCCTCTTTCCTTCAGGATTTGGGTAATTTTGTCTTTTCTTTCTTTTATACATGTTTATTAAACGAAAATTTAAAATTGTTCAATCATGTTTATAGCAACTTTATTCATAATAAACAAAAGCTTAAAACAAGCCAAATAACCATCTGTAGGAGAATGAAAATACAATGAAACACTACCATCAATTAGAGCAACAACAATGACAAAAGCAAAAACAACCTACTAATACTAAACAACAACATGGATGAATCTCACAGACATTTCATGGAGCAAAGGAGACCAGGCCTCAAAGCGTGTATATTCTATGAGTCTGTTTATATGAAATTCAGAACAAATAAAACTAACCTATGGTGATAGAAATCAGAATAGAAGTTGCTTATCGGGGAAATTTGTCTTGCAAGAAATTGGATGCCCATTCTCAAACCCCACTACAACTACACAGCAGGTTCCTGTAAAAAGTTTGGACCCAGGAGGAAATATTACATACACCAAAGTGCAATGCCCTAGTTAGGGAGTCCAGAGAGATTGTCACCCCTGCTTTACACAATTGGACACTGAGACCCAGGGTGGAAGTGACAATTCCAGGGTCACAGACAGCACCTCAGATAGAAGCTAGGCCCTCAGATGTCTGGTCTGGTATTTTCTCTGCTCAGCTTCTCCTCTTCTGGCTCCTGAAAGCCGGGCTCGCCCCGGCCTCCTCTTACAGTGAGCCAGGGCCGCTCAAAAGTTGTTCCACCCCAGGCCCCAAAATATATTTTCCTCCCACCTGTGTCATGTGCCCAGCATTGTACTACAGGAAAACTAGCCACATTTATCTTCAAAGCCCAGGAGGAGGAATTGGGTCTTTTGTTACCTGGTGCAGAGCAGGGCTGTGGGAATTGAATTCAAAGGGCCGTGATGCGAACTAAAGCAGATCTGCACCAGGGTCTGGGAATGAATGTGAAGACAGAGCCCCCGGATTAGCTGGGATGCACCATGTGCCTGCCGGGTGACCTGGGGCAAGTCCCTCAGGCACGCTGAGCCCAGCTTCCGCATCTAAAACATGGGCTCCTCATCTTCTATTGCCCCGGGTTATTGCAACAATTAACTGAATTCACATATTGGAAGCTGCTTTGTAAACTCCGTTTTATTAAGCACTGCTGGGACCCAGACAGGGTGAATTTGAGGTTGTCTGGTCATGCGTTTGAGGGAGAAGAAACTCCTCAGGCCCTGGGTATTACAGGGGGATCCCCAACCCCAGACTGGCTTAGGGGTCCTTGTGCCTGGCCCTGTCTCCACTCCCCAACATCCACAAAGGTATCCACATTCCATCCGTGTTTCCCCCTCAAAAGCCAAGCCCACTTGCCTCTCAGCAGAGCTTCCAGGGAACTGACACCTGGTTCTGAGAGAGTGCTGGCCCAGGGGTCAGGGGTCACTCAAACTCCAGAAGGAAGAAGTACCTGGCTTTCAGGGCTGTCCTTTGGGATGGCTGAATAACCTCTGATCTGCCCTGAGGGGAATGTGGGCATTTGGCTGTGGCCTGTGGGACAAATTTTATTTTCTAGGAAATGTGGGTCATGGTGCAGATCTTCTTCAGCTTATTCCAGTGGGACTGTGCTGGCTGCAGCCAGGCCCCGGAGCATCATGGCAACTGGCTGCCCTGCTGCCTGTTTGTCCGGAGGCCGACTTGTTCCCAGCAGGACTCGAGTCAGCCAAGGGCATCACGTGCTCTCTTCTCACTTTTGCCCTCTCCTAGCCTGCAGTCACGTGGGTGGGCCTGGGGGGGCAGCAGGGCTGGGACCCAGCCCCGCACACGACCCAGACAGACTGTCCTAAGGTACCCATTTCCTCCCCCTGGGGCAGCCCCTGCCCACTCCCCTACAAACCCACTGCCCCAGTGCCCCCACCCACCAGTGGCGCTTGACTGGTGTGCAGTTACCATCCGCCTATGTTTAATTCATGGCTGGGGGTTGGGACGGGGCTTCCCAAGAAAGGAAAGAACTCCCCTGGGGTCTTGCCCAGTTCTTGCCCGCCCGCAGGGCACATGGCCGCAGCCTGCCTGGGCCTGGGGCTGGGAGGAGAAGCTGCCAATGGGCCTGGAGGACACTGTTCCAGCGTGGGCACAGCCATTATTCGTTAATCTGCAGCCCTGGAATGTCTGCGGGCCAATCAGCAGGGTCTCCGAGGGCTCCCCGAGGGCTCTGATAATCCTGCAATGATTAGCAGGGGCCACGGGGTCGCTGCGAACCACTCGGTGGGTTGGTCGGTTGGCTGTCGGGCGGGCGGGCGGGTGGGCTGACCAGGCCAGCAGCCAGAGGAGGGAGGGAGGGAGGGAGTCCCGGGACTGGAGCTGTCTGTCTCCTTTCATGCCAGCGCCAAGGAAGGGAGGCTGTTTGGACTCACCGATTACTCACCAGCCTCCCCCTTTTGTCTGCCAGCCCAGCCTGACTCTTAGAGATTGTGAATAGCTCCATCCAGTCTGGGAAGCGAGCTGGACAGCTGAGCCGGGCAGAGCCCAGAGAACCCAGCAGGCCCATGTTGAGGCTGGAGCCCTCCCCTGGGCTGGGGGGCCACCGGCCTGGCCTCCTGCCTGTACTCTTGGCTCTCCTTGGCATGACCTGGGCAGAGGTGCGCCCACTCCAGCTACAGGAGAAGCAGGTTCCAGTGCCTGGAGGTAAGGGGCTGCGGGGTGAGGAAAGAGTGGAGGAGCTATGAGCTCTGCAGAGGGTCCCAGGGGGCTTCTGGAAGCCAGTTCCCAGGCCTGAGCCCTGGGCAGGCTGGTGTGATTTAAAGAGCCACCCTCGAACAGTCCAGGGGCTGGAGATGGATGGAGGAGGCTGGGACTGGGGCAGAAGGATGAAGGGGAGTGGGCCCAGGCTTGGGGGTGAAGGAAGAACACTGGAAGCCTGCAGCAGGGACCCCAGAAGAGACTCAGTGGCTGAGAGGAGCCCCAGCCAGAGGGCCCACTGCGAGCCCAGGACTGGACCCCTCTTCACACCTAGCCCCCAGGCCCCCATTCCCTTCTATCACCCCACCCCCAGCTCTCAGCCTAAGGCTCCTTTACGCCTACACCTGTCTCTCTGTCTCAGCCCCACTGCATTCTCCACAACTCCCTATGCCCCCATGCCTCTGCCCCGGGTCCTCCCATACACACCCACCATCGTCCTGTCCCATCACTCGTTCCATAAGTGCAGGGTTGCATTCTCGTCTTGCCGTGGTGACGCCCGCCCCATCGCCAGGGGCCGGGCCCAGGTCCCACCGCTCAGGTGGCCTGACCGTGTCTCCCGCCCCAGCCCTGAGCAAGAAGGAGAGCTTCCTGCTCCTCTCCCTGCACAACCGCCTGCGCAGCCGGGTCCACCCCCCTGCAGCCAACATGCAGAGAATGGTGAGTACCCCCAACCCGGGCTGGCCAAGGGGGCACCTGGAGGGGCAACCCTGAAGAGGACTGAGGAGGCCATGCCAGTGCCAGGTGCCCTTTCACCTGGCAGAGTGGGGCAGCGGCCAGCCAACTTCCCGCTCTGGGACCACGCCTGGCTGCCGGGGTCGGGGGGGGGGGGGGGCGCAGGGGGGGAGGGGGGCCGTTGCTTCCCCCTCCCCCAGAAAGGCAGCCCTTGGGCTTTTCCTTGCATCCCTTCCCGTTGCCCCGGAGACCAGAAGACATGGAAAGAGCTGGGGTCCCCTCCTCCAAGAAACAGGAGCATCACAAAAGAGTCCCAGCAGGACTGGAGGCTAGTCAGGGAGGGAGAAGCATCCTGCTGGGGGTGGGAGGGGTGAGGCTTGTGTGTGACCAGACCCACTGCTTCTTCAGCAGTTTGTCTAGGCGACTAGGAGGGGCCCCCTCCCCAATTCCCAGCTCATTCACTGGGGGCCAGGGAGCGGGGTATAGGGTTTCCCACCACTCCCTCGGGGCTTCAGGGTTGAAGGTGTCATCCTGGAGCCCAGAAACACTGCCCCGTAGTATGGGACCCCAGCTGCGCCCTCCCATGGTAACAGTCGAGGGAGCGAGGGAGGGGCAGTGTGGGGCAGGCAGGGTTCCCCATGACTGCTTCCCATAAACTCCTCTGAGGCTGGCGCAGCAGTGGCGACCTTGAGAGCTCCAGGGTCAGGTTCCCAGGAGGTGGGGGTGGGGTGGGCAGGAGGGGGGTCGCCTCTCCCCCTTTCCCTGCTCGCAGCGGCTCTGCCCCTCCTCAGGCCCAGGTCCTGGCTCTCATCCCCACACTCCCAGCCCTAGTGCCCGGTGTGAGGCTGCTCCGGTCAGCTTCTACACTTCCCATGGTCCTGTTGCCAAAGTCTTAGAAAACAGCATTTCATAAAAAATGCAACTGGAGCCCCACCACTCAGCCTCTGTCACACCCACAGCTTTGGCCCTGGGCACCCCAGTGGAGGCTGAGGCCCTTGGGGGTGGTCCGGGCTGCTGAGGCGCCCCACGCAGTTCCCGCTGCTCCCAGCTCCAGTTCCCGTCAGCAGTAAAATCACAACCACCATCTGCCCGGGCTGCTGCAGGTCAGGCCCTAAGTGCAGCACTTTTCTCTCTGCATCCATTTAATCTTCACACAATCTTACCCTATGGGTACCTTATTATCTGTTTGTTTTGTTTTGTTTTTTGGCCACACGGCACGGCTTGCAGGATCTCAGTTCCCCGGCCAGGGACTGAACCTGGGCCATGGCAATGAAAGCCCAGAATCCTAACCACTAGGTCACCAGGGAACACCCACCTTATTATTTCATTTTACAGAAGCTATTATTCCATTTTACAGAAGCGTATGTTGAGTCTCATGGAGATTAGCAGACTGCTGGAGGTCACAGAGCTGGAATGAGGTGGCTGGGCTGGACCAGGGCATGACGATCGGGTGACACAAGTCATCCTGGTTGCTAAGCCCCCCGTTTCAGAGGACGGGGAGCTGTTGGATGGGGGTAGGGAAAAGGGCAGCTGGTACGTGGTGGGAAGAGCAGATTAGGCCCACTCCAGAGAACTCTGCTTGCTGAGACCAAAGCGCTGAGGCCCTGGAGACCTTTACACCCTCTCCGGTCCTGACTCCCAGCTGGTGCCCCTGTGTACTCCAAAACCAGATTTAGGGAATAAGACACAGCGGTATGGCTGCTGCGACTTTTTGCATCACAGAAGGGAAGCCAAGAGGGAGCCTTTCTGACAATGGCCAGGGTCAGTTTTACCTAACACGGAACCAGTTTGAAAGGCTTGGGCACTATCCAGGGCTCCCATTACCAGACGGGAAAAATTACGGCAGAGGCCCATCCTATGACGTGGGCTGGCACCTCGCGCCCAGGAACACCCATCCCCCTTAGTGGGCGGGGCCTGAGGGTACACGCCACTGGATCAGAAGGACGGAAGCCGTCAGTCCTGGGTGGAGCCGGGCTCTGGGTGGGGGGTCCAGACAGGACAGGTGCTTTTCCAACACCACCTTGGAGCGCCCCTTGCAGGTCCTGTCTGACCTTCCCTGGCCCCAGTGAAGGCGGTGAAAGCAGCTCAGAGCACTCAAGCCGCCAAGCAGGACCCCTGTTTGGGCTGGGGTCTCTTCCCTGCAGGACCAGCACCTCTGGATGTGCTGGTGGGGGGGCTGGATCACTAAGGCCTGGGCCAGGGTCCCCTGCTGATGTTGCTGTTTGCGCTCCTTTCCCCCAGGACTGGAGCGAGAGCCTGGCCCAACAGGCCCAGACCAGGGCAGCCCTCTGTGGCGCCCCAGCCCCAAGCCCAGCCTCTGTCCCCCGGGCTACCCCGCAAGTGGGCTGGAATGTGCAGCTGCTGCCCGTGAGCTCGGCGTCCTTCATCCACGTGGTGGGCCTGTGGTTCTCAGAGGGGCAGCAGTACAACCAGGCAGCGGCCGACTGTGCCCCCAATGCCACCTGCACCCACTACACTCAGGTGAGGCCCGGGTACCGGCTCTGAGGCCCCTGCCCTGCTGGGCTAGTTCAGAGGTCTGCAGTTTGTCCTAAAATTGGTGGTTGCTTTTCCTCCCATTTGTTTAGTTTTACTTTTTTCAGCTTTAAATATGAAATATTTCAAAGCTAAATCAAATAATGGACTCCTTCTTATCCACTACCTAGCATTAGAAAATGTTAACTATATTTGTTTCTCATCTCTTAAAAAAACAAAACTAAGCGTAAGCCCTCCTTCTGCCCTTTCCTCTGTCCCTCCCGAGGTAACCTTGCTGAAGTCCAGGTGAAACACCCCATGTTTCCTTTTCTTCCCCCTCAACAAAATTTGCTGAATGTCTTCTCTGTAACTGGCATCGTTTATGTACTAGGATCCAGCACTGGAAAACACAGGCAAAATCCCAAGCATGTTTTTCTCTTTTTTTTAATGGTTACTTTTATGTGTCAACTTGCAGGGTAGAGGGTTGTTATTGTTGTTGTTTTGCATGACACTAACATTTTTTATATTAATTAATTAATTTATTTATTTTTGGCTGCGTTGGGTCCTCATTGCTGCGTGCCGGCTTTCTCTAGCTGCGGCGAGCGAGGGCTGCTCTTCGTTGAGTTGCGTGGGCTTCTCATTGCGGTGGCTTCTGTTGTTACGGAGCACGGGCTCTAGGAGCGTGGGCTTCAGTAGTTGCGGTGCATGGGCTTATTTGCTCCGCGGCATGTGGGATCCTCCCGGACTAGGGATCAAACCCACGTCCCCTGCATTGGTAGGCAGATTCTTAACCACTGCACCACCAGGGAATTCCTTGTTTTTCTTTTCTTTTTTTAAGGGGGGGCCGAGGGTAGTTCCCCGACCATGTATGGAACCAGGGCCCCAGCAGTAAAAGCACCAAGTCCTAACCACTGGTCCCTCAGGGAATTTCCCCAAGCATGTTTTAATACCTTTACTACACGTGGAAGGGTTTTGATACCTTTTCTACTTGTGCAAGTGGGTTGTGTGTTATTAAATCCTACCTAAGTGCTCTCTCTGTACGTCTCCTTTTGCAATTTGTGTTTATCACTTCAGACCACATTTGTAAGATTTGTTTCCGTTGATCTGAGCATGCATGTGTGATTCACTATGAATAAACTGCAATTTACAGGCATCTGGGTTACTTCCACGTTTTTTTTTTTTACTATCCCAAGTCATACCGAAATGCACAAATTCTAGTTCCCGTCCTCTTGTACATATGTGTCCAGACTTTTTCTAGGACACACTTGGAAGGGGAATGGCTGGGTCAGACGGAGCACGCACCTACAACCTTAGTAGCTATTGCCAAAGTGATGTCGCCAACTCTACTCCTGCCCACAAACCAGTTCTCACTCCCCATTCTTACTCTATTCATTAAGGAGTATTGTCAGCTCCTTCATTTTTGCCAACTCAAGGCTGTGAAATGCTACCTCATTCTGTTTTTAATTTGCATTTCCCTGATTACATGTGGGACTGAGCCTCTTTTCTGTTCTTTTCATTGCCTTTTAATTTCATCTTTCCCTTATTAATTTGTAAGCATCTTTGCTATATGCTTTGTACTTTTTGTTGGTCATATTGGTTGCAGATACTTTTTTTCTAATATATGGCTTGTATTTTCTCTTTATGTTATCTTTTATAAGATAAATCTTTCAGAAGATTTTAATATTAATGTAATCAATTTTCTCGTTTTTCATTATAGTTCATCCATTTGTTGTATCATGTTTAAGAAATAAATCCTTTTCAACTCTGACATCAGCTAGATATTCTTCCTGTATTTTCTTCCAAAGTTCAAATGTTTTCCTTTTTTTCATATTGAAGTCATTAAGCCATCTAGTGATATTAGAGTTAATTTTATCTTTTTATTTTAAAGGAATTTTGCCTTTTTAAAAATTTTATTTATCTATTTATGGCTGTGTTGGCTCTTCGTTTCTGTGCGAGGGCTCTCTCCAGTTGTGGCAAGTGGGGGCCACTCCTCAACGCGGTGCGCGGGCCTCTCACTATCGCGGCCTCTCTTGTTGCAGAGCACAGGCTCCAGATGCGCAGGCTCAGTAACTGTGGCTCACGGGGCTAGTTGCTCCGCGGCATGTGGGATCCTCCCAGACCAGGGCTTGAAACCGTGTCCCCTGCATTGGCAGGCAGATTCTCAACCACTGCGCCACCAGGGAAGCCCAATTTTATCTTTTTTTTTTTTACTTCTTGTATTAAGAACTGAATCTTTCCCCCACAGACTCTAATGCCACCTCAGCCATATACCAAGCTCACATATCCACATGGGTCTGTTGCTGAGTTCTCTCTTCTATTTTGTTGCTTTTTTTGTTTACTCCTGCATATATGTGCTTTAATTATTATGGCTTTATAAAAAGTTTTGACAGGAAAATCCCCCATGTTATTATTATCATTCAAAAATTTCTTGGCTATTCTTGATTCTTTCTCCTGATTTTTTCATATGAATTTAATAAGTAGCCTTTATCAGGTTATAGACAGGCCTAGCCGCTCCGCGGCACGTGGGATCTTCCTGGACCAGAGCACGAACCCGTGTCCCCTGCATCGGCAGGCGGACTCTCAACCACTGCGCCACCAGGGAAGCCCCAGACATTTCTTTCTAATCTAAGTTTGTTAAGGATTTTTAAAGTCATGGAAAGGTTTTGTGTTTTATCAAATGCCTTTTGTGCATCTATTGAAATAATTATAAGGTTTTTCCTTAACTATTTACAGTGATGAAATACATGAATAATTTTTGTGTGTGTGTACAAAGCTGTTACATGACACTACATCTTCCTGGTCACGTATTTTAAACATTTTATTATAGAAAATTTCAAATATATACAAAGCAGTCAAAGTGATATAATGAACCCCCATCTACCTATCATCCAGCTTCAACAATTATCAGCTCACAGTTTCATGACTCATATTTATTTATTTATTTGTATTGAAGTACAGTTGTTGTACAGTACTATATAAGCTACAGGTACACGATAGAGTGATTCACAAATTTTAAAGGTTATACTCCATTTATAGTTATTATAAAATACTGGCCTTGGGCTTCCCTGGTGGCGCAGTGGTTGAGAGTCCGCCTGCCGATGCAGGGCACACGGGTTCGTGCCCTGGTGCAGGAAGATCCCACATGCCATGGAGCGGCTGGGCCCGTGAGCCATGGCCGCTGAGCCTACGCGTCCAGAGCCTGTGCTCCACAACGGAAGAGGCCACAACAGTGAGAGGCCCGCAAACAGCCAAAAAAAAAAAAAAAAAAAATACCGGCCATATTCCCCATGTTGTACAATGTATCCTTGTAGTTTATTTTATACCTAATAGTTTGTAGCTCTTACTCCCCTACCCTTATACTGCCCTCCCCGCTTCCCTCTCCCCACTGGTAATCACTAGTTTGTTCTCTATATCTGTGAGCCTGCTTCTTTTTTTTGTTATATTCACTAGTTTGTTGTATTTTTTAGATTTCACATATAAGTGAGATCATACAGTATTTGTCTTTCTCTGTCTGACTTATTTCACTTAGCATAATACCCTCTAAGTCCATCCTTGTTGCTGCAAATGGCAAAATTTCATTCTCTTTTATGGCTGAGTAGTATTCCATTGTGTATATGATGTGATGCGAAATAAAGCGATGTAGGGTGTGTGTGTGTGTGTGTGTTATTGTTGTTTTTAATTAATTGCTATATTTGGTTTCCTAAATACTATTTGATAGTGCAATCGACCTCTGATTTTCTTTTCTCGTTCTGCCCTCACCTGGTTTATATTAACCTCATAAAATGAGTTGGAGGTTTTGCCTCATTTTCTGTTTCCTGGAATAGGTTCTATGATATTTGCTGTAACTGTTCTGTAAAACTATTTGGGCCTTGTTCTATTTTTTGATTGTTTGTTTTGTGTGCATGTGTATGTATCCATGGATTTTTAATTACTGATTCAACTTTTAGAAATGGTCGTAGATCATTTCAGATTTTCTATTTCTTCTTGAGACAGTTTTGCCAAGTTCTGTTTTCTAGGAAACTATCCATTTTATATTTTCCAGTTTGTTGGTGCTAACTGTCATTTAACAGAGATTTTAAACTAGAATTAAACAGATTTTTTAAATGTTTCCTGTGTCTGCAGGTATGTCCTTTTAAAATTCTCGATTGTATTTATTTGTGCCTTCTCTCTTTTGTTCTTTACCAGTCTTCCCATAGGTTTGTCTATTCTAACGAATCAGTTTTTTGTTTGTTTTCCTTCTCTCTTTTTTCCACCCATCCACAACTTTATTCTTCTTTTTATTAATTTCTGCTCTTTTTAAAAAAAATTAATTTATTTATTTTTGGCTGCGTTGGGTCCTCGTTGCCGTGCGCGGGCTTTCTCTAGTTGAGGAGAGTGGGGGCTACTCTTCGTTGCAGTGTGCGGGCTTCTCATTGCAGTGGCTTCTCTTGTTGCGGAGCACAGGCTCTAGGCGCACGGGCTTCCGTAGTTGTGGCGCATGGGCTTCCGTAGTTGTGGCACGTGGGCTCAGTAGTTGTGGCTCACAGGCTCTAGGGCACAGGCTCAGTAGTTGTGGCACATGGGCTTAGCTGCTCCGCAGCATGTGGGATCTTCCCGTAGCAGGGATCAAACCCATGTCCCCTGCATTGACAGGCGGATTTTTAACCACTGCGCCACCAGGGAAGTCCTTCTGCCCTTGTTTTTATTATTTTCTTTCATCTACTTTCTTAACTCATTAATTTTAACTCCTTTTTCTTTTCTGGTATATGCCTTTTAAAGCTATCAATTTCCCTCTAAACTCTGTTAGCTACATCCCATAAGTTTTGGAATTTAGTGATTTCATTGTCACTTAGGTCTATGAGTTTCCTATTTTCCATTATGATGCTGTCTTTGATTTTGAAGTGTATATTTAAATTTCCAAACTATGTTTTCTCCTTTACTTACTTCTAAATTATTTCCTTGGGAATTCCCTGGTGGTCCAGTGGTTAGGACTTCATGCCTTCACTGCCAGGACCTGGGTTCAGTTCGTGGTCAGGGAACTAAGATCCCATAAGCCACGCAGCCAAAAAAAATTTTTTTTTAAATTTAATTAATAATAATAATAGTAAATTATTTCCTTTACATTCTATTGCATTGAATTCATAGAATGTGTCCTGTAGGATGTTGGTTATTGAGTGTTTATTGAATCTTGCTTTGTGGCTTACTGAGGGGTCAGTGTCTGCAAAAGTTCCATGCACTCCTAAAAAGAATGCATATTCTCTAATTGTTGGATACATAGGTATGACTACATGTGCATTTCTCCCTGCCTCATGCTGGTCATTTTTAGTGGCTACCAGAGTTTGCTTGGCTATTCCTGTGTATTGACCATTTGTGCTATTTCCAGGTTGTCACTGATTCTAAAACTCTAAATCTTAGTTTTGAATACTATTAAAGATCTGTATCTGTTAGCTGTTGCTGCATGACGCACTACTCCCAAATATAGCATCTTACGATTCTGCAGCTTGGCAGTTTGGGTTGGGCTCAGCTGACAGTTTCTTCTGGTCTTCGCTGGGCCCACTCCTGCAACTGCAGTCAGCTGCTGCGTTGGCTGGGAGCTGGCTGTCTAGAGTGGCCTCAACTGGTTCATCTCTGCCCTATAAGGTTCTTCAACCTCCAGCAGCCTTGTTCACGTGGTGGCTGAGCATGAGAGTTCTATGAGAATGAGCGGAAATTGTAGGGTCTCCTGAGGCCTAGGTTTAAAATGGTTCAATATCATTTCTCCTGCATCCTGTTGGCCAACAGAAGCCACAGGGCCAGCCAGATTCAAGGTGTGGGAAAGAGATTCCTCCTGTTGATGCAAAGAACTGCAAAGCCACATTTTATAAAGAGGGGGCTGTAGGGAGAAGTGAAGCGTTGTGGCCATTTTTTCAGTCATCACAAGGCCTTTGATGTCCAAGTCTCTTTTCCCACTCTCCTCCACTGTCCACAATCTCCCTTCCCCTCAGGTATCTGCTGACCCTCACTTCCCGACCCAGAAGGCCTTTCTAGACTATTCCCACCTATCCTTATATTCCTGCCCAGCACAGCTACTGCTCCTGGGGTCCCCAGGGAGGTGACAAAACTGTTTATCTGCTTGGCCTGGGGCAAGAGCTGTGTCCACCCTTCCCAGGGGAGCATCATCTAGGCTGTTGGTCCCCAGACTAGGAGTGCAGGGGGCCCCTGAGAGGGTTTCTGAGCCACTGTGTCTCCTGCAGCTCGTGTGGGCCACCTCGAGCCAGCTGGGTTGTGGGCGGCATCCCTGCTCTGGGGCCCAGGCTGAGATGGAAGCCTTTGTCTGTGCCTACTCTCCCGGGTAAGCCTCCTCCATGGCAGCTGCCCTGCCATCCCCTGCTGGGCTGCGGGGTAGGGGATGCTGTCACCCAGGGTGAGACACTCACCCACCCACCCACAGGCCTTTACCCCTTGGTCTGCACCCCTGCTGGGAGAGGGAAAAAGGAGGAAAGGGAGAGGGTGCAGAAGTGGGCAGCACCCAAGATTCTGGCCACGCAGAATGTGGCTTCTTCTCAGACGCCCCTTCCTGGAGGCACCACCCAGCGTTCAGGGCATCTGCCCAGTATTAGTTTGGAGGTCATCTTTTCTTTCCTAGGAAATCTCCCTCTCTCTCCCAGCTCCCTGCCTTCCTGGCTGGGCCGGAAAGAGCTGAAGGGGCTGGTGGGGCAGGCAGCAAGGCCCAAGGCCAGGTCCTTCTAGCCTCTGCTGCTTGCTCTCACAGAGGCAACTGGGAGGTCAACGGGAAGACCATCGTCCCCTACAAGAAGGGCGCCTGGTGTTCGCTCTGCACAGCCAGCGTCTCGGGCTGCTTCAAAGCCTGGGACCACGCAGGGGGGCTGTGTGGTAAGTGCCCCACCCTGCCTGCCTCTGGCTGGGGCGGCTTGATCTGGTGATCCTGGAGGAGGCAGGCAGCATCCTGAGGGACTGTCCCAGAAGCCCTGGCCCTCAGCACTCGGGGAGGCACCTGCCTGGCCTGCCGGGGAGAGGTGCCCTCACAGCGTTTCCATCTCATCCGACCAGAGGTCCCCAGGAACCCATGTCGCATGAGCTGCCGGAACCACGGACATCTCAACCTCAGCACCTGCCACTGCCACTGTCCCCCGGGTTACACAGGCAGATACTGCCAAGGTGAGGGGCGCCTGGAGTTCTGGACTGTGACCACCCGGGGGACCCAGGGAGGGATCCTCACACAGCCTATCCTCATCCAATAAGCATTCACTGAGCACCGACGGTCTGCCAGACCCTGCGCTGTGCAGGGAATTCAAAGTGAAATCAGATCGGCCCCTCAGGCCCTGGGATGGTGGGAGGAGGACAGTATTAGGATCCAGAAGTGGATTCCTTTCCCACTGTCCCCCACCCCCCAGCTCTGTGACCATGAGCAGGTCCACTCCCAAACCCCGATTTGCTTCTCTCTACAAGATCAAACCAAAGATGCCAAATGTGGCAGCGGTTGGGAGCCCAGATGGTTTCCATCTCTGGGGCGCAGGGGTTGTTCTTGTTGTGGTTGGCCATTCTGCGCACATCCGTGGCCTGTGAGGGGCAGCCTGCGGCCCAGTGGCTGCCAGCTGAGTGCCGTCCCCTCCCCTGCCCCATCCTGGCAGTGCGGTGCAGCGTGCAGTGCGTGCATGGCCGGTTCCGGGAAGAGGAGTGTTCCTGCGTCTGTGATGTTGGCTATGGGGGAGCCCAGTGTGCCAGTGAGTCCTGCCGCAAAGCCCCCCGACAAGACGAGCCCCTCCCAGGACCCCCTCAGCTGGTGCTGGGTCTGGCTCGGACCAGCTCACAGGAGTCCATCGTACGCACCTCTCCCCCATTCCCCGATCAGTGACGTCACAGTGGTAGCTTGAACTTGGCCATGGTGGGGGTCTTTACACCAGCACAGGAATGGCAATGCTAAAATCATAGACTTTTTTTTTTTTTGAGGGAGAGCTGGTTGTTACACATTTACCAGCACACCACTGACCCCAACCCCCTCTCCTGCTTGGTGGCCAGAGGAAGGGGTACCTTGAGCTTAACATCCTGGCAGGACCGGAAGGGTAATGATTCTGAGGCACCCACACACAAAATCAGGCTTCCCTCCTCCCAGCCAAGGTGCACTTTCCCTTCCACACCTGTGACCTGAGGATCGATGGAGACTGCTTCATGGTGTCTTCAGAGGCAGACACCTATTACGGAGCCAAGATGAAATGCCAGGTAATGGTTGGCCCCTGCCTTCCCAGGGACCGTCCCCCCGGGTTCTTAACAGAGGGACCCTGGGCTAAGAGATGAATTCCTTTGACTTCTCCTGACTCTCATCTTTAGTATAAAGCAGGGGTTACAACTCAGAGGCCCATGGAAGCCAGGAGGTCACTTAATGAGCTGAGGGACCCAGGGACAAGGCCCCACTCAACCCCCATCTAAGGGGCCACCTTGACTCAGCTCGAGCTGCTGGCTGCCGGGCAGGAATGCAAGTTCAGGGAGGCCAGGACCTGGAATTTCTCAAGAGAACCAGAAATGCAGATTTTCACTGAGCTCTCAATTTATTAATGTTGGCAACCAATCCAAATGTATTAAAGACACTGAGCAGGTGAAACAAAACCCTTCCAAGTGTGGGACCCTGACAGAGGAGCTGTGGGCAGAGAAGAGAAGGCGGACTCTGCTCTAAGAGGCAGGAGGCTTTGGGGGGCTGATGACAGCCCGGCCAGCACACAGATTGGACATCCATGGCCACGATGGGTGGCAGGATGGAAAGGAAGGGCTGGCCTGAGCTCTGGGGCCAGAATGACCCGGAGCGGGGGTTACAGGGAAAGGGCGGGGTGCTAGCCCAGATTGAGAGCCAGAAAGTGCAGGACATCCTCGCCTTCTACCTGGGCCGCCTGGAGACCACCAACGAGGTGACCAACAATGACTTTGAGACCAGGAACTTCTGGATCGGTGAGTGCCTGGCTGACTGGTGGAGCGGGAAGGGATGCAGTGAGCGTGGGGCTGGGATGCCTCACACTGCTCCAGGAATCTGGGCCGTGGAAACCCAGAGCACCTACCAGCGGGCAGTAAGGGTGTGGTGAGGGCTTGGGGCCCAGAATGGGGCCAGTAGTCAAGCTGGTGACTCCTTTCAGAGAGAGCCGAAGGGAGGGAGAGCCACCAGAGGGGCTGGAAGTGCTGGGAAGGGGGCTTAAGGGCTGGGGGTCGACAGGCTCTGGGCTCAGGCCCTCATCGCAGGGAGCCTGGGCTGCCAGCGGGGCCCAGGGATCTCGGGTGTGAGGCCAGCCTTGGCTGCTGTGACTCAGGGCTCACCTACAAGACCGCTAAGGACTCCTTCCGCTGGACCACCGGGGAGCACCAGTCCTTCACCAGTTTTGCCTTTGGGCAGCCTGACAACCAGGGGTGAGTCTGGGGTGCCCTCCCTCCCCTGTGCCCACTTCTCACCTGCCTGCTGGCCGAGCCTTCAGACACCGCTGAACCACCTCCACCCTGCCTGCTGCTTGGCTGAGCGCCCTGAGGGTCTGGGCCTTACCTGGTGCCCAGGTGCCAGGAAGTCTGGGCACAGCTGGCTGTGGGCCCAGTGCTGAGATGAGGTACATCCCTGACCTCCAGGGGCTCAAATAAAAGAGAGGGAACCCAAGAAGGCTTCATCCATCCACAGTCCCCATCATCCCTCCAGCTGTCTCTCCATCTCTCTATTATCTATCCATCCCTCCCCCACACCGTGCCTCCTCTGCCTGTATCAATACACTGATTCTGCCCTCCTTAGCTGGCCACCCACCTGCGTCCACTCCTGCACACATCTGCCCACTGGCCCACCTGCACTGAGGCCCAGCCCTGGTCTTCAAAGCCCAGGAATGCCCAGGGCAGGGGGGAGGTGGTCAGGCTGTGTGGCCACCAAGGCTCCAGATACCCCGCCCAGTTCTCCTTTGACCTCCTTGATGGCAGCCATGCCCAGGCCACTGGCCCATCCCTAGAGGAAGCCGGCTTGGTGGGCCCCCAGGCATACCTTCTCCTGCTGGGAGGAAAGATGTGGGCCTGTCTGTTCCAACCCCACTGCCCCCACCTGCAGTGGCCGGCATGGCTGAGGGCTGCAGCGGTGGGTGGAGCTGTCCCCACTGCACCCCGAGAAGAGAGGAGCTGCAGTGCTGTGAAGTGCAGGCATGGGCTTGGGGCTGGCTCCCAGAAGCCCCATATGTGGGAGGGGGCACCCAAGAGGCACCTCCCTAGGTGCAGGTGGCCCACTGTGGGGGAGGATTTAAGGACTCATAATTTCATTCCTCCACCCTGAGCACTCGACAATCTTGGCAGGTTTGGCAACTGTGTGGAACTGCAGGCATCGGCCGCCTTCAATTGGAACGACCAGCGCTGTAAAACCCGAAACCGTTACATCTGCCAGTTTGGTGAGGGCCTTCCCACGGCTCCCCTGTCCCCTGGGGATATCCAGATGAACAGTCTAGAGTGTCTGAGCACACAGGGCCATCCTGCTCAGGGCCTCGCTGAACCTGTAGGCCCCTGAAGCACAGAGAGGGAGATTGGCCTGGGCTCAGCCACGCAGGGGCAAGACCAGAACTACAGCCTGGCTGGGGATTTCACCAAGGTCCCTTTCCTCCTGTCACTAAAGCTGCCACATGGGGACCCATCGGGTTCTTCAGCGTTCCCTGATTCCCTAGAGCACAGTGAACTATGGTGGGGACAGAGGTGAGACCTAGCCCAGAATCAGCCCCCAGCAGCACCTGCTAGAAGGATCTGGAGCTGCAAGTGGGATCATGGCTATTTCTGGACCTAGTGTAGCAGGGTCCCCATCCCAGGACCGCCTGGGCTGTCACTGACCCTTGTTCTGTTCTCTTCCTTTCCAGCTCAGGAGCACATTTCCCGGTGGGACCCAGGGCCCTGAGGCTCACCCATGCCTCTCCCCTGCCAGCACCTGGATGCACAGCCCTACCTGCCCTTCTGCCCACCTGTTTAGAACAAGGGTTGGGCTAGGACTGCAGGCCCAACAGCCAAAGAGGCCTCAGACCTTGCAGGAAGTGGGGCAGGGGGTACAAGTGAGGCCGATGGAGAGCCCGGTATAGGAGGAGGGGAGCCTGGGGTCCCCCAGCCTGCTTTTGAGTGGGAAGATTGGTCTTAATTAGGCACTGAAACAGGAGTCCGGGGCAGTGGTCAGAAGAGACCACTCTCCTCCATCTGGGCTGGACCCTCTGGGGCAGACAGAGGTTCCTTGCTGCCCAGGATGCACCCCACAAAGGATTAAACTAAGTTATGGATCAGATGGACTTGTGAATGCTCATTGTGAAGGGGAATTCAGACAACCCAGAATGATCCCAGGAAGACTGGTTTCCTCCCAGCCACCTCAGTCCCATCTCTGCTCGCCCACATGACCCAGGCCACCCTCTGGAGGTTTTCAGACTCTTAGTCCTGAATAATGCACAGATTTAGAAGCCTTGTTTGTCTGCATCCCTAATTTCCAGCTCCTCTCACCACCGCCTCTGTCAGCTTTGTGTTTCTGTTCACACCTCCTCCTTTATTAATTATGCTTGCTTCTACTTGTCTCTTCTTTCTTTGTGATAATCTGAACTGGGGTCTGTTATGGCGCCATCTCCTCCCTCTCCCTATAGTGGTGAGAGGGTGAGTCCAGGCAGGTGCAAGAATGGGAGGTGCTACCATTAGCGTCCAGAATGCACACTGTTATGTGCGAACATCGAGTTGCTTTGCTGGTTGGAAGTATCAGTACAAGTGTGGCCTGGGCCCATGGAACCGGGAGAAGCAGATCAGTCACGGTTCTTGGTTGCAGCCAATAGAAACATAGAAACAGCCCTGGCTAGTCATGGCAGAAAAGGGATTTATCAAAAGGGCAATGATTTTTAAATGGGCAAAGGACTTGAATAGACAGTTCTCCAAAGAAGATATACAAATGGCCAATAAGCACATGAAAAGATGTTCAACATCACTAGTCATTAGGAAATCCAAATAGAAACCACGGTGAGACACCACTTCACACCCATTAGGGTGGCTGTTAGCAACGAAACACAATAACAAGTGTTGATGAGGGTGGGGACCCATTGGAACCCTCATACATTGCTGGGGAATGTAAAACGGTGCAGCCATGGTGAAAAATAGTTTGGCGATTGTTCAAAAAGTTAAACAGGACTTCCCTGGTGGCACAGTGGTTAAGAATCCACCTGCCAATGCAGGGGATGCAGGTTCGATCCCTTGTCCGGGAAGATCTCACATGCCGCGGAGCAACTAAGCCTGTGCACCACAACTACTGAGCTTGCGCTCTAGGGCCCGCATTCCACAACTACTGAAGCCCGCGCACCTAGAGCCTGTGCTCCACAACAAGAGAAGCCACTGCAATGAGAAGCCCACGCACCGCAACAAAGAGTAACCCCTGCTCACCACAACTAGAGAAAGCCTGCACGCAGCAACGAGGACCCAACGCAGCCAAAAATAAATAACTTAATTAATTTTAAAAAATTAAACACAACTACCATATGACCCAACAATTCCACTCCTAGGTATGTACCCAAGAGAAACGAAAACAAGTGCTCAAATAAATCCTTAAAACACAAAGTTCATAGCAGCATTATTCACAATAGCCAATAGCCAAGAGGTAGAAACAACCCAAAAGTCCATCAATGGATGAGTAGCTAACAAATCGTGGTGTATACATGCAATGCAATATTAAATCAACCATTAAAAGGGATGAAGTACTGATACATGCTACCAGGTGGACGAACCTTGAAAACATTTTAAGTGAAAGAAGCTAGTCACAAAAGGTCACATATTGCATGATTCCACTTATCTGAACTACTCAGAAAAGGTAAATCCATAGACGCAGAGACGGGTGGTTGCCAAGGGAAACAGGAAAATGAGGGTATGGGTTTTATTTTGAAATGATAAAAATGTTTTGGAATTTAGATAGAGGTGGTGGTTGTACAACACTGTAAATGTATTAAATGCCACTGAATTGGTTAATTTTGCATTACGTAAATTTCACTTTTTTTTTTTTTTAAGTATAATGGCTGGTCACAGGATCCTAGGGAGAGTGAGAGAGACGTGCTGGGGCCTCTGTAGCCCAGAAATAGTGCTCCAAATTCTGCTGCAAAGCCCATCTGGGTAGACTCCCATGCCGCTGCTGCCAGGCACAGGAAATGCAGAGCCTGCTCTGACAGCAGCGACACAGGAGCCACCTTTATGGCAACTAAGGTTGGCAATCCAATGCCCTTCTGAGCCTCTAACACCCCAGACGCCAGATTCCCATTCAGCTGCAGCCTCTCCCATCAGCACTCCTGGCGCTACAGTGCTTCCCTCACCAATATATTTCTCAGTGCCTCGGCAAAGGACGCGCTTGGGGCCGTCCCAGGGTTTCTAGGTTGGGGTGTCAGTGAGCAGGTCCTACCTGAAAAGTCCATTCCAACATTCTCATCTGGAGGCGAGGTAGCCGAACGCCGCGGTCCTCCATGTTGGTCCACGGGCCAGCAGCATCGGCATCACCTGGGAACTTGTTAGACGAGCAGATTTTCAGCTGCCCCAAACCTAATCTGAGTTTTAACAAGATCTCCAGCCACTTCAGATGCAGGCTCAGGTGTGTGAACCACTGGCAGAAGCAGAGTTCGGGTCTAAAGTCAGGCTACCTGAATTGGAGGACAGGCTCTGCCACTCACTAACTGTGTGACTTTGGTCAAGTTATTAACACCTAGGTGGACCCACTGTTCCAGTTTGCCTGGAACTGTCCTGGTTTTAGCACTCAAAGTCCCACATGCTGGGAAACCTCTCCATCCTAGACACACCAGGACAGCTGGTCACCCTAAAACATCTCTCTGTCTCATGATCCTCTTCTGTAAAATGAAGATAATAAAATGAGTTAATACATTAAAGTGTTTGAAACAAAGCCTGGGGAGAGTAAACACTGATGAATATCAGCTGGGCTGAGCCAGCGCCCTCATTTCTCTATTCCTCCATCAACATTAGACTATCTAAACCTCACTCGTTAACTCAGTAAATTTGTTAAATAAATGAAGTGCTTAAAACTGTCCCTGGCAGGATAGTAAATGCTCAGTAAGTTTTAGCTATTCTTTTTTTTTTTTTTTTTTTTTTTTTTTTGCGGTACGCGGGCCTCTCACTGTTGTGGCCTTTCCCGTTGCGGAGCACGGGCTCCGGACGCGCAGGCTCAGCGGCCACGGCTCACGGGCCCAGCCGCTCCGCGGCATGTGGGATCTTCCCAGACCGGGGCACGAACCCGTGTCCCCTGCATAGGCAGGCGGACTCTCAACCACTGCGCCACCAGGGAAGCCCAGTTCTTATTTGTATTATTATTATTATCTATTAGCTTTTAGCTAATATTATTCGGCCACAATTGAGTCCAGGGTTTAAGCAAACCTCAGAGCAAACAATTGGAACCATCCCAGCCACTCAAGGTAGCCCCATAGAATCCTAAATATCGGTATGTTCAACCAGACTTCCCTGGTGATCCAGTGGTTTAGACTCCGTGCTCCCAGTGCAGGGGGCCTGGGTTCAATTCCTGGTCAGGGAACTAGAGCCCACATGCCGCAGCTAAAGATCCCACGTGCCACAACTAAGAACCGGCACAGCCAAATTAAAAAAAAAAAAAAAAAAATTCAACCCCATTTAACATTTTCTTCCTTTCCCACTCTCCACCCTCAGAATCCATTCCCAGATCGTTTTGCAGGTTTTGTCAATATAAATTAGCAAAATCTCATGGTTCTTCTGGTGTTTCAATATCTTCCTCCCAGATTTGAAGTCATCAGCCCCCTGGGGTCTGCTGCGATATGACTTGTTATTTAAGTCTGGAGAAAATGAGGGGTGATGGGGTAGGACACACAAGGGGTCTCCTTCAGGGCAAGGTCATTACAGAGTATATTTTTTAAGGAAATGCTATCTGCTGGCCTGGTTGCACATGTGCCATGGAGCGGGGGAACCCAGGCTGAGCAAGGCCCTGCCACCAACAGCACATGGCTTCCCGGCTCACCCAGGGCACTGGCATTCAGGTGGCCAACTTGGGAAGCAGGAGGGCTGATGGCCACTTGGAGGATGCTTTGGGTCAGGCATGAAAGCGGTGCACATCCCGCCCTCCCATTGCCACTGGCCACACCTCAGCCATGCAGCACACTAACTGCGAGGGAGGGTGGGCAACTCCACCTAGATGTGCACCCAGGAGGAAAGGGATCTGGGTTTGGCAAAGAGCTAGTGAATTTCTGCTACCAGTACCTTCAGAATGACTAAGAAGAGTCCCTTTGGCTGGCAAGGGAACCTCTGTAGCAGTGGGGGTCCTGAGTCTTCCACAGCTTCCCGCAAAGCCCTCCACTCTCTCTGCTCCCCACTCTCCACTCTTTCCCAACTAGAGACCCAGAGAGAGTGTGAAGCCACCTCATGGTGTCATTTTATAACCACTGATGAAGCCTTAAGTTTGGGTTGTAACTCTCTCAGCCTTGCAGCCACAAGATATAAAAATTCCCTGATTTTCTAACCATGTCTTGAGCCGCAAATTTGGACTTTGATCTTGTCTTTCCTTTATGCTGTTGGTGCTGTTAGCACACAGCCTGCCTAACAGCCCTTGACTTCAGGGTAATCTTTATATTCTTCTATGGCAAGAGCCACCAGGTCCCGAAAGCCTTGCCCTTGATGGGCGCTTTGTTCTGAGGACCACAGGATTAACTGTCTCGCCATGGCATGCTGTGGGCTACTGGTATCCTGTCCCTTAATACTAGCTGAACTTTCACTGTCCTCTGGCCACTTGCCAGGCTTCCATCACCCCCATTTCCCACAGGGCTTCTTGTTCCATCCACCTCTAGTCCTGTTTTTGTATCCATCAAGGTTCTTAACTGTAAGCAACAGAGTCTGGTGACTCTAAGCAGTAAAGGAACATGTCCAAGTTACTGGTTAGCTCCCAGGAGTTCTGGAAGGTCGGAGGATCAGATCTGGAAGAGACCCTACTGCCTCTGCTGGGCACAGATGCCACAACAGGCATCACCAACGAGGGATGGAGGTGCCATCACCTTTGAAAGCCGGATATAGCTGCTGCCACTGCCGCCATCAATTGCTGAGATGAGCTTCTCCCACTGGCAGCTTTACCTTGAAGTTGAGCACGTAGCTCTAATTGGAGGAGCCACGTCATGTGCCCAGGACCTTGCTTCAAGGGAGGTTGGAAAAAGGAGGCAGAAAGGGGCATTTACAGCTTCTTTCAGGGAGGCAGCCTCTGTCTTCAAGCTGGGGGATACCTCTAACACAGGAATGGGACTCCGATGTGGGACGGCCAAGAGAATGACTCAGGTCCACTGCAAGAAGCCACTTGGTACACCTGGGCCCCTGGGCCCCTGGCCTGCAGCACTGGCCCTGTCGTCCCACGCTCTAACCAGGGGCCTCGCCAGCCTTCGGAGTCTGTGCAGGGTAAGGTGGGTAATGGAACATCCCGTACAAAGGCAGTGTGGCCTGGAGGTCCTGACAGAATCAGGCTATGCTTGTAGCCAAGCCTACCAGTAAGTGTCTTTCAGTAAGTCCTCTAACTTCTTGGAACACGTAGTGATTGCCAGGCAGGCGACTGAGATCTCATCACTCCTCTCAAGTGGCTCTCCATGTGACCCTGGGCACATTCGGTAGCCTTTCTATAAGATGGGGAGCAGCTACCCTGCAAGGTTGTTGTGAGGATTAAATGACACGATGGATGTAAGTTTGTGGCACAACGCTTGGCAAATAGCTGGAATTCAATCACTGTTAGCTGCCGACTGCAATTTTAATACTGGGGATGATACAATTACCCTTTTCTTTCTTTCTGGGAGCTCTTTGCAAATAAGTGAACTATTTTGTATCCATCTCATGAATTCAGGGTGGATGTGTCTGGGAGTCAACTCTAGGAACTCTGGGGACCAGTTGTTCAATATGTCCACCCCCTTCTGCTCCTCTCCTTTTTCCTTATTCTTGTCCTTCCGTCAGCTTGGCCTCTCTGTTTCAGCCTTCTTCTGTCTTCCCACCGGACTGCCAACCTCCCCATCCTTGCGTCATTTGCTGTCACTCATTATGACTCCCATTCATTAACTGTCCTACCCATGTTCTGTGCAGTCAAGCACTCACAACCTGGGGGAATACAGGAGGGTGTCCCTTAGGAAATCTGTCTGGGAATCTTTGTGAGAGGTGAAGATGGAGCAAAGACCTCCACCCCATTTCCTGATTCTTGGTCCCTATGATGGTTAATTTTATGTGTCAACTTAATTGGGCCATGGGGTACCCAGACACTTGGCCAAATATTATACTGGGTGAGTCTGTGAGGGTGTTTTTGGATGAGATTAACATTTGAATCAGTGGACTGATAAGTTTCCTCCTTTTGTAATAGATTGAGTGATGCGGACAAGAGCATTTGGTCTTTCCAAGAAGAAGAGGGAGAGGATAAGGGAAGAAGTAACAGCAGGAAAGAGTATACAGTCCTGTTCTGGTCATCTTGGGAAAGCTGTCTCCTTCAGTTGCTGTCTGCTTCAATTCCTGGTGAAATTTGATCCAGAGGTCTCCAGTGCTTGATTATATCGGACTGGATGTCAGTTACAGCCTTCTTTAACTGTGAGATGTACACCCAAGGCTTGAGTCTCAAGTTTGGCTGCCATCTGGGTAATGAGGAGGACCTGGTATAGTCCCTTCCAAGGACATTTAAGGGCAGTCTTTGTTCTTACTGATTTCAAATCAGAAGGGTGGGAGAAAATTGGAAACAGTTTGGAGGTTTATAGTCAGATATTTGAGGAAACTAGAAGAGTTTAGTTCAGCTTACAGCTGTATAAAAAAACCTTGAAACTTTATCATTAACAGGACAAGAATCTAATATCTACAAAGTTGCAAACACAATTTCTCTCTCAATAATTATTACCCTTTTTAGCAAAGATAATCATAGTAAAACTAATTTGTTTGTAGTAAATTTGGCTTGATTATTTACAAAAATACAGCAAGAATAGTGCTGCTTTTTTTTTTTGGCCGTGCAGCTTCTGGGATCTTAGTTCCCCAACCAGGGATTGAACCCGGGCCATTGGCAGTGAAAGCACAGAGTCCTAACCACTGGACTGCCACAGAATTCCCTCATTTAAGCCCTTTTTAAGATTACTTTGCTGGGGCTTCCCTGGTGGTGCAGTGGTTGAGAGTCCGCCTGCCGATGCAGGGGACGCGAGTTCATGCCCCGGTCTGGGAGGATCCCGCGTGCCGCGGAGCCGCTGGGCCCATGAGCCATGGCTGCTGAGCCTGCGCGTCCGGAGCCTGTGCTCCGCAACGGGAGAGGCCACAACAGTGAGAGGCCCGCGTACCGCAAAAAAAATAAAAATAAAAAATAAAATATGACACAAATGAACTTATTTACGAAAGAGAAACAGACTCACAAACATAGAAAACAAACTTATGTTTACCAAAGGGGAAGGGGGAAGGGATAAGTTAGGAGCATGGAATTAGCAGATACACACTACCATATATGAAATAGAGAAACAACAAGGATTTACTGTATAGCACAAGAAACTATATTCAATATCTTGTAATAACATATAATGGGGAAAAAACCAAAAAAGAATACGTATATATATAAAAAAAGAACCACTTTGCTGTACACCTGAAACTAACACAATATTGTAAATCAACTATACTTGAAGTAAAAAAAAAGAAATGCGGGATGTGTATATCAACTATACTTCAATTAAAAAATAGAATAGAAAAAGAGAAATGGGGTATGTTCTTTTAAATAAGGATTGCTACTTGGCTGTAAATTTGAAAAGACAAGGCAACAAAGTATGAGCCTATCAACTAGTGATTATGGCCTGGCACTGAGAAGTTATCACTGAGTGTGTCCAGGGCAGAAAGGGTGGTTGTTCTTGTATTGGCCTTTTCAGCTGGCTGTAAGACCCTTTTGTTGCTCCATTTACTGTGGTATAAGAGCAGTTGCTTTCAAATGTGTTGGATCATTCCACAGTAAGAAATATTATGGCCCAGCATATACTTACGTATATAAAAACATATAAGTAACTGAAATAAAAGTTAAATAAACTGTATTTCCTATTTTCAGTGTATGTCATGCATGCACTCTATTTTGCATTTTATGAAACTATTCTCTTCTATTTATATATAGATAATAAACAAATCTATAATAAATTTATCTATAAATTATAGATAAAATTGAAGATATATATTATTAATTTATCTATGTAGGTACAGACAATATGTATATGTTCTATTTAATTAAACGTTAATCAAATTCACCAATGGTCTGTGATCACAATTTGAAAAACAAGAAGTTACAATAAGCACTGGGGCTTCCCTGGTGGCGCAGTGGTTAAGAATCCACCTGCCAATGCAAGGGACACTGGATCGAGCCCTGGTCCAGGAAGATCCCACATGCCGCAGAGCAACTAAGCCCATGAGCCACAACTACTGAGCCCGCATGCTGCAACTACTGAAGCCCGCGCACCTAGAGCCCGTGCTCTGCAACAAGAGAAGCCATCTCAATGAGAAGCCCGTGAACCACAACGAAGAGTAGCACCCGCTTGCTGCAACTAGAGAAAGCCCATGCACAGCAACGAAGACCCAATGCAGCCAATAAATAAATAAAATAGATTTTTTAAAAAACAAACAAAAAAATACTAGGAATCCCATGTTTTCCCCACTTTGAACAGGAAGGGTGACTTACCAGAAAGCTTCATGAAAACAGATTCCAGTAAAGCTGGAGAGTTCAAAATGCAAAGAGAGCAGAGCTTGGATTCAGGAAAAAACTTAGCTTCAAACTCCAGGGTTGACAAGAAAGCAGTGAGCTCAATGAACTTCATGGGTACCAACACCTGCTTGCTCACCAGCCTCCAGGTCATTAGAGGGCATCTCTGGATCCCACTTCTGACACCATGTAATGTCAACCTTTAAAATAAAACATCCAGTTATTTTACTGGCAAAATAGGCTTACTCAGAAATAACAGAGAATTGCAATTTGGGACAAGTATGTTATGATGTATCATAGGCAAGCCTGGAGAACAAAGGAGAGGCACTTGCTTTTATTAAGTTTTAGGGGGAAATTGGGGAGAGCCGTTTTGAACAAAACCTCATTGGAAAAGAACAAGCATTCAAGGCTGTGGCAGTTTCTCATTGGCTGCAAGTGGTGGTAAGAGAGCTGTTGTTGGGGCAGGGAGGAAATTTCCTTTTTTTTTTTAAAGCAGGAGAGGGAATTCGCTGGCAGTGGTTAGGACTCCGTGCTTTCACTGCTGAGGGCCTGGGTTTAATCCCTAAGATCCCACAAGCTGGACTTCCCTGGTGGTTAAGACTCCATGCTCCCAATGCAGGGGGCCCGGGTTCGATCCCTGGTCAGGGAACTAGATCCTGCATGCCACATGAGGCAATGAAGATCCTGTGTGCCACAACTAAGACCTGGTGCAGCCAAATAAATATATATATTTAAAGTTATTTATTTTTAATTTTATTTTTGGCTGCTTTGGGTCTTTGTTGCTGCACACGGGCTTTTTCTAGTTGCGGCGAGCAGGGGCTACTCTTCATTGGTGTGTGGGCTTCTCATCGTGGTGGCTTCTCTTGTTGCAGAGCATGGGTTCTAGGCACACGGGCTTGAGTAGTTGTGGCATGCAGGCTCAGTGGTTGTGTCTCACGGGCTCTAGAGTGCAGGCTCAGTAGTTGTGGTGCACGGGCTTAGTTGTTCTGCGGCATGTGGGATCTTCCTGGACCAGGGCTCAAGCCTGTGTCCCCTGCATTGGCAGGTGGATTCTTAACCACTGCGCCACCAGGGAAGTCCTAAATAAATATTAAAAAAAAAAAAAAAAAGGCAGAAGATAAAATCCCCATGTGATTAATGTCCTCCTCCGTCAAAATAATTCTTATCTTCCCTCTTCCTGCTGGTTATACAGACTGCAATGAATGGTACATGTGTGCGAGTTCCCTCTTCAGAGCTTCCCAAGTCCGTTTTAAATGAGATTTTCTTTATATATTTTCATAGTGCTCATGCACTGTTGCCCTACACAGTGGACATGGGTCTGTTTTTCTGTCCTCTCCGGACATTGCAAATACAAAAGTCAAAGAAACAGACATAGAAAGCCAGACAACATGGAAGTACAGCTGTTTTCTTGGTGCATGTATATCTGTTTAATGTGTTCTTGAGTGGATAATTGGATAAGGCAGGATCATGAATGGAAGAGAAGGGCTGAGGGTGCGGGTACAGAATTGCCAGCTTCCTCCCAAATGAACACTTGATCTGGATTGTCAATGCCTCAGGGACATCGTTGCTGGTCTCCTTGTTCCTCACCATGAGCAAGCAGATGCTGGATAACTGCTCTTGGTGATTGTGTTGCAGGAAGTCTTGTGAACAGGAAAAGAAGGCTCGCATTTGTTGCTGTCTTGGCAGTTAAAAGTGGGCCACGGATGATGATCATAGATTCAGGAAGAAAGCGGGGGGGGCTCAGGGAGGGGCCTCGAGGTCACAGGTGAAACTCTGGGGTCTGATCCAAACCCAGAGGCAAAAGCTGGAATTTATTTAATGGAGTTCCATTCATTTATTCAGCAGATAGCAACTGAGCACCTACTAAGTGGCCAGGCCCCAAGTGAGCTGCGGGAATACGGCAAGAAGCAGATTCTCCTCTGTCTCCCACGAGCATAGAGCTATGTGCTCAAGTGGTGAACACTGAAGGAGCCCAGAAAGGAGACAGTCTGCCCGTGACTGGTGCACAGACAGCTGCCTTGCTTGACTTCTCAGTCCTCCTCTAAATCGGGTTCAGCTGACTCTTGACTCCCCTGCCACCAAGAGAGAGGGCAGCGGGGTGTCCCCACCCCAGACCAGGCAGGCTGCTTGCTTTGTTTCTCAGAGCCACCCTGGCTGTTTCAGACGCAGCCAGCCCAGGAGCTTAGACCAGAGGCAGCTGTGGGGCGTGGGCCTGGCAGCAGGCAGGCCTGTGGGCGGGCAGACAGGCAGCAGGAGAACACTCAAGAATTAACCCAACCAGGGACGGGTGTCTCCTCAGAGGATCACAGACATCCCCTCTCCTGCCCTTTGACGGTACCATCCCCAACTTCCAAGGCCTGGGCGATGGGGTTGATTCCCGTGGTAATTTGGGGGAAACAGTAGAGCAGCCTCCCCAGCCTCGGGGGTTTTTCGTTTTGAAGTTAGCCAAAGGGACTGTTTGTCTCAGAACCATGGTCCCCTGAGGATGGAGATGAGCCCTCTGGAGCTGGAGCCCAGCTCTGAATACGTGGGCCCAGGGTCTGGAGGCCAGGTCGGGCTGCCCACTGACTGGGGATGGGCGCTCCACTGCACTGCCTCTCAGGGGGCACTGCCCACCGCCTCAGAGCGGAGGAGCAGGGAAGGGCCAGCCAGGAGGCAAGCGGGGCCTATGTGCACTTGGCCCCATTTTCCTGCACCCCTCCCTCTCTCTCTCCTGCTCTGTCCCACTCTTTGGCTCTCTTTTCAGATTGAGACATGACTCGGGAGCCCAAGCCCGGCCCTTCCCGGCCAGGCCAGAAGAGGCCATGGGGCAGAGCCATCTCCTGGTGAGTCTGCCTGGGGTTGCCTACCGGGGAGGGAGTCTGATCACCAGCTTGTTTGGGGCTCTGGGCTCCCCTGAGACAGAATGAGAACCCCAGAAGGCTTGCTCAGTGTGCTGCCCGCCCAGCCGGCCAGGCTGCTCGTCTTACTCTCTGTGGTACCAGAGGAGGTCCGGTCTCCCTTGGCCACAGGTTTTGTCTGTAAACTGGGGGGGGGGTGTGTGTGTGTGTGTGGAGGGGGGTCAACCCAGCTCATTCCAAGGCCCCTTCTAGCTGACACAACCCAGCCACCCTCCTGCTGGTGATGCCCTCTCCTCTCGCCTGGACCCGGGGGTGTGAGTCCTCCAAAGGGAGCCTCACCTGTGGGGTGCTCGGGGCCTTTTTCTGGGTATACATGTTTGGAAAGTAGACAATGGGAACCCTTCTGGATGAAATCTTCCCTCTAACTTGGAAAGCTTCAAGGAATTTTAAAGAAACCTTTAAACATGTTTAGAAAGGAGCTCACCAACTTCTGCCAGCCAACGTGCCATTTTCACAGGCGTAACCAGTGTGTGTGAACCGGTGGCCCCTTAGTCCCCTCAGCTGGTAGCCTGTGATGTCTGTGATCAGCTCCTGGCCTGTCTGTGGGCATATGAGTGGTTTCTGTCTTGCCAGTGGGGGAGGCAGGGAGGCAGTGCGTCAGGTGGTTGCTGTTAGGTACAGCACTGTGTAAACAGCCTGCTGCCGAAGGTTCTGATTTCTTTTGGGTTTTTGTTTGTTTGTGGGGGTTTTTTATAATTTTTTTTATACTTAATTTACTTTTCTTATTTATTTACTTATTTTTGGCTCTGTTGCGTCTTCGTTGCTGCGTGCAGGCTTTCTCTAGTTGCGGCGAGCCGGGGCTGCTCCTCATTGCAGTGTGCGGGCTTCTCACTGCAGTGGCTTGTCTTGTTGCAGACCATGGGCTCTAGGCGAGCAGGCTTCAGTAGTTGTGGCACATGAGCTCAGTAGTTGTGGCTCACGGGCTTAGTTGCTTCCACAGCATGTGGGATCTTCCTGGACCAGGGCTCGAACCTGTGTCCACTGCATTGGCAGGCGGATTCTTAACCACTGCAACACCAGGGAAGTCCGGTTCTGGTTTCTTTTGGGTCTCATCTCCTCAGAAGTGCGATGGCAGGAATGGGTAGGGGCTACTCTGAGAAGCCTCTGTACCTCCAGGCTGACCTCAAGAGTCATTAGGCCAAATCTCTCCCTGCCTGCGGCAGCCAGGTCTACATCATCTTTGCCGGCATGGACTGCTTTTTCACTGTGTTGTTTTGGGCTGATGAGTAGATGTGTACTCGTAGTTTTTTAAGCTTGCGTTTCCTCAGTGATGCTGAATTGCATATGCGGTGTGTTGGTTTGCCTCGAGTCTTCTGCGCAAGACTCTCATCTGGGAGTTGATATGGTTTGGTAAATATCCATCTGATGGGAGGTAAGTGGTTTCTTCCCATAGTTCTCTGCTGTGCTTTTTCACATGGCCGCTTTGAGGCTGCGTTAACCCTTTCTCAGTTCTTCAGTTCCAGTTGCCTTCTCCAGATTTCATGTCGCCCCACCCCCTTGCCTAGCAGGCTCGGACCCAGTCCTGTAGGTGCAGGTGGGAGAACAGGGAAGCAATGGGGAGTGATGCCAGCTGTCCTGCAGGAGCTCAGATTCCATTCGGAGGGGTGCCTGGCATTCAAGGCCTGGGGCAGGGGTGGCTTCCTTAAGACCCATGTGTCCCTAGGGGACTCCAGTGGGGAGAATGAAACCCTTCTCTGGGGACTAGGGCAGCATGTCTGGAGCAGCAGCAGGCTGTTGCTGTGGCTCTGGCCCCTTTGGATAGTCACCCAAAGAGGGGTGGTTCGGGATGGGGTTCTGGTGGCCCCTGAGTTGTTGGATGACTCCTCTATGAGAACTGGTCAAGTCCAGGCCTTGTGTCTTGGGTCTCAAAATGGCATTTGTCAACCTGGAGGGAAAGGTTTGTGGTGGAAGGATTGCCCCAGGTCCCCTCCCCCCCACCTCCCCCCACTTGGCCCCTGACGACACTGAGGGAGGTGGCTTGACCTCTGCCCACAGAGTCATACTGATGGTGCATTTTATTTCTCTTACTGTGGGAAGTCCCAGCTTGCACTGTAATCATTAGCCCAGACCAGGGGACAGATGTGACTGCAGACCCTGTGTGACCAGGCCACTGCCCCTTAGGAAGAGAGAATCAAGGTCACACACCCAGGGCACAGGCCTCAGCCCTGGCTGATGACTGGGGGCAGGGGCAGAGCAGGGATGACCCCAGACCGGGAGGGACCCTCTACCTACAGCAAGCTGGAGCAGCGAATACCGCCTAACCTCTAACCCGCAAACTCATCCTGCCTTTGTCTCAACTCCGGTAGCTCCCGAGTCTGTGCTCAGCAGTCAGTGAATTACCATTCCTTTACCATTAATTTTTAGGTACTCTAAAAAGTCATTTTAGGAAAAAAAGTGAGGAAGAGGTGTTTAAAGAAAAGTGTGCTTCTTGCATTGGCTGGGAATTGAACCCTGGCCTCCCACGTGGCAGGCAAGAATTCTACCACTGAATCACCAATGCTGTTGTAGAATAGGGTTCATCGAGGTAGCTCAGGTTGTCGGCTACTGGTCCCTCCCCATCGCCCTCCCCTCCTCTCCAGCTGTCTGATCTCTGCTGAGGTTTCAACCCAGTCAGGGAGAGGGGGCCCCCATGGCCAACCCAAGGTGGGCCAGACAAGCGAGAATTTTCCCGGAGTGGTCATGCTCAGCTGAGACTCGTACTCAGCTGAGACTCGTAACCTTGAGCTCTGTCCTGGCCCCCAGCTGTCCCAGCTTGGTTGTTGCCAACCCTCAGGGGGCTGCCTGTTTCCTGCACCATGCCCCGGACCCCGACCCCAACCCCAGAGCGCCGAAGGGATGGGTACCTGCCCTCCCGCGCTCCACTGGCTCGCTTTCCTTTCTCCAAGGATGGGCCTCCCACCACCGGAATCAACATCCCAGTGGCTCCTGGGCCGCCCACCGGACTTCCTGAGGCCAGAAAGCGGGGACGGGGGTGGCCGGAAATCTCATCCACAGGCTTGGGGACCTCACGGCATGAAGGGGAAGGGGCCCCCTAATGTTCCCTATTCCGCTCCAGTGGCTTCCATAGGCCTTGCCCCTCATCAGCTGGGCCTGAGCTGGTGGTGTGGGCACACAGTCCCAGAAAGTTATTTCAGAAACTTTACTGCCCCCAGCTTGCAGCCCCTCTCCTCCCCCTCAGCTCCTCACTTGCCTTAACTGAAGCCTCAGGCTGCACCCGAACTGCCTGCAGCTGTATCCCCACAGGATATTCCTGCCCAAGCCAGACCCAGCTGTCCCTCTGCACCCATCTTCCCTTCCCTCCTAGGCACCAGTTCCCTGGAGGTGCATGGTGCATGAGAGCAGGCGTGAGGCCAGGCAGTGACAGCCTGGGACCTTCCAGACTCAGCCTCTCTCCCAGGGCCTGGAGCGAAGGGAAGGTGGCCTGGGCACGGCCCTTAACCCCCACTGTCTGGCCCTGCCAGCGCTGAGCCCTGCATCCTGGCGATTCCCATGCAAGGATTAAAGGCTCTCTCCATGGCTTTGAGCCCTGACTTAATTCTTCCCTTTCATCCTTTGCCAGACTAAGAACCAGAATAAGATCAGCAGTGCCTGGGTCAGGCAGAGGAGCCTGTGGACAGCCCAGACCTGGTTGGCCAGAAGCCTGTGGGCAATCGCCCCCTCCTGCCACCTGGAGGCACCCGGAACGTGCCCCTAACAGAGGCCAGCTATGGGGAAGCTGGTTTGCTGTGGTCTCCCGAAGTGACCTTGGTCAAGTCCCTAGGGGCTCTTATGGTGAAGAATCCTGGGATTCTAAGGAAAAGCTGCATACATCAGTTTCTCCAAATTAAACTGGAGTCGAGGCAAGGATTCTGGCCCTAGACAATGACCCTTTCCTCATTTATCTCTATTTCAACAGCAACTATGACCTGGATTACAAGCTATACAGGGAAGATTTCCCCTACAGGTAGGTGGGTCCTGCCCCCTCAGTCCTCTGGGCAAGCAGGTGGGGCTAGTTGGCCTGACTCCCTCTCCATCCTGTCCATAGGGTGTATGAATACCAGAGGATCCCTCCACCAATCAACCGTGTGCCTATCAAGATCCGGAGGACCCATATGGGCATGGGGGTCAAGAGCAACTTCAGTCCCCACAAGGCTCCCAGGAACAGTCAGCTGACCCCCAAGATAAAGCGTGAGTGAGGGAGCACAGCCCTCAGCTGCAGGGCTAGGGGAGAACTGGGAGGCCCTTAGCAGTGAGGGAGGGTTCAGGAGTCCTCGCAGCACTGCCCTCTGCCTCCTGAACCTGATTGATACCAACGCTGGCCCCTCTCCCAGCAGTCCAGACTGAGGAGCTGCACTCCATCAGGGGAGAGCTGAGCCAGATCAAAGCCCAGGTGGACCGCCTGTTGGACAGTGTGGAGCGCATGGACCAGCAGAGGGACCAGCTTTCAGGTCAGGTCCCCCCAGGTGTGGGCCCAGGCCACACCCTTAGCAGGCTCCAGGTTTTCCCACTCCTGAAGGTACCAGGGGGTCCTGCCTCCAGCTTTCCCTGGGTGCAGGGCTCCTCCTCACCCTCCCTGGAGTTCACTTCCCCCTACTCCCTCTGAGTGTCTCTGTGGCTTGAGGACCTTTTTGGCTTCTAGATTGTTCTATGACCCCCACCCACTCAGCAGCTGTCTGGAGCCAGAGCAGTGTCCCAGCCCATCCCCATCTTGTCCTCTCGAGCCCTAGATTCCCTAGATCAGTGCTGGGCATCAAGTGGCATCTTTGGGGTTAGCTGGGGCCTTCAAATCTAGCCACTGACCAGTGACTCTCCCTGTGCAGGGACAGAGGACTGTGAACAGAACAGGGGCTCTGGAAGTAAAGGCTCCTCATGCAGAACCACTGATCCCCAGCAGGAGCCCAGGGGCCAGAGGGCCCATCCAGAGGCGGACAGCTTCCAGAACACAGACCTGGAGGAGGCAGTGAGTGGCCTGGCGCCTCCCCCCATTCTCACCCTCCTTGTGGCCTCTCTGTGAGCAAAGGAGGGACTTGGGTTTGCGTGGGAGACCACAATGGTGGTTGCGGGGAGGTGTCTGACTTCCATCACAGCCAATGCCCAGGAGAAGATGGGGCCCTGCCCTGTTTTTTCTCCCCTCCTGATTTGGGCTTGGTCGGCTCAAATGGACCAGGGGCTACAGCTGGGCAGCTGAGCCAGTTCTGGGCTGAAATAACATCTCCTCCTGGAAGGTGGGTGGGGAGGGGGCTTTGAGCATTGCACAGGGAATATCACAGATGTGCCCCATAGCCCCAGATCCCTTGCCCAAAAACCATCTGGTAAGCCTGCCCCTGCCCACCTGCTACCCCAGAGTCTTTGGGCTGTCTTGCATTGTACCATACTCCCCAGGAAAGCTGGAGCACACTGACCTTCCTGGACTGAGAATATCCAAACCTGGATCTGATAACAGCCTTTTGTGCAGCTTCAAAGGGCCCAAATGTTCCCTGCCCTACCATTTCCTCCTCTCCTATTGGTGGTCCCTGAGATGGGCCAAGCCCCTACTGTTGCTAGGGCCATCTCAGCAAGGCTGGGGCTGCTGGGGGGTTAGTAGTGAGGAGCTTCCTCTCCTCCACTTGCCTAGCTATGGCCTGTGGGCTCCAGGGGACACTTACTGCTGCCCAAGACTGTATCACATCTAGGAAAAGACTGGGGTAGGTGCAGAAAATGCCTTCTTCTGTCTGGTGGTCCTGGGTCCGTTCCCAAGTCTCAGGAAGAATCTACAGTAGCACTGAGATGTCAAAGCTGCCAAGAAAGGGAGGTGGGGGTGAGAGACTGGGAGTTGTTAGCAGATGGCCCTCCCTTTCCCAGACATTCCACACCTCTCAGCCCTTGGGGCTAGAGTCCTGCTTCTGCTTCTCCTACAGGTGAAGAATCATGCAGCAGACCAGGAAGACAGCCAGTAGAAGGTTGTAACCCCTCCAGGCTCATCAGCTCCAGGCACCTTCCCTAGTGGTTCCTTTCCTTGCCTTGAGTGATTTTCCAAAGGCCTCTCAGTGGCACCCATGCAACCCATTCTGGAGCAAGGGCAACAGAAATGGAGGCACGGCTCAGCCAGACCAGCCAGGAAGCCTCCCCCCAAGTGCTGGCTTTAGCTTTGGTCATGTTTCCAGATGACAGTCTGGGGACTGGCAGGGAAGGGAAGAGGCTGCAACTGCCCAGCACCAGCTCACCATTCTTAGAAAGCTGAGGCCCACTCGTCGAAGGGGCAGCTGGACGGGGCCCACCCGGCAGCACCATCAGCCCTCTCTGACTGCAGGTACTGTTCCAGCGGCTCTTCTCCCTCTCAGAGCCCTCAGTCCTGTCTGGGTGTCAATAGGGGTATCCTTTTTGTGTCATTTCTATCTTGTTTCTTGCTGATGTGATACCATGTATTTCAGATCTGCTTTGGAAATATATATTATGTCACTGGGGGGAAATAAAATTTATATTTTTTTCCTCTTGATCAGCGGTTCTCGGTGTGGTCTCCAAGCCTTATTCTGGCCCTTTGGCTGTCCCAGGCCAACCCTTCCTAGAGAAGCTGAGCAGGCCCGAGACACACAAGCTCAGAAGCTCACACCAAGCCAGGGCAGAAAGGGCACCAAGCTGCCCCGCTTTTCTCCAAACCAGACCTGAGCACAAACCTGCAGGAATCAGGAGCCACAAAGGGAAGATCTTACCCTTGTGGTCAGACAGGCCAGCTCTGCCCTACAAAATGGCCAGACTCCATCTCCAACATCCAGAAACTCTCACTCCTGGCAATTCAAGTGCCCTCTCCCAGGAGCCAAGACTAGATGAGGGACCCAGGACACATACAATGCTGTCCCAAGCCCTTGACACCAGGAGTCTGAGAACACACTACCCAGCTCGGAAGAGCCTTGCTCTCTTAAATCCTGTATCAAGAACAACAGAATTTTCCAGATATAAAAGAGTTTTTGTTTTAGCTCAGATATTAAGTGGGAAAGCACAGGCCCCTTGTCCATTCTCTCAAAAGCAGCCCAATAATATAGGAGGGGGTCACTGGCTGGCCTGCATAGGGTCCATCCCTTACGAGACACTAGCTCCAGGTTCCACTTTCCAGGTAAGTCCAGCTGAAGTCCCTTCCAACTTGGGGGGGGGGGGGGTCAAGCTGCATTCGCAGGTTTCTTCACCTGAGTCGTGGCTGGAAGCCAACTCAATTCGAAAAGTTCCTTTAACGGAACAGTTTTTTAAAATATCATCCCAACACAGCTATCCAGTGCATCAGTTCTGAGCACGCCTCCCTAGATCCTCTCCCGTGCTCCGAGTTCTCAGCTTGGCGCACGCAGTCTGCAAGCCGACGGTGCAGGTCCTTTCGGGGACAGCGGCAGCTGTCCTCGGCGTCCGTCCTTGCTCAGGGTTCTGCTTCAGGGCGGCGTGGCGGCGCCCCTCCGGCGGGCGGCCCGTACTAAGCACTGCTGCAAAACGGGGTAGAGGCGCTGGCAGCCCTCGAGACCCAGGCGCACGGCCTCCGCCCAGCTCTCGGTCGGGCCGCCCTCCCCGCTGCCCAGCAGCCCGGCCACCTGGTTGAGCACCGGCATAAGCGCCACGGTGAGGCCGGCGGCGGCGCGTTCCTCCTCTAGCAGCGTGGGGTCCAGCAGCCAGGTGGGCTCGGGCCCCGGCGCGCGGCTTAAGCCGCAGCCCACCACCAGGTCGTACATCTCGATGCCCGCGTCGGCCAGGGCGATCGCGGCAGCCGTGAGCGCGGCGGCCAGCGCCGAGCCGCCGTCCTCGAGCAGCAGCGCCGACACCTCGAGCTGCGCGCGCGGGTAGCGGCCCAGGCGCACGGCCGGCTCGAGCGCCTCCTGCAGCGCCAGCGCCAGCTCACGCTCCTCGCTGCCACCCGGGGGAGCGCGGCGCCGGCGGCCCGAGAAGGGCGCGCGGCGGAAGTCGCAGAGCAGGCGGCCCCGCAGCGCGGCCGGGGTCTCGCCGCCCGCTCCGGCCGGGCCGCCACCGCGCTCACCGCCCTCTACCTGGCGTGGGCCGGACACTGCGCACAGCACCTTGGTGCCTCCCGCCTCCAGGTAGGCCGAGCCCTTGGCCTGGCTCAACAGCCCGGCGCGCGCGTACACAGGCCGGAGCCGCGTCGGGTCGCGAGCGGCCGGCACCTCGTCCTCGTCGGTCGCGTACAACTGCGGCGGCTGCGACTCCTCGGGCCCGCGGATGCGGCGGTTGTCCCCGGGCATGGCGGCATCTGGCGCACGAGTCCCCTTCCCCCGTCGGCCCGGCCTCGCGCCGGCTCTTCCGCCCGCTCAAAGCCGCGCGCTCGCGCGAGGACTGTCGGGATAGCGGCAGGCCGCCCCGCACCGCCCCCTGCCGCCTCGGAGGTAGAACGGCGAGCGCTGCAGAGTCCTGGGGCCGCCGCAAGGACGCCCAGAGCTCGGTGGATGGATGGACGGATGTACCGGGCAGGCCTGCAGAAGTGGCACCTAGGCCGGCTCGGCTGACCTCTAGCCTTTGCGCTCAGGGCGTAGGGCTTCTACCTTTCACTTATGAAGCTGTAATTATTTTAATTTTGCACTTATGTGTGTGTGACTGTTTTATCCATGTTCCCCACTGTCTTGCCCAAGAGGGCAGTGACCTTCTGTCTTGGTCACTCCTGTACTGTTAGTGCCCTGGCTGGCATAAACGCTTGTCGAGTGAATGAATGGAACTATGTCTCTCCTGCCCTGGATTGTGTGAGCTCTTTGTATCCCTAACACTCCTCACCTGGCATGCACATATTGCAGCCAAGGGCCTCAGCACCCTCCGTCTGCTTTTCATACTCCTCACCCCCAGGCCTTGTGACTGCTGGCCTCTGCTTCTTCTCTCAGCATAGACCTGCTTTTCCTCCTCCCTCAAAGTCCGCAGGCCTGAGAATGACCCAGGGCCCCAGAGCCAGCCTGCTGTACTCAGGGGACATGAAATCAGCCAGAGCGGGCACAACCAAGTACCGTACACTACTACCAAACCCAACTGTCTTCAGACTTGGGTGAATGGACACAGAACCAGGTCAGAGTCTCCACCCTCACCGTCCAAGTGAGGTCCTGGAACCAGGAATGACATGGCAGTCAAAGGAGTGGGGGGAGGCAACTGATGTACCCTGAACACCTCCTATACCAAAGAATGCCTCTGACCTCACACCCAACCTGCACATCAAGTGAGGAAAAGGGATATGGGCCTAAGAAATGAAGGTATTCTCCTACAAGGGGCTCTATTCTGTGGGCCACCTCCACAGATGTCGAGGAAAATCCAGCGGCCATTATTCCCGAACTTCAGGGGTCTGGGGCGAGACTCGGCAAGGACTGCGACCAGAAGCCAGCTGGAGCCACAGCATTTATTCTACAGACACCTAGGGAGCCACGGGCTGTCACACTGGGGGCACCCGTGGGGTGGGGGGTGGGGAAGAGAGGGGAGGAGAAGATAAGAAATCACACGGCATTATCGAGTATTGCACATGGTCCTTTTATTCTCTGCAGCAAAAACGATTCCTCCCTGCAGGCCCAGAGCCTTGGGTCTGCAGAGAACTCTACAGACAATCCTGGGGTAGTGGTTCTAGACAGATGGCGCTGATGTGCTCGGGGCAGAAGCGTAACATGGGAACTGAGTCACAGACTGGCTCCCAGGCTAAGTTCCAGTTACTGCTGGGTTAGGAGGACAGATGGGGCTGTTTAAAGGTCCCAAGATTAGAATGTCCTTGTGGGGGATGGAGTGCTCCTGGCTGGACGGATCCATCTGGGTGCGGGGGAGATGCCTCCTCGTGGTAGCCGCCCTTCCCCCTCAGTTCTTCACATCTCCCAGGTGGAGCTGGGCAAAGGTGGCGGCCAGCTGCAGCGCCTCCTGCAGGCAGCCCACGTTCTTGCCTGTGGCCTGAGCGGACACATCTTTGCCACCACCTTTGCCATCCATCAGACCTGACACCTGTTGCACCCACTCGCTGGCTTTCAGGCCCCGGTTGGCTGCATTCTAGAAGACAGGAAGGAGAAGTGGGGGTCAGGACAGAGGATGGGATTGAGGGAGACAAGGAGAGGGGTGGGATGGAAAAAGGATGGGGGAACCTGACACCCAATCCTGCCCTGGGTGGTGCTGCCAGAGCTAAGAGAGATCCTACTGTGGGTATGACAGCCCGGGCGAGGCATACCAAGCAGCAAAGCCAGCACGGTTAAATATATCCACCAGGGAGGGGAGAGCCTGAGGGGAAGGCGTGCTGGGGAGGTGACAAACAGGTGAGCAGGAAAACGGCCACTTCTAACAGGGGTTGCACAAACACACATGGGTCTTGGCAAACAGGTGTAAGAACCAAGCTCCCTGAGAAAAGCTATGGCCACTGGCACAGAGCTGCTGTGAGCAAGACTGCAGGGCACCCTGACCTGGGGGACTTGACACAAGCATGTGATCTTGCCAGCCTCATTATCCACTGTGAAGAGCATGGCAGACGTCTCAGGGGAATGCGTCTTGAAGAGCTTCAAGGCTTCGTTCAGGGCCTGTGGGGAGAACCTGGCATCAGGCCATGGCCCTGGGGAAGGGGGCCACGCTCTCCACAAGTGCAGCGGGTCTGCAGAGCTCAGTTCTCAGAGAGCTCCCACCCCCTACCCCCTTCTAAGAGCAGGTGCTGGTCCCGGGAGCCTGGATGGAGGACTAAGCACAGGGCCTTGCCCACGCTCTGGCTCGGAGCTTCGCCTTCCACCTCGAGGAGCCACAGCTCTCCAGCCACCAGCTCTCTCCATGGCTCAGCCCAACCTCAGTCCCAGAGAGTGGGCCGTCAGGCAACTACTCTGCTCAGAGCCACAAGGCTCCCACTTCAGCCACCAGAAGGCTGAGACCCCGAGAGGAGGAGACAAGCAGCAGACAGGCACAGGGTGGTGCCATGGAGCCCCAACCCCGGCTTGCCTTGGCCGAGGCGCCGCTCTCCATCTCCAGGATGACAAGGGGCTGGTTGGGGCTGCTGTCAATGAGCTGCTTTGTCTTCTCCAGCACCTGCAAGGAAGGGAGTCCAGAGGAGAGGCCTCAGGTCAAAGGCTCAGACTCCGAAACCCAGAGAGCAGTCTGCACAGCCTTTGCTGGGTAAATCCTCCCGGCTCCTGCACTGCCAGGACTCACCCGCTTCTGGACATCGGCTTTGTTAGCCCGGTCTAGGTCATCCATGATTTTCTTCAGGGATTTGAGATTCTCCCGGAATTCATCCTTCTGCCACTGAGGGATGACTGCGGTGGCCAGAGCCTGGAACCAGAACAGGAACTCCACTGGGAGCTGGGCCACGAGGAGCGAGGATGTGAGCCCACCCCACCCTTCTGGCTTCTGACACCAGAGTCCCCCAACCAGTGTCCAGAAGGAGAGAGAACACAAGAACAAAAAGGAATCCACTGGCCTTGAGACGAGTCACTTTATGAGCAACTGCATGAGTTGTAAGGAGCAGGGCTGGAGAGAAAGGGGCAGAATAAAGAGAGCTGGGACCCTGTTAGACCTGGTCCCCCCACGGCAGTGAACACAGCCCGTGATGGGCTAATGGGAAGCCCCCGAATGTTAACAAACACCAGGAGACCTGGAGACAGTGGGCTCCCACAGTGCCTCTCCCACCCCCCTCAACACCGGTGCCCACTAGTGCTCAGAAGGGGCTGCCCTGCCATCGGCAATGGGGGCAGCAGCTGGTTCCAGGGGTCCGGAGGCCAGGATCCGGGAAGCTCCCTTGGCAAGGTTGCCGGACATCCGAAGTCAGTCCAAAGGCCCACTGCACCGAGAACCAGGACCTGAGGAGGGAGGCCGCCCCTACCTCACCAAGGTCCGCGATCTCCCTCTGCACGTCCTTATTTGGCGCAGTCTGGGCCTTCACTTTGGCCTCCGCGACAGAGAGAGATTTCTTCAAGCTCTCTGCTTTCCTGAGCGCCTGGGAGGAGGCAATCAGAGTTGTAAACTGTGGGTCAGGCAACTTTCAGCTTCACGACTCTGTGAACGGTGGCAGACACCAATGGCAGGCTATGGAACAACACACCCCCAGAACACCAGAACTTTCTCTTCCTTCAGGGGCAAGTGTTTGCAGCCTCATGCCCCAGAAAGGAGCACCCTCCTCACACACCTGGCCAGCGGAACTCAGGTTCAGGGGGTGACAGAGAACTCATGAGCCAGGAGCCCTTCCCACCTATGAAATCATCACTCCTCAAGCCTCGGCACACGTCAGGCGTGAGCTACAGTCTCCACCCCCAGAGCAACTGTCCCCGTACTCCATGCGTCTCAAACTGGGTACATACCCCAAGGGAGATGTGGCTAAGTGCTGGGGGCACAGAAGCCACAGCAAAACTATGGCCTACCCTCCTAGACACAGACATCTTATGGCAGAATCTACCTATATTTTAAAAGATTAAATGTAAGATAGCTAGAACGTTTCGTGCGGTGCTGGCTTTCTTCCGCCAGGCGGGGTAACGGGAGGACACCCTGGAGGGAGTGCTGTACCTCCGATTCTGACCGCAGTGGCCACGTGACCATCGGCACTGTGGATCCACAGATTGGGCCCCGCTTGCCTTGTTCAAGTAAGCCACAAACCAGCCTGACCTGCTCACCTTCTGGGCTTCGGCACCTGTGACAGCAACAATCCTCCGGATGCCCTTGGCAATAGCTTCTTCACTCACAATCACAAAAGCTCCCGCATGACTCGAATTCTGCAGATGCCTGAATGGCAGAAGGCAAAGTTCATGGTCCTCACAGCACCCAGGAGCCCTTGGCTGGCAGGCAGGAGCCCTAAGTGGTAGTCGCGCCCAGGGAAGCTCCCTCAAAGGGATGATGAGCAAAGGCCCTTCGTGTTTATTTCAGAACGCAGCTGTGGCCTGGAAGGGGCAGGCAGTCAGGGAAGGCCTGGCTGGGGCCGACACTGAGCGAGGCGCCACGTTCCTGAGCCTCAGTTTTCTCACGCATGAAATGTGGGTAGTTCTCCCTCACCACACTGCTGCCGTCTGTCCCTGCTCAACAGCCTGAGAGTATCTGTGGATTCCCTCTCAAGTCTTACCACAGCACCTCAGACAACCCCGGGGGCTCAGAGAACCTCAAACGCTCATTTACTCTCAGCCACTCCGCAAGGATGATGTAAAGTCTCCGAAAGCTGTTTCCAGTGCTCTAGAGTGTCATGGAGAGAGGTATCAAGGCAGAGGTGGGACTCATTTGAAGGCCCAATTCTACTGGACAGAGGGAGGCCTGGAATGTGATCTCCCAGATCCCTACCCCATCCTCCATGCACCCACCTGCTCTCTGCCTGCCTGAGGCTCACAGGAGGCCCTGGATGGGCTCTATCATGGCCTTAAGAATGTCTTTTTCCCCCTGATTTCTTGGCAGGCAGGAACTTCCCAGGCCACCAGACAGTCCCAGAAAGACCCCAAGGGCTATGGAGGACTCCAAGTTGGCAGAAACACGTGGCTGCCCACAGCCAAACTGAGCCAGGTCTACCGTGGGGCTTGACTCAGGGGCTCTGAGACGATGAGGTTAATTCCACAGATGCTACTCAAGCCTGCAAAGGGAACTATGTGAGGCCCTGGGAACGAAAAGGGGCTAGGACCAGATCAGAAGCTCCAGCGCCCTGCGGAATCATGAATTCCCAGGCCTTCTGTCGTCATCCGTCCAGGGAACGAGAGCAAGCAGCTGTAAGTGTTAGGATGACATTTTTCACCTTCCCTCCTGGGAAGAACGTTTCATCACACACCCAGTAAATGTCAGCGTCAGACACGGAGGGGTCTGATGGGAGCACGCAGATGCTGATTCCTGGGAATGCTGTTTGGCACCTGCATTTCTGAGGACTCTGTTTCATCCTTAGACAAGTGAGAGCTGGTCTAGCCTATTACCCACACCTTCCGAGGGTAACGCAAATTAACAAAAGGCAGGTCCACCCACTGCTCCCCCTGAGGTACTCACGTTCCCCCACAGAACTCAACAGAAGTGAGCGAGCCAGCAGGACCAGAGGGGTCATCCAACAGCTCAGACACCGGGACCCCAATAGAGACGACTCGCACAGGGTCAGGATAGGTCTCATCAAACACAGCCCGCAGGCCCTGGATGGCTTTAGCTGCTGCCAGAGGACAATCCTGGGTGTAGACGGGCTGCCACGGAAAGAAGATAGGAAAAAAAGCTGGGAAAAGATCTTCTCTGAAGGTGCAGTAGGAAGCAGCAGGGAGAGTGTAGTCTTGCAGGCATGGCTCTGGGTTTCTGATCTCGGTTCTGCCCATCACGTGCCCTGAGCCTCCCAAAATAAAGCCCCATGTGTAAAGTCAAGGGGCTCAAAATAGGAATTTCCAACTACTTTGTTGAACAGTGAACCAAACCTTAAATGGACGTGCTGTATGTAAAACAGATTTAACTAAAAGAGCTCTGGTTGTCCTAAAGAAGGGGCGGACCAAAGACCTCCCTGAGGTCCCCCACTGAACACCAGCACTGCCTCCTACCCAGCACAGTCAAGAATCACTGCTTTGAACACATGTGTTCACCGGACAGACTATGGCTCGACAGAGTGAGAGCATCTGGGCGGGGGCGGCTCCATACATAGAAAGCGATGGTGCAGGAAGGAGTGGAGTTCATGACCCAAGAGCTCACATGTAACGCAACCCACCTTGGCTGCTTCAATCATCTCGTTTGCAATCTCCTCGGCCTTCTTGATCTGTTGGGTGGACATGGCTCCCTTGGCGGTGAAGTCAAACCGAAGGCGGTCAGGAGCAACCAGGGAGCCTCTCTGGTCAGCCTCCCCAAGCACGGAACGCAGGGCGAAGTTCAGGATGTGGGTGGCTGTGTGGTTGCTCATGACAGGCCTCCGTCGGGGCTATAAAGGGCAGAGCAGGCTGGTGGAGAGGTCTGCAGCGGACTGCTGCTCGGCCCCCAGCACCTGCTCTCTTCTTCCCAAGTACTAGAGTTTTTAGCTGGACCCATGGCTGCCCAGAATAAAGCCTACAGCTTCCCATGCCGCTAACTGTGGCCATGTAACTAAATTCTGGTCAGTGGGCTGTGAGCAGAAGTGATGTGTACCCTTAAAGGAACACACCCTCCCCTTCCTCTTTCCCACTGTCTAGAACAGGAGTTGGCAAGTTATGGCCTGTGGGCCGAACCCGTCCTGCAATCCATTTTTATATCTAGGTTTATTGGAACATAGCCACACCTGTGTGTTTACGTATTGCCTACGTGCTTTTGTGCTTTTGTGCCACAACCGCAGAGTCGAGTAGCTGTGATGGAGACAGTATGGTTCAGAAAACCAAAAATATTTACTATCTGGCACTTCACAAAAAAAGTCCACCAACGCCTGGCCTAGAAAATGGATCTCATAGCTACCTTCTTGGACCATGAAAGCAAGGGCAACACCCCAGGAATGATGGTGGAACAAAAGCAAGGAAGAGCAAGGCCCTGTGACTTTGTGGGGGGGGCCTCTGCATCAGCTCAGACTTTCAGGTGACAAACACACTTCCGTCTTGTTTTATGCTACTATTATTTTGGAGCTCTGGCACGTGCAGCAGAACCTATTTCTTAACACAGGATCCTTGGCTCCTGAAGAAGTATTTGAGGTTAAGCTGGAGAAAGGCCATCCGTGACAATGAAGCTATAGGATCTCAACTGAAATCACTGTGGTCTAACTTGGGAACAGATTTAACTCTCAGTGACATCCCTCAAAATTTACTTCTGCACCTTACACGCAATCATCTACTTATAATTTCACTTAGGAGGGACAGTAATGATGGACCAATTGAAAGCCAGAGGAGGAGATGAATTCCTTTCACAACCTGCATCAAATCACTATGACGTACACTTTAAAACAACTCTTGTAATTCTACATGCCAGGTATGCCTCGATAAAGCTGACATTTTTTTTAAAAGGGGAAGGAAAGATGATTACTAACCAGCCTAAAGCAACTCAAACTCACCTCATCAATAAACAGCCGGACCTGATCCCCCACTTTCAGGCTGCCATAGATTGTTCCTACGTGCAGGACATACCCTCCTCGGACCTGAGCGTTCTTCACCGTAAACTCAGTTTTCTAAGAGGAGTCAAGGAGGAGACCAATACATAAATAAATCCAAATACATATGTGTGTGTATATATGTATATATATAAATATATATAAATGGACATAAATATGAATTCTCCCTTTATGTACTATACACACATACCATTAATACCATTATATATACACACATATATATATATATGGACCACTATATAAATATTTATCATTACAAACACACAACACTTTAAACATGTAATACATGTGTATATATACATAGACACAGACACACACACACTCTCTCCATTAAGGAGCATCTTAGAGAATTAAAGCCATTGTAAGGAAGCTCAAGCCCGAGACAAGGTAACTCATCCAAGACCACAGAGACAGCAGTGGCTGAGCTACAGGCCACGTCTTCTACAAGGATGTCTGCCCTCCAGGGAGCTATCTCTCCTTATTTACAAGGAAAGCCTGGAGGAACCAGGGATCAACCTAAGCAGCCTGGCTGCAAGGATCCTGCTACAAGGGGACCTAACGGTGATGAAAGCAACACAGTACAAGAAGCAGCTCCCTCGGCTTCAGAAACACTGACCACAGAACACGACCCAAAGATCGGTGGTGTCTGCCCCTCAGGGCTGGGAGCACCAAGAAGCCAGAGCAGCTGCCCGGCGCCCAGGCCCGGCCCTTTGCTGGGCCCCCGCTCCCCACTGATGAAGAAGAACTGTTGGCTCACGTCTTCGCTGCTGTCATCGACCTTCACCAGGTAGCCTTCGTCGTAGATCTGCCCTCCTTGCTCGGCATAGAAACAGGTCTTGTCCAGCACCACTCCACACTCCTGGCCCGTGGACACTTCCTCCACAAACATCTTGTCCCTGCGCAGAGCCATCACTGTAGCCACTGCACTCTCAAACACTGCATACAAGGGGAAAACATGGTTGATGACTTCATTCACACATTCTTAGCTGGCTTTTATCGGATTCTATTTCTCAAACTCTCCTTAGGTCCTAATTGTCTAATTTCATGTTGGAAGAAGCCTATTAGACTCCACAAAAGGGCTTAACATGCTGGTTTTCTACTGGAGAATATAATACTCAGTAGGGGTGACCAACTGTCCCGGTTTGCTTGGGACCAGGGGATTTCCCAAGGTGTGAGGAAAACACTGGGACAATTTCAGTGTCAACACTGGGACAATTCTGGGAAAATGGGACAGATGGTCACCCTAACTGTGAGCTACTGAACAGAAACCTGATGAATTTGATTAGTAGGTATTTAAGAGTAGTAATAAATTCCCTACTCCAAGGTCAATTCATAAGGAATGTATTCCTTTTGTGGGCTTCCATACATAGATTTAGGTATCTCTGCTGGAGCAAAAAAAGCAAAAACATGTAGCACCAGTATATTTCTTTTGAGTTGTCTTAACTTTAGAATGCTACTATCCCGATGCAAAATTCAACAGCCACAGGGAATTTTATAAATCAATGTCATTTTCCTTATTTCCTGCAAGATGTTGCAATTAGGGAAAACTGGGTATAAGGTACAAGGAATCTCCTGGTAAATTTCTTTTAGAACTTCCTGTGAACCTATAATTATTCCAAAATAAATAGAAAGTCAATCACCAAGGGTCTCTCTGAGTATAAAATTACACAGCACGGCTACACAGCACTGCAGGCAAGGCTACCATGGATATCCTGGGTTCCTAATCTTGAGACTCATTGCTTGAAAACCACCCCAGATGAGCACACTAACATACCGTAGCTCCCACTGGAGTCCGAATGGTAATTATACTTTGGGGAATCATCTGTTGCCTCCAGACCCTTTTCTCGGAGCTCTTCAATAGCATAAATATCCAGCATAATGAGGTCTTCCCCACCAGCTCCCTTGCCCTGTGATTTCAGCTGCCAGTAAGAGAAATAAGCATAAGTTACCTTAATATCAAAGAAAAAGCACTCTGAAGGACTTGAAATTGCTAAACTATGCCCAATGTAAAGCTCTAGAACAGTTTTTTGACCTCAGCACTACTGACATTTGGGGCCAGGTAACTCTTGTTCTGGGAGGCTGTCCCCTGAAGGAGGTTGAGCAGCATTCCTGGCCTCTACCCACCACAGGCCAGTAGCATCCATCCCCAGTTGTGAAAACCAAAAACTACCTTTATACGCTACTGCCAAATATCCCTTGGGGAAAGGGGGGCAAACTGCCCCCACTTGAGACTCACTGGTCTTGGGAAAAACAGAATTTCAAAGACTTTAATGGAAGGAAATTCTTTCTTGCCTTGCAGCCAAGTCCTGCCTTGATTGGGGCTGAGTTTCTTGCTCACTCCCCAAATGCTTTACCTGAGCCAGCTTCCTCTCCTCTTCAAAGCCATCCATATCTACCACCAGGCCCTTCTCTTCAGCAATCAGTCCAGTAAGATCCACTGGAAACCCATAGGTGTCATAGAGGAGCCAAGCAGTGTCCCCTACACAGCACAAAGGAATCACATAAGAATGACAGGGATGGCCCCCCTTCCTTTCCATCCCAACCCCTTCCCAGGAGGACACTGGCAGTGACAGGAGGGATTAAAGAGCCAGGCAAGTTAGTAATGGTTCTGTGTATTTGTCAGAAAATCCATCAAATCTTTTGCAGTCAACCTGGGGGAAGCACAAGAGGTCCCTGGAAAAGTTCTGTTTCTTAATCTGAACACAAGTGTGTTCAGTTTGTGGAAATTCATCAGGCTTTCACCTTGCACATTATATTATACTTCCATAAAAAGTAAAAACTTCTGGAATTAATTTTCCTGTCTGGTAAAAAATTAAAGTTGTAAAACACTACATACTACTCGTTCCCATTTTTTGCTTGCACACGCGCACACACCCCTATATACGTTTGTATGCAAATACAGAAAAGTCCTGAATAGTTATACAACAAACTCCAAAGAGTTGTGACTTCTGAGAAATGAGTTTGGGAAAGAGGATTTTCACTTTTTACTTCTGTACTGTTTGAATACTTTGCCATAATAATACGTTACTTTTATAATCTTACTATAAACCCCATTTTACACCAAAAGCGGTCTAACCAAGCTATGCTCAGCCTTTGGAGACACAGGAGTCCACTGTCAGTTTGTGAGAAAGGGCTTGCCTCTTCCAGAAAGATGAACCAGGCTATTGAAGAAAGGAACAAACCGGTCCTTACCGGGAATGGTTTTGCTGTCTCCCAGGCTCTGAATTTTCCTGTCCAGGATGCGACGCCCTCTGCTGAGCGTCTTGAGAAATTGCACTTCTTCTTCATTAATGATGTCCTTCACCATATCTGGGTCCTTCTTTAGCTCAGGAAATGCATCTCCCTGGTAAACGGGAGACACAGATATGAGCCCAATGAAGGCAGGGACTATACTATGACTCCTCTAAAAATTCTCATTAACAGTGTGATATCTCCCACTCTACGACTTTTAAGGTATGTGCTTCAGTACAGAAGAGGTGAACAGGAAATACACCTACCAGGGACTGCACAACAACATCTGCTAATGTAGCAAAGAAACCCCTGCTGGCGTTGAGTTTCTCATGGGAGTATCGAACAGCCCGGCGGAGAATCCGTCTCAACACATACCTATAAGAGGCAGAACCCAGTTTCCTGCTAGACAACATTCCCAGCCGAGCGTTTGGTAGTGGGTCCTTTGGAATTCTACCCAAGCAACATGACCAATTTTTTGTCTTTCTCTTTCAGATTCTTTCTTTTATCCTAAGCCTGCTTTTTCTTTTTTCTTTTTTTTTTTTTTTTGCATTCCCCCAAAGTCATTAACATTAATTCCAGCATAAAACTCAGTAATATATCCAGAAAGATGCATCAAGGATAACCTGGGGTAACCTTGGTTTATTTTCCAAGCTTGTTCTGCTGAACCAGAGATGAAGGCAAGAAGTACAGACCAGACGGCCAACGTGAGGCCCACAATCCAATTCCGGGTCCCGGCTGTCAGTAATGAAGTTGCCTGGGGTTCATCAGTATCTCCCCTGCCCCTGCCAATATCTTATCAGACAAACCTAAATACAACCCTTATCATCTTGTACTTGGCAGCAGAAATTTAATATAGTGAACTCTTCAAAGTGAGCTGAAACTCCCTTTATCCCTAAAAAAAATAAAAGGATCCCTCCAACTACCTAGAAGACAAACAATAATGAAGTACGGTGTTAAGTTCCACAGAGAGCCATAAAACTCAACAGCGTCAGTCCTCACCCTGCCCCACGTGTAACACACTTACCCCCGCCCTGTGTTGTCAGGTCGGCCACCATCAGCCAGGGCCACGGTGATGGTCCGAGCGTGGTCGGCCAGCACCCGGTAGGCCATGTCGATCCCATCAGCATCATCAGCACCAACCTTCCCAGTGTATGGCCGCGCACCTGTGCCCTACAGATAAAAACCAGGAGGCAGCTCATCAGGAAGCAGCCCTTCTAGTGTTGCCTCACCCCAGGAGGTTCAGAGAGGACTGACGGGGCATAAATCGAAAGGATGACCTCTTGCCAGATCCTATAACCCCAAAAAAGGTAACAGGAGCAAGAGTGAAGAGCCTCCAGCTAGGCCCCTGCACACAATAAAATACAGTGCCTTGTGCTTAGACCCCTGTGTTATTAACAGTGAAGCTGGTAGATGGTCACAGGTACCCTCACCCAGCAAAGCATATGATTGTTTTATCTTTGACAGTACTAAGGGTCCAGCCTGGAAACCTCCACAGAAGTCTGCAATAGGACCAGTACCTTCTGAATGGCTTCAAAGTAAGGGACAAAAAGGTCAGTGTCATAGTTGGACATTTTATTCTGCAGCACAGACACTAATCGCTCCAGGCCCATCCCTGTGTCAATGCTTTTCTTGGGAAGAGGTTTCAGAATGCCATCGGTTTCCCTGCAAGATCGAGAGAAAGAGGAGGATGAAACACGGACTCAGGCTGCCACCTCTCCCTGCTGGGCAGAACTCACTTTGCAGTTTGCAGGCTGTGACTATTTGCCATTTGCCTCTGCCTGTTTTGGTGGGAGGTGGGGCGTGAAGGGAGAACGGGAAGAAATACTCTGGGGTTCATTAAAGAGTGAGGCAAGCTTCAAGGAAATGAGCTTTAAAACAGCAGTTCAAATTACAGCAAAAATGACACTATAGGAATAGTCCTTAAGCAGGCAGTATGTGGAATAAAACTAGTTTATAAAAGAATAGGCCCAGCCCTGTCCCAGAGATCAGAGGGAAAACCTGAGAAATAAAATTGAACAAATGTCCACAAGATCCCATGATGCCTTTAGCACTTCTCCACTGTCCCCAAAGACGAGGATGAGAAGACAGCCATGCGCCGAGTTCCTCTCGCTCTACGCAGCTTGAGGAAAGGTGCTGCTCTTAGCAGGAACAGATCAGGACCCCAAGACCACCTGTTATACTGGATGAACACGAGGTTCCAGATCTCTAGCACATTGGGGTCATCCTGGTTGACGAGGTGCGCCGCATCCCGACCACCAATCCGGTCATAGTGGATCTCACTGCAGGGACCACAAGGGCCCGTGTCACCCATCTCCCAGAAGTTATCCTTCATGTTGCCTGGGAGGATTTTGCTGTCATCCAGCCTGCAGAGAGCGGGAAGATAAGCCCATTTATAGCTAGTGACAGGATTCTGCACAGACTTGCATCCACCAAAAAAGGAGATCCTTATGCATTTCTAGAAAGAAGGCTCACTCTTTGGCAATTACTAGTGCTGAGTCTGCATTCAAATCCTGATAAAGAAGCAGAACATGATTCTTTTCAAGAGTGACTACAACAAGAATACAAAATGCACATATGCTGTGATCATAAATAAATAAAAACATGCAAAGATATAGATAAAGTCTAGACAGGAACACGTAAAAATGAAAACGTTTGTGCTGAATATGACCAGAATTTACCTATCTGTCTGTTTGTCTGTCTGTCTATCTATCTATCGGCTGCCCAGCTTGTGGGATCTTAGTTCCCTGATCAGGGATGGAACCCGTGTCCCCTGCAATAGAAGTGCGTAGTCCTAACCACTGGACCGCCAGGGAATTCCCGACCAGAATTTAAACAAATTTCTTTGCACGTTTCTTTGCAAATGTTCCTTCATTTTTATAAATGAAAACAATTATATTATGACAGTATAAGTGTTGAAAAAAAGCAGCTGATCATTTAAAGTCACCTCTCTATGCCCCAATTTAGTCATCTGTCTTTTACCTTAAAATGATACCAAAAAGAATTTAAGGTTAAAACATTTCCAAAATATTGACTCTGCTGAGAGTTGCTAGATAACAGAGCACTCAAAAAAGATTATGCTTGTTTGAAATCAAAGTACAGATATATACAAGCCAAGTAAAACAGGATTCAAAAAGTCAAGATTAGTATTTTAAGTTTCACATGTGTTACTACTCAAAACATCCAAGTACATTTAGACTATAGAGTCTAACCAAAGAGGGATTTCAGACCAAGTACAAGGGGAAGCTGGATTGAAACAATATACCCTGAGTAAAAGTAATTTAAAAAAAAATTAAAAATAAAGGAGAAGTAGCAGTGCTTAAGTATATAAAAAGCTACACACTAAATGACAAGAGAGTTTAAGTAAAAAGAGCAAGAAAATGAGACAAGGACATCATGGGCATTCTTGTTATCTACAGGGGAACATCACTCCACAATCAGATTCCTCTTGATACAAAGCTTCATAAATTCTATTATGTTCTAAGCCCAGAACACATATTGCTCATCTATCATGTTACCTTTTATGCTATGTGATTTTATATTAGAATTATATTACATTAAAAAAAAACAACCCACGGGGCTTCCCTGGTGGTGCAGTGGTTGACAGTCCGCCTGCCGATGCAGGGGACACGGGTTCATGCCCCGGTCCGGGAAGATCCCACATGCCGCGGAGTGGCTGGGCCCGAGCCATGGCTGCTGAGCCTGCGCGTCTGGAGCCTGTGCTCCGCAACTGGAGAGGCCACAACAGTGGGAGGTCCGCGTACCACAAAAAAAGAAAGAAAACAAAAAAACCCCCCACAACTTCCTTTGTCCTAGACCTGTTTGATGCCATTACATTTCTATAAGAAATAAACTGTTTCATATCAATACACTCTGTTGAAAAAGACACACACATACACACAGGGCTACAGAAATATGAAAAAAGGCCTGAAAGACTGTATATGGGGTATCAAACTATTAACAAGGACTAATGTTAGGGATCTTCCATTTCCTATTTTTTACATTTCCATACAGTTTGAAATTTCACAACATATGCACTCTATGTACAATTTCTAAAAATATATAAAAAGCAAAAAAAAAATGAGAGGGCTTCCCTGGTGGCACAGTGGTTGAGAGTCTGCCTGCCGATGCAGGGGACACATGTTCGTGCCCCGGTCCAGGAAGATCCCACATGCCGCAGAGCGGCTGGGCCCGTGAGCCATGGCCGCTGAACCTGCGCATCCAGAGCCTGTGCTCCGCAACGGGAGAGGCCACAACGGTGAGAGGCTCGCGTACCACAAAACAAACAAACAAACAAAACAAAAAAAACCACACGAGACTCTTTATGTTGGCTTTCAACGACAGAATGATCAAGTAAACCTACTAAGAAGCAAAGGATGCACCAAAGGATAATTACTCCCAGTCACCTCCACCTCCACCTCCACATACACACCCCAAAATAGGAAATGGCAATGCACCCCAAGTCCTAAGACCCCACTCTGGCACTGAGTGTAGGAACCATTTTATTCCTCCGTACTCATACTCTCCACATGCGAGCTACATTCTTACCCCAAGTTGTGCCAGATCTGTTTGCACTCCAGGTCTGGTTCTAAGCTGGCTGCTTCATCCCCCCCAAAGTAAGTAACGTAGAGTCTTTCAACTGGAATGCCAAACTCTTGGGTGAGAAGTTCTAGAGCCATCTTACATGCCAATTCCTACAAAACGATCAAAAAGATGTGGAATATGACCAAACCAGAATCTATTTAATATGAGTAGGAGAGGTCCAATACAGTATCTTCACCATAAACAGTCAAATTTATACAAGAAATCCACATGTAAACTGAAATCATAAAATTACAGGTACTGCTTCCAAGAAGTCTTAGAATTGATAAATGTCCTTCACTTCTGAATCTCCTAGATGATATTTTGTATCATGAAACCATCAAAGTTAGAACCCATTTCCCTCAGTAGAAATGACTGTTTTGCTCAAAATTCCTTTGATCTTTGCTCAGAGATCTCCTCTTTGAACTTACCTTGAAGTAATCTCCAAAAGACCAGGAGCCCAACATCTCAAAGAAGGTGTGATGATAGACATCCTTGCCCACATCGTCCAGGTCATTGTGTTTGCCCCCAGCCCGGATGCATTTCTGGGTATTGGCAGCTCTGCTCAGCTTTGCCATAGGGTGAGATGGGTCAACAGTATTCAGAAAGATGGGTTTGAACTAAAAAAGAAAGGGAACATTTCAACTTTTAAAAAGCTGCAGATATATCAGGTGTTTACAGGCTGGCAGGAAGAGAACACACATAGACTATTCATTTCCGGATTTGATTAGCCTGCAATACAGAAACTTATCAGAGGCAGGTGGCCCTGTGTGCTGCAGCAGAGGCAGCCTGTCTTGGAGCAGCTCCTCCCTGGTCCTAGTTCTCCAACGGTCTCCACCACTGCCAGTAACACCAACTGCACAAAGGAAAGCCCTGCCAGATCTGGGATAACAGTCAAGGTTGATGCAGTGAAACCTGTGTTTCCTCTCAAGTCTCTGCAGTCAGGGCTTATACCATCTTTCTGGAAGAACATATTCTAAAACCAATGTGCTGGCTTGGTAGTAAAGGTGATAAGGAAGAAAAAAATTTGAGACCTGTTCAGGGAGTAAAATTAGCACCACTTGGTCACACTAAGTCACACTAGCTCCATAATCACACATGGCTGGTGTGTGATTAGATATAGAATTACCATCATTGCAGAAAGTACATTGTACAGTCCTGCGCTAGACCGTAAACTCCTTAAAAGCAGAAACTATCTTACTTAGCACCTAGAAAAGTACCTGAAAAGAACAGATGCTCAATAAATACTAATTCAAAATGTAAAAACAAACAAAGCAAAACAAAACAAAAAACACAAGGTATTTCTGATTAAGAGGCATACAGCACATAAGCAAATGACTGCCTGGGTTCAAATCCATGCTCCAGCATTTACCAGCTTCGTGAGCTTGGGCAGTTTACTTGAGCCTTCAGTGCCTCAGTAGGATGGCACAGAGTGAGGATTAAATGAGTTAATATACATAAGACACAGAGCAATGCCTGGTGTATAGGAGGTGCTACATGCAGGCTACTAGTTACTGTTATTCAGGGAATGTTTATAAACCTTGGACTCCATGGCTTCTGCCAAGTACGTTCAGTTCATGTGGGAGAAGACAAAGCCTAGGTATGGCTGAGTAGAACAAAACTGTTTCAGTATTCCAGAAAACTCACCACCTGGAAAGAGTCCACCTAAAATTAGTGCCCTCAATTCCAGGTGTATGCATGGGACTCACACAACTGAAAACACTTTTATAATTTCATGGTTCATGTAATACAGGTGGAAAATGTTCCCAGTGCCTCTAATTTTCCATGCCAGAGAAGAGACCTGAGAGAACAGAAAATGTCAACTTATCCCACAGTGAGGGGCATCCTAAGGGCTGGTGGGTCCACCAGGCTAAGCAGTCACCCAAAGAACCTCCAAAGGAAAGTCCTGAGGGCCCCATCTAACCTGAATCCACTTCCAGCCAATTAAATAGTTTTCAATGTCACAGGTATAGTGAAAAACTCCTTTTAAACACCTTTATAAACTTGTGATGCTCTCATTACTTCACAAGAAAATGCTTGTCTCCAAAAATAAAACTTTTAAATATCTTTTATAGTTCAATTGCCCCAAACACAAATCCTACCAATAAAGTTTCGTCAGCAGTAGATCCGAATTGGCATTCGTGGCAGTAGCTTCAAGAAAGAAGTTTAAAAAAAGAAAAAAATCAATAAGACTGTGCATGGGACTTCCCTGGTGGCACAGTGGTTGAGAATCCGCCTACCAATGCACGGGACACAGGTTCGAGCCCTGGTGCGGGAAGATCCCACATGCTGCGAAGCAACTAAGCCCATGCGCCACAACTACTGAGCCTGCGCTCTAGAGCCCGTGAGCCACAACTATTGAAGCCCACGTGCCACAACTACTGAAGTCGCATGCCTAGAGCCCGTGCTCTGCAACGAGAAGCCACCGCAATGAGAAGCCCATGCTCGCCACAACTAGAGAAAGCCCGTGTGCAGCAACGAAGACCCAACGCAGCCAAAAATAAATAAATAAATACATTAATTAATTAATTAAAGAAAAAAATAAGACTGTGCATGGCCTAGAATGGGAATGAAAGCAAAGCCTTAAAAGAATCCTGAAGAGGGGCTTCCCTGGTGGCGCTGTGGTTAAGAATCCGCCTGCCAATGCAGGGGACACGGGTTCGAGCCCTGGTCTGGGAAGATCCCACATGCCGCGGAGCAACTAAGCCCGTGAGCCACAACTACTGAGCCTGCGCATCCGGAGCCTGTGCTCCGCAACAAGAGAGGCCGCGATACTGAGAGGCCCGCGCACCACGATGAAGAGTGGTCCCCGCTTGCCACAACTAGAGAAAGCCCTCGCACAGAAACGAAGACCCAACACAGCCAAAAATAAATAAATTAATTAATTAAAAAATAATAAAATAAAAGCTCCTTTAAAAAAAAAAAGAATCCTGAAGAACTGACATTTTATAAAGAAAAAAACAAGGACAATGAAAAGATGAAGGACAACCACAACAGCTGAGCTAACAAGTCTCTTCAGGGCTCAGCAAGATTAACCCAGCCTCTGATTTTAATAAAGCACAGCTATTTCCTTAGGAGAAAAAAAAAAAAAGGCAAAACTTTACAGACCAGATGTAGGCTGTATTTTTCTTGAGAGGCATACAAGTTTAATCCATGAGTATCGGGGTCTCTCATCATAATTAAAAATAATGATAGTTAATATTCAAGTACCTACTTCAAATACTGTACTAAACATTTTAAATGCATTATTCTATTTACTCCTCACTACAATCTAAAGGCAGGCACTATCATTATTCCTCATTTCACAGACAAAGAAACAGAGGTTCAACGACATAAAGTAGATTCTGCAAGATCACACAGGAAGGACAGAACTGGGATTCTGACTGACTCCAGGGCTGCTGTGCTGCCTCTGTGGACAAAAAAGCCAAGGGGAAGGGAAAATACCCTTACCTGGTTCATGCCTGCATTGGCAAAGAGCAAAGTGGGATCATCCAAAGGGATGGTGGCAGATGAGTGAACATAGGTGTGTTCATTTCTCTTGAAGAAATCTATAAAACGCTGCCGGATTTCACTTGCTGTTAGGGTTGAGTCCATCTCGAAAGTAACTCTACGGAACTAACCAGAGGAAAAATGAAAGAAAATTAGGGGAATTGAAACTAAGATAAGTAAACATTACACAAGACTCCTAGCTTCTCAGGCCATGTCAAAGCAAGACACGGGTAAGCTGTTTGATCCTAAAACCTCTATGTTGTAATGTCCAAGGCTGAAATCATCATCGAAGCAAAACTTGCTGCAGTAGCAGAGAGCAACCCCACATGCTCTTCCTTCCCGGGCCAACCTCAATCTGTTCAATACACCAACACATTAAGCGGAGGAGGTAGTTTCTTCATGCATTCATTCACTGCAAAAATGTATGGAGCGTCCGCTGTTCCAAGCCCTAGGTCAGGAATTAAGAAATGGGAATAGGGCTTCCCTGGTGGCGCAGTGGTTGAGAGTCCGCCTGCCAATGCAGGGAATACGGGTTCGAGCCCTGGTCCGGGAGGATCCCACATGCCGCGGAGCAGCTGAGCCCTTGTGCTACAACTACTTAAGTCCGCGCGCCTAGAGCCCGAGCTCTGCAACAAGAGAAGCCACCGCAGTAAGAAGCCAGCACACCGCAACGAAGACACAACACAGCCAAAAATAAATAAATAAATTTAAAAAAAACACAAAAGAAATGGGAATAAAACCTCACAGTTCAGTCTAGCAGAGGAGCCCCCTGGAGATGAGGGAGGCTCAGGAGACCCAGGTTCCAGTCCTAGCTCCAAGTCCTTAAGGGAATTACTTCAACAAAAGGGGGCCATAATAGATGAACTCTAAGGGCACTTCCAGCTCTGTCTTAACCCACATGCCTAGAACAGTGCAAAGTTCCACTATCCCCAAAGCCAGGGCCTCTAGGTTTGGCGTGACCATCTAGGGGAGGCAACAGTGGACCTGGGCATGGGCCCATCTGTACAAGGAACTGCCCTGCAAGTAGCAGGAATGTACCTGCCTCCACTTAGCTCCTCCAGAACCCAACTGCTAAACTGCTGCCTTCCCAGCTATTTGACTGCTAGGGAGTGAGGACGTTGTAGCCACACTGAGGAAGTAGAGCTCAAGAGCCAGTGAAAGAGAGAGGGAATCAGAAGAGAGGGAAATTAGGAATAAAACAGCTTTACAGTTTCAGAGCTCTTTCACATATATTACACGGCTTCTATGACAAGCAGATTAGAGAGAATTGACAGGCCTTGGTAGAGGGTACCAATCACTGGCATGGAGTTGTAGTGCCATGTTGCACTGGGTGTCTAGAAAAATAGGAACCATCTCATTCACAACATTATCTAAAAGTCTCTAGAATTCTAGACCTAGCTCTAACCTTTAAAAAGTCACTTTGAGGACTTCCATGGTGGCGCAGTGGTTAAGAATCCACCTGCCAATGCAGGGGTCACGGGTTCGAGCCCTGGTCCGGAAGGATGCCACATGCTGCCGAGCAACTAAGCCCATGCACCACAACTGCTGAGCCTGCACTCTAGAGCCCGCAAGCCACAACTACTGAAGCCTGTGAGCCTAGAGCCCGTGCTCCGCAGCGGGAGGGGCCACTGCGATGAGAGGTCCGCGCACCGCAACGGAGAGTAGCGCCCGCTCGCCTCAACTAGAGAGAGCTTGCACGCGGCAATGAAGACCCAACGCAGCCAAAAATAAAAACAAACAAATAAATAAATACATTTATTTTAAAAAAACAGTCACTTTGGGACTTCCCTGGTGGTCCAGTGGTTAAGACTCTGCGCTTCCAATGCGGGGGTCGTGGGTTCGATCCCTGGTGGGGGAACCGAGATACCACATGCCTCACAGCATGGCCAAAAAAATTTTTAAACAATTGAATAAAAAGACACTTTGTCCTAAATTTGTTTCCTTTTTTGTAAAAAAGTAAGATCTACTCTGCCTACGCCACCTGGGGTGTAAGGCCAAAACCCATCCTGTATCTGGAAGCAACTTGTAACCTGGAACAAATTGGATACTATTACTTTACATCACTTAGCTCAAAGTTTTCTTCCTTCCTAGGAGGAAGATACAAAGAAAGATGTACACAACGAACATGATGAGACTGTAACTCTTAGATTTATGTTTAATCACAATTTCAATTGATTTATTCACAACTCAATCAACTCATTACGCAAACAAAAAGCCCTTTGGGCAAAAAGATGGTGAAACACTGGCAGACAGAGCCAAGGAGCTGACTAAAATCCCCACAGCTGAGGATTTTCTGTTCACGCTAAGGAGTCAAGGCTACGGTTTCTAGAAAGTTTGTCACACCACATTCTTCCTCGACCCTTCTCATCATGGCTCTCAATGAATATTAATCATGGTGGCAACAATGAACGTACGGTGCTAATCCTGACTGAGCAGCGACATCACAGCTGTTTCAGAATGTTCATTGCTCCTCCTCTAAATGTGTTACCTGAGGAAAATAAGCAGTTCCATTCCAAAAGACACATGAATTTTCCATCTTTGTTTATTCATTCAACGTACTGAATACATACTGTATGCTGGGAACCAAGATGAAAGAGAGTTCATGCCCTTAATAGGGAGATAGTCACAGAAATAACTGCAGTATGATGTAAAAGGATCGAATATATTGCTGTTAGGCCCTATGGACGCTGGGACTATTAAAGGCTGTGTCACCATCATCACTCATTCATTTATTCAATATAAATACACAGGAAGGCTATACTGGATACAGAGGTAGCACAAAGGAGGTCAGATTCCATTTCCCAGCAGGAACTGTAAAGGTCTTAAGTACCTTAAATCTCACTGGCCTTTGGGTTTAAGGCTCCAGCCACTGGACCTTTCAACATGCTCTTCACTTGCCAGGTAAGCTGACTACCCTATTCTCCCTTTTTGCCTTTTCCTAGTTAATTTCTCATTGTTGGCATCTCAATTTCAAAGAGACTTATTTAAGGAAGGCTTCTCCTTCTTAATCAGATTCTTCCTATTTTAGTCTCATAGCCCCAGGTGTCTCCCGTCATAATTTGCACATGCATTTGACAGCTGGAGGTCCATCTCCCCAACAGGCTGTAAGTTCCAGCCCAGTGAGAATCATGACTGGTGGTTTTTGCTCACCATTACGGTTATGTCCTCAGCATCCAGCACAGTGGTTGCTAAGTATTTCATGGTATAATTAATAACCCTTTAGTAGCGAACTGCGAATGAACTTAAAGCACACTGGAAACGCAGACCCTGAAAAAGTAATAGCTAAACGTGATGGAGCACGGAAATTGCTTCTAGGTAGGCCCGGACTAGTATCAGTTATTAGCTAATTTTAAGAATTTAGGGAACGGCTCACAGCCTGATTCCACCCGTCTTGACCACTCTACCCGCCCGCAACCCCGCCCGCCCCTAGGGGATTAAAACCAGGGGAGATAAAACCTCAGCTTTGGGCGGATGGTCAGCGACAACAGTGATCCTTCCAAGGTCTCGGTCCTCAGCAAGGCCACCCGAGGCCACTCCACCCCCAGCGCTCCAAGGGTCTGACAAAAGGCCACTCTCCAGCTGCCGTGTCGCCAAGCGGCTGCCTCAACCCCGGCTCCAGCCCGCGCCCCGTTCCGGAGTACTCACAGGGCCTGGCCCAGGGGCCAAACGCCAAGCACAGCCGCTATCGCGGCGCCGTAGAACTCTCTCAGAGGTCAATCTGCTTCTCCCGAGGGTCGCAGTTCCTAACTCCTCCCTCAAAGCCCAGCGCCCGGAGCCACGGTTACCTGTCCCGCAGACACGCAGAGGTACCAGCGCCAAACCACTGCCCTTGGCAGCACGCACCGCCCCGTCCAACCAGAGCGCGCGGATGGAACGTGCCCCGCCGCGCCTTACCTTTCCGAGAAATTATTGGTCATCCGACATGCCAGTCAACTGGAGCACGAATCAGCTTATTAGTTGGTTTCTGGAAAGGCGGGTCTAAATCGGCTGATGCAATGGCAGGGAAAGAAGGGACTGGGGCACGTCACGTGACAAATAAGGATGTGGACTTCTGGGGACCGACATTTTAGTATCCATACTCGAAATCCTAGTCGTTGACATGATTAATAAGGGGGAAATGGTGACGTGTGTTTGGTAGAGGTCACAGCTCTTAGTATCTAGTTATGTTCGTTTTAGTTGCAGAATGGTGTGCAGGCCTCAGATTCTGATACGTTGTGCTCATGGATACACTTGTCCTTTAGACCTTGTTGGATTTGGTGTGGAAAAAATAACATACTCTATGAGAGACAATTTGGCATTTGGTCCTCGATTTGCCTTTGAAAAGTAATAGTTAATGTTTATATGTGAGGCATTATTAAACATTTCCTACATTATTTCGTTTAGTTTTTAAACTGTGTATGAGGCAGGCCAACTGGCATACCTTTTACAGATGAGGTAACTGCCTTGCCTAAGTACACACTGAAAAGTAAGTTAAAGAACCAAGATTCAAACCCGTTTCTGTTCAACGCCAAAGCCCATGACCTAAACCTCTTCACTATTAACCTACATCATCTTGTATATCTAAATACAAGGGTATAAAATTGTGCTGCAGGTCATAACTGGGTTAAAGATATTGTTACGGAACACAAGTTCATATGCCCGATGTACAGTGAGGCCAAACAACCCAAAAAGTGGGAATTTGGAGTAGAGAAAGGTTTATTGCAGGGATAAGCAAGGAGAACGGGTGGCTGGTACTCAAAAACCCCAAACTCCCTGATGATTTGGGTGGGGGGGGTTATGGTAAAATTTAGGGTGAGAGCTGTAGGGTGTGTGACTTTCTTCTGATTGGTTGGTGGTGAGGTAACTGGGTGGTGCTCCAGGAATCTTGCGCTCAGCCTGAAGTTACCATCCTCCACCTGAGTGGGGGGCCTTAGTTCCTGCAGAAGAACTTAAAAGATATTATATGTATATTCCTTGAGGAGGAACCAGGACCCTACCCCAAGGCTGCACTATTGTTTCTTGACTGCTCTTCCCTTGTTTCTGCATTCCCTCTCTTCCCTGATTAGCAACTGTCTGAATCTGCCCTTTGGAACTCTGGGAAGGTTAAGGAGGCTGAATAAAACCTATTTCCTAGAAAAGCTTTTGTGCTCAGGACGGCCCCACAGGGTTCTGCTTTGTTTCAATACTTCAGAAGAATTTTACTCTTTTCATGTAAAAGAGCATGCTACACAAATAGAAGGTCAAGCTCAAAAGCTAGCAAGAAGTCACTTAATTTCCCAATTCACAGCAAAGCATTAATAATCATCATCACACCTAATGTTTGCTGAGCACTTAGTATGCAGCAGACACTGATCCTCACAACAACCTTACGAGTTACTTTTATTACCTGCTATTAACAGCTGAGGAAACTTAGGCACCCAGAGGTTAAGACAGCTAAGGTCAAAACCAAGAGAGACAACTGTTCTGATCCAAAATGGCCCAAAATAGATCTTCCCTGGTGGCGCAGTGGTTAAGAATCCGCTTGCCAACGCAGGGGACATGGGTTCGAGTCCTGGTGTGGGAAGATCCCACATGCCGCGGAGCAACTAAGCCCATGCGCCACAACTACTGAGCCTGTGCTCTAGAGCCCGTGAGCCACAACTACTGACCCCACGTGCCACAACTACTGAAGCCCACGCGCCTAGCGCCCATGCTCCGCAATAAGAGAAGCCACCGCAATGAGAAGCCTATGCACCGCAATGAAGAGTAGCCCTCGATCTCTGCAACTAGAGAAAGCCGCGCAGCAACAAAGACCCAATGCAGCCAAAAATAAATTAATTAAAAGAAAAAAAGATATTTAACAAAATGGCCCCAAATAGCATATTTAGTCACAACAACCTGAGAAATGGGTCAGACTTTTGTACCCGCACATTTAAAATGGAGAGCCAAAATTGTACAAACTGTACTTTCAAAATAATAATAACTTAGCTATGTTGCCATAGTTGTTGCTGTTAATATAGCACTTTCACTAACAAAAGAATTGAAGATAGATTAAAAAATGTTTTTTATTCCCCAGTGATTGGTTCAGTACACATGAAGAGAAATTGTTGAAGCCCAAAAGTCACATTCTTCTAAAAATGAATTTTCTACATGAATTATTCAGATAATTACCCAGTTCTCTATGATACTGTTACCGAGTCCAAGCTCGCTCTGCTCGCCACACAACAGGCCAGTAAATCAGAGACAAGGTGTTGAGGCAAGGAATACAAGTTTATCCAGGAAGCCAGAAGACCGAGAAGATGGCAGACTAAAGTCTCAAAATAACCACTTATTGGGGTGTGGATGCCAGTTTCTTTTATAGTAGAGAGGGGGAGGAGATGAGGAAGTAAAGTAAAAAGACCGTAAATTTTGCAAATATCCCCTGCAATGGCCAACCTCAGGGCTGTGTTAATTTCTTATTTCTTGCAGCCATTCACAGGTGGACAGGGTCGGGCTATTTCCCTGAACAAAGGTGCTTTGGTTTAACATTCAGGGGCAGGGTTCCCTGAGGCAGGCCACTATGTATAGACGGTATCCTTTTAGTGAACAAAGCAGCGGAAAGCAAAGGTTAAAGTAAAAGAAACAGATCCAACATGTAGTCAGATTTGGCTCTTCCCTGTTACAATATTTTTCCCTGACAGATAGTGTCAACTATATAATAGAAGGAAAACTATCTTAATGCAACATGCAAATTGTCTATTTTAGGAAACTACTAACTTATTCTGGGCTAATTGCTTAGGACTGTAGGTAGCAGTGAGTGCTATACACATGGCTTGCTCTGCAGTAGAATACTGGTTGAACCTTACCTGGGGGCATGAAGAAGATAGCAGGGGCTCAAGATAGTACAGCTAAAATACTTAGTTTTGGAAGGATGTAGTCTAATTCTTCCATGGCACCTAAGCTACTTTTATCATCTATAAAATGAACTTTGAATGTTCATTTATTTGCTATTAGGTCAAATGGGGGTGACTGAAGAGTTTTCAGACCATGAAGTACCATAGGAGTCACCTAGTGATTTCGGATGCATGCAGCAGTAAGCAGTAGCTTGCAGCAATTAACAGCGAGTGGTAGCTGGAAGCAAGATCTTAGTTCCCGGACTGGGAGTCCTAACCACGAGACCACAGGGGCCAGCGGCTAGGGCTTGGATCCCTAGTTCTTGCCTACCTTGTCAAGAATGAATTCAGGCGAGGAGGCAGAAGGTAAAGAGAAAAGGAAAAAGTTTACTGGAAAAGCAAAGTACATGCAGAAAGACACATGGGCGAACTCAGAGAAAGAGTTGCGCCTTTGGGAAATTCTTAAATTCTTTATAAAGGGGCAGTTTTCCGAGGCTTTGTCTTCCTTCTGGCCAACCATCTTGTTTTGTTCTCCCCTGGCTAATTTGTCTCAGGACCCTCCCCTTAGGTGCGCATGCACCTCTCAGTCAAGATGGATCCCGACGTGAAGCTGTCTGGGAGAAGCAAGAGTCACCATGGCCTGGAGTTGTCCCCTGACTTTTGACCCCCAAGGAGCCTTTGTGCCCATGTGTAGTGTCTCCCTTGCCCCAAGGTGAGGGGAAGCGGAGATCCCTTGGTCCTTTACTCGAACAAGGTTTTGCCCCTCTTTGCTCTTGCCATGACTGTTATCTTAAGGCATCCACAAGAGACAAAGCTTGGCTATTTACCCTGTCCCTGTCATTGCTTCTATTTCAGAGCAAGCAGGAGACTGATTGTAAATGCCTAACCTGCAGCCCACCTATCTCCTGTCTCAGGAAATGCAAACAGGAGGCTAGTTGTAAGTATCCAGCCTGACCCACTTTTTTCTGTCTCATGAAACGGAAACGGGAGGCCAGTTGTAAATGTCTAACCTGGGGCCCATCTATCTCCTGCCTCACTAGGATCTTAAAATGCAGACCCAATTTAGTAGGTCTGGAGCCAAGCCTGAGATTCTGAATTTCTAATAAGCTCCCACGTGTTATCTGTGCTATTACTGGGGGATCACACTTGGAGTAGCAGTGGACTAAACTAGAGAATGAGCTTCTTCACCTATTTGTTCAGAGGCAAAGAGTAAAAAGTTTGATCTGGGGTTCCCTGGTGGCGCAGTGGTTGAGAGTCCGCCTGCCGATGCAGGGGACACGGGTTCGTGCCCCGGGAAGATCCCACATGCTGCGGAGCGGCTGGGCCCGTGAGCCATGGCCGCTTAGCCTGCGCGTCCAGAGCCTGCGCGTCCAGAGCCTGCGCTCCGCAACGGGAGAGGCCACAACAGTGAGAGGCCCAAGTACCACAAAAAAAAAAAAAGTTTTATCTACAGGGACTCCCTTGGCAGAACAGTGGTTAAGGCTCCACATCCACTGCAGGGAGAACGGGTTCAGGGAACTAAGATCCCATATGTTGCAGAGCCTGGCCAAAAAAAAAAAGATTAAAAATAAATTTAAAATAGGAACTTGCCTGGTGATCCAATGGTTAAGACTCCGCGCTTCCAATGCAGGGGGGTAGGGGTCGATCCCTGGTCGAACTGGGATCCCACTTGCAGTGCAGCCGAAAAATAAAATAAAATATTCATTAAAAAATAAATTAAAAATAAAAATGTTTGATCTGGGGGTCAGGGAGGGGGGATGTGCATTCCTCATCTATTTATTCACCAAGTGAATGTCTATTATGCGCTAGACCCTAGAGATCAAGATTAAGGAGAGCACTGCCCTGTCCTTATGGAGTTTCCAACCTAAGGCGGGAGCCTGACATTCAGCAAAAAACAACTCGGTTTAAAAAACTCAAGGCGGGGGGAGGGGGGGAAAAAAAAGCTCAATACCCAAAGGCTACCCCTGTTGAAACTTAGACCTAGCCTTTTTGCACCCAGGTACTTTGGTGCGCATGCGCCAGGCTTGCCGTTCCCCTTCTCTGATTGGCTGGCGGGACTGGCTTCTAAGCCTCAGCCAATGAGGCTCGGGCTGTGAGCGGCCGTTGGCGGTGGTAACCGCAATGCTGAGGGGCGATGGCTGGGGCTGCTAGCCCGTTCCGAGGTCGCGCCGTAGGGCGCTTTCCGCTCGCCCTGCCTGTGGGCGACGTGAGTATCTCTGAGGGTAGAAACAAGACCTTTTTCTCCACGTTCAGGGTTCTTCCCCGCCCCCACCCCGGGCTGGGACGGGAGGGAGGGACAGGAATAATAATAACAGCGTATATTTAATCAAGCCTTCGCCAAGGGCCAGGCACTGGGCCGATGGCCCTTAACCTTGTGATGTCGTTGAATCCTCGAACCGTGAGATGAGTGCTTACCAGGATTTCAGAGGAGACGGGCTGCCTAAGGTCACGTGGGAGTAAATGCAGGAGGCTGAATTCAAATCCAGGGGCTCTTATTCCCTTGATTCCTCTCCACAGCCCCACTTTGGGAACCAGTTTCCTTCTTACCAGGAGTCTCACATTGTGCAGGTGTTGGGGGTGGACACATAAAAGTCTAGAATCCTGGGGCTTATTTTTTAAGTTTTTTTTTTTTCTTTTTAAATAGGAAAAGCTATACATACTAAAAGCATTTATGGGAAAGATAAGCACTAAAATTCAGGAGAGCTTCTGTCTCTTGGGATGGCAATGCAGGGGCTTCATTTGAATCTTAATTGTTTTATTTCTTAAGCCGTGAGGTGGGAATCTAGGTGTCTGTTTAGTATTCCCTTTCCTGTTTGTCTGAAATACAATTTTAAAAGGAAAACACGCACATGGAAAAATTTTCAAAGGATTAGCTGTACACAATGAAAAGGAAGTCTCCTCCCACCCCAGACTTCTAGAGCCCCTCACTAGAAGCAGCCACTGATACCAGTTTTGTGGGTATCTTATACATTTTCTGTAGTATGTACAAGCATATATGAGTTTGTTTTGTTTGCACAAGTGGATCCTATTGTATACAGTTCTGCACCTTTAATGGCTTATTTTTAACCTCATTAAACATAAAAGTTCCTTAACCTCTTTTAGCCCTGTGATCAATATAATTTGGCAAGACATTCCCAGGGTTGCTTCTCACATGAGGAGATGTAGGTCATGGCCTGCCATAATGCATATTTACCTTTTTCTTCTTGCACATCGTCACCTGTAGGGTCCAAAAAAATCTCCCCCAAATTAACCCTGTAAAGAGTGCGGGAGAAAAAAAATCATGGCAAGAAGAGGATTGTAGGAACTGCTTTACCCTTTCCCAAACATTTTTACTTATAGTCTACAAGTAAAATTCCCCATAGACCCCACTGTTAACTTGAAATTAATTTGTTGTAGTGGATTACTGGCAAAGTGAAAGAAGTGGGGATTCATTTCTCACTCAGGTTGCAGGGAAGTGCCCAGCTTCTTTCTAGTGAAGTAGCAAGGAGAGAGAAGCTTGTTTGATCCCAGTTAAGGGAAAGTGTCACACTTAATCCTTATTTTACCTCTTCTAAAAGCCATGTATACACACACACACACACACACACACATATTTTTAATTCTCCCAGTCACAGAACCCTTACATAAGAGAGCTGGGATTCTAGCCAGGCAAGGCTAACTCTAAATGTTACACCAGAGTGGGGCGATCCCTCGAGTGAACTCATTTGCTCATAAGCTGCTCTGCACGGCCCTTTTCATGGACCTCCTATCAACTTCATCCCTGGTTCTTGTCATCATCCCAGAAACTGTGTTTGGTTCCACAAACCTGCTTGCTTTTTGTCTGATTTTCTACCTGGAACACATTTCCCTAGCACCCACTCTGAGTATTTTTCAAGGTCAAATTCCTGTAAGTGATGTTGGCACATAGTCTGTGGGACAAATTTTTAACCAAACGGTGTTTGAGAGGGCTGATTCCCAACACCCTATCCAATACCTGGACATTTAAAATTACCAACCTGAAAAGCGAAGTTAAAAATCTCTTTCAAATTCATCTTGCTCACTATCCGTAACGGTTTTGTGTATTGGTATATTCAATCTATATGAGCATCTTCTATGCCACCGTGCTGAGAGAGAATGTGGCATCTCTCCCAGCACGGTGGCAATAGAGAGCAAAACGTGGTTTTGCTCTTTGGTTGGAGAGCCGGTTGACCTTAGGCACTTTAAGATACTACCTTAGTCTGTGGTTCTGGACGTTCGATAAGAAACCAAGAGCAATGAAGGGGTGAGGGCCTGAAGGCGACAAAAGTGCCAGTCCAAAGCGGGTGAGGGGCGGCCGGTCCGGCGCGGATTCTGACGTCACTGCGGCGCGCCGCTTCCGATCCCCAGCGCCTGAGCGAAAGAATTCCCCCCTCTTTGGGGCGGGAGTCTATCCAGATCGCGGATCGCGCCGCGCCAGCCGGCTAGTTTGCCGGCACCTGCGTCCCAGCCGTGCCTGCGACCATGGCCACCGACTCGTGGGCCCTGGCGGTGGACGAGCAGGAAGCGGCAGCCGAGTCGGTGAGTTGGCTTCAGCCGTAAAAGGGTCAGGGGGCCGTTTTGGCCGGGATCAGATGCCTGGGAAAAGACACTCCCTAGGTTGGTCTGGGCCAGGATGGAGTGCGCGTAGGGATGGAGCCTGGACCCTGAGCTGGCTTTGTTTACCCACCCGCCAGCCCCCGACAGATTACGTAAGCGCAGGTGAGCGCTCCCATAGCTAAAGAGCCCAGGCGCCCGCCTGTCTTCCTGGAGTCAGGACCCTGAATTGTAATAATCACCTATGTAGGTGTCATTTTCCACCTTCCGATTCTGAGCTGCTTGGGCTCAGGAACCATGACTTATTCATTCATATTTGTGTGCTTCCTCAGCTTGCTCAGTGATGATGAATGACTGACTGTGTAGGCTTGGCAGTAAATCCTCTCGTGATCCGCTTAACTTTGTTCTGGGCCTGACACACAGTAAGCAAGATATGGGTTAAACGTTACTATATGGAATTCATTTTTCCCGCCTAAACACTCGAGTTCTCATAGTGCTTTGAACCCGCTTTGTTGGTACTTATTTCTGTTAATTTCTCGAGAACAAGGACTTGGTCTTATTTTTTATAACTGATAAAAATGTTTCATATGCACATAGATAAAGGGTCAAATAGTTTCAGAAAGTGGTTCCCGCCAGTTTCTTCCTCCCCAAAGAAAACTGTTATTTCTCTTGACATTGATTTACGATACTGACCTCCTTGTTCCCTGAATAACATGCTTGCTTTGCTACTTGTTGAATTTTCCGGTTTAGGTGTTTATTGATTTTGACACTTTACTCCATCCTCCTTTCCCCACCACAAAAGCACACCTTCCCATTCCCCATCTTTCCATTATATTGTGATTTTAGTTAGATCAGTATTCTGTGCTTATATTATTAGTAACTCAGGAATACCTTTATTTCCTATACAACTTTTCCCTTGGAATTTGTAACTGCCGTTTTTTTTCCTTGTGTTTATCACCAATTCAACCCCAGCCTCTTTGCTAATTGTCTAAGTTTATCTCAGGATGTTCCCACACATCAAGTGATCTGTCAATTCCATTTCTGAGTCCCCCTGCGATGCAGGGGACATGGGTTCGTGCCCCGGTCCGGGAAGATCCCATATGCCGCGGAGCGGCTGGGCCCGTGAGCCATGGCCGCTGAGCCTGCGCGTCCGGAGCCTGTGCTCCGCAACGGAGAGGTCACAACAGTGAGAGGCCCGCGTACCGCAAAAAACAAATAAACAAAATAACTGTACTAGTTGCCCCAGTTCATTTTGGGGGCTGGAGGGGAACAGGGCAAATTTCCCTTTGCCCTCAATCTGGGGACTTCCTCCTCTTCTCTTGTATTGGATCCCTCCCTTTCTGTATCCCCTCTCTTCATCTTTCACGATTTGGTGGAGCCATTTATCAGCTTTCTGAAGGTGTATAGGAAGTAAATTTTTTAAGATACTGCCTTTCCGAAATTAGCTTATTTTGCCCTATCATTTGAACAATAGTGTTGCTGGGTGTAGAATTGTTAGTTGGAAATTATTTTCCTGCCAAACTTTAAAGACATTGTTGTATTGCCTTCTAGATTTCTGTATTTGTTGTTGAGATGTCTGAGACCATTCTGATTCCCGATGGGACCTCTTTTTCCCTTTCTAAGCTTGAAGAATCTTCTGTTTGTCTCCAGTATTCAGAAAATTCATGACGATGTTTCTTGATATGGGTCTATTTTCATTCATTTTACTAGGCACTGGGTGGGAACTTCAATCTGGAAAACTCTTGTCCTTGTGTTATGGGAAATTTTCTTGAAAAATTTCATTGTTGATTTCTTCCCCTTGGTTTTTCTTCATTTCCTCTTTCCAGACTCTTATCAGTTGAATGTTGGATCTCTTGGACTGCCTTTTAATTTTTTTAAGTCAAGTTTGTTGTGATATAGTTTATATAAAGTAAAATTCACCCTTGTTAGTGCTACAGTTCTGTGAATTTTGACAGAGACATACAGTTGTGTAGCCACCATCACAATCAATATATAGAACGTTTCTACAACTCCAAAAAGTTCCCTCAAACTTTTTGCATTCACTTCCTTCTCCCCACCCATCTCTGACAGCTGCTGATTTGTTTTGTGTCATTTTAGTTCCACCTTTTCCAAAATGTGGTATAAATGGAATTATATAATATGTAGCCTTTTGAAAAATCTGGCTTTCACTTAACATAATGCGTTTGTGATTCAGCCATGTTGTTGCATGGATCAGTAGTTTGTTCTTTTTTATTGCTGGGTAGTATTCCATGCATGGGTATACCACAGCTTACTTAGTCTTCTGTTGATGAACATTTGTGTATTTTCTAGTTTTTGGCATTTATGAATAAAGCTATTATATACATTAGGATACAGGTTTTTGTATGGACTTATGTTTGCATTTTTCTTGGGTAAATACCTAATAGTGAGATTTGCTGGGTTATATGTTAAGTGTATGTTTAACTTTATAAGTTACAAACCAAACTGTTTTCTAAAGTGGCTGTACCATTTTGTAATACCACCAGCAATGGCTAAGAGCTCTAGTTGCTCCACATCCTCACCAGCACAGCATGGCCAGTTTTTTCCCTCCATTCTAATAGGTGTATAGTATGTCACTGAGGTTTTGTTTTTGTTTTTTTGGGTTTTTTTTTTTTGTGGTACGCGGGCCTCTCACTGTTGTGGCCTCTCCCGTTGCGGAGCACAGGCTCCGGACGCACAGGCCCAGCGGCCATGGCTCAGGGGCCCAGCCGCTCTGCGGCATGTGGGATCTTCCCAGACGGGGGCACGAACCCGTGTCCCCTGCATTGGCGGGCAGACTCTCAACCACTGCGCCACCAGGGAAGCCCGTCACTGAGGTTTTAATTTACATTTCCCTAATGACTAATGATGTTGAGAGTCTTTTCATGTGCTTATTTGCCACCTGTATAACTTATTTGAAGTGGCTTTTCAAATCTTTTGCCCACTTAAAAATTTTGATTGTTTTCTTATTACTGAGTTGGGAGAATTCTTTATGTATTCTGGATACAAGTCCTTTATCAAATATGTCATTTGCATAAATATTCTCCCTGACTGGAGCTTGCCTTTTAATTTTCTTAACAGTACTTTTTTGAAGAGGAGACATTTTCAATTTTGGCTAATTCTAATTTGTCAATTTTTTCATGATTAGTTCTTTTTGTGTTCTCTCTAAGAAATATACCTTACCCAAGGCCTCAAAGCTTTTCACCTGTATTTTCATCTAGAAGATTTATGGCTTTAAATGTCACATTTATGTCTGTGATCCATTTTGAGTTAATTTTTTTATGTAATAGGAAGATTAGATCAACATTACCACAGTCAATTTTAAAACATTTTCATCACCTCAGAGAGAAACCTGTACCTGTCAGCAGTCACCCCTATTTCTCCTCAACCTCCCAGCCCAGCCCCTTGTAACCACTAATCTTTTTTCTGTCCCCTTAGATATGCCTATTCAGGACATTCCCTATAAATGGAATCATATAATATGTGCTCTTTGGTGGCTGGCTTCTTTCACTTAGCATGTTTTCATGGTTCATCCATGTGGTGACACGTATCAGTACTTCATTCACTTTTATTGCCAAATGATATTCCATTGTATAGATACCACATTTTATTTATCTATTCATTGATGTCCATTGATGGGCATTTGAATTGTTTCTACTTTTTGACTATCATGAATAATGTTGCTGTGATCATTCATATGTACTTGATCATGTACAAGTTTTTGTGTGGACATTTTCAGTTCTCTTGGGTATCTATCTAAAAGTGGTATCACTGGATTATATAGTAACTGTGTTTAACTTTTGAGGAACTGCCATACTGTTTTCCAAAGTGACTGCATCATTGTATCATCTTTAAGTTTATTATTATTTTTTTGAGATTAGTATCATCTATGAGAGGCACTATTGTGTAGAAGTTAAGACCTAAGACTTTGTAGCCAGACAGACTTGGATTTGTATTCTGGGCCCAACACTTATAACCTTGGGCAAATTGCTTAACTTCTCTGTTCCTCAATTTCCACATCTATTAAATGGGGATAATCATAGTACCTACCTCACTGATTTATGGACATGCCTGAAATAAGTGCTATATAAGTGATTGTTATTATTATAGTTATTGTTATCTATAATTCATTTTCTTTGCAGGAATCTTGAATTACTTATCCATATTGTACAGATTAGTTGAACCTGGATAAGTTTTGTGAATTTACTTAATCTTGCACAGGTAAATTATAATAGATCCCAATATTCTAAAACTGAACAAATGAGTAAAGACAGCTCTTTCCTTCTGCCTTGTGAAACTCCCACTGAGGATCTCCACAGGAATTGTGTGATGTAGGTGACTCTGACATGTGCAGTGCAAGGTTACTGTGTTTTAAATATTCATCAAGCTCCATTTCTTATTCATTTTAGAAAAGAAAATATTAAATCCTATTTATGTTTATTTCCTCATTCCCCTGTGGTTCCTCTTTGTTCCCCTTGTTCCTTAGGAAATTTCAATTTAGAGAAGGGCAAAGGGAGTAGGAAACTCTAATGAGTAAGACTCTTAAGTCTCCTACTTCACCATTGTGCCTAAGGCATTCCTTATTCAGTATAACTGAATAACCATTTAATCTTCCTTCTTCTGTCTCAAGAATCCTTTCTCAAGTAGCTTTTGAATAAAATGCAGTGTGTAACTGTATAGATTCCAATTATTTTAACACATCTTAAAAGCGAAAATATTAACTAAAGGCCTTGAAAAAATGTAGATATTATAAGGCGGATGTTTTGGCTTTTTTGCCTTTTGGCTAATTTTTTGGATTGCAAAATAGTTTTGAATGAAGTTGCAAGAGAAATTGGTTTCTCCTTTTTGGTCCAAGTAAATGGAGCAAAGGAAGGAATCGGAACTAACTGGACTTTCAACGTAAGTTTCAGCGTTCAGTTCACTGACACTGCAGTAGGTGATGTGAACTTCACTGTCCTGGTGCTTTTGCTGTTTAGGCTTTGAGGTCCTTACAGCAAAGTGAGGGCTGAGTATGTTTTCAGAATCTGCTGGAACCTCTCCAGAATTCTGATACATTGTAATCAAAACAACATTTCTTGGTTTCATTTACATTGTTGCTATCAACTTTTTCTGTACGTTGCATTTTATTTATTTTAACTGTTTATTTACTCTGTTAGCTTCAATTTTAACAGTATACCAACAAAAGAATAGGTTGTCCATTTATCACTGATTATTACAGTAAAGGATATTTCTAACTCACTTATACCTCAACCCTATCATTTATTTTAGGTAGCAGTTATCACCCTAGGAGTGAGTACTATTAACCCTGTTCTTGTAAATATTGCCAGTAAGTCAGTCTGTCTGTCTCTGTTTTTAACAGCCTTGAATATTAGGCTTAAACCATGTTCATTGGCAGGATGTGGAAGAGGAGTGCTTTAATGAAGACTAGAATATATTGAACGCCTACTATATATCATAACATGGTGCAGGTTGCCTCATTCATTATCTATTAGTGTGCTCTCTGTCGTTCAGAATTAATGAAGGATTTTTACTGCTTCATAGTGATTTCCTTTTTTTTTTTTTGCCAATTCCCTGTCTTGCCAGTCTCTCCAGTGTGTTCCCCCGCCCCCTGCTTCCTCCTCCATCCACCCCAACAGCGAAGTAGACAGACACCAGAAACTCCCTTTTCAGTTTCCATCAATAGAAGTGAGGTTCCTCCATTCCCAGCTAACTACCCATTAAAACAGTTTTTTCATTCCCCCCTCCACTTTCCCCTTTATTGGACTTAGAGGAAGAGCAGAAATGAACCTCAAGACATAGAAAACCTGTGCAAGTGGTGCTTTAAGCAATAGCCATTTGATTGTGGTGGTGATTTTCATTCTTTTTCCCTTCTCTACATGGTATCTTAAGCCCCACTTAATATTTTATGATTAGAGCACCTGCTTTGGCTAGATCCAAAGGTCAACTAAAAATAAAAATATCCCCTGTCTTTAAGTTCTGTTCTTTTCTTTCTTTCTTTTTTTTTTTTTTTTTTTTTGGCTTTATTGAGGTATAATTGACAAATTTTCATACTAATAGGGGAGATAAGTCCTTCCAGGATATCCCTAACTTACAGTGTTTGATCAAAGTCCTAATAAATCTTTCTTTGAAATGTCTTTCCTTTATCCCTTCCTTTCTATTCCCACTTCATCCTGCTGGGTATTTTGATTACATAGTGTGCCATGATGCTCTAGGCTGTTCCCAATTTAAAATACCAGACATCTAGCACAAGGCAACCCGAATGTGAGGATGCATACTGGCGTGCTGTGGCCCTGTCACTCCAACATAGCCTGCAGCATGACTGATTCCCACCCACAGATGCTTTTCATTGCAGTCTTCCCGCCTCAGTGTTCTCTGAAGAATGAGTGCATTTTCCAGTATGTCTCTAAATTTCCTCTTGTTTGAAAAATGAGTGTGACAACTTAAATGGTATTCTGTTGAGAGATTGAGAGAATCTGTGTAATCCGGGCATTAAGCAAACTCACAAATTATTATAATTCTTTCTAAGGATTGTAGTTAGGAAGTATGGATTTTGAGCTGTTGTGTAACCAGTTTTTTTCCTCTGGTTTTGTGGGATATTTTGTTTATTCTCACTCTAACATTTAGTAAACAAAAGGAGCCCAGCAGAACAACCTAATGACTATGTCCTAACGAATAGGTCATGAGAGTGGTTCATTTCTTCCCAGCTTCACTGGGGGAGGCACTATTGATGCAAAATCTTTTAAGTGATTTTCCTGACACTTTACCCCCCATGTTCTCCATTTAGTTCAGCAACTTGCATCTTAAGGAAGAGAAAATCAAACCAGATGCCAATGGTGAGTAACTAAATGCTAGTTTGAAAACAAAAATAATTTCCTTTAGTATTAATGTTTTAACATAACAACTGTCTGGAAAAAAATTATATGTGTACCAGACAGGGCGCCGGCAGATATTGGCAGTCATTTGACTTGGGAATCAACAAACGGGATTGTTTGGTGTTCTGCTTCATATAAGCATGAGGATGCCTAATTGGCTTATAAATTATAAAGTGTATTACTAACCATGAAAATATACTGCCAATGATTATTTGTTTTTTAAAATATTCCTCAATTTGAGATGAGATAGACAAAGTATGAACAACCTGAGGGTTAACCTATTGTAATTATTCTGAAATCGTAGCTACCAAAAACCTAAGATGTCCATTGAATTTTTGTTGATGTATTTAACATTATAGGGGAGAAATTGTAACACCTCACTCTGAATTATTTTTCTGTATGTTTTTACAGTACTACAACATTGAATATATGTTTCTATTAATCAACAATTTATATACAAAGAGTCTTAATGGCACTATGGTGTTTGTATATTGACGAAATATGATTTGCATAGATATAGATATTCCTCTGTTGAGCATCAAGGTGGTTTTGGTCATTGCTAAAACCATCTTTCTGTAACATGAGAGAAATATTGATGGTGTGAGGGATTAATATTAGTTTTTGAGGTAAAGTGAGAGGACTTGGAAAGAACTGAAATATAAGCGACAGTTTTCATACCTTTGTTTATATAGGAACAATAAAATGTTTTTATCTGTGGCTTGGTTTCCTCATTTATTTTTTTGCTCCCCAGGCCTTTACATTTCTAGTGTCTCATAGAATTTGAATTGTCTCAGCTGTTGGGTATGGGATGTGATTTTGAATGACGGCCGCTTTGTGTCTGATAAAGGTGCTGTGGTCAAGACCAATGCTAATGCAGAGAAGTCAGATGAAGAAGAGAAAGGTAACTTAGCCTAGAGTTACATATACATGAAGTTCTACAGTCTAAGAGAATGGAATGTTATGAGGTTTCATTTTTACACCTTACTTGGCTGGACTTTAATGGGAGTCACAGTGCTAATAAAAGTTCAATATAGTCATTGGTAAAGGGATTCTAATTCTTTACATTTTAGAGAAATTTTACTTTGAACAACTGATAAACTTCAGCAGCAGCAGGAAATATTCCCTGAATGATTATCTTGTATTGGTCTTTATAAAAGAAATTTTAACTTGCGTCACCATTTCCTAATAAAATTATATATATTTGTTGGTATTTTGACACATTTAATGAACAGCTTATCCAACATCAAGATACAGACTTTGTTAATTTGGTTTTTTTTCCATTGTTGTGATGTGTTTTTTAAGCTCATAATTTTATTTTATTATTTTATTTATTTATTTTTGGCTACATCAGGTCTTTGCTGCTGTGCGTGGGCTTTCTCTAGTTGCAGCGAGTGGGGGCTACTCTTCGCTGTGGTGCGCGGGCTTCTCATTGTGGTGGCTTTTCTTGTCGCAGAGCATGGGCTCTAGGCACGCAAGCTTCAGTAGTTGTGGCACGTGGGCTCAGTAGTTGTGGCGCACGGGCTTAGTTGCTCCACAGCATGTGGGACCTTCCCTGACCAGGGATCGAACCTGTGTCCCCTGCATTGGCAGGCAGATGCTTAACCACTGTGCCACCAGGGAAGTCCCTTAAGCTCATAATTTTAAATTTATATTGAGTGTAAATTGGGGAGTAAATATTTGGGTTTGGATAGGAGAAATCAGTAACCTCAAGAAAGGATAGTTGTTAGGAATAGAGTTCTGGAGAAGAATATGAGGCCCCAACAGATGATACGAGTATCATAATTTTTCCCTTTAATAAAACTATTTTAAATGCATTTATAAATCAAAACTAAGCTATACCTTGAATTAGGAGCCCCAGTACAAATGCATGTTATTGCTTAAAATACCAATGGCAGCTGAATTCAGATGAGATCATCACGCTGGATTTCATGGACTTTTTAAAATCTTCACACTCTTTTTTTCCTGACAGAGGACAGAGCCGCCCAGTCCTTACTCAACAAGCTGATCAGAAGCAACCTTGTTGATAACACCAACCAAGTGGAAGTCCTGCAGCGGGATCCAAACTCCCCGCTCTACTCAGTGAAGTCCTTCGAGGAGCTTCGGCTGTGAGTATCTACTTTCTGTCTCTCCCCTTTGTGTTTAGATAGAAATCCTAGGCCTGTTACAAGTGTTTTTTCATCACTACAGAACATTTTTACTTAACACAAGTTTAATGAAAGAATTTAGCTGCTTTGGGCTAGTAAGTAAAATTTCTAGGTAATTTGTAAAAGCTTTAGCTGCACTCATACATTGTGTCCAGTTCACAATTCTAGTACTGTTAGCTAGATATGTGGCTTCTTTCCTTAACCAAAGAGACTGTGACTTTCATCTTTAACTATTTTTCTAGGAAACCACAGCTTCTCCAGGGAGTCTACGCCATGGGCTTCAACCGTCCATCGAAGATACAGGAGAATGCATTGCCTTTAATGCTTGCTGAGCCGTACGTGTCCTAATGCAACTCTATCCCATTTTTAACCTCCCATGTTTTTTTTTTAACTTTTATTATTTTAAAAAACTATACTACTAATTACATGCTCATTTTAGAAAAGTTAGAAAACAGTGAAAAATAAGAAAAAAGAAATAATTTGTAATCTCCCTCTCCCCTACACTATTAATATTTGGAGTAGAGACTTCTAGATGTTTTTCTATGTAAACTTGCATATGTATACTTTTTTCTTAAAGGAACCATATAAAATGTTTAAATTTTTTTTGATACGATAATTACATAATAATATTTCTATGTTGGTAAATACATTTATATCATTTATATACACCATGATTTCATTATATGGATAAGTAAAATATATGTGTCAAATGTAGAAGACAAAAACCAAACAGGGTTCTAGGAGACCAGAATAGTACAACTGCTAAGGTCATTTTCTGGTGCAGTGCTTCTTACTCTTTCACAGGTGTTTGAATCTCATAGGAATTTATTAAAATGCAGACTCTGATTTCAGTAAGTCTGAGATGGGGACTGAGGTTCACCATTTCTAATAAGCTTCCCGGTGTTGCTGGTGCTGCTGGTGTCAGACCACATTTTGAGGAACAAGGTTCTAGAGCATGAGGAACTTTTTATAAAAACTGATCCCTACATCACATACAATTATCTAAATTTGTACTGCATATAATCCTAAATCCCCCTTTCCCTATTTGTCTGAAAATAGATACTTTAGGTCTGTATTTTCTCAAAGTTTTTTTTTGTTCTGTGTCATAATGTATTTTTCAAGATGGATAATGTCTTTTCAGCATACTTAAAAATGAATAAATTGAATGTTTATTAGATTGTTTCACATTTGCCACTTGTATTTATGGATCTTGATGCTTTCATAGATGCTCAGTGTTAGATTGTCAATGTTAGAAGAGATCTGAGAGAATTTTGTAGTACTTTTTCTTCATTAACATATTTATTGAGGGCTTGGTTTGTAACAGATACTATTCTAGGCACTTGGATACATTAGTGAACAAAGCAGACCAAAATCCTTGCTCACAAGGAGCTTACATTCTAGTTTGGAGTATAGATGATATATTTTTATTAAAAATAAATCAAATATATAGTCTGTTAAAAGGTGATAGATTGTAAATATAATTAATGCCCCTGAATTGTACACTTAAAAATGGCAAATTTTATATTATCTATTTTACCACAATTTAAAATAATCATTAATGTAATATACCAAAATCATTGACTTGTATACTTTAAATGGATGAATTGTATGGTATATGAATTATATCTCAATAAAGGTCTTTTTTAAAAAGGTGATAAGTGCTAAAGAGAAAAACAGAGCATGATGGGGGGGATTGGGAATACCAAGGACCTGACTGCAGTTTTACTCTCAACGTTTTATTATGGAAAAGTTGAAAGGATTTTATAGTGAATACCTATATATACCCACCTCCTAGATTCTTTCAGTGACATTTTACTGTGACTATTTACTATGCTTTATCATGTATCCATCTACCAGTACATCTTTTTTAAGGCTTTTCAAAGTAGGTTGCAATTTTAAATCAAGTAGTTAGGGTAGAATCTCATTAAATAGGTGATATCTGAGCAAAGACTTGAAGGAGAGGAGAGAGTTGGCATGTTATCATCTGGGGACAGTGGTACCAGGCACTGTATAGCCGGTGCAGAAGCCCTCAGACAAGAGCATGGCTGGCATGTTTCCAGAGCAGCCCCGGGGCCGTTGTGGTGGAGTGGAGTGAGGAAGGGGGAGGGCAGTGGTGAGGTGGAAAACAGAGAGCTAGTGGGGAGCCACATCAGGTGCGACCCTGTACGGCATTAGAAGAATTTTAACTTTTGCTGTGAATGAAATCTGGAGTGATTGGAAGGTTTTTGAGTAGAAAAGTGACATGAGCTGACTCACATTTTAAAAGAATCACTCACTGCTATGTCAAGAATAGATAAAAGATAAGGAAGGAGTACTTCAAATCAAAAGCATAAAATCTTCTATTTGTGAAGCTAGCGTATGTAACTTTACTACAGAATCCAAGGCCTCCTTCTGTAAATTAAGTTGGAATATTCATTCTTTAATTAAGCTTTATGCTTCATTTTTATTCACTGAAAGAATGCATGAGATTTATACTCCTAAACAGTTTGTTTTCTTGTGCAGCCCACAGAACTTAATAGCCCAGTCTCAGTCTGGTACTGGTAAAACAGCTGCCTTTGTGTTGGCCATGCTCAGCCAAGTAGAACCTGCAAACAGATACCCCCAGGTAAGGGCTTGGTGAATTGGGGTTTTCTAACTCATAGCTGGAAGGGAAATGCCATTTGATGGATTAAAAGCTGAGCTTTGTATTACTTTTCACATAAACTAGAACCCCGTAAGTTGAGCACAAACAGCATGGTTGATCTTCCAGTAATAACAAAAATCCTGTTCCCCTTTCGATGATTTGCCAGTCCTGGGATACTGCTGATAGGCTTGGTTTCCTTAGTTGCAAGAAAAACCTCCTTAATCTACAACTATCATCCATTAGGATCTTCTGAGAACCTTCTGAGTAAGAGAAAAGGAAGCTTATCTCCAAATGGAATTTCAGATCCCTACTCACATGGGGCTTTTGGTACTCCAGTGGCCAATAGCTGTTCTCAACTGTCTTTACCCAGCCAGAGTTCTGACCCCCGAGAATTACAGCTTATGACTGCAGCTTAAAGAGTCAAATGGTGTGCCCTTTATATATTCTTTGCTTCAGCCTCAGCTGGAGGAATCATTAAGTTCTAATGGTAATACCCTGTTGCATAATAGTGTCTTGAATTCTCTCTCTGTATTCTTTCCCTACCAGTGTCTGTGCCTCTCCCCAACTTACGAGCTCGCTCTTCAAACGGGAAAAGTGATTGAGCAGATGGGCAAATTTTACCCTGAACTGAAGCTAGCGTATGCTGTTCGTGGCAATAAATGTGAGTATGAATATGTGATCCTTGTTAATTAAGCTAATTACTTTTTATTTTGAAAAATTTCAAAATGTATGCAGTTGAAATAATACAATGAACACATGTGCCTTCCACCTAGATTCGAAAAGTAAACATTTTGCCATATTTGCTTTACCTGTGTTTGTGTCCATATTTTTTTTTTTTTTTTGCGGTACGTGGGCCTCTCACTGTTGTGGCCTCTCCCGTCGCGGAGCACAGGCTCCGGACGCGCAGGCCCAGCGGCCATGGCTCACAGGCCCAGCCGCTCCGCGGCATGTGGGATCCTCCTGGACTGGGGCACGAACCCGTGTCCCCTGCATTGGCAGGCGGACTCTCAACCACTGCGCCACCAGGGAAGCCCCATATTTTTTTTTTTTTTGGTGAATCATTTGAAAGTAAATTGTAGACACTGTGGCTCTTTATTCCTAAGTACTTTAGTGTGCACTTCATAGTAAGAACATTCTGCAGCATATCCACAATATCCTTATCACAACCAAGAAAATAACTAACATCTAGTCCATTTCATTTCCCCCTAATTGTCCCAGAACTGTTTCTTTATGTCTTTTTTGTTGAACCAAGACTGAGTCAGTGTATATGCATTGCATTTGGTTGTTATATCTCTTTCTTTCAGTCTAGAATAGTCTCCTCACATCCCCTCCACTACGTTACATTTGACTTTTTGAGCAGACCAATTACTTAAAAAATAGCCTGATATTTTTTTAATGTCATTGGAAGAGCAAAAGTGTTCTAGAATGTTCATGGCAATTAACCCTGGGAGATACTTTTATTATTATTTTTTCTTTATCCATTCTTTCTACTTTTGCTTGTTTTACAAAAAACTACAATATTTAAGTAATTATAAATTCGTTGGAATCTTGGTTGAGTCCTATGGATCTTTAACACAGACCTGTGACTTGATGACTCGCAGAAGTCCACTTGGTGTACATGTCCTAATGCCAACTTAAGTCAGTTCTTTTTTTTTTAAATTTATTTATTTGTTTTTGGCTGCATTGGGTCTTCGTTGCTGCGCACAGGCTTTCTCTAGTTGCAGTGAGCGGCGGCTACTCTTTGTTGCAGTGTGTGGGCTTCTCATTGCAGTGGCTTCTGTTGTTGCGGAGCACAGGCTGTAGGCACGGGGGCTTCAGTAGTTGTGGCTCGTGGGCTCTAGAGCGCAGGCTCAGTAGTTGTGGCACACGGGCTTAGTTGCTCCGCGGCATGTGGGATCTTCCCAGACCAGGGCTCAAACCCATGTCCCCTGCATTTGCAGGAAGACTCTTAACCACTGTGCCACCAGGGAAGTCCTCTTATGTCAGTTCTGAAGAGAAAAGTTAAATATGACAATAAAACTTAGTGGAAAATCTAAGTCTAGATTAGATGTCTTAAGACATCTAAAATATTGCAGTTTGTATCTGAGTTAGAATGACAGAGGATTCTGAGTATTTGTTTGTGGAGGGCAGTAATCGGTTTGTTAACTGAAGTAAAAAGGAGCATTTGTTAGCTTTAAATTGACTCAACATTCGTGTTAAGGCAAAATTTTCTCTGTGACTTTTTTTAAATATTTATTTGGTTGCACTGGATCTTAGTTACGGCTCACAGCCTCCTTAGTTGCGGCACATGGGATCCTTAGTTGTGGCATGTGAACTCTTAGTTGCGGCATGCATGTGGGATATAGTTTCCCGACCAGGGATTGAACCTGGGTCCCCTGCATTGGGTGCGTGGAGTCTTAACCACTGCACCATCAGGGAAGTCCCTTGGCTGTGACTTCTATGGGAGCTTGTATGTATTTGGTTAAGGTTATACTGTAATTAAAGGACTAAAAATTGAATCAGTAAGTACCATCTAACCCAAAATGAGCCAAATTCTCAATCTCAGGCTGCACAGGGCCAAGAATGTGCCATGCTGTGCCAGGCCTAGTCTGGGGAAGCACTCTAAGAGAGGCAGTTTGTTTCTTGGAAAAGACAAAACCTTTCATAATGAATCTTATTTACTGACCTGGGAAAGGGGCACGTAAAGGCAACTGACTCATTTGACATAGATGCTGGGAGAACTGAGAGGCAGAGTATACTGGAGTGAGAACTTTGAAAAAGTCTACTTGTGAGGAAATGCAAACCCAGGCAAGGGAGAATGATGTTGACAGAGAAGAAATAAAGATAAGAAATCCTTGAAAGAGGATTGATGATTATAGAGAATGTAAAAGAATACCATTTCCATCTCATTGTTTATACTCTTACCAAATCTTTTCAGCATTACTGTTTTGTGTGTGTATGTCCATTAAATACTGTAGTGCTATCCTAACCTTTCCTTAAAATATTAATGCAAACATCAAAACAATTGCTTTAAAATACATCATAGCTTTAGAACTGCTCAGAGAGTAGAGCTGGCTTTGCCATGGAAGTACCCACAGAACACATCTTGTCTCCACAGTGGAAAGAGGTCAGAAGATCAGTGAGCACATTGTCATTGGCACCCCTGGGACCGTTCTGGACTGGTGCTCCAAGCTCAAGTTCATTGACCCCAAGAAGATCAAGGTGTTTGTTCTGGATGAGGCTGACGTGATGATAGCTACTCAGGGCCACCAAGATCAGAGCATCCGCATCCAGAGGTAGGAACTCATGAACCAGGAGGAACTTCTCGGCCTCCTGATCTACAGCATCATCTCCTTTTACTTCACCCTCCTCTTCTTGGCCCTGCCAGTTCTTTACTCTGCAGCTTTCAGAGGCATTTGTTTGGTGGGCCATTTCCATGTCGCACTGACCATACCCCCAGCCTAGGTTGAGGAAGGAGACTTAGGGACTCTACCATCACCCGTGCCTGCCCCACGTCTGCTCCTCCCTCCTCCCTGCAGTGCTCCTCCCTGCTTTGCCACCTTCCTGGGGACGCAGGTCATCCAAGCCTGGGGAGGCTGTGCTTCTGTTCCTTGTAGTGAAACACTGGGTCGGGGTCATGTCGAACACCTGGGCCTTCCCTTGCAGGATGCTTCCCAGGAACTGCCAGATGCTGCTTTTCTCTGCCACCTTCGAAGACTCTGTCTGGAAATTTGCCCAGAAAGTGGTTCCAGACCCAAACATCATCAAACTGAAGCGCGAGGAGGAGACACTGGACACCATCAAGCAGTATTACGTCCTGTGCAATAGCAGAGATGAGAAGTTCCAGGCCTTGTGTAATATCTACGGGGCCATCACCATTGCTCAAGCCATGATCTTCTGCCATGTGAGTAGCAGCGGCAGCAGGAGGCCGCCTGCGGGGGAGGAGCTCCACTGGAGGGTGTGGCCCTGCGCCCTCCCTCTCAGCCAGCTCCACTTCGTGCTGGGGGACCAGGTTCCTTCCCGGTGGCTGGAAAGGAAATGAATCACCTCCATCTGCCTCAGGACATATTCTCACAGGTTGTAATGAGTTGTAAGGGGAAGACTGAAGATCTAAACCTTCTTTGGTCCCACTTCTTAGAGATAACTTGGGAAAAAAACCTCCAAATAACATCCAGGAAAATAATTTTAAAGTTTTAATAATATAGGGTATTTAGGAATGAAGACCTTTGGCTCAAACCAGCCTTTATAGATAAACACTAAGATCATTGAAGGAATTTGTCCAAAAAAAATCACATGGTAAAAAATATTCAGAAACTTTAAGCCTAACCTGCTGACTGAACTCAGTAGAGCCTTCATATATATTAATGGCAACAAGCCACTTTTCTGCAGGTGTCTTCATTTGTTTTTTTTACAGGTATCTTCGCTTAAAACAATTCTTTTTACTCCAGACCCGCAAAACAGCTAGTTGGCTGGCAGCAGAGCTCTCAAAAGAAGGCCACCAGGTGGCTCTGCTGAGTGGTGAAATGGTGGTGGAGCAGAGGGCTGCAGTGATTGAGCGCTTCCGAGAGGGCAAAGAGAAGGTTCTGGTCACCACCAACGTGTGTGCCCGCGGTGAGCAGAGATTGTGTCCTGGTCTGCAGGCTCGGGGTAGCGGGAGAGATCCTCGTCTGCGGGACACTCCGGTGGTTTGCGGGAGATCCTGTTTTCTAGAAGAGCCTGTTTGTATTCCCTCAGCAGAGGAGAACTTTCACAGAAGCCAGGAGTGCTGACTTGGTGGCTTAGAACGGCACCTGCTCTTCTTGGGGCCCCCAGTGAGGCTTTAGCTGCTTCTCCAGATACTGGTATCCAGCAGAGGCTCTCTGGAGCCTGATGGCTGATTTCATAATTTGGTCAGCACCTGCCACAGTTCTGTTTTCTCCCTCTGGGTTCTGCTACCTGCCCCTTTGTCTGAATCCCAGAGCTGGCCCATCCCAGACTGCTCCTTCCACCTGAGGTTGGCGTGTATAGGCCTGACTGTGGACGACAGTGATTTCTATCTCCCATCCTTACTCCTGTCCAACTCTCCTTCATGCAGGTATCGATGTGGAACAGGTGTCTGTCGTCATCAACTTTGACCTTCCCGTGGACAAGGATGGGAACCCGGACAACGAGACCTACCTGCACCGGATCGGGCGCACCGGCCGCTTTGGCAAGAGGGGCCTGGCCGTGAACATGGTGGACAGCAAGCACAGCATGAACATCCTGAACAGAATCCAGGAGCATTTCAGTGAGTCCCTGGGAGTGTCCCCTGCTGGGCCCTTACCTTACAGGGGCAAGTCCAGGGCGGGAGGGGAGGGTGAAGGGTAGGTTTTCCTGTGGCCCCGAGAGAGGCCTTTGTCTCTGTCCCATTCCCCTCCTTCCCTACAATGTGGAAGTTCTCAAAGAGCACACCTGGAGAGCTCAGGGCTCAGGGACTTGAATGACAGTCCCCCCCGGCCAGGCTGAGGGGCCTGGGGCTCTGGCTGTTGCTGTCCGTGTCCCTTGCTCAGTCACTGGAAGCCTTTGGGGTTCAGTGAAGGATCTCTGTGGCCAGAGGCACAGCACGTTCCTAGGCAGCAGAGACCTGTGTTTCCTCCCTCCCTGCTGTGCTGTCCCTTCCCTGAGTGTGTGTCTCTGTAACCCCATGTTGGTCTCTCTTTGAATTCTCTTTTCTTTCCCCCAGATAAGAAAATAGAAAGACTGGACACAGATGACTTGGACGAGATTGAGAAAATAGCCAACTGAGAAGCTCCTGCAGTCACTGGTGCCACCCTTGGTGCTCCCCCTGCACGGGACACTAGTGCTTTCACGGCACAGGCCTCAACAGTCAACACAAAGATGAAGGCACGAGTAGAGAGAAACTACCTACCTCATTTTAAATTACGTTTGGACTTGACAAAAATTGTACAAGTGATGGGGGAAGGTAGAAAAAAATTGTTTACACAACTTTTGAAGATTACGCATGAATACATAGAAATTTACCTTTTGGAAATTCTGTCTTTCTTTTGGCCAGCGTTTTCCCACATCATTACGCTAACCTAGATGTTGTGGCTGATCGCTTGCTCAGGAGCCTTTGTGGCAGCCCCGGCCTGTTCTCTGCTTAGAATTGTTCAGGCCAGCCTCCAGCCCTTGTGAAAGTGATAGAGTAGAGGTGAAGAGGGAACACAGAGAGAGAGAGACCGAGTAGCTTAGGTGTGTAAGCCAGTCATCGTGTTTGGAGTGTGGCATGAAACAGCAGAGGAGACCTGCGAGCTGCTGCTTTGGATTTGGGTTGGGACAGCTCGTCTGAGTGTTGTCGGTCCTCGCTGTCCTGATGGCCAGAGCAGGAAGATCTGCTAAGCATGGACCACAGTGCCAACCTGGGATCTCTGGTGTATGCAAGTCTGTGTTGCAGACCATGACTTGTTCTTCTCAGTGGGTGCAATCTGTGCAGAATGCACATCTGATAACTGTGCTTGTGCTTGAGCAAGTCCTGTGGAGAAGTCATCGTGGAGAATTAGTGGTGGTCCTGGCTTGCCACAAAACCTGACCTTGTGGGCACTTGCAGCATCTTTTTTTTTTTTTTTTTTTTTTTTTTTTGCGGTATGCGGGCCTCTTACTGTTGTGGCTTCTCCCGTTGCGGAGAACAGGCTCTGGACACCAGGCTCTCAGCCGCTATGGCTCACGGGCCCAGCCGCTCCGCGGCATGTGGGATCTTCCCAGACCGGGGCACGAACCCGTGTCCCCTGCATCGGCAGGCGGACTCTCAACCACTGCGCCACCAGGGAAGCCCTGCAGCATCTTTTTTACATCCCTAACATTACCTTGACCGTTTAGTAGCCGTTAGCAAATAAAAGGTGCTCTGAGGTTTGGATCCTCAGTGAAAATTGTGGTTTCAAGTTGCTAATGGCCAGTCTCAGGGCTCCAGAAGCGATCAGCAGTAGTCAGAAATCCTTGCTTTGCCTCCAGATCACAGAAGGCAAGTTTTTTATCGGAGCTGGGGAATGATTTCAGAATTTAGGCATCTTGATTATAAAGGGATTCTGAATATCTGCGTTCACAGTGCTTGGAATACAAACAGGTGCAACTAAGGGACAAGGTGGACTACAGCCATTCATCTGTCCAAGGCAAGAGTAACTGCCAAGGCCTTTGCTCCACCCTTACTTGGCATCTTTGTGCAGAGCAGTCAGAGCAAATAATAGTAATGGACACTTCCTCATGCCTGGCCAAAGCTGTTGGTACCCACAGAGTGACAGAGCAAAGATGAGATGAAACTGAGTTACAAGAGCAATATGAAACCCCAGCTGAGAGTCCTCTTCAGCTCTTTGACTTCGATACGGAAGGGCCACTTTATCTAGGACCAGGCCTGAAAGAGGGATTTTCTGTGATGAGAACTATTCCAATCCCAGACCTTCCTTGTAGGCATTTCTGTGTTTTAGGGCCAGATTTGTCTCCTGGGAAGGGAAGGGGCCAAGTCAGCCTCCCAGGTGGTTTCCCTAATCTGACATTACAGATGCTACAGAGAGAACCGCAGACTGTCAGTCCTGCCACATTCCCCTGGGGGCACTTGACTGTGTTGAGTCTTGTTTGTACTTTTGGCCAACTCTGACCCACCTAGGGAGTCTTGTAAGAAGGGAAGAAATTTTATGCCCCCTCCAACCCCCGCAAAGTCCTGTGGACCAACCCTGGAATAACTTAAAACAAAGGCAATAATTAAAGGAGTGTGGACTCCTGAGGCTGCAGGCTGAGTACATCCCACCTTCTCACAACATGTATAACCTATCTACTGAGTAGCCCTAAATCTGAGCAGGAAAATGGGAAGCGATGTGCTTCAGACTCTTCAATAGTAGGAATAAATGGGTATCTGGTAGAAATCTAGATTAACAGTTCCTTATCTGGGGCTAGACCCCTAAGAACTCACTGGATGGGTTTTATGGAGTTTATGAAGTTTATGCAGTGTTTTGAGTTTAAATGTATTTTCCTGGGGAGAAACTCCCAAACGAGTATGTGTCTTTTTAAAAGGTAAGAAAGACTCACTGTATGGATGGCTCTGGAAAGTCCCCCCAGTGTCACTGCAGCCCATGTTCGTTCCTGCCAGTGCTTAGCCTCTAGGGCGTAATGGTCCATAGCTGCTTCTGTGACCTTGTGCCATTTTGAGACATCAGTGATGTAAAAATGTATGGAGCCCTTGAGCTTCAGTCCCCAGAGTTTCTTCTGCTGATTTTAGTAAGTTCCTATGTATGGAATGATAAACTGTGCCCTACAAAAAGAAACTTGCTTGAGAAAAGGAGATTTGGGCCCAGTGGAAAATTCTGGATATGTTCATTATCCATAAACAATGGGTTTTTTTGGAGTGTTCATTGGCTGTATGCATAAGAACTAATCAGTCATTAATGTATTCTTTATTGATGTTTAACTGAATTATGACATGTTCATGTTACTAAGACATCATTTCTGAGTATAAGAAGAAAACAGCACGTTTTGGTTGCTGGTATTAGTGAAGATTTATGTATTATTATTCCATAGACTAGTCATCACCTGATACTACTGTTCCATTTCAGAGTTGACATTGCTTCAACATAAGCAGTTGGGATGTCACCATAGGCCAAGGGCCCTACTCAGTTGCCAGAGGGCTCCTTACCTTCCTGTTTTTCCTGCTGGTAAACCAGAGTATGCTGGCTAACTAATCAGAAAGAAGGTAGATGTCTGCATTACAAAGGCCTTACATTCGATTTTCTAGTCCTAGGAAAGGAATACAAATAGGGCTTGGAAACAGGTCTTCTCCCTTTTTTGTTCCCATCTTGTTTATTATTTAACGTGAAGGCTGTTTCATTCACAGTGTCTGGTATTCAGAAGGTAAGGATTTCTGAGGCTAGAGAAGATTTCATGAAGGGGTTGAGTTTGCTTATGAGAGAAAAGTGGTGGGATTCCAAGTGACAAGAAGAGTGGCCTAGGCAGATGAGGCCCTGTTAAGACCAAAGCAACTTCACTAGGATTAATGCAGTACACTGGAAGGGTAGTGAAGGGAGCAGCCTTGCCACATGGGCAGAGAAAAGTCTTGTTAGGTAGAAAATGAGATTTGATTATTTGAACAGTATTTGGATTTAGTAGTGAATTGTCATAGATTCTTGGATCACAGGAAGTGATGAAATGGGGTTTTGGGAAAAATGGTCTAGCAGAGATATACAGGATATACTGGAGCTGGAAAAGGCTGGCATCTGAGAAACCAGTTAGATTATTACATTGGTCCCATCACACAGTAAGTGCCAGGATGTCACTGGTCGTATTGAGAACACAAAAGAAGAAATGGGGAATTCCCTGGCAGTCCAGTGGTTAAGACTTGACGCTCCTGCTGCAGCGGGCGTGGGTTCAATCCCTGGTCAGGGAACTAAGATCCCACATGCCAGGCGGCATGGCCAAAAAAAGAAAAAAATAAGAAGAAATGGACTGGAGGGGTGCTGCAGAGGAGGAATGGTAGACTTTTATACCTGCTTACTGTTGTTATTCCAAAAAGAATCTGTGGCTCTTAAAATTTAGACACACTATACACAAATAATTCTGGGGAGAAATCCAAAGGGAAGGTTTGGAAAGAACAAATGACATCAGGGTTGAGTCATGAATGAATGACTCATGAATGATGTCAGGCCTGTCACCTTTGCAAGAAGGGACTGGGCCTTCGTCACCAACACCCCTAAGCTATTGTAAATTTCAGAGGCCCTCTTCAGGTCTCTCTTGATCCTGAACATAGAAAACAGGTTCTTAGGAACCCCCTGCAGTTTTATCTTACTTTGCTTTTCTGCTTGAGAATAAATGTTCTTTATTCTGTTGTCTGACTCAGGTTGCAGCATCTTCCAAAAATGACACAGTGGAGGTGAGGGAACCTGTAGGGCTGATGCTAGGAGGCTCCAGTACCCTGCTTTCCTAATCCTGAGTCTGGAACAGGGCTTTCCCGGAAGAGCTTCAAACACCTAGTGGGAAGTTAAGAGGGCAGGTGGGGATCTGCTTGGAGGATATTTGTCACACTCCTACCTTCTGTCCTCTCTTTCTCGAGCCCCTGTTGTTGGATGCTTCTGCTTTGGCTTAGAAACTGTTCTGGCATTAGTATTCAGCAGAGCAAGGGGCTTCTCCTTAGTAGTCCTAATTGTAAAATGGGGAATAGGAGTAGGCGGAGAAAAAATATTAGATGAAGCCTGAGAGTGGTCGCTGTCTGGGATGTCAGCTGCTCAAGTGAGACACTTATAGTCTCTGCTTTCTCCATACCTCATAGGCAGAGGTGCTTGGGTGGCAGATCTTCCTTTTTTTTTTTTTTCAGATATTTCTTTTATGCAGGACTACAGCTAGCTACTTCCAGAGGAAGCAGGGTTGGGGAGGGGGGCTGTTTAAATGGAACTCTCCTGGAAGTACTAGTACACATTTTTTGAGTCTTTACAACTGTTATATTCTCATCCATAGGCTTCCAGCATCCTTGGAGTTCTGCAATTGGAGAAATGCCAAATAGTCTTAAGTTAGCTTAGACCCTGGTCTAGATCACCATTGTCATCTGTTCTACTACACTGGCTTCCTAACAGGTGCTCCTGCCTCTACTTGGGTTTTCCTCTAGTTCATTTGTCACACAGCAGCCAGTGTGATCTTTGTAACATTTGAGTCTGATTTTCCCACTCTCCTGCTTAAGCCCCCCATTACTTTCCATTTTCCTTAAGTGCAAACCGTGTAACATGTGTATATACATCTGACACATCTATGTAGTAGGCATTCCAGATAAGGCACCTCAAGTCTCTAGCCTCACTTGCTTTACTTTCCCCCTTGTACTCTGCTCCAATTCCACCCTCGCCAAAATTTGCTTTTGTGCTAGGCCACGCCACGGAGAGGTTGGTGATCCTGTGCATTTCCCTCTCCAGTTTCTCATTTTGAGATCGTTATTTCCTCCCCCAGCCAGCCCACTTTGAAGCAGGAACAAAAATTCAAAGAAACTGCCAGGACGTATGGATGAGGTTAAGAATGTTTTACCTCCAGGATTCTAGCTAAGATGGGCATGAGGAAAGAGAGAAGGTAACTCAAAACGGGAGTCCTCAGAGGCTGCAGGTGGTCAGGGAGCAGAGCAGAAGTTCAGAGGATACTTTCTTCACGCCACCCCAGGGCATCACCTGTGGCCAACCTCCTGTTCAACAGTCCTTGTCTCTTTCAAGTCCTCCCTCTCAGCAGAGCACCAGAGATTTCGGTACTCCGTGTGGGGAGAGGAGCCTGGAGGGGGAACCTCTCCCCTCTGCCAAGTGGGTCCCAAACAACCAGTGACCGGGTGCATCAACTGCTGCGGTCACACCTCTACTTGGAACTCTTCTCCCAGTTCTTCCTCCTGTCTCACTCCTCCTAGTCCTTCCTTTTTCAATGGTAAAAACCACTTCTTCAGGAACGTGTGCCTCAGTCCCCTGTCATCAGCTCCAGGGTGCCCTGTACAGGTGCCTGTACTTCCCTTATTATTTTTTTATTTTTTTGGCCACACTGCACAGCACGTGGGATCTTAGTTCCCCGATCAGGGATCAAACCCGTGCCCCCTGCACTGGAAGCACGGGAGTCTTAACCACTGGACCACAAGGGGAGTCCCCACTTCCCTTATTGACATTACTGCATCAGGTGACTTTCAAAGGGTTTACATAGATAGCTTATTTACTCCTGACAACAAATGTGTTATGATTCCCATTCTACAGATGAGGACAGAGGCACAGAGAGGATAAGTCATGTGTCCCACCACATACAGGTCAGAAGTAGCAAGGCAGACTACACGCCTGGGCAGTCTGGCTCCAGGACCCACCTTCTTAACCGCTAGGCTGTATTTGCCTCATATACAAATATGTGTATGTTTGGGACTGCTTGTTTAGCGTCTGTCTTCCCTGAGGTGAAGTCCAGTAAGGGTAGGAGGTGTGTAATCAGTCATCACTGAATTCCTAGCTGTCAGCAGGCGTGTTGCTGCTTTGTTAATGTGTGTTAACAGTGGAGTATGTTTTACAAATTTTCTGTAAAAATTATCCCCAATCACTTTTTCATACAGTTTTTACAAATTGATCTTTATAAATTAGTCATTAGAATTTTGCGGGCCAAATACAAACTTGGTCTGGCTCCTGCCACTATTGCTAAATTATTTTCTAAATCTTACGGCATTCCTCTTCCCCTTCCCGTCACTTCCGGTACACAGAGGCATCACGAGCGAGAAAGAGCAGTCATTCCAGAGCAGAGCCGCCATCCTATCGTGCCCACCCCCACCGCAAGCGTAAGCAATGCGAGTGCCCGCACGCCTCGGCTGAGAACACATGATGGCGCCACAGAATCAGGCACGATCGTGAGATGTTCTTTGCCGACCCTTAATTGACTTACTGATACGTTCACTCCCTAATTCAACAGTTGTTTATTGTGTCTCTGCTATGTGCGAAATGCTCGGGATCAAGAGGTAAGGGCCCTGCCAACGGGACATACAATTCACTGATATAGACGAAATCATCACGTGACCCAGCAGTTCCAAACTAGGCGCAGTGCGAGCTCACCCAGTCAGCATCTAAGCCGGGGTTCGGGCCCAAAGGCCCAGTTAGAGAGTGCCTGGGGCAGGGCTATTGCCCACCTCTGATTGGCTGGAGCGCCCGGCCTCGGCCAATCGGATACCGTCACGGCTCGAAACTTGAGTAAAGCGGTCCCAAGAAAGCCTGCCCCTCACTCCGCCCTTGGTTTTGGGTTTTGTCGCCGAGAGTTTTCTGGAATTCGGTTGCCCAGATTTGCCACTTATTAAGCCATATGGTCTTGGAAAGTCAACTTCTCTGAACGTCAATTTCCTTATTTGTAAAATGGAGAAAACAGGATTGTTGTGAGAATTCAAGTAGATCATGTAGGATGCATTTTTAAAATGTTAGCTCTTGTTGTCATCTGCCCAGTTTAACTGAATACGACTCAGGGTAGGCTGTCTAGTTCGCAGCTTCATGAGAACGTGCCCTTCTTGTTGGTCTCGGATCTGAAGAGGAATGGGATTCTCAGTGGCTACCCGCGGGATGCTGTCCTTCAGGGATAAAAACCTCAGCTGACCAGGGTATTGGCAGCCTTGGCAGAGGGTTCCCTGTTGCCCAGAGCTGCTCCAAACAGGCTGGCTGGTTTCAGGCTGGCTGGAGCCTCAGCCTGCACCTCCCTGAGAACACTCACCTGGATTAAACAAATGCCAATCACCCTTCCAGTAGAGGTGCAGGCAGTGAAATAAATTTAAAAATTTGTTTAGTAAGCACCCTAAAATCAAATGCAAGGAAAAATCCTATCCTCAGTTCCCCCAGAGACCACGTTTATCTCTAGGAATTGTTTCAGTGGAAGCAATGTAGGAATCACCCTCTCAGTGCTAGAGCAGCTGCACTTCGTAATGAAACAGCAGTGGAAAGAGGGTAGTGGGCACCCAAACGTCAATATTTGTTCTAAGCAAGATCCTCTGCCTCCATAATAACTTTAAATTGAGTCTTGATATTGCTGCTTTTGACTGTCATGAAAAGTTTTGCTGTGTTTGAGATAAAAAAGAGTAAGAGGGATAGTTGCCTCAAGATCTAGATTTTTTTTTTAAGCGATTGTTATAATAGTAAGACAGAAGGAGCATTTTCCCCTTAGATAACCAACTAGCAGTCTCCCTCAGTGTTGCTGCCTTACGTGGAGTTAGACTGTGGTGCTGTCTCCTAATAAACAATGTAGTCTCTAAGCAGTAACTCCATTGGTGATGTGCTGGAAATTAGACTAGTCACTTGGGAAGACAATATGGCGTTTGGCATTCTTACTTCTGTAAGCATAATGTGTGCATGCCCTCTGTTTTGATCAGTAGTTAAGAACTGACAAAACATTCTTACCCTCCCCCCACTTTTTTAAGTAAAAATAAATTTATTACTACCTCTATTTTTTACACTTTTTCTCATTACATTGCTTTGTTTTATTTTTAACTGACATTATACATAGATGTACAATGCACAAATATTAGGTGTATAAATCTGAGTTTTGACAATTGTACACACATGTGTAACCATCACTCCAATTAAGATACACAACATTATACAAAAAAAACAGAACATTTTCACTGTTATCGAATGGGGGTCCTGCTGCTTGCTGCTTACAAAATCAATACTAACAAATGGTAAAAAGGAAAAGTGCCTTTAATCAGAATGCCAGCAATCTGGGGAGATGGTGGACTCAACGTACCCCAAAAACCACCTCCAAAGATTCTGCTCATGAAACTTTTAAAGGAAAGGAGGGAAGTAATCTCTGTTAATCATTGAGATGGGTCGTCGCCATCCCCCACTGTGTGCCGGCTCCTCAGCTTCTTGTGATCTTCCTCGAGATGTGATCGTGTTCACACAGTTTGGTCACAGAGTTTATTTGGGAGATTACTGAAGGGGAAGCTAGGGAAGAGATCTGGTCGTCTGTTAATCACTTATTCTTCTTTTCTACTTCTTTGATCTGTGGAAAGGACCAACAAGTTAGGCAAGGTTTTGTGTGACTAAAAGATTTGAAAGGTGTGCTTGGGCCGTTGATGAGTAGAGCATGGGGGTGCTGGGCTTAAAAGTTAGTTACTATACAGCTTTACTAAAGTGACAAGAAAAGGGGCTTCCTGCTGAGGGCGGTCTCCTGCAAAGAGCTGCTTACACTGACTCTCATACAAATGGATTATACAGTATGCATCTTTTGTGTCTGGCATCTTTCCTTCAACATAATGTCTGTAAGATTCATCTATTTCATCATGTGTATCAGTAGTTTGTTCCTTTTTATTGCTGAGAAGTATTCCATTTAATAAATATACCAAAATTTATTTATCCATTCTCCTGTTATTTATTTATTTTTGGCTGTGTTGGGTCTTTGTTGCTGCGCACAGGCTTTCTCTAGCTGCGGCGAGCGAGGGCTACTCTTCATTGCGGTGCACGGGCTTCTCATTGCAGTGGCTTCTCTTGTTGCGGAGCACGGGCTCTAGGTGCACGGGCTTCAGCAGTTGTGGCTCGTGGGCTCTAGAGCGCAGGATCGGTAGTTGTGGTGCACGGGTTTAGCTGCTCCGCAGCATGTGGGATCTCACAGACCAGGGCTCGAACCCGTGTCCCCTGCGTTGGCAGGTGGATTCTTAACCACTGTGCCACCAGGGAAGCCCCTATCCATTCTCCTGTTGATGAACATTTGGATTCTTTCCAGTTTAGGACTATTATGAGTAAATCTGCTGTGAACATTTGTGTACAAGTCTTTATGTTTCATTTCTCTTGGATAGTAACTAGGAGTAGAACTGCTGGATCACAGGGTAAGTATACGCTTAACATCTTGAGAAACTGCAGTACAGTTATACAAAACCATTGTACCATTTTACCTTCTCTCCAGAGGCTTAAGAGAGTTCCAGTTGCTCCTGACAGTTTCCTTGCTTGACCAACATTTAGTCAGGCTCCTGAAACTTCTCCTAGGACCATCTGTGCACTTGTAAAATCTACTTTTAACAAGAACCGCCCACCCTTGATATCTGATCGCCCTCAATATCTGGTCCGGTTCTTCATCCTCCACCATCTCCCAGGTGTCATCTGATCATCCTGGCCTGTCTTCAGCAAGAATCCTGTTACATCAGTTTAACAAAAACTCTCCTTACCCCTGATGTTTCCTCTTAGTAATTTTCCATCCACTCCCCTGTTCCTTGGCTATAAATTCCCACTTGCACATGCTGTATTTAGAATTGAGCCAAATTTTTCTCCTCTGGTGCAAAATCCCATTGCAGTCATCCTTATACTTATGGCAATGGTCCTAAGTAAAGTTTGCATTATCATCTTTAACAAGTGCCTCTGATTTTTTTTTTAACATTCCACAACCTTACCAACACGTGGTGGGTCAATCTTTAATTTCAGCCATTCTATCCAGTGTGCAGTGGTATCTCACTGTGACCTTGATTTGCATTTCCTTAATAACTAATGATTTTTAATGAGCTCTTTTTCTTGTGCTTACTGACAATTTATCCTTTTTTAAAAAATATTTATTTACTTATTTATTTTAGCTGCGCCAGGTTTTAGTTGTGGCACGTGGGATCTTTGTTGCGGCATGTGGGATCTTTTTTTTTTTTTTTTTTTAGTTGCGGCATGCGTGTGGGATCTAGTTCCCCGACCAGGGATCAAACCCTGGCCCCCTGCATTAGGAGCTCGGAGTCTTAGCCACTGGACCAGCAGGGAAGTCCCTCATTCATACATTTTGACATAAATGTTGCAATGATTAGAAATGTGTCAGGAGTAACACATTTTGAACTAAAATCTTCATTAGTCTATTCAGCCATGCATTAAAAAATATTTATTGAGTGTCTACCATGTGTCATGCACTTTTCTAGGTTCTTCAATCAACTGTGATTAAGACAGATAAGATCTTTGCTCTTGTTTGAAGAGTTAATATTTTAGTGGGGAGAGACAAAAAGTAAACTGGAAGCAAACAAGTAAGATGATTTTTGACAGGGTGGGAATGCTCACTTAAGTGTTATCAATTAATAATAAAACATGGAAAAAACCTATATCCCTAACGGGCGGGGAGAAAGGGGACTTAGGTAATTTACGTGATATGAGACTGACGGACTACAATGACATTAAATCGACAAATGACTTTAAAAAATACTTAGCCGTATAAAAAGTTAAATTTAAAATTGTATGTGTACTTTGTTTAGGACTATGTAAAACACCTGTGCTACGATGCATATGTACAGAAATTAGAAGGACCCAGAAGGTAAAGAAAACGCTGGGGGCTTTTTTGTTTTTGTTTTTTGTGGTGGAATTATGGGGGTTTAGGGCGTTTGGTTTCGCTTTCTTTTTTGCTGTCTTACACGTTATCTCGTTCGTTAACAGCAGAAACTGGCATCATATAGTTTTCTCCTAGGACTTTGCTTTGCGCAAGGCTTTACAGCTCAGAGACTTAACGCATTTATTATGAGACGTGGCAGACGTAAAAATAAAATTTAGGTTACTTCAGAGTGACGTAAGGCAAAGAAGTGAGGTCTACGAGTTTAACCCCATAGAACTTACGGATTTCCAAGCACGATGAGGTGGCTCCCGGGGAAGTCCGCAGAAGAAGCGGGTATGGGCGCGACGAGAGGAAGCTGGGCACGACGAGAGGAAGCGGGGCACGACGAGTGGAAGCGAAGCCCGATGTTAGGCCCTGCGTGGCGCCGCGCGGACGGTGACGTCTCGCCCCGGACGGAAACTGACGTCACCTTCGCGCATCGCCGCTTCCGGTCCGAGTGAGTGTGGTTCCTGCGCCTGCAGAGTTTAGGGCTGGTGCTGCTGTTCGTGCGGTTGTGTTTTTCGCCAGTCGGCCTTCCTCCTCCGGGACCATGGCCACCGATTCGTGGGCCCTGGCAGTGGACAAGCAGGAAGCGGCTGTCAAGTCGGTCAGTGGCTTCAGCTCCAGGCGGGGCGAGCGTACTGGAGGGCCCAAGCCGACCCTGCTTGGAGTCCAGGGAGCTCCCTGGGTTGGGCAGGCCGTGGCCCACACACCCCTAAAGGTTTGCTGGGAGGAATCTCTTAGCCTTGATTTGCGGCTAAGGCAGAAGAGACCAGTATGGAGCCTTTTCCTTTGATCTGGGCCAGTTAAAGACTTTTATCCTGTGGCAAATCTGTCCCTGCTATGTATGCTGTCTTTTCTGCACTGCACCTCCTCAGTGGGCATTGTAAGAAAAGGCGCGATGCTGATTCTCTTTTTCATCTGGTTTCTGAGTGATTGTCTGCTACTCTTATTTTACCATTTTTTAGATGCGTGCTTAACATGGTTGGCGGTTTGTAGCAATTTGCAGAATAACAGATTCAGGTTTATATTTAGTGTTTCAATCTACTGCAAACGGGGGGAGGCACTACAAATTGTTTCATCTGTGTTTAAAGAGACATTTAATTTCATATACTGGTTCTTTGATTAATGAAGGTCCATTCAGTGGGAAGTTAACTATAGTGTAAACTGTGACTCCCCGTTCTTATCTCTAAGTTACCTTTGTTTGGTGGTAATGGACCATTGATTTTAAGAATATAGGGGTTTTTTGTAGTCAGAAGTCTTTCCCCCCACCCCCCCTTCAGTGCGACATGAGGAATCTTAGTTCCCCTACCAGGGATCGAACCTGTGCCCCCTGCAGTGGAAGCGTGGAGTCTTAACCACTGGACCGCGAGGGAAGTCCCATGTAGTCTGACGTCTTATGTAACCTTTTAATGCCTAAATTACATTTCTTCTCCGGTCACCCTTTATTGCCTTGGGAGGATTGTCAGTTTCTCAGCAGATTGTTGAAATGGGCTAAATCCAGGGAAGTTTAGGAAGAAGCTTTACAATCTAGTTAGGAAGCCTAGAATGTGGGAGGTGCTGTGAAAATGGTAAGAATAATGTGAGAAATGAACTTTGAATGGAGAGAGGATGTTTATGAGTAGGAAAGTCAGGGAAATTCCTCATGAAGAAGTTTATATTTGTGCTGGATATTAGAAAATAATCATTTAAGATAGAGATGAAGGTGAACGGCATTTTAGAATAGAATGCACAGAAGTGCTGGACTTGCCTAGAGAACAGGAATCAGAACTCATTTTTGCTGCAGCTTAAGGTTATCGGGTTGTAGTAGGAGCAGTACTGAAAATATCGTAGGAGTGTACTTTGGCCCTTAACAAAGAACTTGAAAATGAAAGGCTTTATTTGGCTTGTTTGGAGGTTTTTAAGAAGGATACTGACAAGATTCGATCTGAGAGCTAGCAAGATTTATTGGACTTCAGAGAACAGAATATATTAGGAGTGATGTCTAAAGGAAAGGAGATCAATGTGGAAGTTACTCTCATAGCCCAGAGATAGGGGGCCTATGTTGAATGATGAAAGTAAAGATGAGGGGATGGATTCAAGAGATAATTGTGGAGATGTGAAGATTTACAAAAAAAGAGAAGGGAGATAAAGGCAAAGATTACTGTTTTCAACCTGGATCCCACAAGGTGATATTAATATAGTGCTAATAACAGGATTAGGGGAGTGGGAAGAACAGCAGATTTGATATGTAGGGTGATGAGTTCATGTTTGGCTGTTCTGAATTTGAGGTAAGGAGGACAACTTGGTAAGTACCTGTGTTGGGAATCACCAAGAGGTGTCCAGGTTCAATGATTTCCTGGGAGAACTCACAGGACTCAGCATATGATTGTACTCACAGCTGTGAGTTATTACAATGGAAAGCAAAATTAGCAAAAGGAAAAGGCCCGTGTTGCAAAGTCCAGAGGAAACCAGGCACAAGCTTCTAAGAACCTTCTCCCAGAGGAGTCACAAGCTCCACTTAATTCCTGCTTAATTCCTCTAGCCACAGATTGTAACAACACATATGAAGTGTTGTCAGAGAAGCTTGTTGGAGACTCAGTGCTCAGGGTTTTTATTAGGGGTCTATCACATCGTCATTCTTTGCCTAGCAGGTACCAAAATTCCAGACCCCTGGAAGGAAACCAGGTGTTATCATAAACCACATGTTTTTAGAAAGATAGTTAGTGAACCCCTCAGCGGTTCTGGGAATGGTGGGAACTCTCTCCAAATCCAAGTTTCCAGGTGTCAGCCAGGGGCCAACTTTGCAAGCTGGCTTTCCTAAGGATAGCAGTTAGACCTGCTGTGTTAACTCTTTTCTATACAGTGCCCATCAAGCATTTGGAAATGCGGCACTGGAGTTCAGGAGGAATCAGGTCAGAAGTATAAAATTGACAGCCACAAATAAATCAAAAACTATTATAAAGGATATGATTCTGTACTCTAGAATTTAAATCTAGTATTTAGCATCAGATATTCCCTAAAAGACAGTTACTGAGAATTGATTTCAAATCTTTTTTAACCTACAACCCTAATCTAGCTGTGTTCTTATGAATAACACAAATATAGACCTAAAGATACTTGGTATCTGGTTTCAACTACTCTGCTTATTGGGTGGCTGATATAAGTAAATGTTTTAAAATGTTGCTTCCTGGGAATTCCCTGGCGGTCCAGTGGTTGGGTCTCCGCACTTCACCTGCAAGGGGCACAGGTTTGATCCCTGGTTGGGGAACTAAGATCCCACATGCCGTGCAGCGCGGCCAAAAAAATAAAATAAAAATTAAAAATAAGTAAATAAACATTGCTTTCTAACAGTTGGGTAAGACCCTCCCCCCTTTTTTGTTTTACCATTTAGACTTGTGTACATGAGCTTAATAAATGTAGTTAACCATTGAACAACTTGGGGGTTATGAGCCCCCAACCCTCCCTGCAGTTGAAAATCCCCAAATAACTAACATTGTCCATCCGTATATGTGGTTCCACATCTCTGGATTCAACCAACCATGGGCTGAGTAATACTGTAGCATTTATCCTTGAATAAGTGAACCCTTGAAGTTCAAACCTGTGTTTAACGGTCAATTGTGTAATTCATGGTATTTGGTTATCAGGTGTCTCTACTCTTAAATGTTTCCTTTTATTCCCATTCAGATGAGTAATTTGCAGATCAAGGAAGAGAAAGTCAAACCAGATACCAATGGTGAGTCACTAGTAACTACAAGCTACATGTGCACTTCTGCTTTGCACTCATAGGTGCGATGTGGAAAGGAGCTTTCATTTAGCACGTTTGGCAAATGTCAGCACTGGATTTGAGAACCAGTAAATTTGGTTTCATTAATGATGGAGGTAGATTAGTTTTCCACATTTTAGCTTCTGACTCCTTAAAATCAAGAATCACTATTGGATTGTAGAGTCACTGTTCACTTGATAATGTTTCCTTAAGTTTTTTAATTTAATTTTTTGGAAGGTTAATCTGGGTTCAAAATTCAGAAAGTATAAGTAAGTGAAAGGCCTCCTTCCCATCCTGGACCACCATTTACCCAGATCCCACTCCCCACCTATATTACTTTGCTAGGGCTCCCACAACAAAGTATCACAAACTAGGTGGTTTAACAACAGAAATTTATTGTCTCAGATCTGGAGGCCAGAAATGTGAGATCAAGGTGTCAGCTGGTTTAGTTCCTCCTAAAGGCTGTGAGGAAGAATCTATTCCATGTCTCTTCCTAGCTTCTGATGGTTTGCTGGCTATCTTTGGCATTCCTTGGCTTATAGGCATTTCTGCCGTCATCACCCCAGTCCCTGCCTTCATGGTATTGTGCATGTCTACATCCAGAATTTCCCTTTTTAATAAGAACATTGGTCATACTGGATTAGGGCCCATCCTAACAACCTCATCTTAACGAATTACATCTGCAGTGAACCTATCTCAAAAGGAGATCACATTCTGAGATACTGGGGGGTTAGGACTTGATCATGTGAATTTTGGGGGGGACACAGTTCAACCCATATACCACCCTATGCCATAAGTAACCACTGTTATTGGATTTTTAATATTCTTCCCAAGTTTCTTTTTTTTTAATTGAAGTATAGTTGATTTACAATGTTGTGTTCATTTCTGCTGGACAGCAAAGTGACTCAGTTATACATACATACACATTCTTTTTTTATATATTCTTTTCCATTATGGTTTATCACAGGATATTGAATATAGTTCTCTGTGCTATACAGTAGGACCTTGTTGTTTATCCATTCTATGTATAATAGCTTACATCTGCTAACCTCAACCTCCCACTCCATCCTTCCCCCAACCCCCTCCCCCTTGGCAACCACCAGTCTGTTCTCTATGTCTGTGACTCTGTTTCTGTTTCATAGATAGGTTCATTTGTGTCATATTTTAGATTCCACATATAAGTGATCTCATATGGTATTTGTCTTTCTCTTTCTGACTTACTTAACTTAGTATGATAATCTCAGTTGCACTTCCAATGTTTCTTTATGCAAAACAAATACAGATTTTTCTCCCTCTCTCCCTCTCTCTCTCTCACCAAAAGATGGCAGAGTATACACAGTGTACTTACTTTTTTTCATTCAACAACATACCTTGGCAAGCTTCCCTTACCAGTAAATGGAGTTTCCTCACTCAGTTTTGTAACTGCATAGTATTACATTGTGTTGATAGACCATAATTTATTTAACCAGTCATCTTTTGATAGATACTTGGGTTGGCCACATTCTTTTGGTGTTATAAAATGTTTCATGGAATAACCATGAACTTACTTCTTTTTACATGTATGCAAATACATTTGTAGGATAAATTCCCCCAAAATGGATATCCATGGTCAAAGGCATATGCACTTGCACTTTTTATCAGTATTTTTCAAGGTACCCTCCATAAGTATTATACCAATTTATATTTCTATCAGTAAAGCATGAAAGTGTTTCCCTATAGCCCCACCACAGAATTTTTAGTCAAAAACTTGAAATTTTGCTAATCTGACAGGTAAAACCTGGTGGATCAGTGTAATACATTTTTCTATTTCATTAATAAGGCTGAATATTTTCATAAGTATAAAGGAATTTGTTTCCTTTTCTACTGAGCTTTTTGTCTTTTTTCGAAATATGAAGAACTTCATATTTTAAGATTGTGATAGAAGTTGCTAATACTTCAGCCAGTTTTGTCTCTTGACTTTTTTCTTGTGTATTTTTGCTCTGCAAACTTTTTTTTTTAAAATTATTTATTTGGCTGCGCCGGGTCTTAGTTTCGGCACGCAGGATCTTCGTTGCAGCACGTGGGATCTTTAGTTGCTGCATTCGGGATCTAGTTCCCTGACCAGGGATGGAACCTGGGCCCCCTGCATTGGGAGCATGGAATCTTAACCACTGGACCACCAGGGAAGTCCCTCTGCAAACATTTTTATATAGTCAAACGCATCAGTCTTTCACATTATTATTTCTGGAATTTGAGTCAGTTTTCATAGCCCAGTCTTTGATCCTTTTGGAATTTTTCCTGGTGTGGATTGTGAGGTATGGATCCAAAGTGTTTTCTCTAGTGTGTTTCACCTTTTTAATGTCAAGATGGCTACAGATTTGTTTCAGTGCCGCTTTTGTAATAGTCCATTCTTCCTCTCTAGTTTGAGATCCACCTGTATTATATACCAAATTCTGCATTTTCTCATCTATCCTGTCAAGCTTATTTTGCATATTCATGTACCAGGATCATATTCCTGATTGCTGGAGCTTTATGACATGCTTTAATGTCTGTGACTGCTGGTCCCCACTCACTGATTTTTTTTTTTTTTTTGGTTGTGCCACACAGCATGTGGGATTTTAGGTCACCGACCAGGGATCAAACCCATGCCCCCTGCAGTGGAAGCGCAGAGTCTTAACCACTGGACCGCCAGGGAAGTCCCCATTGATCTTTTTTTAGAGTGTTCCTGGCTATTCTTATTTTCCATACGTATTCTGTTATAGTCAACTTGACTAGTTCTAAGAAAACAAAGAATCTTTTAGTATTTCCCCTAGGACCATGTTACATTTATAACTTAACATCTATATGCTATTGAGTCTTTTTATAAAACCTATGATTAAGTCTTTCCATTTTTTTCACATCCCTTTTTGTGTCCTTTAGGAATGTTTTAATGACTGTAGCATATGTGATGTCCCCTCTTTCATTTCTATTACTGGCAGTATGTGTTTGTTCTTTTTTGATGAGTCTGCCTAGAGACTTATTAGTTTTTTTTATCTTTTCAAAGAGCTAGGCTTTGGCAATGTTAATTTTCCTGAATATTTGTCTTTTATTTCATCGATTTCTACTCTGTATTTTTTTCCTTCTACTTACTTTGGGTTTACTTTCCTCTTCTTTTTTATCATATACTTCAAATAGTTTCAGTTTCCCTTTTGATTTCTTCATTGGCCCATGGATAATTTAGAAGTGTGTTGTTTGATTTCCAGATATTTGGGGGGGTTTCTAGATATCTTATTAATTTCTAATTTAACTCCATTTTGATCAGAAACCATTAAATATGATTCTGCAGTTATTGGGTATAGTGTCCTCTAAATGTCAATTAGGCCACCGTTGTTGATAGTGTTAACTCAGATCTTCTATGTCTTAACTGTTTTTTGTTGTTTGCATTTTGGTCTAGTTCTTCCAGTTGTTGAAAGAGGAGTGTTAAAATTTCCAACGACAGTTGTGGAATAGTCTTATTTCTCCCTTTAATTTTGTCAGTTTTGGCCTCCTGTGTTTTGCAGATCTGTTGCCAGGTACATTCACATTTATGTCTTCCTGATGAATGGACCTCTTATTAGAAATATCCTCCTTTATCTCTGGTGGTGATTTTGGTCTAAAAATCTGCATTACCTGAGCCACTCCAGCCTTCGTATGCTTACTGGTTGCGTGATGTATCTCTTTCCATCCACTGACTTTCAACTTATTTGTGTCTTTATATTTAAAGTGTGTCTCTTGTAGGAGTATAATCTATAAAACTTTTGAATCACTATGTTGTACACCTGAAACTAATACAATATGGTAAATTAACTATACCTCAATTTTAAAAAAATAAAGTGTGGGGCTTCCCTGGTGGCGCAGTGGTTGAGAGTCTGCCTGCCGATGCAGGGAACACGGGTTCGTGCCCCGGTCCGGGAAGATCCCACATGCCGTGGAGTGGCTAGGCCCGTGAGCCATGGCCGCTGAGCCTGCATGTCCGGAGCCTGTGCTCTGCAACAGGAGAGGCCACAACAGTGAGAGGCCCGCGTACCGCAAAAAAATAAATAAATAAATAAAAATAAAGTGTGCCTCTTGTAGACAGCTGACAGTTGGATCTTGCTTTTTTAGCCATTCTAATAATCTCTGTCTTTTAACTGGAGTATTTTATCTGTTTGCATTTAATGTAATTATTGATGTGGATGGGTTTAGGTTAGCAATTTTACTGTTTGTTTGTCGCTTTATATTTTGTTTCTCTGGCTCTTTTCCTGCTTTCTTTTGGGTTAATTGAATATCTTAGAGTTCCATTTTAATTTATTTATGAGATTTTTAGCTTTATCTCTTTGCATTAGTTTATGAGTGTTTTAAAGTTTTCTTCATATAAGTCTCACATATTTTTTGTTAATTTTATTTCTAGGTGCAATATTTTATCTTTTTAGTTGCTATTATAAAGAAGATTTTTTCAATAATATCTCTATTTATAAAAGCTACTGATTTCTATTTATTTATTTTGTACCTAGCTCTTTTATCTTTTACTGAGATATCTTATTTTGTAGTCATTTTTAAGTTGATACTCTTTTTTTTTGTTTGTTTGTTTGTTTTTTTTTTTTGCGGTACACGGGCCTCTCACTATTGTGGCCTCTCCCGTTGCGGAGCACAGGCTCCGGATGCGCAGGCTCAGCGGCCATGGCTCACGGGCCCAGCCGCTCCGCGGCATGTGGGATCTTCCCGGACCGGGGCACGAACCCGTGTCTCCTGCATCGGCAGGCGGACTCTTAACCACTGCGCCACCAGGGAAGCCCAAGTTGATATTCTTAGTCCTGCAAGTTTACAATCTTTTTTTTTTTTCTTTTTTGCGGTACGCGGGCCTCTCACTGTTGTGGCCTCTCCCGTTGCGGAGCACAGGCTCCGGACGCGCAGGCTTAGCGGCCACGGCTCACGGGCCCAGCCGCTCCGCGGCATGTGGGATCTTCCCAGACTGGGGCACGAACCTGTGTCCCCTGCATAGGCAGGCAGACTCTCAACCACTGCGCCACCAGGGAAGCCCCTACAATCTTTTGTATTCTAAAAAAAATGATCGTTTTACCTCTTCCTTTTAATTTTTAATACCTTTATTTTCTTTCTCATGTCTAATTGTGTCTGCTAACATAATGCTATATTTTAAATATAGTTATAATGCTATATTTTAAATAAGTAAGTCAGAGGTGACATATCTGATCACTCTGAAGTCAGCCAGCATTTCTAGAAATTTGAACATTTCTTATGCACTAAACTTCCTAGGAATAAAAATCCATTAAACGTATAGAAACGCCAACTATTTAAATTTTGATCACTTAAATAAGGTTTGATATTTATATTGTCCCACCTTTTGAGTGGATTTTTTTTTAATAAATTTATTTATTTATATATTTTTTGGCTGTGTTGGGTCTTGGTTGCTGTGCACGGCCTTTCTCTAGTTGCGGCGAGTGGGGGCTACTCTTCGTTGCATTGTGCGTGCTTCTCATTGTGGTGGCTCATCTTGTTGTGCAGCACAGGCTCTAGGCGCGCAGGCTTCAATAGTTGTGGCTTGTAGGCTGTAGAGCACAGGCTCAGTAGTTGTGGCGCACCGCTTTAATTGCTTCACCACATGTGCGATCTTCCTGGACCAGGGCTTGAACCCGTGTCCCCTGCATTGGCAGGCAGATTTTTAACCACTGCACCACCAGGGAGGTCCCCTTTTGAGTGGATTTGATACTTGCCTTTCTGATTATGATAACTCTTTTCTTGTGTAGGTGTTATCAAAACTAATGCCACTCCAGAGAAAACAGATGAAGAAGAGAAAGGTAACTAATCTTTGAAACCCTGTAGCAAGAGACATAGTATCACCTAGGACGTGCCTCTCTGGAGCCAGAGGCATTCTGAGTTATAAGATCAAGGAGATGAGGGGAATCAGCCAAGGAAATTGAAAACAGTGAGATAGAAGGAGAACCAAAAGAGAGTGGTATCCCGGAAACCAAAAGAAGGAAGTGTTTCAAAAGTAGGGAGTCATATATAGGTAATAAGTTGGTTAAGAGAACTAAAAATTGTTCAGTTGATTTAGAGTGTAGAGTCATTGGTGAGCTTGACAAGGGCTGTTGAGGTCAGATGGGGAGGTTAGTTTAAAAAAACCTCTTCAGTGAAGAGAAAGTGAAGACATGAGTATAGACAGCCCTGTCAGGGAATGTTCCATAAAAGGGAGCAGAGAACTGGGACCGTAACTGGATGGGGATGTGGGATAAAGGAGGAAGCACATTTATGATGAGAGGTGTTACAACGTGTGTACATGCTGGTGGGAATGATCCATTAGAGGGAGAAACTGATCATGCAAGAGAGAAGGTCACTGCTGGGAGAAATATCCTTGTCTGAAAGACGGAATGGGACCCATTGTATAAGTAGAGGGGCTAGCCTCAGGAGGATGGCGGTCCATCCACAGTTACAGCAGGGAAGGTGGAAAGGACGCTCACAAATGCAAGTGGGTGTGTGGGTTGTCACGGCAGCACTTGGAGGTGCTTCTGATTACGTTCACTTCTCAGGGAAGTGAGTAGCAGGGTCATTAGATGAGTGAGAATGTGGAGAGGTTAGAAGTTGAAGAGAGAAGAAGAGTGAATAAGTGGCGTATAGAAACATAAAGTCTTGCTGGGCAGCTCAGACCACTTGGGTCTAGCAGTCAGGAGTTTAAAGTGAGACCTTTTGGTGTGATTATGTTTTTCTCCCACCTTGCTGGGCCATTCAGGTGTGGGTGCAGACATGGGGAGAGAGGTTTCACAAGGGTGGGGTTTGCCCAGTGAGTATGAGGAAGATCTACTGGTTGTTTCCTACAGAGGACAGAGCCGCCCAGTCCTTACTCAACAAGCTGATCAGAAGCAACCTTGTCGATAACACCAACCAAGTGGAAGTCCTGCAGCGAGATCCAAACTCCCCTCTCTACTCAGTGAAGTCCTTCGAGGAGCTTCGGCTGTGAGTATCCGTTCCTTTGAACAACTGTTCCTTGCTAGCCCTCCTTTATAAGACTTAGCATATCAGAGATCTTGTGGGAATTTTACTTTCTACTTTTATTTTTTAAAAATCTTAATATATTTACTTTCTTTGAGTAGTTAATAATTCACATGATTCAAAAGTTTAAAAGTATGAAAAAGTGATGGTCTCCCTCCACCCTTGTCTCTTGGCTACCCAGTTCTTCTCCTTAGGGATTTTTAAATGCCACAAATTTATTCATCATAGCTGAAAGTCTTTTTTCTTTTATGCTCTTAGAACTTTCAATAAAATATTGGCTGACAGGTGATTTCTGGATGTCAGGAACATTTCTTATTAGGTAAGCCCTTTTGTTAGACTATAGGGTTTACAGTGTTAAGAACAGTTTATCTGCTTTTTTAAAATCTGTCCAAGAAGCCTGTGCAGGATTCCCAGTAACTGCAGTGGAAATCAGCCTTCATTGTTGCAGAATTTTTTAAAAAATCCAAAACCCAGAATTAAGCCTTACGTATGCACATTTATGCACTGTGGTGAGAATGACTTCTAACATGTCCTTGTTTTAAAGGCAGAGAATTATGTAATGTTATGCCAAGTTTTTCGTTTCCTTCAGTAAGTTAGTAAAGAGGTATTTAGGGTTGTTGGTTTATGTACATGACACTGTGCTGGGTGTTATGAGTAACACAAGACATAGCTACCCTTCTTGCTGCCTGCCAGGACTCAAATCATAGACAGAAAATAGCTAGTGAATAAGAAAGTGGTGGAATGAATGGATTCTTTGCCTTTGTTCAGCAAAATCTATCATATGCCCACTGTAGGCAAATAGGGGCCACATTTCTGCCAACTATTGCCACCACTTGAGAGTAAGAGACACTTAAAATAAGAGAGCTAACTAGAACCAAATCAAGTTGTTAATGCAGCAATAGCTAAGAGCAAGGTTTTTAAAGTGTGGCCTTTTTTTTTGAATATTTTCAGGACATAATACTTTTCTATGTGTATTTTCTCTGTCAAAGGCTTTTTTCAGCAAATCTGTCATCTCTGCTTCCATTCATAAATTCTGTCCGAGCAGCTATGTGTGCTCTGACAGCTTGCTTTTCCAAGTATCAGTGGTCTTTTTAAGTTCCTTTCATTTAAAGGACTGGAGTTCTCAGGTCAACCAGTGATGAACTGTCCTCTTTGAAAAGGCAAGTTCTTTCTGATTTAATTGTTAGTAGCCAAAGGAAACAAAGAATAAAACCTAGGTCACCTAATATACTTGGTCTATGTTTTACTGAAAAGATCTGCAAAATAAAAGAAAAATAATTAGCCACTGAAAGTTCTTGGATCACTTGAGTCCTCTTTCAGTAGTGACTTTGTTTCCTTGGCAACCAAATCAGAATCTGCTAAGCTTCACAACCTTTTCTTCCAAATGGATGTTACTGTTCAAAGTTCTTTGTGTCTGAGAACCACCATATGCCAGAAGAATTGCCTTTTAGAGAGCCTGTTAAACTCTAAGGAAGGCTTAGAGAACACTCTTGACTTGGTTTGACTTTACTTTAAAAACAGTGTGGTGGGATTTTTGTTAAACACCCTGTCAATTTAGAGGTAGCAGAGAGCTTTATTTGATATTTGTTGTGTGGCTACTTATGTAAGAAGTTGGTGCTTTTCTAGTTTTGATTTTGACTAGACATAATAAGTAAATCTAATCGCTCATAAAGTTCAGTATGATAACTGAACTCCCTTTACCTATTTACTAGAAACTGGCTGAATCAATTTTCTTACCTCTCAATTGTCCCGAGTTCTTGCACAGCTGGCTTTGGAAGGCCCATGGAACACAAAATGACTGTGGTTCAGTGGAGCATCTGCACTGAGAAATGAAAACTGAAATGTCATTCCCTAAAGGGACTTCTGTATCTTAGCAGCATAGTAAGCAGTGTTTATTTTTAGATATGTCTTTTATAATTTATTTTATACTATGAATTAATAAGTACCATTCTTCCAGTATCCTGGGAATGTTTGTCATCCAAGGCCAGCCAAATTTGTGGGTCTCCTGAAAGATGAATTTCTCCAAGAAAGGAAACTAGCCTGGATTTTATAAATTGCATAGTAGTTTCAGATTAAGATTTAGTAGGGAAAGATTTTGGTTTTGTTTTGTTTTAGTGAGTATTCTTTAAGGCATAGGAAAATATGTCTGACAGGAGGTACCATTCTTTGCTAGATATAGGGAAAAATAAAATTCTAGGCTTTTAAAACAGTTTCAACAACTAGGAATCCATCTTTCTCTCCCTGGCCTCCTAGGAAACCACAGCTTCTGCAGGGAGTCTATGCCATGGGGTTCAATCGACCATCCAAGATACAAGAGAATGCGTTACCCATGATGCTTGCTGAGCCGTAAGTATATGGACCCTGGCACACCTCTTCAGAACTGGGTTAAACGTCTTCCACCAAGAGCTGTAGTGTTCCTGAGCACAAGATGGGCCGTTGAGAGCAACGTGCTTCTTCAGGGGAACAGCTTAGACAGGTGCAGAGAGAGTCAGATGCAATTCAATACAGTTTCTGCCTTTTCCACTTAATAAAAACTGATAGAAAAAGTTAGTGCTGTTATTCTATGCAGTTTTAAAAACTGTTTTGTTGTTGTCGTTGCTATTGTTTTTTAATAATTTAAAAATTTTTGAGACCTGCAAAAAATATCAGGAGCAATACCAGGAACATCTCCGTAACCCCATCCTGCCAAGAAATAAAGCTGCCATTAATGTAGTCGGCAGTTGTAGCCCCCATGTAACTCCCTCCATTCACAGCCCCTCCCCTCCCCTCCCCTCCCCCCTCCCCTCCCCTCCCCTCCCCTCCCCCCTCCCCTCCCCTCCCCTCCCCTCCCCTCCCCTCCCCCTCCCCTCCCCTCCCCTCCCCCTCCCCTCCCCTCCCCTCCCCCTCCCCCTCCCCCTCCCCCTCCCCCTCCCAAGTGAACATCGCTGATGTGGGTCATTATTCTCTCGTTTCTTTTTTTTTTTTTTTTGCGGTACACGGGCCTCTCACTGTCGTGGCCTCTCCCGTTGCGGAGCACAGGCTCGGGACGCGCAGGCTCAGCGGCAATGGCTCACGGGCCTAACTGCTCTGTGGCATGTGGGATCTTCCCGGACCGGGGCATGAACCCGCGTCCCCTGCATAGGCGGGCGGACTCTCAACCACTGTGCCACCAGGGAAGCCTTCTCTCATGTTTTTTTATCCTTTTACTACGTAGTTTACTTTCATTGTTTGGTTTTTTTTGGCCACGCTGCGTGGCTTGTGGGATCTTAGTTCCCTGACCAGGTATTGAACCCGGGCCCCGGCCCTCGGTAGTGAAAGCGCCGAGTCCTAACCACTGGACTGCCAGGGAATTCCAAGTTTGCATATTTTTAAACCTTACATAAATGGTATCATACTTAGGTAGCAACTTTTTTCATTCAACTGTATTGTTTGTTTGTTTGTTTATATTTTGGCTGCACTACACAGCATGTGGGGTTTTAGTTCCCCGACCAGGGATCAAACCTGTGCCCCCTGCAGTGGAAGCTCAGAGTCTTAACTACTGGACCACCAGAGAAGTCCCTCTTTTTTAATGATAAAAATGCCACCTAGGACTTCCCTGGTGGCTTAGTGGTTAAGAATCCGCCTGCCAATGCAGGGGACACGGGTTCGAGCCCTGGTCTGGGAAGATCCCACATGCCGTGGAGCAACTAAGCCCGTGCGCCACAACTACTGAGCCTGCGCTCTAGAACCATGAGCCACAACTACTGAGTCCGCGTGCCACGACTACTGAAGCCCACACACCTAGATCCCGTGCTGCGCAACAAGAGACGCCACCGCAATGAGAAGCCCACACACCACAACAAAGAGTAGCCCCTGCTCACCGCAACTAGAGAAAGCCCACACGCAGCAACAAAGACCCAACGCAACCAAAAATAAATAAATTTAAAAAAAAAATGCCACCTATTCCCATGACATTGGGTTACCTGAAGTGAAATGTGAAAGTTCCCTCTAAAGCATCTGACTTGTTCTCTTAAATTTTCCATAAAGATGAGAAAAGGGAGCACATAGTAGGAGCTGAGTCCTGAAGACACATTATGGCTCAGGGATTTGTCTGGGCACAGATGTTACTCTGCAGTCTTAATTTCCATAGGCCCCTTGGGGTATAAAACTAGGGCACTCTAGCTGTGCTAGAGCCTAGAATGAGGATTTCTTAGTGTGAGCCCATCTAAAATAATCATTTCACTTAATATTTAGCAGTTTTTTTTAACATCATATAAAAAGTTTATCATTGTACTCAGTGCAGAAAACCTGGATAATAGAAGCATGAAGGGGGAAAATCCCTATTCCTACCACCCAGAAAGAACGTTTGGACACTTGATTGTTTTTTGTTTTGTTTTTAATAAATTTGTTTATTTATTTTTGGCTGTATTGGGTCTTCGTTGCTGTGCACAGGCTTTCTCTAGTTGCAGCGAGCGGGGGCTACTCTTTGTTGTGGTGCACAGGCTTCTCATTGCCGTGGCTTCTCTTGTTGTGGAGCATGGGCTCTAGAACGCAGGCTCAGTAGTTGTGGCACACTGGCTTAATTGCTCCGCGGCATGTGGGATCTTCCCAGACCAGGGCTCGAACCTGTGTCCCCTGCATTGGCAGGCGGATTCTTAACCACTACGCCACCAGGGAAGTCCCGACACTTGATTGTTATTAACCCATATTATTTTCATCTCTGTTCTTCCTTCATCCAGCCCACAGAACCTGATTGCCCAGTCTCAGTCTGGTACTGGTAAAACAGCTGCCTTCGTCCTGGCCATGCTCAGCCGAGTGGAACCAGCAGAGAGATACCCCCAGGTGAGGGGGTGGAATCCTGGGGGCCCTGGCTTGCTCGTCCTGGGAATGGCTGCGCCATCTGGGGGGGGTTTGTCTAACGAGGGTGCCCCTGGTACAGTCTGAATGCGTCTGATGCCTCAGACTGTTGCTCAGGCAAAGCCCAGTGGTGCACCAGGCCCTTACCTGGGTAGCATTGCTTTGGAAGCAGCAGCCTTAAACAGTGGCTTCTGAAGGCATCTGCCAAGCCAGGGCTCCCTATTGAAGGCTTCTGTCTACAGCTGAAATGTGGGCCTGGCTGACGAGGATGTGGTTTCCTGCACTGTTCAAGTGGTAATGACATCGGTGTACTTGTTGCTTTAGAGCCTGTTGTCTGTTACTACAAGGCTCTCCTAAACTGACCTATGATCTGCCCGTTAGTGTCTGTGCCTCTCCCCAACATATGAGCTGGCGCTTCAGACAGGAAAAGTGATTGAGCAGATGGGCAGATTTCATCCAGAACTAAAGCTTGCTTATGCTGTTCGAGGCAATAAACGTGAGTATAAAGGGGCAAGGCCTAGGCCGTGAGTTGGGGCGGGTGGTTGGGTATATGAATTTTGAAGATGAGGTGATGAGATTCAACTTTCTAGTTCAGTCTGACCTTGGAGCCCAGTGTTGCCTTTAGCAAATCTACTTAAATACTTGCTGATTTGTTAAAAATTCTCTCCACTCCTAAAATAAGATTTTTAGTTGTTAAAAAAAAAATCCCTGCATGAGTCATGGGGTTCTTCCAGTGTGGAGTATTTCACTTAGGAGCCAGGGTTTGAATTCAGCACCCAGAGTTCCGGAAGCTGCTTACGAGGGAGGGATGAGCACTGAAGATGGTAGGTTGGGTCAGTTCCCTTTCTTTAAAAGTAAAGCACAGCTTTAGTAAGAGTAATCTAAGAGCACATACAGTTCACTTGCTCTTACCAAATCAGAAATCCTTCCACCAATTCTTTTTTCATGTGTTCTGTAGTATGTAGAAAATATGGGTTAAGATGGGAGGAGGGGCAGGTAGAAAATGGGTAATGGAGAAGTTATCAGAATATAAAAAACTACAAATCAATTAGAAAAAAGTAAGCATTCCAATAGGAGAATGGACAAGAGAGGCCCAGTTGAACAGACGCTTCACAAAAGAAGGAATTCAGATGGCTAGTAAACGTGAAAAGATGATAAGCTTCATTAGTCATCAGGGAAACATCAAGTGAAACCACTGTATGCCTCTCAGATGGTAGAAATTAGGAAGTCTGGCAAACCAAGTGTTGACCAAGATGGAGAAGAACTGGAAGGCTCACGTGCTCCAGTGGGGAGTATACATTGGCACACCGACTTCCAGAAGCAGTTGGCATTACCTAGAAAAATGGAAGAGAGATATCCCTTCAACCCAGCAGTTTATAATCGCCTAGAGCAGCGGTTCTTAAACTTTTTGCTCTCTTACACTCTTAAACATTATTGAGGACCCCAAGTACTTACTTTGGAAGAATATGAAGAAAATCTAGCCTTTCTTATAATTTTAGATATTGTTTTTTTGGATGCCACGCCAAAACTTATTAACAAATGGTAATTAAAAGTTAGTTGCCATGTGATATCTGAAATCATATTAATGAATTCTTCGTACTGTTACATTAAAATTCCTTGGTCTCCCTTGCACTTTGAATGCATCTTTTGCCCAACTGTGGTTTTCTAACATCATATCTTGGTCATTTGGAAAATACTGTCTTATTGAGTTATGCTGATCTTCCAAATGTTGACATATTTCATAATACAAAATTTTAAACAGCATTTAAAATGCATTAATATCACCACCAACCAACTCAGAGGAGTTTATACATGGAGAAACTCTCAAACCTACAGCAGCACATAGAAGTGTTCCAAAATTCTAATTTTCCCTTAAGCTGAAACATTATCATGACAACAAATAACAGTCAGTTGTTTTCATTTAAATGATAGGGTCTCTGTTCATTTTCAAGAAAGTGTATGTCAAATTCCCTACTTGATTTTCTTTCTTCTTTTTTTTTTGGGGGGGCGCACTGTGCAGCTTGTGGGACTTTAGTTCCCCGACCAGGGGTCGAATTTGGGCCCTCGGCAGTGAGAGCGCAGAGTCCTAACCAGTGGACCGCCAGGGAATTCCCCGTTTGATTTTCTGTAGTTTGTCTGTCGTTCAACAAACAAAAACGCCTAGTACAGTTAGCACACAAATAATCACAAAAGGGCTTTTCCTGGAGGAAACCATCATGTTTCAGCATGCAGAAAGAGTACTTTAACCAGAAATTATTAGTATTTTTGTGTGTTTGATGTCTTACACTGATAGGTGCAGCTAAGTGTAGTGTACCAGAAGCTTGAGACAACATGGATCTTCTCTAGATTGTTTTACAGGGGACTTCACTGTGTGAAGGATTAGTATATTAACTATTTAAGGTATCATTTTTTTTAAAGTTCAGTTTAGACTGATGGGCAGTGGACAGTGAGAACCACAAGGTATTGAAGAGTTCATTTAAAACTTTTCCAGTGAAGTTAATGAATTCCTGACCGAAGTCCCTTTCTCCTCGAACTTTAAATTTTGTTTTGAAAATAGGTGACATTCACATGTTTCAAAATTGAAAAGGATATATGGTAGAAACTTTTCTTTTCCCATACCCTTCAACCACCTGGTTCTGCCTGCCTAAAGGCACCCAGTACTAACCCGTTCCTCACATGTCCTACCAGAGATAGTCTGTGTGGCTACAGGCAAGTGATAATGTGATAACGTGTAGGGACTTCCCTGACAGTCCAGTGGTTAAGACTCAGCGCTTCCATTGCAGGGGGCACGGGTTCAATCCCTGGTCGGGGAACTAAGATCCTGCATCCCTCATGGCACAGCAGTAGAGATAGACGAAATAGATAGATAGAACACTCACACACGCATGTACGTATATTACATGTATTCTTTTTTGCCCCTATTGGTATACAAATTGCTCTGCAACCTCTTTTTCACATTTAATAATGTATTTTGGAGACTGTTCCACATCAGTTCCTAAACAGTTTTATACTTTTGTTGGTGTCATCCATTCGGTGCGTCATATTTTGCTTAGTTATGTTTTAATGAATGCATATCCTTGCATATATGTTATTTCACACATATTCATGTACATACAGGATTGATTCGTAATAGTGGAAGCACTGGTCAAAGGCTACATGCATTAGTAATTTTGATAGATGGTTATATCAGTTTCAACTCCCACCAGCTATAGTTTGAGAGTAATGTGTTTTTTTCAATCAAAGAGAATTTGTACTTAGGAAAACTGTCTACACAATTAGAATATCTAACAAAGCAAAAAATCACTGGGCCAGGATGCTAGGACTAAAAACTACCAATTTATAAGGAAATCAATGAACCATGAGTGAAGGGATGGTATAAAAAGAATAAGTGTTATGCTAAAGAGAAAGAATTGGGTGATGGGGAATTACAGGAGAAAGTAGAAAAAGGGAAACTAACACTCATGGAGGGTTGACTGTGTAGGATTTAATCCTGACCACAGTGCAGTGAGATGGGTGTCATTATGCCCATTTTATAGTAGAAGAACACAAAACTTTTGGGTAACACTCCTGTGGTTTGAAATCTGGAATTAACTTGTTCTAGCTCTGGAAGGATGGGCAAGGAGGCTTTCATTTTGAAAGCGGGTTTAGCCACGGAAGTACCCACAGAACACATCTTGTCTCCACAGTGGAAAGAGGTCAGAAGATCAGTGAGCACATTGTCATTGGCACCCCTGGGACCGTTCTGGACTGGTGCTCCAAGCTCAAGTTCATTGACCCCAAGAAGATCAAGGTGTTTGTTCTGGATGAGGCTGACGTGATGATAGCCACTCAGGGCCACCAAGATCAGAGCATCCGCATCCAGAGGTAGGAACTCCTGAGCCAGGAGGAGCTTCTCGGCCTCCTGATCTGCAGCATCATCTCCTTTTACTTCACCCTCCTCGTCTTCTTGCCCCTGCCAGTTCTTTACTCTGCAGCTTTCAGAGGCATTTGTTTGGTGGGCCATTTCCATGTCGCACTGACCATACCCCCAGCCTGGGTTGAGGAAGGAGACTTAGGGACTCTACCACCACCCATGCCTGCCCCACGTCTGCTCCTCCCTCCTCCCTGCAGTGCTCCTCCCTGCTTTGCCACCTTCCTGGGGACGCAGGTCATCCAAGCCTGGGGAGGCTGTGCTTCTGTTCCTTGCAGTGAAACACTGGGTCGGGGTCATGTCGAACACCTGGGCCTTCCCTTGCAGGATGCTTCCCAGGAACTGCCAGATGCTGCTTTTCTCTGCCACCTTCGAAGACTCTGTCTGGAAATTTGCCCAGAAAGTGGTCCCAGACCCAAACATCATCAAATTGAAGCGCGAGGAGGAGACACTGGACACCATCAAGCAGTATTACGTCCTGTGCAATAGCAGAGATGAGAAGTTCCAGGCCTTGTGTAATATCTACGGGGCCATCACCATTGCTCAAGCCATGATCTTCTGCCATGTGAGTAGCAGCGGCAGCAGGAGGCCGCCTGCGGGGGAGGAGCTCCACTGGAGGGTGTGGCCCTGCGCCCTCCCTCTCAGCCAGCTCCACTTCGTGCTGGGGGACCAGGTTCCTTCCCTGTGGCTGGAAAGGAAGTGGTTTGTGAAGATGTAAGAAACAATTTCTTCTTAGTATCCTGAGGCATATATATAGTCTAAGCATGGAGTCTCCTGAACTTTATATCATTTGTAGGTGATACATTAGAAAACCCAAGTAAATCAACTGATATTTGGAGGAAAAATAAGAAACTAAACAGGACGGTTGGTTAGAAAATTACTAGAAAATAAGTAGTTTTCCAGTGTCAAACACAAACACTTAGAAAATGGAAGGATAGACCCCAGAAAATGGAAGGATAGACCCCATTTATTTTTTATTTATTTATATATATATTTTTTTGCGGTACACGGGCCTCTCACTGTTGTGGCTTCTCCCATTGCGGAGCACAGGCTCCGGACGCGCAGGCTCAGCGGCCATGGCTCACGGGCCCAGCTGCTCCACGGCATGTGGGATCTTCCTGGACCGGGGGACGAACCTGTGTCCCCTGCATCGGCAGGCGGACTCTCAACCACTGCGCCACCAGGGAAGCCCAGACCCCATTTATAATAGCCAAAATAATTTTTCAGGAATAGTTAAGATCGCTGAAGAAAACATCAAAATTCTGTTAAGTGATGTAAGAATAAAAGAACTCTTACTCTATTATTGGAATACTTGTAGATTAAAAAAAATTTTTTTTACAGTGGCATTGTTTCCCCAAACTCAAATTGAAACTTTCAAATCTACAGAAAAGATGAAAAAAAATACAAAATGAGCACTTTCATGCCCTTCACCTATTGTCAACATTTGCTTTATCCATAAGCTTTTGTGTGGGGGATATCTGTACTTTTTCCTAAATCTTTTTTTTTTTTTTTTTTTTTTTGGGCTGCGTTCGGTCTTCGTTGCTGCGCGCTGGCTTTCTCTAGTTGTGGCAAGTGGGAGTACTCTTCATTTTGGTGCGCGGGCTTCTTATTGCAGTGGCTTCTCTTGTTGCAGAGCACAGGCTCTCGGTGCATGGGCTCAGTAGTTGTGGCACGTGGGCTCAGTAGTTGTGGCACATGGGCTCTAGAGCGCAGGCTCAGTAGTTGTGGCACACGGGCTTAGTTGCTCTGCAGCATGTGGGATCTTCGTGGACCAGGGCTCGAACCCATGTCCCCTGCATTGGCAGGCAGATTCTTTTTTTTTATTTAATAAAATACTTTCAGTCATTTTGCTTTGGGATATATATCTAATGCCATATATGGTAGAAAACTGCAGTATAGATCCTTTTGATTCACTGTTTTATTCCAGACATAATGTAACTCAGTATATTTAGAAAGTATGTGTATATATAAATACTTATTATGAAAAAAACCCTTTTGTAAGCATGTTATTCCTCTACTGAAATGTAACTTCATAGAAGCCATGCCACCTTATATTATTAAATTATCAGGTGATTTGCACCATATAGCACTAATGATTTTCCATCAAAGAAATTATGCATTTCTCATTTTGTGAAAGTATCAATTAATAAAGCACCTGACAGTTTTAAACAGTAAGAATTAGAAATTCAATATAAACAAATCTTGCCTAATGTAATTATTTTAAATTTGTTGTGTCCCTTTTTAGGGTAAGGGTTTTTGCTCATTTTATTATTATTATTTTTTCAACATCTTTATTGGAGTATAATTGCTTTACAATGGTGTGTTAGTTTCTGGCAGGTGGATTCTTAACCACTGCGCCACCAGGGAAGTCCCTTGCTGAATCATTTTAAAGTCAGTTGTAGATATCAGGACATTTTCCACCTAAATGCTTCCTAAGGATGAGACGTGCTCCTGCACGAGCACAGGACCATTGTCACACCTTTCACAGTGATGCAGCGAGTGTCCTCTCTGTAGTCCATCATATGCCACTTTCCCCATGTGAACCAAAATGGCCTTTATTGCTTTTGGCTGCTGCTGTTAAACCTAAGAGCCAATCAGAGAATGTCTGTTGCATTTAGTCTCTCTTGAGACTCCCTTAATCTATAACAGTTTCTCCACCTTTCATGACATGGACATCTTGAAGAGTCCAGGCTAGGGACTTCCCTGGCAGTCCAGTGGTTGAGACTTCGCCTTCCAGTGTAGGGGGTGCCAGTTCGATCCCTGGTCAGGGAGCTGGGATCCGACATGCCTTGGGTCCAAGGGGCCAGGGCATGGAACAGAAGCAATGTTGTAACGGGTTCAATCGAGACTTTGGAAATGGTCCACATCAAAAAATCTTAAAAATAAAAAAATAAAAAAAAAGAGTTCAGACTAGTAAGTAGTCTTTAGAATGTCTCTGATTTCCCCCCTCCTTGTGATTATATTAAGGTTAAATATTTTTCTAAGATTAGCACCCAGGTGACATGGTTACTTCTTTATACCACATCACGTTAACAATTTTAAGACACATAATGCTTAACTGCTAAGTTTTAGTAGTCTTCCAGATCAAAAATATTCTTTTAAGGTACTTATATTTCTGAAATGTTTTCTTCCTTCCAGACCCGCAAAACAGCTAGTTGGCTGGCAGCAGAGCTCTCAAAAGAAGGCCACCAGGTGGCTCTGCTGAGTGGTGAAATGGTGGTGGAGCAGAGGGCTGCAGTGATTGAGCGCTTCCGAGAGGGCAAAGAGAAGGTTCTGGTCACCACCAACGTGTGTGCCCGCGGTGAGCAGAGATTGTGTCCTGGTCTGCAGGCTCGGGGTAGCGGGAGAGATCCTCGTCTGCGGGACACTCCGGTGGTTTGCGGGAGATCCTGTTTTCTAGAAGAGCCTGTTTGTATTCCCTCAGCAGAGGAGAACTTTCACAGAAGCCAGGAGTGCTGACTTGGTGGCTTAGAACGGCACCTGCTCTTCTTGGGGCCCCCAGTGAGGCTTTAGCTGCTTCTCCAGATACTGGTATCCAGCAGAGGCTCTCTGGAGCCTGATGGCTGATTTCATAATTTGGTCAGCACCTGCCACAGTTCTGTTTTCTCCCTCTGGGTTCTGCTACCTGCCCCTTTGTCTGAATCCCAGAGCTGGCCCATCCCAGACTGTTCCTTCCACCTGAGGTGTGTGTAGGCCTGACTGTGGACAACAGTGATTTCTGTCTCCCATCCTTACTCCTGTCCAACTCTCCTTCATGCAGGTATCGATGTGGAACAGGTGTCTGTCGTCATCAACTTTGACCTTCCCGTGGACAAGGATGGGAACCCGGACAACGAGACCTACCTGCACCGGATCGGGCGCACCGGCCGCTTTGGCAAGAGGGGCCTGGCCGTGAACATGGTGGACAGCAAGCACAGCATGAACATCCTGAACAGAATCCAGGAGCATTTCAGTGAGTCCCTGGGAGTGTCCCCTGCTGGGCCCTTACCTTACAGGGCAAGTCCAGGGCGGGAGGGGAGGGTGAAGGGTAGGTTTTCCTGTGGCCCCGAGAGAGGCCTTTGTCTCTGTCCCATTCCCCTCCTTCCCTACAATGTGGAAGTTCTCAAAGAGCACACCTGGAGAGCTCAGGGCTCAGGGACTTGAATGACAGTCCCCCCCGGCCAGGCTGAGGGGCCTGGGGCTCTGGCTGTTGCTGTCCGTGTCCCTTGCTCAGTCACTGGAAGCCTTTGGGGTTCAGTGAAGGATCTCTGTGGCCAGAGGCACAGCACGTTCCTAGGCAGCAGAGACCTGTGTTTCCTCCCTCCCTGCTGTGCTGTCCCTTCCCTGAGTGTGTGTCTCTGTAACCCCATGTTGGTCTCTCTTTGAATTCTCTTTTCTTTCCCCCAGATAAGAAAATAGAAAGACTGGACACAGATGACTTGGACGAGATTGAGAAAATAGCCAACTGAGAAGCTCCTGCAGTCACTGGTGCCACCCTTGGTGCTCCCCCTGCACGGGACACTAGTGCTTTCATGGCACAGGCCTCAACAGTCAACACAAAGATGAAGGCATGAGTAGAGAGAAACTACCTACCTCATTTTAAATTACGTTTGGACTTGACAAAAATTGCGCAAATGATGGGGGAAGGTAGAAGAAAAAATTTGCATTTTGGAAAATTTAGTCCTTTTCCTCCCATCCCTTTTCAAAGCCACGGTTTCCTCCGTCTTTATAATAACGTGCTCACTATTGGTAATCGCTGGCCCCAGGATCCCCTGCCTGTTTTCTGGCTAGGGGTGTTGAGACCAGCCTCTAGCCGCTGAAGAAATGATAGAGGTATAGGCAGAGGACAGGAAAGTCCTGGGCAACTCAGCCGTGTGAGCTCCTGTGCGTGGGTGGAGCGTGCGGGCGGCAGCAGAGAGGCCTGAGAGCAGCACCCCCATCCCTGACTGGGACTTGTCACGAATGTCTCTTGCCTTTGGCCACCTTCCTTCTCCTCAAATCCAGAGATGTCCCAGCTGATCCCTTTTACCTCTGTTCTCTGTGCAGAGTATATGCTTCTCTCTCCCTGTGTGAGCATCTTGGCTACTTTGTAAACCTCAGATTTGGGGAGAACCACGGAAGTCAGTGAATCTTCAGAGGGAATGCTCTGGCAAGAGTGGATGATCTAGGGCTGCCTTCTCCTCCCGCAGTTGTTCTGTCTGCTCAGGTACCTGGTGTCAGAGCAGCCAGGGGACACCGGGTGGTTTTCTGACACACGCCTGGCCAAGTGAGTTGATTCTCACCCATGGATGTCACACTGTGCCTGGAGTCGAGCAGCAGAGTTTGGAAAGGAAGTTATGACCAAGTGAAAACTCTGATTATGCTGTTCATCCGTAACATAGATGAACTTTAATTCATACATTGTCTGTATGAATAAGGATGGATAAATTAGAGCTATACCCATCATTCATTATGTTAAGCAATTTAAAAATAATTATGAAATGCTTTACTAATCATGATTTGTTTTTACTTGTATTTTTCTGCTTATTAGACTAATATATGCTCATTAAAAAATGTGTGTGTGTGTATATATATATATAAAGTATAAGTGCTCATCCCCACCTCTCTGGGATCTCCATTGCTAGCAGCTTGGTGAACATTCAGTATATTGCCTTCTGTTTGCATATATCAACCCACTTTTCTCTTACAAAAATGTGAACATTCTACTCACGCTGTTGTGCGACCTGCCTTTTCACTTACCCGTGTATCTTGGACATGTGCCAGGGATGTGCCTCACTCTCAACAAGCATCATTCCAGCGTGTAGCTGCCCCAGCATTACATCATGGCTCCTAGTGATAGGCACATGGGGGCTTCCACTGTGTTGCTGCCCACGGTGAAAATACCAGTCCCGCTCCTCTCTGAGCCCAGCTGAGACTCACTCAGGATGTATACCTGGAAGTAGAGTTGTTGGGTCAGAGTGGGGACCCTTAACATTTTAACACATTGTTAATATAGCCTGCCGAAAAGTTTTTACCAATTTATGTTATTGCAGTGATAACAAAGATACCTATTATGTGCTTACCAACTCCCTCTATTATCAATTTTTAAAACTGCCAGTCTTGAGTAGTAAAAATAGATTATATAACTGCTTCATTTTTTTTAATTTAGTGATGTTTGGCAAATTTTCAGTTTATTGGTATTTGACTTTTCTGTTTTGGTGTGTTGCCCATTCCTATCTCACCATTTTGCTACTGGCTTGTTAGTCTTCATTGAATTTTAGCCACCTTTCTATTTTAGGGAAATTAGACTGTCTTGAGTGGTGGACGTTTTCCTTTTTGTTTGTCTTTACAAAATCATTTTTTCTTAATACTGCACAAAAGTTTAATATTAGTCAGAATGGCCATCATTAAAAAGTCTATAAACAATAAACGTTAGGGCTTCCCTGCTGACACAGTGGTTGAGAGTCCGCCTGCCGATGCAGGGGACACGGGTTCGTGCCCCTGTCTGGGAAGATCCCACATGCCGTGGAGCGGCTGGGCCCGTGAGCCATGGCTGCTGAGCCTGTGCGTCCGGAGCCTGTGGTCCGCAACGGGAGAGGCCACAACAGTGAGAGGCCCGCGTACCGAAAAAAAACCCAAAAAACAATAAATGCTGGAGAGGGTGTGGAGAAAAGGGAACCTTCTTGCACTGTTGGTGGGAATGTAAACTGATACAGCCACTATGGAGAACAATATGGAGGTTCCTTAAAAAAACTAAAAAAAAAGAACTACCATACGACCCAGCAATCGCATTATTGGGCATATGCCCGGAGAAAACCATAATTCAAAGAGTCATGTACCACAATGTTCACTGCAGCACTATTTACAATAGGCAGGACACAAAAGCAACTTAAGTGTCCATCGACAGATGAATGGATAAAGAAGATGTGGCACATATATACAATGGAATATTACTCTGCCATAAAAAGAAACGAAATTGAGTTATTTGCAGTGAGGTGGATGGACCTAGAGTGTCATACTGAGTGAAGTCAGAAAAAGAAAAACAAATACCGTATGCTAACACATATATATAGAATCTAAACCAAAAAAAATTGATTCTGAAGAACCTAGGGGCAGGACAGGAATAAAGACGCAGACGTAGAGAATGGACTTGAGGACACGGGGAGGGAGAAGGGTAAGCTGGGACGAAATGAGAGAGTGGCATGGACATACATACATTACCAAATGTAAAACAGCTAGTGGGAAGCAGCCGCATAGCTCAGGGAGATCAGCTCAGCTCAGGTGCTATGTGACCACCTAGAGGAGTGGGATAGGGAGGGTGGGAGGGAGATGCAAGAGGGAGGAGATATGGGGATATATGCATATGTATAGCTGATTCACTTTGTTATACAGCAGAAACTAACCATTGTAAAGCAATTATACTCCAATAAAGATGTTAAACAAAAACAAAAAATTTAATATTGCTCAGACTTCATTATTAAGAAATCTGGATTTCATGTCATGGCTAGAAAACCTTTCCTCATCTCAGTATTATAAATTATTATTATTATTACTTTTTATTTTTATTTATTTATATATATATTTTTTGCGGTACACGGGCCTCTCACTGCTGTGGCCTCTCCCGCCGCGGAGCACAGGCTCGGAACGCGCAGGCCCAGCGGCCATGACTCATGGGCCCAGCCGCTCCGCGGCATGTGGGATCTTCCTAGACCGGGGCACGAACCCGTGTCCCCTGGATCGGCAGGCGGACTCTCAACCACTGCGCCACAAGGGAAGCCCAGTATTATAAATTATTTACTCATGTTTTTGTAGGTTTTGAAGTGTCGTTTTGCCTGCCTGATTTGCTGTGAGCGATTACGGGCGGTTACCTCCGGGTGAGTGGGTGTTTGGGCTGGAGCCGAGACTGAGCGACAGGGTCCAGCTGGGATCACGTGTGAGAGAAAGTGAGACTGAGTGTCCTGGGGATGCAGCAGCTACGGTGACTGCAGGTGTCTCAGGGGCGCATGCAAGCCACTGATGCGGGAAGGGGTTCTGGGAAGAAAAGTGGGAGCGAGAATTGGAACAAGTTTCCAGAAAGGCCGGGGACAAGGCGAGGTGGGGTAGAGAGGAAGCAGTGCTCAGGGTGCTTGGAAGGGAGACAGGCAAAGAGGGAGAGGAGGTCGTGTGCAGTGCCAGCATTCCAGATAAGTGACACCCGCTTTGACCCCAAAACACAACAGTGATACAGAAAAGGTAAAACTAGAAAACAAAACACCGCCTGACCCGAAAAACGAGATGAATACTTCTGTGGACCAGTAATGGGGAAACATGCAAAGCTGCGAGCAGGGCTGAAGCCAAAGCTTGCTGGGCTCCCGTCCGGGGACCGAGCAGCTGCAGGCTGTTAGGTCCCGCTCAGCAGAGGGGCTGGGAAGCGAAGCGCTGCACACAAGACCAGAACTCAAGGCAGCCTCGCCGCTTGGAGGGCGCTGGATTGGAGCTTCGCCTGCACGCCAGTTGGACAGAGACTTTCATCAAGACGCAGGCCCAGAAAGGAGACAGGAGGATGCGGATCCCCGCTGCAACCGGTAAGCCACACCATCCTGTCAACTGCCTGCCTGGTCTGATATCCTCTGATCTCACTGAATCAGCGCACCTGGCTCTAGAATAAGGGCGAGAGGGGCGGGGAGCTGGATGGAGCCAATTGCTAAATCCACCTGTGGGGCTTCCCTGGTGGCGCGGTGGTTAAGAATCCGCCTGCCAATGCAGCGTACACGGGTTCGAGCCCTGGTCTGGGAGGATCCCACATACCGCGGAGCAACTAAGCCCGTGACCGAGCCTGTGGTCTAGAGCCCGCGAGCCACAACTACTGAGCCTGCGCGCCTAGAGCCTGTGTTCTGCAACAAGAGAAGCCACCGCAATGAGAAACCTGCTCACCGCAACCAAGAGTAGCATCCCCCTCGCTGCAACTAGAGAAAGCCCGCACGCAGCAACGAAGACCCAATGCAGCCAAAAATAAATAAATAAAATTTTTTAAAAAAGCAAACCCACCTGTGGATTGTGGGGAGAGAAGAAATTGAATGCAAAGAAAGACGCAAACAATAGAGGGAAGGTGGGGAGGGGCAAGATAGGGGTATGGGATTAAGAGATACAAATACTAAGTATAACATAAATAAGCAGCCAGGATATATTGTACAGCACAGGGAAATACAGCCATTATTTTTTAATAACTTTAAATGGAGCATGATCTATAAAAACATTGAATCACTGTGTTGTACACCTGAAACTAATATTGTAAATCAACTATACTTCAAAAAAAAGGTACCAAATTCACCCCAGATAAAATTTATTTTATGGAATGGCCTCATAAGAGGCTTACAGTATGTTTGGATGCTCAAAGAGAAAGTGAAATGATTACATTTCACTGAAAAGAGCAAGAAACTATGAAGTAAATTTGGACAAGAGCAGTGGTGTGCTGAAACTCACACAAGCTGGCTGGTAAATCACTGGCAGATTGAAACTGGCTGTGCTGGGAATATTTATACCACAGAAATCAGCAACACTATATAAATCAGGGGTTTTAGTTTGTTTTCAGAGGCAGTTTACCAGCATACCACTGGTAGATTAGAAATTTTAGAAATGAGAAAGTCATTGAAATAAACTGAGTAAATGGGAATCCTAGATTTTACATCCTAATTATACTCTCATTTTAAGGACAAAAATAAGAACACAACCGAATTTCAGTAGAGAAAGAGAAAGCGAAATGATTACATTTACAATAAAACTATTTCTTGCTCCCATAAGTTCTAAACTGGATGTTCCTGATTGGTTGGCTCTTCTGGACACTTTCCCCTGACTCTTTCCATTGAAAAGAGTGGGTTTTTTTTTTTTTTAATAGAATTGATTTTTTTAGAACAGTTTTAAGTGTATAGAAAGAAAAGGCAAAGTTACCTCATAGCAAAAGAAGGATTGAACTCAGATCCTTCTGAATGCAGACACCATATGTTCTTTCTACTTCACCAAACCTTCTCCCTGGAGAGAAGCCATGTTGCCAGAAAGAGCCTGTATTATTCTCAGCAGAAACAGTTGTTAGATGAAAGGTGTTGTTTCTATATTCTCGGGGAGCAGGCTGGTCCTGATACCCACAGTTCGGCAAGTGTAAGGGGAGGGGCCATCTTGCATTTTTGTGCGTTAGTTGTCACACAGACAAGCTCACCGCAGAAGCTGTGATTTTTCTGGAAGGGTAGTGAGAAGGAGCATTGATTCCTAATTCACTCAGAAAGGAATAATTTGATTTTTTAAAGGGTTTCAGGATTTCACCCTTCCCCTCACCAAGCCAGGAATGTTTTCCTATTTTGCCAGATATGTAACAGGCAGCAGTTCCTCGCCTGCTGAATGGCAGCCCTCAGCCGTTCACTCCTCTGATGGGTAAAATATTTAATCGCTTCCTGCCCTTCCTCTAGCATCCAGCCAGAGTGCCAGCCAAGTGTGTATCCACCACCCCTGGTCAGGCCATAAATCGTAATGTTTCTCTCCAAAGAGCCGTCTGTGTTCAGACTGTATTACTGCTCACTCAAACACGGTGCCTCTCCCAGAGGAACACACATCCCTGCTAGACTGAGGCATGGACATGGGACTTCTTTGACATCAAGGAAATGTGAACTTCTTGACAGAAGCATTCAGAGCCAGGCTGTGGCTCACCAGACACTCTTTTCCTGGCCCTGAAACAACAGATCCACCACAGACGGCACTCCTTTCTGTCTGGGTCCCTGAGTGACCATGATGAGCACAGCCCGTGATGGAAAAGTGGCTTGAGTGAGAAACAAACTTTGTTGTTTTAAGCCCCTGCGAGTTTGAAGGGTGTTTGTTACTGTAGCACAACCTAGCTTATCCTGACCACCCTCCCTGCCTTGGAACGGCTGGTTCCCTGTCCAGTCACCCTAAGGTCAATCCAGATCATAGATATGCTCCATCTAGGCACACAAAATTCCCAAGCAGCTTCTTGATCCACTTAATACAGAGGAGAGAAAAATTTCCAATTCCCAATTATTTAAAAAGCCTCCATCATGACAGAGAGGGGTTAAATAAACAACCACAAGAAATCAGCTCTGTGGAGACAGGAAAACAGACGAAGAAAAAGGTGTCTGCTACTATGTGATTAAACACCACACTTACCTAATTTTCCTTTCCAAGAGTTCACTGAATTTATCGGGAAGGAAAGAAAAAGGTATAAACTCACATGGACAAATAAAATGGAAGCAGTTACATTGGAAGAGGGAATTTAACAAAATGTTTGGAACACACAGAAAAATGAATGAAAAAGCTCCAATTTTTAGTAATACAGGGAACTATATAGAGCATGAAAAAAATTCCAATCCAAAAACCAGCTACAAAGCTGATAATATTCTGTTTGAATATATCAAAGAACTACTACTTTTAGGGTTTTATTTTTAACATTTAGCTCTGATTCACTTGGCATTTTGGTGAATGGTTTAGGCTATGGATCTAATTTTATCTTTTTCCAGATGGTTATCTAGTTATCCCAATAAAATTTATTTAAATATCCATCTTTTCCTAAGTGATTTGAGAGGCCATCTCTATTATAAACCAAATTTCCATGCGGACTTGGGTCTAGGTAATCAGACTAATGAAAGAGAATTGAGTATCCAGAAATACTCAAGTGAATATGGAATGTCAGGGCGGTGGTCACCTTCAGGGGAAGGAAGGGGGCTGTGCTTGGCAAGGAAGATGGAACAGAGAGGCCTCTGGGGTGCTTGCACAACCCGAGTGGTGGCTACATGAATGTTCATCTTAAAATAATTCATTAAGGAACCGCCATACTGTTTTTCATAGTGGCTGCATCAATTTCAATTTCCCCCAACAGGGCACAAGGGTCCCCTTTGTTCCACATCTTCACCAGCGCTTGTTATCTCTTGTCTTTCTGATAACAGCTGCTCTAACAGGAGTGTGGTGATATCTCATTATGGCTTTGATTTGCATTTCCCTGATGATTAATGATGTTGCATATCTTTTCATGTACCTGCTGACCATCTGTATGTCTTCATTGGAGAAATGTCTATTCATATCTGCCCATTTTTTAATCAGATTGGGTTTTTTGCTATTGAGTTATGTGAGTTCTTTATATATTTTGGTTTCAGGTTTTACATTTAAGTCTAATCCATTTGGAGTTAATTTTTTTGAGTGGTGTGAGATATGGGTCCAGTTTCATTCTTTTGCATGTGCATACAGAACTACCATATGATCCAACAATTCCACTTCTAGGTACACATCCAAAAGAATAAAATCACTGTCTTGAAGAGACATCTGCACCCCCATGTTCACTGCAGCATTATTTACAATAGCCAAGACATGGAAATAATCTAAATGTCCATCAACAGATGAACGAATAAAGAAAATGTCATGCATATATACACAATGGAATATTATTCAGCCATAAAAAAGGAAATCCTGCCTTTTGCAACAACATGGATGGACATTGAGGGCATTATGCTAACTGAAATAAGTCAGATGGAGAAAGACAAATACTGTATGGTCTCACTTTTACATGGAACCTAAAACAACTAAATTCACAGAAACAGAGAGCGATTGGTGCTTGCCAGGGTGGGGGAACGGGTTAAGGTGGTCCAAAGGTATAAACTTCTAGTTACAAGATAAATAAGCTCTGGGGATGTAATGTACAGCATGGTAATTATAGTTAACAATATTTTACTGTATGTTTGAAAGTTGCTAAGAAAGTAGATTTTGAAAGTTCTCATCACACACACAAATATTTTAACTATATGATGTGATGTGTTAACTAATCTTATTGTGGTAATCATTTTGCAATATACACACACATAAAATCACTATGAGTATACCTTACATACATATATAACTTTCTATGTCAATTGTACCTCAATAAAGCTGGAAAAATAAAATTCTAGCTTTTCCAGTTCTTCCATATAACATGTTCAATTACCTCTTTTTTCTTCAGTCCATTTTGATAACCAAATGGCAGTGGAAATTGCTTTTCCTTTACCACAGGAATTATATAATTCTATCTATTTATAATCTATAATCTATATGTATTATATAGTATTCCATCTTTGCTTTATGAAATAAATGTCCATTATGGAGCTTTTAAAAAATAATAATTCATGAAGCTATATATTTTTGTACATTTATTCTTATGCTCTTTTCTGTTTATGCATTATATCCCACAACAAAAATAGTTTTGTTTTTGTTTTTTTTTTGCAGTACACGGGCCTCTCACTGTTGTGGCCTCTCCCGTTGCGGACCACAGGCTCCGGACGCGCAGGCCCAGCGGCCATGGCTCACGGGCCCAGCCGCTCCGCAGCATATGGGATCTTCCTGGACCGGGGCACGAACCCGTGTCCCCTGCATCGGCAGGCGGACTCTCAACCACTGCGCCACCAGGGAAGCCCCCAAAAATAGTTTTCAAAAATTAATTTAAAAATGTATTAGTCGGGCTTCCCTGGTGGCACAGTGGTTGAGAGTCCGCCTGCCGATGCATGGGACACGGGTTCGTGCCCCAGTCCGGGAGGATCCCGCATGCCGCCGAGTTGCTGGGCCCGTGAGCCATGGCCGCTGGGCCTGCCCGTCCGGAGCCTGTGGTCCGCAACGGGAGAGGCCACAACAGTGAGAGGCCCGTGTACCACAAAACAAAACAAACAAACAAAAAATGTATTAGTTGGGGGGCTTCCCTGGTGGCGCAGTGGTTGAGAATCCACCTGCCAGTGCAGGGGACACGGGTTCAATACCTGGTCCGGGAAGATCCCACATGCTGCGGAGCAACTAAGCCCGTGCGCTACAACTACTGAGCCTGTGCTCTAGAGCCCGTGAGCCACAACTACTGAGCCTGCAATCTAGAGCCCGCATGCTGCAACTACTGAGCCCACATGTCGCAACTACTGAAGCCCGCACGCTCTAGAGCCCATGCTCTGCAACAAGAAGCCACTGCAACAAGAAGGCTGTGCACTGCAACGAAGAGTAGCGCCCACTTGCCACAACTAGAGAAAGCCCGCGCGCAGCAACGAAGACCCAATGCAGCCAAAAAACAAAAATTAAAAAAACCCATAATTTCAAAACAATGTCTTTTAAAAAAAAATGTATTAGTCATGTACCCCTATGCTTCAGAGCAGCACTATTTACAATAGCCAAGACCTGGAAACAACCTAAATGTCCATCGACAGATGAATGGATAAAGAAGATGTGGCACATATATACAGTGGAATATTACTTCGCCATGCAAAAGAATGAAATAACGCCATTTACAGCAACATGGATGCAACTAGAGATTATCATAGTAAGTTAAGTAAATCAGAAAGAACAAGACATATACTGTATGATATCACTTATATGTGGAATCTACAATGTGACACAAATGAACATATCTACGAAACAGAAACAGACTCATAGACGTAGAGAACAGACTAGTGGTTGCCAAGGAGGAGGTGGGTGGGAGAAAGGAAGGATTGGGAGTTTGGGATTAGCAGATACAAACTATTATATGTATAGAATGGATAAACAACAAGGTCCTACTGTATAGTACAGGGAACTATATTCAATATCCTGTGATAAATCATAATGGAAAAGAATACGAACAAGAATATATATGTAGGGCTTCCCTGGTGGCGTAGTGGTTGAGAATCCACCTGCCAATGCAGGGGACACAGGTTCGAGCCCTGGTCTGGGAAGATCCCACATGCCGCGGAGCAACTAAGCCCGTGTGCCACAACTACTGAGCCCACATACCTAGAGCCCACGCTCCGCAACAAGAAGCACGCGCACTGCAATGAAGAGTAGCCCTCGCTCACTGCAACTACAGAAAGCCCACGCACAGCAACAAAGACCCAAAAGCAGCCAAAAAAAAAAAATTAATTAAAAAAAAAGAATATATATAACTGAAGCACTTTGCTGTATAGCAGAAATTAACACAATATTGTAAATCAACTATACTTCAATAATTTTTTTTTTAATGTAGTAGTGATTGGGGCACCATCTTTAAAGAATTCTGGTGGCTGTTATGTGAGGGTCAGAAAAGAATGGATCTCAGCCTGACAAAGACGAGAAAGCCGTGCCTCCCTACGTGACACAGGGAGGCACATTTACCACAACAACCCAGTTTGTCAATTAGAGTTCTGACCTATAAGCATTTGGGACAACAGTTAATCGACCATTAAGGTCCCCAGAAGTAAAACAGATGCTGGGCAGCCCTCTAAGGTACTGCTTGATGTGTATGGGAAGGAACATTCTAGGAGTGCCGAGAAGAAACCTGAGTCACAATGATGGGAATTTTTGGCTTCTTACCCAGTTCCCAGACCTAATCAGGTCACACACCTGGAGCCTTTTTCAAGGCGATCTCAGGGTCCTTTGAGGAACTATTCTCTGATGTAGCAGGTATGTAGTGTGGCTCTTCCCCCAAGCTTTTCCCGAGGAACCTATTTCCTGGAGTGACAGTGCACTGGGGAAAGGGAAATACCCAGACCATCAGGAGTTATCAGACACTGGCTCTGAGACCCAAATGCCAATGCAGTCCACCTTATTATGAGAGTTGGAGCTTACTATGGCTAATGATAGATGGAGCTCTGGTCCAAGTCCATTTAATGGTGGGTCCAATGAGACCACAGACCCATTTTAAGGTAATTTCCTTAGTTCCAAAAGGAAAGAGAGATATTTACTACCTGGCAAAATCACCATATTGGCAACCAGACCCGTGGAGGGAAGGTGATTATGATGGGATAGGCCTAATAGAAGTCCCTGGAACTATCTCCAACATGGTAAGTCAAACTCAATACCACATTCCAGCAGGATTTGCAGAGATTGGTGCTGCCATCCAAACTGAGTTATGGAAGGGTGGGTGACTTCTTCCTCGTTTCATTCACTCACCATCTGAATCATGGAGAATGATAGTAGTTTATTGCAAAGGTAAACAAGTGGCAATGCTAACCTGTGGTTCTAGATGTGATATCTTTGCTGAATCAAAACAACACAGTCCTTGGCCAACATTAAAAAAAAGACACATGATTTGGTGAGACTCCTGATTCTGGAGGTAACAGGTACAACATCTGGAGTGCTGGTCCCACAAAGTGTGGTGACCCACAACCCGTAAGACTGGGGCCCAGATAAGAAACAATTCTCGGAGGCCCAGGCTATGTGTACGTCATCCGGACGCTGGACCTTATCACTCAGCCAACCAAATGCTATTGGAGAGTGTCTGTGGCAAAGAGAGATGTCATATGGAGCCTACGGCAACTCCAAATAAGAGAATTACAGCCCAGAGTCCTAGGGTTTTAGAAAAAGACCTATGCCCTCCTCCACCAAAAAGTATTCTCCATTTGAAAAGCAACTCTGGGCTTGCTCTTGAGCATTGACAGAAACTGGATTGCAGGACACCAAGTGACTACAGACTCTAAGAGAGATCCATCGTTGAGGCCCACATTATCTGATCCACCAGACTATAAAATTGTACATTCAGTGGCATTCCGTTGCATGATGGAGGTAGGCTTGAGTGGGTCCAGACAGCCCAGTTAACAGCACAGGCAGTTACCGCAGACCCCTGTGGCACCAGCTCCTACCATTCTGCCAATTCCCTGCCAACCCACACCTATGGCATCATGGGAAGTTCCACAGAACCTGGAAAAGGAGGGGAGAAAAGCCCCATCCTGGTGCCTGCTGGATCTGCATGTTGTGCTGGCGCCTTGCAGCGGACAGTGTCTGCCCTGCTGATCGACTCAGGGGCCCTGAAGGACAGTGGTGAAGGCCACCCTCCCAGAAGGCATAGCTGGCAGTTGGGGGTTGGGAAGCCTCACGTATAAGGAAAGGGTGGGAGTCGTGCCCTCCACTCTTCACATCCACCCACAACAGTCTTAGCCATTACGTGGTCACAACTTCCCACTGACAGATACACCTTCTTTTCACCAGCAAACACATTTCAGAACAAACAAACGACTATATAGTTTCTTTGCTCTTTTTAATTCAGAGAAAAAGGGAAGAAAATAAAACAACATTTGTTTAAATAATTGTTGTAGAAAAGATCTGGGCCGGATGCTGGGACCTACCTCTTCCAGAATGGGGATTTATTAATGTTTTAAACAAAACAAAATCCAAACAAAAGAAGAAAAAGGAACAGAAAAGAAATAAATTATTCTGCTCAATACTGTTTGGCATATTGCATTGTTTTTTCATCTTTTAAACACTCAAAAGAGCCTCTTCAGGAAGCACTGAGATGAGACTGGCAAGAATAACTGGTACCTTGACTCTCTAAAATGACAACAGGAGGTGGTGAGAGAGGCGTTCCACTAAAGGCTCCCCTAACCCACAAACATTCTTTACTCCTCCTACTTCTGGAACTGGGAAAGGACAGACTCAATCTAAGTTCTCAATATATTAACTTTTAGGGGTGCCCACTGCCCTGCCCTAACCCTCTAATACACTCCCCTGCTGGCTACTGTTCCCCCAGCCAGCTGCAGGAACTACACCAATGGCCAGGAGGCTACCAGGTGGTATCAACTCACCAAGAAAAAAGGGTGGTTTTTGTGTTCGTCACTGTTGGGAAGGGGGATCCTTTTAGTGGTTTGGAAGCTTCACAGAAGCCCTTTCACGCCTCCTACACTTCCCCAACCTTGAAAGGTGAGAACACCCTCAGCAGCTTCCCCTAGGGACTTAAGCTGGGTTCAGTCATGCAAGTAGCGTCCAGCTGTAACCTCTGGTTGTTAGCTTCGCAGCCCTTCTAGAGCTGGAAATGGATAGTGGGTTAGAGGGAAAAGGCAGCAGGTGAGCAAGGGGGAAGGGATGTGTGGGCAGGGGAGGAGGCATGCAGGGGGCAAGTCTACTCCTCCCCAGCTATTTGCATGGCCAGCTTACTATTTGCAAAGAATCTGTTGGTCAGCCACCCCTAGTAACTTCAGGTTAGCTAAATCATCAGCCCAAAGCATCTCCAGCCTTCTTTCCTACGTGTTGCTCCCTTTCCCTAGAGCCAGACAAAGGGGGAAGGGCGGGGAGCAGCAGTGCCCCAATCACAGGGCAAGTTTTGATTTTTTTTTTTTTTTCCCCAGAGCAACAATTAGGCTGGGGAGGAGGCCCAGGACCTAGGGAGAGACACTTAAAAAAGGTTGTGGGCGAACAACAGGGGCAGAGAGTACACGTAAGTGTACCTTACATCTGATGTGACGGGGCTTCCTTGTTTCCTGCCCTATTCTTTCACCTGTGTTCCAGAGTTAAGCCCTAGGCGAATTCCGCCCCCAGCAAGACGTGAAAACAATTCTAGTTTTCTGGTGAGACACTAAATGCCATGGTCAGAAAGGCCATTCCATAGGGTGGCCAAAGGCGGGAGGGGAGGAGGCAGGAGGAGGGGACCCCCGTACCCTCTGGATTCTCACCGCATTTCTTTGGTGGGTTTGCACTCACCCATCTGCGCCTGACCGATAAAGGAAATGTGAGGTCTAGTTCTCTCGGAAGTCCAGAGCGGTTTGGGAGGGCTCTAACTTTTCCCCTGGGGAAAAACGCGGTCCTTGGAAACCACCTGACCACCCGCCGACCTCCCGAAAGCCTCCGCGAACGCCCCTCCGCCACGAGGGACCACCGGGAAGGGGAGGCCGGGCCGCTACTGTCCCTCACCTTCCCCACCGTTTCCTCCTCCGCGCCCCCTGCGGGGTCAGGCCGGCCGGCGACTGAGCCGCCTCCGCCCGAGCCTGAGGAAAGTACTTCTCGGGGCCGGAACAAACTTCTGCTCCTTTGAAAGCGTGAAAAATCGATAAAATCCTACCCAAAAGCATACGGGAGTGGGGATTGATCGGCCGCCGGCCCGCCTCCGAAGGCCATTGATTGGAGGAGACGGGCCCCAGCGCCGGAAGTTCTCCTTGAGTCGCATGATTGGCTGTGAGAAACAGAGGCTCCGGCCGTCGCCAGCGCTGATTGATGCTAGGCCCGGCCAGCGCCCAGAGTCTCGTGATTGGCGGAGGATAGCCGGCGCTCGCTAGACTGAAGCATGATTGGTCCAGACTGCGGCGGCGTCGCTCCCGATTGCCTGCTGACGCCCAATAGAGCGCCGCGCCCGCGCTTAGGCCACCACCCCCAGGCTGACTCTGAGTCCCGGCTGGAGCGCTTGCCGGCGCTTCGCGGTAGGGGCGGAAGAGTCACGGCTGGGTCGGGCTCAGTTCCCTCGGTAGACCTCGATCTTGCTGGCCTTGGCCAGCATGTCGATGATGTGGGCCTCGAAGTCGGCGTCATGCACGCCTGTCTTCCGGAACTCGCCCGCGTACCGGTTATTCTCCCAGTAGTGGTGCCAGTTGCCCCGGCTGTCGGCCCCGAACCCGTACACGTTCACCTGCGGGGGAGGGCGGCGCGAGTCACCCCAAGTCGGGGACCAGGGAGCAGAGGGCGCGGAAGAGCCTCGGGTCGTGGTGCGGGAGGAGAGGGGAGCCGCGACGAGCCGACCCCAGCTAGAGGCCGGCAGCTCATCAATTTACAGCGCGCAGTTAGACCGGGGACACCCAGCCCTGACGCTAAGGACACAGTCCCAGAGGGAGACTTCTGCTCCCTTCCGGTTCTCCTTCCAACCACCCTCTGATTACATCAAGAACACCTCAGTTTGGGGCTAGTCTGTGACAGCTCTCCAACCCTTGCTAATTTTTTTTTTTTTTAATGGAGTACTTTTATTGAAAGCTGGTCAAGTACCCAGTACCATACACTGAAGAGTTTACTGGCAAAAGTGGGTGTGCTGGGCATGAGCACTACCGTCTATGGCACAGTAGCTCCCCCTGCTAGAGAGATGGGCTCCTTGAATGACTAACCTCCATTTTTAACACAGAGTAGGCCTGGGGCCCACAGCTGTGGGAGACACCATCCTGCTGAAACTTAACTACTTAACTACGTCATTTCCATTCCATTTACGTTTATGCTTATTGTTTATGGCAAGTAATATCAATTATGGTAGTAGTATTCAATTTCCTTTTTAAATAAATTTAACGTTTCAATGAAATGATTTCAGATTTGGTAAAATCATGAAAGTAGTTAAGTCTGGGAAATGCAGATCTATACCTTACAACCTAGAAATTGGGGGACTGAAAGCCACTTTGTTTCTTCCTGCAAAAACACATTCCTCTTGAGGCACTGCTAAGCCCCAACAAGGGCGGACTCCCTCTCATCTATGGGTCCCGCTATTTTATCAACTACCCACCTCATCACACACATGCAGAGCAAAGAAGAGTACCAGCATCCCCGTGGAAGGGTACCGCCCGTGATGCTCTGTCCACCTGTCGTGGATGTACTTGAAGAAGGCTGGGTTGTAGATCTGGACCTGAGAGGAGAAGGTGTAATGAGCATGTGAGGGCTTCTGGGGGCCTGGAGGCTCAGGCCAGGCTCTGAGCAGCTTCTGCCAGTTCCTCCATGCTTGCCAGTGGACCTGTTCATCAGGGTTCTCTGGTTCCTGCAGCCTCTGTGTGGGGTCAGGCATACCAGCAGATGGGCACTCTGAAGGTTCTAGAAGGGTTTGGGGGGTATCTGAACCACAAGACCAGGCACAGCACAAGTCAGGTCTGCACTGTTTCCTCTGGGGTGGGGATGAAGAAGGGGGAGGAGGAAACTTACCTTTTCTTTGTCCACTCGAAGGAAGGACTTCACTGGGGCATAGGTGCTGAAAGCAGAAAGAAAAATAACACTGAAGTGGCTCCATGGACCCAGGGATGCCTTTTCTCCCACTGAGGCCCAAGTGATGACAGCCTCACGACAGGCTCCCCTGCTTCCAGACTGCTGTCCCATAGCACATCACTGCAGTTCCTCGCTCAGAAACCTTCAGTGGCTCCCTATGTCCTTCAAGATGAAATAAGGATGTTTTAGACAAGCACTGGGGCCTTCCATAACCCAGCCCCAACTTTTCTTCCCACAAGGCTCTGCTGTGATCATCTCACACTCACCATGTTTGTGCTCTTACCTCTGCCCACAATAGCCCTCTTGCTACTCTCCTCATATTTGGCACAAATCCCTCCTTCCCTATTAGTCAGCCATGGTGCCTGTAACCTACACTCCCATTTCTGAGTATTCATGGGACTTAAACTCTACAGCACTTATTTTAGCCCTTGTGACTCCCAAATGTAAGATAAAGTCAGAAAACTGTAACTTATACTTCCGTGTTTAAAAAATACGTGGTGACAACAGGCAAAAGGTGGCAACAATCCAGTTGTCCATTGACAGATGAATGGATAAACAAATCTGGTATATCCATACACTAGAATACTATGCAGCCTTTAAAAGGGATGAAATCCTGACAGGCTACAACGTGAATGAACCCTGAAAACATTATGCTACTGAAATAAGCCAGATGCAAAAGGAAAAACACTATATGATTCCACTTGTATGAAGTACCTAGAATAGTCAAATCAGAAACAGAAAGAATAGTGGTTATCAGAGGCTGGCGGGAGGGGGGAATAAGGAGTTACTGTTTAGTGGGTACAGAGTTTTCATTTGAGATGATGAAAAAGTTCTGGAGATGGGCTGTGGTAAGGTTTGCACAGCCACGTGAATATACTTAATGCTAATGAACTGTGTGGTTAAAATAGTATATTTTGTTACACGCATACATTTTTACACACACACACAAACCTTGGTGAGACAGAGAGTAGATTAGTGGTTGCCTAGGGCTGGGAGGGAGGAGGGGTGGAGGGAGTGGGGGAGATGGCCAAGGGGTACAGGAGTATCTTCAGGTTATCTTCATCTTTAGAACATGCATGTATTCTAAAATTAATTGTGGTGATGGTTACACAACTCTGTAGACATACTAAAAGCCCCTGAACTGTACATTTTCAATGTGTGAATTGTATGGTATGTGAATTATATCTCAATAAAGCTGTTAAAAAAAAACTACTTGGTGAATTGAATTTCCTGAGGTTCCCAGCTGTGACTGGGCAACTGCCTCCAAAGAAAGTTCTCAGAAGGCAGAGCTCCCACAGTAGGAGCTACCTCCTAGAAAGGAGACCTGGAAAAGTGTCCTTCTCCACCTTACTACCACCAGTGTGCTGGCTGCCACCATGCAGGGAGTGACCCAAAACAAGCTGTGGCCTCAGCTAACCACCGTTTTGGGCCCTCCCTACCACTGTTTCTCTCCTCACCTGCCCCTCTTGGCCAAAATATTCAATTAAAGGAATTCTAAGATCCGTTCCCTGGACAACTCCTCCCAAGGTGGGCCTGTCACCCATATCCCACTTCCAGCCAGCAGAGGAGCTCACAATCGGATCTGCCCCGTGGACAGGGCGCTGGCGATCCACAGTAGGTCCAGGGCTTTGAAGGGCACCAGCACGAAGCTGACGTTGGCGGGCAGGTTCTTGGCACTCTCGGGGTACATGAAATGGTGGGTGGTTCGGCTGCCGACATCCTGCTCAAAGCCCACGGTTGGCGCCTGATTCATCCTGCAGGGACAAGAGGGTGGTGTGAGAAGACACCACTGTGGAAACTGGTACAAGAGTTTTAGAGGACAGTTTGTTGCTGGCCATCAAACATGTAAATAGGTATGCACTTATCCAGCAATTCCATTCTTAAAATTTATCCTATAAAAATGGTTGCATAAGTGTGCAAAGGATATTCACTGCAGTATTATTTACAATAGTGAAAAGGAAAACCAATCAAACAATAGAGAACTGGTTAATACATTTTGGTACATTCATGTAACAGGATAGCATGTAGTCACCAGAATGAACAAAGTAGATTTACCTGTGCTGGTAAGAAATACGTCCAAGAGCTATTGAGTGAAAAAAACCAAGTGGCGTGAGGAATCTCACTTCTTTCCTTTTAACACATATCTTTTGAATACCTGTGCAGTCAGAGGAAATTACAACACAGAAAAGGAAAACTGAAAATTAGATAGTGTGATTCTATTTTTTGTGAAAGAAAAAAAAAAGAAAGGATAGAAGGAGGGGGCAGAGAGAGAGAGAAGGGAAGGAAGAAAGGAAGCAATGAAGTAAGGAGGGAAGGGAGGAAGAATAAAAACTAACTTTTGTACAAGAATAGAAAAAAATCTGGAAGAGTATTAAAGTTTTAACAATGGTTACTCTTAGGGAATGAGATAATTCACTTTTATTAAAAAAATGTGTTTTATTTTTAGCTGCATTGGGTCTTTGTTGCTGCGTGCAGGCTTTCTCTAGTTGCGGTGAGCGGGGGCTACTCTTTGCTGCGGTGTGCTGGCTTCTCACTGCGGTGGCTTCTCTTGTTGTGGAGCACGGGCTCTAGGTGCGCGGGCTTCAGTAGTTGTGGCACGTGGGCTCAGTAGTTGTGGCTCGTGGGCTCTAGAGCACAGGCTCAGAAGTTGTGGCTCACGGGCTTAGTTGCTCCGTGGCATGTGGGATCTTCCCAGACTAGGGCTCGAACCCGTATCCCCTGCATGGGCAGGCGGATTCTTAACCACTGTGCCACCAGGGAAGTCCTGGATAATTCACTTTTTAGTGCGTACATTTCTGGGTTTTTTTTCCCCAATAACAAGGACATATTACTCTTTTTTTGCGGTACGCAGGTCTCTCACTGTTGTGGCCTCTCCCGTTGCAGGCCACAGGCTCCGGACACGCAGGCTCAGTGGCCATGGCTCACGGGCCCAGCCACTCCGCGGCATGTGGGATCTTCCCGGACCGGGGCACGAACCTGTGTCCCCTGCATCGGCAGGTGGACTCTCAACCACTGCGCCACCAGGGAAGCCCCACATATTACTTTAATAATTTTTTTTTTTTTAAAAAGAAAAGACAGCCTTTCACAGCTTACAGCTCACCTGGCTGTTCTGTCCTCTTCCCTAGAAGACATGGAACCAAGACAAGAAGCTGAAGCACCCCTTCGGCCCCTGGGCAGATGGCTCAATTCTGCCCGTCCCAGCCACCCTGTCCCTGCACTTTAAGTTCTTGTCTCCCTTTCCACTCCAAGGCCAAGAGGGATGCCCGCGTTCTGACAGAGCCCACCTTCAGCTGTCCCGGGCTGACGTGCAATGTGGGGCTGTCTCTCCTCTGCTGTCTTAGAAGAACCTGGAACCCCAGAGCAATCTCCCCCCTGCCCATCCCCCAGGCTGTGACACACAACTTCTAACTCCTTTCAAGTGGTGCAAAACACAGGATCAAAGCTCCCTTTTTTTGGTGAGCATCTTAAAAACCAGTGATCCAGCTTTAAACAAAAACCTGTTGGCCTTTTCTGTTGTGACGCATTGTGAGAACATTCCTATCTTGTGTGGATCACAATTCAGAAACATACCATCTAGGCGTGTGACTGTAACCTGGGCTTCCACTGGGGACACAGGGATCTGGGAGAGAGGGAGCAAAGTCTCCTCCACACGCTCTCCCAGCTTTTTTACGCTCGTTTGAACGTTCCCTGTCCATAGAGTGGCCAGCACCCCCTAGCTGGGCCCTGTGTCACAGGGGTTCCCCTACTGGCTCCCTCCTGCCCATCTCCCATTGATGGCATGATGTGGTGACAGTGTGTCCAGGATGCCTGCCCCTCCCCCCTCCCCCCCCACACTGGTCGCTGTGCTGTACCTCATGCCTCTCTGGTTCCCTTCCCTTGAGGGACTGGAGGGTACTTTGGGCTGGGAAACCAGGAGTGGCCTGATTTGGAACTAGAGAGTGAGTCTGTGTTCTCAGCCATTTCAGTTCCAGTCTGCTTCAAGCAGAAGCCTAGAATCTTTCCTACAGCACCAACTGTGCTCTGGCCCCCGAACAGGGATTAAGATCCTGCCTCTCTTCTCCCAAATCCATTTCTTTAGAACTGCCAGTCTGCCTACCATCTGGGTACCCCTCTGATGTCTTGGTCTTTAGGGTTCAGAAATACTGTCTCCTAGAGGGGATGAGAAGTATTTTTCCCATTCATTAATAACAGTTTGCTGGGACTGCTACAGCTCCACACACAGTATTGGTCCTATTGTCACCAAAGCCACAGTCTGGATCTGCCTGTGCCATGACAGCCCTGGGGTCTGTGAGGAACAGAGCAGGAACAGAGCAGTTGGAGAGGAAGCCTTAATGGTGACAGTGTTTCTCAGCTGGTGGCTGTGGATGCCTGGATTTGGCCTAGCATCCCCCTCTCCCCCCACCCCCCAACCATTCTCAACATGAGAAAGGTTCTGCAAGGAATGTTAAAAGCCTCAGAGACATATTGCTGCCTTGGTGTTGCTATGGAGACAGCAACAGTTTCTAAGACAAAGCCCTTCCCCCTGCCTCCTGGGAAACCTGGTCTTTCTGCAGTGCTCATCCTAAGAGATGCTTAGTGAAAACTGGGCATTTTCAGTATTTTTACTCTTAGAGCTCTTCCTCCACCAAGGAGTGGGATGGAAGGATCCCCACTGTGGCATTTCCTGCCGCAAGTCTAGGGAGATAAGTCTGAAAACACGGAAGTTCAGAAGCAGAATGAGCAGCCCATGTCCGGGTCACAAATCTACCTCTAGTCCCTGCTCACGCTTGGGCTCCCTGCTCCTGTCTTCGTCTGGAATGAGTGCCCTCCCAGCCCTTCTCTGTTCCTCAACGCTGGGCACAGACGTCTGTAGAATGAATGAGCCCCTGCACAATCGAAATGCTATGAGGTAAAGGTTAAGGGATGGGAGCCCAAAGCAGGCACCGACAGCTCCTTTTTCTGCCCAGGACGCCCCTGCTCTGCGAGTCTGCCAGAGGCATCACCTGTGGCTATTAAGCAAGACACTATTTTGGGGCCCACACTCCTGGCCCAACTGCTAAAAGGGACCAGGCAGGTGAAAGGGCCTCTGGGGGTAGTTTTCACAAGACATCAGCCAGGAGCCTAGTTTCAGCTCTTCGCAGAGGCATTCAGAGCTGGAAGCTGAGCGCGGGCCTCAAGCAAAGTTCAGAATGACAGTTCTGCCTCCTCATCCACCCCGACAAACACAAGCGAGAGACTTGAGCCTCCGTCACAGCACCCCTGGCAGCTGGCCGCTCCTACGCGGCTGCACAAGGCCAAGGAGGCCAGGGCCCCCTCCTGGAGGCCGGTCCTGGGTCCAGCCTTGAGCTCCCTGGGACTTACCTCATGATGAAGTTGTGCCCGTCCACATCCGGCCCGTAGCCAGAGCCCCGCAGGTTGCCCGAGTTCCCCACCACAGCACAGCGCCGGCACCGGCGGGGGTCCCGGAAACGGTAGGGGTTCTCGCCTGGTACTATCTGGAACAGCTTCTCCAGCACCTCGTTGGTGTTGTGTGACTTGAACTGAGGCTGCAACATCTGGGGAGGGGAGGGGAGCGGAGGGGAGAAGAAAGCAGGAGGGGTGTGATGGGGAGGGAACTCCCGCCTGCTCCCTCCCTGCCCTCACCCTCCAGTGTCCAACCGGCGCAGGCCTCCTCCCCGGGCTGTCACGGGGCGGAAATCCTCCCTGAGCAGTAAGGACCTTGTTCAACAATAGCGAAGTTTCCCTACTGAGACCAGACCAGGGAGGGCCCTGCTTTCGGGAGTAGCTCTAAGGTACTGGTTGGGCTCGGGGGGTCAAGGTGCTATTCAACACCTTCTCCAGGGGTCTGCAGGCCTGTGCCACGAAGCAGAGAGGCCCCTGCTCTGCTGTCCTCTCGGGGCAGCTCTTAGTCTCATAGTCATTTTGAGGTGCAGTTAATGTGGAAAGCCCCGGGGAGCTTCAGGGGCTTATTCCCAAGCAGCCTGCAGGGGGCGCCTCTGGGACTCAGCCTGAAACTCCAGGCAAGATCCACAGGATATCCGGAGCCCTGAGCCCTGGGGAAAAGGCAAAGAGGCACAGATATTCTTTCAAAGTCAGAACAGCTGGAATGAAACCGGTCCCCTGCACCTCCCACCACCAGTGATGCAAGAGACCATGAAATGAGGCCAGGGCAGCACTTAAACGCCTATAGTGCCAGGCAGGTAATGTGCAGGAGTGAAGAGGCAGGTGGGGCCTACAGCCAACAGGAGCTCCCATCGAAAAGGGGTGGCTCCAACCAACTGTCGCCTTGTGGGATTGTCAGCCCAGAAGGACCAGATTTTCTGGTTTCTCAAGAGAAGCTGAAAAAACAGAGGTCCTAAATGATGGTAACTCATGCAAATAGTTTAAGAACACTGAGTGAGCTGGATTCGGCCCCTGGGCCACCATCTGTAAGGGCTTTAAAATGTTCTGTGGTCCTAGCAGCAATGCTGTGGGTTTGCGGCTAAGCAGGAGCTGCTCAGGGGACAGAATGCGTGGAGGGGATGGGTGGGCCTGCTTCTCTGCCTCTTCTCTGAGCACAGGAAGGGCCCCTGAGCACAAGAACATGAACTCAGTGTGGAGAAGCAGCTTAGCCCTGAGACAAGAATTTCTAAGTTCACAGCGAAAGAGGGTGGCTGTGGGGAGCAGCAGAGAGGTGGTTCTGGGGCTTAAACAGCCCTGAGTTCCACCCCTGTGAGCAGGGGGCCTGGCCTGCCTCTCGGTTCACCCCTGCCCAGAGGCCTGTTCTGGCTCTTCGTGGCCACCACTGAGACCTATGACCAAGGCAAGCTCAGGGCACTCTCTGAACCTCGATCTTCCCTGTAAAATGAAGGGTGTGACTATGAGCAACGGGCAGGACCCTTCAAGGGCTCCAGTCTGACATGTGAAGGGCGTGTGTGGCTCCTGGTGACTCCTGCTCTGTAGACTCCCCATCCTTAGGGACTCTGAGAGTCCGGGCTGGGAAGCAGGATCTCTGAGCTGCTCTCATAAGCCTGATTGCAGGAGCTCATCCTCACAGCTGTCCTAACTGTGAGAAAAAGGGAGAGTCATCACCCTCCCCATGTGCCAGCTGGGGAAACCAGGGACCATGAGCTGCCTCCCAAGTCCCCCAGCAGGAAATGCCTGCAGTCTGCAGGCCCCCCCGGGTCAAGTACTGATGCTGCTCCACCTCTGACATGTGTGGCAACCAGATGGCCCTGGCAAAGCCTAGGGAGTGACGCTCCAGAGATGACAGGGACAAGGTGAAGGGAGCTAAAGCGGCAGCAAGGTGACAGGATCCGGAAGAATGGGGAGGCTTGGGTACACCTGTCCCCCCATCCCCTCCCCTTCACCTCCCTTAGCCCCCAGAGGAGTTGCTAATGCTTTCCTATCCCAACCCAGAAGAAAGGCTTTTCCAGCAATTGGAAGGAACCAAGTGAGTGGCATGGTGTTTCAAATTATTTTGAGCAAACATTTACAAATTAGGATACTGCCTGCATAGCAACAATCACTGGAGCTGAGCTGCTGCCTCCTTTATAAAGGGCAGGACTTCTTCCTGTTGCCATGCTCACTTCTCGCCATCTTCTCCCTGGGGAACCTGTTTCTCCTGGCTATTTCACCTCCCTGGCCCAGCAAGGCATCTCTGGTCTATGTTTGGCCTCTACAGGCACTAGAAAATATTAGTTCTCTTTCCTTCCAGGCCACAGCTCGCTCCCCCTTCACAATCTGTGATCCTAGGAGCTGGCTCTGGTCCAGTGAACCTCACACTTTGTCAAGGCTCTGGGGGCCAGAAGATAGACAGCCCCAATCCAAGAGGGGGCTCTAAGGGTGACTCCCAAATGGCAGGACAGACCACCGGAGAGGCGGCAGCAAAGGGGAGGCAGGAAGGGCCACAGCTTTCTCACCATCCACCACCTCTGGACCTCTGGGGGCAGGTCCATGTTCTCCCGGGTCCAGACCGGGGAAATGTTGCTGTTGAAGTGGCTATCAAACCACTCAGAGGCGCCGGCGTCGCCCATGCAGCGGCGACAGGCACAGCTCTTGCCGGCGGGCCCCTCCTTGCTGAGGCGCTGAAGGCCGGTGTAGCCGGGCACCAGCTTCACCCGGTGGGTCCCGTCCAGGGCGCCCGAGTCCAGGTAGGGCAGGGTGGCCATGCTGTGGTGGGAGTAGGTGAACAGCAGTGACATGATGAACACCAGCAGGAAGGCCACGGAGAGGAACCACACCCGCAGGGAGCACTTCATGGTTCGGCGCCCCGGGGAGCTGGGGCCTCAGCCCGGCAGTCAGGCAGGTGTCACCGTGGCCACTCCTTTCCCAGCCCGCTGATGGGCCAGCCACAGCGTAGCCTGCTTGTTCTGGCACCACACGCAAAGGGCATATGGGCAAGTGCCAGGGAGGGGACAGGGGCAGAGGTCCCACACTACGCCCTCCCTCAGCGTCAGGAAAAAGCACGTCGGCAGCAGTGGCTCCCCTGTCCCTGAGCCGCCTGGCCCTGCTTATGGCTTCATTGGGTCTCTCCGTCACTAGCTGGGCCACAGAGGCTCTGCTTCTCCCAGAGCCCTGGCAAGGGGGAGGTCAGTCCATCCCAGCCCTCTAGTCCCTTGGGGTTGCTGGCTGCCAGCTGTGGGGGTCCCCCTCTTTGGCGGCTTGAAACGATCCAGTCTGGAGCATTCGGGGTCCTTGTGGCTCATGAGCAGATGCCGAGGCGGCCCCTCGTCCCCTGCAGCAGGGAAGCCCTTGAACCCCAATCATAGCAGAGAGCACGTGGGCTTCAGGCAGCCTGAATTTCATTTAAGAGTCTTCCCTCTCTCAGTTGGCCCTCAGGGCCCAACCCCTCTGCCAGGGGAGGAGAGGGAACCAAGCCCCAATCCAGAGAGAAGAAACCCAGGAAGCTCCGTGGGTTCCAGAAAACTCTTCAGAGACCAAGATCCTCCTGGCGTTAGGTTCTGCCCTTCTACTTCCCATCCGAGGCGCCAGCCCCTTCCCCCGACGGTCGCAGCCCCAACTGCAGTTGTGTAGGGGTGGTCAAACTCCAGCTCCTGCTCTGAGGTCCTCTGGGGCCTGGGAACAGCCGCTTCTCAGCAGGGTGTTGCTTCGAACGCCATCAGGGTCAGCCGAGCGAGTGTGAGCCGAGCTCCAGGCCAGGGCCCAGGCCTCCGTCTTGGTGCTGCTGGCCCAGGCTTGGAGGCTGCTCTGCCCATCTCCGCTCCCTTGAGGCCTCTGTCCTGCCTTGAGCTAGCAGTAATCCCCTGGCAGGTTCCCCTCACTCGTCAGGCACCAGGCTGCCGCAGCATGACTCTGAAATTGCAGAAAGGAAAAATAATGTGCAGACAGATCGCACATGCACACGTGCTCTCCCCCAGCCCTGCCCCCAAGTCCCAGAGGGGACAGAGCTGGCAGTAGAGGAGATGCCCACTTAACTGAAGGGTGGACAAGAGAAAGGGCTCTTCCCTCTAACTGCAGATAGCATCACTCTGCTCTCCTTAACTCGGGCCTCTAAAGACCAGATTAGCCCGCCACCCTCACTCATTAGTCAGAAGGTAAACAAGGACAGAAAGTGATTTCCCTAGAGCCACAGGGCAAGTCGCTGGAAAAGCCAGGTTTAGGAAGTTCCTATTCCAGTGACATGAGGTTAATTTCAGCAAACTTAAGAGAAAATGGCCCAGAGAAAAGATCATAGGGGACTGCAGATATGAGCCCCTGCCCGGGCGTTCTCTACCCCTGAGAAGAGGTAGAGAAGCCCCCCACAAAGTGAGGGGGGCGGTTGACCTGAGCCCTGGGATTTGCCCTCTCCCCTCTGTAGTGTGGGCTACAGTTGAAGCATTCCTGGGTTAGCTGGGTGATTCGCTAACAATCCTTCCAGCTCTGGTGTCAGGGAGAGAACCTGACCGTGTCAGGACGCTCAGCACCACCACCACTCAGCCCTCTGGACAGTTGCCTTCCTCTGCAGGTTACCAAATAAATGCCATGGACTACTGACAGCCTGAGACCCTGTGCTGCCGTGGGCAAGAGCAGGGAGAAGAGGCAGCAGGGTGCTTTGGAGATCCACCCTAAGGAAAGGAGCCTGAATCCATGCCATGTGCTAGGGAGCCGGGGTGAGAGTCAGGGACAAAGCTCAGAGTGGAGCCCCCGGGCCCTGGCTCCATGTCATGGGGAGCACTTAATCCTAGAGGCCTGCGTGTCCCCACCAGCTCCTCTCCAAGTCCAGCCAGCCCTGGCGCTGACCCGGCCCCTGGGCCTCACAGCTGCACTCGGAAAGCTCCAGCTCCAGCCAGCTCCTCCAGCAACTCTGGCTGCTGCCACCAGCTGCACAGTAGGCATCTCAGGCTCTATGTTCAAGAACCTCTGCCGCCCCCTCCATTTATGGCAGCTCCAATTTCTGGGGCCAAGCCAAACCACAAAGCCATCAGGGAACAGAACTAACACGTTCCAATAAGGAGACATTATTCTGGGTGGGGAAACAATGCTCACAGACGTGAAGGAACTTGCCTAGTCACAACCTCCTGAGTGTAGCTGAGATTTGAGTCCAGGTCTATCCAGTTCCAAAGCCTGTGACTGGCCAGGGCGTAGAAAGAAGCCCATGGGTTCCTTCAGCCACCCAGAGGCTCCAGGGTAAGAGGCAAAGAGACACAGAAGCCGGCTTCCCAGGGTCAAGAGTGAAGCTTCGTCCACAGGCCTCACTGGGGCTCCCAGCTCTAACCCACAGACCCAGTGGCACTGGTCCGGCGTGCTCCTTCCAAAGGTTCTACTGCACCCTTTGGCATGCCGGACTCCATGCACAGCCTTTGGTGGCGCTGTCTGTAAATAGAAGCCAGGTCACTGTCTCTTCTAGGCCTCCCTTTGCTCATATCCATGACCAACATCTAAGGAAAAGAACTCCGTTTTGCAGGGTCTTGCTCCCAGCATCCTGTGACCTGAGAAGAGCCAGCCATGAGGCAAGCGGCCCAGGAGGTGGTGACTTTCCAGGCTGAGCAAGGGATGCTGCGAGGGGCCTGGCTGGGGAGACCTGGTTCCTGGTGCGTGGCCCACTGTGGCCCCCGAAGGCAGACTTGGGCAGAAACCGGCACAGGAGGCTCTGAAGGAAACATCTCTCACGTTGGGGAAGACTGTAACTCCTTGCAGTCTCAACAAAGGGGGCATCTGACGTAACCGGCTGCCTTGTCAGGGGAGGAAAAGCCCCAGTTTCGTCACTGTGTTTGGGAAGAGCAGAGAGGGTCTTCCCAAACAAGGGTCACCAGCAAAAGCCTTTGCTCTGGAAATCCCAAGGCTGGGCTGCTTCTGGGAACGTGTGCTGAGGGCAACTGAGGGCATAGGGCAGAACGCAGCAAGAACGGTCAGAGGCCCCAGACATGCACCCCGAATCCCAGAAGTCACCTGGTTAAGAGCTTTTATGCACGTCATTTGCTCTGGGGTACTCCCCGTGCCCTCCAGTTGCCAATGCCTAATTCTCATTTCTCCCTTTCACAGCTGCTCTGATCTTTCACTTTAAGCCCATGCAAACCCCGATGTAAAAGAGTTGGGGGAAGGGCACACATTTGGGCATCAGCTTCCACCTCTGGTGCCCACAGAGGGAAGCAGGCCAGTCTTCCAGGGCCACCTGGCTGGTGCTGGCTTATTTATTCATTCGACAGATACTTAATGGGCCGGCGCAGGGCTGGGGGCGCTAGTGTGGGACAGTAAACACGCGTCCTGTCCTAATGGAGCTTCTGGTCTAGCGGCAAATACAAAGGCAAGGCACAGGGGATTACAAAGTGCCATGACAGGGAAGTTACAGGGTGCTGTGAGAGGGAACAGAGTACACAAGGAAGAAACAGCCTGACCTGTGAAAAACATGGCAAGAGGGGCTTCCCTAGTGGCGCAGTGGTTAAGAATCCGCCTGCCCATGCAGGGGACACGGGTTCGAGCCCTGGTCCGGGAAGATCACACATGCCGCGGAGCAACTAAGCCCGTGCGCTGCAACTACTGAGCCTGTGTTCTAGAGCCCGCGAGCCACAACTACTGAAGCCTGCGCGCTTAGAGCCCATGCTCCGCAACAAGAGAAGCCACTGCAATGAGAAGCCTGCGCGCCGCAACGAAGAGTAGCTCCCGCTCGCTGCAACTAGAGAAAGCCCGCACGCAGCAACGAAGACCCAACGCAGCCAAAATAAATTAATTAATTAAAAAAAAAACAAAACAAAGCATGGCAGGAAGGCCAGCAAAACTGGGGAGGGTGTCAGAGAGGTAGGCACGAGGGGCCCGGACACAGAGGCCTTTGAAGGGATTAGGATTTATTATTAATCTGATGGGAGGGTTTTGGGGAGGGATGTGTCATGACCTGATTTATATTTTAAAATGGACCCTTGGAGCAAATTTTTTAAAACTAACAGTACTAAGAGTTTAGAGAGGATGCAGAGTATCAAGAACACTCACTCACCATTGGTGAGAAAATAAATTGGTACAATGCTTGGGAGGCTAATTTGGCATTACTTAAAAAATATGGACATAAGTATATCCCAGCAGTATTTCTTTTTAAAGAAAAATTAAAAAACATCTTTCTCACAGAAGAAGATGGAACACTGGGGACACAATGAGAGATTAGAAAGTTCCCCCATTTGTCCCGAGCTAATTTACTTTGTGATGTCCCATGTGAGAAGACATCCTCAGAAAATGTAGTCCTCCTAGTTTGGGTGGGAATGAATGGTTTCTCAGCCAAAGGTTGAATATTTAGAATCAATGAATTATAAAGCTGGTGAGTTCAGCCTGCTTGTCCTATTAAGCAGATTTAAAGCTTAAGTTGAACCCTGACAACTAGTTCAATACACTGTTTCATCTTCCCCCAAAATCGTGCTGTTACTTGGGACAATCTGTTTTTCTCATTGAGGTTTAATTCACATATAATAGGATGCAGAAGTCTTTCAACGTAGAGCGTGATGCATGTTTACCCATGTGTGTAAGCACCCAGTATAAAATACAGAGCATTTCCACCACCACCCCACAACCCCGGAAGTTCCCTTGTGCTCCTTCCCGGTCATCGTTCACTGCTATACTACTTTGCTGAGTCCGGTCACCAGAGATTAGGTTTACTTGTTCTTGAACTTCATATAAACACTCCTGCCTGGCTGGCTTCTTTTGCTCAGCACAATGTTTTGGAGATTCGTCCATGTTGTGTGTATCAGTAGTTTATTCTTTTCCACGTTTGGACAGTTGAGTTGTTTTTAGTTTTTGGTTGTTATGAGTAAAACTGCCCTGACCTTTCTGTACAACTCACCTTGTGGACACATACTCTCATTTCTCTGGGGTAAATACCTGGGAGTGGAATTACAGGACCATAGGGTACATACACCAGTATGTTTAACTTTACCAGAAATTATCAAATAGTTGACCAAAGTGGCTGTAGCATTTTATGTTTCCACCAGTAACATAGGAGAGTGCCATTTGTTCCATGTCCTGGATATCTGCTATCTTTTTAATTTTAGGCATCCTGGTGGGTATGTAGTAAACTCTAGTATTTCTACAAGCAGATACACGTGAACACGTGTACCAAGAGACATATGAGAATGCTCAAGGCAGCACTGCATAATAGCTGAAAATTGCAAACTCAAATGTCCATCAGAATAGGATGGATAAATTGTGGTCCATTCATGTAATACAGTAAAAATGAATGAACTCCAGTTTCAGACATAAACAGGAATGAATATGACCAAAAAACTATTATGTTGAACAAAAAGGATAAGTCAGGGATGAATACTTACAGTATGAGTTCATGAAAAGTTCAAAAGTATGCAAAGCTAAGCAAGAAATTGTTTTAAGGCCTCTATATACATAGATGATAAAACAACAGATTAAATCAGGGAAACACTGTAAAATCCAGGAAATTCCCCTGGACGGGAAGAAGGTAGATGAGACAAGAAGAAGGGTCTATAGGAGCTTCAGAAGTACTGGGGAATGTATTACTCCTTAATCCAGATAGTAGAAACAGAGTATTTAAAATTTTTATTCTTTAAGGATTTTTTTTTTTTTTTTTTTTGCGGTACGCGGGCCTGTCACTGTTGTGGCCTCTCCCATTGCGGAGCACAGGCTCCGGACGCGCAGGCTCAGTGGCCACGGCTCATGCGCCCAGCCACTCCGGGGCATGTGGGATCTTCCCAGACCGGGGCACGAACCCGTGTCCCCTGCATCGGCAGGTGGACTCTCAACCACTGCGCCACCAGGGAAGCCCAGTCTTTAAGGAATTTATATGATATATACTATTCTGAATGTGTGATGCATTTCATTATAAATTCTAATTTTTTTTTTTTTTTAGGTTAAAACATTTTTTGCTAAGGGACTACTCTGGCTGCTGTGTAACACTAGCAGGGGACCACAGAGAAGCTACTTCAATATCCCAGGCAGTGGAGGTGGTGAGAAGCAGCTGCATGTATTCTGAAGGGTTTAACTGATGGGTGAGATGGAGGGTGGTGGGTAGGAGAGGAAGACTGAACCCGGGGCACAGGGCCTTGTGGCCCGAGCAACCTGGTGTGTGTGTGTGGCGTGCCATTCTTTCATACAGAAAAGTCAGGAAAGAAATGGGTTTGGGTAAGAAAAAAAAAAACAAGAGTTCTGTTTACAACAGGTTAAATTTGAGATGCCCTTTAAATGTCCAGGTGGAAATGGCAATAGGCAGCAGGACACAGATGTCTGAAGCTCATGGATGAGGTCAGAGCTGGAGGGATACATCCGAGAGTCATCAGAGCACAGTTCATTCTTAAAACTACAGGACCAGAAGAAATTATTGACGGAAGGCCTGGCATAGATAAGAGAAGGCTGTCAGCAGTAACCTTCACAATGGCTGATCCAGAGGTTTGGAGGGGGTGAACACCTGACTGGATGAGAAGTGGCCAACAGGCAGGTGAAAAGGTGCTCAGCACCATGAGTTATCAGGGAAATACATATCAAAACCACAATCAGACACCACATCCCGCTCACTAGGATGGCTATAATCAAAAAGACAGATAATAACAACTATTAGTGAAGATATGGAGAAACTGTAACTCTCATACATTGCTGGTGAGAATGTGACATGGTGCAACTACTTTGGAAAACAGTCTGGCAGTTAAAAGGTTAAACAAAGAGTTACCGTATGACTCAGCAATTCTAATCCTAGGTCTACCCAAGAGAAAGGAAAATATATATCCACATAAAAACATGTACACAAACGATTATAGGAGCATTATTCATATCAGCTCCAAAGTGGAAAGAACTCAAAGTTCCATCAACTGATGAATAAACAAAATGTCAAATATCCATACAATGGAATCTTATTCAGCCATAAAAAGGAAGCACTGATACGTGCTACATGGATGAACCTTGAAAACATGGTGCTAAGTGAAAGAAGCCAGACACAAAAGACTACATATGATGTGATTCCATTTATATGAAATATCCAGAATAGGCAAATCCATAAAGTAGGTTAGTGATTGCCTAGGGCTGGGGGTTGGAGGAGATGGGGAGCGACTGAGAATGGGTATGGCGTTTCTTTCTGGGATGATGAAATGTTCTAAAATTGTTTGTGGTCAAATTGCATAACCATGTGACTAGACTAAAACCAACTCACTTGTACACTTGAAATGGCTGAACCGTATGGTATGTGAGTTATATCTCAATAAAAGTGTTACTAAATAAAGGGAATGAGATAAAATAGAATGGGAGATATTACAGAATGTTTGTATACTGGTGGGGATGGTTCAGTAGAGGGAGAAGTTAACGCTGCAGGTAAAAGGATAATTAAGAAGCACAGTCTTTGGGACTTCCCTGGTGGCACAGTGGTTAAGAATCCACCTGCCAATGCAGGGGACACGGGTTCGAGCCCTGGTCCGGGAGGATCCCACATGCCGTGGAGCAGCTAAGCCCGTGTGCCACGGCTACTGAGCCTGCACTCTAGAGCCTGCGAGCCACAACTACTGAGCCCGTGTGCCGCAACTACTGAAGCCCACGAGCCTAGAGCCCGTGCTCTGCAACAAGAGAAGCCACCACAATGAGAAGCCTGTGCATCGCAAGGAACAGCAGCCCCCGCTCGCCGCAACTATAGAAAGCCACAACTAGAGAAAGCACAGCAACAAAGACCCAACGCAGCCAAAATAAATAAATAGATAAATAAAAAAGAAACAGCAGCAGAGTTCCTGAGCAGCAAGAACGGGGCAGAGGGTGGGGGGAGCCAGTGCCCGCACGGAAAGGGTTGACCTGCCTAGCAGGAGGTGAAGCAGAGAATGGGCACAGGCACAGGGAGGGATGCATCTTTATTGCTGGGGTTGGAGATTTACAGAGATCAGATGTGAAACAGTCCTCTAAGAGAGAAGGAGAGTAACGAGGTAAATTTAGTGGGAGGCAAGGCAATACTAGTGTCTTCTGAGAGGTTTGTGGTTACAAATTTAGCAAATTTGGTGAGACCACTTAACAATAAATACCCCCTGAATGGCTGGCCGAGCTCAAAATGCTGAGGCTGAACAGAGGAACTGGAGAGCAGAATCCAGAAGGTCAGGGGCAGCCTTGGAGAACGGATGGTCTTCCCTAGAGCCTTCTACCAATCAGGGGATGCATGCTTGAACAACTATGCTAATACAAGGAAACAAGGGAAACCGAAGGAGGCCCTGGCCAGCCTGCAGGTGGAAGAAAGGAAAAGCAGGCGTATGGGATTGAGCAGCAAAGCTTGCCCCAAAGGAGAATGGACGGAACTGGGTTTTGGAGGCTAGCATGGTTTTAGAACCAGTCTCTGGTCAGTTCCCAGGAGACAACCCATCAAATTAACCTAATGAAGCACAGGATATAGCACAGCCTCAGACCAGCGCAGCTGAACACAATCTTCTTGGCAGGCAGAGAAAAGAAACGTCAAAATAAAGAGCAGAGGATGGGGGGAGGGAGACTGCTTGAATCTGGAGGGGGTGGAGAGAAAGAAAAAAATCCCAGCCCAAGACGCTGATAAAGCACCCTCTTTCCTCCCACTGACACAAAGCCTAAGGATGTGTCCCAGAGTCTCAATGTAAAGGCATCAAACCACAGATTGTACCCACATTGCATGGTGTTTTATGAGTTTCTAAGCATTTGCAGGCATAGCCTCTCATTTGGTATTCACAAAAGTCCCAAGACAGCTGAAACAGGTCAGCCAGGCGATAAGTGACAGAGCTTTAATATCATTCCAGGTCTGATGGCTCCAAGGCCAGTGCTCCTTCCAAAAGCTCCCACTGCCTTCCAGAGAGGCTTTTCCCACTAACTGGGGCACAACCATCAAAGGGTTCCCTGTGTCCCAGAACCTTGCCAACCTAGTAACCCAGCAAACTCCCTGCTTGCTGGTGTGGCAACAGCTGACACCAGCAGAAGATGCCCTGGGGTGTCAGTCATTATCTGGAAGAAGAGACCTGACAGCCCCTCCCTCACACTCAACTGAAGCCCAGAGAGGCACATCCTTGATGTGTCTGAGAACTGGTTGCTTCACCTCTGCATGCTTGGCTGACTGAAGTCAGCACATTGCAACATGCTGGCACCACCCTCTGGCACACACCCCTCAGTTATCCTAGTGACTCAGGCCTCCTCGCTCCCCAGTTACAACCCCTCTGGCAGTGTCTTCCTGCAGGACACCTCACTTTGCCTTGATGTCGAGTCTGAGATCTCAGCTCCAGAACTTCTGACGCTGTCCTGAGTTGGCAGCCAGGAAACCAGAAAGCAAGAGCTAACATTTCTTCCAGCCTATGATCATCACTCTGGCTAACTTTCAAATAAGTCCCAGCGAAATAAGCCATCAGTCTTCATCGCAAGCGGATCGATGTTGCACCCTAAGAAACAGGCTCTAAGGGGAGGAATGCTGGGCTCTAAGGCACGGGGAGAGGGTGGGGCAGGGGGACAGCTGGGATGTGGGGTCCCAGCTCTGCACCACACCTGCCCCTTACAGGAGTCCCAGTGTGATTTGTTGGTGTTGGGTGCGGGGGAGGCGTCCAGGAATTTGTTATACATATCTACAGTAGGCAGGGAGCGATCCAGAAAAACAATACCGACCGTCTCAGTAGCAAGGCAAAGCCAGACAGAAACTGTTGAGGAGAGGCAGGGAGATGGGGCGAGGAATAAATAGAAAGTTATTTAAAGAACAGAACCGGGCTTCCTTGGTGGCACGGTGGTTGGGAGTCCGCCTGCCGATGCGGGGGACACGGGTTCGTGCCCCGGTCTGGGAGGGTCCCGCATGCCGCAGAGCGGCTGGGCTCGTGGGCCATGGCCGCTGAGCCTGCGCGTCCGGAGCCTGTGCTCCGCAGCGGGACAGGCCACGGCTGTGAGAGGCCCGCGTACCGCAAAAAAAGAAAAAAAAAAGAAAAAAAGAACAGAACCATCTGTATGATGAAGGCCAGGGCGGTTCCTGTTAAGCCCCTGTGTCCACTGACCAGTCTCTCCAGGCTCCAGACCACTTCTTATTTGCATTTTATCCAATCTGGTAGTTTTTTTTCTCTTTAACACATGAGTATAACCCTTTACCCTTAGGTATTTGGACTCATGTTACTACCTTTGTTTTCTCTTCACTAGTTTTCCTTTAGTTCTTTTTTCTTTTCCTGACTTGTTGGACTGACACACTACCCCTACTCCCACCACTTTTTTTCCTCCTGGCTTGGAAATTATATTCCTCTTCTTTTAGTGGTTATCTTAAATTGTTAGCATATATACATTGTCCTAATGAGGTCTACCGTTTTCAGCAGTACTATTCTGTTTAACAAGGCAGAAACTTGATGTGATTTAACAATGAAATTCCCTTCCTTACTTTACCTTATTCTTCCTTGATAATGTGGTGAACAATTTTAGTTTTCCTTTTGTAAAATTAAAAAACAAACTAGACACTGGATTTCTGTTTGTGTGTTTTGCTATCTGTGGCAGACACTGTTGTTGGTTGCCTACCAGCAGCCACTCCCCCTTCTTTCCTGCCAACAGAATCCTGATTTTGCTCAGGTAGCAAAGAACCCAGTCCCAGGAGATGAGGCAAGCCTGGTCAAAGCCAACCACAGTAAGCCTGTTCCCTTTTACCAGGAATTGGTGTAAGAACGAACCAGCTCGGGCCAATGAGACATAAGGAGATGTCTGCTGGGGGCTTCTTGGACAGATTCTCCTTCCCAAAAAAGAGGCACATTAGAAAGCTTCCTTTCTCTTAGCATCTCCCTGCCTTCTTGCTTGGGAAGCTATAGGGTGATGATATGTTACCTAGAGCAGCAGCAGCCACCTCACAACCATGAGAAGAAAGATCTTATACCCTTAAGATGGCACAGCAGCACAATGGAATGATCCAGGGTTCTTCATGTCAGTATTAGACCACTGCCCCAACCCTGACACTCCCTACCTCCACACTTCTCATTATAAGCTAATTAAATACTTTCTAGAGTTTAAGTCACTTTGAGTGACTTAAGCATCCAGATATACTGTCTATAGTTAAATTTACCAACATACTGTTTCAATTTCTGCACTCAATGCTGGTGCTAGCAACCTCCTCCTTCCCCCGAGATTTCTTCTTACTGAAGTATACCTTTAGCAGTTCTTTTAGCCAGGATCTATAGATAAAACTGTCTTAGCATATCCAAAAATATCTTTATTTCACCTCATTCTTGAATGATAACTGGATATAGAATTCTAGTTTCCCTAAGAGAGTCCTCTATCATATCTGGCATCTAATGTTGATGAAATGTTGTCTGTTGGTCTCGTTGTTTCTCTGAATTCTGTTATTTCTCTGGTAGTTTTAAATATTTTCCCTTTATTCTTTTCTTTTCTTTTGGCTGCGTCACGCGGCATATAGGATCTTAGCTCCCTGACCAGGGATCAAACCCGTGCCCCCTGCAGTGGAAGCACAGAGTCCTAACCACTGGACCACCAGGGAATTCCCATATTTTCCCTTTATTCTTATCTGCAGTTTCACTATATCTAGGTATTTATTTTGTTTGGTATTCGTGCTGTTTCTTCAATTCTAGAATTCTCAGCCATTATCACTTCAAATATTTTTTTGCCATTTCCTTGACTCATATCTGGAATTCCTACTAGACTTGTGCTAAAGCCTGTCACGTGTCCTCCATGTCTATGCTGCATTCTAGATTAATTCCTCAGCATTAGCTTCCAATTCATGAGTTCTATGTGTCCAGGCTACAGCTATCCATTGTTTCAAATTCTAATTACACTATTTTTTGCTGCTAGAATTTTTAATTTAAAATTTTCATATTCACATATTCTTGTTTCTTTTACAATTTCCCTTTCTTTTCTTTAATGAATCTCCTGTTTCCCTAATCTCTTTGAGGATTCTTAACCTATTTCTATTAAAGATATTTTCTGATTACTCTGTTATTTTCATTTCTTCTGGGGTAACTTTTTCTTTGCTTTTGTTCTTTCTTCATATTAGTTTTCCTCACATGTTTCTGAATATATAAGCTCATCCCTCCCCTATCTGGGGGTTTTCACCTTTGCCTCCCCAGGTCCTTTGGGTCTCCTGGTCTAGAATCATATCTTGTAGTACCAGCTCAGCTTAGGTCCAGGCTCTAATGTTCTGTCCCTGTAGGTAAGCATCTTCATGATAAGCCATAGCCCCGGGGAATGGGTGACAGCAACTGTTTTCCCAGCCCCTGGGTTCGAGCAGTGGACCAGCTCTAATTCCATGCTTTGTGTTGAGCACTCCATAGCTCTGTTACCCCAGATTTCTAGCCACTTCTGCCTGCATCCAGTCTCAGAGACCAGGAGGCCTGCAGCTTCTGCCCTGCTCTCCCCTGTGTGTTCTTGCTCTATTTCTCATCACAGGGATGTTTATTTTGTGTGGGGAGGGAGGGGGAATACATGACTATGTTTTCAGCATTTTTTCTTTTATTTATTTATTTATTTATTTAGATGTTGGGGCAAGCGGGGGCCACTCTTCATCGCAGTGCGCGGGCCTCTCACTGTCACGGCCTCTCTTGTTGCGGAGCACAGGCTCCAGACGCGCAGGCTCAGTAGTTGTGGCTCATGGGCCTAGTTGCTCCGAGGCATGTGGGATCTTCCCGGACCAGGGCTCGAACCCGTGTCCCTTGCATTAGCAGGCAGATTCTCAACCACTGCGCCACCAGGGAAGCCCCATTTTGTCTTTTTATGTATTACTGCCATGTGTTTAGAGTATAAATTTACAGTGCCATCTTGACTGGATGAGTTGGATTAAACTATTTGTACCAAGGAACTGGGAATCCCTGCCAATATCAGTCTCCTGAGAAGGTATATCAAACCATCTCTAACGAGATTCACAGAACTCCAGCCAATACACTGGGCGAAGTCGACTGAGACAGCCTGGGGTAAGCTGATCAAAAGTTCCAATTAAAACTGCTCTCCCATCCCCACCCCATCTTCATTCCAGTCCACCATGGGATGGAGGCAGGGGCGGGCAGACACGCAAATAGGATCTTTCAGATGTGGTCTGACCAGGCCTTCACTGAGGAAGGCCAGCCCTGCCTTCAGCCCCTCTTCCACACCACTTGAGCATTTCCCAGTGTTGCACCTGGCTGGGGAAACATGCATACTGGCCACATGGACACTCTTGATAAAAGGTCCATCTGACTCTCTTCAAGTCCCCAGCCCACCTGCAACAGGCCCAGCCTTTAGTTTCAATTACATCAGAACAGCAGTGAACTCAGGAGCCACATTCGAGTCCAGGCTATCACCAGGCAGCTAGCCACTTTTTCTTTCCAGGCCAAGGTTCTTGGACCATCAGAGGAAGGCTATCCCACCTCCAGCCTCTTCCTCTCTGATTATCTCCTGCTTGTTCCTGCTGACCACCACTTTGACTTCCAAGCCATCACAATCAGCTTTCTTGGCTCAGACCCTTCCTTGCTTGTTTCTTTCAGCTGCTAATGGATTCTGAAGGTTCGGCCCTCAGTCCTTTTTCTCCTTTGCCTCTCTACAGTGCCCCATCCCCCTCCAAATCAAGAGCCTGCCCTTCTACCCTAGATTCTAGATTATATTCTCCATTGCCTCTTTAGCCATGTGGCATTTCGGACTTAACAAACTCATCACCTTCCTGCGTTCAAAAGCTTATGAGATGGAGATGCAGCTCTCTCAGTCATGGGGCCAAGGTCAGGCTCCTTCACACAGCATCGAGAGATCCCCAAACCAGGCCACCCTCCGAAGCCTCATCTCTCACCGTGTCCTACCCTCCAGGGGTTATGAGCTAATTTGGACCACAGGCCAAATCTGGCCCATATTTATTAATATCCTACACGAAACCTAAAAAGACACAGACAGGGCTTCCCTGGTGGCACAGTGGTTGAGAGTCTGCCTGCCAATGCAGGGGACACGGGTTCGTGCCTTGGCCCAGGAAGCTCCCACATGCCGCGAAGCGGCTGGGCTCGTGAGCCATGGCCACTGAGCCTGCGCGTCCGGAGGCTGGGCTCCGCAGCGGGAGAGGCCACAACAGTGAGAGGCCCACGTACCGCAAAAAAAAAAAAAAAAAAAAAAAAAGACACAGACATGTTTGTCTCCTTCACTTAAGCTCTAAGTGTACAGACACCATGTTATTTAATTCACTATCTAGCATTGGCCTTCATATAGCAGGCATCAAAAAATATTTGTCCATGGGGGGGAGGGATAATTTAGGAAGTTGGGATTAACATATACACACTACTATATATAAAACAGATAATCAACAAGGACCTACTGTATAGCACAGGGAACTCTACTCAATACTACGTGATAATATGGGAAAAGAATCTGAAAAAGAATAGATACATGTATATGTATAACTGAATCACTTTGCTCTATACCTGAAACTAACACAGCACTGTAAATCAACTACACTCCAATATAAAATAAAAATTTTAAAAAATTTTGTCCAACTGAATATCACCTCTCTACATAACCCCAGGGTTATAAGAAGCAGAAGAGGGGAGTTCCCTGGTGGTCCACTGGTTAGGATTCGGAGCTATCACTGCCGTGGCCCAGGCTCAATCCCTGGTTGGGGAACTGAGATCCCTCAAGCCGCACGGCGTGGCCAAAATAAAAAATACATATAAATTTTAAAAAGTAAACATTAATAAAAAATAAGCAGAAGAAATAAATGGTAATGAAAAAATGTTTTGAAGCCACTTTCAGAAATCACTGTATAAATATGCAGATGGAAGTGGTCATTATAATCAGCCCCCACTCTTTCAGCTTTGACATTCTAGAAGTGAAAGCTTTCTCTAACTTCTCGTGGACCACCAAGAAACACGAGGCCTCAGGTACAAACCAGCTTTCACAAATCGGAGGCAATGAGAAGAGTGAGTGTGCAAAAGCTAGAGAAGCTGCCGGGACAGTGGGAACAGTTGAAGTGGACTGCTCTTAAGCTTCTGTCAGCAGAGACACACCAGGGCTGCCAGGGACAGTACTCTCTCTGGTGGCTCCCCTAAGCACCGCAGGCTGCTGGCTAAGTCCTCCTTCGCTAGGACTTGTCAGATCTCACAACCATCCACCGCAGCTCAAAGTCCCTTTCCAGTCAAGCCTCCCGAAATGAAGGAGGCACCTAGAAACACTTGGCTTCACATTTTGGCTTTGCCGCTTGTCAGCTATCAACCATTTAGCCCCTCTGATCCATGCCCCGATCTGTAAAATGGGAGTACCATCTACTTTGGAGGGTTTCTGGAAGGACAAGAGCCAGAAAGCTCCCAGCCTCAGTGCCTGTGCTCCTGGGGTGGGCAGGTGGAGGGACACGGTTTGGTTAGTCCCAGACCCAGCCTGGCCAGCTTTCTGGGCTGCAGGCCCGTGACCCCGAATAGGCAACACCGGTTCCTCAGCACCCTCAGCCCCACTCCAGGCCCGGATTCCCCAGGCCAGCACCGCCAGGGTCTTGCTCCAGAGCTTCCTTCCCTGCCTAACCACAGGCACTGCCTGCCCACCCCATCAACCCCCCACTATGGCAGCTTCCAGGGAGGTGGAGTGGGCAGCGTAGACCTGAAGTCTCAGAGCCAGCTCTGCCCCAATGACCCCCACCCCCAGGCTGCACAGCGAGCAATGCTGTGTCCATCCTGTGGCAGAGCTTGTGGGTCACGGAGCCTGACTCACCTGTTCCCTGGCTTCGTCACACTACACAGAACAGAGGCCTGCCCTGAGCTGGTTCTAAACAGCTCACTGAGGTCCATCCCACACTTGGCCACCTCCGTGACTCTCTAGACACAAGTTGGCAGCAAGATTCTAGAAGAGACACACAGCCTCTCACACGCGTTTCATTCTACAGATAACGCACCCGGGAGAACTTTTCAACCGAGATTTTTAAAAGCCTTAGTCTTTGGTGTCTTTTTTTAAGTTTTCAAACTGTAAGTATTGGGCTTTGTATTTTGATGAAAACTCAAAATAGTGGCATTTGGGGCCTGTGACCAGTAATCAGACCAAACTTGTAACCGACCATGGATCTGAATAAACCTGTTCTTGGTCCTGAAAAAAAAAAAAGATTCTAGAAGAGACAAAGTTTATAAGGGGGTTCCTCTACAGGGCTGAAAGCCTCTGACATTAATAGAAGCAGGAGATGGACCTCCCTGGCAGTCCAGGGCTTAAGATTCCCAGCTCGAGCCCCCCAAAAATAAGAGAGAGAGAGAGAGGCAGGAGACAGGCGAAAGACCCTGAAGGGAGGAGACTGGGAAAGAAATCTAAGCTGCTTTGAGGACTTCTGGAGGAGGCAGGGAGCAGGATGAATTAAATGGTGGCCTAGGGCAAGTCAGAGAGGAGTCTGGAGAAGCTGAGGTCTAGACCTTATTGCCCAACTCTCCCTTCCAAGGCAATTAAACTTGACTAGCCCACCCACACTCAGGGTCAGGAGACCATGGTGCTTACAGTCTGCTCTGATTTCCTCTAAAGATAAGGTTTTCAAAGCGTGGGAGCCTTGGCTATTCTTCATGGTTTAAGATTCAGATCTCAGTCACAACAGAGATGTAATGAAGAGCCACAGAAAAGCTGCCGGGCCCTCCTTTTCCTTCTGCACCTTGTCAGGATACCTAGGGGATGCTTCGAATCTCAAGAGAAAAGCAAAGGATGTGTTCATTCAGCAAATATTTATCGCACCAGGGAGTGGCAGACACCATGGGAAGAGCCCCAGGCCTCTACCTCCTTGTATAGCCGCATCACTGACCCCTTAGCAAAGCTCTTCTCTCTCCCGCCTTGCAGTTCCTGCTCTGTCGAGGAGCAGAGCAATGGGACTCCTCTGTTTTGAGGATGCCCCACCAGCCCCTCTAGTCTGCCCGCCACCCAGGGCTCCTTGGTTTTGCCGGCCAGGCTTCCCCTAGGAGAGCTGCCCTTCCAAGGGTATGCCAAGGGTAGCTGACTCCAGAGACCAGCAACCCAGGTCCCAGCTGTCAGCCTCTCCCTCTAAAGAGGAGGGAGCTGGTGACAGCATATCCCAGAGGCCTTCAGAGGGGCATAACCAGAGCAATACCCACCAGCTAGAACACGGGTGAAGGGCAGAGCCGAGGGCTTCAAGAAGGACGAGGTGAGTCAATCCTCAACTTACAGACCCCTTGGGGAGAAGGATCATGCTTCCTGTCCAACTCACGCTCATCAATGGGAGTCCTCCTTCCTCAGAAACACGGGTTACTCCAATCCTCCGCAATGTTGGCTCCCTCAAACGCACACACCCTCTACCCTGGGGTGGGAGGACTAGTGTAGGTTTGATAGATAGAAGGTTTAAAAGAGAGTCTCATTGCATTCCATTGTCCCCGCCAGAAATGGGTGAAAAGAAAGGAGTAAATGGTTTCTCCGGGTAACCTTCAACCCCCTTCTCCCCAACCCATACACCCACGTGGCAGGGGACGAGCCTGTGAAAACCTCTTCCATACACCCAGACATCTTCCTGGAATACTCCCAGGCAAGGGCATGCAGACTGAGAAGGAAGCTCCAGGGGCTGGGGGCAAAGGGCAAATGTTCTCCTAAAACAGCAGATTCATACACATGGCAGAGAGAGGCAGGGCATTCCCTTTCTAACTCCCAACCAGCCCTCTTAGACAGCAACCTCAAGAAATCCTGAATCTGATCACTCTCGCCCTCACCACTGGGGAAGCGGCAGTACTGGTGCTTCTGTTTTCCACCACTGCCCTGGCTCGCCCCTTCCCAAGCCTGCACTGCACTGTGGCACGGGGCTCTGGATAGGGTCCTCCTCCCTATACTGTAAGCACTGGAAGGTTGGCCACCTGAAGAAAGCTGATGGGGAAGGGCTGAGCTAGGGTCTATACAAGTCCTGCCAGGACACACCTAGGGAAGGGAGAAGCTGTGCCTCTAGAATCTTCCAGGCCATAGTCTCTGTGGCTCACAACTCCAGCCAGGCCTTGGCCCAGGCCCAGAGTTGAAGGATTCAACTTAAAACTCTGGCATCTATCCCCATATCCTCTGTGGGATGGGGGGATGGGGCAGAGAATGCCGGGGAAGAGGTCATAACCTAAGTGGCCAGCACTGTGACCCTGCAGGAAAGGGGCCCGGGAAGCAGGGTGACTGATGCTTCGCTGGAAAGGAGGGCTGCAGGACCGGTGACTGTGTAGTCATTGTATGTGCACGACCCAGTAGGACTCCAGGCCCTCAGCAACCAGGGGGCAGACACCAGCCCTTCCTGGGGGGCATACTGGGATGGACCTGGCCCAAAGCTCTGATACACAAGGCAAGCTCTGGCCCCTGACAAGGCTGGCAGAGCTCCTGGGATGCGAAGGTCCAGAAACAGTGCTTCTGGGAGCACAGCAGCCCCCGTTCTGGGGTTCTTCCGTCCCCCAACCCGGGGCGGAAGTCAGGGGCACACACTCACTCCACTAGGGCCAGCGTCACACTTGAAGGAGCAAGTGAGAACAGGGCTCTGTGTCCTCAGTGCCAGGACTGTGCAAACCTCTTCCCCTGGGCTGGTATAACCTATGGCTGGAACTCTTCAATCCTCATGGCCCAGCCAAGCCACCCAGGTGGGAAGTCTGCCAGAGCCTCTGGGACCAGGCAATATCATGAAGGTGACAGTCCAGGCTGCAGGCACAGAGGCCTACTTTGTCTGGGGCGAATTTCTCTAAAGGGCTCCAACCTCGGCAGGGTAGCAACAGTGGGCTGTAACTGTCGGCAGACAACCTCCCTTACTCTATCCACCCTGCCCCCACATTTCCTTATCAGGCGGCGGTTCTTCTGATTTTTTTGCTGCTTCATCTGAACACTGGTTATGAAATGGGAGCACCTTGCGTGCCAGCAGGCAGCCGTTTGGGGCGTGGACACCGTCCTGGGCACCACTTACATGCCAGGCAGGATGCTGAAGTGGGGCTGCAGGCTGGAAACTCCACTTTGAGGTCAGGCGCTTAGCTCCTTCTTTCATCAAGATTAGATGACTTCAAAGTGTTCTTTTTACTTTTTTTTTTTTTTAAACCAGAACACTCTTTCCCCCCAACCCACCCGAAAACTTCCATCAACCAGGCCAACTTATCAGTTTCTATTCTTGTGGCCCAGTGGGAAGAGGGAGGCTGGTGGTGAGACTTGTATAATTCCTGCCAAGATCAGATGCTGGAGAACCACCAACCCTTTACGGCAGCTTGTGGGCTAAGCTGGGGCCTGAGTGCTGTGTCAAGAGATGGGGCGGGCTTCCCTGGTGGTGCAGTGGTTGAGAGTCCACCTGCCGATGCAGGGGACATGGGTTCGTGCCCCAGTCTGGGAAGATCTCACATGCCACGGAGCAGCTGGGCCCGTGAGCCACGGCCGCTGAGCCTGCGCGTCCGGTGCCTGTGCTCCACAACGGGAGAGACCACAACAGTGAGAGGCCTGCGTACCGCAAAAAAAAAAAAAAGAAAGAAAAAAAGAGATGGGGCCCTGTTACAAGGCTTACTTAAAATAAATAAGGTGACACTGTTATAGGTACAGTCATGTAGGTGCCAATTCCCTGGGCGACCTCGGGAAGGAGCTACATTCCCTCACAGCCAATCAGCCCTGAGTAGAGAGGAGGTGGCCCACCTGCCCTAAAGAGGACTCATGACAGGATGGGTCCCAGGGGTCCTTAGGGAGACAGGTCAGCACTAGGAGACCAGAGACTCTGGCAGAAAGGCATACAGAGGTGCGCTGGCCCTAGGGGTGGGTATCTCCAGTGGGGAGAGTACCCCGAAAACCCTGGAAACAAACCAGTAACCTGTCCTCTGTGAGCCAGACTGTTTTTACTCTTCATACACCCTATCTTTAGCTTTCCTTTGTTCTCCTTTTATACTTAGTAACGTCTTTCGTCCTTGGGAAAGGTCAGACTGTGGCAGCTATGCTAATGAAAACACAAAGGAGGTGTTTGCATCCATGCCTGGACCAGGAGATTAAAGGGAGCAATGTCCCCTCTCTCCCTCGGGAGTGGAGGTGGAGAGAAGCCCAGAGGTGGGCCCTTTGCTCAGCCTGTGTCCTCTGCAGTCATCTTTCCCACAGAAACCTTGGGAAGTGCAGTTAGAGGCCCTGAGCTAGTGCCCAGCCTGGTGCCACAGGGCAACTGCCAGCACCAATCCCGCAAGAAGCACCCCTGCCCTGTGCCCCCGCTAATCCCTGTGTCACTAATATTCAGCTCCAGGAGGCAGAGAGCTGGTGGCTGGTAAACTGTAGAGGCCAGTGCACACCTGCTTTCATTCACCCCTTGCTCTGGCTAAGCCGTCTTCCTCGTCACTGAGGAGCTGATAATATGCTGTGACTGACTCAGGCAGGACCCCTGGGAGGAAAGAACATCCCCAAGGTTGCTAGGCAGGTAATCTGCTTTCCCTTCAGGAAAGTGGCAATATCAGCTGCTATGAGTAGAGCAAAGGCAGCCTTCCCCTTGCCCTGCCTCTGCCCCTCGCCCCTGGGTGAGGGGAGCCAGGGTGGGGGAGCAAGGAGCCCTCCCCAGTCCCATCCTCAAAGAGCAATTCATCCTCCTGGACCTGGCCTACATTATATGTTCCCTGCTAAGATAATATTTGTCATGACGTCTATTACTGTTGTCAACTTTGGGGGAACATGGAGGGGAGGAATACACCAACTGGGGTCCATCACCATGGTCCCCAGGGAGCGGTATCTTTTGGCTAACTTTATTATGTATCCTGGGGTTACAAGGGGATGTCCAACATGATGGTGCTTATTTGGGGCTTGGGCTGTATAGGGTGACCTGGGGGCCACCAAGAGGTGGGGCCCAGGGCCTCCTTTCAAGCCCCTTGCCTGGTGAGACTGGGGCAGCCCCACCTCAACACGTGTCTATGAGTTAACATTTTACAGTGAACTCTGGACTATACCCAGATGACCTCAATTCCAGGACTGGCTTTGCTATTCGACAGCTGCATGTCTGGGCGAATCTTACCGCTCTGGGCCTCAGGTCCTCCATCTGTAAAATGGGCATGATGATGTCTGCTGCCCTGCTTACCTCACAGTCCCCATCAAGATGAAATAAGCAATGACTATAAGCTTCAAGGCACTATGTACCCGAGGTACCAGTGAATTTCAGCCTCACCGAGAAGAGGGAGTCGGGGACAAGAGTAGGCACTGTGGCTAAGCCTGAGGGAACAGGAGGCCGGACCCAAGCTGGCCAACCTCTGAGAACATGAACCCAGGCAGAAGCAGGTGGACCAGGGAGCCTGCGGGAGCCAAGGATGCAGGGCAGACACAGCGCTCTGGTCAGTCTGGGTTGGCAAACAGTTCAGGAGAGAAGGCTGGTTGTCAACACGCATATGAAGGGCGGGAGGAAAGATGCATGAGGAGATGGCCAGAATGAAAAAGGAATTCAGTCCCAAACTCAGAAGAGCCCCGCCTTGCTCACTGAGCACCTTGGGGCTGGGGAGAAGCACCCCCAAGCTCCCAGGACCTCCAGCATCTTATTAACATACATGTCACACTCAGGGGACAGCTTTCCCTTTCTGACCAGGGGCCCCAGGGGAGTGACCCACTCTGGGCAAGACACCTGTGTCAGACTGAACTTGAGGTCTCCTCCTGCTAAGGTGAGGCTCGAAGCCCCGAGCACTTTTTTTTTTTTTTTTTTGCTGCACCGCCCAGCTTGCAGGATCTTAGTTCCCCAACAAGGGACTGAACCCAGGCCCTTGGCAGTGAAACCGCGGAGCCCTAACCACTGGACCGCCAGGAAATTCCCTCAGAGCTCTTTCTACAACACCCCATTCTTGGCTCTGCCAAGCTGGGTCAAACATCTGTACCCTTTACAAATTGGAGGTGATGCGCGAACTGAGGCCAAAATTGTGCTATTCATCTCTCTGTACCTGAAACTGGCACCACCATCCTGGGCATTCTCTTCCAAGGGAGAAGACACAGGGGCACAACCCTCCCCAGCAGGAAATACAACGTAATCCAGAAAGCACAGCAGCCCTAGAGCTACATCCTTATCTAGGCCCCAGCAGGAAACTGCACAGAGGAGGGTGAGCATCTAGGAAGTTGAGATGACAGGGGAGACGGGGAGGGGATGGAGGCAGCACCAGGGCAGAAGCGGGCAGACTTGGGCCAATGCCTCCTCTGTTTACTGGGACCTGGTTGAACGCACACTGAGTGAATGTCTCCCTCATCTCAGACAGATGGCCCCAGGCCACCACAAGGAAGGGGCTATTTGCCATAACCTGCCTGTGTCTATTCTTTGTCTTGCAGTCCAGGGGATCAATGACTTTGTGGATGGGCAACCGGGGTACGGGGGCTCCTCCCTAAAAGACACCACTTACTACTGGAAAGAGCCTCAGCCTGCAAGTCAGATGACCTGGGTTCTGGACTCAGTTCTTCTACCTACTGGTTTGAGGAGATCAGGCATATTTCTCAACCCCACTTCCTGATATGTAAATGGAATGACTCAAAGATTCTAAGTCCCATTCTACATGCTAGCATTCAGTTTTTAACAAGGTAAATGAATACATGGCAATAAATCCTTATAGGTTTGTCTACAGTGGTGATTCTGACATGCACACCTAGCTCTGCCTACTGCCTCAATACACAAAGTCTTTAGAATGCATGACAACCCCATTTTCCTTTGGGGAGTCATCTCTCCCCAAATTTCCATCCCTGTGCCTGGCCAATCAGAGCACCAAATGCAGCCAGCCACGTACTTGATCCAAGGTTGGGCAAGGACCCTGATTCCAAGTGAACCCAGGACTGCTGACAGGTACAGTCAGCCTGCACTGCTGACAGGCACCTTCTACCACATGGGAACTGAGAATGCTGTCACCATGGAGAAGGGCGGGGTGAGATGGAGTTGTTTGAGTCCCTCATCTTCCCTGTATGTGGCCAGCCATTCCCTCAGGTATGAGTCAACGGATTCCCTTTTATCAAAGCACTTTGAGTTGGATTCTTGGCTGTTGTAATTGAAGAAGTCCAACTGATACAATCTTGCACACATGTACAACCATTTTCCATTTCATTTAAAGGAATTTTAAAAAGCCACTACAGTATCGCTTGCCATCTGGTGCAGAAGGGTTGCCCTGAACCTGGCCCTAAAACCCTGTCCTTGATAGGTCAACCCAACTCAGAGGCCCATGGGCCCACAGGAACAGAAGTGATTCTGGGATTCCCATCAGTGACTCATTCCTGGCCAGGACCCACACCCTTCTCCAGCCGCGGACACTGCCCAGATGTACAGATGGTGAGAGAGCCACTGACATGCATGGCCTTTCTGGGTGACCTGGGTGGGGTCAGGAATGCCCATAGCCAGAGTCCCCTCACCACAAGCAAGACTGGAGGGTCCTGGCTGGGCCCTGAACCGGCTGAAGTGGTCAGGGAAAGAAAAGGTGACCCTGGACATGGAACGCAACAGGAAGTCAGGACCCTAGGTTCCATTCCTTATCTGGCAATGGATTTTGAGAGGAACCCTTTCCAAACCGGTTTCTCAACCTGTTAAGAGTCATGTCTGGCTTTTCAAATGATGTCAGACACTCCCCTGAACTCCAGACACATCTATCCCACTCATTTCTGGAAGCCGCCCCTTTGATGACATACCTTAGAGGCACCCAAAATTACCTCAGACTCACCCTGCTCCAAATCAAACTCATGCACGCTCTAAGCCCCCCAAACTGGACTCCCTTCTGTATTCCCAGTGTCTGGAAAGGGACATCATCCAGCCAACCCTGACACCTGGGAGTCATCTATGTCCCTTCCTTCCTTCAACCTCCTGCAGCCAACCTCTTATAAAGTCCACCTGTTTACCACCTAAATCTCTCAGCTTTCTACCTTCCTCCACGTCTGCCACCATCACTCTATCCAAGGAACTGTCACCCTCCACCAACAGTAGCCCCTTAACTGCTAAAGCCCCAGATCTACTCACCAGACACGCCTCTAATTCATTCTCCAGAGAAAGGCCAAAGTTATCTTTCCAAATGCAAGTTCCATCAGATCCCCATTTCCACTCCTCCCAGCAAAACACCCAGCCCTCCCAAAGCTCTGGGGCAAAGGTGGGACTCCCTTAAGACCCCATGGTCCCAGGTCTGGCTGGCTGAGTGGCAGGTTAACCCTGAGACCAAAATGGACCAGGCAGGTCTGGGAGTCATTGCTCAGCCCAGAGCCCTGGCCGCACCCTGGAGTACATTCCACTCCCAGGTCAGCCTCAGAACAGCTCAGTCTTGCCAGGACTGACCCTCCCCCAGTTAGACTTCATCTAACCACAGATGGGAACGGGAGCTGGAGGCCAGGCAGGGGAAGCCCAGCTGGGCTGAAGCCAGGGGCTGTGTATATCAGAAAGGAGAGAAGATAGAGCAGGGCCACAATAGCCTGTCAGTATCTGTGGCGCAGGCTGAGAGAAGGCAGCTGTCGGCAGGATAAAACTCAAGAAGCCTATCTCTTCCCTCTTATCAGACTGACCCTTGGCAGCCTCACAGCCTGTGGAGAACAAACAGTCATTAACCACCCATCCCATACTTCCAGCACAATCGTGTGCAACCAGCCCAGCCCTGGGAAAGCCCAGGCCTTCTCCCCTGCCAGGGTGGTTCTTGGGGCCCATCTCTTGGCCAGACCTCTCCATCCTGCTTCTCCTTCTTGAGCAATGAAATGTTATGCTCTGCTCAAACTGGTCTCCTCGGGGCCAGTGGTCCCTGCCCATTCAGTTCAGGCCTTTGCATCATGTTATGTGTGGCCTTTGCCTCACCATCTTCCTTCTCTCCTCTACTAAGAAACTCTACCCAGCCCCCTTCCAGGCGTGTTCTCAACTCCTTGCAGACCCGCCAGGAGTCTGTGCTGCCGATCTGGCGTCTCCCATGATCAGCCTGTCATCCAACCTCCCATGCTGGCTTTGGGGAAAAAATCTTGCTAGAGCAGAGTTAGGGTATAAGGAGGTGAGGGGACTGGGAGCAGAAAGAAACAGGAAGCCTATAAACAGTCACTCCAAAGCCTAACCAGTATAGGCCAGTATAGGAAGGGAAGAATGCAATGAGAGACCAGTTGGGTTTTTCTGCCTGAACCCAGGACAGAGGCAGAGTGAGGGTTGGGAGGGGGGATGAGGACAACGAGAGGCACGGGGACAGCTCCCTTGGCTGCAGGAGCCCAGGTTCTCCAGAGAGATGCCGGAGCAGGCTGGCTGCTGTTCAGTACATCCAAGCGGGTTAGCAGAAAGGTCAAACCGATTCTCATGGACGTCTGGACTGCATGGCAGCATCCTGGGCCCCAGCACTATCTCCTCACTCAGGATATGGCATTCCTCTGTCAGGTCTACCAGACGACTTGAGAGCAAATCCCTGAACAGGTCTTTAAATTCTTTATTTACAGATGAGGGCTCTGGGGCCCAGAGAGAGGCGGCGACTTGCCCTGGGTCACACAGCACCAAACCCCCTGCAGGTAAGTAAGACAGTGAGAATCCTGTATACACCCAGCCAGACTGGGTCCTGGACTATGAAAATCATCGGGGGGCACCCTGACCAAACAAACTGCTTCCTCTTTGGAAGAGCCAAATAGCCCTGCCCTGAGGCTCTCATTCAGGCCAGGCCCCACCCTGGCCACAGTGGCAGACAACAGAGGGTCTGCTGGCTCCTCTTCCTGTTTTGCACAGGATGAATGGCAGGGTAGGCCCACAGACCCAGGATGGGCAGGAACTGCTGGGATAGTGGGTGGGCAGCATGGGTGGAAGAAGACACCTTGTGAAATATCTCAACCAGGTGTAAAGAGGGGTGAGGTATCTTCTGTGTTCATCACAGGAAATGCCACTTGAGAGATCTGAACTCACATTTATCCACTGCTGCTTTAGGGTCCAGCGTGAATTGCTTTTCAGGCACTGAGGAAATCCCTTCATTCATCAGCTGCCACTGTGGCCTTGGGCTGGACCTCCCTGACATAAGCTGCTTACCCTGCTCCCATTTCATAGCATCTTCCTCTCTAAGGAAGTGCCAACACTGGCTCCCCTACACTGGAAGAGCCTGAACGGGGTTCCCATGCCTCTCCAAACCCCCTTCGGGCTTTCCCATCTCCCTCTACCCCTGGTACCTGGGGTCTCCTCCTGAGCCATGCCGGAGGCCCCAGGAATCAGCCAGAAGCTACAGAGGTGTGGGTTCAGGGAAATACAAAGCCCTCTGGGACAGGATGGAACAGAGAGAAGGCCAATCCCTGGAAACTCCCTTGTGGCCGCCTCGGACTCAGATGGTTCCCTAGAAAACCCAAGAGAGACAGGAACTGGGAGCTCAGGAGCTCTCGCCCCTCCCCTGCCTTCCCGCACAGCCTCAGTCCCGCCGGCTGCTGTCTGTTCCACTTGCTCGGCCAGAGGACTCAGCACCGGGCCAGAGACTTTTGTTTCCTCCTGACTCTGGTTCCAGTTTACCATCAGTATCAAATGAGGTATTTTGTTTTCAACTGAACTTGGGTGAGAATGAGGGTTGCAGAGCACTCCACTGACAGGTCAGGGGAGAGTCCCTTGCAAACCCAGAGGGACCCTCCCCACCAGGAAGGAAGGAGGTGGTAACTATGCATGGTGACAGATGTTAACTAATTTGTAGACATTTCACAGTGTATACAAATATGGAATCTTATGTTGTATACTGGAAACTGACATAAGGTTATATGTCAATTACGTTTCAATAAAAAAAAACAGGAAGGGGGCTTCCCTGGTGGCGCAGTGGTTGAGAGTCCGCCTGCCGATGCAGGGGACGCGGGTTCGTGCCCCGGTCCAGGAAGATCCCACATGCCGCGAAGCGGCTGGGCCCGTGAGCCATGGCCGCTGAGCCTGCGCCTCCGGAGCCTGTGATCCGCAACGGGAGAGGCCACAACAGTGAGAGGCCCATGTACCGCAAAAAAAAAAAAAAAAAAGGAAGGAAGGAGTGGGAGTGAAGCAGGGTGGAGCTGTGGGAGGTGACATGAGTGTGGAGGGGCAATCCCCACTCCCGCCCTCAGTTCCCTCACTTGTACCTCTTCCTACAATCCACCTCTCAACTTCCCCTCTCACTACCCACTCCAGCCCCTCTGAATTCCCTTCAGCCACACTAACAACTTGTTGATTCTTCCTCACCAGAACAGTTCCCTCTAGACCAATTAGCTATTTGCATTTGTTGCCGATTTTCTTCCTCAGAAGGCTTCAGACCTGCTCAAGCTGGGAGGCTGTTGCCTGCCTGCTGTGCTAGGACTTTACAGCGGAAGGGTGGAGAGAAAGGGTGAGGGCTGCTCTCTGGGGTCCCTGGGTCATGCCCTAACACCTCAGGGTCTCCTGCCCTCCCTCGAGCACAGGATGGGCCTCATGCACAGGATGGGCCTCATGCCTCAACTGCACAGAAGCAGGGCTGCTTTCTGTGTCCCTCTGGTTTGTTTCCCTCCCTGATCCTAGAGAGGAAGAGAAGGAGAAAAAAGGAAAAAGGATGCTAATGGGCAAAGGTGATAAACTAGCAAGAGATGAGAAACAGAGGCCTACAGGACAGAGAACAATGCCCCTCCAGGGAGGAAATCCCTGTGCTGCCGGCTCCCCTCCCACATCAGCAGCCAGTGGGGTGATGTCAGTCAACCTCTTTCCCTCTCTGGACTTCCTCATTTGCAGAGTCACATCCCCTTGAAGGAAGAAGCCATTTGAGGATGTTTTTCAACAGCTGATAGCAGAACTGTTTGTTTCATTTTAATGTTATTATTTCACAAATACAAATTTAGCACCGACATCAAAATAAAGAAAAGTGACATTTTTCTCTAGATTTCTCTTGCCCCTGGTTCACCCTACTGTCCATGGTGGAATGCACTGCATTCATAGGTGACAAAATATCACATATATTTGAATGCTAACAGCTCTAACTGAGGGGAACAGTCCTCTTCACCCAGGAAGATGACCTTCTCTCTGAGAATCTGTGGAGATAAGTACTCTTCAGCACTGCCCCTCCTGCCCCACCCCAGAGAGGACCCTGTCCCCTCCCTCCCGTTCCTGTAGGAGGAAACTTCCCCAGTTCTCAGCTAGAAAGTTGGGGTGGCCCAAAGCCCAGCCTATGCCCTGGGGCCTTAGGAGAGATCTGCAATGGCAACATGAAAGCGTGATTGACAACATGCTGTATAATGATTTATGAATAAGCACCAAGAAGTGCTCTAGAATGGCTGCTTAGGGAAACACACAGGCGTCCCTGGTGAGCCCGGCCTAACTGGAGGAAAAGCCTGTTGTCCCCAGGCAGGCAAAGTTCAGACCCTCTCCTTGCAAAATGTCATTTGGAGATGTTTGCCCTAATAGTTAGTGAGGACTTGTTAACAACCATCCTGAGCACAGAGGGAGGAAAATCTAAAACCTAAGTCCCCAGAGAGCTGGGCCAGGTCCTTTAGTTGGTAAGGGCTCAGGTATTGGGAACACGTGGTGGGGGAATCTGGGGCATGGGAACTGAGAGTGGGGAAGGGGAAGGAGGAGGAAGAAGGTCACGCAGGTGGAAGTGCGGAGACAGAAGAGATGTAGGCATGTTGAGTGTGGACAACAAAGCCCCAGCTGCTTTCAGGATGTACTGGACCCCGGAAGCTTTGGGGCCCCACCTCCTCAGGGTTGAGGCCCCAAATCTCAGGCAGCATGGAGTCAGGAGTAACGAGCTCACCAGGGTTCCGTGGGCGCTGTGAGCATCCTGCGTGCAGCTCCTCCAAAGCAAAGGCACATCATCTTCTGCAAACTCTTTCTCCTCCTGACTGCCCCATTTCAGCTAAAGGAACCAACCTCATCACCCAAGCAATGAAGTGTCAAACCCTAGCCAATCAAGTGTCTGTTCCAGAAAATATCTACTTTCACAATTCTAGAATCAGTCCCTTCTTTTCCATTTCTACTGCCAAGTTCCAGCCTTCATTACATCTCACCTGGACCCTATCTAGTTTTCTGTTTCCTCCCTCCTTTCTTTTCTTGTCCCCTTATGACCCAGCTATACCCTGCTGCCAGCCTGCCCTCTGCCTGCTCAGAAACCTTTCAGAACCAAGCCCTCCCTTTGCTGTCTGCCGATTCGAGTGCTCATTGAGCACCTTGCTGGACTGATCTCTTGCAGTCCACTGCCACTTCTTCTGGGGACTTCAGCTTTTGGATGCAGTCTGGGGGGACTGCCTACCATGCCACCAGCCCTTCCCTGGCCAGGGAAGAAGCATGACCCAGCCTGGGCCAAAGAGACATATCCTCCCTGGGATATGACTCCCAAGCTGTGGTGACAAAATTACAGAGCACAGCTGGAACAGATTTATCCTGGCGACAGTGGTACCCTGAAGAGGCTAGACTTTGGCTCCTGCCTTACCCACTCCAAGACCCTGGAGGGGACTTGGGTCCTGAGTCATCCCTCAAATTCTAGGAGTTCCCATAGCCCTCCAATGAAGTCCTTTCCTGCCAAAATCAGCCAAGCTGTTGCTTGTAACCAAACAGGATCTTCTCACTGTTTTTGAAGTACCTCTCCTATGCTCCAACCAAAAGGGAAAACTCCCTAAAAGTGCCATGATGGCCTCTCTCTGCACCTGTTGGCCTGCATACTCTCCAGCCTGTAGGCACTGCTGCAACTCTACCTGCCCCTTCAGGGCCCAACCCAAAGGCCTCTTCTGAACCCTCTACGTGGGTGACTTCTGCCTCCTTTAAACCCACAAACCACTGGCTGCCCCTTCTGCCTTCCACTGTGGACACTAGTGTACTTGTCTTATCCCTCTCCCAGCGGACAGTGACTTGGTCATTCTCTCCTCCACAACACCCAGCATAGATCCAGGCTCAGTAAAATTCACCAGGCTCTGGGGGCAGACAACCCGGAGGACAATTACAGGTTTTCCGGGCAAGACAGGCAGTGAGTGACACAAAGCACAGGGTGTGCTGTCAGTAAGGCCTGAGTCTGACTTCCGTATCCTCTACTTACCAGCTGTCTGAGCTTGGGCAAGTCTCATAAGTTCTGCAAGGCTCAGTGCTTCATCTATGAAAGAGTGACAATAATGCCAACTCCACAACACTGCTGTGAGGATCTGACAAGCTGACATGTGAGAGCATCTAACCCGGTGACCGGTGAGGAATAAGCACTCAGGGAACAGCAGCCGTTATTCCAGCTATTCATAGCGACTGGTTTAGCAGATGCTCCATCAGAGGGTTGGAATCAGGAGCCCTGGGCCTGCTGTGTGACCCACAGTGCATCTCTCTGTTTCTCAGTAACCCCGCCTGCGTCTACATCTGCCTTATCAACCTCCTGAAGAACAACAGGTGGAAAATGCTTGGCAAAGTAAAAGCACAATGCAAGGGGTTCCTCCTGTTTTTCTAAATTTCAGAGATTCCCAGGCATCCTGTCCAGTGTGCAGCATGGCCAGCACCCCAGCCTGCTCGTTCTGAGGGACAGGGCAGATGAGTGCCGGGTTTGGCGTCTGCTTCTCCAAGTCCACGCAGCCACCTCTTTTCCAAAGCCCTGGGGCCTAAATGTCCTGCTTTTGTGGGGCCTTCTTTCAAATAGCCATAGGGCAGTGTCTGCTATGTAGTTACAGGGGGACTGGGAGCTCAGGCCCCACAAGTCACCCCTACCATGAACCTAGCCAACACTGGGCAGCATGAGAATGGAAGGAAAAGGCGAATCCAGGGCAGCTGCCAGGACAAGCCTGAGCGGGGAAGCAAGGTAGGAGGAAATCTCTCTTAAGACTTCACATCTGGGGACTTCCCTCGTGGCGCAGTGGTTAAGAACCCACCTGCCAGTTCAAGGGACACGGGTGCAAGCCCTGGTCCGGGAAGATCCCACATGCCGCAGGGCAAATAAGCCCGTGCGCCACAACTACTGAGCCTGCGCTCTAGAGCCTGCGAGCCACAACTACTGAAGCCCGTGCGCCACAACTACTGAAGCCGGCGCGCCTAGACCCCGTGCTCTGCAACAAAAGAAGCCACCGCAATGAGAAGCCCGCGCACCGCAACGAAGAGTTGCCCCTGCTCGCCTCAACTAGAGAAAGCCCGCGTGCAGCAACGAAGACCCAATGCAGCCAAATAAATAAATAAATAAATTTATTTTAAAAAAGGAAAAAAAAAAGACTTTACATCTGCCTGGATTAATCACCCAAGCAACTGTCATGGCCCCAAACCAGTGGTTCTCAAGTGTTATGGCCAAGAAACTGGGCAGAAATCAAATCAAATCCTAGCCCCCACCCAGACTGCCTGAACCAGAAAACTCTGGGAGTGGGGCCCAGCCAGCTGTGCTTTGAACAGCTCTCCAGGGGGATTCTGATGTCTGATCAAGTATGAGAGATCCTGCCCTTTAACTGCAAGACTCTCCACTTTAACTCAAATTACTGAACACCTACTATGCGCCAAGGACCAAGCCGGTGGCGATATTTCATAAATGAGGACACGTCTGAAGAACTTCCATAGTTTAATGGTGGTCAAAATCAAGTGCACAAATACACAAGGCAGGATGGGGTATAGAACAAAGCAATGGAATCAGCTTCCCATCCCTCTCGCCAGACTCCACCCCTCAGATCTTCTCTTGCCATGACCGGAGGAAAAAGATAACTCCAGTTCTGGGAAACCGGTCCCCCCTTGCTTCTATTTCGGACTCCTCATAATTGCAGTTAGTTTTTTGAAGAAGAGTGATCCTCACCCTGAGGCATGTTTCAGGCCCAGAGGTTTGGCTCATGGGGAAATAGCCCACGAGGCCATACCTAGTGGTTCTTAGCAACTTGGAAATTGGCACTACCTAGGGTTTGGGCTCAGAAAGTTCCTAGAGAGCTGTGAGCATGCCACAGCACATCACAACACCGCATTCCCATGCAGGGTCACTCCCTCAGGTCCCTGGCAAGCTCGCACGTGAGTGCAGATGCAGACATAAACACGCACACAGACAGTTGGCCCCCTGGCCTCCCTTCCTCCATTCTCAAGTTACAAGGTTAAAGGCGTCCTATTCACAGCCAAGGGGGAGGGATGAGAGAGGGGTGCTGAAGCAGAGAACCATCTGGTTCAGATCAAGATTGCTCATTCAGGATCTCAGCGGAACTCCCAGAGCCTGCCTTCCTGATGGCTCATAGATTTCCCTCCCTCCCCCAACTTCCCACTGGGAAACTGAAAGACTGGGCTAGGAAGGGGTGACCCATAGGCAAATCTGCCGAAGGAAGACAAAAAACTGAATTATATACGCAAGTCTGTGCCACCTCTCTGAGCCCTGGCTCCCTCTTTCTTTCAAATCCTGAACACCACGACTAAACTTGAGATTACCACCTACAGTCACTGCATCTTCCTCCACAAAGAGCTCAGGGCACCTATCAGGCATCCTTCCCTGAACCGGCAAGCCCCTCCAAAGTTAGCAGCAGAAGCAAGATGAGGCTGAGGGGTGTGGTCTCCCAGACTCCTCTTACACGGCCATCTCCACCAATGTAGGAGGTTCCCTTCATCTCAGGGGGACGCTGGAGTCCATCAGGCCTAATAAGAGGAAGGGATGACCAACCAGCTTCCAGACAACTGTCCCAAAGACAAGATGGGAGTGTGCGTTACTGGCTAGGATTGACTCACCCAGGGACCCCAGAGTGCCCTGAACCCCCCTCGGCAGCTTTGGTTGAAAGAGGCTGCCACTCCCTTTCCACCACCAAGCCCCTCTCTCTCCCCTTTCCCCCCAACACCACCTTAGACTCTGTTCTGCAGTGCTTTATAAATGGGAGATGGATGCAGTTGGCAAGAAATAAAAATCAAAAGGCTAACTTGAGTAAACGAGCAATAGGTGGGTGACCCTACAGGCAGAGTAGGCGAGAAGTGAAATACAGGAAGGAGAAGGGGGAAACAGAAGTGGGAGAAAGCCAAAGGGAAGACTAAAGTGAGCTCAGCCCAGAGCTGCAGCAGGGAGCTGGAAAGTTTGGTCCCGTCACCTAGGAACGACTGGAGGGAGGAAATGACTCTTCCATGCCAAGACATGGGCTCAGACCAGCCCCACAGGGCTGGGGCATGGACTTGGCCAAGTTCCTGGTTTATGCCAAGCCTCAGTTTCTCCAAAGTGGGAAGGAGGTCAAGCAGTTAGGTCTCATCAGAGAGAATTGGGCCATTGTGGGTGGCTTGGGGGCAGTGCCAGGTAGGGAAAAGAGGAGAGAGGTGCTGATGGTGCAGAGGCATCCTTCGGCCAACAGAAGCGGGGCAGGGGTCTCTCAGTAGTGCACAGGCCAGGAGCGCGCGCGGGTGTTGGCGGCGCGAACTAGGCAGTGGACTGAAGTCGGGACTGGGGCACGGAGCGCTCCCCAGGGCTGGGGCTGGGGCTGGAGGCTGCCACCAAGGAGTGGAACAGCCACGCGTGGGAGCGGCTGGAGGTGCAGAAGCAGAAGGCGGGGAAAGGGGATTGAGGCCAATGTAAGCGGACCCCCGCCCCCACGGGGGAGCCCAGCGCCCCGACCCAGGGGAAGTTGCCGGGGTGGACCGGGAGGGTGTGGGCCGCTGGCAGAGCCAGCTGCCCGCGCAGAGGGGGTTCGGGGCAGAGAGGGGCCCGGGGCGCCCCACATCCCGCCCGCCCTCATCCCGCCCGCGCACCTCAGTCAGCGCCGAGCGCCGCGCGGGCCATACTCGCCGCTCCTGCTGCCGCCTCCGCCAGTGCAGAGAAAGCCGCCGCCGCCGCCAGCGTCTGGACCCGTTATCTCCGCGGCTCCCCAGTCCTCCCGCAGCGGGCCAGTCCCGCCCTTGCCCGCCGTGCCCTCCCCAAGCGAGCAGCCGAGCCGCCGCCGCCGCCGCCTCAGCCCGGCCCCTCCCCCCACCCCAGCCCGGCTGGAAGGGAAGGGTGGGGGCAGGGGGGGCAACTGCCCCCTCCCCATTCACATCCTCCTGGTCTGTCCCCTCCCACCTCCTCCTTCACGCCCCTGGGCATGCTGGGATATGGAGTCCAGCCTGCGCCAGGCCGCTAGGAGTGTCCGGCATCCAGAACTACTACTCCCAGAAGATAGCGCGTGAGCCTTAGGGCTTCTGGGCTTTGTAGTTTCGCCAAGGCTCAGGGATTCTACCGAGCAAGAGGGGAGAGGGGGATGGGAGATCTCCACTCCCAGAAGGCCGGGCTCGCGATGGTGAAAATAGGATGCGGGGTCTGCGATGCCCCGGACCCGGGTTGAATACCTGGATCTCAAGGGAGATGCAAAGTAGCCGAGGATGCCTCTCAGACACGGCTGTGGTCAGCTGCAGCCGATTGGGACTAGAGGGGAAGCCTCCGGCCCGAGAACCGCGCCCCGGGTACCGTTTCCATTTGCGCTCGCAAAGAGCCTTGACCTGAGGCTAGCTTGGCTTCGTGCCCGGGCTCCGCAAGCTGGAGCTGCGGTCGGGCCGCTGCGCACAGGCGGGAGAAGAGAGAACACCAGGAGCCACGTGGGCGTGTGGTTTTCCTGACTTGGGAAAAAGGGGCCGCGAGTCTGTGGGTTTCCTGGAGCGCTCACCCCCTGGGGCACCTTCTCATTCCAGTCTCACTCTCTGGTTGGTGCCCTTATCTCCCAACTGTTGAGGGCAAAGCGCACACATTTTAAATATTTTTCCATGTCTTCTCTTAGCACGTGCTTCCCCCAATTTCCAAACCTACCTCAATCTTCTTTCTTTTTCTTTTTTGTTTTTTTGCCGTACGCGGGCCTCTCACTGTTGTGGCCTCTCCCGTTGCGGAGCACAGGCTCCGGACGCACAGGCTCAGTGGCCATGGCTCACGGGCCCAGCCACTCTGTGGCATGTGGGATCTTCCCGGACCAGGGCACGAACCCGTGTCCCCTGCATTGGCAGGCGGGTTCTCAACCACTGTGCCACCAGGGAAGCCCTCCTACCTCAATCTTAATGAAGCGCCAGGTTGCCCTCCAAGTTTCATCCCCACTGGCAGAGGGGAGGCCTGTAAACCAGTGGTTCTCTAACTGGCGTCTATCAGATTCTCCTGGAGAGTTTGTTCAAACACAGCTGACCCATACCCTCAGTTGCTCTTTCTTTAACTCCAGGGTGGACCTGAGAGTTTGCGTTTCTAAAAAGTTCCCAGGCGATGCTGGTTTGGGGAACCACTTTGAGAACGGCTGCTATTGGCGTTTGTTGGCTAGAGTTCTGGCATTGTCCTTCAAGGATGGGCCGGCTGTGGAATAATATTAGCCTCTGAAGAACCAGGCTATAGAAAGCGGGGTCTCAGGCTAGTTTACCACAGAAATGCTCTTTTTAATTTAAATAAGTAAATCAGTTCATGCAGTAAAAGGAAAATACTACATGGGCCTGAAAGGTGTTCCAGACCTTAGCCCTTAGCATTCTCTCCAAAGCTGGGAAAGTTTTCTGTTTCAAAGAGGGACAGGTGGGGTATACCTGGTGCTAATCCCCAAGCTCTGGGTGCAAGCCAGGGGTTGAAATCTCAAACCTATAGGATAGGGTCAGCTCAGTGGTATCCTCTGCTTCTGGGTGTATGATGATCTATAACAGGCGGGAGGATTGAGAGGTGGGGAGGTGGATTCCTGACTTGTCAGGTAGCAGAGAGTGACTCTCACACCTACCCAGGTAGACCCTACTTACCACATGATTTTCTGGGAACTACAAACCTCAGAAGGGGGAACTTGGTGACCTTCACCCTCAGGCACGATCTCAGATTCTTTCAGCTGTGAGATGACAAATGTTCTCTGCTCCACCAAACGCTAGCCAGGCTCCTCTGGGCCCTCTTCTCCAATAGGCCTCAATCTTGGCCTATAAAAACTACACTCTTGGGACTTCCCTGGTGGTCCAGTGGTTAAGTCTCCGAGCTTCTACTGCAGGGGGCATGGGTTAAATCCCTGTTGGGGAAATAAGATCCTGCATGCCACGAGGGGCGGCCAAAAAAAAAAAAACAAAACAACCCACAAACAAAACCTACACTCTCAACACAAATAATTTTATCCACTCTCCTCCGCCCACATTAAAAGACTTAAACCCAATAATATAGTTTCTAACACCTCAAGGCCACATCCCTAGTTTGACCCTAACCCCCTTTAAACTGCCTGCCAGAGAAAGCTCCAGAATTTACTGTTTGTTCTAGACAACACCTGTAATAAGCTCCCCACCACCACCCCTTTCTTAGAGCCTATACTAAAAAGGGCTTACAACTGTGACTTCTTCCTGTCCCTTTGAGGTGTATATCAGATGTATATGTATTATGTGTCTTTCTCAAGGACCTGAAAGCCATTCCCTTGAAATGTAATCATTGGAATGGATAGGACCTCTGTCTCCCAGGCTCTGTGGGTGGGTGGAGTCCTAACTTCAATTATTGCCAGCTAACGAATACAGCTGGCCTAATCAGCATTTACACTGACCAACCCTTTGTAATTTTTCACATCCCTGACTCAACGGAGCCCCTGCTCACCTCCCTCCATACTGCCTCATTCTCCCTTTAAAAGGCCCAGTCACCTCTGTGCAAATTGAAGTTGCAATATACTATTGCGATAGTATACTGGTTAAAATCTGTCCTTACTACTTTAACTAGTGCCTGGCTTTGTTTATCTTTGACAAAGTGGGTATGCACTATGAGTTCTTGGGCCCCAGGCTCTAGCCTTCCTCCCATCCACCAAGGGCCAAAGGGCAAGTTATTGCTAGGTCCTTGGGCAAGTAGCCAAGAGGCCACCAGAGGCATTGGGCCCTAACTAATGTTGACCCTTGAATGCTTTTCTGTTTTTTTTTTTTGGTGTGTGTGTGTGTGTGTGTGTGTCCCCATCACAGACCGTAGAGGGGCTAAGTAATCCACATGCAACCCCATGCTCTGCCCCTAAAACCAGCTGCCAGGCCCTTCCTGTAAGGGCTTTGCCTCTGTATCGGAGTCACATGCAATGGCAACATTCCCTCACAGGCAGAAGGTAATTAGCCTTTTTGAATTTACATCCATCTCCCAAAGCTCTGTTAGCAGATTACCCAGGCAGAATTAAGATGTCCTTTCATGGGCAAGACAGACAGACCCTCTTTATCCCTCAACTCCAACAGGAAGCCCCATCATCACCCTGACTACCTCCCAGTTACATGTCACATCGGTTTTTACCCATTTTCCCTTGCCGGTTGTGTTTTCCTATCCTCTCCACCCATCCAAATTCTGCCTGACTCTCTATAGTCTACCTTGAGTTTTCCTTCTTCCACAAGGTTCTTCCCAACGCCTCAGCCGCACAGCCACCGGTGAACATCACCCCTCGGTAGCACTTGAATTTGCCTCATTCTCTTAAAAGCCTACCTTTGCTGGTGAGCATCCAGAGCAAGGAAAGCAGTGGAACAGGAAGTGAACATGGTGGATGTGAGCACCGGGCTTTGGAGGCAGACAGCTACTAAGTAGCAAGGTGCAAAGTGGAGCTGGCTCCCTCCCTCCCTGGCTGTCTGTTTGACCCATTTGGCAGCTCCCACCCTAATGGCCTGTGTGATCCAGAGCAAGGTACACAGTTCTGTGTTGTGTTAGTTTCAACTGTACAGCAAAGTGATTCTGTTATGGATATATATGTATTCTTTTTCAGATTCTTTTCCATTATAGGTTATTACAAGATATTGAGTATAGTTCCCTGTGTTACATAGTAGGTCCTTGTTGTTTACCTATTTTATATACAGTAGTGTGTATATGTTGATCCCAAACTCCTAATTTATAATTTATAAAACGGTTTTTAAAAGTTTAGTCAGATCTCTACCTCATACCTAGCTAAAAACCAAAACCACAACAAGGGCTTCCCTGGTGGTGCAGTGGTTAAGAATCTGCTTGCCAATTCAGGGGACACGGGTTCAAGCCCTGGTCCGCGAAGATGCCACATGCCGTGGAGCAACTAAGCCCGTGTGCCACAACTACAGCCTGCGAGCCACAACCACTGAGGCCTGAGCGCCTAGAGCTCATGCTCCGCAACAAGAGAAGCCTCGCAATGAGAAGCCTGCACACGGCAACGAAGAGTAGCCCCTGCTCACCGCAACTTGAGAAAGCCTGTATGCAGCAACGAAGACCCAACAATAAATAAATAAATAAGTTTATTTTAAAAAAAACAACAACAAAAACCAAGTCAATAGGAAAATGGATGAAAATTTTGCAATTTATATCAGGGTAAAAGGCTAATACAAAGTGCTCTGTAAATCAGTAAGAAGATGACCAAGGAACAACAGGAAATGTGAAAAGAATATAAACGGACAGTTCACAGAGAAGGAAACACAAATGGCTGTGACATGAAAAGATGCAAAGCTTCACTCTTGTTTATGTTTTGTTGTTTTTGGCCACACCTCGTGGCATGCAAGATCTTAGTTTCCCTGGTACCTGTGCCCCCTACAGTGGAAGTGCATAGTCTTGACCACTGGACCACCAGGGAAGTCCGCTTCACTCTTTTTTAAAAAATTGTGCTAAAATACACATAAAACTTACCATCTTAACCATTTTTTTTTTTTTTTTTTTTTTTTTTTTTTGCTGTACGCGGGCCTCTCACCGCTCTGGCCTCTCCCGTTGCGGAGCACAGGCTCTGGAAGCGCAGGCTCAGCTGCCATGGCTCACGGGCCCAGCCGCTCTGCGGCATGTGGGATCTTCCCGGACCGGGGCACGAACCCGTGTCCCCTGCATCGGCAGGCGGACTCTCAACCACTGCGCCCCAGGGAAGCCCCATCTTAACCATTTTTAAGTGTACAGTTCCGTGACACTAAGTACATTCACATTGTTGTACAACAAACACTACCATTTATCTTCAGAACTTTTTGGTTTTCCCAAACTGAAACTACGTACCATTAAAGGATAACTCCCCACATTTTCCTCTCCTCCCAGCCTCTGACAACCAGCAGTCTAGTTTCTGTCTCTATGAATTTGACTATCAAGGCATGTAAGTATGAAGACAATATTTGTCCTTTTGTGTCTGGCTTATTTCACTTAGCATAATGTTCTCAGTGTTCATCCATGTTGTGGCATGTGTCAGGATTTCCTTCTTTTTTTAGGCTGAATAATATTCTATTGTATGTATATATCACATTTTATCCATTCATCCATTGATGGACACTTGGGTTGCTTCCATCTTTTGGCTATTGTGAACAATGATGCTATGAACATGGGTTTACAAATATCTCTTTGAGTTCCTGTTTTCAATTCTTTTGGATATATTCCAAAAGTGAAATTCCTGGATCATATGATAATTCTGTCTTTAACTTTTTTGAGGAGCCACCGTAATGTTTTCCACAGCGGCTGTACCATTTTACATTCCCACCAACAGTACACAAGTGTTCCAATTTCTCCACATTCTAACCAACACTTATTTTCTCAGACCTTCACTCTTAATAAAAGAAATGCAAACTAAAACCACACTGAGATATCATTTTTCACCTATCAGATTGGCAAAGATCAAAAAGCTTGATACTATCTTGGCAAGTGTGTGGGGAACAAGGATTCTCCAGCCACTGCCAATGTGGCTGGAAATCCATACAGCCTCTATGAAAAGAGACTTGGTAATATCTTCAAATTGCACATGCACACACAATTTGACCTAGTAAGTTCTAGGAAGATATCCTATCCGCACATGTTCTTAGTTGCATATAGAGATGGATATCTGTTATAGCATTGTAAGAGCAAAGATTAAAAATGATCTAAATGTTGATGATCCAGATTAAAGATTAAAAGAATGGAACTGGGGAAGCTTCAACTGATGGTGTCTTTTGTTATCATTACTTCACTAGATAACAGACTATTGGAGAGCAGAGGACCGGCTTTTGTAGGTCCAAACAGACCTTCCAGAAATGTTGATTAAATTAATTATTTCTTAGCCTCTGGCAGAACTAAATTGGCAGATAGCTCAGGGAGGTAAAGTGCTTGGTCCACGGTCTTCCATAGAATGTGTACTACCTATTCCTATGTGTGTACTACCTATTCCTATGTGTGTGCCTATGTGGAAAGCCCACTGGCTGGCACTGTGAAAATTACTGATATAGAAGACTTAGACCCTATCTTCTTGGAGCTTGAAACCTAGTAAAGCACTCTGACAGACTTTAAAAGTGTTAAACTTTTTTTACAGTCCTTTCAATTATATCAATGGAGACCATTGGTCTGGTGTATAAAGTAAGTCCCAGCTCAGAGAAACAGTTTCTCCAAAGTTATACAAAAAGGCAGAAGAAGAGTGCTGATTAAAACAGGAGTCATAGGACTTCCCTGGTGGTCCAGTGGTTAAGATTCCATGCTTCCACTGCAGGGGGCTCGGGTTCGTTCCCTGGTTGGGGAGCTAAGATCCTGCATGCCCAGCGGCTTGACCAAAACCAAAAGTCATCCCCCCAAAACAAACAAACAAAAACCCCAAACAAACAAAAACATTTCCACCAACATTCCATGCGCTGGGTCAGCCTTCTACATTATAGGTCCTGTGAGATGCTCGCAAAAAAGGATTCCCTAACCTGTTTGTGAAATGCTTTATAGGTTAGCCTAGAGGTTCCCCATGCATATAGTTATTTTTTTCCTTAGCTGTGTCCACTGAGAAGGCCTGAGAACAGTGACACCCCATTAGCAACAAGCATACTGAGCTTGTCCTGATTGTTTTTTTAAATTGAGGTGAAATTCACATAACATAAAATTAACCATTTTAAAGCATACAATTCAGCGTATTTAGTACATTCACAATGTTTTGTAACCAGTACCTCTATCTAGTTCCAAAACATTTTTATCATCCCAAGAGAAAACTCTGTACCCATTAAGCGATCACCCCCCATTCTTCCCACCAGTCCCTGGCAACCATTAATCTGTTTTCTGTCTCTATGGATTTAACTATTCCAGACATTTCATATAAATGGAATCATACAATATGTAGTTATTTGTGCTTGAGTTCTTTCATTTTACATAATGTTTTCAAAACTCATCCATGTTGCAGTATGTATTAGTATTTCATTCTTTTTATGGCTGAATAATATTCCATTGTTTTTGTTTATCCAGTATATTAGTTTAACAGTTGTGGGAAGAAAATAAAACTTTCTACCTTTGTTTAATGGATCTGTACCTCCTTTACAGCAACACTTGTTAACATCCTATAGCAGCACCTTTTGAAACATACTGCATAAGATATTTGGCAAAGGCAAATCAGGCATTGGAGAAGATGGGCCACTTAATTATAAAGTACACTTATTAGCTCTCCAGAAAGGGTTAACTATTTGGTAATCCTATCAGGTCTGGGTTTTAGTTATTTAAAACCATACCAGGGGACTTCCCTGGTGGTGCAGTGGTTAAGGATCTGCCTAACAATGCAGGGGCCACGGGTTCGTGCCCTGGTCCGGGAAGATCCCACATGCCGCGGAGCAACTAAGCCCGTGCCCCACAACTACTGAGCCTGCGCTCTAGAGCCTGCAAACCACAACTAGTGAGCCCACGCTCTGCAACTACTGAAGCCCGTGCGCCTAGAGCCCGTGCTCCGCAACAAGAGAAGCCACGGCAATGAGAAGCCCGCACACCACGACGAAGAGTAGCCCCCGCTCGGCGCAACCAGAGAAAGCCCGCGCACAGCAATGACCCAACACAGCCAAAATAAATAAATTAATAAATTTATAAAACCGTACCAGGGACTTCCCTGGCGGTCCAGTGGTTAGGACTCTGCACTTCCACTGCAGGGGGCACAGGTTCGACCCCTGTGGGATCCCTAATATCCTGCAAGCTGTGTGGTACGGCAAAAAATAAAAGCAAACAAACAGGGCTTCCCCGGTGGCGCAGTGGTTGAGAGTCCACCTGCTGATGCAGGGGACACGGGTTCGTGTCCCGGTCCGGGAAGATCCCGCATGCTGCGGGGCGGCTGGGCCCGTGAGCCATGGCCGCTGAACCTGCGCGTCCGGAGCCTGTGCTCTGCAGCGGGAGGGGCCCGTGTACCGCAAAAAAAAAAAAAAAAAAGCAAACAAACAAAAACATATCAGCTGCTTCAATTTCTCCTTGGAAGACCCAGTAGGAGAATTTAATATCCTCTCCCCATTTTCTTCATCCAGTTCCCATCTCTTTGCCAGTCCCCTGGCAGTAAATACTCTTGGTTATATACCTTTACAGGGATGGTTGCACGGTATTCCCCTGCTGTTGTGAGTGCTGGCTGCTAATGTCTCATAGATGCACCCTTCTCTGAAGAACTGGTATCAGTCCCTGTGAGCTGCTTTGCCTGGAGATGCCCTCCTTTCCCTACCTCCCCTTGGCCTGCCCACAGCCCACGAATGACTGATGTGGGGTAAAAAGTCCAGCTCCCTTGCTTCTAAGAGGGATAAACCTTGTGATGTATTTTATGCTCCAGAGCTCCCCAGAGGATCAGACTGAGGCTAGACTTAGCTGAACCGACATCTTTGCTTGGCTTCTTCCCCTGCCCTATCCTGCCTCCCTCACTGCCCTAAGAGATCATTTGCACAAGAATCCCTTTCTCAGGCTCTGAGAACTCAACCTAAGGCATCTAGGGAACTCAACCTAAGATATCCCTGTGGGTAGTCCTGGCTCCCAGAGGGATTTCCTGCTACCAGCAGCCTCATATCTCATGCAGGGTCCTGCAGATTGTACTTCCTCCAAGAAGCCTTCCAGACTTGCACCCTTACATTTTGGCAGAATGATTGTTTAATAAGGAAGTTGGATGCCTACTCCGTGCCAGACCCTTTATATGCATTGGCTCAATGAATCCTCCCAACAACCTGGTGAGGCAAATACTGTTGTGTTCTTACTGAGGAAGAAAGCTGAGCTCAAAGAATTTGAGTGGCTTGCTCACACTGTCAGAAAGTGATGAGAACTGGGGAGGAGTTGTCTGATTCCAAACCCTGTATTTAACTACTAGAATGTACTCTATATTATAGCATCAGAATGTTTTTTCATGGCTCTGTCTACCCCAGACCGTGGGGTGGAGAGCTACATGCTTTTGTGTCTGCTGCTGAGGGCTTTATTATTAAAAAGCCTTCTGGGGCTTCCCTGGTGGCGCAGTGGTTGAGAGTCTGTCTGCCGATGCAGGGGACATGGGTTCGTGCCCTGGTCCGGTAAGGTCCTACATGCTGCGGAGCGGCTGGGCCCGTGAGCCATGGCCGCTGAGCCTGCGCATCCGGAGCCTGTGCTCCGCAACGGGAGAGGCCACAACAGTGAGAGGCCCGCGTACCGCAAAAAAAAAAAAAAAAAAAAAAGCCTTCTGTGAGTATCTTTGCTAGTGGCCTTGGAGCCGCGCCCTACGTGGCCAGCATGCCCGCCCTAGGAGGCCCTTGGCCTCTGAGCTCCTCGGAGCTGTTTTCCTTGAGCCCCCGCCACGCTGCGGCTGCAGGCATCCCTGCCTTCCACTCCACTGCAGAGCGGGGATCTGCGTTGCTGAGAAGAGCAGCAGTGGGAGGCAGCTCATCTCTTCCCTGGAGGCCTGCTGGGTTCACAGTAGAAGAGAGCAGGTGCTGAAGTGGGGGAAGGAGGATGAGACCTGGGCCAACTGAAGAGGGGGGATGACTCTAGTGGGAGAAGACTGAGAGAAGGAGAGAGATTTGGGGGAGGAGGCGGGGTAGTAGGAGCTGAGTAGGGGACTGCTCTTTTTTCATTCCTTCATTCAACAAATTGTTCGGAATTCCCTGGTGGGAGAGTGGTTAGGACTCCACGCTTTCACTGCCGAGGACCCAAGGTCCAGGGTTGATCCCTAGCTGGGGAACTAGGATCCCGCAAGCCATGTGGTGTGGCAAAAAAAACCCAGAAAAACAAAAAAACAAACAACACAAATCCAAATTGTTTTAACCACCTACAATGTCCTCGGCACGTTCTAGTGACTGAGGATACAATAGTGAACAAACCATTGATCCAGCTTTAAGGAGTCCGAATGGGAATAACAACAATCATCATAATAATGGTTAATATTTTTGGAGAATTTACTATGGAGTCAAGAATTTATTTATCTTATCCTCATAAGAATCTTAGGCATTTGACACTATTATTACCCCATTTTACAGATAAAGACAAGGAGGCAGAATAGCCAAGTGACTGGCCAAGGTTACACAGAGAGCAGAATCCCTCATCTTCTCTGAGACTGACCGCTTGGGCCTCGCAGGCTCCCTATTAAGGACACAAGATTTGGCAAGTATATTCTCATAAGAAAAATTCAAACAATACAAATAAAGCTCAAGTTCTCCCTGCCTATCCCCATCCCTGGCAGTCTCCACCTCAGAGGGTGCTCCTTCCAGTCCGGTTCCTATCCACACATACTATATGTCCGCATACATTATTTTTGACATGAGTAGATTCTCATACATAATGTTCTTTAACAAAGTGTCTTGAACACTTTTCCCTATTGAACATGTAGATCTAGCTCATTATTTCTAACTGCTGCATAGTATTCCATTGCATGGATGTGCCTAGTTTATTTTCCCAGTACCCCGGAGAGAGAGTTTCCAGTTTTCCGCTATTACGAACAATGCTGCCATTCATAACTTTTCCAAAAAAGCCACAGATCTTTTTCCCACTACAGAGTTGAAAAGTTTCTACCGGAAGGATCCACATAATGAACCCGCGAAAGCATGGCCAATTGCCAATCCAACGGTAGTCGCTTACGCTCGAACACCTGTGGGGGTTTTTCCTCCGGGTTTGATTTGTTCCTCTTCGGGGAAACGCGGCGGCACCACGCCCCCCGCCAGGGGGTTAAACAAACGAACAAAACACAAACCTGGAACCCCGAGTCTCAGAAAACGAGTTTTGTCTTTACAACGCACTGGTCCCTCTGGGAGTTGTAGTTTTGCTGCCCAGCGGAGCCGCCTTCTCCCCTCACCTCACTTCTCGAAGGGAAGAATCACTGCTCTTTAGGAAAGCACTGCCCTTTAGGAAAGCGCTGCCCTGACTATCTCCGCTGGCTCAGGCGATAGCTCCGAGCTGGGCTTTTGGGGAGGACAAGCCAGGGCGAGAGGAGGGCTGAAACTACATTTCCCAGGGTGCGCCGCGAAGGCACGCACAGCCCCGCGTTCAAGATCCTGCTGTGCCGAGAGCCGGCGGAGGCACGTATATCAGACCGCTCGTATACCGGTACGGTACCACCAGTGTTCTGCGCCGTTTCTCCGCCTCCCTCCTACACTCTTGGACCCGCAGGACTGAGCCGGGCCACTGGCTGCCTGGTTCCTGATAGGGAAGAGCGTCGGGGAACTCTGCAGCAGCCCCCGGGCGCCCACTTGCTCCAAGGGGCGTCTGCGGGTCCTTCAACCCGTTGACCTGGGTCTTTCTACAGGAGCTCCGGGACTTGGGGACGCCCGGGACAGGGACCATAGGCAGGTGGGCCTCTGGATGCTGGCGCTGGTGATTTTTCCTTTGAGGTCGCTTTTCCTGCCTCCGTTTACCCCATCGGGGCTCGTCATTATACACAAATCTCAATTATATGACGTTTGTGTAATTTGCAATGTAATTTTACTCCCAATCACCTTCCTTCTGCCTTTTTTCGCTTCCCAGAAGACAAATCAGATTCCTCCGTGGGGCTACTTTTTCCCCTTAAAATGCACAATCCCTGCCCCACTTCTCTTCAAAAAGCGAATATGAAGAGGCCTTACTATTTTATTCTGTCCCTGGCTTCCCTTCCCTATCCTAATTTTAGGCAGCGTGTGGCTGAGGACATTAAGAACTATTTCAACTTGGCCTCAGTAGATAAAGTTCTGTTGGAAGTGTGCAGAATATTGGATAGAGGCCTGTATTATCTAAGGTTTCTGTACAAATGTCAGGTATGACAGAGGTTAAAGACTCCAGGAGAGATGTCTTGTTTCTACAGGGTGGGTAAGAACAAGAATCTTGGAGTTGGATACACCTGACCTGCCTGTAAAAGCTGTTTATGTCCTTGGGCAGGCTATTTCATCTCTTTATGCTACAATTTCCTTAAATATAACGTAGGTGTGGTAAAATTCAATTCATAGGGCTGTTGAGTGGGTCACATGAGCTGATACTTCAACGTGTCTCTGGCGTGGTGCCTGAAGAAGACACTCCCTATGCCACCAGTACTGTTCCACCTTTTGTGTTCTGTTCTCATAATACCCTTTAGTCTGATCGGGCAAGGCATGCTACTTAGCCTTGGTTGATTTTCCCAGGCCTTCCCTGATTTTTTTCTTCTATAGGGGCATCTTTGACCCAGAGAATATATCAGTGCCTTCGCTCCAACCTGCTTCAGGGTCAAGTCGAACTCTCCTGTTGCTTTTCCTCACTGGAGAGAACTACCATTCATTGAGCTCCTGCTGTGTGCCACATATTTTTATGTTTATTTAATGCAACCATCCTAGGAGGTTGGTATCTTGGCCCCAGTTTTCAATTAGGGAACTGAGGCTCAGAGAGGTTAAGTAACCTGCTCAAGATCACACAGGAAGAGGGAGAGTTGGGGGCAGCCTCTGGGGGTTGATTCCCAGCCCAGGACTATTCCTCTGCTCCAGTTTCTAGTAGAGTACAGTCCAGATCATGCCGTCCTCCCTCCTCTGCCTGTGACCTGTCATCTGCTCGTGACTCTCAGTCACTATGCCAAGACCGGGCTCAGACCTTTGGACTCTCCTTGGGGCATTTCTTCCTTGCTCTCTTTTAGCACGTTTGCTTGGGATCAAACATCATTATCACCATCACCTAAATAAGAATCTGAGACACCCAGGTCCCAGTCATGGATGCAGCATCAACTAGCATTTGTAAAGTGGACAGAATACTTACCTGGCAGTGGTGTTGTGAAGATGAAAAATCATAGTGCCTTAACTATGGGTCAGAATGGGTGGATGAGCTCACTTCTAGTGGCTGTTATCATTGATGCCATCCCTATTTCATTGTCACATTGCATTGGGCACTTTACATATATTTAGTACGTCTGTTCTTTTTTCCATCCTACAAAGTAGATTCAGTGTAGGGGTTAAGAGAATGGACTCTGGAAAAAAGGTGTCTGGGTTCAAATTTGGCTCTACCACTTGCTAGCTGTGTGACCTTGGTCAAGTCACTTAATCTCTCTGTGCCTCAGTTTCTTCATCTTTAAGGATAAAGAAAGTACTTCCCAGACTTTAGAGGTTCTTACAGTAATTTTTCCTTTGGCAGTCCCAAGAGGAAGATGATATACTCCCATGATGGTTTAGCTCCTCAGAGAAGCAGAGAACAAGATGGGATTAGACTTGCAAGAGATTTATTGGGGGAGGGAAGAAGGGGAGGGAGCTGGAGGAAGCAGGGAGAGCTGTCAGTTTTCAGTTCTGCTTCCTGTGACAGCACCGGAAGGAAGAAAGGAGGTATGGGTAGAAAGCTCTCAGACTGCAGTGCGGTTGTAAGACAGTTTCTGTTGGGTTGATGGGGAGTTCTGGAGCCAAGAGTGCCTGTCAGAGGATCCCCGTCTTGTAGCAGTGGGTCTGTCTTTTTCATGTCATTGGTTGGTGGGAAGCATGGCCTCCATGCGAACAAGATGGGGGCATCTATCCGTTACACTCCCTACCACAGGAGGCCAGAGAGGGTTAGGGGTGCCGAAGATCACACAGGGAGTTGGTGGCCAGTCTGGAATCCCCAGCCACCCCGTTTACTGAGAAGGCCAGATGGGTAACCTGGGGAATGCCTTTGACCTCAGATGCCTGGCCAAGATCTCTAGCTCAGGTTTCCCCTCTGGATTTCCCTCCTGAGCTGAACAGGGAACAGAGCAATTTTTGTTAGTGGTGGAGCTTTCCCTGAAAGCTCGTGGGAGTATGAGCGTTGCTAAGTGGCCGTGTCTGTCAGCCTTAACCATAGGCTTGGTGGCAGCAGAGTCTGGCATAGGAAGGAACCGTTACTGAGGTTCAGGTTTCCTGTTGGGTCCAGCTGGGGTGAGGGTTGACTGCAGACGGACGTGTGCTCAGGGCACCTCTGGGGTGGCATGCAGCTCACTCCACCGGCCCTCCCCACACTGAGCTTTGGGGGCTGGGGGGAAGAGGTGGGGGTGGGCTGCTGCATGGGACAGCAACTGGGACCCTGCCAGAGGTAGATGCCAGCGCACTCCTAGGGACTCGTCCACAGAGGTCTTGGGGAGGCCAGGGCCTCTACAGTCAGATTGGTTTCTTATCCGGTAGGAAAGGAGTGTTGGGGGAGAGGAGTGGGTGAAGCCATAGCTTTGGCTTCACCTTCCCCTCACTTGCTCAGAGTGCCCTGGAGGAAGATGGCTGACAGGTGGGGTTGCAGCCCCCTTCTGGCTTGGAGCCTCTGGGAGGGGAGGTCCCCTCTGAGGTCCCTGTAGTGGGTGCTGTTAGCATGCTGCGCTTGAACAAACTGGTACACCTCTCCCAGAGCTTCCCTCTTTTCCGGGGAATTGCCCTCAGCCTCGGGAGCCTAGAAGTTAGAGCCTCCCTCCCTGCAGCTCAGTGCCAATGATTGGATGATGAGGGGCCTGCGGTACAGAAAGGGCAGCCCCTTGTTTTAAGGTGGGACCCCCTGTCAACCCCACCCCGCTCCCCTTACTTCCTCTCCTGAGGAAATGTCATGCTCCCAGATTGATGAAGTCAAAGATACCCTCATCACGTGACCCAGCAATCCCACACCTAGGTGTCCGCCTGGAGAGATGAAGTCTTATGTTCACGCTAAATCTGCACATGAATGTTTATAGCAGCTCTATTCATGATTACCAAAACCTGGAAGCAGCCCAGGTGTCCTTTAGTGGGTGGGTGGAGAAACAGACTGTGCGATGTCTATAAGACGGAATACTGCTTGGCAAAAAAAGAGAAAGAACTATGGATATGCATAGCCAACTTGGATGAATCTCAGAGGCATTATGTTGAGTGAAAGAAGCCAATCTCAAAAGATTACATTCCAACTATAGCTTTGGAGAACAGATGGCTGGTTGTCAGGGGTGAGGGATGGAGGAGGGTGTGACTGTAAAGGGTTAGCATGTGGGAGCTTTTTAAGATGCAGATGGTGGTAGTAACCACAAGAATCTATACATGTATTAAAATTCATAAAACTACTTATAACCAAAGAAATCAATTTTAGGGTATGATAATTTAAAAAAAATTCACATATACCCGTATCTCTGCCCTGGAAGCCCCTCAACTTTGGCCAGAATGGAGCAGCCGAAGGGGGTTGATTGGACGGTCATCATCCTGACATGCCAGTACAAGGACAGCGTCGAGGTCTTCCAGAGAGGTAGTTGATCTCCCTCTCCACTCTGCCCCTAATGTGGAACCCTCTCCCCTTTCCTTGTCACATACCCCTACAGCCCCAGGAGCTGGGCAGACCCGGGTTCAAACCCAGATTCTGCTTCTTCCTAGCCACGTGACCTCCGACATAGGTCACTTCACTGAGACTCGGTTTTCTCATCTGTGCAATGGGAGTAATTGTACTTACCTCACTGAGTTGGGCAAAGATCTGATGAGCTACTAGATGAAAAGCTGCTAAGTCAAAGAAGATTAAATAATGGCTGTCAGGAGGTTTGCTTGAGGTGCTTGGGACCGGGGTGAAGAGGCTGGGGGACAGGTCCCAGTCATGTTCTGACCGCAGAGCTGGAGATACGGCAGAAGCGAGAGCAGATCCCCACCAGGACGCTGCTGTTGGCCGTGGAAGACCCTGAGGTTCATGTGGGCAGTGGAGGAGCCACCCTCAACGCCCTGCTGGTGGTTGCTGAGCACCTGAGTGCCCGTGCGGGCTTCACTGTGAGTGCTCCTCAAGTGCCCCCTTGGGCGCAGCAGGGATGGGGGCTTCAAACAGAGCCTTTCCGGGGTCCCCAGCTCTTCGGGCTCCATTTTCCCGCCCAGTTCTGGTTTGGCATCAGTTTTTGCGTCTGTAGATTGAGCAGACTCGTCCAGGTGAGGGCAGAAGGCAGGGGCGGCCTTTGTAGTGGTTTTAGAAAGTCAGAGCCAGTATCTAGGAGTTAGGCTTTCTGGCTTCCCTTGAGAAATCTCCTCTTGCTACCCTGGACGCTCCTTCCCACATAGCAGTGGTTTGCTGGAACTCAGGTGCCGTGGCCCCCAGTGCGTAGAGCGTGGGCCCACGTCCCACACACACCCAGCCACTTCACGAGGTCACCTTGCCTGCATGGCACCCTGGCACAGGCAGTGAGGGTGGTCACAGGCATGGACACGCTCTGGCAGTGGGGGTGGCACCCGCAGGGGAGGGGACCACTGTGTGGTTGCCATGAAGCTGACTTACTGCGAGTCACCCGCCAGCCAGCCCCACGTTCTCGCCTGCAGCCTTCCGTAAAAACAGGGGACAGGGGAGTGGCCCAACTGGAAAGCTGCTGTGCTTCCTTATCCAGGAGTGGCCAGGGCTGCCTCGTGCCTGCCTGTAGCCATTGGTCTTGACCTTACTGGTTGTTCCTTTGGTTCTTTTTTTTAAAAAATTAATTAATTTTATTTATTTATTTTTGGCTGCGTTGGGTCTTCGTTGCTGCGCACGGGCTTTCTCTAGTTGCAACAAGCGGGGGCTACTCTTTGTTGCAGTGTGCGTGCTTCTCATTGCAGTGGCTTCTCTTGTTGCAGAGCACGGGCTCTAGGCGCGTGGGCTTCAATAGTTGTGACGCACGGGCTCAGTAGTTGTGGTGCACGGGCTTAGTTGCTCCGTGGCATGTGGGATCTTCCCAGACCAGGGATTGAACCCGTGTCCCCCTTCATTGGCAGGCAGATTCTTAACCACTGCGCCACCAGGGAAGTCCCCCCTTTGGTTCTTGTGTGGACTTGTGCTGGGGTCTCTCCCTGCACAAGAGGGTGACATCCGCCCAGACCTCTGTGAACAGTGCTCTTCCACTTTTGATAGGTGGTCACATCAGATGTTCTGCACTCGGCCTGGATCCTCATCCTGCACATGGTCAGTAGAATGCTGGGCAGGGGCCATGCAGAAGGATGGTCAGTCCTCGGGGTTGCATGGGACTTTAGGGGTCTTCTGCCTTTGTGTGCCAGTGTGCATTGTGCAAATCCTGAAGAATCAGAAATACAATTAATCCAGGTGTCCAAAATAGGGAACCGGTTAAATATAAACAGCATATCCTCCTGGTGGAATATTAGACAATGATAGAAAGGTCCATTTAACTCTCTGCACCGACCTGTGCATTGACCAGCTCTGTGACCTGGGGCAAGTCACTTGACTGTTTCTAGGCCTCAGTTTCCTCATCAGTAAAATGAGGATGGCAGCAGTTCCTACTTCATGTGGATGTGCTGAGATGACCCATCAAATGCTTAAATTGGGGCCTGGCCTGGCTCCCTGTGAGCATCGGTGAATATATTTTCATTGTTCAGTGAAAAAGGCCAGCCGCACAAGTTTGTTTAGAATGATCTCAGCCTTTTTAATTGAAAGTTTGATTGAGATCATTGTAGATCCACATTTAAGAAATAATCCAGAGGGAAGCCTCTGTAAACTTTGCCCAGATCTCGCCAATGGTCATATTTTCCAAAACTATAGTATAATTACAGCCAGGATATTGACATTGATATGGTTCCCAATCTTTCTCCAGTTTGACTTGTACTCGTGTGTGTGTGTGTGTGTGTGAAGTTCTGTTGTCTCCGTCTTTTTCATTTTTGTAAAAAAAAAAAAGTATGCATATGAGGTATATGAAAGGGCATAACCTCAAAATGAGGGCAACGGTTATTATCCCTGAGGGATTGTTTTTCTTTCTGTGTATCTGCATTTGCTAATTTTTTACCATAATCATGTAATTTAAAAAATCACATGAGAACACACTCTGTAAAAGTCCTCTAGCTTGATGGCTTTCTGTCCAGGCTCTCTGCCTCAAGCTCTTCTGCCTGTGCCTGCTCCCGCCCCAGGGCCGAGACTTCCCCTTCGATGACTGTGGCCGGGCCTTCACCTGCCTCCCTGTGGAGAACCCCCAGGCCCCTGTGGAGGCCGTGGTCTGCAACTTGGACTGCTTGCTGGACATCATGAGCCATCGGGTGAGACAGGCAGCTGCCATGGGGCCTTGTCCTGCTGAGCCACCAGCCATAGTCTGTGCTGACTCAGACAGGGGATGCCAGGAACAATGGCTTCGGGTGCCTGGAGTTAGTTAGAGCTTCAGGATGTTAGCGTTGGCCACACTGCGGGGAGGTACGGCCTCAGGAAGTAGGCGGGAGGGCTGGCATCGGCGCCATGGATATAGGGAGGCCCCTGTTACCTCAGCAGCCCGAGTCTCCCTGGAACAGGCCGAGGCTGTGCTGTGTGGGAGCAGAGGAAGGGCTGGGCCCGGCCACCAGCTTCATTCTCTCTCCCCACAGCTGGGCCCAGGCTCCCCGCCAGGCGTGTGGGTTTGCAGCACTGACATGCTGCTGTCTGTTCCTCCAAACCCAGGTGAGCCTGAGAAGGCTTGGGACTGCCTTCCCTAGCCACAGCCAACGTGGCTCTGCCTCTCCTCACCCACCCCGTCTCTGGGCCTGGCCTGCTGCCCTGTTCACAAGGGCAGCTCTAAGGTTTGAAGGATGGAGCTTAGACCAGGAGGCAGGGCTTCCCCTGCTGGGCCAGTCTGCCTGTCCGTAGAGTGGAGATACCCAGCCCTGCCCCCTTTGCCCCAAAGGGCTCTGTGGACAAACTTTGGGGGTGAGGTGTTGTCATTCTCCCAGAGGAATGTCCATTTGGCTTTGGAAACCATATTTTCTTTAGAGGTGCCTGGATGCCCCTGCCCTCCTCCTGGAAGGGATTCCCCCATTCCTTGGGTTGGGGTCCCTGGAGAGCCTCCTGACTCCCCCACCTACAGGGATCAGCTGGGACGGCTTCCGGGGAGCCAGAGTGATCGCCCTTCCGGGGAGCACGGCCTATGCCCGGAACCATGGTGTTTACCTCACGGACTCCCAGGTAGTGCCCCTGGGGCAGCAGCGTGGGCAGCTGAGTCATCCTGGGATGGCCTCCTGGTCCTGTGCTCTGGGCAGCCTCGTCCTGGACTTTCTGGCATGGTCTGGATCTGGAGGAGTTTCGCCCCATGGCAGTAGCTCTTGTGCTCACTTAGTCTTTTACCAAACATGAATTGCCCCTGATCCCGTGCCAGGCTCTGTGCCCAGGCTTGGGGCTGTGGAGACATTTGAAGCCTGCCCTCTGCTGTGAGGGTGGGGGAGGTCTCAGGCACTTGTATCCCCAGGAGTATGCTGGGGCCTGTCAGACTTGCATCCTGGGTTTACATCTGGAGAACACCCTTGCATGCCCTCTTTCTTAATCCTCTGTTGCTCCCTTCCCTAACTCTGTTTTCTGCTCCCACGTAGGGCTTTGTTTTGGACATTTATTACCAAGGCACCGAGGCAGAGATACAACGATGCGTCAGGCCTGATGGGCGGGTGCCACTGGTATGGCTGCCAGGGCAGAGCCCCACTCCTTCTGGGGAAGGCTAGAACCAGAATCTGAGGAAGATCTGGAACTGGTATTCAGGGGAGCAGGTGAAGCCAAAATCTGAGGAGGGGGTAGCCTTGGAATTCAGGGTCTTGTCCCAAATGAGAAAGGCTGGAACCAGACTCAGGGGATCCTTCTAAAATGAAGGACAAAGGTACGAGTGGTGGATAAGAGCCTGGGACTAGACTATAGGGAAGATGGAGAACTGGGTTTGGGAGGAGACCTGAAAATTGAGGGGGGTCCTAGAAGTTGCCTGCTGAGGGGCCCTTGGTGGAGCTGCCTCCAGTAAGCCTGGAGTCTGGGTGCTGGAGTGGCCCAGAAGATGAATGATCCTTTCCAGTGTGGCAGTCAGCCTTGCTTGGCCCATCTGCACATGGCCCTCCCCAACCCAGGCACAAGGCTGGCCCCAGGGTCTCCCACCTGACCCTTGTGGGGGCCCCTCCAGGTTTCTGGGCTTGTCTTCTTCTCTGTGGAAACTGCTGAGCACCTCCTGGCCACCCATGTGAGCCCGCCTCTGGACGCCTGCACCTACATGGGCTTGGACTCTGGAGCCCGGCCTGTCCAGGTGACTGGGATTGGGGACTGGCAGGTCCTGGCCTGGGCACGAGGCACTGACACTGGCAGCCTGGCTGTGTGACCTCAGGCCAGTCCTTTCCCCTCTCTATGTCAGCGTCTCTAGAGACGGAACCGCCCCAGCTCAGCCTAGGAACCCACTAATAGCAGTGCTTCCCACCCTTGTCCCAGCTGTCTCTATTTTTTGACATCCTGCTCTGCATGGCCCGGAACGTGAGAAGGGAGGACTTCCTGGTGGGGCAGCCCCCAGAGATGGGGCAAGGTGACGCGGACATCGCAGGTTATCGGCATGGAGCCCGGGCTGAGCTGTGGAGGGAGCTTCGCGACCAGCCCCTCACAGTGGGTGGGTACTGCCTCTTGCTCTCCGGGGTGGGGAGGCCATGGGAGTGAAGGCCCCCAGAATGAGGCTCCCACCCCACCTGCCTGGCCCCAGGCTCCTGGACCAGGCAGGCCTAGTGAGTGCATGGACTGGACAATTACCCTCTCCCAGTTCCGAGTCCCCTGCTGAGGTAACTCTCCTCTTCTTCCTTTGTCTCATTCTTGGGCTCCAGTCCTGGTCTTTCTACTTTCTAGCTGTGTGACTTTGGGCAGGTTGCTGAGCCTCTCTGGATCTCAGCTTCCCCACTGGCACAGCGGGCTCATTTCCATGCTTGCCCTCCCAGGCCCTGATGAAGATGTGTCTTCTGGTGGGAGGCCCAGCCTGGTGTCAGAGCTGCAACATGCAGGGTGTTGGGGTCACTACTTGTATCTTTACAGCATATGTCCCTGACGGCAGCTACAACTACATGACCAACTCAGCCAGTGAGTTCCTGCACAGTCTCACATTCCCGGGGGCTCCTGGGGCCCAGGTCGTGCACTCCCAGGTGGAGGTAAGACCTGCCTGGAGGTAAGGCCAGCAGAGGGGCCTACGGGGTACCTGAAGACAGATAGGAATGGGGGGGATGCAGGGAGGGGAGGGAATAGCTCACTCTTGGGACAGATTATCTATGCGTGTAGGTGTTATTATCCCCATTTTGCACGTGAGTCACTGGAGGCTCAGAGAGGTTAAGTTACTTGCCTAAGACCACAGAGCCAGTAAGTGGCCAAGTCAGGATTCTACATCCAAGTCTGAGTGAGCAGCTAGAGAAGATTCCCCCCCACACACCCTTTCTGAAGGGTCTGCTTGGGGATTCAGGCAAATTCATGGTGATGGGGCAGGTAGAGTTCAGAGGTGGCCCTCAGGGTGGCAGGGGTAGGGGTAGCTGGACAGGTGGGAGAGGTTTTCTGGGGGAGCTGTCATCTGGTGGGACCTCCGCTACTGGGTGCAGATTTGCTTTGGAGGAGAAGGCAGGGAGAGTGTGCTCCTGGGGGAGCAGCAGAAATAAAGATGGGATGGGAGTCAGCCTGAGGCTGTGGCCAGGGAGATATCGAGAGGGATCTGGCTGGCCGACAGGCGCAGGGAGCAGCAGGAATTCTGGCCCTGGCTGTGGAGGAGAATTGGGGCAGCCCCCGCCCCGGGCCCTCACAGCTTTCTCCCTGGCTTCACAGGAGCGGCAGCTACTGGGGGCCGGGAGCTCTGTGGTCAGCTGCCTGCTGGAGGGCCCCGTCCAGCTGGGTCCTGGGAGTGTCCTGCAGCACTGCCACCTGCGGGTGAGGCCTGAGAGGGCAGGCAGAGGGAGGGCAAGGGTATGGGAGCCAGGGTCCTGTGTGTTTTGTGGGCGTGCTTGGGGTTCCCCTGCCCACGCAGGACGCCTGCCTGCTTTCCTGCCAGGGCCCCATTCACATCGGCACTGGCTGCTTCGTGAGTGGCCTGGACGTGGCCCAGTCCGAGGCACTGCACGGCTTGGAGCTGCACGACCTCGTCCTGCAGGGACACCATGTGCAGCTGCACGGCGCCTGCAGCCGGGCCTTCACCCTCGTTGGCCGTCTCGACAGCTGGGAAGTAGGTGCTCACCTGCCTCCCCTCGCCCCCATTCTTTAGGCTTTGGGGAGCACCGGGGGTCCTAGCGCGGCTTCATTGCAGGGCTCGCTGAGCGCTCACCTGAGGGATAGGCAGTGAGGAGAGTGTAGCCAGTAGAGTCTCAACAGGCCTTTACCTCCCTCCTCAGCTGCTCTGACGCAGGCTGGGTGGGGATTCTTATCCCCATTTTTCAGGCCGGAGACTGAGGTTCAGAGAGGGAGGTGACCCGCCTTGGGCTGCAGAGCCAGTTATGGAGGGTCAGGCGCCAGGATTCTGCTCCAGGTTCCAGGCACCTGGGCTGGAATGTGGAAGCTCCAGGACTTGATGCTGTTTCAGAACTTGCTTGCCTAAGTGCCCCTGTCTCTTTTCCTGTCCCCTCTTGAGCAGATTCTGGTCCTCTGGCCTTATTGCCCTTAACCCCTTCCTGTGGCCCCTGCAGCCCTGACTGCTTCCTTCTCTTTCCCCAGAGACAGGGGACAGGAACGTATCTCAACATGTCTTGGAGTCAGTTCTTCCAGAAGACAGGCATTCGGTAGGGTTGGTGGCCCCACGGGCCTCTGTGGGCCTCGGCAGCCAGGGTGGTAGCTGCTTGGAGGCTCATTCTGCTCATCCTGCCCCACTTCCCACCATCCCTGCAGTCTGGGGTCATTTTTTTTTTTTAAATTTATTTCATTTATTTTTGGCTGCGTTGGGTCTTCATTGCTGCGGGCGGGCTTTCTCTAGTTGCGGTGAGCAGGGGCTACTCTTTGTTGCGGTGCGCGGGCTTCTCACTGCAGTGGCTTCTCTTGTTGCGGAGCATGGGCTACAGGCACACGGGCTTCAGTAGTTGTGGCACGCAGGCTCAGTAGTTGTGGCTCGTGGGCTTAGTTGCTCCACGGCATGTGGGATCTTCCTGGACCAGGGCTCGAACCAGTGTCCCCTGTGCTGGCAGGCGGATTCCTAACCACTGTGCCACCAGGGAAGTCCCCTGGGGTAGTTTCGAGCAGCCTGATTTTCCCTAGCATCTTCTCCCTGGGCAACTCCAAATTCCTGGCCGTGCTCAGGCTTTGGGATTTTGTTCAATGGCCTGGGGAAGGAGGCAGGGCAGCTGGGCCTCCCTCCCTGAATTGCCTGCTTGTGCGGCCTCTGGAGTTCGTCCTGTCCCCATGAACGAGCCAACCCCCAGCTGACAGGTGGTCAGGTCTTGGTGACCAGGCAGGAGCACTTGCTTCCCTCCTGCTCATGTGTCTTCTTTCTCCCCACATCAGGGACTGGGACCTGTGGGACCCAGACATGCCCCCCATTGAGTGCTGCCTTCTCAATGCCCGTCTCTTTCCCGTGCTCCACCCCTCGAGGGCCCTGGGGCCCCAGGACATGCTGTGGATGCTGGACCCCCAGGAGGCTGGGAGCAAGGCCCTGCGGGCTTGGCGAGCCTCCTGGCGTCTGTCATGGGAGCAGCTGCAGCCGTGCCTGGATCGGGCTGCCACACTGGCCTCCCGCCGGCACCTGTTCTTCCGCCAGGCCCTGCATAAGGCGCGGCACGTGCTGGAGGCCCGACAGGACCTCAGCCTGCGCCCGCTGATCCAGGCTGCTGTGCGCGAGGGCTGTCCTGGGCCCCTGATGGCCACCCTGGACCAGGGTGAGTGTGCTGGGCACCCATGCTGGGAAGCCAGACCCAGCATCACCTGCCCTGTCTGCCCTCTAGGTCATCGACCTGAGGGTACTAGGGAGTCATGAGACTTTAAAGCAGGGGAAAGACACAAATGGACTTAACTTTTAGGTTTCTGGGAAGCTCCATCCCTGTTAGTGGGGAGTTTGGTGAGAGGCGGAGGCCTGGGGCTGAGCCTCTGGGTCCTGTGAGCATCGGCAAAGGCTGCACGTTCTGTGCGGGGGTGGGGGTGGGGGCTGGATGTGGGTGAAGAGCTCCAGCACAGCCCGGGGGATGTGGCCCGCCCTGCATGGGACCCAGGCATTCTGTGGGGACTCAGCCTTAGCCTCACAGGGACTGCCTCATTCCCCATTTCAGTTATTCACTCATGGCCACACAGCTGGTTGGTGGGGGGCTGAGACTGAACCCAGGTGGTTTGCCCCCCAAGCCTGAGCTCTTACTCATTAAGGGCATACTGGGTGGGGGGTACAGAGGCATGTCTGGGCTGGGGCTGGTGGGATGAGAACTTTGCCAGGCAGAAGAGTGGGGAGCATTCCCAGGCAAGGATACATCTTGGGCAAAAGTGAAGAGGTCTGGGGTGCTTGAGGGCAGGGGGCATTGAGGGCGGGCCTCCTCCCCAGCTACTACTGACTCCTGGTCCCTCAGTGGCAGCTGGTGTGGGAGATCCTGGCGTGGCAGCCCGGGCACTGGCCTGTGTGGCGGATGTCCTGGGCTGCATGGCAGAGGGCCAAGGAGGCTTACGGAGTGGGCCAGCTGCCAACCCTGAGTGGGTGCGGCCCTTCTCGTACCTGGAGTGTGGAGACCTGGCGCGGGGCGTGGCGGCGCTTGCCGAGGAGCGGGACAAGTGGCTGAGCAGGTGGGTGCTAATGATGTCAAAACCCTTGGAGTAGCCCCCTGCCGTCCTTGGAGGTGGAAACCCAGAGAGAGGTGGAGTGTCCTCAGGTCACCTAGGGCAGTCAGTCCCCAAACCCAAGCGGCCCGCCCCCAGCTTGGGGCTCCATGCCACCATCTCTCTGTTCCCTCCTGGCAGACCAGCCTTACTAGTACGAGCTGCCCGCCACTACGAGGGGGCTGGGCAGATCCTGATCCGCCAGGCTGTGATGTCAGCCCAGCACTTTGTCTCCTCGGTGCCGGTAGAGCTGCCAGCACCTGGGCAGTGGGTGGTGGCTGAGTGCCCGGCTCGAGTGGACTTCTCTGGTGAGCCCCTTGGGGGGGCGGTAGGGGTGAGGGTAGCCACCCCAGAACTGAGCTGGCAGCCCCTGTGACCAGCTTGGTCTTGTTCAATTGCCACAGGGGGCTGGAGTGACACGCCACCCCTTGCCTATGAGCTTGGTGGGGCAGTGCTGGGCCTGGCTGTGCGAGTGAATGGCCGCCGGCCCATTGGGGCCAGGGCTCGCTGCATCCCAGAGCCCGAGCTGTGGCTGGCATTGGGACCTCGGCAGGACGAGATGGCCACGAAGATAGTATGCAGGAGCCTGGATGACCTGCAGGATTACTGCCAGCCCCATGCCCCAGGTCAGGGCACCTGTGAATTGCGCAGGTGGGGATGGCACACCTAGCCAGCTGGGGGACGGGGGCAGAACCCGAGAGACCCTGCAGGCCATGGGTGCCTGGCCTGAGGGCGAGCCAGTCTGGTGGAGGAGCCCTGACGTTACGCTGCCCAGGCACAGGAGGTAGAGCTGGCACATTTGCTGGTGTTATGGAGCCCAGAGGACCTTTTGTGGCTTGGGGATGGGGTCTGCACCGCTGCTGGGCTTTTATCCCCTAGATGAGCCCCAGGCCAGGCTGAGATGGGTGGGGTGTCTGTTTCCACCCCTGGAGACCAAATTCCTTGCCGGATGCTGCTCACTCCACAGGGGCGCTGTTGAAGGCGGCCTTCATCTGTGCGGGGATCGTGAGTGTCCACTCCAAGCTCTCGCTGAGTGAGCAGCTGCTGTGTACCTTTGGGGGCGGCTTTGAGCTGCATACCTGGTCCGAGCTGCCCCATGGCTCTGGCCTTGGTGAGCAGGCCCTGTCTCCCTGCTGCTCACTGACTCCGTTCCCCCTTTCAGCTTTGCCTCCAATCCTCTCCCCAGCCTCTGCCCAGTGGAGAGGGAGGGGGTGGGGCAGGATTGGGCTGGGCAGAGCTGTTTCATGGCTGGTACTCTCCTCTGTGCCCTGCAGGCACCAGCAGCATCCTGGCGGGGGCTGCCCTGGCCGCCTTGCAGCGGGCCGCAGGCCGGGCGGTGGGCACGGAGGCCCTGATCCACGCAGTGCTGCATCTGGAGCAGGTGCTTACCACAGGTATGGCCTGCCCCAGGGCAGAGGGAGGTCACTGGAACTTTTTCAGGGGCCTCCAGGGGCTTCCCTGGACCTGCAGACAGAGCTGTGCTGCTCCTTACAATGGTTAGAACTTCCCTCTTATCACTCTGACACTCTCCCTTTGGTGGTTTTCAAAATGAAATATTTCTACCTCAAAGGACTTGATGTAGGAGCACCTACTAAGTGTTAAGAGTCTGTGCTGCACCTTTCATGTGTGTTAGGTATTCCTCATGTCTCTGTTCCTACCCAGGGCTGTCCCTCAGGGCAGGGCTGGGTTTGGATTAGGGGACAGGACCTTCAGTCTGTTCTTCAGCACCGTGCCTCTCTCTTGGGCTAGGGCCACTTGTCCCTCGCTTCCCCCACCACTTGATGGGGTACCAAGTGCATGGCTGTGATCATACAGAATGTCACCACTAGCACCATGGCTGTGATCATACAGAATGTCACTAGCTTCTCCTACTCATCACTGTGGCCCCTTAGCATCCATGCACAATGGAGAGCAGCCAGAGGTTTGTCTGGCTCTAGGGTGCTCTGGTCACCTCAGGATGCCAGGCCTCATCTTCAGCATGACTCTGGGAGGGAAAATGCCACAAAGATGTATAGATGCCTGATTATGGTATCTTCTCTGGCCACTTTGTAGCCTAGCTCCCTCCTTTCATTGTAATGACTCACATCCCATAATAGGTAGTCATTAGCAAAAGGGGCAGATGGGGAAGCTTTTTTAGTTTTCTTTTGAGGTACACTGTTCATATCTCTCATTTGGTCAAATGACAACTATTTATCGAATACCCTCTGTGTATTGGGCCCTGGGGATAAAACGAGCAAAAACAGCATCCCTGCCATCAAAAGTCTTATACAGTCTATTGGAGACAAACACTGATCAATAACCACTCCAATAAATGTATAATTACAAGCTACGCTACGTGCTCCGAAGGAGAGGGGTGCAATTAAGGAGTTTTTGACATTCCAGGCCTGACGCTAACCACATTTTGGCTGTAAAGTTCCAGATGCCTCCTGCCATTTGCATTTTATACTCGAAATCCTTGCAGACCCTTCTCCAAATATCAAAGGCCTATCCCAGAATCATCTCAAGTTTTGACATTTTTATATAGCTGCAAGAAGAAAAGAGATCCGTACCTTTCATTAGTAAAGCAAAATGTGAACAAGCTATTTTAAGTTTGATAAGAAATGCTGAGAAGCTTATTTCCACCATCAACACCCTTTATCAGGCAAGCCAGGGTGCAGGGACTGTTAGGTGTAGGGAAAGTCCTATGTCATCCCTCCTCAGGGGGAAAGGTTAGTGTAAGGTCTTAATCCTTTGATGTGGTTTACCCCAATTCCAAGTACACATTAGGTCTGCAACAAAACTCAGGCCTTGTGCATTCTAAGCTTGGCTCCAGAATGAAGCCCCTTCCATTGCTGGGTTCAACTTGCTCCCAGGGCGGGGGCAGAAGCTGCACAGCTCACCTGGCCCAGCTGAAGTTGTGGGGGGAAGCTGTCTTCCCACACTGGTCCCTGCCAGGGATGCAAGGCCAGGAGCCTGTACTGGGAGAGGGAAGCTGGGCCAGATAGGCTCCAACAGTGACGGGGCCCGGGCTCTCGCAGGAGGTGGCTGGCAGGACCAAGTGGGTGGCCTAATGCCTGGCATCAAGGTGGGGCGCTCCCGGCCTCAGCTGCCGCTGAAGGTGGAAGTGGAAGAGATCACTGTGCCTGCGGGCTTTGTCCAGAAGCTCAATGACCACCTGCTCCTGGTGTACACTGGCAAGACCCGTCTGGCCCGGAATCTGCTGCAGGTGAGCCCTGGCCCCAGAAGGGAGGGACGCGAGATGGCTCAGCTAAGCTGAGCCTCACTGCACCCCTCCTGCCCCACCTGTAGGACGTGCTGAGGAGCTGGTATGCCCGGCTGCCTGCCGTTGTGCAGAATGCCCACAACCTGGTGCGGCACACCGAGGAGTGTGCTGAAGCCTTCCGCCAAGGTAAGGCGCTTCTTCCCCGGAGCTCAGGCACCAGGAGTGAGTGCCTGTTGCCTGTGGGTCTGAGGCCCGGGGCCTTTGCAGACTTGGCACCAGCCCTAGGTGTGAAGCCTCTGTCCTCTGCAGGGTCCCACACGTAGGTGGGAGTCACATCTCAGGTCAATACTTGCATCCTGGGGAAAGCCTCCAGCCCCACCTACCAGGAAGCAGATGGGGGAAGAGGCTTGGCTCCATAGCCGAGTTCCAGGGAGTCAGAGCTGATTCGGGTTACACAGTTCAGTGAACACTGTGCCGGGTACCACGCCAACTGCTCTGTGCTCGTTAGTCCTCAAACAACCCCGTGAGGTGGGCTTTATCACTCCTGTTTCCAGTGAGTACTGAACCCAGGTTCTTAGCTATGACACTGGTTAAGAAGTGCCTCTTGGCACCCCATCCAGTCTACAGAGGGGCACTGAGTGAATATCCTGGCCCAGGCACACAAGTCCCCTCTCTGCCCCCACCCCAGGGAGCCTGCCTCTGCTGGGCCAGTGCCTGACATCATACTGGGAGCAGAAGAAGCTCATGGCTCCAGGCTGTGAGCCCTTGGCTGTGCGGCATATGATGGATGTCCTGGCCCCCCACGTGCATGGCCAGAGCCTGGCAGGGGCAGGTGGCGGGGGCTTTCTCTACCTATTGACCAAGGAGCCGCGGCAAAAGGAGGCTCTGGAGGCTGTGCTGGCCAAGACTGAGGTATGGTGTGGTCGGGGTATGGTATCTGGCACGGGACAGGAGCCCTCCCTGTGGCCCACCAGCTAACCAGCGGCTACAGGTGTAAGTCCCCTTGGCCCTGCAGCCACAGTCCAGCCTCCCGAAAGCCTAAAACCCACCCAGACCCTCTTAGCACCTCCTGTCCTTTGCTCCTAGGGCCTCGGAAACTACAGCATCCACCTGGTAGAAGTGGACACTCAGGGCCTGAACCTGCAGCTGCTGGGGGACTGAGACCTCAGCCTAATGCCCCTTCTCATGAGGCTTGTCCCTCTGCAAGAGGAGAAAGCCTGGAGCTATAGCAGGCCCTCCCTTCCTTCCCCCATGGGAGCGCTCAGTCTTCTACTCTTCACCCACTTCTTTGTGAATCTGCTTCCAAAGGAAGCCAACCTGAGCTCAGGCCCAGCCCTTTCTAAAAGTTGGTGAGGCACAGACGGTGCTTGGAAACAGAACTGTGACCTCCTGGTTGACAGGGGCCTAGGCTTGGTGTCTGCTCCATCTGGACACAGGAAGGTCCTAAGTTCAGCGTCCACTGTGACCTTTACAAATCTGATGGCCCAGCTTGGGCCTTGGCCTTCTCTCTCTCCATGAGGGCCTGGAAGAAGGGGATGACAACCAGCCTTGGCAGATGGCTGGGTTCCCTTGGTAAGGCCGACCCTGAAGAGGCCCTTTGAGGCATTTCCTGTGGCCTTCCTTAGAGGTCAGGCTTTTGCCTGAGTAGAGACTTCCTGTTCCACACTCACTCCCAAGCTGACTTAATGGGGGAGTGGGAACAGGGATGAGGGTCCACACTCGTGTCTGTGGCAGAGAGCCAGTGCAGTCCTGCAGCAAGTCACTGCTAATCGTGGCCTTAACCAGCAACTCTGCCATGTGCCTGTGGGCCGTGAGTTCTCAGGACTGCAATCTTCTTGGAATAAATTCACTCTGCTCTTCAAGGTTGTCCTCATAAAGTTCTTTTTTGTTCCTGCTGGGAGCAATTCCCACTTCCCCTGGCACTGTGGGAAACTGCCCCTGGGATGATCCAACTTCTGGTGCTGAGGGCCCAAGAGATGGGATGAGGGTCCGGGATTGGATGAGGTACCTGTTATCATGTGGGTTCTGGTGGTGGCCATGTGCCTCTCTGGGTGTGGGAGGAGGCTGAGGATTTAGGCTTTTGCCTTCACATTTCAGTGCAACTGATGGACCTGTCTTGCTCTGTAGCATCCAGCCCTTCCTGGCAACAGCACACTGGCATCTCTTCAAGGAGTATCTTTATTTAGGGTGATCATAAGCATCACAGCCTCTCCTCGGAATAAACCTAATTCCTTAGGTCCCTAGATAAACCTAAGTCCTTTAAGACTGGCAGCCCGTTTGCTGCAGTGTCCAAGGACGAGAGAATGACTACCCGTGCAGGAGACTGGCCTGCCCTGTCTTCCCCACCTAATTAGGAGCCAAGGGGGACCTACCTCACTTGGTGGGGAGAGACTGTCTCCCAAAGCACCCTGACAGGTCTGAGAACAGAGAGTGGACTGCGTCGGGGCCTTGTTTCCCTGCTGCCAGCAGTGGAACAGTCTGGGCTGTGGCCACTTAGGGAATGGGCCCCAAAGCGTGATGGGCCAGGTGGGGTCACCCTGGCAGCTACAGGCGCAGCCTCTTGATGTCCTCGCTGCGGAAGTCTATGCGCAGAGCCAGCACCTGGCGTACTTCAGCAGGAGTGAGGCGCCACGTCAATGGGCCAGAGTTCGCGCCCCAGTAATCTAGGATCTCGGTCACCTATGGGGAAGAACAGAGACGAGTCAGCAAGGAGGGGCTATCTTGAGAGAAGGCCTTGGGCTCCACCAGAGGCAGAGCAGGGGTGCCCAGGAAGAAGGTGGCCTGCAGGGCTGGGTTGCTGGTGGAGACTTGGTTTTGAGGGAGTGGCAGGGATTCAAATTTTATCTCTGCCTCTCTTCCCAGTCACCTTTCCCTGGCTAGGCCAAGGGAGCCCTACATACCCGCTCCAGATTGAGGATTGTGGCCATCTGGGAGAGCCGGGCAAACTTGTCTCGGATGGTCCAGGTGGTCACCGTGGTGAGGTAGGCAATGAGTGACCTCAGTTCCTTGTCAAACTGCAGACCGCCCAGCTGCAAGGGAACACGGGCCCAGTCACTGTTTAAGGTCTGGCCCTCTGGCCAAGCAGAACTGGCCCCCAATTTCACTCAGTGCTGGGCTGCAAGGCCAGCTGGGCCTCAGATGGTGCCTCAGCTGGCCCCACTGCCTCAGGGCAGGACTGAGCCTAGATATGCAGGGCCTGGGCAGACAGAGGGGACAGACTTGTCTTCCTTAGAGGGAAAGCAACAGAGCGGGGGGGCCTGTGCCTCCTTGACATTACCCGGTTGAAGGTGGACTTTAGCACCACTTTCTCCAACTCGACTGCGACAAGGCTGGTCATGAGGCTGGTCAGGCTGTCGTAGATGACTGGAGACAGGCTGGCCTGCAAACAGGTTAGGCATCAGCGGGAGTCCCAACTCACCCCTCTGCCTCCCAGGAGTCTTTCTCCTGTGGGAGTATTTCTATGGCCTGGGGCTCGGAAGAGCTTCCTGGGTTCCCAGCAGGAGTGTGATGAGAAGCCTCAGGCTGCTGACTGGGGCAGAGGTGGGTAATTCTATAGGCTGGTCCCAAGAGCCCCTGCTCACCTTGAACTCTGCCATTTGCTGCTCCAGATTAAGGATGAACTGTTGTACCCAAGGGTCATTGGCCTCATAGTCATTGAATTCTTCCTATTATCAGGAAGCAAGGTGGGTCACCAGGGGCGTCTCCAAGAAGGACCATTCACCCCCACCCTTGTAGCTTATAACTCATCCAGCCTAAAATCAGCTTAAAATCAGGCTGGCAGAAACTGCTGCTGTTTCTGCATCACGCTTCTGACCAGCAAACAGCCCCGGGCTGCAGCAGTGGCCCACGCAATATGGCAAAGTTCCTGGCAGTTTATCCCCTCTTGTATCTCATGTTATACAGGAATGAAAAGATTAGGCTAGAGGGGCTTCCCTGGGGGTGTGGTGGTTAAGAATCCACCTGCCAATGCAGGAGACACGGGTTTGAGCCCTGGTCTGGGAAGATCCCACATGCTGCAGAGCAACTAAGCCCGTGTGCCAAAACTACTGAGCCTGCGCTCTGGAGCCCGCGAGCCACAACTACTGAACCCGCGTGCCACAGCTACTGAAGCCTGTGCGCCTAGAGCCCACGCACCACAACAAAGAGTAGCCCCTGCTCACTGCAACTAGAGAAAGCGCACGCACAGCAATGAAGACTCAATGCGGAGAGGGAGGGAGAGAGGGAGGGAGAGAGGGAGGGAGAGAGAGAGGGAGAGAAAGAGGGAGGGAGGGAGGTCCCAAGTCTATAAGATGTGGGGCAAAAAGAGCCTCAATAAATGAGAATGCGTCAGGTCAAGGCAAACTCCCTTTAGGTGTCTTTCGGAGCCCTCTGACTGCAGGAACAACCTGTTTCTGGGAGGAACCACCTGTTTCTGGGACGAACCTAGCCTTCGAGCACAGGGGAAGTGGGCCTGAGAAATATGTAAGGTCTAGTCTGTTCAGACAGCTCCACTGCACTCCAGCTGTGGGCCAGGGAATGAGGGGTAATCCTGGGCTTTGTGGCCGTCCGTGGTCAGGCTGACCTCCTCGATGTTGTGGGAAACAGAGAGAAAGGTGTTGATCCAAGGCTGCACCTGCGGCTTGATGGCTGTGCTGCTTAGCTCCATCAGCCCTTCCTGTAGGACAAGGCAAAGACGCATCAGACACAGAAGGCACATGCCTCCATCCCTTCCCTTTCTCCTGCTCTACCCATCCTTTGACTGTCAGGGCATCCTTCCAGTCATGAGGCTTTTCTGCAGGCCCTGTCTGAAGTCTAACAGAAATAATGCTAATCAAAGACTCCAGGAACAACTTGTTCCTTTCCAGATATATTCTGATTCAGGTCCAGGCCAGAGATGAGACCATGGGGTTGGTCTGTTAAACTCTAGAAAGAAGAGATTTCTGAGTGCCTGGTACTAGGCAGCACCTTCGGCTAAGGCCAAGCAGATCTCAGTACCCACATGGTTCAATTTCCTCTGAGGACCCTTCTGAGGGCTCCTGGCACTGTGGAGATTCTAGAGGACCAGAATGCCATCTTGTCAACGTGACAGCTGCACTGCTGAAAAACCTTTAGTCTTCAAGGGACTCGCACAAGTTCAGTGGCTTGTACTCTGCTCCCTCGTGCCTCCTCTTCCCCGCCTCCCGTTTTCTTATATGCATGAAGCCCATGATAAGCCAGTGACAATATTCTCAGAGCAAGACACAGGCCCAGGATTCAGGCAGCAGTTGAACCTGGGGCTTACCTGCAAGAGGTCTCGGAATTTGTTGGACACGGCAACCAAGTCAGAAAGGCAGCTGTCAAACTTGGCCTGGGCCTGCTCCCCTCCAATGCCTTGGTTGAACAGCTTGGTGCAGTCACTCTAGGGGAAAACACCCAGCCATCAGGCTTCGTAGCATGCCTGGGCCATGGGCGTGTGAGGAGGGCGAAGAGGCCAACATTCTAGCCTTCTCTGGGAGCAGCTCTGGTCAATCCGAGGCAAGAACCCTGGCTGGGTCTCAAGAAACCTGGATTTGATCCCGTGGCTAGTCATTTGGCTCCCACTTCCCTCTTTGTAATATGAGGGTATTGGTGTCAGGGGGTGTGAGTAAGAAACACAAATATCAGAAGTTTTTCACACCTTTAGAGTCAGGCATTCCTGGCTTCAAATCCTGGCTCAGCCATGTATTAGTTGAGCGACCTTGGTCAAGTGATTTAAAGCTTCTGAGCTTTAATTTCCTTGGCCATAAAGTGGGAACACATTCCTGCTCCCATGGTGGTTTTGAGAGTTGGATGAGATGATGCACAAAGTGCTTAGCCCAGTGCTTGGAACGTAGTAGGCACTAAGGAGACACTAGCTATTGTAATAGGATCTGCTTAGTAAATAATTTGGTCTGGCTGCCCAGGGGATATTGTCATGACCATAGGTAAGATTTAAGTGTTTACTCTGTGCCAGGGCCCCAGTTTTAAGCATTTTACTTTTATTAATTAAAGTACCTTTCTTATGGAGTAGGCACTATTATTATCCCTACTGTATAGATGAGGAAACTAAGGCACCGGGAAATTAATAACTTGCCTAAAGCCACACAGCAGTAAGTCGTGAAGCTGGGATTCAAGCTGGGAATTATGGCTCCAGGGCACCTGTTCCTAATCCCACACTAAGGTCTAGCTGCAGAGAATGCCACAGGGGGAGCTGCTTTGGGTTGGCAGAAGCTGCCTGCATTTCCTATAGCCTCCTAACAGTTGGTGCCATTTTGGCTACAGTAGGAGCAGCTGTGAGGAAGAGCTGCAAAGGGACTGATCTAGCCGGGAGAGGTCCTTGGTCCCTGTTGCAGCTCCAATACTTACTATCTTTAACTAGCCTTTTAACCTCATCTGTTAAACGGATGTCACACCACCTGACCTGCCTATCTCAAAGGACTGCTGATGGGGTTGAGAAAGAATACATGTGAAATGCAAATCTAAGGGGGAGGGGCGATTTATGGGAATTGTTTTTCCAGCTCTTTGTTACCCTTCTTTTCATTCACTTGGCTAATTCTGCTGGCTCAGTTCTGAATTCCTAACATTTCCCAAAAATTTAATTCAAAATCCAACAGACTAATTAACGTTAAGGAAAAAATCTGGAATACAGTCTAACGTGCCATGACTTGAAAACAACAACTACCTTGTTGAACACTTGTAACGTGAGAGACACTACACTGCTGGTAGTTAGTGAATACTGCTCTTATTTTATTCCATTTTAAGGCCTTTTTGGGGGTGAATTCCTAATCTGGTCCAGTTTACACTGTAAACTCCCACCTGACTGCTCTCTCCGAGCCTCCCTCAGGGACCCCGTCAGCAACTAGGCCCTCTTCTCACGTGCTGGCTCCCGGCCTCCTCAGTCCGCCCAGCCCTAAAGCCAACACTCAGCACCAGCCTCGGCACTGAGCCCCATGCTTCTGTAGCCAAGCATCTTCCCTGGTATGAGTGTCCGCTGGGGAGGCAGGACTCTGGCTTCCCTCTTCTCCCAGAGGCAGAATTGGGGAGTGATGGAGAGCTGGGCTCTTCATTTTCTAATACTTAACAAAGTGATTGCTCCATGATGTTATGTATAACTACTAATACAATCATTAACTACCACTGCATGCCACTCATGTACCAGGTGCTTTATATTCTTGTTCAATTCTCACAACAAACCTGTGGGGCAGAGAGCATTACCCCTGTATACAAAAGAGGAAACTGAGGCTCAGGGAGGTTAGAGAACTTGCTTCAGGCCACACAACTGGTCAGTGGTCAAGTGGGGACTTGAACTCAGGGGTATGTGACTTCCAAGCCCAAGCAATTTCCACTGTTATATGGCCTTCCTTAAAAAAATGACAACAGGGCTTCCCTGGTGGTGCAGTGGTTGCGAGTCCGCCTGCCAATGCAGGGGACACGGGTTTGTGCCCCGGTCTGGGAGGACCCCACATGCCGCAGAGCGGCTGGGCCCGTGAGCCACGGCCGCTGAGCCTGTGCGTCCGGAGCCTGTGCTCCGCAACAGGAGAGGCCACAACAGTGAGAGGCCCGCGTACTGAAAAAAAAAAAACAAAAAACAACAGCAACTGGTTCTGTATAGGGTTAAGTGAACCCTATATCATCATTTTTTTTTTTTCCGGTCACGCCACGCAGCTTGCGGGATCTTAGTTCCTTGACCAGGGATTGAACCTGCGCCGTTGGCAGTGAAAGCACAGCCCTAACCATTGGACAGCCAGGGAATTCCCCCCATATCATCTTCATCTCAAAATTTATAGAGGGCTTTATCACTTTTTTTTTTTTGCAGTATGCGGGCCTCTCACTGCTGTGGCCTCTCCTGTTGCAGAGCACAGGCTCCGGACGCGCAGGCTCAGTGGCCATGGCTCACGGGCCCAGCCGCTCCACGGCATGTGGGATCTTCCCGGACCGGGGCACGAACCCGTGTTCCTTGCATCGGCAGGCAGACTCTCAACCACTGCGCCACCAGGGAAGCCCGGCTTTATCACTTTTATAAAGTGCTTTCAATCCTGTTTTTTTATCGGGCCAAGCAACAAACCCAAAGCAGGGCACCATGGAGATCTGTATCTTGTTTCACAGATGAGAGAACTGAAGCTCAGGGAGTTAAGGGATTTGTCCAAGGTCACATGCCAAGTATGTGCTGGAAGAGCTAATTTGAATTGATCTCCTAACTCATGGGTCAGAGCTCTCCCCATAGTTCAGAGATGTCCTGCTACCATGTCATTCACTAATGAATCCCCTCAAATGCTCTGAAGAAGAGCTGGCTCAATGCCAGGGAATGCCATAGCTCCCACTAGGAAGAGTGCACAGGGCTCACTCTCAAAAGGAGGTCTGGGGAGGCTACAGCCACTGAAAGCTGATAGGCAATTTCCCCTGTACCTCCAGTGTCTTCTTCAAAGTGGAGATGTTTTCACTGCAGACTTCCACATTGTTCAGGGTCACCTGGGAGACAAGGACAGAAGAATGTGACTTCCTGATCACTATTATTTGTACCCACTCCAAGGCCAGACTGGCTGACAGCTGCACTCCTGAGGCTCAGGGTGGGGGTGGGGGGCGCTAAGGACCACCCACACCAGTGTCATCAGGCAGTGGGCTCAGGTCTCAGTGGGCAGAATGGTGAAACAGGCTCGCCCTTTCTCCTGGGCTTGACACAAAGGCAGCGAAGCCATCTGACCTCAGAGGTAGTGACCCAAGGTTTCAGGTCTTTTTGTTCCATGTTTAGGCATGCAAGTCTCGGAGAAGTCCTTGGGCTCCAAACCTCCAAGTCCAGGTCGGTGATGCAACAGCTGACATTGATTAAAGAAATGCTTCCTGAGAGCCTACCACCTATGAGGCATTTTCTCATCATTAGTTCTTTGGCTCTGTTGAATACCTTCTTCAAAACAAGTATAGTTGACCCTTGAACAACGCAGGGGTTAGGAATGTGGTCGAAAATCAGCACGTAACTTAGAGTTGGCCCTCCGTATCTGCATCTGTAGATTCAACCAACTGTGAATTGTCTAGTACTGTAGTATTTTACCATTGAAAAAAATCCACGTATAAGTGGACCTGTGCAGTTCAAACCTGTGCTGTTCAAGAGTCAACTGTATTATCAAGCCAGCTCACAGGTGGAAACATGACTCCTAAGAAGGTGAAATAATTCACCAAGGTCAGTCAACTTTTGATTCAGCAAATATTTAAAGTGCCCACTATGTGCCAGGCACTGTTCTAGGTACTGGGAAGAAAGCAGTTAACAGACAAAATCCATCCCCTCGCAGAGTTTACATTCCAGAAGGGAAGTCAATAAATAAGTGTCAGGTAGTGATAAATGCCATGAGGAAAAATAAAGCAGGGTAGGAGGACAGCATTTCAAAGAGTGACAGGATTAGAGCCAGGATTAGAATTTAGGTCTCCCCACTCTAGGCCAAGGGCTCCTTCCTTCATAACTCAATGGCCTTACGAGTTTGGTACAGAAACACCAATCATAAAAAGCAGCATGTGACAAAAGTGACAATTAAGGTAAAAACTGCTATGGTCATTTAGAGGAAAGACACAATGTTTTGGTCTGAGGCATTCTAGGAAACTCCATGGTAGAGTAGGTAACTGAGTGGAACTTAAAAGGCTGGAACATAATTCTGATAGGAGAGGAGGGTGAGTACATTTCTTCACCCCCATCGGCCTCCTCTAGTCCAGTCTCCTGTTTGATATTATCTTAATGGTACTTAGGATTATCTGATATTGTCTTGTTTGTTTCTTGTTTCCCTTTCCTACTAGGATGAGAGCTCCAGAAGGCAGGGATCTAGTCTGTCTTCTCTACAGCTGTATCTCTAGCATAGCACCGTCCAAGAGAACTTTCTTGATGATGGCAGTATTCTAAATCTGAACTGTCCAGTACAGTAGCAATAGCCATGTGTTGCTACTGAGCACTTGAAATGTGGCTGGTGCAACTCAGGAGCTGGATTTTTAGTTTAAAATTAAATTTAAATAGCCACACCATACTGGGCAGTGCAGCTCAAAAACCTAGAACAGTGCCTGATATATAGAAGTTTCTCAATAAATATTTGTTGAATGACTGAATGAGTGAATGACTATCTTCTGGAGAAAGGATAACATAAGCAAATGCAGAGTGGCATAAAATCCAAAGGTATTTGGGGACCAGGAGAGTCAGTGCACAGACATGTACAGGGAAATGGCAAGAGGTGGAGCTGCAGAGATGGGTGAAGTCAGACTGGGAATTGGGAGCTATGCTGTCCTGTGGACAACGGAGTGGCACTGACGATTATATAAAGTGGGTGAATGCCACATGAGCACAGCTCTTGTTTGGGAATACTAATTTAGAGGCCTTGTGTAGGAGAGATTAGAGTTTGAGAAGATCACATTGCCTTTGAACTGGTGTTCTGGTGCCATGACCAGGAAGGCCGAGGTGAGGTACTTCGAGGAGGGGCTAGTATTTCAAGAGATGAGTCAGAAGCTTCAGGATTTCAGGGTGAAAGAAGAATCCCATAACCCCAGGGATTGAGATTAGGATGTCCCTCCTGTCTTCCACAAAAATACTGCCCTTGTCAGTGTGCTGCAGCTAATACGGCAAGATCACGCTGCTGACAATGCTGCTAAGACCACTTGCATGGTGGATGGATGAGACTTGAGGTCTTTCATTAGCATGCCACAGCACAAGGCTGCTAACATCGCAAGCTTCCAGAGAAATAACTGCACTGTCATGACAGCTCAAGGATGAAGGCCACAACATAAATGTTTCCAAGGCACCTGAGGGCATAAGTAAAATCCGTCATGAGGGAAAAATGGATTTGAGTTCAAATGGTATTGATTTCAAATACCAAAAACTTTGATGTCAAAGTTTCCTTGTACTGACAGTACTTGTAAGCATGGATTCACTGGGCTTATCGCTAGCTCATGGTGAATGATACATCAGCACTGTTGGGGAATTCATCTTGACAGCCAAATGAATCAAGGTGACATAAGAAATAGGTCCTACAGTGGGAGTGATGACATTTTAAGTACTTGGCATCAGGAAAACCAGAAAACTGTCACCAAGCATTTAGCATCACCTTTTCTTGTTGGCCTTATCTTCTGGGCCCTCAAACGATGAAGCTGTCTGAATGGGAGCAGCGAATGTGTGAACACACAGCAGCCAGCCTACTGGGGACTCGTGGAGCCAAGGGATGGAAAATAGGACTAGAGTGACAGGATGGATCAGATTCTGGAGGCCTTCAACAAACTGTCAGGCAAAGATGTCTAGTTTTGATATGGTAGGTAGCAAGGAGTCATTTCTGAGCAGAGAAATGAAAGAATAAAAATAAGTTCTATAAAAAATGAAATAGAAGGCAAACAAAATGAAAAATTTAAGTCAGTTCATGATCATATGAAGTTGGTTGCCAGAAATTTTGGCAAAGTTCTCCAAAGGTACTATATTTCAGAGGCAATAGTTTCTTGGAGTTCATCCTCTTTTTTGGCATCAACCATGACATCCTAAAAAGATAGAACCCATGCTCAGGGAAGATATTTTCAATGACAAGGAGAAAGTAAGGTTTCCTAAATAGACTTCATTGGATCTGAGGACTAGTTACTGTGGGCTCCCCTGCATAGGGGCAAAGTAGATATTAGCATGTTTAGGCTTCTGTCTCTGAAATCAACATCTTAACTCTTTTGGTGTTATAGGCCCCTTTAAGAATGATAAAAGCTAAGGACCTTGCTTCTAGAAAAAAAAAGTGTATACATTTTTGCATCCTACCCCCAGGTGTTCAGAGACCCCATGTGTGGACTGTTGACTGAGAGCTCTGCTGTTGGATGCTTCCGTCAGGTCTCTGAACCCCAGGAGCCAAGCAGACTCAGAGCCTGGCCAGTGTGGGGGTGGAGAAGAATGACCTCTGACGGCGCTGTACCCACACATGAAAAGACACCATGTGCCAGAAACGCCTGATCACAGGCCCAGGGCTCATCTGCATTCTTTCTGGCTCATCACAAATTAGTTGTTACCCTGTATAAATCCCTTCGTCCTTCCACGATTCTCCTTCCCCAGCTGTCACACAATGGTAAGACTGCCGTTCTGTGTAGCAGGACTTTAAGAAGGTCACCTTTCTGAGGAAGCTGAGAGCCTGAGAAGTACGCTAGAAAAGCAGTTTGGTAGGCCTAACGGGTCAGCCCCAACCCATGTTGTGGGATGTCCTCAGGGAAGTAGTCTGGGGGCCTGGCACAGATGTAATCCAAGCTTGATACTCAGTGGAGCCCCTCAGCAGCTGGGTAGTGCTCTTGGGAACAAGTGCTGGGGAGAGCTGAGGCGCCTAGCCTTCCAGGCAGGGAACAGTGCAGTGCATGTCCTGGCTCGGGCTGCTCTGAAATAGGTCCCTGGGTAAGAAATGGTTTCACAACCTTCTAGGAGGAGCTTTCCTTAAAGGAGGAGTTTTCTTTGTATATAGATACTGGAGGAAAAGCCTCCAGTTGAAGGCTTGTTATACTGTGGCTTAGAGGTCACAGTTCAACCCCTTGAGATAAATTGAGCAGCTCACAACCTGTGGGGCTACCTACCAGGAAGGACAGCTTGGCCTCGTCAGTACTCTCGATGCCTTTAGTGTCAAATTTGCCCTGCTGGAGGCTGCTATGCATGATGTTCACGGCACTTGTCACCCCACGCTGGATGTCCTGAAAAGTGGTGGCTGGGAAGCCCATCCGCAGCTTATTACACAGAACGTCCCTGGGGGGCAGATTGGCATATGAGGATTGACAGCACTCAACCTGGCCTCCAGTTCAGCATCACCAAAGGGCTCACTACCCTGACCCAGAAGCATAAGTTGCTCTTTCCAGGGAATAACCAATCCTTGAGATCACCACACAAGACGCTTAGCAGCCAGGGTATGAGAGGCCAACACCCTCTCAAAGGCACTGATATGAAAGAATACAGAGGAGACTGGCCAACTCTTTACTCCCTATGAGGCTTTCACTTAACGCCACTGAGCTCCAAAATACTCGAGAAGGCAGTACAGCTTAGTGAAAGGCAGTACCGTGTAAGAGTTGAGAGAATAGGTTTTGAATGTCACACTCTACTCCATATTCTACCATTTATGAGATGTGTGATCTCCCTGAGCCTGTTTCCTCATTTACAAAAGAGAGCTAAATGGTTCCTACCTCATAGGGTCGCTATTAGGACCGAACAGGAGCAGGAAGTTAGCACAGTGCCTGGTCTGTAGCAGTGGTAATTATCATTGTTAAAATTACAACTACTGCCCTCATCTGAGCTGCCTGGTCTCTTTCCTAGGTCTGAGGGCTAATAACTCCTCCAATCCAGTCCAGGGAACACAGTTTTGGCCTATAACATATCTGGTTGCTGTACAACTGCCTGGAGTCAAGGATGTTGTGCTACGGATGGGAGCTTATACCCTGTATAGAACTGAACTACAATCATAAGGAAAAAGAGGAAAAAACAAAATGGGCCTCAGGAAGCAACCACAACTAGGACCTTTTTGCCTCCTAGAAAGCAGAAAGGGTGTTAACTGTACCTGAAGTCAGACTCCAGCTCTGTGGTGGCGAGGTTGATCATGGCACAGAGACAGTCGATGCTGGAGCTAGACAGAGCCCGCCCAATGCACTTCTTAACAATGTAGAAGACATCATCCACCATGCTGGATGTCAACTGGCCCTTCTCATAGGTGTCCAGAGCCACAGCCTACACAAAAGGCAAAGCATCCAATGAGGGCCCCAGTTCTGTATGTCACGGTTCTAGATGGTTCTGGAACAGGCCCTGGCTCTGCTCCCTTTTCTGTACCTTGTCCGTGTTTTTCCCAACATAGCTTATTCTGGTCACAGCTTGGTGTGGTTCTTCCTTGCCAAAATAGCTCACTTCCCTACTAATCACCACGTTAGGAAATTAAGTATTTAGGGCGTTTGCCTTGGGAACATCTGTTATGTAGGTTGTAAGACACCAGGCAAGGCCCTTCTTTCCCAAGGCTCCTCACTCACATACCTCCAGAGAGGCAGGGAACAGGTAGGTTCCCTGAGGAGCTGAGGTGTTCTTTTGTGATCCTTGGGAAAGAAGTCCCAGTTGGGTCCACAAAGAGCCTGATCACTCCAAAGATGCCCTCTAACTATTCAAAGCAGTATACTCAGTCTGCATGCAAGGGTATTCTCAAAGTAGGAACAAGAACTATGACATGCCTCGGCCTTTCCCTTCAGCCTGGCTTCTTGGACAGGAAGCCCCAATTCCCAGGGATGTGTCCTCTCTCCTACCTTGTTGACAGTCTCCCTCATGAAGTATTCCTCCATGGTAATATATAGACCAATTAGCTCCTGCATGGTGCAGCTCAGTAGGCAGTTATTGAGGAGTTTGTCCAGGGACTTCTGGTGCTCTAGGAGACAGCCAAGAAAGGAATACTCACTCTTCTTCCCCAAGGGAAATGGATCATTTTTTTTCAGGTCCCTTTCTAGTCTCTGTTCCAAATCTGTACATGATTTACATGGTTATAATCACAGTACCAAGAAAATTTTGTATTCTGCTTAGAAATTATATCACAAATATTTCAATGTTTCTACATGGCTTAGTTCTTCTTTTTAGCTTACTTATTTTTAATGGCTGTGATATCTTATCATGTAGATGGTCTGTTTTTAGACACCTGGGTTATTTCCAAACATTTTGCCATTATTAGAGATAACTGAAAATCATAGTCATTGGAGATTTTAGTTAATGTTATTGTACAAAGAAGTTTTTACTTCTTTTCCATTATTTCCTTAGAATTAACTGGTAAGACTCAAAAGACATAAGCTTCCAAAAAAAAAAGACATAAGCTTCCAAAGCCAAAGACTAAAATATATTGGGTACAGACCATTTCATTCTCTAACCAGTGCTATCCAACAGAATTTTCTGTGATGACGGAGATGTTCTATATCTATTGTCTAATATAGTACCACTATTAAGTACTTGAAATGTGCTTAATATGATAGAGGAACTGAATTTTACATTTTATTTAATTTTAATTAAATGGCTTGTGGCTTCTGTATTAAACAGTGCAACTCTAAACACACATGGTTATTATTATAACAGCAATAAGCACCAAACTCTAAATGAGCATGAATCCTCCTTTAAACACCAATTCAGGGAATTCCCTGGTGATTCAGTGGTTAGGACTCCGTGCTTCCACTTCAGGGGGCATGAGTTCGATCCCTGGTCGGGGAACTAAGATCCCGCAAGTCACACAGCGTGGCAAAAAAAAAAAAAACCCACCTGGGTCATATAAATAATTCCCTTGCCGTGTATTATTGATACAAGCCATGCAGAATGCCACAGATGTTGGGTCAGTTTCAGGTCTCCAGTTCAGGGAATCCTGCCTATACTCAACCAGTAGGAATTAAATGGTCTTCTTAAAAACGTGGAGAGTCAATTTGTCCATGAAATAGGACCATGGCACACCTTTTTATTCAACATATTTATCCCTTCCAAAGTTGTGACTGGAGGAACTGGGAGACTGAGGGAGGGAGTGAAAGGCTTTCTTTATACCATGTACTCTTTTTATATACTCTTTATACTACATATTCTTTCTCAATATTATACCTCAGTACTCCATTGAGATATAATTTATATACCATAAAATTCACCCACTGTACATGTACAATTCAATGATTTTTTTTAGTAGTTCTATAGAGTTTTGTAACAATAGCCACAATCCAGTTTTAGAATATTTCTATCACTCCTTTAAGTTCCCTCATGAAATTATGTATATTTTTTTGTTCTATCTACCTACCTATCTATCTTGTGCACATATCACCTACTTAAACACCAATCCCTAAATCTGAGCTGGTGAGGAAGCACAGTGTGGGGAACAGAGCAGAGGAAAATCATTGAACCACTCTTGCCTTTAGCTTTCCTCATCTGTAAAATGATTAGATGGCCTCAAAGAGCCAGTCCAATTCTAAAATCTGGGAAGTCTAGATTTCCTCCTGGGAGTCAATTTGTCCACAGACCCCCCCACAAACTAATAAGCCCCAATTATTTCCTTATTAAAAGATCTGTGACTTAAGTATTACAAAACAGAGCCAACTATACCCCAACCCATCCCAGAGAACATGGGAAATGCCTTTACCTTGTTTTACTTCTTCTGAGGCCATGGAGTCCCCCACCTCAAAATCTGAGCTGATTCTTTTCCTGAGGAAGCGTAAGTACAGCTCACTGCGGGCATTCATCAGGGTGACCTCAGTCAGGATAGGATCCAGTTCCCTGAGACACATGGAGCAGAAAGAATAAGCAGGACACTGGATTCCTTCAGATATAAGAGCTACAGGGAAAACATAGTCCCGAACTCCCCTTCCCCCTGGGCCCAGAAGGGTCAGCTCTGCCCGATGGACTTCCTGGCTCTGCTGGTCCAATTATAATCAGTGACAGCTGTCAACCACATATTCCATTTGCATGTTTCACCTGAACTATTCACCCCCTAAAATCCTGCCAGGGCTAAATAAGAGATTGGGAGACATATTTTTGTTAGTGGTTTAAAATGATCTATTAGTAAAAATGATTGATGCTTCATGGGAAAGAAATCACACCTCCCTAAGTCCTCATGTGGCTGTGCTGGGATTTTTTAGGGTACATCCTTAAACTGTGTCTCACACCCATTCATCTATCCAGATGAATAGCCAAAACAATCTTGGAAAAGTAAGGACTTGGAAGACTCACACTTTGCAATTTTAAAACTTACTACAAAGCTACAGCAAACAAGACGGTGTGGTTTTACTGGCATAAGAACAGACATACAGATTAACTAACAGTCCAGAAATCTTGACGTTTATGGTCAACAGATTTCCAACCAGAATGCTAAGACAATTCAATGAAGAAAGAGTAGTCTTCTCAACAATTGTGCTGGGATAACAAAGATCCACATTACCAAGAATGAAGTTGATCCCCTCCCTCACATTATAGAAAAAATTAACTCATTTTCCACACTGAAGTCCAAGAAATCTTTTCAAAACATAAATCTGGTCATACCGTAATCACATGATTTCCATAGCTCTTAGGATACAAGACACTGAATGGCCTGACTCTAACAACCTCACCAGGTTCATCTCATAGCAGGCTCTTGCCAACTCGCTGCACTTCAGCTATACTGGCCTTCTTTGGATTTTTCAAATACACAGGGTCTTTACACGTGCTTTCCCTGCTCTACGTGTTACACATTTCACCTCTTATCCTATTTACTCTTTCCGTGCTGCGCGGCATGCAGGATCTTAGGGATGGAACCCAACCAGGGATGGAACCCCTGCCCTCTGCATTGGGAGCATGGAGTCTTAACCACTGCGCCACCAGGGGGTCCCCCTATTTACTCTTAAAGTCTCATATCTAAGGTCATTTCCTCACGATTTTTTTTCTTGAACTTCATCAGCTTAGGTTACATCCCTTTATTACATGCTTTCCTGTACTCTATGCTCAGTATGTTGTAATGGTTAACAGCACCAACTCTAGACTCAGACTGCTTGGATTCTATTCCTGGCTCTGCCACTTTCTAGTTGAACAACCTTGGGCAAGTCACTTAACCTCTCCAGGCTTCAGTTTCCTCATCTGTAAAAAGTGTTTATGGATTAAATCAGTGATCTTAACTGGGGGCGACTTTACCTCCTGGGGTACATTCAGCAATGTCTGGTGATATCACGCTACCAGCATCTAGTGGGTTGAGGCCAGGGATGCTGCTAAACATTTTACAATGCACAGGTAGTTCTCCACAACAAAAAAATTACCCAGCCAAAATGCCAATAGTATGGAAGCTGAGAAACCCTAGATTAAATGATTTAATATTGGTTAAGTGTTTAGAACAATGTCTGGCAAACAGTACACACTATATACATGTTAGCTATTATTGTCTACTTTATAGACCATAAATGCCACAAAGAAAGAATTATGTCTGTTTTGTTCACTTTGCTTTCTGACATATCCCCAGTACCAAGGACCAGTGCCTGGCACGTAATAAGTATAGAGTAAAAATTTACTGATTGAATGAATACACTTTTATGTTTGGCATTTCTTTTAATAAGCATATGTTACTTTTATTAGAAAAAAGTAGAAGTTAAAAATTTTAGGATAGTAGTTACTTTTGGGGGAGGAGAGTCACTTTGGGGAGTTCAAAAGTATTGGTAATGATCTAGCATTCTTTACAAAACACAAATATGTTATACATATGCTTTTGTTTGTATGCTATATTCCATTTAAAAAAAGAGTCATAGGGCTTCCCTGGTGGCGCAGTGGTTGAGAGTCCGCCTGCCGATGCAGGGGACACGGATTCGCGCCTCGGTCCAGGAAGATCCACATGCCGCAGAGCGGCTGGGCCCGTGAGCCATGGCCGCTGAGACTGTGCATCCGGAGCCTGTGCTCCGCAACGGGAGAGGCCACAGCAGTGAGAGGCCCGTATACCGCAAAAAAATTTTAAAAAGTCATAGATAAAGTATTTTTAAAACATAAACTACATTGTAAGAGAGCAGTCTCTGAATGATACTTGATTACCAATTCAAACTCCTATGGGCTGAAGAAAAGCGCATTACCTTGGTTCTATTTTTTCTGATGTAGAGTTTCTCATCAAGTTGCTCTGGACATGCCGGAACTGCAATATAACACAGAAATGAGAATGCTCTTCCCCTCCCTCCTTCTTTCTGCCCCTCGCTGGTCACTCCAAACTTCTGGCATAAGTATGTTTAGGTTTAGTTTGTTTAACAGACAAGCCAAAAGTAGGCTCTCAGGATGAGGAGCCAAAGACTTCCTTGTGATTTATAACGCTAACATTCACCTCTGTTATCGCACTTAAAAGTGATGCTAGTGCTGTTCCAATGGACTACTGTCTAGAGTCTCCCAGAGTTCTAGAAACAAAATTGTATGGGGCTACTCCTATTTCTAAGTCCTACTCCTACTTTATCTGCTCAAAGGAATGGAGAAACAAAGTTCTAAAAAAGCAAATGTTACACCTTTAGCACTTAAGGAATGAAGGAGAAATCTGAGACAAATTACTTAACACTGAATAGGACCTTAAGAAGTAAAATTCCATTAAATCACTAGAAGGCACTCTTGTACATTTTGTGATAGAGAAGTGGTCTAACGTTTCTGTTGTGTTCCTTTTAGGAAGCCCTTTCTATTTCCTTCTCAGTCATGCACTGAGGCCATCATTAACTTGACAACACCTCAAGTCCAAAGTAGCTGGTGAGAGGCAAGAAGCAGGCCAGTCTGCATTTGCCATTTTTCTCCTAGCTGCACCTTTCTTCACTCCCCTCCCTAATTTATTCTATTCAGTGTTGCTCGCTAATGCTGCTACTAAACCACCTATAAGCCTCCCCTGCTCACCTGCTGGTGGTAGTCCCTCTGCTTGATGAACTTGTCTACCACCTTCTCCACCTGTCTGTCACATTCCACCTGCAGATATTTTATCAGGGTATAAAGTCTCCCTGGGCCATAATAGGTTTCCACTATTGGTTGATGGGTCTCTACAATTCGGGCAATCCCTAGAAGGGAAAAAGTGACAGGGTTGTATTCCAAATATTCTTCCCACAAGATAAACTCCTTTCTTCCATCCAGGACTGACCTGGGGTCTAATTCAACCCTTTTTGGCTGTTTTACTTCCCAAAATGAACACAAATTGTACTCGTCAGTGCCAGGAGTTGCTAAGCAAATCTGTCTATTAAATATGCACAGTGCTTAGTAAACCAGCAGGCATTTGATAAAATATACTAATAGTTTCTACAGGAGCATCTTTGGAAATAAGCATCACTTTTCCCAGTCATTTATTTTGGGGTTAAATTCACTCTTAGAGTTTGGGTCTCGAGGACTAGGGAGAATCAAAACATCTGAGAGACGCTAACTAATCTTTGCTAATCAGGTACTGAATTGGGAAGTTAATTCTCCAATAAGTCAACACATAGCAAACCATAGGATTAAATTAAAGGCATCAGGCTAGCGAGGAGAAAAGAAAAGCTAGTGATGCAGGTGTTATAAGTGTCTCCAGTCTCCCGAGAGTGGAAAAAGGGCTTGCCTTCAAACAGAAGAGTGAGTGTATCTGCAAAGATGACTGCAGCTCTTCGATCACTCATGTCTGTCCCTAGAACCAACAGTAGATTCTCCTCAGCTTTACTGGCCACCTGAAAAAGTAGAAAATCCACACATTTTTTTTTTAAAGGTTAACTGCTCATATTTCTGTTTTGAACATATATATGCACATATACGCATAAGAGAATGCTAAAGTTATTTTTTCAACTTTTTTTTTTAAATTTTATTTTTGTCTGTGTTGGGTCTTTGCTGCTATGTGCAGGCTTTTTCTAGTCGTGGCGAGTGGGGGCTACTCTTCGTTGCATTGTGCGGGCTTCTCATTGTGGTGGCTTCTCTTGTTGAGGAGCATGGGCTCTAGGTGCATGGGCTTCAGTAGTTGCGGCACGCAGGTTTTAGAGCATGCAGGCTTCAGTAGTTGTGGCTCGTGGGCCCTAGAGTGCAGGCTCAGTAGTTGTGGCGCACGGGCTTAACTGCCCCGCGGCATGTGGGATCTTCCCAGACCAGGGATGGAACCCGTGTTCCCTGCATTGGCAGGCGGATACTTAACCACTGCGCCACCCAGGAAGTCTCCACATATATTTCTTAGACCAAAGGCTAGCTTCAGTTTTCCAAAAAGACCTCCCATTGTCTTTCTTTTTCCCTTGATGCTTGAAAGCCTAGGCAGCACACAGGAACATCCCTTGGGGGCTCTGGGTTGTCCAGGCCTCAGGGAAGACAAAGAACTTAACACAGTTAACTCTTCTTCCATTCAGAGGTATAAATAAAGCTTTCCTTTTCTTTGATAACATCTACAGTCATTAAACTGGGGAGAGAGTCCCAAGTTTCAATAATTGTTTCAAAGTATAACTCAAAGTTATTATTAATGGTGCTTCGTTGAGCAGGGGAAGGAATCTGGGTACTTGGAAGGGATTTTTAAGGGATTAACAGTAGAAACCATTTCCAGGTTTCAGATGGCAAAGTACTGATTAAAAAAAAAAAATACTGATATAAGAGTACCAAAGGGACTTCCCTGGTGGTGCAGTGGTTAAGAATCCGCCTGCCAGTGCAGGGGACACAGGTTCGATCCCTGTTTCAGGAAGATCCCACGTGCTGCGGAGCAACTAGGCCCTTGTGCCACAACTACTGAGCTTGCGCTCTAGGGCCCATGAGCCACAACTACTGAGCCCACGTGCCACAACTACTGAAGCCTGCGCACCTAGAGCCCATGCTCTGCAGCAAAAGAAGCCACCACAATGAGAAGCCTGCGCACCGCAATGAAGAGTAGCTCCCACTCGCCACAACTAGGGAAAGCCCGTGTGCAGCAATGAAGACCCAACGTAGCCAAAAATAAATTTAAAAAGAAAAAGTCCCATAAAGCAGTTATATTTTATTTTTAGTTAATTAATTTTTAGAATGGGTAAAACATACTTAAACATTCAAAAGAAACAAAGGAGTGTCTGGTGAAAAGTAGTTCTTCATCTTACCTATGTCTCTTGGTCTCCTAAGTCTCCTCTTGAGAGGCGACCACTTAACCATTCCAAAAATATCCTATGTTTATATAAGCATACATCTTTACTGCCACTCCTTTCATTTTAAACATGAATGATAACATACAGTTATTTAACTTAACCAACCACATGTTAGAGAGTAAAATGTGTCAGCACATATGGAACTGTCTCATTTTTCTTAATGGCAAAATAATGTTCCATTATATAGAATCGAGGGGGTGAGGACAGGATGCACTGTGACATATAGTTAAATAACAACAACCCTGTGCGCATATGCCTACTGATGTTTGCTTCTCTCCATCTAAGGATGGGCTGGGCGGAGGTGAGCTGAGACTAACTGAAGCCTGTTTCTTTTTCAGTTTTAATCTCAATTTTTGAGACGTAAGCCTGGGTTCCCCCCTCACCACCAAGTCTTATTTTGAGACTCAAGCTTGGTTATGAAGTCTTAAAACCACTAACCAACTTCTCTGAATGCTCTTAAAAGAAGCCAGTCCCTGGTTGACAGCCTGGAAAGGGTGATTCAGCTTGTCAGAGAGTCTGCATTTTAATTTTTCTATACTTTCACTTGGTCTGTTGGAAATAAATGTACAGCAGCAGATGTCCAGACCATGCCTGATACACAGTAGACTGGAAATAGGTAAGTGTTGAATGAATGTATGCATCCAGTCCTGCCAGGATACAGCAGAAAAGGGGAGTCAAATCCAGAGGTAAAAAGGTATCCACAGAAAATGTATCCACCCAGTGCCCCAATCTGCAGGTAGAGAACTGTACATTATCCTGCCAAGCAATCAGGAGTCATACCTGCTTGCAAAGGTATTCTGAGAACTTGCTTAGTCCCTCCTCATGTAAACCCAGCAGTGGGAAGATCTTGAAGAAGCGCTCCACCTGGGGCAGATCCCCTTCCTTAGTGGCAATGGCAAACTTCTCTGTGACAATGGCTTTGAGACGCTGCTCAGCTTCCTGCAGCAATTTCAGGTTGGCATCAATCATGCTGCCTGCACAATGGGGAGAAAATGAGAATTAAGGTAAAGAATGGTACTATGTCAGGTATATGCCACCTGGTCTACACATTCCAAAAATATGTAATGAGCACTTAGTGTGTGTAAGATGCTGTACTAACAATATGGATGATTAAGAGAAGGGCTTCCTGGGCTTCCCTGGTGGCGCAGTGGTTGAGAGTCCACCTGCCGATGCAGGGTACACGGGTTCGTGCCCCGGTCCAGGAAGATCCCACATGCCACGGAGTGGCTAGGCCCGTGAGCCATGGCCGCTGAGCCTGCGCGTCCGGAGCCTGTGCTCCGCAACGGGAGAGGCCACAACAGTGAGAAGCCCGCGTATCGCAAAAGATAAAAAAAATTAAAAAAATAAAAAAATAAAAAAAGAGAAGGGCTTCCCTGGTGGCGCAGTGGTTGAGAGTCCACCTGCCGATGCAGGGGACATGGGTTCGTGTCCCGGTCTGGGAGGATCCCATATGCCGCGGAGCGCCTGGGCCCGTGAGCCATGGCCACTGAGCCTGCGCGTCTGGAGCCTGTGGTCCGCAACGGGAGAGGCCACAACAGTGAGAGGCCCGTGTACCGCAAAAAAAAAAAAAAGAGATGAATCAGCCATGATCCTATTGTCAGAGAAATTACAATCAACTAAACAAAATAAGATTTGTGTGCAGATAACTGTAATAAAATTCAGTGTATGGTAAGTGTCATAAGAAAGGTGCCACAGTCACATATCTGGTTGAAGTAATCAGAAAAGGCTTCCTAGAGATGATATTCCATCTCTCAAAGACGGGCAGGATTTTGATACCTGAGCAGGGGGAACATACATTCCAGGCAAGGGGAATGAAATGAGCAAAGGATTAGAAACAGAAAGATGCAGAGTATTGCAGATAGTACATATCCTGGTATATAGAGGAGCTCAATAAATGTGTGCACAATGGATGGACGCATAACTGAATGGCATGAAATAAGGCTAGAAAGACAGAGTGGGTTGAGATCATAGAAGGCCCAGAATACCAAGCTAAAAATTTAATTTTAAATTAAAAAATATATGTATTTATTTATTTGGCTGCACTGGGTCTTAGTTGTGGCATGCGGGATCTAGTTCCCTGACCAGGGATCAACCCCGGGCCCCCTGTATTGGGAGCATGCAGTCTTATCCACTGGACCACCAGGGAAGTCCCTAATTTAAATTTTATAAGCAGGCAACATGGTCAAGTGTAAAGAACCCACGGGTAGTAGGTCTGGATTCAGTTTTCTTTTCCGTAAAGTAGGAATAACAACCTCTGCCTCGTGATGGTCTAGGACCTACACAGGGTCTAGTACCAGACAAAGAAATTTCCTAACAGATGTCCTTTTGCTGGTTGAGACTGCCTAGTTCAGATTACAGATGCTTGTACCTAAACTAGAAATTACAGATGTTTAAACTAGATTACAGACGCTTGTAACTAAACTACAAATCAACAGTTTGGGATGCCAACCTTCTTTGCCCTGTCGGCTGAGCTCGATGACTGACTTGTCCAAGCACAAGTAGCGATGAATGTGGGCTGCAGCCTGCTCATAATCTTCATTTCTCAAAGCAGTTTGAACTCCATCCATGCAGAACTTCAGGTCCAAGATGTCATCAGCTCTCTGAATGGCCTGATAGAGGCGATTCTGCAAAAAGACCTGGTGGTTAGAAACAATGTCCTATTCTTTCAAAAATCTCTCTCCAGAAGGTAGAGAGTTTCAGGGGCTGAATGTGATTAACCAGACGTCCTTTTCAGCTTTCACTGGTAAACTAAAAAGCATCACCACTACCACTCACAAAACTTGTTGACGATGGTCAATGCTACTGATGGATATCACACAATTTTATTTACTTGATTGACCAGGTCACTTATTTTAATGGAAGTAGGAACGGGAATAATCCATATTTATATTTGGCTTATACTGTTTAATTTATAACACAATCAAAATGTATTTGACATTTTGGGGACATGATATTGTAAACCAGGTAATAAAATATGCAAAATACATGAAAAGTATTTTTATTTACTTTTTATATATTATCTTTATCAGTATTTCATTCTTTTTGTAAAATTTTTATTGGAGTATAGTTGATTTACAACGTCCTTACAATGTTTTTTGTTTTTTGTGTTTTTTTTGGCTGCATTGGGTCTTCGTTGCTGCGTGCAGGCTTTCTCTAGTTGCAGTGAGCGGGGGTGGGGGGCTCTAGGGTTCACAGGGTCTAGAGCACGGGCTCAGTAGTTGCGGCACATGGGCTCAGTAGCTGTGGCTCGCGGGCTCTAGAGTGCAGGCTCAGTAGTTGTGGCGCACGGGCTTAGTTGCTCTGAGGCATGTGGGATCTTCCCAGACCAGGGGTCGAACCCGTGTCCCCTGTATTGGCAGGTGTATTCATTTTTTTAAATTTATTTTATTTTATTTATTTTTGGCTGCGTTGGGTCTTCGTTGCTGTGTGTGGGCTTTCTCTGGTTGTGGCGAGCAGGGGCTACTCTTTGTTGCAGTGCGCAGGCTTCTCATTGCAGTGGCTTCTCTTGTTGCGGAGCACAGGCTCTAGGCGCGCAGGCTTCAGTAGTTGTGGCACGTGGACTTCAGTTGTTGTGGCTCGTGGGCTCTAGAGCGCAGGTTCAGTAGTTGTGGCGCACAGGCTTAACTTGCTCTGTGACATGTGGGATTTTCCAGGACCAGGGCTCGAACTCACGTCCCCTGCATTGGCAGGCGGATTCTTAACCACTGCGCCACCAGGGAAGCCCTGGCAGATGGATTCTTAACCACTGCACCACCAGAGAAGTCCAGTATTTTTGTTTTAAAGAAGCAAGACATTTAAGAAAACTTTAATATGTGAGTTGGTAGCTGTGTGGCTATAACGTTTCATGGTAAATTATTTTGGCAGAATCTGAACAAATAGATAGGGAATTGTTATGCTATTTCACAGGGGCAATCTGAGGCTGGGACTGACTTGTTCAAGAACCCAGATCCTGTGCTTGTGTTCAATACAGCAGCTACGAACCACCTGTGGCTAATGAGTGCTTGAAATGTGACTAGTCCGTGGGGAATAGCCTGGTGGTCTACTGGTTAGGATTTGGCGCTTTCACTGCTGTGGTCCAGGTTTAATTCCCGGTTGGGAACTAAGATCCCACAAGCTGTGTGGCACAGCCAAAAAAAATAAAATAAAAATAAAAACTTAAAAAAAAAAGAGGTATAAATGTGGCAATAAACTGTATCTTAAAAAAATAAAAAAAAAGACAAGAGATGTGACCAGTCCAAGTGAAGATGTATACGAGTAAAATACATAATGGATTTCAAAGACTTGGCACAAAATAAGGTAAAATATCTCACTGATACCGTTTCATAGTAATTTCCGATATAATGGGTTAAACAAATGTTATTTTTAAATTGTTAAAATTACATTCACCCATTTCTGTTTTGCTTTTTAAAAACGGTCACTGGGAAATTTTTCATCACATGTGGGGTTCATATTAGATTTCTTTTCCAATCTGAATGACTTTTATTTCATTTTCTTACCTAACTGCGCTGTACAATGTTAACCTGTACTGCACCTCCAGTACAATGTTAAAGAGTAGCAGCAAGAGCTAACATCCTTGTTTTGTTCCTGAACTTGGGGGGAAGCACCTAGTCTATATTAGCATTGGGATTTTCACAGACGCTTATCAGGTTGAGGAAGTCTCTTCTGTTCCAAGTCTGTTGAGTATTTTTATCAAAAGGGGTGCTGGATTTTGTCAAATACTTTTTTTGAGTCTATGAGATGATCATATGGTTTTTTTTTTTTTTAATTTTACCTATTTTTTTTTTTGGCTGCACTGGGTGTCTGTTGCTGCGCGCGGGCTTTTCTCTACTTGAGGCGAGCAGGCGTTACTCTTCCTTGTGGTGCACAGGCTTCTCATTGCAGTGGCTTCTCTTGTTACGGGGCATGGGCTCTAGGCACGCGGGCTCAGTAGTTGTGGCACGTGGGCTTAGTTGCTCCACGGCAACTAAGGGATCTTCCTGGACTAGGGCTCGAACCCGTGTCCCCTGCATTGGCAGGCGGATTCTTAACCTCTGTGCCACCAGGGAAGCCCGATCTTATGGTTTTTGTCCTTTATTCTATTGATATGATATGTTACATTCATTGATTTTCAGAGGCTAAACCAACCTTGCATGCCTGGGATAAATCCCACTTGGTCACAGTATAGTCTTTTTTTTTAATATACGTTGCTGGATTTGATTTGCTAGTGTTTTTGAGGATTTGTATGCTTATATTCATAACAGCTATTGGTCTGGAGTTTTTTTGTGAGACCTTCGTCTGGTTTTGGTATCCTGCATTAGGTTTCTATTGGATGGTGCTACTCTAATTTCTAACGTGGTAGCTTCTCTACTGCCCTCTACTAACTCAAATATCAAAAGCTCAACGGGATTACCTTGGCCAGGTCAAGCTGACGGACTTTGCTGGACACATTCTCAGCTAGGTTGCAGGTAAAGGTGATCATTCCAGCTAGCTGCTTTGCATCTCCTTCAATCAACTGTAGGTTGGGACTGGAGACACACATTGTCAGCACACATATCCATAGGAGTAGACAGTAGAAGAAATGGAAAAATTTTTTTTGCAGATGGAGACTACGTCTTCTACTTTTTTTGTACCTCCCTACAACTCTTAGCTCTGTTCATTCTATTCACAGCTTTTTCTCGAGTGTTTTAGTGAAAACTCAGGCCTATACTTAATAATAAATTAATTTTAATAACTACTAAAGACACCCCTAAATAAGTACTGCCAAAGAAACTATTTAGATTCCCCCAAGTGTTAAGTGAGCATAAAATGCACTAATCAACAATCTAAGAGGATGATGAAATCAAAGAGCAATTTTTATGACTAGAAAATATACAAAATATGTAAAAACAGGGGTTCTCAAACTTGAGCCATATGTCAGAACCACCTGGTATGCACATTAAGCTGGAGAGTCTAGGGCCCCACCCCCAGAGTTTCTGGTATAATAGGTTTGGGGTGAGGTCCCAAAATTTGCTTTTCTAACAAGTTTCCAAATGTTGATACTTGCTGGTCCAAGGACACTTTGAGAACAGCTTAACTATACCCTTAGGTAAACACTTTACCTGGAGGTAATGCTCCTTTTCAATTCAAACTCAACTTGCATTGTATAACAGAATGTTAGGAAAAATAATAACTTATCCAGTGGACCCTAATGGAATTAACAATAGGTCTTGCTGAGATGAAGACTCACCCCATCCGGTGGAGAGTGACCATTTTACTTTCAATGGTGTTTTGCTGCTCTAAAAGAGCATCCAGCTCTCTCTCCACCACTTTCTGAAACACAGAGAAACAACGTGTCATTAGCATGATCAGAAGGAACCTTAAGAGTTATCTAATCCAACCACTTGGCTGAAGGGTAAATCCCATTTCAAATGTCTTCTTTCTTCTCACTAAGCTCCTCTAGGACTTTAACAAACAATACTTCATTTCTGCACTTACCATATTACATAATAATTACCTTATGCGTATCTTATTACATCTAGGAGATGAACACAACAAAGGGAGTACATAAACTTTTATTCAATTTCATTAGCATAGTGCCTAACACAGGAAGGCATTTAAAATATAAAGGCTCAAATAAACAAATGAAACTTCTAAAGTGGCAGTTATAAAAAGTCTCTTCTAGTGTATAGTCAGTAGCCAGAAGCGATAAATATAATTCTCTCTCAGCCAAAGCATTTATTGCACTACCTTAACTAATGTAACCTTCTTATGCTTGAGTTTCTTCATCTGTAAACTAGGGACAGTAATATATACCCCATACGACTGTTGTGTGAGCCAAACAAGAAAACACATATAAAGTGCTTAACATAGCATGTCGCGTATGGCTCAACAAAAGACAGAAGTATCAGCTATATGTTTCTACTGAAATAGTCCAGTAGGTTCCAGAGGAAAACATGCCCTTGACAGTCATCAAATACAAATACAAAACTAATATTGTTTGTTCTGTTTGTAAGACTGACTTACTTTTTCCCCCCATTCATTGAATGCAAGCTTAGTACTGAACTTTATAAAGCACATCTTGCTGAAAAACGTATTAGAAGCTGCTAGAGTTGGTATAAGTTAATATTATATTTGAAAATTCTCAAGATATCAATGACCACCTCTGCTCCAGTATGAAATTGCCTTTTGTGCTCAACCTTAATAATAGTTTGGTTTAGGAAACAGCTACTAAACTTTTAGATTAGAGTTTAGATCTTTCTTCTGACTGGCAAGGAGCCCAAATGGCATTCAAAATTGTATTGACATCATCAAGTCGCACGGAAAAGTAAAGCAGCCTGCAAGGAATGAATCTTCGACAGAATATAGCCCACGCCCCTCACTGGACACCACGCAGGGGCACAAGAGATGAAGTGACTTGTCCAAGATTAGAACAGTTGTGCCTGAGTCTTAAAATCTCAAGCTTCTATAAAGCCCTGCATTTAACTGAAACACTAAAATTACACCCCCAAATTCATTCCCCACAGGAGGAAATCTTAAAACGCTTCAAGGTTATTTGCAATGATTTCTCGCTTAAATGAGATAATGGGGTAAAAGGATTTCATAATTTTTAAAATTGCTAAGCCGTTGCAAGAGAGCCTTTACTCTTATTTTGAAAAGCAAGCGAGTCGGCGTATACCCTCAAGTCTAACTTCACTCTCGCGGAGAAACCTAGAGATTAAGGGCCAGGGAAATCAACGGGGGAGTGGGGGCAGATCCCCTAGATGAGAGTAAAACATGCTTGGGGGCATGAGACTGAGTAAACAGAGAAGTCAGGTCGCCCCAACTACACTCAACTACACGCTTGCTTCTCGAGTAGGTGCTTTTTTGTTTCCTCGGCAAGAAGAGACCTTCCCACAGCCTGAATTTCCCAAGACTGACGGCTCCTAAGCCCACTGCCCCTGCATCCTCTTGGAAAAAGAACCTCAGTCCCCCACCTCCTCGCCGCAGAGCCGTTGATACACAGCTTCCAGCTCCTGCAGCTCGGTCAGGGAGCGAATGAGCTCAGTGGAGATTCCCGAACAGCTGCCTCCTCCCACGCCGTCAGGCGGCGGAAGCAACCCTAACAGCTTCTGAGCGGAATCGTGGTCTGCCATCTTGGTCCCCATTCCTCGCTTCCGGCCCCGCGAGGACCCCCCCCCCCCCCCCACGGCTCGTTGGCGCTCCACGTCTTTGGGGCCGCCCACAGCAGTGCCCAATGAATTTGTAGATTTTTGGGGTTTTTTTTAAAGTCTACTTTAAAAGGTCAATTCATTTCCTATTCTCCTGGAAAAAGTGACGGTCATAAAGTATATTTAAATAATTTTCAATGCTGTGTGGAAGCAAGACAGAAGCAGTAAAAAAAAAAAATTATATATACATTCTTCAGGCGCTGGTTGGGGACCTTTTTCCGTCGCGCGCCAACCGGAAGGTCCCTGTCTGAGGAGTTAATGGCGGACGCCGGCGGCTTGGCGTTGGTGGTTGTTTAAGGCTTGAAGGAAACTGAGGATCTGTCGGATATCTACGCCATCCTCCTGGCTGCAGGGTAAAGAAACAGCTCCCCGACCTCCCCGAGACCGGGGAGGCGGATAGCGGCCTTGTAGGAGGGTGGGCCGAGCCTGTGGCAGAGGTTTCTGAGGCAGCTTAGGCCCGAGAGGTACGGGAAAGGGAATGCTTGGGGCGGCTTTAGGGAATCGTCTCCCGTTTCCGTTCACAGTGTGGGAACCAGGCCTGGCTCAAAATAAGCTTTCTAGAAACTGTACCTTTTAGGCGCTGGGGGAGGTGTGAGAAGGAGCAAGCAGGAGGGACGTCTTCTTCTGGAGAAAGTAAACGACACACGGGAGGGTGGAAAGATCGAGGGTGTTAAAAGTGTAAATAATGGAAACAGCGTTTGAAGTCAAGACTTTTGTATTTGTATTTTGGCATTTGGGCGACTTGTTTCCTTCTCTGATCCTCATGCGGTGATGTTCTTTTGGCACATGGAGAAGGGGTGGAGGGAGCAATCACAGGCTCATTTCCTAGTATTCACCGGCAGGAGATAGAAGTGGGGGAAATAAAAATTTACCAAGTTTTGGCCGTTACTGGTTCCTGGTATATTGTTCTTGGCTGGTCTGCTTCCAGATTGCAACTTCCTCCATTACCCAAGATAACAATACTTGGGGAACCTGGATCCAACTAGGTTTGGGGAAAATGAATTCCAAAGATAGTAATGGATAGTGTATGTTGTAAAGTTTTTCCAGGTTTCAGAAGTGGCCTGTGGTTTCCTCTGTTGTTTTATAAAAAATTCTTTATTTTTAACGTAATCAGTCCTGCAACACGGATCACATTGACAACATGGTAGGGGTTTTATTGTAAATTTTGTTGTTGATAACTGGAGATTTGAAATTATGTTTGAAATTTTATAATAAGAGCAAGATGCAACAGAATAAATCATGTCTGAGAATCACATTCACTGCTTTTCAGAGAGCAACTTTAACACATTCTCTGCCTATTTTTTACCCAGACTTTAAGCTGAGCACAACTTTCCCTGGAAATTTCCCAATGTCTAAGCCCTTCTGGGTGTGTGTGTATCTATGTCTCTGTGTCTGTATGTTTTTTCTATTTTTCTTCTTGTAGGTCATTTCTCACTCCCTTCTTGTTCCATCTCAAGACTTTTTCTTTTTTTCCCTGTGATCCTAGAAGAACATTCCTTGGTTTCCTTGATGTTCCTTGGTTTCAAGTAGGAGAATGTATATCTCTCAGGACCTGTTTCCAGACTGCAGGATCTTTTCCTCTCTTAGGCACCCTGCTCTTGCCCAGCCCCCAAATGATTATTATTTATAAGGACATTGGCTCATAATTTTCTTTTCTCATTTAACAAAACCAAACTCGTACATTAATTACACAGTGACCACTTTGAATTTCTCAAGATCCCTTCTTTTTGTAATTGAGGAAAAATAGCTCAGTTTATTTTCCAGCACTAACTGTGTATAGGTGTAGTTTTGGTAATTCTTTTATGGTAGAAGTGCATCAGTTTGCAGTCTTCAGTTCTGTCTGATGAGAAGAATCCTTTTCTGTGACTGTATACTCCTTTGGGGAGGCTTGCTCCTGAAGTGACAGTTCAGTTTAGAGATACAGTCATGCACATATGAATGGCCTATATATGAAAGATTTTCTTTGCAGCAGTGTTCATAATAGCAAGAGATTGGGAAGAAACTGAATGTTCGTCAGTAGGGTGTTGGCTAAATGAGTTGTGATATACTCTTTCAATGGAATACTATGTAGTTGTAAAATAAAAATGAGAAAGCTTTTTGTTTGTTGCTATCTCAAAAGATAGGTAAAGTGATAAAAAATCAGTTGCACTATGATGTGAGTGTATGATATACAGTACCCAACTTTTAGTTAAAAAGGGATAATAGACAGTATTAATATATATTTTTCTTTGTACATACAGAAAATATCTGGAAGGACACAATATAACTTGGTGAAATTGATTCCTCCAGGGAGGAAAACTGGATGGCTAGGGAATGGATGGAGTCAGCTTTTTGCTGTGCTTTTGAATTCTGAACCATGTGAAAGTAGAGCCTATTCAAATACAAGTAAATGTAGACCTACTTAGTTTCTGTGACAAAGTCAAATAGACAGTGTTGGTTTAATGGTACAGATCCCAGCTCCTAGCGATAATACTATTTGTTACGTGACCTCAGGCAGACAATTTAATTTCTTAGCTCAATTTTCTTATCTGTAAAATTAGTGTAATATTGAGTATTTCATAGGTTTCTTGTGAGGTTGAAACAGAGTGTATAGTAGCATAGTGCCTGGTATGTAGAAGGCACTCTTAATTATAAGTATGTTGTTCCTCAATAGGCCTTACTCTCCTGGTTCTGCTATTTTCAGCCAGAAGTTCCCATACAGAAATGTCTGTTAAAAGAACAGTTGCACAGCTAATATTTTTCTGTTTTTATGTACTCTTAGCTTGCTTTGACTTGGTATAACCAAGGCCTGGATTGTGGAGTTGTGGGTGGCTCAGTGTTACTGCTACCATGTTCCTGTACAACTTGACCTTGCAGCGAGCCACTGGCATCAGCTTTGCCATTCATGGCAACTTCTCTGGTAAGTTTTTCTATTATTATTTTTCTGAGCTTAACATTTAAAAAAAATTTTTTTGTCCACATGACGCGGCTTGTGGGGTCTTAGTTCCCTGATCAGGGATTGAACCTGTGCCCCCTGTAGTGGAAGTGCAGAGTACTAACCAATTGACTGCCAGGGAATTCCTAACATTTTTAATATTACTAGTTTTATGCTTCAAATTGCTTTTTCAATCTCAAACCTTTTTTCTAAAACAAATTATGAAAAATATCTTTTAATCATTAGAGAAATTGTAATTTATGTGATGCTTTACAGTTTCTAAAGCACTTTGGAGTACTTGATCTTCCAAAGGACCTTTGGAAAATAAGGTGGCCTGATAAGTGATGGCATTGAGCAAATGAGAATGGATTGAGGTGGGTGGGAGTGGCATATCAGATAGGATAGGAAGCCATTTAGGCATTAGATAGTGAGGATCTGTATTAAGGCAGTGAGGATAGAAGGAAAGAGAAAATATGAGTTTGCAACCTGGGTGGCAGAGAAAATGACAGTAACGTTGATAGCAGGTTACTTGAGACCAGAGAGTGTGTTTGGGGAAGGAGGAACTTGGGTATTTTAAACATTTAGTTTAAAGGTGATGACAACTCATCTGGGTGGAATTACATAGCAGGGAGAAATGGGGACAAGTTGACTGTTACGTATTTGGAGGTGTTGATTGCAGTTATAAAAGCAAGTGAGCTTTTTAGGAGTCAGTTTAGAAATAAACAGCATATATTAGGTGGTAGCTTTAAAAGGTCTTTGAGATATTACAGCTAACAGCCCAAAAAGTTAATATGATTTTTTAGAAGAATAGCCTTAAAGATGGGCTAGAAAGAGGCTTTGGTAATTTTTAATTTTACGAAGCAAAACATTATATGTTTTTTTTTTGTTTTGTTTTTAAATTATTTATATTTGGCTGCATTGGGTCTTTGTTGCTGGGCATGGGCTTTCTCTAGTTGCGGCGAGCGGGGGCTACTTTTCGTTGTGGTGCGCGGGCTTCTCATTGCGGTGGCTTCTCTTGTTGCGGAGCATGAGCTCTAGGCGCGTGGGCTCAGTAGCTGAGGCTCAGGCTCTAGAGCGCAGGCTCAGTAGTTGTGGCGCACGGGCTTAGTTGCTCCGTGGCATGTGGGATCTTCTGGGACCAGGGCTTGAACCTGTGTCCCTTGCATTGGCAGGCAGATGCTTGACCACTGCGCCACCAGGGAAGTCCCCAAAACCTATGTTAATATCGTTTGTAGACAACTCTGAATTACGCAGATTGATGGCAAATCTCAGAAAAATAAAAAGGAAGTTTAAAAATAACTTGTGTGACCATTTTTGAAAAGTTCTTCTTTGATACCACTTTTGTTAGATGTTTTAAATTCTGGGAAAAGTACCTTTTTTTTTTTGCCTTTAAATTTATTTTATTTATTTATTTTTGGCTGCATTTGGGTCTTCGTTGCTGTGTGCGGGCTTTCTCTAGTTGCGGTGAGCAGGGGCTACTCTTCATAGCGGTGCGCGGGCTTCTCATTGTGGTGGCTTTTCTTGTTGTGAAGCATGGGCTCTAGGCGTGTAGGCTTCAGTAGTTGTGGCTCACGGGCTCAGTACTTGTGGCTTGTGGGCTCTAGAGTGCAGGGTCAGTAGTTGTGGTGCACGGGCTTAGTTGCTCCGTGGCCTGTGGGATCTTCCCAGACAAGGGCTCAAACCTGTGTCCCCTGCACTGCATTGGCAGGCAGATTCTTAACCACAGCGTCACCAGGGAAGCCCAGGAAAAGTACCTTTTAAAGTAGAACAAATTAACTTAAAATACTAAGCCCCCAGCTCGGTTACATTTATCTTTTTTGGCTTTTTTTTTTTTAAATTTATTTATTTTTTTGGCTGTGGCAGGTCTTAGTTGCGGCAGGCAGGATCTTTCGTTGGGGCCCGTGAGCTTCTCTCTGGTTGTGGTGTGGGGGCTTCAGGGCGCGTAGGCTCTGTAGTTGTGGTGCACAGGCTCCAGAGCACGTGGGCTCTGTAGCTTGCGGCATGCAGGCTCTCTAGTTGAGGCGCGCAAGCTCAGTAGTTGTGGCGTGCGGGCTTAGTTGCCCTGCAGCGTGTGGGACCTTAGTTCCCTGACCGGGGATCGAACTCGTGTCCCCTGTGTTGTAAGGCACATTCTTTACCACTGGACCACCAGGGAAGTCCCTTTAGTGGAATTTTGATCCATTCAGGTTACTAGTTCTGATTGTTCATGATCTTTACTTTTCGTGTTTTTCAGGAACCAAACAACAGGAAATTGTTGTTTCCCGGGGAAAGATCTTGGAGCTGCTTCGCCCTGACCCCAACACCGGCAAAGTACACACTCTACTAACTGTGGAAGTATTTGGTGTCATCCGGTCACTCATGGCCTTTAGGTTGACAGGTGGCACAAAAGACTACATTGTGGTTGGTAGTGACTCAGGTCGGATTGTTATTCTGGAATACCAGCCGTCTAAGAATATGTTTGAGAAAATTCACCAAGAAACCTTTGGCAAGAGTGGATGCCGCCGCATTGTTCCTGGCCAGTTCTTAGCTGTGGATCCCAAAGGGCGAGCTGTTATGATTAGTGAGTGACTTACTCTTGACTTTTTGACTCTTAAAGAAGCTCAGTTCAGGATAACAGTGCTGTGATCTTGATAATGTGCCAAGAAATCACTCAGCTGGGTAAAGTGTGGATCATTTTGGATGTTTAAAGTTGCTTTTCCTTTTAAAACAATGGGAGAAGTTTTAACACACCTTTTCTACTTCTTATCTAGTTGGAAATGGGTGTTTTTCCATTTCTTTAAGTGTAGCAAAAAGGCTACACTGTAAGATTTTACATTATTAGACAATGAATATGGTTGCTTTCATCAGCCCGAAGTGATGATTCACATTCATGTCTCTTCTCTGATAAATATCTTGAAGAAAATTCTGTGTATCTGATCAGGCTTCCAGAGGGCAACCTTCTTTGACCAGTCACAAAATCATTAGATCTAATTCAGAGAATAAAGCTGGCAATTCTATGAATTATTGTTTAGTTTGTCATAAAAATTTTTGAAGAGTTAGTGGGATATTAAGATCCCTATTAGGAAGGAGGGGGGTAAAATTATGCTCTTGTCTATTTTAGCAAAATCCTAAAGCATGCATATGCTTGTAGAGTTAGTACTGGCTATTAACGATCTTTCAGAAAATAATTGTGATGTGAATCTAGCTGTTCTGTAGCCTCTGGTTTCATTATCTGGAGTTTTTCTATGTTTTGTCTCCTTCAACAGGCGCCATTGAGAAACAGAAATTGGTGTATATCTTGAACAGAGATGCTGCAGCCCGGCTTACCATTTCATCTCCACTGGAGGCCCACAAAGCGAACACTTTAGTGTATCATGTGGTCGGAGTAGATGTGGGATTTGAAAATCCAATGTTTGCTTGTCTGGAAATGGATTATGAGGTGATGGTGGGGGGGGGGTCTCAATCTCTCTACCCACCTTTTCCTTCCCCTCCCTTCTCCCCGTCTCCCTCCTTTGGGTTTCTTCCACTCACTTTGGTGCTTCCCTGAGATTGTTTTCTTCATTGTGCATTTCTTATATCTTACTTGCTATTTTTTTTTTTCCTATTCCAAATACCTTTCTGAAATACTTTGGAGTGTTTCAGAATTTACCTGATTTGAATAGTCTCCCTGTGGAAACAGGGTATTTATTGGGAAAAGCTCCCTGAAAAAGGAGGTGAAAGTGTATTTGGGATATTTTTTCACTGGGAGATAGTGAAAGATGGGGCATACCATTCTTTTGCTTGAGAGGAAGGCAGTATCTTCTAGTAGAGCTAACCCTGGTCTCAGAAATAGAAGACCTGGGCTCTTGCTTTCACTCTGCCATTACTTAGTGTGAACTTTGGCAAACCATTTGGCATCTGTGGACCTCTGCTTCCTCGTTTGTGAAATGGAGGAATCCTGATGCCCTTTCCAGCTATGTTTATTTGTTTGTTTAAATAATTTTTATTGGAGTATAATTGATTTACAATGTTGTGTTAGTTTCAGGTGTACAGCAAAGTGAGTCAGTTATACATACGCATGTATCCACTCTTTTTTACTTTCCAGTTTTAAAAGTTTGATTTTATGGTACTGATTAGTCTTTGTGCCACTGTTATTCTATAGGAAGCAGACAATGATCCAACTGGGGAAGCAGCGGCTAATACCCAGCAGACACTTACTTTCTATGAGTTAGACCTTGGTTTAAATCATGTGGTCCGAAAATACAGTGAACCTTTGGAGGAACATGGAAACTTCCTTATTACAGGTACTTTTCTCTTAGAGCTGCTCTGTACCATTTTGCTTAGTCCATTTTATGTTCAAACTTAGCACTGTTTGCTTAATATGATTTGGAAACTATAATCCATTTGTAGTAAACCTGAGTGCCTTGTCTGTGTTTTGGCAAGGTTAGAAATTCATGTGGTGGTTAACTCTTATCCTCTAATGGGGGCAGGGAAGAAAAGAGAGCAGTCAGCTTAGAATATTGATTACTGTTGGTTGCTCTGGTGTCTTGACTGTAGTCAATCTTTCACTCATTACAAAAATCAAAACCTGGCTTTGTGAAAAGACAAATGTAACTGTTACCAAAATTGATCCAAGAAGAAATTAAGAACCTGAATAGACCAGCATTTGTTAAAGAAATTGGAGCAATAATCCAAAGTTTCTTTTTCTCAGAAGATTTAAGGTCCAGAATTTTCAGGGACCTTAAATTTCTCCAGAGGTTAGAAAAAAGAATAAAAACTGTTGTACCACTTTATGAGCCTAATATAACTTCAGTACCAAAAATAGAGAAGGATAGTAATAAGAAAAATTTGCAGGCTGGTTATACTTGTGACTATGGGTGCAAAAACCTTAAATTTTAGCAAATCAGATCAACAGTGTTTTAGATGCACTGGAGCAAAGTATGATTTTTGTAGGAGCTCAAAGATGTTCACTATGAAGAATCAGTGTTAGTTTAATTCATATTAAAAGACTAAAAGAGGGCAACTGTATTTGTGGTAATCTAAATTTCATCAGGCTTGAGTAAGACAGTGATCCAGTCCTTTCTATTTCAAGTCATTTGCACTTGAATTAATGTCTAAAGTGAAATATGTCAGTTGTTGGGGGAGGATTTTAGAGAAGAAAGATACAAAACAGTGCTTGTCTTTGAGCATTAAATCTTAGGAAGAGACTTCTTATATATTAAGCAGAAGAATTTTAGAAAATAGATTGTATTTAATTACTTGCTGTAATGTATTATTGTACTTCTCATTTATGAGGGTTTCATTCGTTAAAACAAATTTTTACTGAGCCTCTACAATCAGTATCTGCAAAATCAGTCTACTGGGCTCTGGGACTGCAGTGATGAAAAGTTAGATGTAGTGTCTCCTTTTATGCAAGATTGAATGTAGTGGTGAATATATGATAGTAGCAAAAAAATTGCCAGAGTGTGCCAGATGGTATGACAGCATGGAGGAGGGGTCCCTAACCTAGGGAAGGAAGGCAATGCGTCAGAGAAAGGTTTCAGAAGAAGTGCTCTCAGCTGAGAACTGAGGACTAGTTAGGAGTTAGCTAAGTGTAACGGGGGTTGAGGAGGAGTTTCTGTTATGGCCAAATGGAACAGAATGCACAAAAGACGAAATGCAGGAAAAAACATGGTTCATTGAAAGAACTGAAAGCTCATTGTGATTGGATCATTGGAGGTAAAGGGATGGGGTAGAGGTGGGAGGTAGCTACTGAGGGATTTTTTTTTTTTTTTTTTTTTTTTTTGCATTACGCAGGCCTCTCACTTTTGTGGCCTCTCCTGTTGCGGAGCACAGGCTCCGGACGCGCAGGCTCAGCGGCCATGGCTCAGGGGCCCAGCCGCTCCGTGTCATGTGGGATCTTCCCGGACCGGGGCACGAACCCGTGTCCCCTGCATCGGCAGGCGGACTCTCAACCACTGCGCCACCAGGGAAGCCCTGAGGGATTTTTAAGCAGGAAAATAATGACATGTTTAAAGGTGAACGTTTTTAAAAGATCACATGCTTTCATTTTGGTAATGGAATGGAAGATAATAAGCCAGGAGATTTGTCAGGAAGCTGTTTCACTAAACCAAGAGAGATTCGCAGCATGAGGACTGCTAAGGAGGTAGAATCAATAGGGCTATGGGAGAGGGGAGAATTGAAGGATGACATTCTTGTTTTTGGTTTGGTCTGTTGGTCGATGACAGTGTTCTTTAAGGTGGAGAACCCAGGAGGTGGTTTGGGAAGGAACTCTGCACTTGTTTATGAATACGTTCATTTTTAAGCTGCTATGGAATATCCATGTGAGAGTGTCCAGTAGGCAGTTGGATTATAGGTCCGAATGTAAGAACTGAGTTCTGGGCTTGGAGCTAAACATTAAGATGCATTATCAGAGATCTGGACAGGCTGAGATTCCCCAAATGGTGCCCTATCCTTGTCTAGCATAACTATCATGGAAAAGAAACATTGAATGTTTATCACCTTCAGGCACACTGTACCTTCAAGTTGTGCTGAAGGAGGGAAGGAATTGAAGGCTAAATTGTAATTCATGGTTATGTCAAATCACTGCTGAGTTTCATTTTCTCTTGACAGTTCCGGGGGGGTCAGATGGTCCAAGTGGAGTGCTGATTTGCTCTGAAAACTACATCACCTATAAGAACTTTGGTGACCAACCAGATATCCGCTGTCCAATTCCCAGGAGACGGGTAAGGTCTTTGTTTGCCATAAGAGAAAATATATTTGTGTTTGTGAAATGAACTTAATTTTTGTAATTACAGTGTGGTCTCTTAATTTATCTATTAATCAAGTTTTAGTTTCTTTGTAAATGTTTTTAATAAAGCCAGTAAAATACCTTAACAAAAGCAAAACAAAATCTTTAAGAAAGGGAGTTAAAAGTCAACACAATTCTATGTTGTACACCTGAAACTAGCATAATACTGTAAGTCAATTGTACTTCAGTTAAAAAAAACGAACACAGTTTTCATTCTCGAAGAACCTATGGAGATTATCAATTTGAAATTCCTGAAAGTTTCTAGTTTGAAGAATCCAGGTGTATTCATTGGAGATAAATTGTGTTTCATTCTCTCCTACCCCACCCCATTCCAACATACAGAAAAATCTAAAAGGAGAGAATGGTGAATTCCTGTATACCTTTCACTTAGATTCCCCAATTAATACTGCTTTGCTACATTTGCCTTTTCTTTCTTATGTTTCTACAAATTTTTTTAGGCAAAACCATTTGAAGATAGGTTGTATGACACTGCAAGAATTTCCTAAGATGTAGCTCCTAAGAAGGAAGAAATTTTCCTACACTATCAGTATTGTGCCCAAGAAATTTACCATTTTGAGTAATACAGTTATCTTTCGTACAGTTCTCTCATTGTATTCCCAAGATCCCTTATATCTACCTTTAGTCTCCTTTAATTTAGAATATTTCCTCTCACCTTTGTTTTTTTTTTTATGATACTGACATTTTTTTTAAGAGTTTGGGTTAATTTTCTTGTAGTTTGTCCCATAGTCTTTTTCCTCATGATAACATCCATGTTATATTTTTGATAGAATTATTACTTAGGTGCTGATACATATTTCTCATTACATTACATTATGGGCACATAATGCTGATTTGATTCATTATTGGTAATGCTAAATTGATCACATACTACTTCTCTTTGTTGTAAAGGTACCTTTTCCTTTTTGTAATTGGTGTGGAAACTAGTGAACTTTGAGACTGTGTAAATACTCTTTTCCCCTAAATCTTTTCACACAGTGGTTTTCCTCTCAATCAGTTACTACACTGGTGGTTGAAAATGGTGCTTTATTGCTTTTAATTTTAAGTTTACTGTGGAAACCATTAAGCATACAGTTGGGCCTCCATATCTGCAGGGTTCTCATGCATGGATATGGAGGCCTGACTATTCCTTGTACTGCCCCATTTTATATAAGGGATTTGAGCATCTGTGGATTTTGGTATCTGGCGGCTCCTTGAACCAATCCCCTGCAGATATCAAGGGATGATTGTGTATATAGTGAACTTCTGTGTACCCAGCTTCAGCAGTTATCAACAGCACATGGGTAATCTTATTTGATGTCTGCTTCCTCAATTTCTCCTCTCACCGCAGATTATCTTCTTAATATTAATTTATAGGTGCTGAGGTTAAATCTTTTAGGACTTAGTTTATCTAGTACATGGTATCTGAGTAAGATTCCATCAATTTTAGAATATCTGGTAAGATTAGCAAGTTAAATTCTTGGTAAGGAGTGATAAGTGATTCCGCTTAGTTGATCAGTTTAGTTGATCCGTTTAGTTGACCTGACTGCCAGGTGCTGTACTTGGCTTTGGGGCTGCAAAGAAGTATAAAACATGTTTTGCCCTTGAACTTACTCTGAGAGAAATACAAAATGTTGGAAACATTAAAAAAGAAAACCAAAGTCCAGCCAAGGGGGAATGCCCTTTGGAAATAAGGGCTGATGATGATGCTTTGGATGGTATTGTCATGAACATGTAACAGTCTTTTATTCACAGCCTGAAATGATGATTCTTTAAATTTCATGTCTCTTCTCTGACATTTTTCTCTGGAGATAGTTCTTGCCTTATTGATCTGATTAGGCTGTAGAGTGGAATTGTGGCTTTTTTTTTTTTTTTAAACGTAAGCTTTATTATGTATTTATAGTAGACAAGAATTTTTGGTTATTGTGTTTTAGTCCTGTGACCGGCAGGCTGCTCTGGGTCAAAGCTTGCATGGAGAGGCTCCAGATGCCTCTAGGCCTTGGATGGCCCGTATGATCCTTGTTGGTAAAGTGTTGAATTCCAAAAAAGGAGTACTCATTTCCAAGATGTTGGTTGTGTATTTGACTTTGCTAGAATGACCTGGATGACCCTGAAAGAGGAATGATTTTTGTCTGCTCTGCCACCCATAAGACGAAGTCAATGTTCTTCTTTTTGGCCCAAACTGAGCAGGGAGATATCTTTAAGATCACTTTGGAGACAGATGAAGATATGGTAAGTAGACCATGGAGTGAGGGAAAAAAATGAAAAAACCTATTTGTTGTGGTTAGTCTAGTTAATGAAACTTTCTAAAGTTTCATCCTGATTTTAATTAAGTAACCTTATTTTAAAAACTGATATGTGCATTTAAGGTTTACAGAGTGGTTTTATAAACCATTTGTTCATTACAACTACTCTCTGAGATAGAAAGGATAATTTACAAGTTAAAAAAATGGAAACAGAATGCCTTAAAAAGTGGTTGCCTAAGGTGTTAAAGCTTTTAAAGTTTGGAACTGGTACATGAATGTAGGTTTTCTCCCTCTGGTTAACAGATTTTTGGTCTGATGCCATATAATGTGAGAATGGGTAATGCCGTTTCTAGTGAATAACAAGAGAAAGCTCTCCATGTCTACTGAAAACTGGTAATATACATGATCTGTTACTTTTTTCATCCCATGGAGGAGTGCTGAACACTGGGCGATTTCTTAGATACCTGTTACAAGAGCTCAGGAGGTGCCAAGTTTTTTTTTGTAAAGGCCAGGTAGTGAACATTTTTGGCTTTTGTGGGCCATGTGGTCCCTGTCTCAAATACTTAGCTCTGCCATTGTGGCACAAAAGCAGCCGTAAGTACTGTGTAAACTGTGTGACTAGCCTGAGGGTTGTAGTTTGCTGACCGCTGGTTTGGAAATGAAGGACAGTATTTTATTTGCTACTTTGCTTATTACACTATCTTATAATACTGGGCTGTTTTCCATGGCGTGGCTTCACTTGCCTATGCACTAGTATCTTTTTCTCTTTCCACTCCAGGTTACTGAGATCCGGCTCAAGTATTTTGATACTGTGCCTGTTGCTGCTGCCATGTGTGTGCTTAAAACAGGCTTCCTTTTCGTAGCATCAGAATTTGGAAACCAGTGAGTAATCCTTTTATTACTCGATTTCACCCTGGTTACTATAAAAGTTGGCAGAAGGGAGATGTAGTTTCAAGGCTGTGGAACTTTTCCCAAGAATGTTTTAGTTTCTTCAGAAAAAGTTTTGCTCTTTCCCCTTTTATATCTTTCTCTTGGTGACTTCCTCTACTTTAGTGGCTTCAATCAATACCTGTGGGTAGCTGCAAAAAAACAGTTTTAAAAGTGATCTCTTCTAAGCTTTTTGCTGGATATTTCAATGAATAAATATCTATTGAACTACTTAGTATTAAATATATGTTCCACAGACACTTCACTTGTATAAATCTGAAGTTGAAGCTCATCAGAACCCATAGCTTCCCAGCCACATCACCAACCCTTCCAACCTCACTTTTTTTTTTACATTCTTTTTTTTAATATTCTTTTCCATTATGGTTTATCATAGGGTGTTGAATATAGTTCTGTGTGCTATGCAGTAGGACCTTGTTTATCCATTCTATATATAAAAGCCTATATCTGCTAACCCCAACCTCCTAATCCATCCCTCCCCCAACCCCTCCCCCTTGGCAACCACCAGTCTGTTCTCTTATGTCTATGATTCTGTTTCTGTTTCATAGATAGGTTCATTTGTGTAATATTTTAGATTCCACATGTAAGTGATGTCGTATGGTATTTGTCTTTCTCCTTCTCACTGACTTCACTTAGTATGATAATCTCTAGTTGTATCCATGTTGCTGCAAATGGCATTATTTCTTTTTTTTTAAAGTTTTTATTGGAGTATAGTTGCTTTACAATGTTGTGTTAGTTTCTGCTGTACAGCAAAGTTAATTAGCTATACATATACATATATCCCCTCTTTTTTGGATTTCCTTCCCATTTAGGTCACCACAGAGCACTGAGTAGAGTTCCCTGTGCTCTACAGGTTCTCATTAATTATCTATTTTATACATAGTAGTGTATATATGTCAATCCCAATCCCCCAGTTCATCCTGCCTCCCTTCCCCCCCAGTATCCATATGTCCATTCTCTACGTTTGTGTCTCTATTTCTGCTGTACAAATAAGTTCATCTGTTTCATTTTTCTAGATTCCACATATAAGTGATATTATGCGATATTTTTCTCTTTCTGACTTCACTCTGTATGACAGTTTCTGGGTCTATCCACATCCCTGCAAATGGCACAGTTTCATTCCTTTTAATGGCGGAGTAATATTCCATTGTATGTATGTACCATATCTTCTTTAACCATTTTTCTGTCAATGGACATTTAGTTGGTTTCCATGTCTTGGCTATTGCCATTCTCAGTATTTCTGTTAATGTCTGATGGGGCAGTTCCAGCAGCTTGAGTGTAAAGTCTCGATTTTGCTGTCCTCTACAACTTTCAGTTGAATGCCAAGTTGTTTTTACTTCTGTATCCCTTTTTTTTTGGTGTTAGTCTGAACTAGTTCCCTAGTTTGCTTATTGCAGTTCATTGTCTTTCCTGTAAAACTCGGCCTTTATAGAGTCATCTCATTAAGCATACAAGACACAACCCTGATGAAATTTCCCCATCCCGTGTTACAGTCTCTGATGGCTTTTCATTGACAAATGGCTTAAGTCTGAACCCTAGCCTTGAATTTAAGACCAGTATTGAAGACTCCAAATTGCTTATGAGATAAGCCGCCATGGTCTTGCTTTCTAAGTTCAGGTTTTGCCAGTATGTGGTAAAGTGTGTGCAGATCACTTACCTAATGCTATTTCTTCGTAATGAAAATGAAGGTGTTGTCTAGAATTCTGCAATTCTATTCCAATTTTGCCTTGTCTCCAGTTCTCCCTTTCTTTAACTTGCCTTTTACTCTTCTTCATTGACTTTATTCCAGCTGTCATTTTATTACTCCTTTTCCCAGTTTATATACCTGTTTTGATGCATTTTTCATTTAGCCTGTTATTATGACATTTTCATCCATTTCTAATTTTTTAGTTTTTTTAACAAGGAATTTTCATTGTAGAAAAGTTAGGAAAGTTCGTGTAAGCAAGTATGTCTCCTGTAATCTTTCCACCCAAAGATAACATTTTTTTTGTGTAGCCTTCCTGTGTATGTATATATTTAAATGTTTCTACGGAATTGCAACTATGCACTATAAATTGTTTTGTAACCTGCTTTTTTTATACAGTAGTAAGTAATAAATATTTTTCTTTACCGATACGTACAGATCTTTTTTTGTTTTTGTTTTTGTTTTTTTGCGGTACACGGGCCTCTCACCGCTGTGGCCTCTTCCACCGCGGAGCACAGGCTCCGGACGTGCAGGCTCAGCGGCCATGGCCCACGGGCCCAGCCGCTCCGCAGCATGTGGGATCCTCCCGGACCGGGGCACAAACCCGCATCCCCTGCATTGGCAGGTGGACTCTCAACCACTGCGCCACCAGGGAAGCCCCGTACAGTTCTTTAACATTTGTTTTTTGTTAGCACCTTTTCTCTCCCCCACTTTTTTGTGGGAAAATATATATAACAAAATTTCCCATTTTAACCATTTTTAAATGTTCAATTTGGTGGCATTAATTACATTTACAGTGTTGTATAACCATTACTGCCATTTTTCCAAACTTTTTTATCACTCCGGACAGGAACTCTGTACGCATTATGGAATAACTCCCCATTCCCCTTTCCTCCAGTGTCTGGTAACCTAAGTGGAATCATATAACATTTGTGCTTATTCTGTCTGGCTCATTTTACTTAGGATAATATTTTCAGAGTTCATATGTAGTAGCATGTATCAGTACTTTATTCTTTTTATCTCTGAATAATAATGCATTGTATGTATGTATGTACCACATTTTGTTTATTTACCTGTTAATGGACACTTGGGTTCTTTCCACCTTTTTGGTATTGTGAATAATGCAGCATTGGACATTGGTGTGCACATATCTGTTTTAGTCTTTGTTTTAAATTATTTTGGGTATGTACCCAAGAGTGGAATTTCTGGGTCATACTGTAATTCTTTTTAACTTCTTGTGGAACTGCTAAACTTTTTTATGGCTGCTGCACCATTTTACATTTCTAATGTATGAGGGTTTTTGTGGGTGTTTCATACAAATGCCAAACACTAATAAGTACTTTTTGTTGTAAGCATTTAGTAAATGTGTACTACTCCCATTTTTGTTATTTTACTCTGATAATGAAGAAAGTTTTGGAAAATGAATAAAAGAGCAAATAAATAATGAAAATCACCCATAATCCTAGTATTCCAGAATAGTTACTTTTTAACATTGTATCTGCTTACAGTGTTTTTACTTTCTTGTATTTATATGTAGTTTTATTTTAGAGAACTGCATCAGTCTATAAAAAACTATTAGTGTACTATTTCAAATACGCAGTATGTCCTAAAAATCTTTCCATGTCAATAAGTCTGTATTTTTCACTTAAAATTATTTTGTTTTTTATTATGGAAATATTCTAACGGGCACATAACAAGAGAGAATAGTATAATTAGTCAACTTACGTGTGCCCATCACTCAGCTTCCACAAAGGCCAACCCATGGCCAGTCTTGTTTTATTTATACCTCCCCCCAATAATATTAAATTTTTTAAAAATTAATTAATTAATTAATTTTTGGCTGCATTGGGTCTTCGTTGATGCGTACGGGCTTTCTCTAGTTGCGGCGAGCAGGGGCTACTTTTTGTTGTGGCGCGCAGGCTTCTCATCGCGGTGGCTTCTCTTGTTGCGGAGCACAGGTTCTAGGCGTGCAGGCTTCAGTGGTTGTGGCACGTGGCCTCAGTAGTTGTGGCTCACGGGCTCCAGAGTGCAGGCTCAGTAGTTGTGGCGCATGGGCTCAGTTGGTCCGCAGCATGTGGGATCTTCCTGGACCAGGGCTCGAACCCGTGTTCCCTGCATTGGCAGGCAGATTTTTAACCACTGCGCCACCAGGGAAGCTCAGTGATTTCTTAAGATAATGAAATAGCCAGTCAGTATTCAAATTTCTATATTGTCTCAATATTTCGTAAGTTGATTTGTTCGGATCAGATCCCAGTAAGACTCATACATTGCATTCGGTGTAGAGAAGACTTTTGTTTGTTTGTTTTTGTTTTCGCTGTACGAGGGCCTCTCACTGCTGTGGCCTCTCCTGTTGCGGAGCACAGGCTCTGGATGCGCAGGCTCAGCGGCCGTGGCTCACGGGCCCAGCCACTCTGCGTCATGTGGGATCCTCCTGGACCGGCGCACGAACCTGCGTGCCCTGCATCGGCAGGCGGACTCTTAACCACGGCACCACCAGGGAAGCCCTAGAGAAGACATTTTTAATGGCTACATAATATTTTATGGCTCTACCCCCTCTTGATGGATATTTAGGGTGTTTGTACTTCTGGTATTATAAACAGTGCTATAGGTTCTCTCACCTTCTGAGATGGCCCACACTCTGTCTGTGGAGTGTGTTTCTGTCTAAATAAATCCACTTCTTACCTATCAAAAAAAAAACAAAACCAACAGTGTTATAGTGAACATTGTAGGTATATCTTTGCATGTTAACTGAATAAAGCCATAGTTTAAATTTCTATATGCAGGATAAAATTTTGATAGGGAATGCCAAATTGTACTTCAAAAGATGACATCAGTTTACATTCCCACAAATGGTGTGTGAAATCTTTTTTCTTTTCATTACATGCAAAAGGGAGGGTTAATAAGCTCTTAAAAATCATTGAGTAAAAATGAGCAGTTCAGTCAATAGAAAAATGGGTGCAGGATTTGAGCATGCCTTTCATAGTAAAAGAAATACTAGTGGCCTATAAGTGTAATATGTAAAAAGATTTTCAAGCTAATTCATAATTGAAGGAATGCCAATGAAAACAAGGTGTTGGGCTTCCCTGCTGGTCCAGTGGTTAAGACTCTGCCTTCCACTGCAGGGGACTTGGGTTTGATCCCTGGTCTGGGAAGTTCCACGTGCCTCAAGGTGTGGCCAAAAAACAGAAAAAGAAAACCACTTTGTTTGTTTTTTCACCTAGCCGATTGGCAGACATTAAAAACTTAGATAATAACCTGTCTTGATAAGGCTGTGGGTGGAGTCAGTAGCTGCAGACATATAAGGTATTCTGTTCTTGCTCATTACCTTGTGCGGATAGTGTGTTTGCTGGGATTTACACATTCTAATTGTTAAGTCTTCTGAAAGTCTTTTTAGAAATAATACAGACAGTGATTCCTTTTGTTCTAAAGAATCATAGTGTACATTTGTTGAGCACTTGTCTGTATGTAACAGGCACTATTCTAAACGTTTTTCTTATATTGTTTCAGTTTGGGCTCCCCTGTAAGCAGAGCGCGAGACAAGGCTAGATTATTGGGAGGTAATTGCAGGAAGCAAGAGTGAGGGATCAGTGGGGAGAGATAGGGAAAAGAGGAAAAGCTAGTATTAAGGGCCCATTACTGAGGTTCCTGCTGTGGTCATTGGAAACTGGCTTCTGTCAAGACCTGCTGAGAAGCATGCAGAATGCCTTTGAAAATTGCCCACCTGAGAGTTAACAGCACCAGTTCCTCTCCCTCTTGGGTTGAAGGTTACCCCTGGGGGCATGAAGTCCCCTGTACATCCTGTTGCTCAGGCAGCTCCCAACGGGATAGATGTTCTGAGGGCAGAGAATAGAAAGACTACAGTGCACAGGTGGGATGCTTGTTAGAGTGAGACGGGTTTGAACTTGTGAGAAATTATCCATTACTGTTGCACCTGAAATCTGGAAGACATAAGAGTGGAGATTTGGCGCATCAGAAACGTGCTATGGGTGTTCACTCATAAAGCAAACTTATTTATCAATCAGATACTTAATATAGCATTTACTGTGTTCTAAGTACTTTACAAATATTGATGCATAACGTTCCCTGTAAGACAGTGCTGTTAACCCATTTATAGTAAGGGCACTGGGGTCACAAGAGAATTTAAGAAATTTGATCACACAACTAAATCTAACTCAAAGCCAGACCACCTGGTTCCAAAGTTCCTGCTCTGAAGCACATTATAATCACAGAAACTGTTTTATCGAGATTCAGCCGAAGCAACCTTTCTTGTGATGGAGGTAGTGAACCCAGCATCCTCTTGGTTATCTGTGAAAGTGTCTTTGACGGGTGATCTTTATCATCTGTATATGGACATCTTGCCTGAATAAGAAGTTTGTATTATTTAACTTTTTCTTTCTTTTCAGTGTGTTTGTAAATCATTCAAGGATAATAACCCTGTTTGCTTTTTCATAATTTAGCATAGAATCTGATGAGTTTACCGGAAGGGTTATATGCTGAGATTTATTTGGCTAACATTTATTGAGGGTCTTATGTATTTCAGACCCCGATGTAATCATTTTATCTTGCTCCTAAAAAACTACACTGGATTGTTCAAAGGGCTTTGTATTGAAGGTTTGGTATATGACTTAAAGAATAAATATGACCAGCAGTGTGATTTTATTTTAATTGAACTGCTTCCCAAAAGTGTGCTCATTGCACACTCAGTTTATGATGGTATATTGTTACAGGTTATCTACTCCCAAATTGCTTTCCCTTTTTTATTTTTTTTTTTGTGGTTTTTCTTTGAATCAGTTTACAGAGCCCCAGAGGACAGACAGGAGAAGGGCAAGATGATTTTGTTGCTTATTATCTCTGGATATGTTTATGTTTTGTTTCAGGAATAATAATACAGTATCTGCATACCTCTGTGAAATAACCAATTCTTGTTTTTTGTTAGATTTGGCCTGGTGACTGGTTAAAATAAGAAGTGGTTATAGATTTTCTTTGGGTTTCATTTATCCATACTTCATTTTATTTGACAAAAACTATGCTTACTAGGTGCGATGCAATGTTCTAAGTACTCATTGAATTCTTTAGGAAGGTACTATTCAATTTTATAAATGAGGCAACTGAGGCAAAGAGAGATTAAGTAATAATATGCAGCTAGTTAAGCGGCAGAGCTAGGATTCAGACCCAGGCACTCTAGTGGAAGTCCAGTACTCTTTTTGTTGGTTTTTTTTTGCTGTACGCGGGACTCTCACTGTTGTGGCCTCTCCCATTGTGGAGCACAGGCTCCGGACGCGCAGGCTCAGCAGCCATGGCTCACGGGCCCAGCCACTCCGCGGCATGTGGGATCTTCCTGGACCGGGGCATGAACCCGTGTCCCCTGCATTGGCAGGCGGACTCTCAACCACTGCGCCACCAGGGAAGCCCAAGTCCAGTACTCTAACCACTGTGATGCTAAGGTCCTGCCACCAGTTTGAATTCAGTAGTCTTAATTTCTTTATCCCTCTTTTTAAAGAAATAGAAAACCCCAGTCAGATAAGCAGAGATCTCAAACTATAGATGCTGACTCAATATTAAAGTGATTTATGAGAATTATGTTGATGGCAAACATCTTCAGACAGAAAATATTTTTTAAATGCTATTTGCTTTCTTCCTTCCATTTTTATTGAGATATAATTGACATATAGCACTGTATAAGTTTAAGGTGTTGCAGCATAATGATTTGGCTTACATACATTATGAAATGATTACCACAGTTCATCTCATTTGGTACAACATTGAAGAAGTAGGAAAAAAAATTTTTTCCCTTGTGTTGAGTACTCTTAGGATTTACTCTCGACAACTTTCATGTATAACATATAGCAGTGTTAATTATATTTATCATGTTGTACATCAGACAGAAAATATTTTAACTAAAGTCTTTGCTTCTCCCTAGTTACTTATATCAAATTGCACATCTTGGAGATGATGATGAAGAACCTGAGTTTTCATCTGCCATGCCTCTGGAAGAAGGAGATACATTCTTTTTTCAGCCAAGACCACTCAAAAACCTTGTGCTGGTTGATGAGTTGGACAGCCTCTCTCCCATTTTGTTTTGCCAGGTGAGGATCTTTCCAGTCACTCCATAATGAACAGTGCTAGCCAACTGTTTCTGAATCTGAATGAGTTTAAAGTTTTAAATCCAATTAAATTAAGGTCTAGTTTAAGAGGTTCATCAGCATATCTGTGGTATTGCCAGAGTATAAGGGTGAAGCACCTAAAGGTAGTTGGGTAATTAAAAACCATTACATAAATCCTTGGGCTTAAAAAAAATTTTTTTTAATGATAAAAATCATGTTTTATAAAAATTCAGACTGTACAAAAGATAAAAAGTAAAAGTCCAATCCCCAGTCTTTTCAACCCTCTATTCCACCGAGGCTGTGCCATTAATAGCTTCCTGTGATTGCTTCCAGACATTTTCTCTGCATCTATAAGCATTTGTGTGTTACACTTTTCTTTTTAATGTAAATATGCTCATATCCTTTACAGTATTCTGAAGTAGACCTTTTATCACTTAACAGTCTGTGAATATCTATATCTCATTTTAACACTCACTTCCTCCGTAAAGTACTCCAGAGACACTGGGATCAGTCAGTAACAGAACCCTTTTGGGAACACAAGGTGGCCCAAGATGGGATTTGTGTCTCTCACTACTGGCATTCAAGTGTAGCAGAAATTTTACCATGCTGTTGCATCCTGGATTCCTGGGGTTCCAGTGACCATTAGGCACCACCCTACCCTGTCTAGATGATTACACTTTTAGTGGAAGAGTTTTGCTCACTGTGCCACGGACACACAGTCAGTATTCAGGTACTCTTCCTGGTAAAAGTAGCAGTTCTGAAGTTAACTGCTTTTGTTCTTTCTTTTTGAGAAACGGTTAGTCCTGAGGGCAATAGAAAATAAGTATGAATAATTCCTAATTGGATTTTTACTGATTTTTTTTTTTTCTGCTTTCACTGGAATTTGAGGAGATAATTGTGTAAATAGTTTGTAGGTCAAGAATAAAATTAACAGGAAGTTCAGGTATCTGTAGCAGGGCTATAAGCATTTTTTGCCATGTATCTCTTTACTAGCCTAGTGAGGCTTCTGGATCCCCTCTGTGAATGATATTTTTAAATGCATATAGTAATAAACATATGATAGCCAAGAGAGCAAATTATTTTTTAAATTGTGAAAAATTAGTATATATGCTTCTGTAATGGGCTTAAAATAACAAGATAGTGCATTTAAAATAGGTGAGTTAATTTTTTAAAGAAGTCAGTGTGAAGGTTATATACACTCACAACCCACATGCTCATCCATGTTACAGTAGGCTGCACTGCCTTACAGTCAAGAATTTTCATTTGAATTGTACAGTTTGACAAAACTACAATACAAATAACTTCTTTCCATGTGTTGATCAACAAATACTTGTACTGGAAAGCAGCTCGATATCTGGGGTGACTAGTACAAGAACACATGGCTTCCCCATTTGGTGGCAAACAGCCGGGTGCAGAGTTACCCTGTAATTGGTCAGGTACATCATAGGAACGTCTGTAGTAGATAGGGCAGCTGTGGTCATGTGCGTTCTAACAGCGGATCTAGTAAATGTAATTTTGAAATAGTGATAAGGGAAATGACAATTTGGAGGTGTCTATAAACTTTAATATTGGTGACAAAGTCACACATAAAGATAATTAATTTATTGTCTATATTTTTGGTTGGAACGAAATGCTGAGATTTCAGTTTGAGGTTATATAACAATTTCACTGATTGTAAAAAATATTTTGTTAACTCAAGAACTGATACACGTGGGACTTCTCTGGTGGTCCAGTGGTTAAGACTCCACGCTTCCACTACAAGGGGCACAGGTTTGACCCCTGGTCAAGGAACTAAGATCCCACATGCCACGCAGCATGGCAAGAAAAAAAAAAAAGAACAAGCTTTTTTGGTTGGTAAAACTTGCTGCTTCAAACTGTTTGCTTTTTGGAACATTGGGTCTTTTCCACTCTGTGCCCCCATGGCCAGTAGCAATATTTAAGTCTAATAAACTAAAAAGTGGTTTGTCGCCCTGAGAACAATCAGGGTTGGGTATGGAAAAGTAGCAGAAGTAGACATTTTTTTCCCCTTTCTCTGTGCAGATAGCTGACCTGGCCAATGAAGACACTCCACAGCTATATGTGGCCTGTGGTAGGGGACCGAGGTCATCTCTGAGGGTCTTAAGGCATGGACTTGAGGTAAGATTGGAATTTCTAGATCATATGCAGGGTTTGGAGGAAAGCATTGACAAAGCAGCCTAAGGCTTTATTCTGATGAGATCAAAGATGTATTTAATGTTTCTATGAAAGAAAAATGTTTTCTTTCTCCCCATTTCCATAAAGTTTAGAGTTTAAATTTCTTAATCCTTTAACATGTTAGCACAGTAGGCACATTTAAAAAATTTGGCAAATAGGAATCAAAGGGGAGAAACACGTCTGTTAGTTCCAGGTTCAGTCGCCATTACGTGGAGGTTAGGAAATCTGCATGGCACATTTTACTCCGTTTCCTTTTAGTGTTGGTCTTTTTTCGTAGCTTTTAGATACTTATATTTTTAACTATGTTAATATTGTGTATATATTTTTGTATCTTATTACGTTCCTGATTACTGTGTGCTCTTATGTCATGTCATTATTTTTAGTTTTATTTATTTTTTGTTGTTGTTGTACGCGGGCCTCTCCCTGTTGTGACCTCTCCCGTTGCAGAGCACAGGCTCTGGACGCACAGGCTCAGCGGCCATGGCTCACGGGCCCAGCCGCTCCGCGGCATGCGGGACATGACAGGGAAGCCCTGTCATGTCATTTTTAATGTTTTTGCAATATATTTTCACAGTGGGTAGATTAGAATTTATTTAATGAATCCTTTACTTTTTAAATATAATTTATTTTTTATACGGCAGGTTCTTATTGTGTATCTGTTTTATACATATTAGTGTATATAGGTCAATCCCAATCTCCCAGTTCATCCCTCCACCCTCCCACCTCCTGCAATGAATCCTTTATTGTTGGACTTTTTAGGTGATATGAATACTCAAAATTACCTTCTCAAATCCCACACCCTCTTCTCATCATGGTTCTAGTGTTGATGGCTTTTAGCAAGTACACTGGACTTGATTTTGTTAGGAGTAAAATAAAGCTGTTTCTGACACTTTGCTCTTAGAGGTTGTGGTTGAGCAGGCTCCAGGCTCTTAGAGTCCCACTGCCTGTTTTTGGAAATTTTTATTGGAAGACAGGGAAGATGACCTTGGTTTTGAATTCTGGCTCTACTACTTAATAGTTATTACTAAGCTTTATAGGACCCGCCTTAAAGGATTGTTGTGTGAATTAAATGAGAATGTGTGTGAAGCGCTTAGCTCAAGTTCTGGCACATAGTAACTGTTCAATAAATGTTAGCTATTAATATTGTAGTTTCAGAGAATTCAAAAAATTTTGACTGCCAAAATATTCATCAGGTCACCAAATTTTCGATGACTTGAACCCAATTTAGACCAGTAGTTCTTTTTTTTTTTTTTTTTTTTTTTTTTTTGCGGTACGCGGGCCTCTCACTGCTGTGGCCTCTCCCGTTGTGGAGTACAGGCTCTGGACGCGCAGACCCAGCGGCCATGGCCCACAGGCCCAGCCGCTCTGAGGCATGCAGGATCCTCCCGGACCGGGACACAAACCCGCGCCTCCTGCATCGGCAGGCGGATGCTCAACCACTGCGCCACCAGGGAAGCCCTAGACCAGTAGTTCTTGATTAGTTACTTACTGCTAATTGGATCCTGTCAAGCATCTGATTAAAGCAAGTGCTCAACACAAAAAATACATATATGCATTAACAGAAAATTTTGTGTACCGTGTAAGAGTTAAAGGACCCAATTAAGAATCATTGTTTGTGAGTCATCTGCTTCCTCCTAATTTTTTCCAATTATATTAAAAAAATATTATGTTATATAAAACTATTTTTAAATTGTTGGATGTTTCTTTTTTCCTGTATATCTATTTGTTGAACCTTGTTGTCTAGCTAGATTATGGTCTCAGTTGAACACGGTCACTGTCAGATATTACATTTGGTGTATAGAGTGTGGTATACCTGACATTTACGTTTTATTGATGGTGAAGTTTTCCAAGATTCTCCTGTACCACGATCAGGTATTCCTGCTATTATCACATCAGTAAACCAACAAAAGGGTAATGTCTTTCATATATGTACTAGCGTTCTTCCTATAAGATGTAGTTCCACTGTACAGTATAATAGGCTGCCTAATTTTTTATTTCTAGGTCATTTAAAAAACACTTAATAAAATTTTTATTTTTGAATGGTTTTAGATTTACAGAAAAATTGCAAGGATATTACAGACAGTTAATGTATAACCCACACCTAGTTTTCTCCTCTAGATCATTTTGAGTTCATCTTATGTATTGCATTTACTCTCATTTGAGAGCCTATAGGCCATTCACAGGATTCTTGACTCTGACCTTAAGGAGCATAAGAACCTAGTAGGAAGGACAAAACAATTCCTCAGATCACTTTTTAGGTAAGTGTCCTAAGAGGTGGTGATTGTGATTCCTGTGAGAACTTATGAGGAAGAGATGACTGCCAGCCAAGAGAATAAGGGAAGATTTTTCCTAAAGAATGTGGCATTTGAATTGTTCTGTGAAGGGAGATGGAATTTGGCCTTGAGGGAACAAAGAAAAGAAATGGAGGGCTTCCCTGGTGGTGCAGTGGTTAAGAATCTGCCTGCCAATGCAGGGGACACGGGTTCAATCCCTGGTCTGGGAAGATCCCACATGCTGCAGAACAACTAAGCCCGTGTGCCACAACTACTGAGCCTGCGCACCAGAGCCCGCGAGCCACAACTACTGAGCCCGCATGCCACAACTACTGAAGCCCGCGTGCCTAGAGCCCGTGCTCCGCAACAAGAGAAGCCACCGCAGTGAGAAGCCCAAGCACCACAACGAAGAGTAGCCCCTGCTCGCCACGACTAGAAAAAGCCCGCGTGCAACAACGAAGACCCAACGCAGCCAAAAATAAAACGAATACAATAAAATCAATTAAATAAATACATTTTCAAAAAAGAAAGAAATGGGATGCTAACTTAGATGGACTGTTTCATTCCCACGTGCTCACTTTGAGGAGGATGCAGGCATGTTATACCCAAAGGAAGTGTTTGGTCTTGGCTGCAACAACTGTCCTAGATGTTCCATCACTTCTTGCTGAAGTCTATTATGGGAATTGCCAGTGCCTCTAGCGTTTTGGTTCTTACATTCTTTTTGACTAGATGGTTCCAGTGTTTTAATCAAGTATACAGTGTGAGCCCTGCTATGTTGGGACTGTATTATCTAGTGTAGTTGTAAGCAAGGGGCTGAGTTTCATGCTCACTGGATCTGTGATTTGTCTCCTCTCCCTGTCAGGTATCAGAAATGGCTGTCTCAGAGCTACCCGGTAACCCCAATGCTGTCTGGACAGTGCGTCGGCACATTGAAGGTAAGCAGCCCTTTCCCAACAGTCAAAATGAGGGTCTGGGTGCCACTGACAATAGAAGGCTTAAGAGACTGCATTCATAATGCTTCTATATCACATCATCTAGCACCATATACTAGAAACTTCTTCTGACTCAACACCATGTTTTTGAGGCTCTCCCAATCAGGGTGCCTTCACTTACTACTTTTTGTACACATGGGTAAGGGGAGCATAGGGTGGCTGTTAATATTCAGTACATATACACTTGAGTATCATAGATAGAGCTGTCGTATGTTGTGTTCTTTGACTATTCATCTTTAAGATACTCTTTCCATTTGTGTGAGGAGTATGGTGTAAGGGAAAGTTTTTGCTTCTTTTTTCTTCAACGATGTTTTCTCTCTTATTGTGCTGAAATCACAGTGAAATTAAAGGTATTATTCTGGGTATTAAGAGATTGGTAAAGCTTGTTAATGCTCAGTAGGTATAATAGTTGTGTTTAAGGAAAGCAGAGGTTGATTGAATGGAATCAGAATTTTAGAGTGAGTAGAAAAGAAGGGATGGAGGAAAGAGGAAGTCTGAGCTCCAGAATAAAAATGGTCACCTCATCCTAAAAAATTGAAAGTTATGCGAAAATTCATTTTAGTGCAATAGCAGGGAAGTCTTGTGACAACTGAATTTCATTCCCTTAGAGATGAAACTCAATTCTCATTTTCCCTTTGATTCTTTGGGATCGTAGGTCATTTCTATTCCTAGACCTCATTTTCTTCTTGTTCCCTCAGGAATGTGGGACTGGCCAATATACAAAGCTTTTTAAAGAAAACAGCTGGAAATCTTCCTGCTATTTAGATGTTTTGGTTGTATGGAACAAATTTAAGGGAGCTGGGAAATGTGGAGGAGGGAAATCTCGTTTCTATTAATAGAGTACACATTTTAGTGGATTTTGTCTCATGTAAGCATTGGAATCCAATCTGAGTTGAGTAGAAAGAAAAAAAAAGTGAATAGGAAATTAGTAGGTTCATTTTAGCTGAAAAGGTAATTATTGGATGATTGGTTTTGAAAGATTTCCCCATTTTGTGTAATGTCTTCATAAAGAAACTAGTCACTGTTGATGTTCAGCTTTAGCTTGGTGGCAGATTGGCTGGTTGATATTTAGGCTCTTGAAAACATTTCCCAGACTGTTTGAATTAGAAAGAGCCTTTGAGATAAAACCTAGTTTGCTCCTCTTTTTTTGTTTGTTTTTGTTTTCACTTATTAAACTTTACTGTAAAATCAATTTAGATATGCAGGAAAGTTAACCCCTCATTTTTATGAAGAAGGCCGAAAATCACAGGCGTTGACTATCCCAAGATAGGGCACCTAGGTAATAGAGACTGAAAGCAGTGTCTCCCGAATCTCAATCCAGTGTTCATTTGACTAACCCTATAGTGAGTTTGGGTCATGCTGGTTTTCTAGGATAAGTTCAGTATTCTCATCCTGCTACCTTGTAATTAAGATAGGACTCTACTCTCAGGGCATGTGCCATCTAAAAAAGAAGATAAGTATAAAAAACTGTTGTGGGCTTCCCTGATGGCGCAGTGGTTGAGAGTCCACCTGCCGATGCAGGGTACACAGGTTCGTGCCCCGGTCCAGGAGGATCCCACACGCCGTGGAGCGGCTGGGCCTGTGAGCCATGGCCGCTGGGCCTGCACGTCCGGAGCCTGTGCTCTGCAACGGGAGAGGCCACCACAGTGAGAGGCCCGCGTACCGCAATCAAAACCAAAACCAAAACAGAAAACTGTTGTGTGTTCTGATGTGATGAAAGGCACAAGCATGTTGCCAGGAGGGGTTAGAGAAGAGGGAACAGGCATGTATTTGAGAATCAGGAAAGGCTTTTGGGGTAAGTTAGATAAGTTCGTGATCTGTGGTATGTTGCATGATGGAACTTGTAGCTGAAAAGTTTTGTCCTCTAGATACCAAAATCTAGGAAATGATTACATCCTGATAAATTTTACTCTTTAGAAACTATAATTTGGGTGATCACCCACAAAACAAGTCAAGTTCTCTCTGTTCATTCTCTTTCCAGATACCCTAAGTTACTATTTCACATGTCCACACATGCTGCAGTCTTCCAGGCAACTACTAACCTTGGCTGGTACTTGGTGATGCACACTACCAATACCAAGCCTTTTTTTCTCTTCCACAGGTGGCTGGTGAAGGTGCTGATCACCACAGGTGTGTACCTTGTACCTATTGCTAGGGTCTACTATGGGGTCTTAGAGATTACCCAGGGAGAGGGACCTGCACAAAATATTGAGGCTGCCCTGGTAGCATCTTTCAGAGGGTAACTTTGCAGTTGGCTCTCCATGTGCAGTGTTAGTGGTGCACACCCATCTGCCTGTATGTTAAATAGTTTGAGGCAGGAATCACTTTCTCCTACAGAATATGGAACATTTGATTAATTTGCCTCTCATTAAGCTAAAAGAGGCTGTGGCTAGAAAATCTTAACTTCATACTCTCTCTTGATGTTTTTGTAATGTTCCACATGTACTGACTGAAAGATTAGGTCCTGGAGAAAGCCCCCCTTTTTCTCTTTTGAGTATAAGCAAGACTGTGCTGAGGCAAGACAAGCACTGAGTAGTCTGAGTATAGAGTGAGAGTGAGACATTGGAGGCCTAAATCATCTGGATGGTCACTCACTTTTCCCTTTGGAGTAGTGAGCTGTTTTTTGAGCCTGAGATACTAAGGCAGGGGAGAGAAGAAGAAAGCATTCCCTCTTCTGTGGGCTGCTTCCATATTGCTCAGACAGATAGAAGTCCTTTTTAACTGAGACAAAGATGCGTTCTCATATCCTAATAGATTCTTCACTGAGGGTTGAACTAATGGTCATTTATATGAAATTTGAAACCTCTGGAAGAAGGCAACATAGATTTCATAGTTCATAGTCATTTATCTTGACTGAAGCTTGATTTTGTTCTGAAGTCCACCTTTTAACCTATAACCTGCCTAGGACACAAGAGCAGCTTATCTGTTTCTGGTCCTCCTGACTGTAGAATGGAAAGAGTAGAAGTTACAGTGTGCTTAGTATTTACAGGGTAGTGGATATTTTGAGGAAATCCGTGATGTAAAGGAGCTTTCAGGTGTCAGTCATTGCTTTACTCCTTGTTGAACTGCCCAGCAAGCATAAGACCCTATTTAAGTCCACCAAGCATCTCTTTATTTTTATACCTGAGCAGTCTGGGACCTTGGGTCAGAGGAAGGATAAGGGCCCAGGCAGTCCTTTTTCCCTCACTCCCCTCATTCTCTGCTTGTAAGTTATAAATGTGTGGTTTCTTTTCTGGAAGCCCACCTTTTCCCTTGACTGAAAGAAGAGCCTGAAATCCTGACCAGTTTGAGCCCGTTTTTGTTTGGCTTTAATTTGCTCTGGCACAGCTTTTAAGATACAAGGTTTCAGTGTTGAGAACATGGGAAAGGACATGATATTTATATAATGTTAAAATTAAGCAATTCCTGTTACTTTTACATACCAGAAATTTCCAGTTCAAAAACTGAGAGCTGGAGCAAAGCTTCCAAGCTTGGTGTTGTGTGGAGAGTGAAGATGGTTTTGTTGTGCGCTATTAAGGCATCCATTTCAGAGACGACCACGTCCACACTCCATGTTTTATGATGGCGAACAGTGCGGTCTTCTTACAAAGCCATTTTATAAGGTGTCCCCAGGCATGGGATACATGTTGACAGTTATAGTAAAGTAATCTAAGACAAATTATCTGCTTGTTCAGTGTTATTCCTTATGATGGAACCCTTGCTCTGGATTCCTGGTGTAGCCATTAGATTATACCCATTGGGAAAGATCTTTGATCCTTGCCTTTCAGCCACTCATTCAGTGCACACGTATTATTAACTGAAGCAACAGTTTTGCAGAATAGTACTTACCCTTACTATGAGGCATCCTCATAAATTATATTTATTTCTATATATTTATTTTAAAATGCTGATTGCAGTCCACAAAATTGATTTTATGTCCTGCTAATAGGTCAGAATGCTACTATAGGTTATACCAATAATACATTTTCATCTGGCCCCTTTTTCTGTAAAGAGCACTGATTCTGCTGAACTCATTGAGTAATCTTAGTTCAGCTGAATGACCCTTGGAGCACTCAATCCATACTGTGTCCTTGATGTGAGTGGGGTGGATCAGGCCTATGGTGTTGAGCTCTGACAGGGACTCAGGCAAGCAGGATCCTTCAGCTGCTTCTGCTAAGACTGAGGTAGCCACTCTAATTTAGTACCTTGTGTGCTTGTCATTCTATCCCTTGTTTGCCTGATTTCTGTGTGAAGGGGACAAGAAGAGGGGAATTGATACAGAAAATTCAAATGTAAAGTAGGAAAATCTCAATTCATCTCAAAAAAATGAACATACATTTATTCAGCATTTTTCAAGCTTTATGCCAAACATTGTGCTGGATGTGGGAGATACATACAGAAGTTGTTTTATGTTGTAGGGTGGAATGTGTAGGAAGTAGACAGCTTTTAACTGTGGGATCTGTGTGAGAAACTTTTGGGGTTGCCTGTATACCTCTGACCTCCTTGAAAAACTTGTTGGTGTTTGTTTATCCAAGTGCATTTTATTAAATGAAAAGCAAGTTCTAATAGGATTGCTCATGACCATCGAATGGTGATATTTTTAAATGTGAAAAACTAGAGAGTTCAAGGGCTCACAATATAAACTACCACCACCACCCACCCCCTCCCTGGTTATCCAGTGTTCTTACATCATTCCTTTTGGGACATCCTAGGATTCTCAGTTTCCAACCCTAGAATGTCTTAGTCTCTTGGAGGCTTAAGTAATCACTATTTTATTCATTAGGTCTTGTGTTCTCACATAAGATACTTTTGGAAGAAAATGGGGACCTTCCTTGGTTATAGGGAGTATCTCTTAAGAATGGATTGTGATTGGCATCTGAAACTGTAGCTTCAGTACATATAAATATTGTATACAAAATTTCCTCTTTGTTCTCTCGCATTTTTCTAGCAAATGTCTCAAGAAAATATTAATTTTCAAAGGTATTAGATGTGAGCATGTCTAGTTTATGTACTATTTAGCCATTTAAGGAAGCAAAGTATATCTGTAGGCTGTTATGACCTTTAATTATCTTTTGGATCATCCTGTGCTGTTTGCCACATGACTGTGTGTGATGACTACACATAGAAGAAGTGCCTTGGAAAGTTTCTGAAGAGAATGCTTAGTGTGTCTCATTTGGCTTTGTAACTAATGAGTTCTTAGCTAACCCACTTCTTTCTTCTCTTTCCTTTTCAGATGAGTTTGATGCTTACATCATTGTGTCTTTCGTGAATGCCACACTTGTGTTGTCCATTGGAGAGACTGTAGAAGAAGTGACTGACTCTGGGTTTCTGGGCACTACCCCAACCTTGTCCTGCTCCTTGTTAGGAGATGATGCCTTAGTGCAGGTGAGGATTCTCAGAGAGCTGCTTAACCTGCTCACCTTACTTTGTCCTTTCTTTGACCTCATTATGGTGTAGATTGCTGGGTTCACATTTAAGGAGCTTTGAACTTCTTTGAAATGGATGCTGCAAAACATGAACTTTTTTGAAGTTAACCTTGCCTGGGACCTCTTAACTCTTTTTTGTCATTGACCCAACTGGTGCCTCAAATACAGTGCCTCTAGATCTGACAGATCTGATACGTGTGAGGGTCATGCTTGAGTGATGAGTCAAATTGCTAAAGTTGGGTTTCTTTCTGTTACTGCCTCAAGGTGTATCCTGATGGCATTCGGCACATACGAGCAGACAAGAGAGTCAATGAGTGGAAGACTCCTGGAAAGAAAACAATTGTGAAATGTGCAGTGAACCAACGACAAGTGGTGATCGCCCTGACAGGAGGAGAACTGGTCTATTTTGAAATGGATCCCGTATGTTATTTTACCATTCACTGTGGGACTTAATGTAGGGTTCAGAGGTGAAGATGGGAGTTGCAGTCCAGGTATCTAGATTACATATTCATGAGAAAGGGAAATGAACACTACCAAATGTAGAATAGTTGGCTGGTGGGAAGCAGCAGCGTAGCACAGGGAGATAGGCTTGGTGCTTTGCGATGACCTAGGGGGTGGGAAAGGGAGGGTGGGAGGGAGGGGATATGGGGACATGTGTATGCATATGGCTAATTCGCTTTGTTGTGCACACAAAAAACTAACACAGTATTGTGAAGCAATTATACTCCAATAAAGATCTATTAAAACATAAAAAATAAAATTTTAAAAATGAAAGGGAAATGAGAAGGGAAAGTGTCCTAAAGCCCTTTACAAGGGGGTTGGAGGTGGATATGTTTTCATGTCTTTAATGCTAATTGGAGTTATGAAATGCCATCTTAGCAATGAAACACTTTTTCTGCCCTGCACACTCTAGTTTTCCACCAGATACTTGCCATATGTTTAGTTTCTGCAATCTGAATCAATTTCAGAAACTTATTTTACTTTTATATATGGAAGGATGTTAGGTGTGTTTAATTATGTTCTTAAGAAGTCTCCGGTTGTGGCCAACTTGTATAGTCCAACTGTACCTATGAGTGAGGGGTTTTGTCTTTAAATGCCATATTTGAATTCTCTTTCACCCAGAGTATTTTCATGAACAAATAAACAATTTTATGTATTTTCATTTCCTGAGAGCTAGGTTGGCTTAGAAAATTTGTGGTGCATTATACTTGTCAAGGGTCTCTTGATTCTCTTGTCAGTAATTTTGCTTTCCATTAGCCTGTAGAGTTTAATCTTGGAACCTAGGTAGAGATATTCTTGGTCATTGATTATGGTAAGAAGAGTGCGAGGAAGCAAAAAGGAACTTAACAATCTCCCTTTGTTCTCCAGGCCCAGGGTTTGGGGGCAAGTTGGAGTGGTTTGTGACCTCTCTCTGTCTTCATTCCTGTAGTCAGGACAGCTGAATGAATACACAGAACGGAAGGAGATGTCAGCAGATGTGGTGTGCATGAGTCTGGCCAACGTCCCCCCTGGAGAGCAGCGGTCTCGCTTCCTGGCTGTGGGGCTGGTGGACAATACTGTCAGAATCATCTCCCTGGATCCCTCAGTGAGTGTCACTCTCAACTTTAAGGATCTTCCACTTGGAACCTGAGCACCTGACCCATTTTTGATGTCCCTCTCTGAGATCAGCTGGGCTGGACCCTGAAATCTCCACCTGCTGCTTCTCCTGATTATTGTAGCAGCACACCTCAGGAGTCTTCTGCAGTGCCTGCTTCTTTGGCTTATGGCTTGATTCCCTTTTTTAGTTTAAACAGAAACAAAAAAAAAATCCAAGACTGTGTTTACAGAAAAGGGCCTTGGATGACTTTAAAGAGGTGCCCTTTGCATATTTACTTTTACCATTATCCACTTTTGCAAAAAAAAAAAGGAAAGCACAATCCTCTCCAGAGATTGTTTTAAGGTTCAGTCTAAATAGAACTCCTTTTTCAGGTTTTCCCTGTCCATGAGAAAGAGTTGTTCTTCACTTCTAGAATTAGATTTCTCTGGGTAGGTTTTTTCCAAAATTGGTCATTTCCCATGTTTTATTCTTTTCTCTTTCCCCCTTAGGACTGTTTGCAACCTTTGAGCATGCAGGCTCTCCCAGCCCAGCCTGAGTCCTTGTGTATTGTGGAAATGGGTGGGACTGAGAAGCAGGATGAGCTGGGTGAGAGGGGCTCTATTGGCTTCTTATACCTGAATATTGGGCTACAGGTAAGAGATCTAGAAACTCACATTGTTGGTGTCATGGCTTCTTTTACTTTCATGACTCCTTTGTTCAATACTGTGCCTATGGTTTCAGTTACCCACCTTATGAGAAGTGAGCAATGCTGCTCTGTGTTCCACTTACTTCACCTCTAATTAGAACAAATCAGGCCTAGAAAAAAGTATTTTTATGAAGAGCTTTTGATAAAAATGCTTAGCAATCGCTGTTCTGTGGCAGAACTAGATGGGGTTCTTAAGAGTTGCCTGTACTCACAGTATGCACCTTTTGAAACTAATACGGTTGTCCTTTGGTATCCTTGGGGGATTGGTTCCAGGATCTCCCTTGGATACCAAAGTCTGAGGATACTCAAGTCTCTTATATAAAATGGCATAGTAATTGCATATTCTCATACACTTTAAATCATCTCTAGATTACTTAATTACCTAATACAAGGTAAATGCTATATAAATAGCTGCTGCAAATTCAAGTTTCGGTTTTTGGAATTTTCTGGAATTTTTTTTTTTCCCCTCAAATATTTTTGATCTATGGTTGGTTGAATCCGTGAATTCAGAACCCCTGGATACGGAGGGTCTCACAGTTCATAATGGGCTCCAAGAGGGCCCCTAGATGGTCCCTGTTGTCAAAGCACCTGAGCTCTTCATGGCCCAAAAGGCAGGAACCTAAGGATCAGAGATTGTCAGGGGTTTTGACCATATATTGATACTTTTCGTTTTCATCTAGGCCAGGTACTTTTTGCTTTTTAATTTCACTTCCTAATTTAGAATTTCTCAAACATGCGCAGGAGTTAGACTAATGTAATGCACCTCCATGTACTTATTACCAGTTATCAGCACTTTGTCTTTTCCCCTTCTTTTCTTTTTCCTGGAGTATTTTAATGCAGATCCAATATGGTATATAGTTTCATCTTTAAGTACTTGAGAATGTAGCTGTGCCGAGGGGTGTGTGTGTGTTGAGGCCTTAATATGATCATGCTCAACAAAATTTAACAATTCCTTTGTTTGTTTATGGCTGGCTGCGTTGGGTCTTTGTTGCTGCGCACAGGCTTTTTCTCTAGTTTTGGTGAGTGGGGCCACTCTTCATTGCAGTGCGCGGGCTTCTCATTGCAGTGGCTTCTCTTGTTGCGGAGCACGGCCTCTAGGCACACGGGCTTCTGTAGTTGTGGCTCGAGGGCTCTAGGGTGCAGGCTCAGTAGTTGTGGCACACGGGCTTAGTTGCTCCGCGGCATGTGGGATCTTCCCGAACCAGGGCTCAAACCCGTGTCCCCTCCATTGGCAGGCGGATTCTCAAACCACTGCACCACCAGGGAGGCCCTAACAATTCCCTAATGTCATCTGATATCCCCATATTCTAGTTTTCTCCTTTTTTTTCCTTTTCCCAAAAATGTTTTTACATTTGGTTCTACTCGGGATCTACATAAAGCTGTCCACAGTTTTCATCTGCTTGATTTATCTTTTTATGTTTCTTTTAATAACTGTCCCAACCTGTTAAAAAAAAATTTTTTAAAGAAACCAGATCACTTTTCTTGTGGAATTTCCCACCTTCTGGATTTGACAGAGTCATTCCTTGTGTGTTTAATGTTCCTGCAAACTGGTGGGTAGATTAGACCATGCTATCCATTAAAAATATAATGCAAGCCACAGGTCTAATTTTAAGTTTTTCAGTAGCCACAAAAAAGGAACAGATGGAGTTAAATTTTAATGTTTTATTTAACCTAGTATATCCAAAATATCATTTCAATTTGTAGTCAGTAGAGAATTAAGATATTTTATGTTTTCTCCCTTTTATTTTTTTGGGTATGGGGAGAACTAGGTCTCTGAAATCTGCTATTTGGTACTTTGCACTTAACAGCACTTTTTTTAAAAAAATTATTTTTGGCTGCATTGGGTCTTCGTTGCTGCGCGCAGGCTTTCTCTGTTTTCTCTACTCTTAATTGCGGTGCGCAGGCTTCTCATTGCAGTGGCTTCTCTTGTTGCGGAGCACGGCCTCTAGGCTCACGGGCTTTCAGTAGTTGTGGCTCGCAGGCTCCAGAGTGCAGGCTCAGTAGTTGTGGCGCACGGGCTTAGTTGCTCCATGGCATGTGGGATCTTCCTGGGCCAGGGCTCAAACCCGTGTCCCCTGCATTGGCAGGTGGATTCTTAACCACTGCGCCACCAGGGAAGTCCTAATAGCACACTTCTAATTCTGACTAACCACATGTGGCTTGATGGCTATAGTATTAGATAGCACAGACCAAGAGGTTGATTAGATTTGTTTTTGGTGAGGGACAAGAATATTTTTATAGGTGCCATTTGTTTTCCTATTATATCCGGTGGCGTATGAAGTCTGGTTGTCCCACCTAATTTAGTGATGTTAGAATGTTAGTATCTATTTTGAATGACCTGTTTTAAAGCTCCCTGTCCATCTTTTACTTAATAACAGCCAGTGATACACATTGCTTAGATTCATTAGGGGTTGGGAAGTGATGGTTTTCTATTTTGTTCTTTAATTAGCTGGAACTTTTCTCTAGAGACAAAATTTGCTTTATATCTTTGCTTACCCTGAAGTACAGTTCATATAGGGAAAGGATAAATATTTCATTTTTTTCCCCTTTGCTCACTTATTTTCAGAGTAAGGAGTTGGTGCCGTAGCATACTCCAATGAAGACTGATGAAGTGTTTGTTTTGTTTTGTTTTTTAAATAACATTATGAACTTGCAGATTTTATAATATTTGTGCATCAAACTATTGTAGTTGTTTTGGATGCTAAATTGCCACATTTTAGATGAGTGGGAATTCCCCTTTCAAGTTGGCTCCTTTGTCCTTTTAACATGACCCCACTATCTTTGGAGGCTTCTTCCTGGCACAACAAAGTGCCCCACACACATTTGGAACATTCTTGCTTCAGACCTGAAGAAGCCATTTCTCTTAGGATTCTTATTCTTTTTAAGGGAAATGGTATTTAGAGACCACAATAGGCGTGGATATTAAACTGTGCATATATCTTAAAACTTAAAATTATGAAGAAGAGTTTAACATACTTGGTAAAAATATTTTTAAGGATACACAGTGAAAAGTAACTGTGCTTTTCACTTAGTAAATACTCAATAGCTATTTGAGTGAGAGTGATTTAGGAGAGAGTGAATGAATGGCTGGCTGATTAGTATATATTTAAACCACCTAGTCATTTCCTTCCATTTGCTCTGAAATTAAGTAGCTAAAGAAGCTTCCATTATGTATAGGCTTTAACCACTCCTCTCCTTTTTATTAGAATGGTGTGTTGCTGAGAACAGTCCTGGACCCTGTCACTGGGGATCTGTCTGACACCCGCACTAGGTACCTGGGGTCCCGTCCTGTGAAACTCTTTCGTGTCCGGATGCAAGGCCAGGAGGCAGTAAGTAATGAAAGGGGCGAGATAGTGTTTTTGGATGTTAGTGGCATCAGCTGAGAAAAATCCCCTTGGTATAAATTTTGCTGTCATTAATTCACCAGTGTTGTAGTTAGTTGACATTAGCTTTATCTTGATTAGTTTCCTTCATGTGGGAAGTCTTGGGTCCCTTAATCTAGAGCTTCTTAACTGGATTTCCATGGCACTGTGCCATGATTTGGTTATAGGTGAGTTAGAATACTGATCCCTTCAATCCTGAGGCTGAGCAAATGGAGTATACTGACAGTTAGCTGGAAACCTCCGATGTAGGATACCACTACCCAGGAGCAACCTGGTATCAGTGTCATGGCTTACTGTGTAATGTGAAAGAGGCTGGGAAACATTGTGTCCTTTGTAGCTAAGAATATCAGTGTTGCCGGGTGCTCTGCTAGTTCTTTACTTGTTACTGCATTTAATACTTTCAACTATCCAGCCTTGTGATAGTATTCCCAATTTACACATGTGGAAACTGGGGCTCAGAGATTGAGTGATTAGTAGGTCATCTGGCTAATAGCCAATGCTTTTAGCAAATAGTAAGCCATACTGCCTCTTCTCTAGGCCTGTTTTTCTTAAGGTAGCCCTTTAGGTTTCTAAAATTCCTTGGGATATTCTGCACACTGAAATTTGGGGATAGGATAATTTGGTTAGCATACCATGTTTGGGCTTTTCCCAAGCTTATTGGAGATGTTTTTCTTTCCTCAGGTGTTGGCCATGTCAAGCCGCTCATGGTTGAGCTATTCTTACCAATCTCGTTTCCATCTCACCCCCCTGTCTTACGAGACCCTGGAATTTGCATCTGGCTTCGCCTCTGAACAGTGCCCTGAGGGCATTGTGGCCATCTCCACCAATACCCTGAGGTGAGAGAGCCCCACAGTTGAAGCCCCGCAAGAGGCTGCAGAGAGCTGACTTTTTGCCATGGCACTAGTGTTGTAATTGAAACCTTCATTTGGCTCAGGATTTAAGTACCTGGTAGCCAAGTCTTGGTGTTTGGGAGTTTTAGCTTCTGTTTAGACCTTCAGTGCCAAGTTTTTATACTCAGCAGTGTAGTTCAGTCTCTGAGATTTTTAAGATTCTTGTTTTCAAGGGCCATGCCATTGGATTGGTTTTAGAGCAGGCGTTGTTGGCTCACTGATAATCTTTTCTCACTCTGTCTTGCATTTGCAATGTTATATCTTAAATATTAACCAATATAAATTATTTAGGCCTTTTGCAGGTTGACATTATTTACACTGATCACATTGGAGTGAACACTGTCTGTATTGCAAGATGGAAAATAACCTATTCAGTTTGACTGTCTCGAGTTTTGGCGGTTGGTTGTGTTTGTTTTCTTTTTTAACCCTTTAATGCCACTAGTGTCATACATGTCCTGGTTATAACTGTTGGTCATACATGTCCTGGTTATAACTGTTGGCTGTTTACAATGGAACTCTGACCTCTTGATATATGAGTCACTTGGTACTTAATCAAGTGAACTGCCAGATTTGTTTGCAAAAACTTTTGGAACTTTTCAGTCATTGTCGCTCTCTTTCTAAGTGTCAGCACCTTTGTATACCTTATGCTCCAGCAGAATTACTCTCCCTGCATACCTCCATATATTCCTGCCTGGTTTTTTATCTCTGCAGCTGTCCTTGGAATGCTTCCCACACACATCTCTGCCTTTCAAGGCCTAGCCTCATCCATGTATCCTCTAATTGTTTTATCGACGTGTGCTCTCTATCTCCTTGATTCCTTATTAATTTTGACAATTCCACAGGTTTTCAAACTTTTTGTAGCAGCAGAACATTTTTCCCCCAGAACAATATCAGGGAGGGCTGCTGTGTGAAACATATAAGAAGAATTCTTGGGAACATAGTTTAAACACCACTGTCCATAGTACTTACTGTCAGAACCATTCACTTTCACTTTCGGTTATTATGAATAACGCTGCTGTGAACACTCATGTACAAGTTTTTATGTGGGTGTATATTTTCATTTTCCTTGGGTATGTACCTGCAAGAGTGGAATTGTTGGTAACTGTTCAACTTTTTGAGGAGCTGCCAGGCTGCTTTCCAAAGTGGCTAGACTATTTTACGTTTTCACCAATGAGGTTTGAGGATTCCAATTTCTGCACATCTTTACCAACACTTGTTATTATATGACTTTTTGATTCTAGCCATCCTAGAGAGTGTGAAGTGATATCTCATTGTGGTTTAGATGTGCATTTCTTTGATGGTTAATGATGTTGAGCATCATTTCATGTGCTTATATTGGCTCTTTGTTCTTCTTTGGAGTAATGTCTATTCAGATCCTTTGCCCATTTTTTAATTGGGTTGTCTTTTTATCATTGAATTTGTAAGAGTTCTTTTTATGTTTTAGATACAACTGCCTTATCAGATAATATGATTTGCAGATATTTTCTCTTGTGGATTGTCTTTTCACTTTCTTTTCTTTCGGTATTTATTTATTTATGGCTGCGTTGGGTCTTCGTTGCTGCGCGTGGGCTTTCTCTAGTTGTGGCAAGTGGGGGCTACTCTTCGTTGTGGTGAGCGGGCTTCTCATTGCAGTGGCTTCTCTTTGTTGCGGAGCACAGACTCTAGGTGTGTGTGCTTCAGTAGTTGTGGCACATGGGCTCAGTAGTTGGGGCTCGTTGGTTCTTGAGCGCAGGCTTAGTAGTTGTGGCGCACGGGCTTAGTTGCTCCGCGGCATGTGGGATCTTCCTGGACCAGGGCTCGAACCTGTGTCCCCTGCATTGGTAGGCGGATTCTTAACCACTGCGCCACCAGGGAAGTCCTGTCTTTTCACTTTCTTGGTGGTATCCTTTGGCACACAAAAGGCTAATTATTTTTTAAAGAATTATATTTTAAAAACTCCATCTTAGGGACTTCCCTGGTGGTCCAGTGGTTAAGACTCCGTGCTCCCAATGCAGGGGCCCGGGTTCGATCCCTGGTCAGGGAACTAGATCCTGCATGCTGCAACTAAGACCTGGTGCAGCCAAATAAATATTAAAAAAAAAAAAAAACTCCATCTGAGAACTGCCTGAAGTCATCTTGGATATCAGCAGTGGTATATGCCCCACTTTGACAAACGCTGGCTAGCCTCATGTTTTCCAAGGAAGAATACAACACCGGAGCATCTGTGTCCCTTCCCATGTTATGTTTCTCCCTTAGGACAGGTGCTGCCTCTGTCTGGAGTCTGCCTTTTGGTGTGGTAGAGTGCCTTTATGAAAGCAGGCCAGTGTGTGGGTTGGACTAGAAGAATCAAAACTCAGGAGTTGTGGGTTTTTTAAATGCCGTACTTTTTTTTTCCTTGCAGAATGACAGTTTTTGATGTTTAGCAGTTGATCTTTTTTTTTTACTCACATGTTGGTAAAGTATTTGATTTAATGTCTGCAAGTAAAGGGACCTTGCTAATTATCCCCTCAGAATTTTTGGATATTTATGGGAGTGGAATGTTGTTAATCATAGTCTATTAGAAGATGTTCTGGTTTTTATATTGTACTCTTTTTTAATGATTTTTTAAAAAATACATTTATTTATTTATTTATGGCTGAATTGGTTCTTCGTTGCTGTGCACAGGCTTTCTCTAGTTGTGGTGAATGGTGGCTACTCTTTGCTGCAGTGCGTGGGCTTTCATTACAGTGACTTCTCTTGCTGTGGAGCACAGGCTTTAGGCACACGGGCTACAGTAGTTGTGGCACACAGGCTTAGTAGTTGTGGCACACAGGCTTAGTTGCTCCGCGGCATGTGGGATCTTCCCAGACCATGGCTCGAACCCATGTCCCCTGCATTGGCAGGCGGATTCTTAACCACTGCGCCACCAGGGAAGTCCCTTAATGATTCTTAATTAGCTGTTTTTTTCTTTAAGCACTTTGAAATGGTTTTTCCTATCTTCCATTGTTTTTTAGGTCTGCTGTCAGATTGTATATGATCTGTAAGAATATTTAAATTAAAAATAAAACTCCATTGTTAGAGACCAAGTGTCTATATTTTTAAGAGCATCTGGGTTCTCTGCTCATTTTGCTTATAATTTGACTTAATGCACATCTCTGTCCCTTTTTTTTTTTTTTTTTTTTTTTTTTTTTGCGGTACGCGGGCCTCTCACTGTTGTGGCCTCTCCCATTGCAGAGCGCAGGCTCAGTGGCCATGGCTTATGGGCCCAGCTGCTCCATGGCATATGGGATCCTCCCAGACCAGGGCACGAACCCGTGTCCCCTGCATCGGCAGGCGGACTCTCAACCACTGTGTCACCAGGGAAGTCCACATCTCTGTCCCTTTTGACAAAGGTTGTAGAACTCATACTTGCCATCTCTTTGTGCGTCGTTGTGGATTTCCTAAAGCTTAGGTGATTTTCGTTCAGGATGGCATCCAGTTTATTTTATGAAACACTGTCATACAAGTACCACATATGTTCAGATAATTGCAGTGCTTCACAGCAAATTTGGAATTGGTACTCTTTTTTTTAAATTTAATTTTATTAATTTATTTTTTTGGCTGTATTGGGTCTGCGTTGCGGTGTGCAGGCTTCTCATCGCAGTGGCTTCTCTTGTTGCGGAGCATGGGTCTAGGCGCATGGGCTTCAGTAGTTGTGGCTTGTGGGCTCAGTAGCTGTGGCTCGTGGGCTCTAGAGCTCAGGCTTAGTAGTTGTGGCTCACAGGCTTAGTTGCTCCGCGGCATGTGGGATCTTCCCAGCCCAGGGCTCGAACCCGTGTCGCCTGCATTGGCAGGCGGATTCTTAACCATTGCACCACCAGGGAAGCCCTGGAATTCGTACTCCTTATATCAGCGTTTGTCAGTAATAATCAAGAGGAAATTTTGACTTTTCACTGTCACATTATCATTGGAAGGATAAAAAATCCTTTGAGGGTTCTAATGTAGGTTTCACGGGTGGAAACTGGAATCACCATGAACAGTGATGGGCTGTTGCTAAAGTAAAGGCCCTCCCCTGATCTCCTTGTCTCTTACGTGTAATCATCTAGATAAGAAGGCTATTGTTTCTTGTTGTCTAATGCCAACATTAGAGCTTTAGGGATTGACGTGTTTGCTATGACTGCTTATAGACCATTTCAACACCAGTTTCTTGGTCCTGAGTGGGTGACCTATTAACTCCTTGCCTTTTGCCGTAGGATTTTGGCATTGGAGAAACTGGGTGCTGTCTTCAATCAAGTAGCCTTTCCACTGCAGTACACACCCAGGAAATTTGTCATCCACCCTGAAAGTAACAACCTTATCATCATTGAGACTGACCATAATGCCTACACTGAGGCCACAAAAGCTCAGAGGAAGCAGCAGATGGCAGAGGTAATGCATTTAACCTTCAGGGTTCAATAAAAAGGCATTCCTATGAAATTGTGTTGAAAAGTTTAAACCTCTGTGTAATTGATGGCTGTAGTCTTTGTTATATTTGAAGATCCAGCCTCTTTTCAGGTCCTTCAAGCAGAGCCCTTTGCCACAGTCCTTGGTTTTAGAGGCTTTCTTGTGACAGGACTAAAACGCTGAGCTGGGTTTATTCAGTATTCAGCTACTTCTCTGGAACGGTTCTCCAGTCCTGGAACTTCCAAAACAATCTGTTTCCTGAAATTGGGCCCAGAGGAGACTGCTTTTGTATTTCCCACAACACCAGCTCCTTCCAGAAATCATTTCCCAGCAAAAAACAAATGGTCCCAACTATATAAAACTGTATCTGGCCTAGAAAAGAGGAAACAAGTAGTCTTAGCAAGAGAAATCAGATGGGTTAGATAGAAAAAAGGTGTTTTCATCTTCATGTTTCTCAGACCGCCAGTCAAGTATTCGCCACAGCTGATGTTAGTTCTTTAGTTTCCCCTTAGTGATCTTTCCTCTTCCCCTTGTCTGTATACCTCTCCCTTTGATCCTGATTTTGGTGGACAGATTTGGCTACTTTGTGTATTATGAACACTCCCTGGAGGTGTTCTTGCTACTTGTCCACTTCTCATCCAGCACCCGCCTCTGAACACACCAACTCTTCCTTGGTTCTTTGGATTTAGGAAATGGTAGAAGCAGCAGGGGAGGATGAGCGAGAGCTGGCTGCGGAGATGGCAGCAGCATTCCTCAATGAAAACCTCCCTGAGTCCATTTTTGGAGCTCCTAAGGCTGGCAATGGACAGTGGGCCTCTGTGATCCGAGTGATGAATCCTATTCAGGGGAACACACTGGACCTTGTCCAGCTGGAACAGAATGAAGCTGCTTTTAGGTAAGGAGCCCAGGACATACAGAGTTTTGAAGACTGGAATGGGAATTCTCTGGGCTGTGACTAATACCTGACTCCTGATTCTTTCTCTGTAAATGCAGTGTGGCTGTGTGCAGGTTCTCCAACACTGGTGATGATTGGTATGTGCTGGTGGGTGTGGCCAAAGACCTGATACTGAATCCCCGATCTGTAGCCGGGGGCTTTGTCTATACCTACAAGCTCGTGAACAATGGGGAAAAACTGGAGTTTTTGCACAAGGTAGGAACCAGCCAGTGGTTTTCCTGGTTCTTAGGTCCTACTAAACTTCCCCACTTTTGTGTAAGTTGTGGATCAGGTCTTTCTGATCCATCTCTTGGTGGCACGTGAAAAATGCTCCAGTGAAGCTCCACTGCTTGCTGGTCCCACAGGAGGCCTGTGTGCTAACCACCCTCCATGGGGAATAGATGCATACTGAAGTAGCCCCTTGTTTTCTAGTCTTACTAAGTAGGCAGCAATTTGTAACCAAAATTCAGCAGTTCTAATGAATTAATATTCTCGGGGCAGGGGTGACAATGTGGATTTCTGTTTAATGGTTACACAGTTTCCCTTGGAAAGATAATAAAGTTCTGGGGATGGATAGTGGTGATGATTGTGCAACACTGTGAATATGCTTAATGTTACTGAACTATATACTTGAAAATGGTTTAAATATTAAGTCGTGTATATTTTACCATAATTTTTAAAATAGAAGAAATTCCTATTCTCTCTTCCACACTGACAGCACATGAATGTGATTTCTCCAGGCGTCCCACAAGGGGAGTGTTCTCTAGGAAGTAGTTACTTCGCAGAGGCTTCTTTGTGCTAAACTCATTGTGTCTCCCTTACAACTAAGATGTCCCTTAAACTAGCACTTCTTTCCCCTCCCTCCATGTCCCACAGTCACTTTTCTGATATTGAGGCTTCACGTTTAGTTAATGGTGCCAGTTGAATTCACATGGGTTCTGAAGTGTTCATCAGGTACCAGGACTTCTTTTCACTTGTGGCATTGATCCACTTGGGGAAGTGGAGTGTTTACCCAAACACCCTGTTTTATAGAGACTGTTGTATGTGTGGTTTATTTTCTCTGCGCAAAAAGTGATCACTTGCTGTCTGTCTTCCTGACAGATGCCTGTAGAAGGCATTTTGGGTTGAGGGGGTATGGCTGTATATTTTAATAGCTGCATCACCTGTTTTTCCTCTCACAGACTCCAGTGGAAGAGGTCCCTGCTGCCATTGCCCCATTCCAGGGGAGGGTGTTGATTGGTGTGGGGAAGCTTCTGCGAGTCTATGACCTGGGAAAGAAGAAGTTACTCCGAAAGTGTGAGAACAAGGTAAACATGGAGACCCTGGTGGGGTGGTGGACAGCAACTGTTAGAATGATATGTCTTTGTCAGGACCTTCTTTGTCTTCCAATGCCAGGTTAAGAATTAGGCCCTTGAGACTTGAGAAGGGGAGGAATAGGTGGGTTTCTTGACTTCTTTACACTAAAAGCCAGATTTCTCTCCTTGCTTCTGTAAGGAATTTAACTGTGACAGGCATATATTTCCACTATATTAAAACCAGTTAGCTCTTTTTCCCACCTTCTAGGAATTTATTGCTGACTCCTTGCTGACTCCTCTTCTTTGGTGTGTGCCATTCTTCAGACCATATATATGCTGCAGTCATGGTAACCTGGACTTTCTGTTGATACTGCACCCCAAGGTTACACCCATTGCTGTCCTTGTTTTTCCCAGCATATCGCCAATTACATCTCTGGGATCCAGACAATTGGACATAGGGTAATTGTATCTGATGTCCAGGAAAGTTTCATCTGGGTTCGCTACAAGCGTAATGAGAACCAGCTTATCATCTTTGCTGATGATACCTACCCCCGATGGGTCACAACAGCTAGCCTCCTGGACTACGATACTGTGGCTGGGGCAGACAAGTTTGGCAACATTTGTGTCGTAAGTTGATGTTTACTTGGGTTACAGTGATGTATAGGAAAGCTGACCCAGTTTGTTTGTGGTAAAGCCAATTACCCAAGACTGTGATCTCTGATATGGAAAGTAAAAATGGGTATAAAATTCTTTAAGTTTCCCCTACCCACACCCCATTCACCTCCCTCATCCCCATGCAACATGATTTAATAATGATAGATTTAGTTTGAGCTAAGGACTAATATTTATTTTTACTTTTTGCCAAAATTTTGGCTTATCTTTTAAAGCCCAGTCTGGCTTTTCTTGTTTATGTTCTGTGGTCTCCATTTTTGCTCTTTAGTTTTTTGGGGTTTTTTGCTTTTGAGTTCGTCACTCCTCGGACATCAGAAGAGGTGCAGGAGACTTGGGCTCAGGCCTCTGCCAAACTCGGGGCCCCAAGGTTTGCGTGCAAGGACCTGGGGCAAACGTTGCTTGGTGACCGAGGTGAGTAGGTTCAGGACCCAGCCCTGTGATTTGTGTCACTTCATTGTAGGTGAGGCTCCCACCTAACACCAATGATGAAGTGGATGAGGATCCCACTGGAAACAAAGCCCTGTGGGACCGGGGTTTGCTCAACGGGGCCTCTCAGAAGGTAAGATTGCAGAAGGGACCACAAAGGAGGGGCACAAGCCTGCGTAGCACATTCTTCATGACCCTCACCGAGGAAACATTTCTTTAGTGAATTATCCACAGTGCGTGTGACTGTGTTGAGTGTTCTCCCATGCATGGTGGGTTTGACACAAGGTAACCAAGTTACTATCCCATTTTTATGACAATAGAAGAGAAATTTTTCTGAGACATTTTAGCAGTATAAATCTCTGCATAGTGGGTTCCTTAGAAAGGATGGTTGCACAGGTTCATTCCAGATACTAACCAGCTCTTCTCTGAAGTATGCCCTGGGCTTTACTCTTCTCCTGTAGACATATACTTCTGTATCTCTGGACTTTTAAAAATAGATCCATTTTAGAGGGCAAGCCTAGAGATTGCTGTTTTTTATACTTTTCTTTTCTTCTTTTTGCAGACTTGATAATTTAACAAAAAGGTTTTGTAGTTATAAATAAAAAATGATCTAACTTCAGCATGTTTGTGAGGGCATTAAGCTCTAAGTAAATGCTAAGGACATTTCAAAGTATTTTTAAATTTTAGTAATTTTTGAATTTCCGAAAGTGGTGAAATCTGGCCTTTGGAGGCACTGTTTGCTTTTGGGAATCTAGAACATGCTCCTGAGGGCACATATAGTCACTATTCTGGTTTCAACTTGCAGGCAGAAGTGATCATGAACTATCACGTGGGCGAGACAGTACTTTCGTTACAGAAGACCACGCTGATCCCTGGAGGCTCAGAATCGCTTGTCTATACCACCTTGTCAGGAGGAATTGGCATCCTTGTCCCGTTCACATCCCATGAGGTGACATCTTCCACACTGGTCTGGCTTTTGCCTTCCCAAGGTTGTTTCTTGGTGCTAAATCTGCCTAAGAGGGCAATCCATTTTGTCTCCATCTGTAACTAGGAGTGTTGTGCAATTTTTATAAGGTGACAGGAGTGCCTGGGGAGATAGGAATCTTGATTTTTTTTCCCCCCTGTGGAAAGCCATCTGGTTTTATACTGTACCAGGGTTTGGTTAGTCAGAGGCTGAAGCCCCAGAACAAAACCCCACAGACCAGGAATGATGGGCTGGTGTGGACTGGGCACTTAATGCCTCCTAGAGTCAGCTCTTGGTTTGGCTAGATTTGGTTTATGTAATTGCTGCCAAGGAAGCTGTGGTTAGGAATCTGACTTTACAAATCACTCTTTGCATATGGTGTTTTCTCTCATGTTTTGCAAATACAAAGGGGTTTTCTTTCACTTTTTAGCTATCTTGTTGTAGCAGGAGAACCTGTGGTCATGAGGAACAATTAGATACTTAACATCGCCTTGGTGGTAAAAATCAATAGCTTCTCTGTTCATTGTGCTTTGGAAACTGTAGACTAGTAGTTGAAATCACTTTTTTCTTTTAGTGACAGATTCTTTGTTTCTTTGCCAGGACCATGACTTCTTCCAGCATGTGGAAATGCACCTCCGGTCCGAGCATCCCCCTCTCTGTGGGCGAGACCACCTCAGTTTTCGTTCCTATTACTTCCCTGTTAAGGTAGGTCTTTCTTGGAAACTCGAGTTGAAAAAGGGGATCCTCAGCATATTTAACCAGTCTTTTTCTCTGGGCCTCCCTCCCTTAAAAATCGGAACAGTCCTGAATGAAGGAGCATTGAGGATGTGGATTGATGGAGGCAGTAATGTGGGAGAGGAGTAGTTAGTGATATTCAGAGACCTCTTCCCTCAGGGCAGACCATAGCCAGAGAAAAGTTTTCACCCAGTTTTGCTAATCTGAACTCTGGCTACTAAGGATCAACTTAGAATAGTATTCCTGGCTCTGTAAATGTAGTTCAGGTTTCTGAGGGAGAATAAAATGCTTTCCTTGAAGTTGCTGCTTTAGCATGTGCCATTTTCTTTGGGCATCTAACCTTTTTCTTCCTCTCATTTTTTCATGCCTTAGAATGTGATTGATGGAGATCTCTGTGAGCAATTCAACTCCATGGAGCCCAACAAACAAAAGAATGTCTCTGAGGAACTGGACCGAACCCCACCTGAGGTGTCCAAGAAGCTTGAGGACATCCGGACTCGCTACGCCTTCTGAGCCCTTCCTTTTCCTATGGGGCTTTTCAGAGACCTTATTTCCCTCACCACCTGGTTCTGAATTCATGTGACAGAAGAAGGGTGGCTGTATAATTAAGACTTTGTAATATTAAAGCTAGTAGCTCTTCCCCATCCACTCTTCCCCTGGAGTGACTGGTTTCCCCTAAAATTGGCACTGAGATTTGCTACACTTCTCCTTGCCTGGTACATAATACATTGCCCCCAGGTTCCGGTGTGGAATACAGTGTCCCTTTTCCCAGAGCTTTCTCGCATTGATATTTTTGGCTCTGCTCTCTACTTTTGTATACACCCTTAATTTTTAACTGGTTATTCTGTAAATATAGTTTTGTATGATGTTATCTTTGTGGGAGGCGGGAGACAAGCTGAGATGGGGACCAGGTTGGCTATAGTACAACTCCGGAGTTCTGCCACCCTGGAACCTAACCAGAAATACAAACCTAGCTTTTAAGGTGGCTGGTGTCCATGTGTCTTTGCTGAGAATCTAGGTGGGAGATTGGAGCCCAAGTTGGAGCAGGAAGAGCTGAGTGTCCTCCTTCCAGTTACCAACTTGGACTTCTGGCACCCTGTGGCCTCATGCTCCCAACTCTGTGATGGTTTTTGGCTTTCTCTAGTCTTTTCTACTATGCAGATGAAACTTGGGCTTGATAATAATTATATAGTCATCCATATCTCTTCCCATTGGATAGTGAGGAAGGGTGGCTGGTTTCTTCTTCCCTGTTTTAGCTCCCTTCTACTTTGAAGCCTTAGAGTGAAGGATTTGGCATGAATTCCAGCTGCCTAGTCTCTTAATAGATGCTCCTTTTACTTCCACAGCTCCTGAAATGATCATTTGCCATCTGTCTACTAGGAAGGATCAGTAAGTACAGAAGAACCTGCCCTTGGGAATAAAGTCAGTACATGTGGTCCCTTTTTAAAGGCACATGGGTAATGGGGTCGGGGGCGGGGAGGCCTGTCTTCAACAGACATCTTAGGTGGGCTCTGGAGGGCCTTTGGAGTATGTGGAGGCAGCAGCTGGAAGTGACCCAGTGTCAAATGTTCCAATTCACACTTGAGAATTCAGCCTTCCCACGTCAAACTGTATGGGAAGCCTTAATGTTCCAGGTAATCCGTCAGCTTCATTGAACATGGAGAGGCCTGAGTCATTTGTTTTCTGAGTACTTCACAGAGTAAAACCCTTTTTTGTTTGTGTGCTCAGCACTTCCATTGAACAGATTCTCTGGCAGGCACTGGGTTAGAGTCAGGAATGGAGGTGGTTAGATATAATCTTTGACCTCTAACAGCCCACATTCCAAGTGCAGAGAGGGTTCCTGATGCTATCCCTGGAACTGTGTATCTCTTTAATCACAGCTTGGTTTTGGATCAGTCAGTAGAGACCTGAGTTTTGCCAGGAATTGAATCCCTAAATGACACTTCATTTTCTCAGTTCATGGGTATACATAGTAGACAGTACTTTTGAATTACATTTGCATAGTTTGATTCCAGGGCTCATTTTTGCTGTGCCCCCCGCCCACTTGTTCCATTTAGCCTGTCAGATTGATTGTATGATGTTGATGTGCGGTAGTATGAGAAACTCAGCATAGATATTTGAGCAGTGGCTCCTTGTTCCTAGGCTCTCTCCTGAAATACTTCTTCCTACAGTAGTAGGGGGGTTATGTAAGAACGGAAAACTTGATCTCTGTATAGAATCAGGAATTGCCACCCTTTTTTTGTTTTTATTATGTAGACAGCAGTTTATTGTCCAACCCAGGGGAGGAAGACACCACGTCACTCAGGGATACTGCATGCGATCCATGCTAGACAACATGGGGGTTGCATTCAGGAACCCAGTAAACAACTAGGGGCTTTGGGAGGCAGGCTTTGTAATATCAAGAGGGTGGAACTTCTCTTGTTCTTGTGGGAAGTTGTGATTGGCTTGTTTGAATAAACCCACAGACTGGCAAGGAGCTGAAACCTCCCCAGAGGTGGGCAGGACCTGTGCCTGGTCCTTTGGTACAGAGGATTGTTTAGCCAGGGAACCTCATTCATGAGAACAGAGTGGGGAGGGAAGGTTTGGCGATTAGGCCACTTGAAGCCCTTCTGATTTTATAGCATGAGATACTGGACCTTAATTTTAGATCTTACACCATAACTGGGAATGTGTGGTCATCTGATTATTGCTCCACTAGAGAGCTACTGGTAGGCCAGGCAAGGGTGAATTTCACATTGGATCATCATCTTGTGCTTCCAGTGTATTACAAGATTCTCTTCCATTCCTGGGGAAAATGATAACAAACTCAGTGGAATTGTCAGAGAAATATGGGTGTGTATTGGAAAATGTTATCTGATAGAGGACAGCAAATCATGAGCTTATATTCTGAGCATCGTGCTAAGCACAGTGAGAAATTCTCAAGGCTCGCTCAGCTGAACTTGACATTCTAGTAGGGGAGAGGAGGCTTATACATGTGAAATAATCAGCCAAATATGTTTATAGTAGAAAGAGAACTAGAATCAGGCAACGTGTCTGATCTGGTTGGGCCAAATAACAGCTGAGTGAATTTGGGCAAGCCATTAAAACTTCTGAGCCTTGGCTCCCCCAACTGTAGAAAGTGAAAGGAGAGGTGTAATATACGCTGCACAGAAGTCCCTAAGTATGTAGCCCAACCTGACTTAAAACAGCATCTTAGTTCCTCAGAATCCCAACATTCATCAACAAGTCAGTGACCCTGTATCTCTTGGGAGTACAAATTGTGTTTGTATGTTTGTTTTATTTTTTTCCCCAAATTTTCCTCATCATGAAAATCATCCCTTAGGCCACTCAATAAAAAATACAGATTCCTAGGAGTCTCCCCCTTAAATCTGGAATGGAATTTGTAAATAAGTCTAGACATGAACTCACAGGCCTGAGTTCAGTCAAGTCTCTGCCCCTGATTAGATCCACGATTTTGGTCAGGCCAGTTGGCTTCTCGTGCATAACATGGAGATAAACAGGATTGATGTCACAATAAAATGAGAGCATATACCTAAAACACCCAGCAGTCAGCCCAGCATGTTGTAGGTTCTTATTGATCCAAACCCCAGCCCTTAATATGTGGGGCTTGGATCAGCACAGTGAAGTCTTCCATTTTCCTTTAGGAGTCACCATGGATGCAGATCTCCTTCCCTTCCCACCCCTCACACATCACAGTGATGTTCTCTTTTCCCCTTACATTGCTTTACTTTTGATGTGTCTGTTGACTTTGTCATGTTCTCTGTTGTGGCCAAATGGGTGCTGGATGAGATACAAGTTTTGAAGGATATACAGACAGCATTTCAGCTCCATAACTGAGGGGGCTTCTCTGGATTTGATTTCTCTGAATTCTCACAGCTGGAAAGGTTTTCTTTTCTCCAGTTTTATTGAGATGTAATTGACATACATCATTGTATCTATTTAAGGTATATGTCATAATGGTTTGACATGTATAGTTTAATTAACTCCATCATCTCAAATACAATAAAAAGAAAAAGCAAAAAAAGAAAAACTTTTCTTGTGAAGAGAACTCTTAGGATATTCTCTTACCAACTTTCATATATATCATACAGCAGTGTTAACTCTAGTCATCATGTACAGTGCATTCCTAGTACTCATTTATCTTATGACTAGAAGTTTATATCTTGACCACTTTGCTCTGATGTCCTGTCCCCCCATTCTGCTCCCCACCCCTTCCCTCACAAATCTGATCTCTTTTTCTGTGAGTTTCCTTTTTTGGTTTTGTTTTTTTAGATTCTGTATATAAGTGACGTTATACAATAACTTGTCTTCTTCTGTCAGGCTTATTTCACTTAGCATAATGCTCTCAAGATTTATCCCGTCCTGCGCGCGCACACACACACACACACACACACACACATTTTCTTTATCCATTCATCTGTTGATGAACACTTAGGTTGTTTCCATAACTTAGCTATTGTAAATAATGCTGCTATGAACATGGGAGTACACACGTTTCTTTGAGTTAGTGTTTTCATTTCCTTTGGCTACATTCTCAGAAGTGGAATTGCTCTGTCATGAGGTAGTTCTGTTTTTACGTTTCTGAGGGTTGTCCATATTCTTTTCTGTAGTGGCTGTACCAGTTTACAATCCCACCAACACTGCACAAGGGTTCCCTTTTCCCCACATCCTCACCAGCATTTATCTCTCGTTTTCTTGGTGATGCCCATTCTAACAGGGGTGAGGTGATTTAGCTCACCTGAAGGACAGAGGACTTAGCTGTAGTTTGATTTGCATTTCCCTAATGACTAGTTTTGTTGAGCATCTTTTCATGTACCTGTTGGCCATTCATATATCTTCTTTGGAAAAGTGCCTGTTCAGGTCCTTTGCCCCATTTTTTAATTGGATTTTTTGTGTTTTGCTTTCGAGTTGTCTGAGTTCTTTATATTGTTGGATATTAACCCTTTATCAGATATATGGTTTGCAAATAATTTTTTCCATTCCATAGATTGTCTTTTTTACTTTGTTTCTTTTGCTGTGTGACTTTAGTCTAATGTAGTCCCACTTGTTTATTTTTTATTTTGTTGCTTGTGTTTTGTGTTTTAGGTGTATCCAGGAATTTTCACCATTGAGCTTTCTCGCATATCAGTGGGTTTGCTTGTTCTCTGCAAAACAGGGCGCTGACAAGTGGAATTTTAGGAGCACAGGCACAAGGAATTAGGCTTGAATATGTTGAGACCAGTTTTGTCTAGTTCATAGTTGTTGCTGTAGGACCTACAGAAAGTGTTTAATAAAATTTAGTGATTGGATACAGCTAAATTACAAATCCCATCTGTATAAGTGTTAAGGGGACCACGTCAACTCCTTTGGTTTAGTTGTGCAACCAGGTAAATGGAGAACTCTGTCCTGTTTTGCAAAACACATTAGAGGCTGCCGTAGAACTGAGAAGGAAGGCCACCCCACCAAGGCATTTGCTCTTGGTTATTAGGATTGCTCCCATTCTGCTGCTGTTAAATCTCTGCAATTTGGGTCTAAAAAAGTACTGAAAAGTTTTTAGCTGCCTCAACTTTTCCCTGACCTCACGAGTGGAGTTTCCACAGATGTTGTTTCATTTGGAAGATCTTTTGCTATGAATAGCATTCCTTTGGGGGAGGGGGGTTCAAGTTGGACTGTGGATGGAATGTTGGCTTTTGTTTTTTTTAATGCTAGCAAGACAGCTGCTGGGGCTGGGAAAGACTCTTGGGGTTCACTTACCTCATGGGGAGAGCTCTGGTCTCCAGAATCCATGCTGCTCCCATGACTGCAGCCTCTCTTGAGGTTATTAGTGGGAAGCCAGAAATGTTGGGAGAATTGTTCAAATGAATCAACCTGGCTTTCAGTTTTTTTTTTTTTAATTCCTAAATTCTGTTTCTATTCAAAATAGAAATGCCATGTGTTTGTGTGAATCATCCACTTGCTCATTTGAATATGGAATATTGTATGTGAATATTTTAAGTTTATTGCACCCTTAAAATATATTCAAGGGCTGTATCCAGATCTCTGGTGCTGAAGTCAAACCTTGTCCAAAAAAATAACAATGTAGGGATACAGATGACTGGGGTACATGGGTGACGATGTCTGGGGTGTATGGGTAGGGAAGAAACACCTCTGTGGTCAGTGGCTGATTTATATTTGGGGATCTGATAACCCACTGTGTGGGCCTTGTATGAAGTTTGAGTGAACTGAAATCAGTAGATACAGACTACACAGCACTCAAGAGAATCCCCTTCACCGCTCTGCATTAGCATCACCAAGAGCTTTTCTATAGAAGCTTTGAAAGTCAACATCAAGAGATATGCCTAATACACTAGAAGATGGTGCTACATTCATTTATTCCACCAATATTTACTGAGCACCTACTGTGTGTTACCTCCTTGAATATCTGCTCTACACCCAGGAGTTTTTGTAACTTGGCATGCTGTTTCTGTCCCTCTGAGTCTGGTGGTGACGTTGAGTCTGCCAGAGAGCCTGGTGACAAATTTCACAGGATCCTAAGGCCCATGTCTCTAGTTTTCTCAGATAAAACAGGCACAGCCTTGGGATTTCTGGGAAAAATCAGAAGGTCCCAAGTATGAAAAATGAGGAGGTGGAGAGTAGACAGCCAAAGATTTTTGGTCAGGAAGCTAGGAAATCTGTTGCAGTGGCTTTTCTGTTCTCCAGATTACTCTGCTGGGGGTGTCTGGGCATCTGTATATTTCACAATCTGGTAATAATAATCAGACATGGAAATCACTAGGTGGTTTCCAGGAGAATGAGGGAACATTGCCTCTTGTTTAAAATGAAGCAAAAGAAAACACCAAGTTTATAGGAGACACAAGGATGGGAGACTCAACTGGATGTAGCTAAAGGCCCCTGTCAGCCCCAGCTCACCCTCTAACTCCAGCAGCTCTGTCAGCACCCAGTCAGGCTTGGCTGTAATCCCAGAGGCAAACCCACCCCAGTTCCCCGCCTCTGTCTATTAGAGTCTGGTCCTCAGATTTTTATCCCACAGGCCCACCCGGCAGAATTTACCCTTTTCTAACTGCAAGCAAAATCTCAGGGAATGAGAGTTGCTTTTGATTAGGCCATTTGAGGAGAGTTTTTACAAGTTAATAATTTGGGGTCATGAGTAAATGTGTATAAGCTAGTGTGACATGTGATGGTGAAAAGTATTAGCATTTACTGTGAGTCATTAGGGGGTCTAGTGCTGTTAACAGGGCACACTGAGGAATCTCTTGCATTTAAGGAGCTGATGCTGCAACTGGAGAAAGGCGACTTCACATAAAGCAATCAGAAACAAGATCCCATCTGCCAAATGCCAAGTAGGAGTGAAGTCCATAGAACACTGGATATGAAGTCACATGACCTGTGTTCACCAGTCTCTAAGCTTGGTCTCAGCTTCCTTTCTGTAAAATGGGAGAATAAGACCAACCTCTTGTTACTAGGGGATGTAGTAACAGCAAAGTGCTTTCCACTGAGCTTCCAGGGTGTCTGAGGAGGTGTGGCCACAGAACTTGGATCCAAAAGCGCTGGGAGAACTGGAGCCACTTCCATCTCGAATTGCAGCCCTGTATGCGATGCTTTGAAAGAAAGGGGCATCATTCTAAGCCAAGAGGGCACAGTGGAGTTTGTTCAGACTTCTGTGAGACCCCAGTGATATGCTGTGGCTGTACCCGCATCACCTCCACCCCACTTGCCCTCCCATGGGCTGCTTGACTACTATGAATCAGCTTGGTAGAAATACAGCAAGGCCTTGCTGACGGTGTGGCCGGTGTAGTCACGGCCTTGGGCACAGGGGTGGGAAATTAGCCATAGTACATTCCAGTGTGGGCATTATTGTCCTGCTGGCCAAACCAGGAATCTGGTTTTGTCAGTCCAACTGAGAAACCATTTCTCGGGAAACTTCTTGAACAACTACTTTTGCCAGGCATTGACATTCAGAATAAGATATGCTAACATCTTCTAGGCCAGCATTTCCCAAACCAGGTGCTGTGGAATCCTAGATGTTAATAAGGGACTCCTTAGTAAAGGATTCTGTGCTTACTTTCAGGGAAACATGCAAACTATCTTGGGTAGTTTGATGCTTTGAGCACAGCCCCTTCCCCTGTCCCTTGCTCTCTATTTGTCTGCTGGTGGGGGAACTAAAGGATTCCTTGAGGGGATTGCCTGGCTGTCCACTGGTTAGGACTCGGCGCTTTCACTGTCGTGGCCCGGGTTCAGTCCCTGGTCAGGGAACTAAGATCCTGCAAGCCATGCAGTGCAGCTGAAAAAAAAAAAAAAGGGTCCCTTGGGGAATTGGCCCACCCCTAAATATTCCAAATATAGTCTAAGTACATCAGGGAGCTTGTTAGAGATGGAGCTCCCCCTTAAGTTCCCACAGAACTGTGCTAGCAGAACCATTCTCAGCTCTCTGACGCAGGCAAAGTGAGAGTGTCCCTTGTCCTTGGAGATCGGGTTGAGCAAAGGATCTCTCTTTCATGTCATCAGGAACTCCCACAAGTGCTGTGCCAGATCACATATTACACCAGGACAGGCCAAGTCATGTAAGGAGGGAAGCCCTCTGGCTGTGTGATCTTGGGTTAGATACTTCATCTCTCTGGGCTCATGTCTCCATCTGTAGACTGGGTAATTGACTGGTCCTCAACACTGATGATATTTATCAAAGGCCTTTTCTCCATCTAATGTTTGTCCCCCTATGTACACATGTACCCCAGTCACTACCACATCACCCAGTTTTATTAAGTTTTGTAGAAGGGTTTTTGTTAGAGTAAACGTGTTCTGGAGAGGAGCTGGGGTAGCTCCTTAAAACGACCTAGCCTGCCTGGGAGCCAAGACTTGGTTCTGCGGACTCCCACCATTAACTTGCCACCGTTAACTTGTCAGGCGCACTTGGTCAGAAGAGTTCCGGTCTGATCGTCTGGGTTTGTGGCCCCCTCCTACTCCATTCTCCAAGGCAGGCTGGGGCCACGTGGCCCTGCCCCGCCCTTGCTGGCTCCAGTTTCTGAGTCAGTTGCGGTGGCCTGCTTTCCCCGCCCTTCCCATCAGTCGGGAAGCCTGGATTGTGGGCTGGGGGAAGCCACAGCTTTTCCCACCTGGCACCCACTGCCCCCAGCTCCTAGGTACCTGTTCCAAGCCCTAGAAAACTGCATCCTGGTATGTGAACAGGTAAGAAAGGGGTCGATTTTCTCTCACATGGTTTTCTTTGCCTGACTTGACCACCCCAACTTAGCTGCTTCCTTCCTTCACAGATCACAGCAAGAGGGATTTGAGCTAGACTTGAAAAACACAGTCCCAGTAAGAAGCTCTTAAATATGTGTCAGAAAAGTGGTGTGAATTCTCTGCTCTGGGTTTCTTTTTTAAACCTTTGCTTTCATCAGCCTTGTAGGAAAAAAAATCCAAATAACCATAAAGCAAGTTGCTTCTCTCTGCGTTCCCTTCTGAGTTTTGTAATTCAACAAACCCACTTTCTTAAATGGCTGTCATGGGTTACTGGGGGCTCTTCCACTGGATATTGCTTTAGTTCCTTAGACCTTAATGTACTATGTGCACGAATTATGTACATGAATTACCTATCAAAAATTTATTTAAAATTCTTTAATGGAAAGGAAAAAATAGAATGGCATACATGAGCCTTCCTCATTCAGTTGGTATTCTGAAATTAAAATGAAGTGTTCTGCTTTTACACTTTGCATTTATCCTAATAAATGCACATAAACCAACTAACTGTGATTTTTAAAGTCCATGTGGTATCTGCCACGTTAACAAGCCCATTCCAGGATATGCAGCCTTTGTCCCTAAATTGTGAAATTAGATTGCTTCCAGGTGTTTTGCAATTAATAATTTGACTTTTACGGACAACTCTGTGGAAATAACTTTGTCTTTTAGATTTCTTTTTTTAATCTCTCCTTGGATTTTATTCTCCATCCAGAATAAATACTTGAGGTAAACCCAAGAACATTTATGTAGCTCAGCTCATGTTACACATGGTATTATGAGCTCACTCATAATACTTTTCAGGACCATGATGGCATGAGGGAGTGGGTGGGTAACTTGTATTCTCTGGATTTTTCAGGAAGTGGGATGGAGGCAGTCTAGCGCAGTGGTTGAGACTTGGCCTTTGAAGGCAGGCTAGCCTGGGTTTGTATGCGTAGCTGCCTGACCTTGAACTCTCACCTAATGACTTCAATTAGTTCACATGTAAAATACAGATTATAAAACTCCTTAGGGGTACAGGAAAGGCAGAGATAGTATTTGTAAAACAACATTGGTGCTTAATAAGCACCCCTGGAAGACACTTTCGAACCTGGGGCTTTCTCTGGGCGATTTTAGAAGCTGGGTAGAGTTGAGAGTCATCTCAAGTGCCTTTTTTGACCCCTTCCCCTCTTCTAATTCAGCCACCTGTTAGAGGTTATTTGTTTCTTTTTTTTTTTTTTTTTTTTAACTTGGACCCCTGTCTGTGCTAAGGCTGGAGAACTGGGCATCAGGGAACTTGCAGTTTAGATCAGCCTCTTTCCAAAGGTCCCCCAGACTCAGCCACCTGCCATCAGATCTGGATGCCACCCGTCCCATCTCTTAGCCACCTTCCTCAAAGGGCAGGTTTAAGGGATCACTGGACAGAGTGGAGAATTCCTTGGAAGTCTGTGGACACACCTTTTGTTCCCCACTCTGGTAGTTTGCTGGGAGGCCACATGGAGGCACAATGGAGTACGCATAGGCTGGGTTCTAACCTGGCTGCACAAATTCCCAGCAGTAAAATGGGAATGTTAATACCTGTGCCATAGAATTACATGAGATAATATAGGTAAAGCAGCTGGCACTTACGGGCCCATTACTGTGGAAGGTCAAGGCCATGTTCCAGAGCCTTTGAGAAAGTACCAGAATTAGCCACAAAAGACAGGCAGAAAACTCATGTTCATTGCCTCAGTCAATAAACATTTATCGGGCTGGCTGGTCATGGTGCTGGAAGCTAGGGAGAGATATTGGGTTGGCCAAAAAGTTTGTTCGGGTTTTTCCATACGAACTTTGCCAACCCAATATATAACACAGGCTCCCTGCTCTTGGTACAGGTGTACAGCCCATCCCAAGGGACAGAGGAGACTGACTGCAGCTGCCTGGGCACTTCAGGACAGCCCCCTCCTTAAGAAGGAAGAACAATCTGTTAGGCAGAGATGGGGGGGAAGCGAGAGTAGCAAGTGCTAAAGCCCAATGGCATTTGGGAAAGGGTGGGAAGTTCAGGAGGGCTGCAAAGGGAGATTAGAGGAAGTGGTGGGGACCAAATTCTGAAGAACCCTGAAAGTCAGGTGAGAATTTGGACTTCGTCTCAAGTATATAGGGATTTAAGTGGCTTTGGGGATGCCTGTTCTGGCAGCTTTGGGGGTAGAGGATGATGTTCGAGGCCTGGAATGCCCCCAGCCTTCCACCCCATTTCAGGGGCTTTGATGGTACCCAAGATAAATCATTGCAGAGAGTGGGATTCTCAAGACAGACTTGGCCTGGGGAAGCCTGGCCTGCAAGTTGGGGCCCAGGGTTCTGGGGTTCTGGTCCCAGATCTTCTATGATCAGACCCAGGGTCTCCTCTCCTGCCTCAGCTGAGAGTTCAGGGCAGTCAGGTTTCTTACAGCTCTTGCCTTTTGGAGGTCTGCAAAATGTCTCTGGAGACTGCATTCATCCTATCCCCCCACCCCTGCAACACTGTCCATGGTGGCTGTCCATGACCCAGCCTTGGCCTTGGGAGGAAGAGGCATCTTGTCTGAAGTGGACTGACCCCTTGAACCTGAGAGGCTCCATGGAAGTCCGAGAACTGTGGCCTCTAGCCCTGTGACAATCCCAGGGGGCTTCTGGGCTCCGACTCTCCTGCACGCTTGCCTGAGGGCCCTGTTCCACAGCTGGGGGATGGTGTGCCCTGGAACAGGGCTGTGGACATCCTGGGAACGTACCTCCCAAACTTCCCAGGGGCTGCTGGGAGTGTTCTGTCTGTGCATCTCAGCCAGGAAGGGGTCAATAGCCAACGCCTGGAGAACCAGCCAGAACTTTCCCCTTGGGTCGATCTCAGGTGACGAAGAGGTGGATGAGTGGGGATGTGGCTACAGTTAGCAACGTTGAGGTCAAGGTGAAGAATTTGAAAGGCCAAAGAGATGTGGACTTGCCACGTGGGCAGCTATTCAGAAAGGTCAGGCCCTGCTCTTCAAGCTTTCTGGGTGCCTGTTATCTGTCGTAGCATGAGAATGTCCACATTCTGGCCCAGGACTCTTACCACATCCAAGCTCCCACTTCTGACTTTATCTGTCACCCACAGGTCTCCTCAATCTTCCCTTCCCAGCTGCCACATCTGCCTTTCCCTCTTTCCCAAGAGCTAGAACTTCCCTGCTTCTTTGTCTTCCTACTTTCTCAAATCATTAACATCTCTTCATATGCACTTTTAAACCATCTTAATCATTTTTTAGTGTATAGTTCAAAGGTATTAAAGTACATTTACATGGTTACAAAACAGATCTCCACAACTTTTTCATACTGTAAAACTGAAACTCTGCCCATTAAACAAAAACTCCCCCTTTCTCCCTCCAGGCAGTCCCTGGCAACCACCGTTCTACTTTCTGTTTCTATGAATTTGACTAGTCTTAGGTACCTCACATAAATGGAATCATAGAGTATTTGTCTTTCTGTATCTGGCTTATTTCGCTTAGCATAATGTCCTCAAGGCTTACCTGTGTTGTAGCATGCATCAGAATTTCCTTTTTAAGGCTGAATAATATTCCCTTGTATATATACCACGTTTTGTTTATCCATTTATCTGTCAATGGACACTAGGGTTGTTCCATGTTTTAGCTGTTGTGACTAGTGCTGCTATGAACATGGGTATACAAATATCTCTTTAAGACCCTGCTTTCAATTCTTTGAGGTATATACCTGGAAATGGAATTGCTGGATCGTATGGTAATTCTGTTTTTAACTTTTAGGAACCTCCATACTATTTTTCATGGCACTTGCAGCATTTTACAATCCTACCACAAGTGCACAAGTGTTCCAGTGTCTCCATATCATCGCCAACACTTTTTATTATCTGGGTTTTTGGTAGTGGTCATCTTAATGGGTGTGAGGTGATATCTCACTGTGGTTTTTATTTGTGTTTTTCTGGAGATTAGTGATGGTGAGCATCTTTTCATTTAGCTGTTGACCATTTGTATGTCTTTGAAAAAATATCTACTCAAGTCCTTTGCCATTTTTTAATCAGCTTATTTGATTTTTTTGTTGTGAGTTGTAGGAGTTCATTATATATTCTGGATATTAACTCCATATCATATTTGCAAATACTTTCTTCCATTCCATAGGTTGCCTTTTCACTGTGTTGCTGTGTCCTTTAATGCACAAAAGTTTTCAGTTTTGATGTAGTGCCATTTGTCTATTTTTGCTTTTGTTGCCTGTGCTTTTGATATCATATCTATGCAGTCATTGCAAATCCAATGTCATGAAGCTTTTTATGTTTGTTTTCTTGTAGGAGTTTTATAGTTTTGGATCTTAAGCCTGTGTAAGCATTTAATAGCTTTATTGTTTTTATGATATGTGCTTATTATAAAAAATACCAACAATTCAGAAAAGCACAAGAAGAAGAGAAAATCTCAATCCCACTCCCCAAAGGGAACCATTCCCTAATAATATTTTACTGGGCAACTCTCCAGACAGTGCCTTACTTCATCACTCCTCAAACTGTAACCTGCACATGAATCACCTGAGGATTTTGTTAAATTCTCATTACAAAGGCCTGGGGTGGGCCCAAGACTCCACAAGCTCTTAAGTGATTCTACTGCTATTGATCAGGAAACCATACTTGGAGGAGCAGGGGTCTGTAAGTATACACGCACACAGCTCTATGTCCTATGGGATCATACTATACTTTTTTTTTTTTTTTTTTACTATTTTTTAATTTATTTTATTTTTTTGGCTGTGTTGGGTCTTTGTTGCTGCACGTGGGCTTTCTCTAGTTGTGGCAAGTGGGGGCTACTCTTCATTGGGGTGTGCGGGCTTCCCATTGCGGTGGCTTCTCTTTGTTGTGGAGCATGGGCTCGAGGTGCATGGGCTTCAGTAGTTGTGGCACGTGGGCGCAGTAGTTGTGGCTTGCAGGCTCTAGAGTGCAGGCTCAGTAGTTGTGGCGCATGGGCTTAGTTGCTCCGCGGCATGTGGGATCTTCCTGGACCAGAGCTCGAACCCATGTCTCCTGCATTGGCAGGCAGATTCTTTTCTTTTTAATTTTATTTATTTATTTATTTATTTATTTATTTATGGCTGTGTTGGGTCTTCGTTGCTGCATGCGGGCTTTCTCTAGTTGCGGCGAGCGGGGGCCACTCTTCATTGCAGTGCGTGGGCTGCTTATTGCAGTGGCTTCCCTCATTGTGGAGCACGGGCTCTAGGCGCGTGGGCTTCAGTAGTTGCGGCAGGCGGGCTCAGTAGTTGTGGCTCACGGGCTCTAGAGCACAGGCTCAGTAGTTATGGCACACGAGCTTAGCTGCTCCGCGGCATGTGGGATCTTCCCGGGCCAGGGATCGAACCCGTGTCCCCTGCATTGGCAGGCGGATTCTCAACCACTGCGCCACTGGGGAAGCCCTCCATCATTGTTTATAGTGGCCACGTATTATCCCATTGCATGGTCGGATGGTAATTCAGCTAGTTCCTATGGAAGAAGTTCAGGTGCTACCAAGTTATCACTGTTAGAAATAATGCATTCACAAACATCGTTGTCACCATGTCTTTGTTTACCTGAAGGAATTACTGTTATGGTGTTTATTTGTCTTTCTAGGAATCAGGCCAGAACTAACACATTCAAATGTATTAGTCCTCACAGTCACCTGGGGGACTGGACACTTAATCTCAAGGCTCTGCCAGCCCACCAATGGTGAGGGGCAGAGCAGTGTGGGATAGAGGTGGGACAAGTGTGGGGTAGGTGGAGGATCACATGGGCCTGGGAGGAGGCAGTGGTGGCCAGCACTGTCGGTGCCCACTCTTCAGCCAGGCAGTGTGTGTCTGGTGCTCATTTAATGTCCACAGCTCCCTGGTAGGTTTGACTTAGTCTCCCCCGGTTTACAGATGAAGAAACTGAGGTGCAGGGAGGACTGCTAGCTTCCCACAGTCACTCAGGCGTGATGAGGCAGTGCAGAGGACACGCCCGACCCTGCATAGGTTGCTGTCACCTCGTGTGCCCTGCCTCGTATCCCGAGAGGCCCTACCCTGCGCTCCAGCCTCTGCAGAGCCCCGGTCTCACCGGATTCAAGAGTCTGCGGGCTGCCCTGCGCTGCCAGGGCTGTCCCTGCTTTCGTGCAAGATAATCCAAGCAGCTACCAGCCCGTCAGGCAGCTGTGGAGCGAGCCCCCGGCCCCTTCCCCTCTCCTGCCCTGAGAGCAGGGGACCAACTAGAGGATGCCTCCAGGCTGTCATCTCTGCAGGCCATGCAGGGTAAGGCCTTTGCTGAAACGATCCAGGGGCTGGGGTTAGTTTAGCACTCTGGGGCAGGGTTGGGGTATGTCCAAGGTCAACACCTCCTCCCTGGCCAGGGCTCCCTGGATGGAGCTCAGAGGATGTTGGAGGCTCCAGAGTGGTCACTGATCAGTTGGACTGCAGGGATTTGCAGGGATGGGAGCTGTTGAGAGCACTGGACAGGCTTAGACAGCCTGAACTTGAATCCAAGCTCTGCCACATGCTGCCTGTGAGACCTTGGGCAAGTCAGGGCACCTCTCCAGTCTCACTTTCCTCAGCTGTAAAATAGGAGTAAGCATAGGCTCTCCCTGTACCCTCTCATACCTATTAGGATGGCTGTTATGTAGAAAGAAAACAAAATAACAAGCATTGGCTGGGATATTGAGAAATTGGAATTCTTGTGCACTGTTGGTGGGACTGTAAAATGGTACAATCCATTTCCATGATACTGTGGAAAACAGTTTGGCAATTCCTAAAAAAATTAAAACTAGAACTACCATATGACCCAGCAGTCCCACTTCTGGGTGTACACCCAAAAGAATTAAAAGTGGGGTCTCAAAGAGATATTAGTACACCCATGTTTGTAGCAGCATTATTTGCAATAGGCAGAAGGGTAGAAGCAACTAAAGTGTCCAGTGACAGATGAATGGATAAACAATATGTATATGTGTATGTATACACACACACACACACACACACACACACACACACACACTCTGGAATATTATTCAGACTTAGGAAGGAAATTCCGATGCATGCTATGACGGATGAATCTTGAGGACGTTATGCTAGGCAAAATAAGCCAGACACAGAAAGACAAATTCTGTATGATCCCACTTATGTATGGTACCTAAGAGTAGTCAGATTGTAGAAATGGAAAGTAGAATGGTGGTTGCTGGGAGCCGGGGGTAGTTATTGTTCAATGGATTTAGAGTTTCAATTTCGCAAGATGAAAATATTTCTGGAGATAGATGGTGGTGATGGTTGCAACAATGTAAATGTACTTAATACCACTGACATGTACACTTAGAAATGGTTAAGATTTTATGTTATATGTATATCAGTACAATTTTAAAACTTGGGGGAGAAAGTAGTATATGCCTCACAGGGGTTTTGTAAGAGTTGAGTGAGACAAGTGAATGTGAATTATTATTAATGTCAGATCTGGGAACATCCAAGACTTTTTTGCCTCATGGACCCAGGCATTGGAGGAGATTTGTGTATCCCTGTGGGGAGCAGTTGCGCCATTCTGTATGAGATGCTCAGGATGGGGTTGAAGTCTCTCATCAGGGGAGACTTCCTGGAGGAATGACAGGCCCTGCTCAGAGGGTTCCCAGCATTTGTGGGATGGGTAGATTCCAGACATCGGAAAGTCCCTGGCAAAAAATCACTTCCACTAAGGGGCAGTTTGCAGGGAGGAGATTTTAGCTCCGCCTAGAGGACTTGTGACCAGAGCTGGCCAAATGTGGAACAGGCTGCCTCATGGAGTGGTGAGCTCCCCATTAGAGGAGGCATGTGAGGAGAGGCTGGGCAAGATGTAGAGGAGACTCCTGCATGGAGTAGGGGTGGAGTCAGAGGGTTTCCTAGGCTCTGCGCCTCTCTAATGTGATCCAGTCGGCAAAGTTATATGTAACAGGCCTGTGTAAAGGTGGGACCCAAGTAAGAGGGAGGGGGCAGGCAGGTGAGAAGGCTTGCTGCCAGCCTTCCCCTAAACAACAGTAATAATAGTTGCTGCCATTTATTCTGGGTACACACTGTTAAATGCTAAACCGGCTTGATCTCAGATCCTCACCACAACCCTGTATGGTGGGTGCTACAGTCATCCCCATTTTACTCCTGGGAACTGAGGCCCAGGGGTTAAATCTCCTGCCCAAGGTCAGCCAGTAGGCAGTGAGCTGGAATTTGAAACCAGGTGGTCTGGTGCTAGCCCTCTCTGTTGGGTGGAAGTCTCCAAATCTGCCTCCGCAAGCTGCCTACTCCCTGCCACCCTGCCCCTGGCTGATAGTTCCTGGGTCCTGACACTCTCACAGGTAGGGATTTAGCAGCTGCCACCTCCCCCTGTGAGTCCTCGGTGCCCCCCTCACTCTGACGGGTTTCTCTGCGGTGCAAGACCCCACCTGCTTGGGTCTTCAGGGTTCAAGGATAACACTGCAGACAACACTGGCCTTATTGGGAGCCAGGCTCCTTGTCCCTCAATGTCCCCCTTCTGTTTAACAGGACCCTCCTTGACAACTCTCTTCAGGGCTCCAAGTCTTTCCCATAGCTGTTGAGTTCATTCTGCCTTTTTTGCAACTGAGTTTTTTCCAGCCCAGCTCTCTGGGTGCCAAGACCTTGTCCACATGATTCAATTTGTCCAAGTTCCCAGGCTAGCACCCGCAAGTCAATAAATGCTGTCCTTAATGGTGGCAATACGGTGGCCTCCTCTGTCTTTCGAATTACAGAGGAAGCCCTGGCAGGGACGGCGATTGAGCCAGAATGACCCAGTTAGTGGGGATGCCATTCACACCTTATGAAGATGCAGGGAGCTACCGTTTAAATACATCTCCGTGCCAGGTAGGGTGCTAAGCTCTACACGGGCACTATCTCACCAAATTCACACAGAGCCCAGGAGGTGAAGAACTGCAATTTTCCCATATTACAGATGAGGCAACTGAGACTTGGAGAGGTTAAGTCACATGTTCAGAAGCTCAGATCTTTCTTTCTCCCCATTGCTGCCTTGGAGGCTTTGCATTGGTAGCTGATCCGATAGCAGTAATATTAATGCCACTTGCTGCTTAGTGGAGAAGTCGTACATCTAAGATTGCTCTCCTCCTCCCTCCTGGTACCCTCACTGCCACCCTGGGAGTGGGCCTGGGTAGTGCTATTTTGTGGATGAAGAAGGTGATTAGGGGCTTCCCACGGTCCCATAGTGGAAGGGGTACACCAGAGCAGGGTGGCCCGCCTTGCTCTGCAGGCCCCTTCCCACCTCCACTGCACTGGGTCTCAGGCTATGTAGCCCTCCTGCTTGTCTCTTTGGAGGGTCTGTCCCAGGCCCCAGTGAAGCAGCTCTGCACAGAGGCCAGCAGACCAGCTGGCCCAGCAGAGGCTGGGCTGGGGCCAGGTGCTTTCCAGTGTCTTCCTGCAGCTGGGAAACCTTTCTTGGATGACATCTCTGCAGAGGGTGCCTCCTGGTCCTACTTGCCCTGGTTCCCCTCCCAGCCAAGAGAAGACCACTCTTCTCCCTGTCCGTGGAAATCACATAGGCAACATAATTTTTGACTGTCAGGCTGCAGCAATGGAGTTCTGGAACCTGGAAGCCTATAAGGCGTGACTGTTAACCCCAGAGGAGGAAGCTGAGGCTGGTTCAAAATCTGGGACTTAAACCCTGGGCTGTCTGCTGGCAAAGCCCATAACATTGACTACATAATTTTTATTTTATAATTTTTAAGCTTTTAAAAAATAATTAGTGGGGGTTTTTTTAGGACAGTTTATCAATAGATTTACAGAAAGATTGAGGAGAAAGTATAAAGAGGTCCATATGGCCACCCTACCCCAGTCACACAGTGCCCCTTATTATTAACATGTGTTATTAGTGTGGTAAGTTTGTTACAATTGATGAATAAATATTAATACATTATTATTAGTATATTAAAACATTATTAAAGTTCATAGTCTACATTAGGGTTCACTCTTGGTGTTGTACATTTATGGATTTTGACAAATGTATAATGAAATTGTGACAATGTCAGAATAGTTTCACTGCCCTACAAATCCTCTGTGTTATACCTATTCCTCCCTCCCTCCCTGCATCCTCTGACAACCACCAGTCTTTCTGCCATCTCTGTAGTTTAGCCTTTTCCAAAATATCATACAGTTGGAATCACACAGTATGTAGCCTTTCCAGGTTGGTTTCTTATACTTAGAAATATGCATTTCCACTTCCTTCATATCTTTTTGTGGCTCGATAGCTCATTTCTTTGCAGTGCCTAATAATGTCCCATTGTATGGATGTACTATAGTTTATTCACTTATTAGGGGATATTTTGGTTGCTTCCAGCTTTTGGTGATTATTAATAAAGCTGCTATAAACGTATGTGTGCAGGTTTTTATGTGGACATAACATATGGTAAGGCTATGTTTAGCTTGTAAGAAACCACCAAACTGTCTTCCAAAGTGGCTGTACCATTTTGCATTTCCACCAACAATCAATGAGCGTTCCTGTTGCTCTACTTCTTGTCAGCATTTAGTAGTGTAAGTTTCTTGGATTTTAGCCACAAAGTAATAGGTGTATAGTGCTATCTCATTGTTGTTTTAAATGTAATTCCCTAGTGACATATGTTGTTGAGCACCTTTCATATGCTTATTTGCCATCCGTATATCTTTTTGGTGAGGTGTCTGTTCAGATTTCTTGCCCACTTTTTAATTGGGTTCTTTTGTTTTTTCTTGTTGAGTTTGAAGAGTTTTTTGTATATTTTGGATACAAGTCCTTTATCAGGTCTTTCATAAATATTTTCATCTTCTTAGCTGTGTCTTTTGCAGAGCAAAAGTTTTAAATTTTAATAAAGTCTAACTTATCAATGTTTCCTTTTATGGATCGTGCTTTTAATGTACATAATAACTCATTACCAAACCCAAGGTTACCTGGATTTTCTCCTATGTTATATTCTAGAAGTTTTATGCTTTTGCATTTTACATTTAGGTCTAAGATCCATTTTGAATTAATTTTTGTAAAAGGTATAAGGTCTGTGCCTAGGTTCTTTTTTTTTTTTTTTTTTGGTATGTGGGTGTCCACTCGTTCCAGTACCATTTGTTGAAAGGACTATCCTTTCTCCATTGAATTGTCTTTGCTCCTTTGTCAGAGATTAGTTACTTATATTTATGTGGGTCTACTTCTGGGCTCTCTATTCTGTTCCATGGGTCTATTTGTCTATTCTTTTGCCAGTACCACACTGTCTTGTTTACTGTAGCTTTATATAAGTCTTGAAGTCAGGTCGTATGTGTCCTCCAAATTTGTTCTTCAATATTGTGTTGGCCATTCTGGGTCTTTTACCTCTCCATATAAACTTTAGAATCAGTTTGTAGATATCCACAAAATAACTTGCTGGGATTTTGATTGAGATGACATTGAATCTATAGCTCAAGTTAGGGAGGACAAACATCTTAACAATATTGAGTCTTCCTATCCATGAACATGGAATATCTCGATTTATTTATGTCTTCCTTGATTTCTTTCATCACAGCTTTATAGTTTTGATCATGTAGATCTTCAACATATTTTGTTAGGTTTATATCAAAGTATTTCATTTTGGGGGTGCTAATGTAAGTGGTGTTGTGTTTTTATTTATTTATTTTATTTAATCTTTTGGCTGTGTTGGGTCTTTGTTGCTGCACGCAGGCTTTCTCTAGTTGTGGTGAGCGGGGGCTACTCTTCATTGCGGTGTGTGGGATTCTTATTGCAGCGGCTTCTCTTGTTGTGGAGCACAGGCTCTAGGTGCACGGACTTCAGTAGTTGCAGCACACAGGCTCAGTAGTTGTGGCTTGCAGGCTCTAGAGCGCAGGCTCAGTAGTTGTGGTGCACGGGCTTAGTTGCTCTGCGGCATGTGGGATCCTCCCTGACCAGGGCATGAACCCGTGTCCCCTGCATTGGCAGGCAGATTCTCAACCACTGCACCACCAGGGAAGTCTGGTGGTGTGTTTTTAATTTCAAGTAGATAATATATGTGCACAGTAAAAAAAAAAATCAGGGACTTCTCTGGAGGTCCAGTGGTTAAGATTCCATGCTTCCACTGCAGGGGGCATGGATTTGATCCCTGGTCGGGGAACTAAGATCCCACGTGACACACCGCGCAGCTGGGAAAAATCAGAAAAAATCAAAAGATAAGATTGGTTTACAGTGAAAAGTAGCTTCCTCTCCGTATCCCATTCCTTAGGACTCTGTTTTCATCTGTCCAAATACAATCACTGCTACTAGGTTCTGTGGGTCCTTCTAGAGATTGAAATACATACTCAAGCTCATATTTATATTTATTATTCATTTGACAAACATCCATGAGCATTTACGATGGGCCAGGCACAGGAGATGGGGCAGAGAACAAAAGGAAGTCCTACGCTCATGGAGCTTACATTTGTTGCAGTTGGCATCACCAACTAGATCTCCACTCCTCACAAAAACTCTGCCCAGCAGGTATTATCCCTGTGGGAAGGGCTCAGGATTGAAGGAGGATTCTCTGGGGCCAACCAAATTCTCCAAGAGCTCAAGCAGAGAGGCTGGTCCTGCCAAGAGCTATGGGTAAGGCTGCTCAAGGCCAGAAGAAGCAGGTTCTTGAAAGGAGGGCTTCTTGCTAAGGCAAATGGGTAGAGATGAGGAGGAGGTGAGGAGGCAGCTAAAGGAGGCTGCCAGCCCAGTCTGGAGCCAGATTCATATCAGATTAATGACTTGGAAGCCCTCCTATTCCCAGATGGCTGCATTTTAATTCCTTAGTTTTGTTTCCTCTCGGTTTCTTCTTAGACACATTCTTCTGGGGTCGAGTCTAACCTTGTTTGGATGACCTCAGGAGGAAAGGGATTTATCTATACTGTGAGTAACCCTGCCAGGGGAGTGATCAGGGTGTCCCCAGAGGTGCAGAGGGAACTGTGGTCATGAGAGGTTATGATGAAGAGCCGGGGAGAGGCAGTCAGCTGCTGGGATCAAGGTGTCTGAGTGGCAGATGTGGGCCAAGTTGGCTTTCCCACCTGGGTCTCCCTCCCAGGCTGGAGGTGACACTCTTAGACATGCACTGGGCTCTCTGGCATCCCATTTCCCATGTCTGCCTTAGACACTGGAGCCAAGGGACGCCCTGCAGCCACATATATGCCACCCTCTACCCATCCCCCAGCCCAGCTAAAATTATTTGTGTCCATTTGCAGTGAGGGTGGAGCTGTTCTTATCTGTATGTGTCATACATGTAGTAATAATAGTTCACCACTGACCAGGCTGAGGGCCAATAACTGCAAATTTCGTTCCCATTTTATAGATGAGGAAACGGGAGCTCTGAAGCCAAATAACACTGCATTGCCTCCAGAGGGTCCCAGCACCCATTGTGGCAGCACACACAGTTGGGGTCCTTCTCCCCAACTTGACACGTTTGTTAAGGCCTCACTCAGGCAGCTCAGGTGGTGCCTGATGTTGACCCTCCTGGCTGAGCTGAGCCTTTTCCTCTCTCTTAGGTTCTTGGGTGGTTCTCTGGCTCCCACCTTCCCAAGTGGCACTGCTTTGGGCCATTTCTGATTATTTCCTAGGCGTCCACCTCTTAAAGTGGAGTTACCCCCTCACAGGGTTTAGCTAGTTTTATGGTTCTTGTTACAAATTGCCAGGTAGGACCAATCCAGAAAAATTGGAGTATTTTATCAGTGAGCATGTATCAGACATATGTGTCTCTTACCAAATACATCTCTTTAATTCCTAGAGGCAGAAAGGATTTACTTATATGGTGATTTACACTCTGTACAAATGTAAGCAATGTGTTCTTGAGCCCCTGCATCTGTTAGGTGTTACCAGTTTTACTGAGTAGAGGATGATTCTTCACATAGCTGTACCTCCTGGGAATATACCAGGCAAATGCCCGGGTGGCTCCGGCCCTGAAGGGACAATTCTGTAAAGAGTCTAGGACTCCTTTCCATCTAGGCATGGCTCAAACTGCCTGGAAGAGCTGTCCCCCAGGCCCTGCCAGGCACATGAACATCCAGTGGAGACTCTAGAGGTCACCTTCCTTCACTGCAGGGCTTGGAGGAATGGTTGTTGTCCTGGCCTCCAGCTTCGGCCTCCAGCTCATCTTGCACATCAGTGTTCCCTGAGTGAGTGCGTTCACCAGGTCATTCCCCTGCTCACAACCTGTACTGGCTCCCTGCTGCCTGACACTCAAGAGCTGCTTGGCTTTCAAGGCCTTCTGTAGTCCTGTGTTGGCCTGCCTGACCAAAGTAGACTCCCATGACACCCTGATGCCGCTTCTTGGCTCCAAGACAAGGGACCTTCCCTGCTGTCCCGAGCATTTGCCATGTGGGCCTCATCTCCATGCTTTGTTCACTTTCTCCCCACTTCTCCCTCCTCAGTGTCTTTTCTTGTCCCCATTTTCCAGCCTTCATCCTCTAGTTTAAGTCTCCTTCTCCTTGCCATGAAACCTACTTTGATCACATTGGCCAACTTTGATCCATCCCTGCTTCAAACACTTATTACATTTATCGTCCATAAAGACTAGCCTTGAACCATTCTGTATATGTTCTCTCAGCCTGCCTCCAAGACTGCCAACTAGCCTGTGATTTCCATAAGGGCAGAAAACTGAATCCCTGAGAGTCTAAGATGGTTCTGGGCATACTGCCTGCTTACTAGCCATTAATAGCGAGGCACTGTATATGGAAACATTCTGTAACTCTCAGACAAGGCACCAAATGCAGTAGGGCTCTTAGTGTTGCCATATTCCACTGATTCACACCTTTCCCCCACTCCCCACATTTTAACATCTCTGAAATCAGGATCAATGGCAAATCACAATTTAACTGATAGATTTTTCCTCCTCTTTCTCAGTGTCACGTAAAATATTGGTGCATTTTGCAATCCATTGTGCATTAGACTTGGTGAAATAAGGTGTTACTGGTTGATGAGAGAATCTGTTGATAGCTGTTTCTGGATTGGACCTGGGAAAAAGCATTTGGGAGAAATGAGGGAATTCTGGGAAAGATGAAGGGACACGGGATGAGGAGAGGATGCTGGGAAAAGTGGAGGATGCTGGGGGAGATGAGGGATGCTGGGAGAAGTGGGGAATGCTAGAAAAGGACGGGAGGGTACCCTATTGGGCCCAGAAGCTTCCTGAATCATTCTGAATTGATTCAGCTATTCCTTCCTTCCATAATCCTGTCCTCTGTGCATATGCTACTTCAGAGGCTGATTCACAGAGGCAACCTCTGGGTCCTGACACTGAAGTTGCAGGGTGCTCAGGTTACCCCTCCAGCTCCAGATTCTTTTGGGCTCCATCCCATATGCTGGGCCTTCCTTGGCCTCACAGTCAGGCTCTTCCAGCTGCTTAAAGCTGTTGGGTGGGGGAATGTGGTCTCCTTTTGCCTTCAGTCTGCCCTCAGACTGCTGATAATGTAGAGTTATCAGCAAGGGCTTTGGGGTCAGGCATATTTAGATTTAATGCTTGCTGTCCCATTTGCTAGCTGTGTGAATTTTGGCAACTTGTAGACCTTTCTGAGCTTTGCTTTCCTCATCTTTAAAATGAGGGTGAGGGAATTCCCTGGTGGTCCAGTGGTTAGGACTCCGTGCTTTCACTGCTGAGGGGACGGGTCAGGGAACTAAGATCCTGCAAGCCACGTGGCACGGCCAAAAAAATAAAAATTAAAAATAAATAAATAAAATATGAGGGCTAGAATTAGAATTCTAATTCTGGTATTGATGTGTGTGTGTGTGGTGGGGAGGGATTAAATGACATAAAGTGATTAACATTAGCTATTATGATGATGTTGATGACGATCATCATTGTTCCTTTAGTCCTTTTATTCAAGCTCAGGTAGCCCCAGCTTCCCATGGACACTGCCTACATTGTCAACCCAGATTTTATGGGCCGCAAACGTCCCTGAAGCAGAGGCAGCACCACCTCCATGGCCGTCCCCAGCCGTGACTGGGAGCTCTCGCTCTTTTTCCATCATTCTACTAGTTTTCACTGAGCACCTCCTGTGTGTCCACTGGGGGCTGTGCCGGGTGAACACCAGAGCTCTAATTTCATTGGAAAAATAAGGCAAAATTCCATGGAAGGTTATGGCTAAAAACCAGTACAAAGAAAAAGTAAGTGAGGTTCCTTTTCAACAGAATGGAAGATTTGATAGTTTTTTGGGGAAACTCTACAAAAACATCCAGAAACTTAGGATATAAAACAATCAGCACATTTTTTTTATGCATAGCTGAGCTGCATGGGAATAAGGATAGCCCTGGGCAAGACAGTAAAGGAAGTTGGGAAGGAGTGAGACTGCTTTGCCTTCCCTGAGTGCCCTTCCCTGGTCTGGATATCCAGGGAAGTAGATCTGAATAGCCACAGGGACTAGAGCCAAAGTTTTGAGCCCACATGAAGCAGGGAGGTAGAAATGAGGCCCCCACATACAGCTGGGACCCTTAAGGGTTTAAGCTTCTTTTAAGTGCAGTTAGGCCAGAAAAAATTCAACCTCTGGAAGAAGCAGAGAAGGAAGATTTTCTAACCTGGCCTGGGTCTGGTTTGAGAAGGGGAAGACCTCCTCTGAGAAATGTATAATCACACATCTGCCCTCTTTTGGATTTGGGATCAAATTTACACTGCTCATGTGATCCTAGAGTCTCTAGGCCAGGAAGTGATCATAAAAGCTACTCCTGGCTGGAAAATTCATAGAGAAAGAAAGTAGAATGGTTGCCAGGACCTGAGGGGAGGGGGATACAGGGAGTTGTTTAATGAATAGAGTTTCTGTTTTGCAACATGAAGAGTCCTGGAGATTGACTGTACAACAAGATGAAAATATTTAGCACTCCTGAACTCTATACTTAAAAATGGCTGAGATAGTAAATTCTATGTTATGTATATTTTACCACAATTTAAAAAACACACACAAAAAACAAAAAAACCCCAAAAAACTACTCCTACCTGGTACTCCTTGGAACACCTGGAAGAAGCAAAAGCAAAACCTTCAACCCAGCCTGCTCAGGCTGCCCACAGGATGCCTGTCAAACATGAACAGTCCAAATTAGAAATGCATGAGGAAGCCAGCCACCATGAGGGAGTCAGCAGCAAGATCAAGAAAGAAAGCAAGAGAATCAAACTTATGGTTACCAAAGGGGAAATGTGGGGGGGATGTGATAAATTAGGAGATTGGGATTAACATATACACACTAGTATATATAAAATAGATAACTAATACGGACCTACCGTATAGCACAGGGAACTCTACTCAATATTCTGTAATGACCTATATGGGAAAAGAATCTGAAAAATAATGGATATATATATGTATAACTGATTCACTTCTCTGTACATCTGAAACTAACACAATATTGTAAGTCAACTACACTCCAATAAAAATTAAAAAACAGCAAAAAGAAAAAAATCAAGGTGTTGGCAGGGTTGGCATCTTCTAAGGGCTGGATCTGTTCCAGGCTTCTCTCCTTGGCTTGTAGTTGTTCTTCTTTTTCCCATTTCTCTTCATAAAGTCTTTCCTCTGCATCTGCCTCTGTGTCCAATTTCTCCTTTTCAGAAGGATATTAGTCATACTGGGTTAGGGCTCACCCTTACCACCTCATTTTAACTTACCTCTGTAAAGACTCTGAAACCATGGTTAAATCCATTTCACCTGCCTTCACTAATCAAGGGTTTTTTTAAGATTTGCAGGTCCTCCAAGGGGCGTGTAGCCTAAACAATAAGATGTTTGCCCGAGTTGTTTTCTAGGAACTTGGAGTCAGCTGCGTCTAGATCAAGCTGAGTCGGTTAAGGACTGGCTAGGATCACCCGCCCTCCAGCTTGGCATGTGCAATGTACCCTCAGTGACTTCTTGAACATGCAGAGCTTAGGTCTGTGCAGAACCATGCACCTTTCTCCAATCACCTTTCCCCAATCACCTTTCCCCACACTCTCCTGTGCCTCAAACTGCCCTGCTTTGATATTTGTTATCCCATCAATACCCCCAAGCCCCTTGCCTTCGTGGACTTGAGGTTTGTTCTGAATCCTCTCTGGGCTGCCTTGCAAATAAACCCTCTCTTTGCTGCAAAGAAAAAAAAAAAAAAAAGAAGATAAATGTCCCTGGATGTTTACTGTCAAACAAACAAACACCACACCACCACCACCACCAGAACTGGAAACAAAGTAAAAATCCCTCAGTCAGGGAATATTATGCAGCCATTAAAAGGTTTGGAGGGGGAATTCCCTGGTGATGCAGTGGTTAGGGCTCAGTGTTTTCACTGCCAGGGGCCCAGGTGGAGGAACTAAGATCCTGAAAGACACAGTGGCACAGCCAAAAAAAAAAAAAAAGCAAAAAAAAAAAAGATTTGGAGGGATTTTCCTGAAGAATTTTACTATTGAGTGAGAAAAGTAAGGAATAGAGACAGGTACTATTATGATCCCCTTTTTGCAAAGAAACTCCAAATAAAGCCAAACGACCCCAAACCCCACACTTGTATTCGGTGTATTTCTGTATAGATACATGAGCATGAAGAAGGTGGTGAAGGCTTCCCATCAGGGCTGCAGGTGAAGGAAGAGAAGAAGGAAAAAAAGAGAGATTTTGGTGCAAATGAAAATATCTACAATAGTCAACCTTCAGCCTCTCTGCTCTGATCCTGTTTATAGAGTAGGATAACTGATTGTGTGTTTGTTTCCACAGGATAAAAAAATTAGAATACTGACTTGCAGCTATGCCCACTGTGAAGTGGGGGAGAAAGCAAGTTATATGGATCTGGCGATTCCATTTTATTCATACAAACAAGCATACCTCCTCCCTATGTATATATGTGCTCATGTGTTGGTGTGAGCAAGGAGAAAGGTGTGGAAGGACAGGTGTTGGCAACTGACGTAAAGCCGGACACGTGAGGTAAAGTTGGGGCACATTACGTGCACCTGACATTTTATCTCCTACAGTTTTGGGTGCTAGCAATCTGAAATCAAGGGCCATGCTCCCTCTGAAGGCTGGATTTCTCCTTGTCTCTTCCTAGGAACACGCCTGTGTTTGGGTTTGAGGCCCACTGTGGGAAAGGTGGGGGGGAGGGTAGGGGGAGAATGGGGGGTTGCTGGTAGAACCCGAGGCTGCCCACCACTGTGCTCCCTGTTGCGAGATGGACCCGACTCCCAGTCTATGGGCCACCAACTCTGGTAACAGACATTTCCGGAAGTTCTTGAGGAACCCTCCTTACTCAGGCTGGGTCCCCTTGTGAGGGACCTTGAGTGGCTTCTCATCATGTGTTAGGAAGGTTTTGAAGGCCCTCCCCTTCCCAGCCTCCCGTCCTCTCTGTGCCTCCCTCTCTCTCGCCCACCTGCTCTGTGACCAGGCCTCCCCACCAGTGTCAGCTGCTCCAGGCTAGGCTTGTAGCTTTTTGTCTTGTGTGCCAACCCCTGGCACACGGGAGAGGCTCGGGTCACAAATGCATGTAGAACAGACTTTAACTTTGACTCATTTAACAAGTTTCACGTTCTCATACAGGTGGCATGGACAAGAGTAGGGGTCGTGGTGGAACCAGGGAGGGTCCTGGGTCAGACTGGTGTGTGTGATGAGAGTGGAGGCTGGCGACTCTCCCCTGGCCCCAGACCTCCCCATTCCAAGTGGCTTGGGGACAGGGGACTGCGTCTGATTCCCCTTTAGCTGCGATATATGGGTGTTAGAAAAGACAGACCAGGCCTCCACTGCGGGCCTCCCTGCATTAATTAGTTAACACGGTGATTGAATTCGCCTCATGATAGGCACTAAGCTAGGAATTCAGTGGGGCTTATGTTCCGGTGGGGATGGGGGTGGGGATGGATGCGAAACTACTGATGCATGTTTAATCACAATTGCAGTAGCTGTTATAAAACACAGGCCTCATTGCTCTTGGAAGGTGTAACAGAGCAAGTTTGATGATGAGCCAGAACAGAGCCTGTGTGCCAGGGCCTGTGTCCCTGCCAGCAGCCTTGTTAGAGCAGGGCTTGAACCCAAACTCAACAAGTGTGAAGCCAAACATTTGCGGGAAGTTGGGCCTTGTGTGACCAAGACGCTCCCCACAGCGGGGACCTCTGCAAACAGCCCCATTTCCCCTCCACCACTCCTCCCTCTCAACTCAGCTTGAAGAGGAGTTTCTCAAGCTCCATTTTTCAGGTGGGTAAAGTGAGGCCTAGAGAAGCAACCGATTTGCTCTACTAGGTCCCAAATCAGTAAGGAGAAGCCAAAGCCAGGCTTCTCGGCACCGTGCTCAGCCTGCCCAAGTCCTCACAGTCCGTCCTCTGTGAGCCAAAAAATGAGAAACAAAGCTGCTCTGTTCACCGAGATTTCTATTTTCTCCATTGTTCTCCACTAGGGACATTCCTGAATTGGTAAAGAAGGGACTGGGGGCGAGTCCTGGCAGTTGATTGGCTATGCTGTCCCTAAACCAGAATTGAAAAGTCAGGAGACAGAGAGAATTAGGAGAAGTCTGAGACTCTGAGGACCTCCCAGCCAGAGCTGAGACAGTGAATAGATGTTCAGGACACTGTGATCAGGTCAAAGGAAGAGGGTGGGGAGGGGGCATGGGGGGGAGTACAGAGGGACAGCCCCCTTGGAGAGGGGGCAGCTGGAGCAATCAGGGGACTGGCTACCTTATGTGGGTCAGGGGCAGCATGTGAGAGGGTCTGGGAGGGTATGGGTGTGGGGGAGGGGAGGTGGGAAGGAGGGCGAATTAGGCTGGCAGGGGAAGGGGGAAGGGCATTCTGCTCAGGGAACAGCAGGAGCAAAGGGATTGAGGCCGGTCAGTCATCGTGGGGCGGAAGGGGTGGGCTGCAGGTGTGAGAGCCTGACCCCCTGGTGATCCTGGCTCCATGGAGCAAAGGATCATGAGAGACTTGTCCTGTGAGAGGGGAAGGCTGTCGGTCCTATGGGAGGAGGACTGTTCCAGACATCCCTTAGGCTGAGAAAAGCAGAGAACCCTCCTCTTTCCCCTCAAATGCACATGTCCACTTACATGCAATATTCTTTTAGCTACTTTTACTTTTTTTTACTGTGGTAAAATATACATAACATACCATTTTAAACATTTTTAAGTGTACAATTCAGTGATGTTAAGCACATTTACAATGTTATGTAACCATTATCCCTATTTCCAGAACTGTTTTTTTTAAAGAACATTTATTTATTTATTTATTTTTGGCTGCGTTGGGTCTTCGTTGCTGCACGCGGGCTTTCTCTAGTTGCGGGGAGCCAGGGCTACTCTTCATTGCAGTGCACCGGCTTCCATTGCGGTGCGCGGGCTTCCGGGCTTCCGTAGTCGTGGCTCGTGGGCTCTAGAGCGCAGACTCAGTAGTTGTGGCGCACCGGCTTATTTGCTCCGCGGCATGTGTGATCTTCCCGGACCAGGGCTCGAACCCGCGTCCGCTACATTGGCAGGCGGATTCTTAACCACGGTGCCACCAGGAAAGCCCGAGAAATTCGGTAGATTTTTTTATGGTGATCTTGTGTCCTGCAACCTTGCTGAGCTCGTTTATTAGCTCATCTTGTTCCCAATTTTAGGGGGAGAACATCCAGTCGTTCACCGTGTAAGTTTCTCATAGATGCCCTCTTTCTGGTTGAGGAAATTCCCTTCTATTCATAATTTGCCGAGAGTTTCCTTGAGAGTGGATGTTGGATTTTGTCAAAGGGACAAAATCTACTACATCTGCTGAGGTGATTATAGGTTTTTCTTTTTTAGTTTGCTAACATGGGGAATTCACAATGCTTGATTTTCAAATGTGAAACTAACTCTTCGTTCTTGGTACTGCATGTGAGATTAGTGTAGGACGTGGGAATCCAGGTTCCTCCAGAGCATCCCGGGGACTGTCCTCCACGTAAACTGGGTTTAGTGCCCAGTCATCCGGGGAGAAGGAGGGAGGGGACAGAGGGTAAGGGCGGGGACAGCACGTACCGCCAGATACAGCTGCCTGCGTCTGCCGCCTCAGGTGAGCCGCCCCAGCTGAGCCAGGGGCCAACCTGGGACCCAGCGGCAGCTCCCCACAGCCTGTGTGCTCGTGGGGTGAGGCGGTCCCTGCTCTCAGGCTCTCTTGCAGGGTCTCAACGCTCAGCCCTTGCATCTCCTGGAGCTCGTTCTCTGCATCTGCGAAACGGAGCTGGTGGTGGCTGGGCAGCCAGAGCACACGCACTGATCCAGGACGCCGCAAGCGGCGGCCAGTCTGCGCGCCCCACGAAGGGTTCCTGAGTGCAGCGGAGACCGCCCACCAGGCCACACGCGCGCCGGCAGTTCCCTTCTGTGTGCAGTGAAGGTAATGATCCTTCCTTCCAGGACTGCTCTCTTCAGTGAACCCATGGTGCCAAACCACTTAAATAAACCAGATAAAAGTGGCCGATGGACTGTGTTCGAAGCTGATGTCCCCCACTCACTAGCCGTGTCTTTCCACCAATGGCTGAATCTCTCAGCCTTAGTCTCCTCACTTGTAAAATGGAGATAATGATACCAAGAGGTGTGGGTACCGATGATAATTCGGTGTCACCGGGCAGATGAGCAAGCGCCTGGCACAGTGCCTGGCATGTGGGAAATGCTGGGTAACATGTGGGGCATCTCAGGTGCCCAGAGCCGGTGCGGCTGCGGTGGAGACTCTTCTGGAGCTGGAGGAGCCACAGAAGCAGCCAGGGGCAGGAATGCACCCTGCCCTGGTTTAAGCGTGCAGTGATGTGCGTTTGCGGCGCCGCTGTGCCATGGGCTGGTGCTCTCAGCAACCCTGCCAGGCTGGCATGATCCTTGTGCCCCACTCAGGTACCAGCGGGGAAGGAGAGGCTCAGAGCTAGAGCTAGAATTGGAATCCAGATGCCCTTGGTCGTTTTGAGGCGTTTGTGCCTTTCTAAAAGGTGAAGAATCTCCCCAGGGTTGATGCTAACTCTGGTCCTACGTTGAAGGGTAGTTGAGAGAGGGAGCTGGGAGAGGAGAAGGGAATCAAGTAGCCAAAGAAACTCTTGGTGTATTCTGTCCTTCCCCATCCTGGCCTTGAGCGGGGTTTTTCCTCCAGCTTCTTGGGCTGAGGGTTTAGCTGACCTAGTTCTCCTTCTCTTTTGGCATTTCAGCATCTGGCCCAAATGTCCTACTCATTCACTCAGATATTGTTCATCAGATGTTATTGTCTTCTGTGTGCATAGGCTCTGGGGACACAGTGATGAGGTCAGAACAAGGCTCTGGAGGCCCTTCTTACAAGATAACATACAAGTGAACACGGCCAAGATAAATGCAGAAGTGCCGCAGGGAGTGTGACAGGGAATGACCTGGGCAGGTCAGAGAAGCCTCTCTACGCAGGTGATGTTTGAGTTGACAAGAAAGAGGCAGCTGGGCAGAAATCTGGGGTGGGACGTTCTAGACAGAGATAACAGACATAGTCCTTAAGGAGGAGTCGGTTTGATGTGTAGCTGGAGGTCAGTGTCTGCTTGGACAGTGGGTGGAGTTGAGGGAGGGGTCACCTTGCAGTGTGTGTGGGAAGTCACGGGGAGCAGTGAGGACTTATTCTAAGTGCAGATTCCAGGATTCTTCTGAAAATGAAAAAAATGCTTGTATTCTTTTCTCACCTTCTGTCTTTTGTGATTTGGGGGGCCTCTTGTTTGGAAACATATTTGAGGGACTCTCAGAACTGGAAGGAAGTATTTGTGCCCACCAGATCCCCTTTAGCCACTGTTGTACCTATTTCCGGGCTGTCATGAACAGCAGACACCATGTCATTCTCTAAGTCACCTTGCCAGAGTTACTTGGTGGGGTCACACACCCTGGGGCGGGGGAGGCCACTGACTAGTCAGGGGTATGAAAACCCAGCCGCCTTGCCCCAGGGTGGGAGGACTCTGGTGTTATTTATTTAGTTATTTATTTTTAATAAATTTATTTATTTTTGGTTGCGTTGGGTCTTCGTTGCTGTGCGCAGGCCTTCTGTAGTTGTGATGAGCGGGGGCTACTCTTCGTTGTGGTGCGCAGGCTTCTCATTGTGGTGGCTTCTCTTGTTGCGGAACACGGGCTCTAGGCGTGTGGGCTTCAATAGTTGTGGCGCACGGGCTCAGTAGTTGTGGCGCACGGGCTCTAGAGCGCAGGCTCACTAGTTGTGGCACACAGGCTTAGTTGCTCCGCGGCATGTGAGATCTTCCACGACCAGGGCTTGAACCTGTGTCCCCTGCATTGGCAGGCGGATTCTTAACCACTGCGCCACCAGGGAAGTCCTCTGGTGTTATTTAAGAATGCTTTAGCACCCCTAAGACCTGCCCTTCCCTATCCTCTCCCCTCACTCCTTCACCTGAAAGTTTTCTCTGGCAAGCTCTCCCTCAATAACTCATATAAAAGCAAACCCTGTCCCAGGCTCTGCTTCTGGGGAAACCAAGCTTAGGCCATTAGAGACCATGTGTTTTATGGATTAGAAAGTGAGCTTCTAGGTTTAGAAACTTCCAGCTCTGAAAATCCCTAAAACTGTGTGATTTACTCAATCATGCAACAAGTTAGTGGCAGGGCCAGGCCCAGGAACTATCCAACAGCCAGAAGGCATCAGGGGTATGGGGTGAGGCCTGCTGGTGAATGTGGTGCAGAGCCAATGTCGCAGCTGTGGTTTACCAGCAGCTGTGCTCCCAGATGAAGCTTCATCTCAGGTAAGACCCCCTCTGCATGAATTGCTCCAGAGACTTTATGTCCAGAATTCCACCCACTTCCTCCTGTATTAGAGTAGTTCACACTAAAGTGTGAAAGATTGGCAGCTCACAGACAATGCATCCTGAAAAGAAGTTGCTTGTTAACCCCAATAAATCTGTAATTCGATGGACTTTTTACCAGGGTGGTAAAGTGAGTTGGAAGAATGCATACAGTGCAATTCTGTAGGGTTTTGAGGGCATGAGGGAGCCATATATCAGGAAATTCCTCAGCCTTCCCAAGGATCAGCTTCCCCACCCCCATTTCTGCTTCTCCTCACCCTCTTTTCCCCACAGTCAGATACGTTGAGAAGTGCCGGTGTCTTCCTCAGGTTTCAACAGCAGTGCCTGTCAAAGCTGCGAGTCACTGGAGGGGAAAGTGACTCAGCTAAAGAAATAATTTGGCCAAAAGTGCATTTTTGTAAAGAACAGACTGGTGATTTGAGCTAAGCTCCCCGGTAAGTGACTGATTTCTCAGAAGCACAGAGGACTGTTTATGATTTAGTAAATTTCCACACCATTTTCTTAAGGGCTGGCATCACTTGCTGGCTCAGGCAGGTTTGTGATATAGGTCTGGGTACGGCAGGGAAGGCACTCCTGAGGAGTGGCAGCCTCCCTGGACGGGGTTTCACCTGGACGGTGTTTCACCTTACCGTCCAAGTGGCCTTGGGCAAGTCATTTACTTTTTGCCTGGCACAGCTTCCTCATCTAAACAAATGGAGCTGGATATTCCAGAGCCTTGGTCCTCAAAGTGTAGTCTGCAGACCAGGAGCATCTACAACACCTAGGAGCTTGTTAGAAATTCAGAGTCCTGGGTCCCACCCCAGACCTTATGAATCGTATTTTAACAAGATTCCCAAGCCATTCATATACAATACACATCACAGTTTGAGGAGCCCTGCTCTGGACAAGACCACTCAAATGTAGTCCTTAAACCAGCTGCATCAGTATCACCCAAGCTTGTTAGAAATGTCAGTTCCTGAGCTCCAGACCTACTGAATCACATCTCTGAGGGTCGGCCCTAAAAGCCTGTGTGCTAACAGCCTCTCCAGGTGACTTTTAAGCATGCTGACCTTTGAGAAGCACCCTCAGTCAAGTAACATTTATTCTAGCAGAGGCTTGGCTGTAGAGCAGCTGTTGTATACAGAACTTGTTCGGTGCTGCTCTGCGGTTCTGGAAGCGCTCACATTGCACTCCACAGCAATTCTGGGATGTTCTTTTATCTTTATCTTGCTTTGCCAAAGAGAAAACTGAAGTTTAAGGGAGGTTAAGTGAGTTGCCCAAGATCTTTCTATCTCACAATGTCTTGCATAGCATTATTGACATAAGATGTTTCTGGCAAAGTCAGCTGTTACAGGGTAATAAAACTCCTCATAAATATTTAAGATTACCTGTTGATAAATGACAGAGGCTCTTGGAACATGAGCTGGGATAGATTTTGTGGGTCTTGATCAAGGCTTAGGAGCTCATGAACTGCAGCTCTTCTTTTACAGTTTCTTGTTTTGATTAGATAATATGTTCACATGGTTTAAACATCATATAATAAAGGACTATAGTCAAAGTTTTTCTTTAACTCTTGTTCCATAACCACCCAGTACCTTCCTCCTCAGGTTAACTGTTTTTGTTTTTTTTAATTAATTAAATTTATTTATTTTGTCTGTGCCGGGTCTTAGTTGCGGCACACGGGCTCTTCATTGCGCCATGAGGGATCTTTTGTTGTAGCATGCGGACTTCTTAGTTGCAGCACACATGCAGGATCTAGGTCCCCGACCAGGGATCGAACACAGGCCCCCTGCATAGGGAGCGCAGAATCTTACCCACTGGACCACCAGGGAAGTCCCCCACAGGTAACTGTTTTTAGTTTATTGGATTTAACCTAATTAAAGCTGATCCTTGACAAAGCTGTGGAATCTCCTGATATATGGTTACCCTCATGACCCCCAAAATCTCTGAACTTGCAGTACATGCATTTTTCCAATTCACTTTATCATCCTGACAAAAAGTCCATCAAATTACACATTTACTTGGGTTAACAAGCATCTTCTTTTAATGATGCACCATCTCTAAGAGGTTCTGAGCTGCCACTCTCTCACACTTTAGTGTGAATTATTCTAATACAGCATCTCTTTATACAAATACAAGCATATACAAATATGTATTCTATATAACATATATTAACTATATATAATAGCATATATCACATATATTTAATGCTTTGTCACCTCTGCCGACACAAGTTACAAACTAGAATACATGGTGCTGTTCTGTGCCTTGCTTGTTTCACTGAATATATTACACAATTCTATTGTGTGATAACAGTTGTTTCCATTCTGTTATCACAGACATTGCTTGTATAGGTGGCATTTTACCAGTGCTTATTATATGTGCAGGATAAATTCCCAAAAATGAGATTGCTAAGTATCTGTATTTGTAATTTCAAGAGATATTGCCAACTTGCCCTCCTTAAGTTAGTACCAATGTGCACCTCCACCAGCTTTGGATGAGAAGTTACTGTTTTCTCACCTCTTTGTCAGCTCGTTAAATTGTCATATCATTAGATTTTTACCAATCTGGTAGGTGAAAAACAGTGACTCAATTGAATCTTCATTTAAATTTGTAATGAAAGTTTTAAACTTAGAATATGTGTTTACGGGCCATTTCTATTTCTTTTTCTATGACTCTCTTACTATTAGTATTCTGCTTATTTTAAAAATTGGATTGTAGGGACTTCCCTGGCAGTCCAGTGGTTAAGACTTCGCCTTCCAATGCAGGGGGTGTGGGTTCTATGCCTGGTCGGGGAGGTAAGATCCCACATGCCTGGAGGCCAAAGAACCAAAACATAAAACAGAGGCAATATTGTAACAAATTCAATAAAGACTTTGGAAATGGTCCACATCAAAAAAAAAATCTTAAAAAAAATTGTATGGTTGCCTTTTTCTTTATTTCTAGGAACTGATTATCTATTAGGGAAGGTTGGCCTTTTGCCTTTGATAAAAGTCGTGTCTAATTTAGTGTTTCTCTTTTATTTTGTTGATGGTTGGTTGGTTTTGTTTGCATGCGTTTTTATTTTTTGCTGTCAAATTTATCAGTCATTTCTTTTACGGCTTCTGAATGTTGAATCATAGGTACAAAGGTCTGCCCCACTTCAAGATAACATGTTATTTATTTTCTTCTATTATTTTACATCCAAATTTTGATCCATTTGGAATTTATCCTGAGGTATGCTGTAAGGTATAGATCCAACTTTTTTTTTTTTCAGATGGCTATCTTTTCTCTGCTGAATTGAAAAGCTACTTTTATTGTAAGCTGTTTATCATAAGCTTTTTTTCTCATACATATGTGGATCTGTTTCAGAACTTGCTCCTCGTTTCCATTGGTTTCTCTGTTTACTCATGTTCATTCATGCTCATGGTTTTGCTTGCTACGGTTTACAATATTTAAAAATATCTTTTAGTGTATTGAAGGGCTGCCCCTTATTTTTAGATCTCTTTCAGGCTACTCTTGCTTATTTGTTTTTCTATTTGAACTTTGTAATCTGGTATGTAATTACACACACACGTGTTGGTGTTTTTACTGGAATTGCTTTAATAAAAACTGAAGTATAACACACATACAGGAAAGGGAACAACTTGTAAGTATACGGCTTGATAAATTATCATATAGTAAACTGAACTATTACCCAGATCTGGAACTGGAGCAGTACCAGCATGGAGAAGCCCCCCTCTGGTCCCCAGGCTGTTATTACTACATCGCCCTCTTCCAAAAGGTAATTATCGTCCTCATTTCTTATGTCATAGATTAGTTTTGATGTTTTTTTAAAACTTTACATAAATGGATTCTTTTGTATTTGGCTTCTTTTGCTCAACATTGTATTTGTGAGGTTTTCTAAGTCTGTCCTCCTGCTGATGGACAATTAAGTTGTTCCCAGTTTTTGGCTATCATGAATAATGCTGCCATGAACATTGTAACACATGGCTTTTGGTGCCCCTATATATACATTTCTGCTGGATATTTACTTACGAGAGAACTTATACATGGGATATGCATATGTTCAACTACAGAAAATACTGCCAAACTGTGTTCCAAATAGATATGTAACCACTTACCCTCCTTCCAGTGGTATCTGAGAATTCCAGTTATTCCTAGTTCCTGCAACAATTGGTTTTGTTGGTCATTTGGATTTTACTTACTCTGGTGTGTGTGTAGTGGTAATTAATTGTGGTTTTAATTTTCACTTCTGTAATGACTAATGAGGTTAAGCACTTTAAAATATGTATTTGTTGGCTATTTAAATATTCTCTTTCGTGAAATGTATTGGGATTGCTTCAAATTTATACATTAACTTCAGAGAATGGACATATTGATGATGTTGGATGTTCCTATCCAGGAACATGGTATGTCTTTCCATTTGTTTAAATCTTCTGTGTCCTTTAGTATTGTTTGCAGTGCTTTGGTATGGATCTTGCACATTTTTTGATAGGTTTATTCCTAGATATTTTATGTTTTTTATGGAGTCTTTTCTAACTGGCTATTGTTTGTAGTAGTTTCTTAATTGATTCTTTTAGCTGTTCTAGGCTTATAATCATTTCATCTATAAATAGAAATGTTTCCAATTCCAATTCCTCCTATGCAGTTCTTTATCTTTGTTTTTTTAATTGAGATATAATTGACATATACATTGTATTAGTTTTGGGTGTACAAAATGATGATTCCATATATGTATATATGGGAAATGATTACCACAATAAGTTTGGTTAACATTCGTCACCACAAGTAGTTATAATTTTTTTCGTATAATGAGAACTTTTAAGATTTGCTCCTTTAGTAACTTTCAAATATACAATACAGTATTGTTTTAATTTCTTTCTTTTTTTTTTTTTTTTTTCGGTACGCGGGCCTCTCACTGTTGTGGCCTCTCCCGTTGCGGAGCACAGCCTCCGGACGCGCAGGCTCAGCAACCATGGCTCACGGGCCCAGCCGCTCTGCGGCATGTGGGATCTTCCCGAACCGGGGCACGAACCCGTGTCCCCTCCATCGGCAGGCAGACTCTCAACCACTGTGCCACCAGGGAAGCCCTAGTATTGTTAACTATAGTCACCGTGCTGTACATTATATTCCCTCATCCAATTATTTTATCTCTCATTTCTTTAGCTTATCTAACTGCACTGGCTAGTACCTTCTGTACAGTGATAGTGTGCACATGTGTGTTATATCTGACTTTAGTGGGAATGCGTCTGGTGTTTTCTAGTTAAGCAAAATGCTGGCTTTTGACTGAGATTTATATATTTTATCTTATTAAGGAATTATCCATTGATTCCTACTTTGGGATTTTTTATCAGCAAAGTGTGTTTTTTGGTCAAATTTTGTCAAATGCTTATTCAACATTTATGGATTTCCTGGGATCTATCATTATGTTATACTATATTAAGAAGTTTCTGGCAGTTCCCTGGTGGACTAGTGGTTAAGATTCTGGGCTTTCACGGCCGTGGCCTGGGTTCAGTCCCTGGACAGGGAACTAAGATCCTGTGAGCCGTGCAGTACAGCCAAAAAAAAAGAAGTTTTTTAATATTGAACCATCCCTGTATTCCTGCAGTAAATTCCCCTTGGTCTTTTCTTTCTTTCTTTTTTTGGCCACGCCGCATGGCTTGCAGGATATTACTTCCCTGACTAGGGATTGAACCTGGGCCACCGAAGTGAAAGTACCAAGTCCTAACCACTGGACCGCCAGGGAATTCCCTCCCTTTGGTTTTTTAATGTGCTGTGCCACCCTACTGGAGACGGTTCTTTGACTGAGCCAACAGCTACTGTGGACTCCTCTGGAGAGGGTCTAGGGACATGTACAGAGTCAGTACATATGGGCTGAAGTGTCCTTTCCTAAAGTGAGGAACCATTGGTTTGATTCTTTTTTAGCAAACCCAACTCCAAACTCCTTCCTGGTGTAATGGACAACAGAAACTGGGGTTTTGGGAATCCCCGGTGGTCCAGTGTTTAGGACTCTTTGCTTTCACTGCCGTGGGTCTGGGTTCAATCCCTGGCCAGGAAACTAGGGTCCCACAAGCCATGTGGTGCAGCCAAAAGAAAAAACAAAAAAAACCCCGACCACTGGGGTTTTCCATCCAGTTGGGAAAAAATGCATGTTTCTGATCTTAGCCTTTTTTTTCAGTTTCGCTCTGTTGTCCTTTGGTTAACTTTCATCTCAAAACAAAACATTCCAAAACCCAAAAAACAAAATTAAACAACCTTAATCCTGTTACACTCAGTTTTTGTTTATATAATGTTTTGGAGGTTGTCCCAGTAGGCTTTGGGACTCACTGCTCTATTGTTTCTCAAGAAGGGAAAAAAGTTGAAGGAGTCTGGATATGTAACAAACCTCTGGGTTCTCAGTCACTGGGGAATCCAGTGCCCAATCCAAAGAAGAGGCATCCACTTGGCAGTGCAGCCAGTGGTTAAGACTTCCAGGCCAATTTGTCTGGGCTCAAATCCCTCCTCTGTGTACTGCTTTGTGACCTCAGACAAGTTATATCACCTCTCTGGTCCTCAGTGCCCTCATTGAAAATGAAAGATAATAATGGTCCTACCTCTAGCCTTGTTGTGAGGATTCGGTGAGTTCATGCCTGGCAAGTTCCTTGGCCATAAATGTGGGGGATCCGGAATGGAGATTAGAGCATCCAGTGTGGATTGGGCCAGGTGGTCTTTGCATTCAGTGACTTTCCTGACCTTTGCTGATGCCAATCCTCATGCAGATATCTGCCGGTGTGCTTAGGCAAGTGACTGGCAAGTTCTCAGGGTCAGGGGCTTCTAAGATGAAGCAAAATAATGAAATAAAAATTCCCCTTTTGTAAGTGTCTGGGCTGCAGAAAGCAAAGGAATGGAAGATTCCTTAAGGTTGATATTTCAGATAATAAATTTGTGAGTTACTGAAGAGCTGAGTTAAGGCTCTTGGCCCCTAATCAGGCTTTTCTGCAGCCTTTAATTCTAAGGCTTGGACCTCCCTCAGAAGTGTGTTGGTTCATTTTTGAATGGGGCATCTGCAAGTTGGCTTTCTTAGGTAGTGCTGCCTGTAGTCCCCATAGTATTTGTGTCTGAGAGGGTAAAAGAGGCATTTTGCTGTGGGCAGAGGGAACAGATGCGGAGGTTGGTTGAGTGTGAAGGGAGCCATTGGGAGGGAGGGGCTCCCTGGGCAGTGCCCTGGTTCTCCCACTAAATGTGGATTCTGAACAGCATTGCCTGGCTCTCCTTCAGGTGTTTTGTCTAATTTGGTGAAGCAGGAGCCAAAGGAGGCCTCATCACCAGCTTGCTGTTTCCAATGAGCTATTTGCAATTTTTAAAATTGTAGTATAATTACTTAAAATAAAAGGCACAGACCTTAAACATTCTGTTTGATGGTTTGTTAGTTTCCTAGGGCTACCGTAACAAAGTACCACAAATTTGGTGGCTTAAAAGAACAGAAGTGTGTTCTCTCACAGGCCTGGAGGCTAGAAATCCAGAATGAAGGTGTCAGCAGGGCCATGATTTCTTTGACTTTTCATTGCCTCTTCCTGGCTTCTTGTGGTTGCTCACAATTCCTTGGCTTGTGGACATGTCATTCTGATCTCTGTCTTGATCGTCACGTTGTATTCTCCCTGTGTGTCTCTATTTTCTCTTATAAGGATGCCAATCATTGGATTAGGGCCTTCCGTAATCTGGTATGACCTCACTCTAATTTAACGAATTAAATCTGCAAAGCCCCTATTTCCAAATAAGGTCACATTCTAAGATTCCAGTGGACATGAATTTTGGGGGGACACTATTCATCCCAGTACAGATGGCTTTTGACAATTGTGTATACCCAGGTGACCACCACCCCAGTCAACAACCAGGATATTTCCATCACTATGGATTTGCTCATGCCCCTTTCTAGTCAGTTCATACCACTACCACCCACCCTAGACAATCACTGTTCTGATTTCTGTAACTGTAGATTAGTTTTTTGCCTGTCCTTGCATTCGAGTAAATGGAATTATGTAGCATGTGCTCTTTCACGTCTGGCCTCTTTTGCTCAGAATGTTTTTGAGATTCATCCATGTTGTTGCGTGGATCACCAGTTTGCTCCTTTTTCTTGCTGAGTAGTCTTCTGCTGTGTGATTATACCACGGTTTGTATATCCATTCTTCTATTGATGAACATGTGGATTGTTTTCAGCTTTTGGAACTGCATATTATTCATAGCATGAATATAGTAGCAATGCACATTCTTGTTTGTTCTTTTTGTGGACATAGATCTTGATTTTTCTAGGTTAATACTAGGAGTAGGATTGCTGCTTCATAGGGCAGGTGTATATTTCACTTTATTAGAATTGCCAAACAGTCTTCCAAAATGATCGTATCCTCCCAAGAGCGATGTGTAAGAGTTCCGGTTGCAAAAAAAAAAAGAGTTCCGGTTGCTTCGTATCCTCGTGAACTTGGTTACTTTCTTGGTGGTAGTTATTTTCTTTGATGCATAGAGAGGATAACTCTGCAGAGGTTTCCATCCACAGAGCTGTCGAGCTGAAGTCCCTCCAGCTACTGACTTCTGCTTCCCTCCTTTTTGTTTTGTTTTGTTTTTTATCGTGTTGCTCCAAGGAAGCTTTCAGGCAGAAAGGTCTGCTGGAGTCCCTTTTTTCTGAGAAGAGCAACTCAGAGTAGAACACTCTGTTCTACTCTTGAGTCTCCTTGCTTGTTGGAGGTCAGAAGTTGGAGGTCAGAGGTTGGAGTCCTTCAGAAGGACATCAGCAACTTTCTTGAAGCAGGAGCTGTTCAGAGTGTTCAGGGCTCCCACGTGACTTGTTCCACACTGTGTTTGTTTCTTTCTTTCTTTCACAGTCAAGTGTTTTGCTCACAGATCTCTATTGATGGTACACAAGCAACAGCAATAAAGGAAATCATTCAAAAATAAAAGAGAGAAGTTCACTGGTCTTGGAATATATGTGGGGAGTGGGGGTGGATAAGTTGCCTTTAAAGTTAAAACTGTAAAATTACCACTTAATAAAAGCCTGTGCTTTGAAAAAATTTAAAAAAGAAAGCTTAAGTTTTCCAAAACCCATCTTTACTGCAATTTATAATAGTGAATAATAAAAATAGTAAATACTGAGCTACTGCATACCATCCCATGTTCTAAGTTTTCCATATATAGAAACTCGGTAAATACTCCCATGACGCTTTGAGGTCAGAATTTTGTATCAAGGCCATTTTACAGATGAGGAACCTGAGGCAAGAAGAGGATGCTGACCTCTCCCAAGGCAAGGTGGAGCCAGAATTTGAACTCAAGGGTTCTAGCTTCAGAGTCTGTACATATCTTACCTGCACATTTTTTCCTTAGGGTCATTCACATTTTGGAAACCTAGTCACATTTATTCAAAAAGGAAACATTATATCACTACCATAAATGGGAGATTCATATCACTTGCCAAAGATAGATGATAACTATAAAAACAAATACTCTGATAACAGTATTATTCTAACTTATTCCTATTGTTTCTCCCCCCAGCACCTTTTTCTTTTTTTATGGTTTGTGCTTTTGGTGTCAAATATAAGAAAATTTTGCCCAACTCAAAGCCACAAGTATTTTCTCCTAGAATTGTTATAGTTTTAGGTTTTGCAATTATGTCTATGATCCATTTCAAGTTATTTTTATGCATGGTGTGAGGTAAGGGTTATGTTTAATTTTTTTTAAGTAAGGATTTCCAGTAGTTTCTGCAGCATTGGTTGAAAAGACTCCCTTTCCATGTCTTCTCTGGGTCTGACGTTTCCCCGGGAATGGGAGGATTAATTCTCACAGTCGCTACAAGGAGAAAAAGGTACAATCATTGTGCTACACTGGATATATACCCATTGGCACACGGTCAGGACTCAGTAAACAGCAATTAGTTCTCAGATTATGGTAACTGCTTTCCTGTGGTTTGGCATTTAAGTTGTTTCCAGTTTTCTTTCTTCAAGTGTAAACAGCAATGCAATGGATATTCCAACCGTACTGCTTTTTTTTTCTTTAAAATTATTTTAGAGTATATTTACACATCTTAATCCATACTACAATTAGTGTTAGAAGTGTTTGGATTCATGCACTCTGCCAGAAGCCAGAAGCCAGAAGCCATGCATTGCTTTTGAATTAGCTCTGCTTCTAACTAGAGGGAGCTCCTTGAGAGTGCTAAGAACTGGAATCATCACCTTCCCTGGCAACCCCCTGCCACCATCCCCAGTGGGTATTTTCTCATCTTCCCTTTAGCTGCACACACTCCCATGATACTGTTTTCTACTCATTTATTTACCTCCTTGCCTCCCCCACTGGCCTGTATACCTCTTACTGGAATCACACCTTACCAGTTCCCAGCACAGTGGCTGCACATAGTAGGTGCTTAATAAATGTTGACTGTAAGAACAGCGTGCAGCACAGCATGAACTAGTACTGCCGCTGGATCTGTGGACTTCTCCGAGATGAGCTCTCTGATAACATTGTTCTTTTAGCACTGGTGCTTTCGTTCCAAGACATCTCATCATTTAAACAGCTTTCTCTAAGTGTGGATTGTGTGCCATTAGTTAATGTTGGATGGCGTAACATGGTACTGGTACTTGGATCCTGCATTAAATAACATTGAATCCCAAAGTGAGGAAATTTCTTTTCAGTTCTTTTTCAATCCTTCTTACTTCTCTAGGAAAGGGTTTCTCAGCCTCAGCACTGCTGACATTTGGGGGCTAAAAAATTCTTTGCTGTGGGGCGGCTGCCCTGTGCAGGGTAGAATGTTTACAGCATCCTGACCTCCACCCACTAGATGCCAGTAGCACCACCACCCCCAGTTCTGACAACCAAAGATATCTCTAGGCATTGCCAAATGTCACCTGGGGGACAAAATCCACCTCCCAGCTGAGAATGACTGCTCTAGGAGAAAGACTCAGTCTGGTGCTAATATATTTCAAACACCTCTCTAACCCTTGCTAGTCTCCCTTTTCCAAAAAGAGAGAGCAGATCCCTAGTTCAGCAGGCAATGCTTTCTCACTTGAATTTACATTATTTTGCTTTCCTTGATGTTACTTTCTCATTTTGGCAAGTTAGAATTGTTTTCCTCTCAATGAAAGTGTTATGAAGTTTTCTTTACAAATAAATTTCAGTAAAAAGGTGAGTGACTATAGAGAAATATACCTCAAACATGTGGATATGGCCCAGATAGCTCTGTGCTAGACGCCTGGTTCTAAGGAAACATTCAGTATCTTATCTTCCTGTTTCAGTGCTTCTGTCGTCTGCAGCACTGGGCAGGCTTTTATGTTTTTCTTTTTAAAAATTAATTAATTAATTATTTTTGCTGTGTTGGGTCTTCATTGTTGCGTGCAGGCTTTCTCTAGTTGCGGTAAGCGGGGGCTACTCTTCGTTTTGGTGCACGGGCTTCTCATTGCGGTGGTTTCTCTTGTTGTGAAACATGGGTTCTAGGTACACGGGCTCTATTTGTGGCTTGCGGGCTTTAGAGCGCAGGCTCAGTAGTTGTGGCGCATGGGCTTAGTTGCTCCGTGTGGGATCTTCCCCGACCAAGGATCGAACCCATGTCCCCTGCATTGGCAGGAGGATTCTTTTTTTTTTAAAAACATCTTTATTGGAGTATAATTGCTTTACAATGGTGTGGCAGGTGGATTCTTTTTTTTTTTTTTTTTTTTTGCGGTAAGCGGGCCTCTCACTATTGTGGCCTCTCCTGTTGCAGAGCACAGGCTCCGGACGCGCAGGCTCAGCGGCCATGGCTCACAGGCCTAGCCACTCCGTGGCATGTGGGATCTTCCCGGACCGGGGCACGAACCCGTGTCCCCTGCATCTGCAGGTGGACTCTCAACCACTGTGCCACCAGGGAAGCCCCAGGTGGATTCTTAACCACTGCGCCACCAGGAAAGTCCAGGTTTTTTTGTTCTGCTTCACCTAAGTCAATACTCCAGCTTGGGAGATGCCCTAGGGATCTGGTGTAGGTGCCAAGCCTCCCAGATATGCTAACACTGATCACATACATGCATCACCTGTCAGAAGTGTACTGCCTGCTACAGGCATTTGGTCTGTGGACCCAGGAGTGAGTCTTGGTTGATAAAATCATTCAGGTAGCTTTGGATTACAAGGGTAAAGGCAGCGCATGTCTTGATGCCAGCCAATCTTTTTCTGAGAAGCAGGCATTTGAAAACAAATCACACAGGCCTGGAGACTTCCTGATTTCATAGGTCAGACGTGGGAGGAAAGTACACTATGTCATTCATATCAGATATCTTGGCAAAGCTGCTGGCCTGCTACTGACTCTGCTTACCTCATGGGAAAAGGCTTGATCAGATAGCCATGTGAGTGAGAATATCACACTTAGCAACCCTTGATGAATTAATGGGTCTAGGCATTAAGCATTGATAGCTATCAACATCAGAAAAGAGTGAAAACCAGACATTACCTCCTGTTGGGAGAACCCAGCACCATGTGTAGTCGTGACAAAGGATTTATGCTTGAGTCTGATCCAACCCCCAGTGTGCAAAAGCAGAGAACAGAGGAATGTGTTGAATTGCACAGTGAGTGCAGACTGGGAGCACTCTCTGGGACACATATCCTGGGTTCTTTAACAGATGAAGTGTAAAAGGATGGGATGGAGGAGAAATCCTGTAGATTGTAGATTAAAAGAGGCTTAAAAGATATGAAATTTTAAAAATGGGCAAGGCTGAAAACTAAACTATACTGTCTAGGGAGGCACACTTGGTTGATAAAACCAGAAAGAAAGCCAACAAAGTGATTGCTGTAATAATTAGGATGCTGGTTACTTTTTTGGCGAGCTATAGTTGAGATGGGGCTCATGGAGGACCTTTTAGGCTGGCTGACTGGGTTCCATTCCTTGATTTCATGGTAGATATAAAGTTTGTTTATCTTATAATAATTCATTAAACTATACATTTGTTTTCTGTTACCTCTATGTTTTATTTTAAAATAGTTTTTAAAAAGCAAGGTGCAGGGCTTCCCTGGTGGCGCAGTGGTTGAGAGTCCGCCTGCCGATGCAGGGGACACGGGTTTGTGCCCAGGTCCGGGAAGATCCCACATGCCACGGAGCGGCTGGGCCCGTGAGCCATGGCCGCTGAGCCTGCACGTCCGGAGCCTGTGCTCCGCAACGGGAGAGGCCATAGCAGTGAGAGGCCCGCGTACCGCAAAAAAATAAAAAAATAAAAATAAATAAATAAAAAATAAAAAAAGGAAGTACCGATAGATGCTATGTCTTAGCCTACTCAGGTTGCCATAATAATATACCACAGCTTTCCAGGCGGCGGGGACGGAGGTGGGCCCGGCGGTCCGCGCGGCCTCCGGACTGGAGCCCGTGTCCCCGCCCACCCCAGCGCCCGCCACCAGCTGAGCCCCGCGTCGCCGTCCTGGGTCCCGGTGGCCGGAGGTGCGCCCGGGTCCGCGGGACAGGCGGGCGAAGAGGTCGCCTGTGTTGGGGGGTGGGGTGCGGCGAGGTTCCCGCGCCTCCCTGGAGCCCGTTCCGGGGCTGGGGCGCCGCGGTTTGCTATGCTCTCCGCACTCTCCCGGGCTCTGAAGCCTCGAGAACACGGCTAGGCAGCAGTAGTTTAATGGGGCCTGCTGGGAACTAGGGGCCTGATGGGGTCTCAGTTCTTGGCTGGCCCCGGAACAAGAGGTTGCCAGGCGTGTGACGGCAGCAGGTAGGAGTGAGATGCTGGTGCAGTGATGAGCAGGAAAGGAGGACAGTGGCGGTTGGCCTGTGAACCTAGGCAAGAATGACCAGCCAACACAATCCAGACCAAGGTCCGTGGGCCCAGCTCGGTCCTGTGAGGCTGGTCAGTGGAACAGACCTGAAGGTGTGGCTCTTGTCACTCTAGGACTGGCTTTGGGATAGATCCAGCTGATGAGGCCAGGGCACCGTCCTCAGTTCTCCAGGAGAGTGCGCCGGAGTGGAGCCAGGGGGGTGTGCCTGACTCAGCACTGCGGCCACGCATGTCCAGTCTGCTGGCAAGGGCAGTGGAGAGCCAGGGGAAGTCATGGCCTTGGGAATGTCCTCTGATGAAAAAGAACCTGCAGGCTTATAAGATAACTTTTGTGTGGAACGTTGGTGTGTTGAAAAGCAGTTCTGTGTGCTGTTCCCCCTTGGTGTGGATCAGCAGTGCTGAGGCAGCAGGCATGATACGAAGTGTGAGCAGAGACCGTTTGGAGTCCCCAGACTCCAGGGAAACTAGAGGTGACAGCCAGCCTAGTGAAGAGGACAGGAGTTGGGGCTTGTGGTGGCAGCCCAGCAGGTGCCCCTCGTCTCAGGGCCCTAATCCTGGCTCCAGCCGGGTGGTCAGGGGAGCTGCAAGGTCTTCTGGGCGAGCAGAGCTCACAGTCCTAAGCTGTTCTTCGTTGTGTTTGGGTCATCTCCCCCCATCCAAGAGGAGAAATCTAGATGAGGTTTAAGAATTAGTGCTTTCAAAGGTAAATAAATATGTGAGGTGATGGATGGGGGAATCCTTTCACAATGTATATGTATACCAAATCATCACGTTGTACACTTTAAATACCTTACACTTTTATTTGTCAATTATACCTCAATAAAACCAGAAAAAAAAAAAAGAATTAGTGCTTTAAGAATGTGGATCTCATAGTTGAAACCTTGGAACACGTGTTTTCAGCCCAAGGTGTTAAAGTGAATGGAAGGATTCAATGCCTTTTCAAGGAGGGTGTCTCCATGTGGGCAGAACTAGAGAATAAATGGGTCTTGAATATATACCATAGACTGGGAGGCTTAAACAACAGAAATTTATTTTCTCACAGTTCTGGGGGCTGAACTCCAAGATGAGGGCACCAGCATGGTTGGTTTCTGGTGAGTGCTCTCCCCTTGGGTTGCAGACAGCCACCTTCTGGATGTGTGCTCACGTGACCTCCTTTTTATGGGATCATGGAGAGAGAGAGAGAGAGAACAAGCTCTCTGGTGTCTCTTCTTATAAGGGCACTAATCCTGTCATGAGGGCCCCACCTTCAGGACCTCATCCAACCCTAATTACCTCACAAAGACCCCATTTCCAAATAACATCACATTGGGGGTTAGAGCTTCAACACAGGAATTTGGCAGAGGCACAAACATTCAGTTTACATGATGAATGAACCCTGCAAATATTATGCCAAGTGACGGAAACTGGTCACAAAGGATCACATATTATAAGATCCTATTTACATGAAAGGTCCAGAATATGCAAATCCATAGAGATAGAAAGCAGATTAGTGGTTGCCAGGGGCCAGGGGGAAGAGGAAATAAACAGTGATTGCTGATGACTACAGAGTTTATTTTTAGGTTGGTGAGAATGTTCTGGAATTAGATTATGGTAATTGTTGCACAACTTTGTGAATATACTAAAAATCTCCACTGAATTATGCCCTTCAGAATGGCAGACTTTATGACATGTGAGTTATATCTTAATTAATTAATTTTTTTAGGTTTTTTTTTTTGATGGGGACCATTTTTAAAGTCTTTATTGACTTTGTTACAATATTGCTTCTGTTTTATGCTTTGGTTCTTTGGCCACGAGGCATGTGGGTTCTTAGCTCCCTGACCAGGAATCAAAGCCCCATCCCCCGTGTTGGAAGGCGAAGTCTTAACCACTGGACCGCCAGGGAAGTTCCTTAAATTTTTTTTAAAAAAGAGAGGAAAAAAGACATAGAGACCCATCAATCAGTGGACCAACTTACTGGGCTCTTAATTCAAACAAAGCAACTTAAAAAAAGACGTTTTTTAAACAACCAGGGAAAATTGAATGTGGATTCTTTTTTTTAAAATTTATTTTTAATTGATGTAACATTGGTGTATAATATTACATGTTTCATGTATGCAGCATTATATTTCTACTTCTGTATACACTACAGCCTGCTGACCACCAAAAATTTAGTTTCCATCCATCACCATACAGTTGCCAACCATATAGTTACAACATATGTTACCCATTTTGCCCTTCTCACCCTTCCGCTCTGGTAACCACTACTCTGTTCTCTGTATCTACATGTTTGTTTTTGTTTGGCTTGGTTTGTTCGTTTGTTTTTTATATTCCACGTGAGCAAAATCATATGGTATTGTATTTCTCTGACTTATTTCACTTAGCTTGATACCCTCAAGGTGCATCAGTGTTGTCACAGATGGCAAGATTTCATCTTTTTAATGGCTGAGTAGTATTCCATTGTATATATAATATATGCTACATCTTCTTTATTTATTCATCCATTTATTGGCACTTAGGTTGTTTCCATATCTTGGCTATTTAAAATAATGCTATGATGAACATAGGGGTGCATATCTCTTTTCAAATTAGTATTTTCATATTCTTTGGATAAATACCTAGAAACGTTGTGGGGAGTTCCCTGGTGGCACAGTGGTTAAGAATCCACCTACCAATGCAGGGGACACGGGTTCGAGCCCTGGTCTGGGAAGATCCCACATGCCATGGAGCAACTAAGACCGTGCGCCACAACTACTGAGCCTGCGCTGTAGAGACCACGGGCCACAACTACTGAGCCTGCGTGCCACAGCTACTGAAGCCCGCACGCCTAGAGCCCATGCTCTGCAACAAGAGAAGCCACTGCAATGAGAAGCCTGTGCACTGCAACGAAGAGCAGCCCCCACTCACTGCAACTAGAGAAAGCCCGCAAGCCAGCAATGAAGACCCAAAGCAGCCAAAAAAGAAAGAAAGGAAGGAAAAAAGAAAAAAAAAGTTATATATATAAAAAAAATACCCAGAAGTGTTGGGAATTCCCCGGCGGTCCAGTGGTTAGGACTCTGTGCTTTCACTGCCGTGGGCCCAGGTTCAATCCCTGGTCGGGGAACTAAGATCCCACAGCCACATGGCGTGGCCCAAACAAACAAACAAACAAATAAACAAAAAAACCCAGAAGTGAAATAGTTAGGTCGTATGGTAGTCCTATTCTTAATTTTTTGAGAAAACTCTGTACTGGTAACACTCTGGCTTTACCAGTTTACAGTTCCACTAACGTTGAATGAGTGTTCTCTTTTCTCCACATACTCACCAACACTTGTTATTTCTTGCCTGTTTGATGATAGCAGTTCTAACAGATGTGAGGTAGTATCTTACTGTGGTTTTGATTTGTATTTCCCTAATAATTAGTGATGTTGAACATCTTTCCATGTGCCTGTTGGCTATCCGTATGTCTTCTTTGGAAAAATGTATATTCAGCCTCTCTGCCCATTTTTTAATCAGGTTGTTTGTTTTTTGCTGTTGTTGAATTGTATGAGTTCTTTATTATGAATATTAATCCCTTATTGGACATATGATTTACAAATATCTTCTCCCATTTGGTAGGTTGTCTTTGTTTTGTTGGTGGTTTCCCTCGCTGTGCGGAAGCTTTTTAGTTTGATACGGTCCCGTTTGTTTATTTTTGCTTTTGTTTCCCATGCCTGAGGAGACATATCTAGAAAGATATTGGTAATACTGATGCCCAAGAGTATACTGCCTATGTTTTCTTCTAGGAGTTTTATGGTTTCACGTTTTACATTAAAGTCTCTGATCCACTTTGAGTTGATTTTTGTGTATGGTGTGGGATAGTGGTGTAGTTTAATTTTTTTGCATGTGGATGTCCAGTTTTCCCAACTCCATTTATTGAAGAGACTATCCTTTCGCCATTGTATGTTCTTGGTACCTTTGTAGTGAATTAGTTGTGTGGGTTTATTTGAACATGGATTCTGTATTAGATGATATAAGGGATTATTGATTTGGAAATGTGCAATAGTAGTAATGCGATTATATATTTTTTAAAAATCCTTACATACTGGTAAAATGGCCTGTCTGGGATTTGCTTTAAAATACTCTAGGGAAAAAAATGGAGGATGGGTGAAACAGGAATGACAGAATATTGATAATTTTTGAAGCTGAATAATAGCTGTATGAGGATCCATTATCCTATTCTACCTTATTTGGGTTTGTTTAACAATACTATAATAAAGTTTCAAAACATAAATCAAATATGGTAGAGGGGAAAAAAAAGTCTGGATTAGTATTGAATTCCAGAAAGTTCATCCTCCAATAGAAGATGCTGAGCTGGGCCCTAGGGCAATGAAAGCACACCTTTGCCCCCAAGGCTTCCTGAGCTTCATTCAGAGAGAAGCCACTGGAACCACTCCCAGAAGATGCTTTGGCTTAGAATTGACCTGGCTTTTTACAGAGCATTTGCAGAGATGATGCACTTTCAGGCTGTATCAATTAGTTTTTGTTGTGTAACAGACTACCCCCAAAGCTTAGTGGTTTAAAATAAACAAACACTGATTATTTCTCATGATTCTGTGGGGCAGCTGGGATTCTGGGCTGACTTGAAAGGGGCCAGATGGACTAGTTTAGGACGGTCTCACTCAAATGCCTGAGGCCTCCTATAGGAAGCTAGCCCGGAATTGTTTACATGACATGAAGCCCTCCCAGCAGCAAGAGAGGACAAGCCAAAGGCATAGGCACATCCCACTGGTCAGAGCGAGTCACACGGCCAAGCCCAGATTAAAGGGGGGTGGAAATAGAGCCACCTTTGCAGATTGGACTTGTACTGAATGGGATACGGGAGCCGAGGGAGCCAGTCAGGGATCTGACTCAGCCCATCTCTCTGAATGAGACTTACTACTCAGATGTGGCCAAGAGTGGGTCCTGTGTTATTCATGTGCCCCAGGTCTAGAATCCTCTTTCCACTGAGCAGAGGTGGTGAATGAAATGTTATTCAGAAATATAGACCCTGGGCTAATGGAATTAACCAGAAAAAAATCATTCCTTTTTATGTTTTTGTTTATCTTCTTTTTTCTGTGGCCTCAACTTAGCCCTATTTTTCATCCACCTCCTCCGTAAACTGAGCATCTGTGACTCACTCTACAGGGCTGCTAGTTGCTAGAATGTCCCTCCCCACATTCTCAAAGGGCAGAGGAGCTTGATTCACAGGAGGACGATGGGGTTGGGCATGAGGCCTTGGGACAGCTCCCTCCCCCCAGGCCTGTTTCCTCACCTCTGGATGTGGAGGTTGCCTGGAATGTCTCTGAGACCCTCGTGGCCCTGCCCTGCTTACAGGGAAGCTGTCAAGCTGGAGCAGGTGGTCCAGTGCTCTGTCCCCTGGGCCTCAGGTCAGGCCTGGTCACTTTGGGGAGAAGAATGCTCTGTGTAGGTGTAATAGATTGGTTGCAAAAGTGGCCCTAATTCTTCACACGTACCCCCATCCGTAACTTTTTTCTTTTTAATTGAAGTATAGTCGATTTACAATGTTGTGTTACTTTCAGGTATACAGCAAAGTGATTCAGTTATATATGTGCTCGTGTTGCTCATTCGTTTGAGGCACTATCTGTTGCCTTCCCACTAAGGAACGTGTAGCTCCTTGTCACCCGCTTCCCTCACCACTCATGTGCACCCTCCCCAGGCCCTTGTCCTTCCAGGATCCTTCAGTCATGCTTCTGTTAAACTAACTTTCACTTTTTACTTGCTACTGTGACTTTGAAAATGCTATTTGCAATTGAATTATGTAGAATAATATTCCAACTTTTACAACTTTTCTCTGCATGAGCTTCTAAAGGGCTGTTCCAAAGCCCTGGGTAGAGTGGGGGTGGGGTGGGAGAGGCCATTCTCAAACTCCTCCCCCTCCCTCTTCCCCACCAGAGAGAGACAGACAGACAGACACCCCCATTCTTTTAGGTGATTTCCTCTGTGCCCCTCTCCCTGGGAGAAGGCTCTGGCTTCTGTGCCATTAGGTACCTCCCACTTTGTGCCTTCCTGGCTTCCGCACATCTCCCCCATTTCAGTGGATGGGTGGGACCACAGATGGCACCCAGGATTAGGGCTCTGTGGTGTGGCATGAAGGTGACCATGACCCCAGTTCTCACTTTCTCAGCTTCTCTGTCCCGGTCTGGTGGTCTAGGGTACGTGGTGGGAGCCTTTCTGGGAGATTTCTGAGTGAGGAGGTGGCTAGGAGAGTGTTCTCTGGGGCATGGAGGGGTGCAGAGCCTGATTCTGGGCTTTTTTTTAACCTCCCCGCAGTTCAAGCCATTCATGTACTTTACCTGTGATCTGCCGCCTTCAGGAAGCTCCCTTGATTTAACCCACACAGCTCATTCATTCCTTGGTCCTGCTTTCGTTTTGGCCCCAGGCTGTCAGCTGGTGTCCTTTTAACTTACTCCTGGGCTGGGGCTGCCCTTTGGTTGTTCTGTCATTCCTGTGTCCCCAAATAGCCAGCAACCGGGGCTGGGCTGTGCACCTCTGGCCTTCCCTGGTGGTCCCGGCCAGCGGTGGGTGCAGCCTGCACAGTAGGCTCTGCGCGCCTGTGGCTGATGGCTGAGTGGCAGCACCACTCTTACATAATCAGTTTCTCTCCTCCTTTCTCTTTCCAGAGCCAGATTTCACACTGAGCAGCTGCAGACAGAGAAATCAGAGAAAGCACAACCCAGCCTCAGATTCCGAGGGGCCTGCTGGGGACTCTCTCCTCCTGCTTGGAAGGAAGACCCCGAGGCAGCCGTTTCAGGCCAGGTCTTGGCTGCCATGGGACTCAGAGCCACCGCCCCCCGGCTGCCCTCTGCACTGCCAGGCAGATAAGGGTGAGCCCTGCCCAGGAGCACCTGCCACCTCCTGCTGGGCCACTCCTCCGTGGCTAGTCCTTCCTCGACTTTGGGCCACCTTTGCTGACCCGAGGCCATGTAGGCCCCACTCAGGCCTCTGTGGATAGACACATTGCTGGGGACATCACCTCTGCTCTCTGGGAGACCCAGCGCACCACCATGCCCCGGGGATTCGCCTGGCTGCGCTGTGAGTACTGGGGGGGGGGTCTGTGGGGACTGCCCAGGGAGAGCTTGGCCCAGAGCCAGGCTTTGTAACCATGGCAACCAGGGCATTCTTCCTGGTGAGAAGTTGAGATGCTTCCCAGCTTAATGGCAGGCACCCTTGGGGACTCCCACGCCGTCTGCCCTGTCTCCAACTGACTGCAGCTCAGACGGGCAAGGTGGGTATGAGCCTTAGGCTGGGTGGGCACAGTCAGTGGGTCACAGGGACAGGGCAGGCACTGGGGGTAGGAGGCAGCGTCTCACCTGCTCAGACTCATTGGTGCTCATTGGGGAGTACGGTGGGGATGGAGGTGGCAGAGAGATGATTTCTGGCCTCCCTGGGCGTGACCAGCCAGGGGTGGGGGCTTGTGAAGTTGCCTGGGCCCCGAGACACATGGGAGAAGTGCAACCTGCTCTCTCTGCCTTTCCCTCCATAAAGAACTAAATCAAAAGGCAGAAAGAGAACAGTGTCCTTGGGGAAAAGAAAAATAGTTGAAATGAGGACAGAAAAGAAAAAGAATCGACAAGTCTCTCAGGCCTGCCTGCTGGTGGGAGGCCAGACCAAGCTCCCTTCAGACTCCAAGATTCAATTTAATTGACTTAAATTCAACATATTTTTTTCTGGTGCCGCCCACATGCCCACTGGAGAGACACTGCCATGGCGACAAGGACCTGGGCTATCTCGTGCATGTCTCTCTAACACCTGGCATGGAGTTAGGTGCTAGGAACTATGTGCCCCTTGCATGAGGTCCAGGGTCTGACCCTGTGAGGGATTCTCAGAGGAGCTGGGTCCACCCTGGCCCTTGTGGAGGGTACTGCAAAGGGTCTGGATGTTCAGAACAGGTGGAAGGACCCAGACCCAGTGTTCTGGAATCTTCCAAGTCCTGAGGAGCAGGGCGAGCAGGAGAAACAGCACGGCGAGGTGCCACTTGAAATGGTCTCAGAGGTGCGTGGGGAGGTGAGGACGGTGTTCCTTCCAGGGAGAGGGAGCAGCGGAGCAAAGGCTCAGCAGTGAGAGCGTGAGAGGCCAGGCTGGAAAGCTGGTTTGGGCTCAGGTGGCTGAGGCCTTGAAAGCCAGGGTGAAGAGTGGCTAATTCATGAGGTAACAGGGAGCCCTGGAAGGTCCGTGACCTGGGCGTGGGAGCTGAGATTGAGAGTTACTCTGCTTTCGAGAGATCAATCTGGCCGTGCTTTGGGGAGTTGCTGTTACAACCTCCTGGGCAGGATGTGATGAGGTGATGAGGGTTCCTTCTGGAGATGGAAGTGAGAATGAAGAGGCCTGGCAGAGGGGACAAAGCTCATGAAAGCAGAGCGCAGGATTGGCAAGGACTGGCCGTGGGGCGAGGGGGAGGGAGGGCTGAGGATTAGGGGCTCAGAGCGGGGCTGGGGTGCTGGAAAAGGAGTGGCTGCCGTAACAGATTGCCACAATCTTGGCTTAAAACAGCAGAAATGTATTCTGTCACAGCTTTGGAGGTCAGAAGTCTGAAATCAAGTTGTCAAGGTTATGCTCCCTCTGAAGGCTTTAGGGGAGGATCCTTCTTGCCTCTTCCAGCTTCTGGTGGCTTCTGGCATTCCTTGGCTTGTGGCTGCATCACTCCAATCTGCCTTCATCTGCGAAGGCCACGTGAATGGTCTTTCCTTACATGTGTCTCTGTGTCCTTTCCTCTTCTTATAAGGACACCGGTCACTGAATTTAGGGCCCACCCTAAATTCAAGAGGATTTCATCTGGAGATTCTTAATAACATTTGCAAAGACCCTATCTCCAAATAAGGTTGCATCTGAGGTTCTTGGTGAACATAAATTTGGGGGTATTTACACACACAGGCACAGATATGGGGGTGGTGGACAAGCCCCATTTGTCATTGCGCACAGGACGTTACTCTTTCTTCAGTCTCCTCTTCTGTCTTACAGGCCTCTTAACTGTGGAAATAGCGGGGCACGGCGGGCCTCCCCACCAGGGTTGCACTAACTGTGGGGCTTTCAGAATGCAGAGGGTACGTGAGGCTACAGCTGTGCTGTCCCTGCCTAGTTACCTGTTTGCTGGCCTGTTTTTCGGAGTGGAGGCAACAGGAAGGGAGCTTAAAACTGGGAATGGTAGTTGGGCTGCAGACTTGGAGGAGGTCTAAGTTTGGGAGAAGGCAGATCATCTATGGACAGAGTTTCTGGGGGCAACCCATGTGTGCCAGGCTGGGAAGCACAGAGGCTCTGTAAGTCTCTGCTACGAGGCTAGTGGCCAGGCCCCCAAAGGCTCCAGACTGGGAATCAGATGAGGGCAGGTGGGGTAGGACTTGGGGTGGAGTGGGCAGCTACAGGGTGACTGCCACATTGGAAAGAAGACTCAGTGTGGACAGGGATACTGATTTTTAAAGAAAAGATGGAAATTTGGATTTTTATGTGAAATCTCTGTGAACCAGAATGTGGCCCTAAGGACACCAATTTGTAAACTGTCACTTTCTGCCAAGTGCGGTCCCCAGACCAGCAGCATCAGTTTTACTTCAGGACTTGTTGGAAATGCAGATTCTCTGCACTCCCCCTGCCACTACCTCATACCTGCTCAATCAGATACCCTGGGTGAGCCATTACCAGCTTCTACAGGAGACCCAGATGCCTGATCCCGGTTCCCTGCTTGACATGAACGCCAAAGTGCTGATAACACGTCCTCTCTGTGGTTCACAGTGCTGTGCATTCACACACTGGCTGCTGCGTTGTCTGGTCAAGGCAGTGAGTGAGGGGCTTCCCTGGTGGCACAGTGGTTAAGAATCCACCTGCCAATTCAGGGGACACAGGTTCGAGCCCTGGTCCCGGAAATCCCACATGCCACGGAGGAACTAAGCCCGTGCGCCACAACTGCTGAGCCTGTGCTCTACGAGTCCGCGAGCCACAACTACTGAGCCCACGTGCCGCAACTACTGAAGCCCGCGCGCCTAGAGCCTATGCTCCGCAACAAGAGAAGCCACTGCAATGAGAAGCCCGCGCACCGCAATGAAGAGTAGCCCCCGCTCACTGCAACTAGAGAAAGCCCGCACACAGCAATGAAGACCCAAAGCAGCCAAAAAAAAAAAAAAAAAAAGACAATGAGTGAATTGGACAGATGGTGCTAGAGACAGGGGTTGGTGGCTGGCGTAGGCAGGGGTGCCTCTGGGGAGGGAAGGAGTCTTGGTGAGACCTTGGGAAGGGGTCTGTCGTGTGAGAGGATACCCAGGGCAGGGGCAACGTGTGAGCCTAAACCCTGAGGCAGGAATGATCCTGACCAGCAGGGGTGCCAAGCTGAGAGTGTTAATGATGTAGAGACAAGGGAGAAAGCAAGCAGGAACACTGGTTTATCTGTTCCCTTGTCCAAATATTGGGTTGAGAATATGGGAAGAGAGAGACAGAGGAAGTGCAAGATGGATTGCAAGTTTGCAAAAAATGTGGTGTCAGACTTCTATGAGGGGAAGGGCTGGTGGGCTGTAGGCCATAAGGGGCATGGGCTTGAGTGAACCTGAGCTTCTGGCCCAGCAGGGGCACAGGCATGGCAGCAGCACCGAGAAGGGGGTGGGAAAGTGAGTGTCAGCAGGCTCAGGCCCGTGAGGGTTTAAGAACAAAAGTCTCCCTAAGTGCCGGGGAAGTGAGGGCAGAAAGTCCAGTCAGTAGTTGCTGCTCACAACCAGGGGCGAATCAAAGAGGTGACTCAGCCTGCCTGGCTATCTGGGGGGAAAAAAGGAAGAAAGAGAAAAAGAGAGAGAGCGAAGGAGGAGGACGGAAGGGAGGAAGGAAGGAAGAGGGAGGAAAGGAAAAAAAAAATACTGCTTTTGACCATAACAGTAATAGATACTAATTATAGAATGTAAAATATATCCTAAAAAATATAAAGGAGAACATAAAAATCTCCCATAGAGATTTGGTGCATTTCTTTCCATTGCGTTTTCTATGCACATATATACATAATTAACAAAATTTAAGTCATGCTTTATACCCAGATACAGTGTGTTGAATCATGCTTTTTAAAACTTTGCTAAGCACATCAAAAGTATTTTTCTTATCATATAAGCATATCATAAGTATTCTTTGGCAATGTGGTTTTTATTGGCTACATTCGTTATTATTGAACATCTAGGCCACTTACAGATGTTCACTATTACAAAATAATACTGCAAAGGAAGACTCTGTCCACAGATCTTTTGGTTATGTCTCTCTTTTCTTCTCCTTCACATTTATTCCTAGAAATGAGTTTAATGGGTCAAAGGGTGTGGACAATTTTAAAGCTTAGTGGGTCGAAGTGTGTGGGCATTAAGTCCATGAATAACAAAAATTGCCAAATTGCTTTCCAGGATGAGAGCATCTGCCTCACTATTTTGCCAGCAGCAAATGTTATTAAAATAAAATAAAACAACAGCAACAACAACAAAAAAGTCTTTCCATTTGGTAGGTGAAACGTATCGATTGTTTTAACGTGAATTTGTTAGCGAGGCTGAGTTTCAGATACATCTCTTGCCCATCTATATTTTGTTCTTTCTGCTCCCATCAACTTAACCCTTGTTCATGTTTGTTGCAAATTCTCTCAGATAATTTTTGTAAGTCTGTTCAGTTACACAGAAATCACACTGTTTTTAAAGTCACAGTGACCTGCAGTGGTGAAGGCTGGTAATGTTTGTATCGTTTGTTAGCGGGGAGGAGAAACAGCCTGAGTGAGGTTCGCTCAGCATCCCGGAAAGACCAGACTGGAAGGGCTGCTACAAACCTGCTGGTACCTCTAATTAAGAGGCATGTCAAGGTCTCTGGATGGAAAATGCAGCGAAAGGCTTTGAAAACTCGTAGGCCCTAGATGAGGGGCAGGGGTTGCCATGGAAAGGAGGCTGTGCCTGCCCCCTGGGGCAGGAGTGGGAAGGAGACTGGAGACCAATCCCAGGGCGTGGCTCCTGGGGGGCTTTGCCAGCCTGGGGTGGGAGGTGGCTGGGCTGGACGGTTCATGCTTGCCTGCATTGCTGTCCTGCAGCCCGGACCGCAGGGAGAGTATTCCTGGCTCTGGGAAGGCCTCCTTGGGACGCTGCGCTCCCCACCCCGACCCTTCCGAGAGGACTTGTGACTGGGAAAAGGGAGGTTGTGTGCACAGCTCTGCGTACCCGGGCAGTGTGGGAGCCATGCAGGTGGCTCACGTGTTTTTTTTTTTTTTTTTTTTCACGTGTTGTTTTGTGTGGTCCACAGATCTCGGGATCCTCCTGGGCATGGCCTTGGGGAACGAGGGTTTGGAGGTGTGGCCCTTAACCCGGAGCGAGGAGTGTGCCATCACTGGCTTTCTGCGCGACAAGCTGCAGTACCGGAACCGCCTTCAGTACATGGTAACCACGTGGGCACTCGTTGTGTCCCTCTTCCAAAGCCCTGTGGCTCATGGGACATAAGGACCTGGAAATTCAGTCCCTCTCCTTGGACTTGTGTCAGGCCTGTGCCTGCCATGGCTCCCTTCTCCCTCACACACACGCATGTGCCTCATCTGCACTTCCTGTCCGTGTTCCTGCCATCCATCCCTGGGGCCTCCAACCCTCCTGTCTGATCTGACCTTTGATCCCACCTCCACGTGGCACTCACCCAGTGACTCAGGAATGGATTCCAGGAAACCTTGGGGGAACCCCAGGCACTATTTAGCAGGGGAGATAAGGACCTAGAAATTAGAATGTTTGATTCTTTTTATAGGGTGGACCACATCACATGTGGCTCTGTAGGTCTTTTTTTTTTTTTAACAGATTTTTGAGATATAGTTCACATACCACACACCTCACCTGTTCAAGTGTACATTTCTATGGCTTTTAGTGTATTTGCAAAGTCATGAAACCATCACCATGATAAGATTTAGAGCAATCTTTTAAAGTCATTTTCCTCACCCCTCCTAAAGGATATGATTCTCTAGGAGTAGTAAGCTTCTCATCCTACATTTTGGCCCGAGACTTATGCCTTAACATGTTTTGTTTTGTTTCACCTTCCCTGTGTCCCAGAGGAAAGAGCTGTCTTTATCCCAACTGGGAGCCAAGCACATGTTTTCTGTAGAGGACCACCGCTGCCATCAAGGGCCGGTCCTGCATCAAATTCTTCTCCGAGGTTGGGGGAGTCTGAGCAATTTCTGACTCTGATCTCATCCTTTGTTCTTGTATCTCCCCAGAAACACTACTTCCCCATCAACTACAGGGTCAGTGTGCCTTATGAGGGGGTACTCCGAATGGCCAACGTCACCAGGCTGGTGAGAATCCCCCCTCTGGAATGGGGAGGCCCCTGCCTCCTGGGACATCCTGTGGGCCCTGCCTGGAGGCACATTGGTCTGGGAAGATCCTGTTGCCGGGGGTCTTTCCTGGCCCCTCAAGCAAGCCTGCCCTTGGCTCAGGCCCCAGGTGCCCCTCCCACCCCATCCACAGTGGATGCCCGTGGTCTGCCCCCTGTGCAGGGCAAATGTGGGGGGCGGTCAGAGCTGTGGGGGGCAGGCCCAGAGGCTCCTGTCTGGGGTTTCAATAATTTCTCCTGTCCCTGCAGCAGAGGGCCCGGGTGAGCCAACAGGAGCTGCGGTATCTGTGGGTCTTGGTGAGTCTCAGTGCTACTGAGTGGGTGCAGGAGGTGCTGCTCGAGGGCCATCCATCCTGGAAGTACCTGGAGGAGGTACATACGCTGCTGCTGGATGTCAAACAAGGCCTCCCGGTGAGCCGTGCGGAGGTGCAGGTGGCCAGGGTGGGTGCGTGTGTGTGTGTGTGTGTGTGTGTGTGTGTGTGTGGCCAAAAACTATCAAGGGAGAAGGTAAAGGCATGGAAAGTTCTGGCATGTCCTGGAGAGTGTGGGAGAAATGGGGGGGGCAGGGTGGTGGATTGGGCTTGGGGGGCAAGAGATGCGCCTGAGACCCTGTTATGCTCTGCAACCCTGGGCGAGTCATTGATCCCTCTCACTTTATTTCCACATCTAAGAAAAGAGGGAAAGGGGGAGGGATAGATGGGTGGAGCACAGGGGGGTTGAGGGCAATGAAACTTTTCTGTATGATGCTGTAACGGTGAGTATAATTGCATTTGTCAAAGCCCATTGAATGTACAACAGAAAGAGTGAACCCTAACGTAAATGGACCTTAATTAATAATAATAATAGAGGTTCCCGATCGCTGCCTGTTCAGCAGTGTTGATCGGAGGCCTGGGGGATACGTCTTCCAAAAAGCCTAGAGAGTAAGGTGACGGGGTCGGTGTGTATCCTCGCAGGCCATGTGTGTGCCATGGGACCCCTCCCCACACCCCCGCCTTGCCCTACTGACCCCCCCAGCCCTCCTTAGGACCCTGGTACACAACTGCCCTGGGGCCCCACCTGCTGCCCAGCAAGAACAGCCAACAGGAAGCCAACTGTGAGCTGCTGCTGACACCAGGGCTCGGGGCCAGCACCTGCTTTTGCAGCTGCCGAGAACTTTGTGGAGGCTCTCCATTCTGGCGGGGACCGGGAGACCCAGCCACTTCCTTGGTGGCTTTCTTGTGCCTGTGGGCGGGGGGGGGGGGGGGGGGGGGGGGAGCGTTGGAGCTGACCTGGGGAACGGACTGTGTTCCATCCTCAGTTTTTCTTGGGAGTGTCTCTGGCTCTGTGAGCTCTGCTGAGCTGGGAAGGAGATTGTGGGTAGACTGAGGCCCTGCCCACCTGGGCTCTTCAGATTGAACCAGCTTGTTTTTTTAAAGATTTTTTTTTTTTTTGGATGTGGACCATTTTCAAAGTCTTTATTGAATTTGTTACAATATTGCTTCTCTTTTATGCTTTTGTTTTTGGCCATGAGGCATGTGGGATCTTAGCTCCCCAACCAGGGATTGAACCTGCACCCGCTGCATTGGAAGGCGAAGTCTTAACCACTGGACCACCAGGGAAGTCCCTGAACCAACTTTTAACCTCTTCTTTCTCACAATGTTAATGGTTGACGGCCCGTTCCATATGTGCCCAACATCTATGGGAGAGGGCCATGGGCATGGGCCCCTTGGCCCTCCTGCCACCCTCACTTCTCTCTCTAAGCCTTTGTATATTAGTTTTTGGGGACTGCCGTCACAAATTACTACCAACTGGTGGCTTAAAACAACAGAAATTATTCTATCGCAGTTCTGTAGACCAGAAGTCTGAAATCAAGGTGTCAGCAGGGCCATGCTCCCTCCAAAGGCTGCAGAGGAGGATCTCTCCCACCTCTTCCAGCCTCTGGTGGCTGGTGGTGTTCTTGGCTTGTGCAGCATCACTCCACCCTCCGCCTCTGTCTTCACATGGCCTCTCCCTCTGTGTCCCAGAGAAGGACCTGTGTCCTTTCTCTTACAAGGACAACAGTCATTGGATCTAGGGCCCACCATAAATCCAGACTGATCTCACCTGGAGATCCCTGACTTAATTACATCTGCATAGACCCCATTTCCAAACAGGTCACATTCTCAGGTACTAGGGATTTGGGCCTTGGACAGAGCTTTTTTAGGGGGTTGTGGGGCAGGGGGACACACAGTTCAACCTAGAACACTTCACTTTTAGGAACGTCCTTCCCCAGCTCAGGTCCCGTGTTTCCTCCTGCTCCATGTCTTTTTTTTTTTTAAGTATTATTTATTTATTTATACATACATTTATTTATTTTTATGTTTGGCTGTGTTCGGTCTTCGTTGCTGTGCGCGGGCTTTCTCTAGTTACGGCGAGCGGGGGCTACTCTATGTTGCGGTGCGTGGGCTTCTCAGCGGTGGCTTGTCTTTGTTGCGGAGCACGGGCTCTAGGCGCGTGGGCTTCAGTAGTTGTGGCATACAGGGGCTCAGTAGTTGTGGCGCACGGGCTTAGTTGCTCTGTGGCATGTGTGATCTTCCCGGACCAGGGCTTGAACCCGTGTTCCCTGCAGTGGCAGGCGGATTCTTAACTACTGCGCCACCAGGGAAGTCCCGTGCTCTGTGTCTTCTACGACAGTTCTGGCCCCTGCTCTGTCCCTCCCATGGTGCCTGGTGCTCCCCACACCAAGTTCCTTTTGTTAAGTGTTGTGGAGAGGAGCCCCCGAGCTTGGAGCCGGAGACCCAGCCCTGTCAGTGTGCCTAGTGCGCCTCACGATATGACCGACCTTCCTGAGGGTCCTGTCTCTTCTTCATGGGAGTCGGTGTGGGTCTTTGCATCCTGAAGGACAGTGTCCCTGGGATAGGGACTTCTCATATGGTGGTGGCCGGGCCTGGGCTAGAACAGCAAGGATGCCCCCACCTCCTCCCTGTCTGGCCTGCCCCTAGGAGAGGAAAAGAGAAGCTTCTGTGTGTTGTGCTTGAGTGAGGGACATCGAGGGAGCCCCTCCCAGGAAAAATGGCACCTGCAGGAAGGAGAGAAATGGCTCTCAGGCGTCCTGGTCACAGGGATCTCTTGTCCTTCTTCCAGGCAGGACAGCCACCACCACCCCGCCCCCCAGAGCTCTCCTGGGATCTCTTCACAGGCTGGGGGTGGCACCTGTGGTCCTTAAGGTTTCCTCCCTTTCAGGGTGTGGAGGTCGGCCCCCAGGTGGAAGCAGTGTTGTCCCTCTTGAGTGCCCCAGGAAGCCTGAAGCCAGTGCGGCCCAAAGCTCTGCTGGACAACTGCTTGCGGGTCATGGAGCTGTTGTACTGCTCTTGCTGTAAGGAGCTCTGAGGGGCTGGGGGTGGGACACTGGGTGTCTGAGCCCAGGTCGCTGAGCAGAGCTGGGACCCTCCTCGGCATGCCCTCTGCTTCCCAGGACTACAGGCCGTTTCTGGAAGCTGAGATGGGCCCTGGGTACAGGGAGGACAGTGTGGCTTGGTCTGGGGATGAGCGGGGTGTTGACCAGTCCTGCAGTCTTATTTGTGTCTGTGTGTTTGTGTTGCCTGCAGGTAAACAAAGCCCTGTCTTAAACTGGCAGGATTGTGAGGTGCCAAGGCCTCAGCCTCACGGCCCGGAGCCCTCGTCACAGTGTGTGGCCGCCCAGCTATACCCCCTGCGCCAGCAGCCCCCCACCTCCCTGCCCCACCCCCCGGCATTCATGGCTGGAGCCCCGGCTCAGTGAAGCTGCTGAGGGCACAGGGCGAAGGCCGCCTGCCCTGAGTGGGCTGCATGGTAACTGGGTGGGGCAGCTGGAGGAGCTCCTGCAGGAGACGGACTGGGCCTGAGGCTTCTCTGGGTGGTGGTGGGGAGCCCCTCTTGGGAGGGGAGACCCTAGAGGGGCATTTCTCCTTTGAGGGGGACTCAGTGCCTGAGAAGGGTTCAGCTTCCCGCCTTCCATACCTCCCATGGTCTCACCTGGAGCGGTGGGCGCTGGGGGCACCTGAAGGTCAATGACGACAGAGCTTACAGCCCCTCCTGGCACTGCCCGGGCTGCCCTCTTCCCTGAGGGCAGGGCTGACCGTCTCCTAAGCCCAAAGAGGTGAGAGCTGTACCAGGTGGGCATGGGGGTGGGGACACGCCTCGGCAAGGCCAGGGAGAGGGCAGCAAAGCTGGGGAGAGGGCATAGCCAAATGCCACATCTTGCCACAGTTCCCTTTATTTTTTCTATTAAACACCTGCTTTGTTTTGGTTTGTTTTGGTTTGCTTTGCATCTTCGAGGGTGAACCTGGAGAAGGCCCACCTGGAGAAGGCCGCTTTCCCCTCCTGCCAGGTGCAGGAGGCAGGAGGAGGGGCATGGGCTGGTCTGGCCCTGGGGCCTCGGTCTGAGGATTCAGATGTGGAGTGGTCAGGGCCTTAGCCAGGGCCCTGGAATGGTAGATATTTGCGGGACGGAGTTCCTTCCAGCCCTGCCCCAGCCCCTGAAGCCTTAGCCAGCCTGACTGCTGGGGGGGCGGTTTATCTCCCACAGTGCATCCTGGCCACGGCCCTCTTCCCCTCCATCTGGCAGCCCCAAGACCGCCCCAGCAGGGACAGAGCTGAGGCATTCAAAGGCATGGGTCCTGGCACGAGACCCGGCGACTCCTGCACGCCCCCCCACCCACCCCCATCACGGAGCCCTGCAGGGAGCCCCGCCCCCAGCGGGGATCTGGGATGGGATGGGCAAGGGCTGGGGTGCTGGCAGGTGAGCAGCGGTGGAGAAAGCCAGGTGGAGGCAGGGGTGTTAATTACAGTACAACTTTATTAATACTGGAATCTTCACAGTGCATTTGTTACTTGTAGCAGTGACTATTTAAATCAAGGAGAGGGTGGGTTGCAGGGGCGTGGGGGGGGGGAAGGAGAGGATCATTTATCCAAAAACTGACAGAAAGAAAAGAAACAAAATGGTTCAGATGGGATGGGGGTGGTGAGGGGGTGGTGGAGGGAAGAAAAAGTGAGTAGGAACCAGGAGGGGGAGCCTGGGGTGGGGAAATAAATTAAAAAAAGGAACAAGTTAACAGCACCAGAAAAGTTACTTCAGTCAAAAGACACTTTTTGAAAAGAATATTTCTCTGTACAAAAAGAAAAATGAAACAAACGTAAAGAAGTCCCCCAAACCAAAGTTTGTGATGCGGAATGGCTGGCTCGGATCCCAAAGGGGTGGGCCTGCAAGGTGGTCACTAAATGGACGCGAGGTGATCAAGGGGATGGAGGAGTTATGTACAGCCCTGGGGCGGGGGGGCTTGGAGGGGAAGGGCGCCACTGGAGTATGGGTGGGTGGGGGGCAGCTGTGCCGCACCCACCCCCTCCCTGGGTCTCCGAAGCCACCTCCCCCTCCCCAGGAGCAAGCTCTTCCTCATGGGGACTCAGCTCTCCCCCCACCCCACTACCCCTTACCCTGCTCACATCACATAACCTGCATCTTAAATCAGCCCACCTGGGCAAACCCTGTGGCGAGGGGCAGTGTAAGCCCCGCCCCAAGCCTTCAAATACAGGCCATCTGCTCTCCCGCCCCCTTCCTCGCCCCGGCCCTCCTCCAGGTGTGGTGCGCTTAGCAAGTCTCCTTTCTCCGACCTAGCGACTTACAGGTACGTTCTCCACCCGCCTTCGGGGACCCCGCGGGGCTCCATATACTCAGGGGCATCCTTGGTTCCCCACACCCACCTGGCTGCCGTGCCTGGACCCCAGTTTCCGGCACAAGAACTACCAGGAGCCTGGGCTCCATCCAGACCAGGAAAAGCCAGCTCTCCTGACCCCGGGAGGGGCCCCTGCCCCGTGACCCTGCCGCCCTGGCCGCCCTGGGCTGCCTTGCGGGGCCGCAGGAAGTCCTCCGCTCGCACTTGGCACACGTGCTTTTACCTGCTTGGAGCTGGCGCGCAACATGGCGCGGGGGCACTTGCCACCTCGCTCCCCCGCCGCCCGGACCATCCTGGGAGGGCGGCTCCTCTGACAACAGAGTCAAAGCTAATCTCCTCCCACTGCCCCCCACCCCCACCCCTTGGTCCGCAGCAGACTGACAGGAGGCCCAGCCCCCAGCCCTTTCCAACCTCACCGCGGCTTTGCTCCGGACGCTGGAGAGAAGAGCTGCTCTCTGGCCTCCGGAGCCATTAGGCCCTCCTCCTGCCACAGGCCCAACGCCAGTGTGGGCCCCCCCGACCCCGTCCCTCAGGCACTCTTGGACACACCCTGTACCGTCTACCCTGTCCCCACAAGCAGTCCTTGTCCGGTCAGCTCATTTTATTGTGTGTTCATAAAAGAACCCCCTCCCGTCCCTCCCCCCACCCCCAGCTCCAGCCCCCATCCCCAGGGGTGGCTGAAACCATCACGGCATCCGAAAGCAGCTCCTGGGGGACTGGCCAGGTGACCCCTAGCCTCTGGACTCCTTCCCCGCTGCCCAGCCCCGCCCTGCCTCCAACCCCAGCCACCCCTGGGGGGAGGGGATGCTGCTTCAGGGTCCCCAGCCTCCTCCAAGCAGGTCCCCTGCATGTCTTCCCCAAGAGGCTTGACTTGGGCCCAGGCCCCCTTCCCCGACAACGACGACGACGACGGCGGCGACGGCAGCTGGGCTCCCAGCTGCAACCTCCCCAACCTCCCCCCACCCCGTGTCCCCAACAGCCAGCCATCCCGTAGAGCTTTCTCAGCGAACCAGATACCTTAGCCGGTTGGGCCCCTGGCCCCTGCACAGCTGCTCCCCGTCGGCCCTGCTCTCCGAAGGAGAGGAGCCTGGAGAGGCAGAGAGATGAGACGGTGGAGGAGGGAGGAGGAGGGGGCTCAGTCAGGGCGGGGTGGGCTAGCATTCCGGAAGAGCCCGAGGCCACCGTCCCTGGGGAGATGGCGAGAAGCCGGGCCAGGCTAGCTAAGCGGTGGCACTGTGGGCCCACCCAGGCTGGTGGGACCGGGAGAGGCTGGCCCGGCCCTGCTGCTGTGGGCAGGGAGCGTGGCTCTGGGGCTCACCCACACCAGGAAAAGGCAGGGCCCGGAAGGAGGAAGAGGAGGGACAGAGTGGGCAAGCAAAGGTTGAAACAGGCTCCAAATCCAAGTTCCAGGCCCGCAGGCTCCGTCCTGGCGAGGTTTGTTAAAGAAGTCATTTCCTGTTTAAACCTTGAAATCCAAGATGGGTGTCTCTTTCCAATAAAGTAGCTTTGCCTCATATGACTTCAAAAAAAAAAAAAAAAAAGCTTGCCTGGCTCTGCTCTCTCCTGACTGTGCCTTTGCTCTGAAGTGGCCGCTGCCCACCGACCAGGCCACCTGCCTCGCCCGGGCCAGAGGGTGGGATCACAAGATGCGGGGCGCCGACCTGTCGTTGGTGACGGTCCTGCGGAGCCGCACCCCGCGCCGGATGGCCACCAGCATGTCTTCAGCCGGGGGGTCGCTGGTGGCAGCGGGGGGCGGGGTGGGAGTCTCCTCCACAGGGGTGGCCGACAGGGCAGTGGGGAAAGGGAACTGGCCCTCGCCCAGGGCGTGGGCACCTGCCACCAGCTCCCCGAGCTTCTCCACCAGGCTGTGCCGGTTGGCAGCCAGCTGCTGCTGCTGCTGCTCGTCGCCCTCAGCCGCCAGCCCGGCCCCTGGCCCCGGGTAGCTGGCGGCCTCGGGGGACGGGCTGCCCCAGGCTGTGTTGGGCAGGCTGAGCCTCTTCGGGGAGGCCCTGGCCAGGTCCGGGGCCAGGGGCGAGGCGGCCTCGTCGGTGTAGAAGACACACTCCTCGCTGCCCGCCCGCGTGGGCCCCACGTAGCCGGGGGAGTCGGGCACCGTGGGCGTCTTCACGGGGACGATGGGTGGCCGGATGGGGATGGGGCCGGCGCTGGAGAGCGTGCGGCGCACGGCGGGCTTGGTGGAGGGCGTGCGGCGGATGGTGGCCACGCCAGGGGGTGCGCCCGAGGTGGTGGGCAGCCCGGCGGTGGGCAGCCCCGCAGTGGAGGCCGGGCGCTTGGTTTGGATCAGGCGGCGGTAGTTCTGGGCGATGTTGCTGTTGCGAGGGATGGTGGATGACTTGTCGAACTCGGGTGGGCCCTCCCCGTCTGCGTCCCCGTTCACTGAGTAGCAGTCGTAGTCGGAGCCTGGGGGGCACGGGATGCGGTGGGCCTGGGGCCCTGGGGGCCTGTGAAGGCCCAGCCGCCTGCCCCCGGCCCCCGGGGCCTACCTTGGGAGGGGATGGTGTCCTCGGAGCAGGAGGGCGTGGTGGTCTGTGTGCTGTAGCCGCTCGAGTACTGCAGGGAGTCCCGGCTGCTCTTCTGGTGCTCCAGGTTCAGGCCGCGGGTCAGCACCATGGCCAGGTCACTGGCCGCGGGGGACACCTCCTCACCGTGCTGGGGGTGGTAAGACTGCAGGCTGAAGCCTTGCTCCCCGCTTCCCCCTCAGCCCGGACTGCAGGCAGCCCCCAACAGGCTGAGCAGTCTGAGCTGGCCCTGCGACCACTTGCCTGGCCTCCTGAAGGTGACCTAGGAGTGAAGGTGGGGCCCTGGTTGGGCTGCCCAGGGAATTGCCGCTTACCTTGGCTGCGATGGTGGCAGGGGACATGCGGGGTCGCGGGGCCTCCTCTCCACTGGGGCCCAGGGTGCCCCCGACAGCCGGGCCTGGCTCTGTGTCTCGGAGGAGCTCCACTCGGTCCTTCCTCCGCTGCAGGGTGCTGCCTGAGGGCTGCTCGTGGGGGCCGGCCTTGGCCCAGTCCTGCAGGGCATGGCCAAGGGGGCCCTCACTGTTGTTGAAGTTCAGGGTTTCCAGACCCACGTGGGGCCTCAGGCTCACAATCATGGCCAAGGACAGAGCACGGAGGGTGCTGTGACACCCCAGTCCTGCCAGGCCCAGGGGCAGGATGGGGAGCCCTGGGAGGGAAAGATGTGAGCGTGTGGGGAGTGGCTGCAGGTGGTGCCCAGGAGGCCTGTCTCGCGGGGAGCAAGTGCTTCGTGCACGCCCCTCTGGTTGAACCTGGGCCCTCCCTGTGTCCCGCTGCGGGTGGGAAGCACTGACCGTGGTAGGGGAGCTGCACTCGCTGACGGACTGGCAGGTTTCCGAGGCCTCGGAGGATGCTGAGCTGGAGGACTTCTGCCACGCAGAGGCGAGCAGGCAGGAGGATGGGCGGGGAGGCAGGACGAGAGGAGGGAACAGATCTGGTCACAGCGCTGGCATGCAGCAGGGCCTGCTGACTCAGCATCCCCACCCCAGGCCCTCCAGGGCCACGGCCACGGCCGAGCGTATGCAGTGGAAGGCAGCACCCAGAGCGCACGCCATGGGCAATGACCTGCCCCCCAGCCCAGCCCGATAACCACACACTTTGAGGATTAACAAGAAGGCTGGCTGCTGATGGCCTGGATGTGGTGGGCAGGGAAAGAGCGATACTCAGGAGGGCAGCGGGGTGCTGGCGTGAACTGCCGGGTTGATGTGCCACTGTTTTCGCAGAAGGGCAGGCCTGGGGGAGGAATGGAGTCCAGAGTTCCATCCTATACATGTTAAGCTGAGCTGCCTGTTAGGTATCTATGCCCAGATGCAATGGAGGCAATTGTATTTCCAGTCTGGAGTTTAGGGAGAAGTCAGGTTTGGAACCACAAATCCAGCAGCCGTCGGACAGAATAAAGTCACCTAGGCAGTCAGGATGACGGTGGTTAGAGAAAAGGTTCAAGGACGTCAGGCCGACATTCAGTGCTTTGGAAGAAGAGGATGGCCCAGCGAACAGGAGTGACAGGAGCTGCTGGTGGCGTGGAGGAAGACCACGAGCAGGTGATGTCACAGAATCAAGGGAAGAACCTGACACGCAAAGGAGGGAGGGGCAGTTGTGCTCGGCTGCTGGGGGTCCGTGCACATGAGGCGGAGGGGTGTCTGTGCAGACCTCCAGAACTGTTTCACAGAATGGTGGGGCAGAAGCCCACTGAGGACAGGACCGAGGGTGCCCAGGAGGCTCCTGCTCTGGACAGTGGCAGGAACTAGGTGCCCTGGAGGCCCCCCAACTCAAAACAACAAAGAGGGACTTCCCCGGTGGTCCAGTGGTTAAGTCTCTGCACTCCCAGTGCAGGGGGCCTGGGTTTGATCCCTGGTCAGGGAACTAGATCCCACATGCATGCCACAACTAACACCCGGCACAGCCAAATAAATAAATACATAAATAACAAAGAACAACAACAACAGAGAATGAAGAAAAAAGCAAGGGCAGAAACAGGACCATGAGGGTCCCCAGGGCAGAGGCTGGCTTCAGCACTGTGGTTGAGAGACTGGGCAAGTGGCAAGGTGGAGAGCTCACCCTGTTGATGACCCAAATTAAACCTGGAAGGGAACTAATCAGTAGCACCTCTCCAGATCCTGTACCAGCCAAGTAAGATTCTCTAAATCACCCTGGTTTAGACTCCCAGATCTTTTTAATAGTTTATGATGAGCCAAGATGACTAAAATAAAAGGAGCTAAACTCTATAGGTAAGGATTCGGAGGAAATAATAAACACATGTAGAATTTTACCAATATAATTGTTAAGACAAAAATAAAAAAGGAAAAAAGTATTTGGAAAACAGCGGAAAAATTCAACACCCATTCACGGAAAACAAAACACTTAGACTAGCAATAGAAAGGAACTTCCTTCATCTGATAAAGAGTTATCTACAAAAATATCAATACTTTTCTTTCTGAGGTTGGAAAAAGATAAGGATGACCACTTCTCTATTTAGCACTGGAAGTTCTAGCAGTGCAATAAAGCATGAAAAAGAAGTAAAAAGCAAAAGGACTGGCAAAGAAGAAAATGGTTGTTTGTAAAAGACATGACTGTGTATGTATTATAGAATATTCAAAAGACCTAATATGTGTTTTTAGCGAGGTTATTGGATACAAGATCAACATAGAAAAAAAATCAAATTGCTAAATATCAGCAGCTAAAAAACAAGTAAAAGACTCTGAAAAAAGCCGAAATAATTTAAAATAGCAACAATAAACATCAGATACCCAGGGCAAAAAATCCAGCAGATGTGCAAGATCCTCACATGAAAACTGCAAAATATTATTGAGAGAAGGTAAAGCCATCATAAATGGAGAGACATATGCAATCCCAGTCAGAATCCCAGGGGTTGTTTTTTGTTTTTTTTTAGTGGAAACTGACAAGCTGATATTAAAATTTATAAGGAAATGCAAAGGGCCAAAAACTGACAAGGTAATATTGAAGAATATGAAAGCTGGAGGACTTTTATTACCAGATATCAAGACTTTTTATAAAGCTATTAATAATTGAGATGGTGTGGTATTGGTACAAGAACAGACAAATCAACCAGTGGAATAGAATACAAACTCCAGAAACAGCTATGCATTCACAGACACCCGTTTTATGACAAAGGTTAACACACTACAGTGCAGTGGAGGAAAAGATGGTATTTTCAAAAAATTGTCAATTAGATATTCATATGGAAAAAGAGACCTCTACCTCACCACACACACACACACACACACACACACACACACACACACACACACACACACACACACACACACACACACAAATGAATTCCAGATGAGCTGCAGATCTAAATGAAGAAAAGGTAAAACAAAAAGGCTTTTTTTGGAGGAAAACATCTTTGTGACCTTAGAGTACACAAAAATACGTCAAACAGGACAGAAAAAGCAATAACAATTGAAAAAAAATGGATAAATTGGACACACATTAAAATTAAGAACTTTAGGTCATTAAAAGACTCCATCAAGGGAGTAAAACAGCAATCCACAGAATCAGAGAAGATTATCAGATGAAAAGACTTGTATCCACAATATATAAGAAGTTCTACAAATCAACAAGAAAAAGACAGACAACCTAGGAGAGAAAAATAAGCAAAAGATCTGAACAGGTCCTTCACAAAAAGAGGATATCCAAATGGCCTTTAAAAGTGGTGTTCAACCTCATTAGTCATCAGGGAAATACAAATTAAAGACACAGGGCACTATGATATAACACCTATCAGAACGGCTCAAATGAAAAGGATACCAAGGTCTGGTGAGGAGGTGGAATAGCAGTAAACCACTGCTGTGCTCTTCCTGCCCATTTGATTATGGGAAGACATCAGAGACACTCAAGATGAGGGATATTCTACGAAATACATAACCAGTATTCAAAAGTCATTTAAGAGGGACTGAGGAGCCATTATAGACTGGAGAAGCCTAAAGAGAGACAATAATAAAATGCAAGGTAGGGTCCTGTGTTGGATCCTGGACTCCTGGACCAGGAAAAGGACGTTAGTGAGAAAGCTGGCAAAATGTGAAGAGTCTGTTGACTAGTTAACAGTATTGTACCTGTGTTAATTTCCTGGTTTTGAAAATTGTTTGGTAGTTATGTGAGATGTTAACATCCGGGGAGACTGTGGGGAGGGTGGGTGGGAACTCTGCACTCTTTTTACAGATTTTCTACAAGGCTAAAATTATTTCAGAATTAAAAAAAAAACAAACCCTTAACGGATAAGTTAAATAGCTATAAAATAGAGAAAAAGTACATTGGAAGATGGACCTGAAGAAATTATCCAGAGAAACAAAGAGATGGGAAATATGACAGTGAAGAAACACACAAATGAAAGTAAAAATAAAGAGATGATGGTTGACGGGCTTCCCTGGTGGTGCAGTGGTTAAGAACCTGCCTGCCAATGCAGGGGACACGGGTTCGAGCCCTGGTCCAGGAAGATCCCACATGCCGCGGAGCAACTAAGCCCGTGTACCACAACTACTGAGCCTGTGCTCTAGAGCCTGCAAGCCACAACTACTGAGGCCTGCACGTCTAGAGCCCGTGCTCCGCAACAAGAGAAGTCACCGCAATGAGAAGCCCGCGCACCGCGATGAAGAGCAGCCCCCACTCGCCGAAACTAGAGAAAGCCCACGTGCAGCAACAAAGACCCAACTCAGCCAAAAAAAAATAAATAAGTAAATTTATATATATGAAAAAAAAGAGAGATAATGGTTGAAAATTCCTAGAACGAATGAAAAACATGAATACAGAGATAGAGAAACACAAACACACCAAGTGAGATTAAACAAAAACAAATCCACAATTAGATACATTGTAGAAAAACTAAAGTGGCCAAAGAGAGAAGTCAGATCATTCACAAAGGCACAACAGTGACTGACAGCGGACGTTACAACCAGCCACAGAATCCAGAACACAGGGGGAATATGTCTTCAAAATGTGGAAACGGAGTAACTGTCACCCCAGAATTGCATCCCTGGCAAAACTAACTTTCAAGAAAGAGGAAAAATATAAAGCATGTTTACAGATAAACAAAAACTGAGCTTACTACTACAGACCCATTCTAAAAGAACTTCTAAAGGACATATTTTACTTCAGAAAGAAGGAAAGTGACCTTAGAAGGAAGATGGGATACAAGGAAAAAATGAACAAAAAAAGTGTAAACACATATGGGTAAATCTAAACATACAGATACTGTATGTATAAAATAATGATAAAATTAAGAAGAAAAATGTCAATCATGGGGATGATTAAAAAGGAGATATATATAGCTTATAAGGGGAGGGAGTGGGTGACTGAAGTTAAAATATACGTTAAGGTCCTTGAATTATTCAGGAGGTGGGGCTGTGACTTTGCTACGGATGCATGGTAAAATTTCAAGGTAACCCGTAAAAGAAATGAAATAAGAAGTATAACTTAAAATCCAGTAGAAGGAAAATAATGGGGAAAGGAAAAAACAAAAAGCAAGAGAAGAGACAAAAGCAGCACAGAAAAAGCAGAATGAATAGAAAGAAAAAAGTAAGACAGAAGTCTAAATATGCCAGTAATCATAATAAATGTGAATGGACTAAAAACGTCAATTAAGAGATTGTCAGATTGGATAAGAAAAGAAAATCTAGGCATATGCTGTTTATAAGAGACTCATCTAAAACATAAGGACGTAGTGAGCTTAAAAGCTAAGAGACAGAAAATGATACCATAAACATGGAGCAAAATAAAGCTGAAGGAGTTGTAGTAATATCAAAACAGACTTTAAGCTAGAAAACATAAAAGTAACAGAAGATCAACTACATCACGTTAGGAGATTCAGTTCACTAAGAAGAGTTAACATTTTGAAGTTATATGCACCTAATAAAATAGTCTCAAAATATATAAAGCAAACGGATAGAACTATATGGGAGAAATGAACAATTCCAGCTTTTCAATTACTGATAGGTAAAGCAGACAGGAGTGAATGGGGAATGAGGTAGAGGTGGTCAGTGTGGACAAGTCTTTTGAGAAGTTTTGCTGTGAAGGAGAGACTAGGTGGCTGGAGGAGAACATGGAGGAAGGGAGGGCTTTTAAGATGGATGATACTAGAGCATGTGTTTGTGTACTGACAGGGATGAGCCAGCAGAGGAGGGGAGACTGGCAATGCAGTGGGGACATCCTTGGGCAAGAGGGCAGGAAAAGAGAGAATGCTGAGCTTAAATGGAGGCACTCGCCATGATGGGGAAGGACAGCACCCTGGGCATGTGGCCTGACCTCCCTCTGTCTTCTGCTGTAGTTCCTCTGTTTCCATCTCACTGAGGCTGCAGGATCTGAGCCTGCATCTGAAGAGATTCTTGGGCCAGTCTCTGTGTTCAGAATGAGCTGGCCAAAGTGTGGAGAAGGGGGAGGATGTCTGCAGATCCTGGGGCTCCTGCGGGGGTGCCTCCTAGGGCCAGCCACTCCATCACAGCCAGCCTATGCAGGGGGAGGGTCACAAGGCACCAGAGCTGGTAAGCTGCTCTAAGACCTTCCAACTCTCCTTAGCCTTGAGGCAGTGAGTTGAGGTTGGTCCTCAATGTGGTGGCCCTGGGGACCTCCAGGGCTAGTCTCAACAGCTGTAGGTGGCCCCCAACGTGGATGGCCTGAGGCTGGCATGAGGCCACTGCACCCTACCCCAGGTGGTTCAGCAGATGCCCCCTCACCTGGCTGGTGACGTCTGAAGGCATGGGCGAGGGGGGCTTGGAGTAGGTGGCATCCTGGGAGATGAAGCCAGAGTCGTGGGAGGAGACACTGGAGAGGCGGGCGCTGGCGGTGGCCGGCTGTGCCAGGCTGCGGTAGCGACAGGTGGAACCAGGTGAGTATGTTTGGGCACCCCCAGGCCACGGGGCTCCGCCACCCTTGGCACTGCTACTGCTGCTGGGGGCGCTGGGGAAGTGAAGGGGGGTGCACAGCAGCCAGACAGGGAGACACAGGGGTGTGTGTGGAAGGGTGACAGACGAGGGTGGGGGAGAGAGGTGAGGGGCAAAGGAAGGAAAAGACAATGTCAGACTACAAGGTCCTGAGACCAAAGTGCCACAGAGGAGCTGGGTTCCAGGACTGTGGGACAGAGTGGGGCCTGGGCAGGGGACCACACTGAAGAGCTGGCCCAGCGCCTGCCCCCGGAGCACCCCAGTGCTACCTCCTGCTCTGCCATCAAGAACAGGAGACCTTAGGTTAACAAGGAAGAAACGGGGTCACCCAGCATCAAAGAGTTTCCCAGTTAGGCTACAGCCAGACATAAGTCTGATCATGACTGTCTTCTCAAAGTCTGATATTTGCTATCAAATCCTAATTGAACGTCTACTGCGTGGTGACGGTCTGTGTGGGGCTTGGACTCACCATTGCCCTCATCCTTTCCGCCCCCTGAAGGGTGTCCAGCCCTCTGTAGTTCATATCCTCTATGCAACCATTTCATCCCTGGGCAACGTTCCTGGCAATGAGGTCGCCTTCCTCCTGAGCATGACCGGGAAGGTCCCCAGCCTCCACCCTTGGTCATGGGTGTCCCCTGCAATCAACTCTCCCCGCCTGTGCCAGTCACCCACCCGGGGGCTGAAGAGCCGCCAGTTGACGTGGACCCTCCTCTCCCTGCAGGAGCCGCTGACTGCTGTGCCTGCCTTACCGCCCATGCCCCGGTTGCCCAGCCAAGGTGGATCTGGGGAAAGGGTGCCTGGCACAGAGGGGTCTCCCCACCAGGAACTCGCACTATGCTCACTGCCCTCCCGCCGAGGAGCCTTGAATCTTAAATAGCTCTCCCAATCCCACCCAGGAAGTGCTCCTGCGCCTGAGCCTGACCGGTGACCGAGCAAGACCTTTGGCCTCTCTTTGGCTCTGCAAGACCTCGGGGCCCAGCTTAGGCTGAGGTTCGGGCCTGTGGCAGCTGCCCAGGCACCAGCTCTCAGGAACTAGCCAGGCTGCAGTGTCCATAAGGTAATAATCCTGTAGCCTCAGCGCATGTTCCCCAATGCCTCCACAGCCCTCCCCATCTTACATTCTTACTATTGCCCCAGCACTGTGTTGAGCCTGGCAGAGTCTAGTGGTTAAATGCTGGGATTCCGTACCTCAGCTTTTCCTTCTGTGAAATGGAGACAACACCATACCTGATACGGTGGTGTTAGGATTCAATGAAGAAAATGCATAAAGCATTTAGCACGGCACCTGGTGCACACTTATAGCTCCATAAATGAACCTGCTGCCCCTCCGCCCGCCCCCAACACACGCCTGCACTAGCAGCAGTCTTGCAACGAGAGAAGTTTCCCCTATGCTTGCAGATTCCTTGGTGACGTAGGAGTTGTGTGAATTCTGGGGCCCTGAAGCTATTCTTGATGCAGTTTTGGTGGGACCTTCCCGATTCCTTGCTGCAGTACCCCTGCCCCTCCCTGCACCCCACTTCAGCCCCCCACTGACCTGCACATACTGGACTTCCGGGAGCTGGAGCTGCTGGGCGATGAGGGTGGGGTCTGGTAGGACCAGCTGTAGTCTGAGCCCTTCAAGTCTTTGATTACCTGGATGGACATGAATGGGGTCACTGGAAGCAGCCCTGCCCTGCAGAGAGCCTCATCCTTTTCCTGGGCCTCCCCTCCGAGGGCTAGTAGGGCCAGAGGCCCCCTGCTGTCTTCCCAATTGAGAACCGGGCCCCAAAGGAGATCCCTGGGAGTCTGAAGCCCCCTGCCCCCCAGCCTTTTCCTAACACAAGCTCCTCACTCAGGGGGAGGAAGCAGGGCTGCCAGAGGGCTGGGGGGGATGCCTGGGGAGATTCTGCCCCCTCTGCTTCTCAGGGAAGCTGCGCAGGCCAGGACGTGGGAGAACCTGGTGATCCTGAGGACTCACTGTCGCTGGCAGAGGAGCCAGGCCAGAGTGACCATGAAGGACACCACGGGGTTCAAATCCTGGCTCTGCTCTGCTCTCGGGCAAGTTCCTGGGTCTCTCCTGGGTTTCTCCTGTGAAATGCAGCCGATCATTCCTATCTTAGAGGGCCACTGGGGTGAATGAATGAGGTGACCCATGGGAAGTACTCCGTGTGGGCTGGGCACACAGTAGGCGCCTAGCGAGAGCAACGCCACGGCGCTGTCAGGTAGGGCCGACCCTAGTGCAATGGGAGCATGGTGGTGAGGCGAAGTGGGCAGGGCAGCACACGGGGGCAGGAGCATCTGGGTCCAGGGGAGCTGACGGGTCTGGGTGTGGATGGCAGGTAGGCATCATCAGGCCTTGCTTTCTCAGGGGGATCCTGCGGGTCTGGGACTTCCACCCGTCTGCTCTCGATATAAGGCCCCCATTGGGTCCTGGGCACACCACCCCTCACCTGGGCAGATGCTCCTAGATCCCCACAGGTGGCCCTCTGTGTCCAGCTGCCTCCTCCAAATGCTGTCCCCTTTTCTCCTCTATCATCCCCAACCAAGGGCAAGCCATCCCCTCCCCTGTCCTGTCCCCAGGGCTGGCCGCACCTGCTCGCTGGCGGGGGGCAGCTTGTGTGGCTCCGCGGTCAGCACCACCAGGTCATCGATGATGCCCTGCAGGTGGGTGATCTCTCCCAGCATGGTCAGCTCGCCGTTCTGATGGAGCAGTGAGTCAGCCTCTCGGCCCCGCCCCTGCCCATGCACCCTGGAGGGCCAGGCCACACTGGGTCTCCCCTCCCTCACCCCTTCCCACCAACCAACGCTGCTTGGGCTGATGGAGGCTCCCAAATCATGGTTCTTGGGAACCCCTCAACTAGCCCAATGGTGGAGACACTCAGAACGCCTCTCTGCTCCCGAGGAACCCACCACCACAGGCTGCAGGAAGGTGATAAAGGTGCAGAAGCGGCCACGCTCCTCAATCAGGGCCCGGCGCACCGCCTGCTTCTCCGTCTCCTCCAGCAGCAGGTACATGTCGTTCACGTCCTGCAGGGCACTGTCCAGCTGGGGCTGCAGGTCTCCTTTCCCTGGAGGGGTTGGGAGGAGAGGCCACGCTGGGGATGCCGGCCCGGCCCGGCCCACTGCATCCATAGCTCAGACCCCGTGGTGGTGTCCCTGGTCGTGGGGCTGGGCACTGCCATGGGGGCCAGGGGACTGGGGAGGGCAGTCAGGACGCTGGGGCTTGTAGAAGGGCTGGTCCCCAGAGCAGACAGAGAGGACAGATAAACAAAGCACACAGGAAAGATACCAAAGCTGCGAAGCCACCCAGGTCCTGGGGTGAGCAGAGCCCTGGGCAGCCCCAGGGCCGCCCTTGGTGCAGCTGTGCTCAGGGGAGCCCAGTGGCAGCCTCCACGAGAGCTGAGACTTCCACCCCCCAGGATACCCTCACTGCCCACGGGATGGTGGCCCCTCACGTCCCAGGGCACAGGGAGGAGGAAGGGAAGCAGGACAAAGTAGAGCGTGGGGGGCACAGCTGTAGGCCAGGCCACGAGGGGGTGTAGGGGCCAAGAGGGCTAGGGACTGGGCCCAGGGGACAGGGAACGGGGTGCCTCCGTGTGGGTCCCCCCTCAGCTCAGGGAATGATGCACAAGGACAGCAACAGCGACACCAAGAAGCGGCGAGAGAGACATGGAGAGGCGAGAAGATGTAAAGGAGACAGTGAGACAGGAAGTGGGGAGGCAAGAGGTAAGGACTCTGGGAGGGCCTGGCGGGGGCGGGGCAGCCAGGGCCTGTGTCCCCACCCTGCCCGGTCCAACCCCTCTTGGCCTGGCAGACTGACCCAGCAGTGGCCCCGGACTCATCCCTGGCCAGGGGCCCCAGGGGCCCCAAGGGGACTGTGCCCCAGGCCCCTCCCTCGCTGGACCGACCGCCTTCCTCGCTCTTCCTTGGCCTGGAGAGGCTCCTTCCACTGGCCCTGAGCTGGGGGAGACAGACAAATGCGACAAGGACGACAAGGACGGGAGGAGCAGCTGGAGGGATGGACATCTGACTTACCAAGTAGCTCTACAGGAAGGATTGGGACGAGGAGAGGAGAGGAGAGACAGAGAAAGAAAGAATGTGTGAAAGACAGCCGGATGGACAGAGCCACTCCTGGGGGTGGGGGGGGTGGGGTCTGGGGGTGCCTGGGCCTGTTGGCCTCCTGCTGCCTCCCTGGGAGGGGAGGTCCTGGGTCGGGTCTGGGGTGCAAGGTGCTCCCTCTGCCCCACCCAACAGGTTGGAGGGTCCTGTGTGCGGGATAGGACCCCTCAGGCCAGGATGATGCCCTGGGGTGCCCCACAGGGCGGCGGGGGATACAGAGCGGGGCCCCGTGGGGCTGTGCCTCTGTGGGCCAGCTCTGGGCTCTACCTTTGCGTGCTTTCTTCTGCAGCTTCAGCGTGTCTGAAGATTTCTTCTTGATCTCATGCCTGGCTCGTTTGTACTCTGTGCAAGGGATGAGAAAGGAGCCCTGTGACGGCGGTTTCTGCCCAGTTGGGGGGCGGGAAGCACGGGCCGAGCCCCAGACCCACCTTTTGCGTGGTCCTTGTCCAGCTGGTTGGCCGACTTCTTCCAGTCCTCGATGCGCTCCTGCAGTGGGTTGATGAGGCTCTCCAGGAGCGCACTGTGGGCGGGGGCAAGAGGGTCAGGTCCACCATGGAGGTGTCCCCGTGACACGCCCCCCTCCCCGACCACAGCGCCCACTCACTTGGTGAACTGCCGCAGCTTGGTCTCGATGCTGCGGTGGCGCATGCACATGCGCGTGAGCGCCGAGCCGATATCCCGCGTGGCCCCTGGCGAGGCAAGCGCGCAGCATGTGAACGGGCCCGCTGGGGCTTCTGCAGTCCCGGCCTCAGGCCACGAGGGGGCGCACCGGCCCGCGAAGACCGAGCCGGCACCCCGCGCCCCGCCCCCCAGCTTTCCGCAATCCTGCCGGCCCCAGCAGGCGACTTGATCTCTTCTCAGTATTTACCAAGGCCCTCCTCCGTACGGGACCAAGGTCCTGCCCATCCTGGCTATGCCAGCCTCCTGCAGCTGCGGCTGCTCTGCTGGTCGGGCCAGGAGCTGCCCTTCACCCCAGCTGGGAAAGGCTGGCATCAAAGACATCCAAAGATCCAACCAAAATCCCCTCCTGCCCTACCAGGAACCCCCTCCAGGTGTGCCCAGATGCAGGTGTGAGAGTGCCAGCATGCGCCCACTGCCTTGGTTCTCACCACCCAAAGGAGCCGGGGACCCAGGTCCCTGCTCCTCGGACCAGAATGTAGAGGAGATGCCAAGGCCAACAGGGAATGTTCACCTGCCCTCTGTGCTCTCGGAAGGGCAGAAGGCGGTGGAAAAGAAGAAGCCACAGTCAAACTCACCATAGGGAAGCATGAACAACTGTGGCTGAGGGGTCAAACCAGCCGCCCAGAAGCGAGAAGGGAACCCCCCTTTGTAACATCCTGTCATCTTTCGCCCACTCCTGCTTGCATGCCTCTAATGACGAGAGGCTCACTCTCTCCACAAAAAGCCCATTCCATTAGGGAGCAGAACTCAAGGTCCCGACTCTGGGCCTGGTGTCCTCTTCCCAGTTCATATTCCACTCAGCCTTTCCAGCTTCCAAGCCCAACCTGGGGCATCCCCAACCTCCAGCCATGCCCCCTCCCTACCTCGGGTGTTGGTGGCCATGTCAGCCACTTTCTGGAAGGCATCCAGGAAGGCCACAGCAGCCAGCACAGTGGTCCTGGGGAGATGGACAGCGGGATGGTCTGTGGGTGAGGTGGCTTTTCTACCCATTCCCTCCCCAGCTGGGGCACCCTCAGCAGCCTCACCTCAGCTGGGAATGCAGCTTTGTGGCCTTGGAGTTGAAGTCCTCCCAGATGGGGTAGGAGCTCTGCAGAGGAGATGGGAGAGGAAGGGAGACTCCATGAGGACTGCAGGGCTCTACCTGGGCTGGGCTCCCCACATGCCTGGGTCCAAACTCTGGGCAGTTTCTAAGACAGCAGCCCTGCCTCTGCGGAGAGGAAGGCTCCTGGGCTCTCTAGGGGGAAAGGCGACCAAGGACAGAGATCTGGGGCATGAAGAAGGCCTGGCCCTGGGAACAGGCACCTTTGCCCATTCCTCCCTTCCTGACAGTCAGGAACTCTGGCCCACTGTCTGCAATGGTGGCCCACATCCTCAACGGAGATGGAAACAGTGAATGGCAGGTCCTGTCTCCTCGGGGATGGGAGGGGCCTGGCAGGGAATCTGGGCTGAGCCACATGAGGGGCACTATGTTCCCCCGACACAGCCCAGGATGGTCCACATGGCATGGGGGCAGAGGCACAGTGCCAGGGCTCAAGGCATGCTAGGTCTAAACTGGGGCCTCTGGGGCCCCCACCCTGTGCCCTGGAAGGAACTGCCAGCCCGGCCATCCATCCATCCCGGGCCAGCAGAGGTGGCTCCCAGGCCCGGGGAGGCTCTGGCTGCTTCAGAGGCTGGCCAGCCTGCCTGGGACAGTCAGGCCCCAGGCTGAATGGGGCCTTGTGCGGCCAACAGAGCCACCTTTCTCCACCCCCGGCTCCCCTCCCCTCCTGGGGACACAGTGTGGCCTTTATCCCAGCCTGGCCCAAAGTTCTGAGTTGGGAGGGGGTTTCCCAGTAGGGAAGCCAGGCTCTTGGTGATCAAATTGTCCAGTGAGATCAAGGGGTTTTTCTGGCTAATGGGCCCTCGCATGGCTGTTGGGTCCTGGCCCAATGGCCCTGTGGAAGACTTGATCCTTGAAGGGGAGCTTCAGGCTGGCAAAGCCCCTAGCCCCAAAGTGCTGCTGACCTTCCCTTCCATGTGGGATGGGATGCTGGGAGCTGGGGCTTTTCCGGTGGAAAGGGGGAAGGCAGAGACCCCAGTCCCCAAGGCCTCAGAGGGAGGCTTTGCCAGGCTGGAACCCCAGGGACAAGGCCAGCCTGCAGGGGTGGGGAGAACAGGGCTGCTTCTGGGAGCCTCAGAAACTCCCTCCCCTCCCAGCCCAGCCCAACCAGTGGCCAGGGAAAGCAAATATTTGAGAAGTTCACACAGGCTGGAGTGGGAAGGGGGAGGCTGTGCGTGGGCTGTCTCCGTGCGGCACGGCTCAGGGTAAAGGAGCCCGGGAGGCCACCCCTGACAGTCCTGAGGGCCTGGCGCCCTCCCTCACCTCAACACCCTCAGCCCTAAGCCTTGCCAAGGCCTCCAGGGAGGAGGGATGATGCTGTGGGTACAGGGGTCCAGAGGCACCGTCCTGGCCCCCAGAAAACCTAAGCACCCCCAGCAGCCTCTGGGCAGTCTCAGAGGGCAGCAGGCTGGGAGAAGCTGGGAAGACACAGGTCCCTACCCCATTAAAGTCCCCGGCTGGGGCCCACCCCGACGCCTCTGCCCAGCCAGGATGGCTCCAACCCAGACCCTCACAGCCTTGGCTTTCCTGGTGGAGAGGGGACAGGATGGGGCATGGGGGAGGCCAGGCCCAGTCCCTCCTCAGCAGATGGACAGGAGCACCTGGGTCTCTAAGGACCTGAGACTCCACCTCCCACTAGTAACTCATGAGGACCCCAGAGGTGAGGTTGAGGGGCCGAAGCAGCCAGGGCCCCAGGGGTGTCCTCAGTCTTCACCTGGACCTGTGCCCTCACGTGGGCCGCACCCTGGCTGTCAGGTTCTAGGACCCGGGGTTGTTATCACTAGTGACAGGGACTGCTACTGTTGATCAAGAGCGTGCGGTGGGCCAGGCACTGTGTGATCGCATGGAATCCTTACAATGACCCTGTGAAATGAATACTGTTGTCACCCCCATTCTACAGACGAGGAAACTGAGGCTCAGAGAGATTAACCGGCTTGCCCAAGGCCATCGAGTGCCAGGGTCAGGATCTGATCCCTTGTCTGACTGGTCACTACACATCAGGGATCCACCCCCCACCACTTCTGGAATGCACGGAGACGAATACTTGGGCATCAAGGGTGGGTAGGGGGCAGGAACTACGTGGATGGGAGAGACGCCCAGCTCTGCCCCCAGAGCAGTGGGCTGCTCTGGAGGGGAGAGGTTACATGCTCACTAGAGGTGCTCAAGTGGATGGGATGAGACCGATATGGAGGCTGCAGGGCCCCAGGCCCCTGGCCCCCGGACACTATCTCTGACCGGGCCCTGGACTGTGCAGGTGAGCGACTCAGGCTGCAATCCCAGAGAGGGGTCTTTCTGGGTGGCCTTGGGCCAGGGCATCCTCTCTGAGCCTGTCTGCTCACCTGTAAGGTCAGGATGGGAAGTGTACCGATGTCAGCAGGTCAGTATGGAGACTGCATGGAAAGCACTAGCACAGTGCCCGGCACACAGTAAATGCTAGGTTAATGCTGGCAGACAGAGCAGACACTTGACCCCTGCTTCTCTGCCAGGAGCCTCTCCCACCTGGCCAGGGCCTACGTGTCCGGGTGACACTCCCCACTCTCGAGGGCAGGCAAAGATTATGACCCTGTTTTCTGGATGGGCCAGTACTGCTGAAGGTGAGGCCTGGGGCTGAGGCAGAGCCCTGGGTGCCACACCCAGCCCTGTCATCTTGGGCAAGTCCCTGCCCTTCTCTGGGATTCGATGGGCATCTGAGCTAAATGAGGCACAGCAGGCAGGCCCCCTCCCGATCCCTGAGCTACTGTCCTCCTCCAGGCCCCCCAGCCTCCAGGTGTAGGTCCTCCTCCCCCTACTCTGCCTCTCCCATGCCAGGGTCTGGGCCTCCAGGAGGGCCGGGGTGTGCTGTTGTGGGGCCTGTGGCCGTGCTTGCCCTGTGTGGAGGGGCCTCACAGGTAAGCTCAGTCTCCTCAACCTGGCCACGTTCCTCTACGGAAACCCTGCTGCTTCTGTGGCTCAGGCCACAGAAGGAAACAGCCAGAAGCTGTCCCTCAAATCCAGATGATCGACCTCCAGGTGGCCCGGTCCCCTGCTCTGTCCCTGGCCCAAACACATGCATGTGTCGTAGGTATATCGGGACTTGGCATCACCGCAGGTGAAACCTCTCCCAGTTTGCTTCCACATGTCAGAAAATCCTGCCTCAATCACTTGTTACAATCTGGGCCCATTTCCTTCTATCTCATCCCAAAGTGCCTTGCAAATTGCCTGGAGAGGGAGGGAGACAGTCCTGCCCCTCTGCTCTGTGCAAAAGCTGCTGCTCTCTGCAGTGTTTGTGGAGAGGATGCCAGAAGGAGGAGGGTGTGGGAAGGTCCCCCCCTCTGCCAGCCCTGGGAATGGTTGGGGGAGGGTTGTCTGGGCTGCTTGGTCCCAGGAAGGAAACCCGGTGCCAGGGCTGTGATGTCCACAGGGCAGGAGGGGCTGCTGAGGGCAGAGAGAGGCCAGGACTTTTGGGGGCCGGCAGAAGCAGCTTGGAGTGGAGTTGCAGGGGATGGAGCTCTCAGGGGAGCACCCTATACGGGGGCAGTGAGCGGCACCTATGCATGCTGCTAACCCTGTATTTCCTAGTGAGGGTGGCTCCAGTTCTCTTGGGGGTGGGGGTGGGGGCGCAGGGATCTGGCAGCTGCCCCTGGGGCTGTTCCCCTGGCAGCACTGGGAGCCCCCCAAAGGGCCTGCTTGGGCACTGTGGTGTGTCCTCCTGGGGCCTGCGACGTCACAGTAGGATTCTATGCTGTGTACTTGGGAGTGTGAGACAGGTTGTGAGGGTGGGGGTCTGACGAGGTCCCAGTTCTCTCCCCTGCTCTTCCCCTGCCCCACAGGCCTGCCCCAGAGGGGAAGGGTAGAAACGCTGCTTCCTGGTCCCCGTCCTGTCGTTGGAGCTGCCCTTCCTCTCTGCCTAGTCAGCCTGGGGCGGCCCTGCCAAACCCTAGCCTCTTTGGGGGAGAGGATCCCCCTCACTCCCTAGACCACCAGTGAGAGGTGAGGTCAGGGAGTGTCCAGCAGTCTCCTTAATGACCTTGAGCCAGGCCTCAGTTTCCCCACCTGGTGAGCCAGCGGTGGGCCAGGAATTGGTGGCCCGCTGCAGCCTGACCTTGGGTAATCATGGGGAGGGGCCGGAGCTGACAGCCCTTCCCTGGGGCTGCTCCATCAACCCAACCTTCTCCCTCCTCCTCCCAAGGTGGGGACAGAAGCCTTGGGATGCTGGAACGCTCATCGTGGAGACCTTGGAGTCCTGGATCTTGTTTTTGGGGACCCGGGCAGCGGGTGCGGAGGCCGAGGCCGGCAGGGAAGGAGTTAACGGTTCCCTGCTTTATTATTTTTCCCTGCTTTGGCGGTGACAGCATTGTCTGGGCTCCCGGGCCGTCGTGGGCGGGGGAGTGGGGGGGATGGTGGTGGTAGGGGGCGGAGGCCGGAGAGACCCCGGGCCCGTTAAAGGGCCGTGGAGTCGCTCCCGGAGCCAAACCCCATTCATGGTTTGGGGGTCTGGGGCGCGGGGAGTCCGCGTGTGCGCAGGCTCGGGTCTGGTCCCCAAGGGGGCGCTGCGACCCGGGCGACCCAGGGCTTGGACCCAGGGCACCGCACGGACACCCCGACACACGAGCACCCACACCCCCCAAGACGGGCACCCAGAGACCCGGGCGCACGGCAGTCGCAGGCCAGAGGCGCTCAGACAAACAGACACGGCGGCGCACGGACACAGCGGGGCACGGCTGCCCGCCGCCACGCGTCCCCAGAGGGGGCACGCACCCGCACAAGCACCCGCGCGCCCGCAGGGCGGCCAGCCCCGCCGCGCCCCGTTACCTTCATGTCGTTGACGATGGCCTGGAAGAGCCCTCCCAGGGCGCCGCACTCCTTCTCCGCCGTCTCCATGCTCGGGCCGGGCGGCAGCGTCGGCGGCGGGGCGCAGGCTGGGCGAGGGGACCCAGGCCGCGGCGGCTTTCGCTCCGAGGCCGGGTCGGGCCTGCAGCCTCCGGGCTGCGCTCAGCGGCCGGCCGCGCCGCGCTCGGGGATCGCGGGCCGCCGCGGGGCGGCGCGGGCCATGTCGCGGCGGAGCTGGCGGGCGGCGCGGGGACTGGAGCGGCGTCCGTAATCCGAGCCGCCGAGGCTTGGACGTCACGTGGATGCGCGGAGGGAGGGCCGTGGGGAGGGGCAGGGCCGTGGCGGGAGGGGTCTGTGGGAAAGACCGGGCGAGCTCCGGCCCATTCACCAGGAATGGAGCCCGGGCTTTGAAATCCGAGCCCCGGCGCGGCCGAACTGGTCGGGCTAGAGGGCCCGGCAGGCGCAGGCGCCACCGCGGTTCGGGGGCGGCGCTGGGGCGGGGCTGCCCGGCTTGCCCGCGGGAGTGGGACCAGTGGTTGGGTGCCCGCTCCGGGAAGGTGCCCAACACCACCACCCCCTCCAGCTTTTGGTCTCTGGCCGGTGTGTGTGTGTGTATGTCGGGGTGCGTGTGTATGTGTCGGTGTGTGTGTGTGTGTGTGTGTGTGTGTGTGTGTGTGTCGGGGGGTGGGTGTTCCCGCGCTTTAAGAAGAGGGGGGCAGGCTGGGGTCCTCGGGGCGCATCCCGTGGGACGGCTACACCACCCTCAGCAGGGGCGCACGGTGCCCTGGAGGCCACCCGCCTTGGAACGTTTTATCCCCGGCACAGAAGGGTTTGGACCCTCCTCCAGAAGTTCTGTGGCTCCTTTTCCAAGCAGTGCCAGTGCTGATGCCACCTGCATGGGGTGCCCCAGGCCGGACCTTTGGGGGTGGCGGTGTACTGGTCCTCAAGCAACCTCTTTCCTCGGGTTGGGGCCATGTGGGACCAGCAGAACAGAGGTGGGCCACTGTCCCGTCTCTTATGCCAGGGTACCCACGTATGAGGATGCATGTGTGTGTACGTTGGCCATGGTGAGTTCAGTCTGTCATCCTGTTCTGGAGACTCCAGGCAGGGAAACCCACCCTCCCGGCCCTATGCTGGGGCTCTGAGGAAAAGCCCGCACAAGATCCTTCTCTTCTATTCCAGGGGCCCACAAGAGCCACTTGGGAGATCACAGGCCAATCCGAGGCTTCCCAAAGCCTGGGGTCAGGTGGACTCTGGCTTATAGGTTTGGTGAGCTAAGGCTCATTTAGCCAAATCAAGGGGTGGGGATGTGGGAAGCCCACCCCCTGCCCCGCCCAACTCCCTGCACTGGTCTGGGCCTTCCCCTCCATCCCCAGTGACCTGGAACGTTCTGCAGTGTGCCCCTTCATTCAGAAACTCCTGAGGCTCAGTTCATCTGTCTAATGGGGACATGTCCCATGCCCCCCGGGCGGGGGGTTGTCAGGATGGAAAAGTCAGATTAGGTGCCTGAGAAGGCCGGGTTCAGGGGGCCAGGCCAGTGCTTTGTGCTCTCCAGGAAGAAGGGGCTGGTTCTATAGAGGTAAGGGCTGGGCCCAAGGCCCACACCCCAGTCAGGTGAGTGTGCAGAGAGCGACCAGCCTCTCCTGGCAGAGCCAGCACTCCTGGGACCACCATGAGAACAAATCTCTAGGACAGGCAGCAAGGTCCTGGGGCAACTGCAGCATCAGGCGGGGGCAGGCATCGGTGGGAAGGAGCAGGCCAGGCACGGGTTGCGTTTCTTTATTGGGACAGAGGGTGCGCCATTCATATGGACCTCTGTGCTGGTCCCTATGTGCACAGATGTGTATACACATATGTACACACACATCCACAGGAGGCCAAAGCTCTGGTGCGCTGGGGAGGTCAAGCTCTTTTACAAGAGGGCATTAGAAAGAACCCGATTCCAGAAAATGGGGGCGTCTGAGGCTGCGGCCTCACCCTGGCAGGAAGCCAGCTCTGTCTGAATGCCAGAGTGCAGCTGACTGCGCTGGAGGGCCTGTGAGAGGAGCTTGGGTGGACAGAGCTTCCAGTCCCCTACCCTGCCCTGCGCTGGTGGCCAGGCCCAGCCCTGCCCCTGAGGCAGGTCCTCGGGCTCTTTGGGGAGGGGGCCTGAAGACCCCAAGTGCTCCATGGGACCACTCCTTGGGCCCTTCCCCAGGCCAGGCCTATCAGAGGACAACCCTCCGGTCCAGGTGATCCCCACGCCCACTCCGCTGGTGCCTCACTTCCAGGTGCTTCTTCTGGACCCTTTCAAAGTGCTGCAGCAGCTCGGCGTAGTCGATGCTCGGGGAGTCTGCTTTCTGTGACTTGGGGGCTGCCTTCACACCGTCTCTGGGGAAAGGGAGCAGAAGGGCTCAGCGTCAGTGTCTCAGCACATGATGCGGCTGCTGGAGCGGGGAAGCATCAGCCACAGCAGGGCCACAGGCTGGGGGAGCTCGACCGCGGGGAGTCCAGGTGTAGGTCCCCAGCAGTCAGCCCCAAAGAGCAGGGAGCCCTATGAGCATCCCCTCCCCCACAGCTGGTGGGACCAGTCAACACTGCTGCTTGGATAGGGCCTTCAGCCTGTGGGCTGGCAACGGTGCCCAGAGCAGGCATCACATCGGGAAGCATTTCCTGTTTATGAGTGGCTCCCTTTGGGGTGAAAGCCAGGGCTAGGAGCCAGCCAGGAAGCCAGCTGGGGCCTGGAACAAGGTCCAGGGAGAAGGGGGAGGAGGCAGCCTGGCCCTTTCTTTAGGGCAGGGCTAGGGCCGGGGACCACAGGGGTGGCTGAAGTCTACTGGCCCTCAACTTGGCAGGACATCTGTTTTTGAACGTTGGGGCCCAGAGGCCTGCAGTCACTCTCTATCCCTGCGGAAGGAGAGCTGGTCTCCCCACTGGGCAGGTGATGCCTCCGGGAACTCCTCTTGCTAGCACTCTCCGCAGTTGCTCTGTACCGCCTCACAGCTTGTGCACTGCACAACTGCCACGGGCCTGATGCTCCCTATACTTGGGCAATGCATTCGCCCTGCTGCCCCCTTCAAGCCCAGGGTTGAGCTTGCCCCGGGGGACTAGATCCACTTGGGCCCCTGTCCCATTCCTAATCATCACCCCAGCAAAGAGTCCCAAGAAAAGACTCTGTTTCTCCCTCATTCTGGCCTCACTGGAAGCAGATCTTTGTGGGCTGGGAAGGATCTGCTTCCAGGCCCTGAGGCCTGGTGGCCCTGGTAAGGGATCTCATGAAGGCTGTGGGCTGATCAGCTAAGCAGAGAATCCTTGGGCCCTTTGAGTTCATGAAAAGACCCCAATATGGCAGGAGAGGTCCAGGTAGCAGCTGAGCACAGGAGCTCGACAGACCTGGACCCAACTGTAACACGACCACCCCCTAGACACTTGACCTTGGGCAGGTAACTCAGTATCCTCCTCTGTAAGGGGGTACTGCCACAGGAGCCCCCCCATGGGTGAGGATTCCTCCATACTGGACATGAAGAACTTGGCCTGATGCCCAGCCCCAGCCTAGGTACCCGATGGGTGCCCACTGTGGCTACAACTCTGTCCCATTGAGGTAAGGCCAGGCGGGGCCCAGCAGCTCATTCCATTTGGGTGAATCACAACGGTGCTTCACCCAAATGGAACCCTCACCAACGAGCCTGGCTCCTGGTAAGGCGCAGCCCACCAATGGTCAGAGCCTGAAAGCCATCTCTGACCAGCCACCAGGACCAGGGGCATTGGGAACTCTTCCCATGGTTGGGATGCCATCTGGAGCCTGGAAGTGGGCCCCTGTACCCCTACTCAGCCTGGTCCCTTCCTGCTAAAGACACACCACCTGACAACACCTTGGACTGTGGCCGTGGCTGCTTCTTTCTTGGGCCTCAGGCTCTGCCTCTGGAGCTGGGACTCAGGCAAATTCAACAAAGATCAAAACGAGCTGGGTGGGGCTCGCTCTAGGGGGCCAGACTGCGGGCAGCATTCTGGTCTCTGGCTGCTTTCAACTCCCCTGGGAATGGGGAAGGGCCATCCCTGTCCTAGTAACCTGTGGCCCGGGTGCTACTGCCCCAAGAGAGCAACTCCCGCTCCTGAGGATGCTGAAGGACACCCTGCAGCTTGGAGCCCTAACGCCAGAGGGTGGCCAGATGCTACCCCAGCCCAGAGATGATCCTGAAATGTGCTGTCTGAGGCTGGGCACCCACGGATCTGTATGCTCCTCTCCGCAACACTCTCTGCATTAGATCCAGAGGAGGGAAACTGAGATTAGGGGTTTCCAGGGAGATGCCAGCATGGATGGCAAATCCAGGGTGATGTGCACAGATGTGGCCACGTGAGGGTAGGCGTCGGGAGGACTGGGCCGCACCTTGCTCTCTGGGCCCTAACGGAGGCAAGAAGTCCTTCCCCCCCATGACTCAGCGTCCCTTTGGGGCAGACCCTTCCTGGCCTCAAGTCTTGGTAGCAGGGAGGGGTATGTCCATGGGTACGGGGACTCCACTGAGCATTGAGGCTGGGCCTCTCCCTGCTAGTCACAGTGGGCACGGCCGCTGCTCAGGCCTTCATGTTCTCTGTGTGTTTACAGCAACCCTCAGGCAGTGAGTGGCTAGGGGACACCCAGCCAGCAGCACAGAGCTGGGGTTCCAGAACCCAAAGCCAGCCCTCTCTCCTGCCACCGCGCCCACGCACCTGTCACCAGCCTCTCCTTCAGAGGCTCCCTCTTGCCTCACTGAGGAGATGGTCCCTGGGGAGTGGCCCAGAAGCCCGAGCGGGGGGCCAGGGTTCCCTAGTCCTGCCGGCACCCTGAGTGCACAGAAGGGGGGGGATGGGCAAGGAGCGGAGACTCCCCCAGCTGTTCCCGGCACACGGGCCTGTCAGGCAACCTGACGCTGTCTTCCAGCTGCCCGCCTCTCCCGGGGCTGAGACTGTCCTCAGCCCCCTCTCCAGGGCGGGAGCTGTCCCTCTGTGCCCAACCCTGCAACCTGACCCTGCCCCCAGCTGTTCCTGAGGCCCCTTCCTTGCCCAAGGCTCTGCTGCCTTTTTCTATGACAGCTCTTCCTAGGTCCTTGCAAAGAAAGGCTGGGAACCCAAAGCCTTGAAGACTGAGCGGAACCTCAAGGATCCATTCAGTCCAAATGCTCACTTACTGATGAAGAAACCAAGGGCCCAGAGAGGGCATGGGGCTTGCCTGAGGTCACAGAGCAAATCCGCAGCAGAGCTCGGACCAGATCCAGTCCAGGCCTGTGAACCATCCACTGACCCAGAGGCCTCAGCCCTTTGGCTCAAGACTTCCTGACTCTGACCATGGGAGATCTGGGGGAAAGCCTCATTTCCCCCAGCTTTCCTCTGCAGACTTGCTCTGTTCTGGCTTAGGGAGCGCAGGGAGGAGTCCAACTACTCTGAGCCTGCCTTCCTTTTCCATAGGATGTTCCTATATGAGGAGATGCAGCAGGCAGAGCTCTGAGAAGGGACTGGCCCTCAGCAGCACAGGGGCTGTGGCCTGGCCCAGAGGTCACAGGGAAGCAGCCGTTCCTGCCTCCTTCTCAATTTCAGCTGTACCTTCCCTCCTAAGTGGCTGCCAGGGTGACCCTAACACCCTTTGGGCACTGCAAAGGCCAGCAGAGGCCAAGGCAGCAAAGCGAGGTGTGGCGTCAGGGCCTTTCCGACTCCCAGGAGATAGAGGTGCTCCGGCCAAGGGAATAAAATGCACACCTAACTCTGCAGCTGCTCCCGCTTCCCTGGGACACTCAGTGCGCTGAGTGCCTTCCCCTGAGGATTACCCGGTGGCACCAGGAGCAGCTGGGACAAGGACCAGCCCTCCACCCCTGAGCGCTGCCGTCTGGGGAAAGGGGCAGGGTGGGCAGGAGCTGGGCCTTGGCCTGGAGGCCACACCTGCTGGGGGCTCCCAGCCCCTCCAGCGGCCTGAGGCCGACAGCCCATTAGGGGCCCCACGCCCAGCCCCTGGAGAGACCAGGTCAGGTGGGAGGGGTGGTGGTGGCCTAGACCCTGGGAGACGGAGGGCACAGGGGCTCGGGTCAGGGGCCCAGAGTGCCGGGCAGGCCCATCTCAAGGCTGCCTGCATCCATTGCAAGGGCAAAGGCCCGAGACCTTTGGCGGGGGGCGAGGCGCCAGGCCTGCCGAGGGGGTCTAACAGCTTGGGAGGGAATTCTAGACACACAGGGCATCTGGTGCAAGCTGGGTGCGCTCCACTCAGCGTAAATCTTCTCAGTGGCTCTGCTTGTTTCCATGGTGACCCGACAAGTGAAATTTTCCGTCTCTGATGCCAAAGGCCTGTGGATGAGGCAAAGCCTCCAAGGGCTACCAAATATAGACATGACCCAACAGGCTCTGGGGGCCGGGCCAGCAGCGGGCTCAGGGTGGGAGCCTGGATGCCCCCGAGGGGCTGCAGCCCTCCTCCCCAGAGGCTGCCGTGCTGGGCCTCTCCACGGCAGAGCTCCTGGGACCCGTGCTTCCCGCGGACAGGTCGCAAGCAGGGTAGCCACGGGGGCACCCTTGCCTCCCACTCCAGTCAGGAGGAGATTGGGAGGGTCCTAGCAGTGCCAGGGTCACTCAGTGGCCAAGCGTTGAGCCTCTGCTACAGATGGGAAGGGAGGGCTGTCTGAGGCCCGGGAGGGACCCTATGTAGCTCTCTTGCCCACGTACCACCTGGGACGCAGTGGCTGAGCTGGGGCACGAATTCCTCCCCTCTGGACTTTCTCTCCAGGGGCCTCTGTTTGGGTCACGCCAGCATGCTCTCAGGTTTTTTGATTTCACTCCACCCTGACTGCTGGGAGAAGGTATTCCAACTACCTACCACCGCATAGACGCTCCCAGAATCTCCCAGCCCGGTGCTCTGATATGGAAACCCACGGGCAAGTGGCTGAAGGGTGGACAGTGTCCGCAGTGACAGGAGGTGTGATGCCGAGCTGAGGGCGGGCCCTGGTAGCCCCTTTAAAACTTCCCGCTCGCCAGGCCCTGCCAGCCCAGCCAGCCCTGGCCCTGCTCGCTGACAGAGCCCCGCCCCCACGAGCTGGGCACTTACCCCGTCTGCAGCAGCTCGGGGTTGGGCACGCACTGGAGCCGGTGGGAGAGCAGCTGGAAGGCGCTGCTCTGGGGCAGCAGCATGAGCAGGCCGTACAGGGCCTTGATCAGGTACGGGTTGTTCTTCACATCCAGCAGCTGCAGGCGCAGATCTGCGGGAGGGCAGAGGGCAGGGGTCAGGCACTGCTCTGGGTGGCACCTCAGCCTGGCCAGGAAAGGGCCAGCCTGGTGGCCGGGGCTCCTCTCAGCCAGACGTGCCTGCCTCTCCTCCTGCAGCGTCTTAGCCGTCCCCATGATCGCCCTGCCTCTTCTGACCTGCCCACCTGCCTTCCGTCTGATCTTCCCAACAGTCACCTGAGCCTGGCGACCCCCAACCTGCTGCCAGGCCTGGTCCCCTCCCCCAGCACTCACTGCCTCCCTGGCGATGAGGGGGCTTGGGGCCTGTAGCGTAACAGATTCCCGGGTCTGCTCTGCACGTGCCAGCACGAGAGAGCTATAAATAGGGTGAGCTGGAGAGAAAGACTGGATTAGGGCAGCTTTAAGGGAGGGCAGGATGGAAAACGCTTTGGTGTGCGACCAAACACCCATCAAGCCCCTGAGTGTCTGGTGGATGCTTTTGGAAATCCATGTCAGATACCAGCCCTGCCTCCCCCACCAGACGGCGGGGAGACGCACCCGGGTCTTGCCCAGCATCCGTCCCAGATAAACAGGCCCACGTGGCTCTCCTCTGAGCCCTTCCAGGAGCATCACTCGTTTCTACCTTCTCCGAGGCCCAGTCTCAGGCGTCCTTGGTGGAGGACAAACCACAAACCTCTGGAGAGACCGTGTCACCCCAGCAGCTGGACGGGGGCCTTGGGGCCAGGGTGAGCCAGGAAGCAGGGGCCTCTCACAGCAGCCCCTCCCCTCACCCCAGGTGGCAGTCCTGCCCAGGCCCAGCGACTCCAGAAGAGGCGGGGACCTGTTTTGAATCTAGTCCTGGGCCTTGGGTAAGCTGGGCTACGGGGCCAAGCCAGCTACCAGGGGGGTCTAGGCAACCTAGGGTTGGAATGGGTGCTGGGCAGGACCAGGGGACGTCTGCTGTGGTCACCCCACCAAAGCCCTGGGCCTGGAGAGGTGTTCACGGCTTCTCTAGGGTCAGGCTGGACCTGCCCCCAGGCGAGTGTGTGCCAGGCTGCCCTGGGAGGCCTTTGGGGAAGTGAAATGTCAGGCCAGGGGGCCATTTGGGACAGGCTTCGATGCACTGCCCTGGGAACAGGGTCTCCCTCCTGCTCTTGGGTCCCCTGGGCATGTGTTACTGTGATGGCTGGCTGTTTGGAGAAGCTGTCTTCTGTTTGGATGGGAGGGGGCCCCTCGGCCCCTGGGTTTGCCTTTGGGCTCCAGGGTGAAGGCCGACGGGCTTGGCCTGGGCAGATCGGGGCGCCACCACAGCAGGAGGCCTGGGTGACCAGCCCGGCAGGAGGGTGGCCACCGGCAGGGATGCCTCCCGGCTTCGCTACCAGGCCGTAAGCACACGAGCGTCATTCAGAGGCTTGCCTGCCTTGGGGAGCGGGCACTGTATGTGTCGAGGCGCCAGGAGCTGCGCTCACCCCAGCCAGCTGCCACTTTGCACATTCAGCCCGGGTGTTACAATCAGGCAGCTCCTGGCAAACGCCAGCTCTGCTTTGCAGAGGGACGAGGGCGTGGATCCTGGGCACAAGGGAGCAACCTGCGGGTGGGCCCAGGGTGCCCCCAGCTTCCAAGAGCCACAGCAGAGGGCAGTGTGCTTGGAGGGGTGGCCGGGGACAGCTCTGGGACGGCTGCTCCACCTGCCCCCCACGGCACTGCTCCAGTTCCCCCCGCAGAGGTGACACTATTCTTCAGGTGGGTTCTGCCCTCAGCGCTGGCCTGTGTCGAGCCCTGCCTTAAGGCGCACGGGCAGGACCCACGCTCTGATGCACATGTCCCAGCCCTGTGTACCTCCTCAGCCCTGTCATCCCCATCCTTACGTTTCTTGACATTCTAGAAGCATCCCTGGGGTGACTGTTTTCGCTCCCTCCCCAGTGGTAGCCAAGAGCTGCTCTCCCTCCCACCTCCCTCCAGGCCTGCTCACATGTGAAGATGGGGCACTCGATCAGCTGCACCAGCTTGTCTACCTCCGTGAGGAAATCCACAGTGACCTCCAGGTCCCCGCTGGGTGGGTGGTCAAGGGAAGTGGAACCACTGGCCAGGGCAGCCTGCCTCTCTGGCGGCGGGGGCAGCCGGGGAGCTGGGCCCTAGGGGCTCGACCCATCGGCACAGAGCACACCTCCCACTGGGCCCTGGCTTGCAGGCACAGAGCATGTTTCCACCTGAGCAGGATCAGGACACAAAGGACAGCAGCCTATTGTCCCCCTGCCTCTCTGTCCCTCACAGCTGTCCCCCTGCGCAGCACTCCGGCTCTGCTCCGCCGCTCTCTCCTCTGTGCCCTGCAGGCCCTGAAAGGCGCTCATCACCGCCCTGCAGCCTATGGGGGAGGGCTGGGCAGGAAAGGCCCCTGTTCCTGCCTGAGTGGATGCCTGTCAGCAGGGCCAAGGTCAGGGCTGCTGCAAGCCTGGGGCCTGCAGTCCTCGGGTCACACCAGTGGCGGAGAGGAGCAAATCGTAGTCTGAAGGCGAGCAGGCACCCTGAGGGAGCCAGGCGAGGCCACAGCGGGCTCTCAGTGGAGGCACCTCAGGGCCCCTCTCTCCTTACCCCCCAACTCCTGGCCCATCAGGGAAGGAGACCAATTTTGCATCCTAAATGTCCGTCCAATCCGGGTCACACACCAGACGTTCACAGAGGAAGCTGGTTTGCTTCACGGTGTTTCAAACAAAAAGCCGACCATGGATACCTTTCTCTGAGGCAGGCCCTGAGCGGCGCTCCGTCTCCCTGAGGCCTCCCCTCCAGCCTGCTTCTCCCTGTCCTGTCCTCTGCTGGGCCCTGGCTCTGTGGGCCCCAAAGGTCCTGAGCTCCTCACCTACCGGCCTGCTGCAGCCCGGCAGCCCCCCTGCTCCCGGGCCTTCTCTCCCCACCCTGCCCCAGCACCGCGCAGAGGGCACCCTGCCTCTTTCTCGGGACACCCTTACCTAGGTAAGCACCCATCCCTGATCCCCAGCTCACAAAGCTTCTCCAGGGCTAGCTCCCCTCTACGAGGCCCTAGATGACCCTGTTTACTGGAATCCACCCCTCACTGTGCCCTCACGGGTCCTGATGGCCTAAGGCCTGGAGGCGGAGCGTAGGGTCAGGGCAGAAGGATGGCAATTGGGCCACCACGTGGGTGGGAAGGGAGCACCCGCTCCGCCCCCCACCCCCCCCACCCCCAGAGGCTGGACTGGAAGAACAGTGAGTGAAGGATACAACTTCTGGATGAGGTCGTAGGCGTGCCGGTAGTTCTGGGTGAGGAAGCAGAGGGACACCGTGGTGACTGGGTTGTGGCACCAGGAGCGGTACAGGCAGCAGAACAGGTTCTGGCTCTCCTGAGGGGGGAGAGGTGTAAGCAGTTAATCGAGCCCCCGCTCCTTCCCCGCGGGTGCGCGGCCCAGACTCAGGGCCCCTCTCAGAGCGCCAGGGAGCCCAGCTGGGAAGGGCTGTCACAAAGGAAACGCTGACAGCTCCTCCTCAGACCCTGTCATTACTCTCTGTCCCACAAAGCCACATGGTGATGGCTGTGAGGGCCTGCTGCTTGGGAGTGAGCCTGTCCTTTGTGCTGGTATTTCTGCCCTCGGCAAACAACAGTAATCGTCCTCTCCACAGCCCATGGTCCCGAGCCTGTGGGGCTGGGAGGCGGTGTGACCGGAGGGGGGCGGCGAGGAAGCGTCCTCAGGGCCCAGGCTCTCCCCGGCAGTGCCCTCCCGCCGTCCTCAAATGCCATCTCTTCCCTCCTCTGCAGCCCACCTTACACTCGGGAACCAGCCCAGGAGCTGAGCCCACACTCGAGAGCCCCTGCCCCGAGGAACATTCTTTAGGCCTCTGCGAATGTCTGGAAGGAACCACAGGAAGAAGGCAGGGGTGTGGCCTGGGTCATTCCCAGTGGCTCAGCCCCAGATGCCCTCAGGCACAGGCTTGGATGTCTTGGAGACTCCCTGAGAGAGGGCCGAGGCAGGGTCTGAGATGGGAAGGTGGTGACCACAGCCCAGATGAAACGTGCTGGAGCTGCCGGCACGTCCGGGATGGCGGCTACCCCTGGGGGCCCTCTGCAGCTCAGCCCCCCTCCTCTGCGCCGAGCGAGGCCTTTGACCCGTGTCCCCCAGAGCAGTTCGGTAGAATGGTGAGCGCCTCCCTGCTCTCTCTGACCAGCCCTGGTGGGTCCTCACCGAAAGCCTGGGCCAGGCAGCACTGTGACACACCCTGGCTTACACGGGGCATCCTGTAAGACAGATGTGTCCCTCTGTGGGAGAGCGGGGTCCTGGCCAAGGAGGAGGGTGAGGAGAGCAACGACCCCGGATCCCCAGTGGGGTTGCAATCCAGAGGCCTGACCCTGACTGGGTGACACGGCCCGGCAGGTCTGACTCTGCGGGTCCTGCAAGGCGGGCTCAGAACCCAACCTACCCTGTGTGCGAGGGGGCAGTGCTGGTGGGGTGCAGGGTGTCAGGGAGGGCACGTGGACCTGGAGTGGGGTCTGGAGTCTTCTGTGGGCAGAGCGGGTAGCTCCAAGGAAACCCGCTGTGACTCCCTCCCATGGCTGGCACCTACACGCAGCCAACCCAGGGGGACCCCTATTTGACGGCGGACCAGGGAGACCTCAGGTCACATTCTTGTCTCCTCCTCGCCAACCTCCGGGTAACGAGGGCTGGGCTGGCATGGCCGCGCCCGTGGGCACATAGATAGCACCAGGCTGGAGCCCGTGGGCGGGCAGTACCGGGGTCTTCAGGTCCTTCAGCTGGTTTCGCAGCTGGAAGAGCTCAGTGGAGGTCAGCAGGATGGTGTTGAGGGTGTGGACCATGGTCGAGGCGAACTTGAGGTCCTCCTCCTGGAGCAGGATGTCCGCCATCGAGTGGAAGATGTTCTCCGCGTTCAGCAGGAGGCAGAGCTGCCTGGAAAACGGGCCGAGTGGAGGCTCTGGAGGCCTCTGGGCCGCAGCTCCGAGCCCCCTCCTGAGGAAACCTGCTCTTTCCTGGGCCTGGTGTGGGACCCCGGCTCTGGGGCCTGCGGAGGGCCAAGGGGGCTGCTCACAGCGGACCTGGCTCCACGCCTCTCGGCAACTCCAGAGCCCCACGGGCTCCATCTATCCCCCGGCCCACCCCAGGCCAGGAAGTGGGATCCCGAGAGAAGCAGCGGGGCCTCTGGCTGCCAGTGTGGCCCCAGGAGCCCTGAGGTACCTTTCTGATCTCCCACATAGCATAGCAACGCCTCCCCATGTGCCAAGGCGCTCTGTGTCCCTTCCCGGCTTTACTTTTCTGGCTAGAGATTATCTTCACGTGACAAATCCGCACTCTGCTCATCCGCGGATGGTGTCCCCCCGCCCTCCCCCGTGAGAGCCCAGGGTCAGGAGCTTGTGTGGGCTCTTCATGGTGCCACCCACGCCTGGAGTGGTGCCTGCACGTAGCAGGGGCTCGGTAGGTGCTCGTGGGGCGAACAAGCCCTAAGGCAACCCTGAGTTCTACCTTCGCTGTTCGATAATGAAACTCTGGTGGGGAGGCCAGGTGACCTGGCCAAGGTCACGGGATGACTTAGGGCCACTTCTTCCCACTATCTCTCCTCTAATAAGAGTCTTGGGGGGGATAAGGCTTGGGCTTTGTGAAAAGGAGACTCCATTTTATAAAAGGGAAAACAGGGAACCCAGAGAATGGAGGAGGAAAGCAGTTTTCCCAGGGTCCCTGGGACAAGGTGACGTCCACAGTGACAGGCAGGTATCAAGGACGCGCCTCAGGGAAGCCTGCTGACCTCCCTAGGTGGCCGCTTGCCCACAGAGGCCTGGCCTTGAGGGGATGAGCAGGCCTTCCTGCTGGGAGTTTAAGGATCCCAAGGCTCTTGAAACTAAGAAGAGCAAACCAAGGAGCTGGCAAGTGGCTGGGAAGGAGGGTGGGGTGTGGCCCCCGAGCCCTGCCTGTTGGGGACCGGTGTCAGCAAGGCACCCCGTCCCCATCTCCTCCTGGTCTCTGCTCCAGGGAAGCATCCACAGACCAGGCCTCAGGCTTGTGGGGACGACGGGTCTGAGGCCTCAAGGTCTCAGGTGCTGGACAAAATGAGCCCCATTTGGAGCCCACGAGCCTGAAGTATGTCCACCCCAGGTCACTGAGCTCACACTAAACTCGGCGTTATCACGGTCTGGCTTCCCGTTTCCTTCCAAACGCCAGCCACGCCTTGGGGCCAGACTGGAGAAGCTTCTTCCCCACACCCGGCTCCAAAAAATCCCGGAGCATTTGGTAACAGAGAGGCCAAACCACGAGGCGCAAACAGCAGGCAGGCGTCTCCAGCCTAGGCCCAGCTGGAACCGGCAGGCTTGGGCAAGAAACCACCAGAGAAATGGAAACAAAGCTGCTGGGGGGACGGGGCCGGCGGGTGGTGTGGGGAAAGCCCTGCCACAGTTGCGGGAGGGCAGGCGGAGCCCCCCTGCTCACCTGGTGTGGGTGGAGGAGGGGCCCGGGCCCTGGAGCCCGGTGCCCCTGCCCAGCTGTGTGGCCCAGTGTGTCTGTGTGACAATTTCTCCACCTCCGAATGGGGGTGACATCTACCTGCACCATGGGGGCTACTCAGAGGGCGGTCATCAAGACTAGTGGCAGCTCCTGTGGGTGCACAGTATGTGGCAAATGGGACCCCTGGTTGGGTACCTTATTGGTACCATGGGTGGGGGACAAGGGCCAGCTCCCAGGAGGACGCCTGGCCCTTCAACGGAGCCTAGGCAGCACTTCCTGTCCCCTCGTGGTCCTCCCACCCCGAGACGACCCCATCTCCAGGGCTGTGGGATAGAAATGTTTCAGGAGGGCAGGCCGGGGAGGAAGGGGAGTGTTCTGACAAATGGTCACAAATGCCCGTCGCCTGCAGCTGCTGCCGTCTCCATGACGGGGCCAACAGCCGAGGCTGCTGCCAGGCCGCGCTCTCCAGGGACCACAGGCCTGAGGGGACCTGCAGCAGCTGAAGGGCGGGGGTGGTGCTCTCCCGTGAGGACGGCTGAGGAGGGTGCGGAGGGATAGGCGAGGGGGTGGCGATGAGCAGAGGCGGGCGCCAAGGCCTCCTGGTGTCCCTAAGAACCCGGAAACACTGGGGAGCTACAGAAGGTCAGGGATGCAGAGTATTCCGGAAATACTCTTGCCACCACGGCGCTCTCCTCCTCTGCTCTCTCCCTGGTCTGCACCTCTTGGTGGTCATGTCCGGTCCCACGGAAATCTTCAAAGCCATCTCTAGATCAGCGGCTCCCACACGTGCCTCTTGAGCCCCCACTGAGCTCCGGATGGACACCGCCTGCCTGGTGGATGCCCCGCATGGCTGCCCAACAGGCACTTCAGACTCGGCGGGGCCAAAGCACACCTCTTGGTTTCCCCTTAGACTCTGGTCCCCCAGCCTTCAGGGGGGCATCGGTGCCCTGCGGCCTCAGGAAGTGGCATCACTGCCCACCTAGCTGCTCCAGCCCAAACCAAGGAGTCCTCCTTGATCCTCTGGGCCCCTCTGTCCAGTGTACCAACAAGCCCAGGGGCTCTGCCTGCAGGGCACACCTGGCTCCTGGCCCGTCTCAGCTACCCTGCCCTGGGCCAAGGGTCAGCCCTCTCTTGCCTGGTCAATTCCAAGCCAGCTTCTAATTGGGTCTCCCTGTGTCTCCTCTCACCCCACCATTCACCCTCCATGCACCAACTGGGGCGCTTCTTAAAAAGTCCTAATCAGAGCATGGCCCTCCTCAGCGGCTTCCTGCTGGATCTAAATAAACCCAGCTCCTGACCACAGCCTCCAGGCCCTCACACTTTCTGGTCAGCTCCTCACAACCTCAGCTCTTATGAGTCCTCCTTTACCCACGACGTGCAGGCCTCTCCTGTGTTTCTTCTGTTCCTGACCTCTGCCCTGGCCTGGGCAGCTCCTCCCGGGGACCAGCGCACAACTGGCTCCCTCCAGCCATGGAGATCTCAGCTCCAACACCAGCCTCAGGGGAAGCCTCTGTCCCATGCGCACCCCTCTGCCACCAGCCCTTTCTAAGGGAAGTCCTGTTTCTTTCTAAGCGTTTCTCATCACCTGAGTCATCTGGTTGATGGACTCGTTTACTGGGTCCCCTGCTGTCTCTCCCACCATAACATGAGCTGCAAAGGGCAGGGCCTTGCCTGTGACCCTCATGTCCCTCATACCAAGAATCACTTTTGCACATTACCGCATGGAGGAGCTGCGCTGATCTCCACCCAAGGTTTCATGAACAGCCCCGGAGACGTTCCTCTGCCCCATTCCAGCACATCCCTTAGCTGCTCCTGGGCATGCCCCGGCATGCTGTGCCAGCCTGGTATGCAGACAGCAGCTGCCCTGACAGTACATTTTCAGCCTATCACCCAGGACCTGGCTGCCCAGTCCAGGGAGACCTCAGGAGACGCCCAAGCCGCCAGGACAGCCTGAAGGGTAGGGCACAACACATCACACCAAGGGATCTCCCCCTGAGCACCGCTAATTAAACCACCACGGGAGGGGAGGGAAAAGGAGGGGAGGGCCGGGAGGAGCCGGGAAGAGGGACCATGGAGGAGCGGCAGCGGCGGCACAAGCGGCATCTAGCCTTCATGCCCCGCCCGCTGGGCTCTGGATGTCCGCAGCTACACCTGCTTCAGGGGGGTTGTCTCTCCCGCCCCAGGAGGCCACTGGACAGAGCCTGGAAGCCTGCGGCAGCGGCTCATAGGGCTCCATCGAAGGGGGCTCCAGCCCTGCAGACCGGCAGGGGCAGGAAGTGGAGGGGAGTGGCGGTGGGGGTCACCTGTCACCTCACCCGGTCTTTGCTGTCTCATCCCAAGGTCACTGTAGACTGCAGAAAAGGAAGATGCCTCCAGACTGCTGGGTCATGAGGCTTCCAGGAGGCAGGAATAATAAAGTATTAGCTCCCGGGGAGCCCTAAGCACACGCCGGGCACCGTGCAGAGGGTGTTACATGAGTCCACTTGGGGCAGTTCGGGGGTGATGGAAAGGTCAGAGGCTGCACGTGCTCACCGGGCTCAGGGCACCATCTGGGCATTTTAGGGGAAGGCGAGTCTGCGTCGGTGGGCTGGGCTGTACCTTGCGAGCTCTGGACACCTGAGCAGGATTCTTCCTCCTGCATCAGGAAGGTGGGGGAGGAAGGAAAGGGGCCCACTTTTCACTCAGCCCTGAGTTTGTGACACGACCCACACAGGCGGCCTCAGTCTCCCTGCGCCCGGCCCCGGGCTCCTCCCGCGGCATCCTGAGTCCTCATACAAGCCTATACCCTCAGGCAGAGAGGCCTAGTCACACAGCTGCCCGGGGGACAAGAAAGGGTGGATGCAGACCCAGAGGCCAAGTTCCTTTCCCCACTTTGCCTCCTAGGTGCCTGTCGTGAGCGGGCACGGGGGCTGTCCCCGCCCGGGGGGGCCTGGCAGATGGCTGCCTTGCAGGGCTGCTGCGTCATCACTTCTCTGTTGAGCCCCCGCCCGGCTTGAGCTGCCTGCTGGGCTCTCAAGCAGAGCATCAATAATGAAACACAGCTTGCAAGCATTAAACATTTGCCCATATTTTTTAATACCCATATTAAAGTGCTATTCATCATGAGACAATGGCTTGGAAAATACTTGGGGACAAGGCAGAGGTGGGGTGGGCGTGAACTTGGATGGGGTCTGGGGGGGCACAACCTGGAGGCCCACCTTAGGGCCGGGGTCCACGTGCGTGGGCCTCAAGGTGGCCTGTGGTGTGTGGCCGTGAGGCCCCGCGGATGGGGCTCTGGCTCACTCTCCTCCAGCCACCCGGTGCTGCCTGGACAGCTGTTCCCATGCTCTGGGTCTGGGTTCATACTGGGGAGGGAACAGCTCTCTTTGGTCCCTCTGTCACATACCAGGAGCTCTCAGAGGAGCAATCTGCCTTCGGTCAGCTCTGAAGCCCCCGGGACGCAAGAGGGGCACTGCCACTTTCCCTAATGCACAGAGAGGCCTTCTTTGGGGCAGCCTCAAAAGGCCAAGACACTTGCTGGGGCCGAGGAAGGCACTCTGGGGCAGTGCCTGCCTGAAGGTGGCCACACCACACTTGCTGGGCTGCTGTGAGCTTCACGTCACTGTCCCTTTAACCACAAACACTGGCCAAGCATCCACCAGACCCACTGGCCTCGGTGGTGGCCATGGTGGGAGGTGCTCTCCTGTCCCCAGCCTGGTACCCACCCACGGCCCCTGCTTCAGGTGACATGTGGGCCAGAGCGGGTGGGAGGAAGACATCAGCTGCCTTGCAGGAGGCTTGGAGAGGCCAGTCGTGCCCTGAGGCCATGTGGTCCAGGCTGGGTGGGAGGAAGCTGCCTCACTGGTGAAGGCACGGGCAGAGGCCAGCCCCACCGGGCCACCAGGGAGCCTGGTGCTGTCCTCTGCTCTGTCGTGGTGTGGGAAAGGGACCACACGCCGCTTCTTTTCTAGGGACCTGTACCAGGTTGGGCAAGGCCAAGTCTCAGTGTGGAAGCCAAGACCTGCCCAGTGGCTCTGGGCCCTGCCCTCCCCCTGCCTGGGCTGCATGCACGGCAGGTGAGAAAAGGTGCACACCACACTTCAGGCGCCTCTCGTCTAGGCATCCTGGACAGCAGGGCCGGATCATTTCCCCAGAGGGCCCACCTTCTCCCTTTAGCCTGAGTCTCCTTCCTTCGTCTTCATCCCCTGCCACGCGTGTCCTGACCAGGCCAACACTGTGCATGGAGGGCCAGGCCCTCACTTCCTCTCTCCTTTGGCCGCTAGCTGGTGTCCACGTCCCCTCAGCGGACCAAGGCCAATGGGACACAGGCTTTCCTGGGAGACACCTGGAGCCTCACAGCCATAACTCTGAAGTGCAGCCTAATGTCAAGTACAGAGAACACAGGGGCCCAGAGCCATTCCCACCGGAAAGGGCCCTCCCTGCCTTGTCCCTGCCCAACAGCTGGGATCCTTTAGAAATTTAAAGAGAGAGCAGCTTTCGTGTCCTATAACATGAGAATAGGGGAGGAGGAAGTGGCCTCCCCTCCGGAAGTTCAGAAAGCTCCAGAGTTTCACTGTATCCTCCCCCCACAGCTCCCTTGCTTCTCTTCCTTTCCAGCTCTCTGCTTCCCAAGTATGAAAATTGTAAATCTGTTTTATTTATTTCAATCAATCCTCGGCAGTGTGCCCCTCAGGGCAGAGGCAGCCATGGTAACCCTGCTAACTCATGCCTAAAAAATTCATCGTGTTTAATGCAGTCGATGTGTCTGATACACTTATAAGTTTTTTTTTTTTCGGGGGGTAGGGGTGGGAGGAGGGGGCATGAGGACTTGTTTTTCTGGGTCTTGCTGGGAACTGGTGCAAAGGGGATGGAGCGAGGGCCGCAGCATGATGGGGAAGAGGCAGAAGACGAAGCAAAGGGTCTCTTGTCCACTTAGCTCTCCGTCTGATTGTTCAAGAGCGGCACGGCCAGACTCTGGGGGACCACAGACACCTGACCTGGGCTCATCCGGAGACCTTCAGGGGAGGCCTCCTTTGGGCAGCAGCGGCCTGGAAAACCAAATGGTCTTGTAGAGGCAGCTGGGGCCTTAGCCACCCTGTGCGAGACAGCCCCTCTCTCCAGGCTTGGGGTTTGCTCTAGGGATCAAGGCTTCCTCCACTGCCCAGGGTGGTCCGGTGGCCCTTCCTGCCCACTCCCCAGGACAGGAGCCAGCTTCTGCGCATGCCCGGCTGACCCACTGGGCCTCATTTCCCATGTGTTCTTAAGCAACCTGGTCAAGCCTGGCCCCACTGTCCACTCACAGGTGCCTCTCCGGCCCCCTCCGGGCCTGTCCCACATGGAGCTTGCCCTGAGCATGGCTGGAGGCAGGTCAGATGGCAGGGGTGGGACCCATGCTGGAGGCTCTGGGAAGACCCCTGGGGGACATCTCTCCAGGCCTCCAAGCCTCAAACCCTGGGTAGCAAAGCCCACGGCTTCAGAGTATTTCATCTTTCGAGCCCTCAGGGCAAATGAAAACAAAGCGGTGGGCCACCAAAGGAAATCCTGTTGTCTCCATGACATCAACTCCAACAAGCCCTTGAGAGAGGCTGGGCTCTTGCCTCTCCGGTCACAGGGACTCCCTTCAAGCTGAATCACCATTTCCTCAGCGTTGGCCCACATAACTGACATCTGTGAGCGTTTTCTCCATATTAGGCACGTCCTGTACCTTAAATCCCTTTAACACGGGACAGGCGTCATTTTAGCCGTCCTCTTTTACAGAGGATGAGGGCAAAGCCCAGAGCCTTGCCAAGGTCCCCATCTGGTCCGCCCACCTGGGCACCCCAGCTCTTAGCTGCTGCCTCGCCATACACCCAGCTCGCGGTATCCAGGGCCCAGCTTGCACAGGGGCTTGGAAGTGCTTTTCCTGGAAGACGGATGGTTTTTTGGGGAGAAGGAGGGCACCTTGGCTACAGATATCACTAGGCCTTCTGATGGACCAGAGCCCAAGTTTCTCCAGGACCTTCCTGTGGCTCTGGGGCAGTTTATCTGCAATCCAGCTCCTTCTACCCCACCCTCACCCTGGGGCTACCTCTGGGGGTGGAAGGCACTGACCACACTTGGCCGCACCTGGTCGGGACAGTGGTGATCTGCACCTATACTTGGGCTGCTCTGCTGCAGTGGTGGCCTGTCTCCAAGGGGTGAGACAGGAGGCAGAGTCTGGGAGCCTGCGGGGGGCGAGTCACCCGTGGGGATGACTCCATCAGCCGGTTCCCAGGCCTGCTGCTGCCTGAGCTCCAGGGCGAGGTGGGGGTTTTAGAACAACGACTCCCGGCGCTCTGAATCCAGGCTGAGACGGCCAGGGAGACAGCACCCTGAGCCCCGCATGCCTGGGAGTGCCCTGGGTGGACCCTTAGAGAACCGGATGGAACTTCTCTCCCCTTTGAAGTCTTCTGAGCTCCTGGCCTTCCAGAAGGGATTTCCTCCCCAGGATACACTCAGGCTCCCACGGAGGTGGCCCGGCCTGGGAAGAGGCTTCGAGCTGCCTCGACGCCAACGCACAGCCAGCCTGGTAAACTGTTTCCTGGCCCCAGACCTGCCTGCCACCTACGCCCCTGCCAGCTTCCAGCCAGGCTCATCGAGGCCCTCAGAGATCAAGCGCTCATGGGACAGAGGAAGAAATCCAAGCCACACAGCCAGGGCAGTGGTGGAGTCAAGTCCCTGACCCAGAGTTCAAGTTTCATACTGCCAGACAGTCCCACGCGGTGTGTCACCCGCAGAAGGACAGACCTCTCCCTCCCGGGCCAGCCCCTCTTTCCACCTGAGGGCTCCAGCTCCCTGTGACGAATGCCCAGGGCACAGACACCTCTTCACCCCATGCCATGTGACCATAATCAGGGTCCCTTGAGGTAGAGGGTCTGTCTTGGGACAGGTAAGGGAAGGGCGCCCCTAAATCTCTGACATTTCCCCCTTCAAACTAAGGGGGTGACCTTCTGAGAAACGAGGCAGGCAAGTAACCGAAGTGCCGGGAGCCCGGGGAGCCCGGCTGGGGCTGCCCCCTCGTCCCTGGGAAGGGCTCTGCGGATTGCCCCAACGGTCTTCCTGTTACCAAGCTGCTTGTTCACAATTTCCTTTACTTCATCCCATTATTCCCAAACTAGTCCTTTGTTCCAGGCCAAGGGATCACTCCCTGCTGCTGCTTATACGACCACAAACGCTTACAGATGGTGAGCACCTCCTCCCTTCTACCTTAGTCAGAGTTGAGCCCAGACTCCGAGGCCTGAGCTCCCATAACTCTGCCCCTCTACCCTTAAAGCCATGCACGCGACCTGGGCCCAGAAGCCCAGTGGTCACGTGGTCACTGCACCAAAGCCAGAATGTCCCCCTCCTCAAATTCTTCACGCAGACGGGCTGTCCTCGTGGTGTGGGTCCTGCCGGGTGATCACAGAGATGCCCGTCTATCTCACATTCCGGTGATGACTCCCCCAAGGGATCTACTGTGCCTTGAAGAGTGCCCACTAGGGGCTGCCATTTTGCTCTGGTGGCAGTCTCAGTGCCCATCTCTTGCTCCACCAGTGTACCTGCCCACCCAGAAGGTCTCACAATGACCCTCCAGAACCAGGAGAGCCCTCCACGCCAGAAAGAGCCCCTTACTGAGAGACCCATGAACCTGGCTTACACTGGAGTTACCCGAAGACCGTTTGGGATACTCCAGAAAGGGGGCGATTTGTATTCCTAACAGGCTTCACAGTCAGGACCGAGAACCACTGTCCCCAAACTGCCACTCCTGCAAGCCCAGCGATGCCACTCTCCGTGTGGAAATGGGGAGGTTTCACCAGCAGCCGCAAAGGGCTGCAGAGCCTGGGCTCTGCCTCAGAGCTCTGGTGAAGGGCCTGTTGCTTTCCTTCTCCCAACCACACGCTCACCTCCCCAGAGCCGGGGTCCTGTTTTTCCCTGCATTTCTGCCTCGTCTCCACCTTAGGGTCCTAAGCCCTTTGTGCACAGCCCGGACTCGAGCTGTCCAAAGGGTGGAACAGATGAATTCTCCGGACTTCCGCCTGCCCAGGACTGCACCACCACCCTCTCCTCAGCGGCGTCTCCTCTCCCAGCCTCAGAGGCCCTGGGGGAGGAAGCTCAGCTCTAGCCCCCTCTGGCATGTGCCTCTCCCGCCTTCCTGGCTACATTTGGCTTCCACAGGAGATAACAGTCTCCGATTAAGGAGCTAGACTGATTAGTGCCTTTCTGGCCTTCAAATCTTTAGTCTGGGGGTTTTATGGAATTTTATGAACTGACATTGTTTTCTGTAGCTCTTTACAAGTGCCCACTTAAAGGGCACTGAGATAAACGTCAGAAAACAGAACGGGAAGTGAAACACTAATACCTACTGCTGGTAACAAAGAGCAAATATCACAGCAGCCTCACTGCTGAGTCTCTTGGACAATGTGAAGAGATCAAAGTGAAAGGGCTGGGAGGACGGAAGGGTCAACAGCAGAAGGGATGGACAAAGAGAGTGTGGAGGGGACTCCTTTAATTCTTCGTGGCCAAACGGAAGGGGGGTTTCTCTTACTGGTACCCTCCTCCATCCTGTCAGGAGGCTGAAAAAACTCCTTTTGTGATCAGTCATTTTCAGGGAAACTTAAGACGCATGAAATAGGCTTTTCATCCGAATGTCCCTTTCCAGCCCGGGAAATCTTTATCGGATTAAACGCACGAGAATGAAAAAGGGCTCCAGATGTGACAGTGTCCTGCAGGTGCCTGAGGAGTCCCAGGTCTTGGTTACAGAACAGGCCGCCCTCTGACCTCCAGCAGAGCTGTGCCAGGCAAGGGGCCTGCCGGGGAAACACCAGCACCCCATCGCCACACCACCCACTGCCCCTGGAGCAGAGTCTGGACGCCGCACACAGAAAACGGGCGATGGAGTTTAACGCTGATGTGGAGGCCTTGATAAGGGAGAGTGACCCTGAGCCGTTCTGCTTCGGCCTAGAGGTTAGAGGGCAGCGTCCCAAAGAGCTTGGGATCCTGACGGAGACTCGCCTGCCGAACGACGGGTGACGTGTGAGTGAGTGAAAACAGAGCAAGCTGCAGAGCAATTCTGAGTCTGGAATCCTCTGCCGGAAAACCTCAGCCTGAACCACAACCAAACAGACTCATACATTTATAAATGCAAAGACAAGTTTTGGAAGAAGATACATGAAACTGAAAGCAGAGGCTACGTCTGGGGGAGGAAGGGGTGGGGAAGGTCTTCTACATTTTGCAGTACATTCTTCTGCGTTATTTCAATTTTTATCTTACGTGGATTAAAATTTCTTTTTAAACAATACAGAAATCATTTAGAAACCTACACATCTGGGGATCATCTTGGACTCCCTCATGGAGATCTCAGAGACAGAGCAGGGGAGATCTGACAATGGAAACAAGCATCTTACAAATGAGAGGATCAACAGCCGGGAAATGATATTTTTAGCTACGGTGGCTCTTTGCTTCAAAGGCGTAGGCTTCATCTAAAACCAGGCAAACCTCCTACAAAGTCTGCCTGTTTGCAAGGAGTGATTAGCATAATACTCCTTTCGGGAGAAAAGGCCTGGCTCCGCTCTGAGACACGAGTGCCTGCTACAGGGGAGGCTTCTCCTGAAATAGAATCGCAGCAGAACAGCAAAGTCTCATCAATGGAGATGAAGCCCCCATCTTCCATCAGAGCCAGAAAGCCGCCTCGCACAGAGGGCCTGGGGATGACGGGTGCGCTGCAGCCAGGCAGGGTGAGATCTGAGAGATCACAGCTTCGCACGGGGAGGCCTCCCTTCTGGGCTGCTACTTTAATCGCTTTTGTCTCATGCAACCACCTTCTTCCACTTTTAAGTACAGAGGGTCTGGGGGCTGCCTTTATAGATGCCCTTTCTGAGGGGAAGGTCAGAGCCAAGTCGAGGCTGAGGAACAGGGACGAACTGGGCAGACGGCAGGCGGGGACCCTCGCCGCAGGACTCAGATGATGACATCTCAGGGAGGTGGCCGCCACCGAGGCCGCTCGTGGCCCTCGAGAGGCGGCTCAGCTGTGGGTGAGCCAGCGCTGCGGCTCCGTGCCACCCTCCGCCCTCCCCAGCCCCGAGGGCGCTCACGCCTGTCCAGGTCTATCCGCCTCTCCTCCCCCAGCCCAGGCCCCCCAGTCTCCACAGCCATTACGCTTGGCCTGTGGGCACATCTTTGATGGCTGTCTTTTCTCTCCCAGAAAACCCCTAGCTGACTCGGGAAGACTAAACATGTATAGGGACGTTTGAACTTTTTTCCAAACACCACAAAAATGAATCGAAAGTTGTGACCTTCCAAGAGCTGTAATTACAGATACTCATCTCGGGAGCTGAGCTGGGGACAGATATCACCAGGCAGCTGCTGCTCCGTCACACCAGGCCCAGCACCCCATCCTGGGGGGAGTGTAACCTTGGGCTGTGCGGTGGGGCTGGGGGCAGAAGGTGGCTGTGCTGGTGCTATTTCAGGCCTCACTGGCGGGAGTGAGGCAGAGGAACGGGAGGGGTGCAGAAAGGGAGGCACAGTCCCTTCTTCACGGCCCCCTCCCCGTGGGGTCTCCACAGCAGTAAGATCACAGGTCTTCCTGTGGAGGGTCGGGACCGGGAAATACTCACAGATGGGGTGCACAGCTGAAGATCTGAGAAACCAATTACCACGCTACTGGGGGGGCCGGGAGAGGCAGAAGGAATTGGACTGGGGCAGCTGCTCAGGCTTCAAGGGCAGGAAGGAAGTGAGGTAACTTCCAGGAACCTGCCAACTGTTAGGGCCAGGGGCTACCGGCAGAGGTGGGCAGGGGTCCCGTTCAGGAGAGGGCTCAGAGGAGACAGGCCTCGTCTGTCAGGAAGGGGACCAGCTCACGTGGGAGGAAGGGAAAAGCTGACTGCTCTCTGGGAGCAGCTGAGGCCAGCTGGCTGAATTCACAGGCACCTGGAATTAACTGGCTGAAAGCAGGGCAGGGATGTCTGGAGCCTCCAGAAGGTTTTAAACTTAGTCCAGATTATCTGCTCACACTGCCGGTCCCAGCATCACGGAACCTTCTAAAGTGATGCAGCAGCCAGAGCCCTGTCAGGCAAGCTTCCTGAGCCTCTCCTTAACCAGCCTTCGGTGCTGGAGGAGGCTAACGGCACAGCTGTGGACAGCGAGCAAGTGTCCCCGCCACCGTGAGCCCTGGGCCCCACTTTCTTGCCATTCGCTGGAGCTCAGGGCACGGGGCTCTGGGACCAGCTGCCTCAGGTGTAGCCTCATGAGGCCCTGCAGTCCCCCTGGCTCAGTGCCATCCCAAGGACTCCAGGGTGGCCACGTGTCGGGGGTGTCTCTCAGGACTTGTGCAGGCCCAGGGCAGGTGGAGAGAGTTTTCTGAGCCTGCGCAGGCCCTTCGGTGGCTCGCTGGGAATACGTCAGGGCTGCCTGGGCCTGGTCCCAGCCACACTCCCAGCTCCCTGGGGCTGCCCGGGCCCTGGCACCTGGGCTTCTGAGCCGACTCTTCCTACATCACAAGCACCTTCTCCTCCCACCCTCACCCCCAGCAGTTCCTTATGTTTCATGGCTCAGGTAGACAGCATCTCTTTCCAGAAGCTTCCTCAGACCCCTCCATTAGGGCCAGGCGCTCCTCGACCCCACCCCTCCCACAGAGCATCATCGCTACTCGAGTTTGGGACCATCCCTCGGAGGGCAGGGATGAGCTCTGCCCACTGCGGTGCCCCAGCGGGTGGGCACTGGGACAGGTCTGCTCAGTGACAAACAGCATTCCCTGGCCCTCCTCAGGCCAGCAGGCAGCAGCCCCTTCCCGGGGGAGGGGGGAGCTAGGGCTTTTTATCCATCCTCACAGGGGAGGGGCCGAGCGCTTGCTCCCGGCAGTTCCGATTCAGAGACAAGGACTCTTGCCTGGCCTGACAGCTGTGGCCTAATTTCCAGGGCTATACCCAGGCTCCTTAATTTTACCCACTTGGTATTTTTCATTCCTGAAGCACAGGGGATTGAGAGGCATTGGGGATGGGGGAGGTGTGGACGAACGGGAGGGATGAGTGCCATGGGGCTGGAGGAGTCAGGCAACCCAGGAGGGGCTGTGCAGAGAGGGAAGGGGATGCGGGTGAGGATGGCCAAACTGATTCTTTTTTTTTTTTTAAAAAAAGGAAAAAAACCACAACAACCTAACTCCCAAATCCTACCCCCCACACCCCGATTTTCCTCAGTAAGCATTTTCAACAAGGTCACAAATGCACTGGCTCTATAGACTTTTGGCTCCAAACCACATCTCAGGCAGCCTTTAACAGCCAATGCTTGGCGTAGCTTCAGCCGAGCCTGAGGAGAGGGAAAACTAGGGCACCTTTATGCTCTGAGAAAACATCAGATCCAGGTCACAGCTCCTTGGTTCTGCTGAAGCTACGGGCACCCCCCGGCCCACAGGCCCGAACCTGAGGACACCCCCGCCCCTGCAGTTCCTCCAGAGCAGGAATCACAACACCGGGGCACACCTTTCTTAGTCACTTGTCATCTGTCTGCCTATGCCACCGGACTGCCACCTCGGTGAAGGCAGGAACCGGCTCTCGGTTATGTGTGTGCCCAGGGCTGGCGCAGGGCCTGGCACACCGTGGGTGCTCCAGGAACAGCCATGGAATGAACCAGGGGGAGTGAACCTTTGACCCCTGTCCCCCGTCTGGGTTAGCCTGAGCTCTTCCTTGCCCCCCCCCCCCACCCCGTGCTCCTGCTACACCTGAGTGCCCCGCGTGTGGACTGTGGTGGCTGGTCCTGCGTCGGCCTAGCCCAGGCGGGGCACGGGGCAGCGCGAGGAAAATATTTACTGGGAAAATCAGAGCCTCGGTTCCCTCCTGTGTGAAAGACCTCAGCTGACCCTTAAGGTCCCTTCTGGTCACTCTGAACTGAGCCTAAACTCCAGACCGAAACTCTCCTGGTCTCTCTTCAATCATGGCCTGGGGCTACCATTCTGGGAGCACATGCGTGGGCACGAGTGGCCGTCCTGGGAGGGGCTGGGTCTGAGTCTAACCCCCAGCTCCACACACAATGACACAGCAGACAACTTCTAGTCTCTGGCAAGGTGCAGTGTTGCAAATGGAAGGAAGCCCTAGAGAAGGAGTCAGCTGGAGGCCTAATTCCTCAGAGGCCACCCTGCTCTCCACCTGCCCGCGCGGTGGTCTCTGGGAAGGTCACTGGGGCACACACACAGCTCCACCCTCCCCCTGCCCTCCTTCCTGGAGAATCTGGCTGCTGGGAGAGTGGAGAGGGAGTGTCTCTCCTTCCACTGCTGCCATGGTGGGCCCTCAGTGGGGCCTGCTTCACACCCCTTTTCGGGCAGCACTGAACCTGACCACAGGGCGGGCGCTGGTTGCGTCTGCCTCCCTGGTGTCCACAGCCTGGGATTCTGGTTCCAGATCCAGTTTCCCACGAACAACGTCTCCTCCTCCTGCGCTGGAGGGTGGGCACACAATCCCATCCTGAACAGTCAGGGCACAGTGACGGGTCCAGTGAGACTCAAGGACAGCCCCGCGGCTGAAGGCTGGCTGCTAAGGGTGAGGAGTGAGCTGAGAGCTGCGGTGGCTGTCCTGTCACGGGACAGACGGCCTGCGGGGCACGGGGCTGACAGAGGAGGGAGGAGAGCCTGCTGTGGAGGCGAGCAGGTGAGACGGAGGCCTGAGGACGCCAGGAGGGTGCTAGCTGCGGAGTTGCCAATCCTGGTCCCTGGCTACACAGCACCTTCATTTTTTTCAACAGAACTGTGAGAATTGGTTTTCTGTCACACGCGCTCAAGAGTCCTGACTGGGCAGCTTTGAACAGGGTGGGGTCTCGGTGGGGGGCAGTGGGGGGGGTGAAGGGCAGAGGAAGGGGGGACACCTGGGGGCAAGTCTTAGTTTGCTCAATGGCTTTCTCTCTTACTCTTCCCTAGAAAACAAGAGAAAGCGACAGTCAACCCCAGAACATCTGCTTACCAGGAGCTGAGCCTGAGGCAGCGAGCGGCAAGGGCCTGGGAAGAGGGTGAACGGGGGCCAGGCCAGCTCTGGGACCACCAGCCCACCCGCCCGCGGGCTCCCTGACTCTGACATGCACAGAGAGAGGGTGGATGCTTCTCTTCACAATGACTGTCACAGTCGCTACTGGGACACCTCCTGCACAGTTACCAGGTGCAAGACACTCTTCTGAGTACTTTTTTGTAACATCATGTAACCTCCCGAGGATCAGCAGATCACGATGGTGAGCGTCCCCATTTTTCACACGAGAAAACTGCTCAGGAAAGCTGCCCCGTGGGAGCCCCTTTCCTCTGAAGAGCTGCCGCTCCCCACTCCACTTGGGGTTCTGTCAGGGCTGCTGCTTGCAGCACCCTGCCACCGCCTCCCCTACCACAGGGGACACATGACCCCGTGGGAACCAACCAGAGCTCCCCCGGAGCACAGACAGCTGGGGCATGATGGCCATGTGATGTGGTGACCTCGTCTCTGCCACTGGAAGAGACCAAAGCAGTGAGGCTGACCTCAAACAGAGGCCAAGAAGACGGACGGCACCACAGGAAGATGCTGGGTTCCTGGGCCTTGCAGCCCTCCGCCTTGGTCTGGCTACACGGGCCGGTCAAGCCCCCTTGCTCGTACTGGTGCCTTTGACCTGGGTTCCCACCTCCTGCTGACCACCATAGTTAGATAAGCGGTTCCCAACTCCAGGCTGCAGACCTCCACTGGCCTGGCTGCACCAGAAGCCCCTGGGATTTAGCTGGGTGGGGGGATGGAGAGGGAGTGGGAATCTTTGCATAAGCAGGCTGGACTAGGTGGCCTCCAAGACCCCATCCAGAGTGAAGATATAATACCTTTTTAGGTGGACTGTACTCAGTGTTCAGCTCACTAGGAGTGCTTACCAGAAACAGGCAGCTTTATGGGTAGTTTCATGAGCTCCTAATCCCCTGAAAAAGCAGCACAAACCATAAAACATGCTGAGAAGAAAAACTGGTCACCTGGACTACATTAAAAATAAAGAACTTCTGTTCAACAAGAGACACTTTTAAAAGGGTGATAAGGCATGCCACGGGGTAGGAGGAGATAATTATAGTACACACACTGGAGAAAGACTTGCATCCAGAATATATAAAGAACTTCCACAAATCAATAAGAAAGGCACCAAAAACCCAATGCGGAAATGACTGGAACAGGCTCATTGCAAAAGAGGATACCCAAAAGGCAAAAAGTGATGAGAAGTTCTTTGACTTTGTTAGTCTTCAGGGAAATGCAAATTAAAACAACAGGTGATACCACCATACACCTACAGGAAAGGCTAAAATCAAAGATGGATGATATCAAGTGCTGGTGAGGATGTGAGCAATGGGAACTCTCACACCATGGATGGGAGAGGAAATTGGTGCAGCTCAGACAATATCTATCAAAGCTAAACACATATATGGTCCCTGATCCAGCAATCCCTAGGTATTACCTGAGAGAAACGTACACGTATGTTCACCAGAAGACATGTGAAGGGATGCTCATGGCAGCATTATTCACAATAGTGCCAAACTGAAAATCACCCAAATGCCCATCACTAGCAGAATGTGTGAATGAGCCACGGCATCTTCACACAGTGGGGGGCTTGACAGAAATGTGAACTACGGCTACATGGGACACAAGCGAACTCACAAACACGAGGTGGGTCAAAGAAAGTTTACAGTTTGTAAAAGAGCACAAACTACGCGATTCCATTTATATGAAGTTCAAAAAATCAGGTCAACAAAAAAACCCCCAAAACCCAAAATCAAAACAAAAACCCAGGTAAACGAATGTACAGCGTTAGAATTCAGGCCAGTGGCTACCTTGGGGAGGAGGGTAGGGGTAGTAACTGGGAAGAAACATGAAAGGCACCTTTGGGCGCTGGAAATGCTCTTTTTTTTTTTTTTTTACGGTACGCGGGCCTCTCACTGTTGTGGCCTCTCCTGTTGTGGAGCACAGGCTCCGGACGCGCAGGCCCAGCGGCCATGGCTCACGGGCCCAGCCACTCCGCAGCATGTGGGATCTTCCCGGACCGGGGCACGAACCCGCGTCCCCTGCATCGGCAGGCAGACTCCCAACCACTGAGCCACCAGGGAAGCCCTCTACTTCTTGATCTGAGTGCTCGTTACACGGATGCAGACAATTAGTGAAAGCTAACCAAACTGTAGTACACTTACGATTTGTGTACTTTTATATAGTATGTTGTTAATATAAAATTTAGATTCAAAAAAGGCGTTGTGGAAATTGAGGCATGGAGGGAGGAAAGGCTGCCATGGTGGCCTGATCAGGAGAAGGAAAAGATAGATCTGGGGCGCTGAAGCAAAAAGTGTTAAGCTTACGTGGTTAAGAAAGAGAGAGGGTTTTGCCAAAGAGATGGCAAAACGGCGCAGAAAACAAGTCAGACCTTCTGGGGACACAAGAGGCCACGAGTTTACCGATGACAAGGCTGAGAAGTGGAGACACGAGCGCCATTATTAGGCTAAAGTAGCAGCTCTCTGGGGGAGCAAAACAAGGAGGCTCAGATGGCCCCATGTTCGGGAAACGGGTCACATGTGAGAGCTGGCACTGGGGCGCGTGACTGTGACCGCAGCCCGGGCAGGGGGTGCGGCCGGTGGAAACGGAGAAAGAGATGCAAAACTTCACGCTTAGGAAAGCAGCTTCTGAAAGGGAAGAGGGAGAGGCAAGGCTCGAAACAGACAGCATGGGATGCTCGACAGAGGACTAGAGAAAAATGAGAGATGACTCAGGATTACACTTGAAATCCATCTCAGCTCAGCTCCAGAGAGAGAGAGAGGCCAATGTGGGTGATGTGAGCAACTGTGATAAACCAGAAGGAAAAACAAATGATCTGGGTATGGGGTGCGGGGGGAGACTTGTCCTCTCGAGCAAGGGTCAGAACAGAGATTTAGACCAAGAAAGACAGTCACTGTCCAAGTGCCAGGCAGTTCCAATGAGATTATGTAATCTAAATATAGACCAGAAATGGGCCAGGATGATGGCCAGGCAGGAGTCTGGAGGGCCCGGGGCCTAGAAGGAAGACAGGGAAGGATCCGCAGATTTACTCGGTGTTTCACTTCTGAGAGGTGGCAGGCAGTAGGAGGAGAGCCCCGGGAGAGGGCGACGAGGAGGAGGCCACGTCAGGACGGGTCTTGGTGGGGATTTTCTGTGGGTCAATGACTCCAGGCAAAAGGGAGGCGCCACAAGAGAACATAGCTTCTTTCCAATGAGGCTGAGGAAAAGCAAGTCCAGACTGGAAACTGGGCAGTTTTCCCAAATGGCCTCCAGCACCCAGTCTGGAAGACAACCAAGAACCTCAGCTCTAGGATCTCTAGATGGTACACAGCACCCCCATGGAGATGTCCTAAGACGTGGGGTGAGGGAGCTGGGGGCAAATGCGCTGGTGCTACAGAGACACTGAAAGATTTTAGGATGACGGCAACAGACCCAAAGCCCATGCTCTCCTGGGAGCTGAGGCTGCATACTTGTAAAGAGAGTTCCATTATCCACTTTAGGTCCCAAGAGCCTCTTCGGTGGGCCCTCACAGCCCGGGTTACAAAGCACCCTTCCCCACAGGCTGTACGCTACTTCACGTGGGCTTGTGCTCACCGTCTGAGGCTGAATTCAGCGCCAAGGTCCCCCCAGGCCAGGGCCCCTGCAAGGTGTCACCATCACACGTGCTCAGAGACGGAAACTCTCCTTCTATGTGGAAGGGGCAGCTGGTCTGACGGCCTTTCACAAACCGCATGTGATGGAAACCCTTCTGTGTTATTTTTCTGATGATGGGGGTGGCGGTGGGAAGTGGGTGCACGTGTGTCTGTGATCTTTGTGGCCACCTGCTAAATGAATACCCCTGTGGGGAGAGAGGGGGGAGGACCACACAGGGGCCTCCCAGGGCACCCACGGTGAAAAGGTTGGGTTAAAAGGATGAAATAAAGAGCTTCCTGAGAACCACGTTCTACGATGGACAAACAGGACACATTTCTGCAACTGCTGTTCCAGGAGTTTAAAAGCACTTTTAAGCTAAGGACGCCCATTTATCTCTCCTGGCTCGGATGCAGCCCAACTCCAAGGAGGCAGGAGGATGGAAGTGACCTCTAGGGGCCAATTCCAAACCTGCCGATATTTTAAGTTGCTACATTACGATTCCAGCAGCTACTTGCTAATTAACCGCGCTGTCTGACTTACCAAGGTCAAAGCTTTGCTAGTTTCCTGGCATCCTTAGGTAAAGTATAAACAGGTCCAGAGACAACTGCAGATTCCATAACCTCTAGAGCTTCAGAAAGAAATTCACTGTCAAGCTCTCAGACCCTGGCAACAGGGCTGGGGAGCTGGGCATCTCAGGTGTATAGACTACAAAGAAAGTGCTTTTAACTGGAGGCTGGAAAGGGCCCCGCAGGTGCCACCACCCACGTGATGAGTCTTTGGAGGCCTTTTAAGGCCTCCCATGCAGCAGGTGCGGGATGGCTCCCGAGTCCTCCCCCCACCACAGATGCTCCTGGACGTGGGGGCAAACGGCTGGCTCTGTGGGTCACCTGGCCTCCCCGTGCCCAGTTCACCTGTGACCCCTAACCTCCCACAAGCCCGGCTCGAAGCGAGTGGATCCCTGGCCTCCTTCCAGCCCCTGCTTCCATCAGCAGCCCTCCGCCCACAAGGGATCCAGGAGGACCCTTGAAACGTGGGGCCACTTCCCTCTAAAGCTCCCCAGACTTCCAGAGCACGCTGCACGGGGCTCCCTCTGGCCAGCACTTCCTCTCCTCCCCCCCCACCCCGGCTGCACCTAGTTAATCCCAGCCTGGCCTAGCAAGGCTTATCGCATGTGGTTTCCATATTCCAGAAGAAAATACATCCGTTCTTGCAGGGAGCGCCAGTGTGTATGACAGTGGGCTCTACAGGGACAGCAGGGGGACTGCCTGCAGGAGACAGAGCAAAGCCACTGGCTGTCCCCAGCCCTCCCTGCCACCCCCGGGTCACGGATGGTTCTATGAGGTGCTGGGGTGCTGGCACTTTGCCGTGCATTAGGGGACAATGGACAAGGGCCGGGCTGGGTTCTCTGGGCTGCCTGCACTTTGTACCTCCCAGGGACACCTTTTCACGTTTGAGGGCAGGGCTTTCTTGCAGGCAATCTTCTCTGGCATGTCAGATGGGGCCGCCCTGCCATTCACAGGTCCTCAGCGTTGTCCCAATTCGGAGATCAGAGCCAAGAGCTGGTTGTGCAAAGCAGCTTCTGCCACTCACTCCCTTTGCTGTCCTGCGTCTCAACAAAAGCACCTTGGCCCCTGGAGAAGAATGACTGGGGAAGGCTCCACGAGATTCACACAAGGAACTGGGCAGACTGACTTAAAGCTAACAGGAAGAGACGCTTCTTCTGAGAGGGAAGTAAGAAATTCCTCGAAGCAACCCTCCAGCCCTGTTCAATGTTCTGTCTCCTTGCCCTCAGCTGGGGACCCCAGTCAACACGGCTACAACTGATGAAAGACCCAAATCCGCCTGCATTCTGGGGAGGGGGATCAGGGCCTGTTTCCACAGACAGACTTAGGTTGGTGCGTGTTTGTCACAGCGATTTGTTTTTATTCTGAGCAAATGAACGCAATCCATTAAAGGGGCGAGAGGAAGACAGTCGAGCGGGCCTCTCAGCAGCGCTCTCCGCAGGCTGGGGTCCAGAAGCGAAGCTGCTTTTCTAAAATGCCATTTGAACAGGGATCTGGGTCTTGCCACTTCACTCAATTCATCTTTCATTAGCATCAGCACAATGGGCTTTTGGGGACCCAACCGATGCCCCCTGGCAGGTAAGGTGGCACGCAGAGACAGGGGAAAGGGGGTGCCCCCGATGCAAATGAACTCCAGAGGCCCGGTGGATACAGAGACCGAGGGGGGCGGAGCTGGGGTCGGCAAGGATCTGTGGTGTGCGCTGCCCTAGCCGCAGAGGCCGTTTGACCCCCTGCCAAGGAACGGACAAGGACAGCAAAGTGGAATTTCCCAATTAGGGCATGAAAGAGAGCTTCTTCTCTTGAGCCACTGTGCCCCCCTCCCACCCTGCAATTCAAAACAAGTCCGGGGGCTTCCTAGCCCCACCACCCACCTCACTCGCCTGCCCCCCAACACAGGGCTGTCATGCAAAGCCGGGGCACTGGGGGACGGGAGGGCAGGCGTAGCTGGGGTACATGTTAGGGACTCTGGCTCTTGGCTGAACTGGAGAGGCTGCCAGGCCTGTGTCAGAGGCAAGAGGGGACCAGAAGGACCAGAAACCTTATCGTGGGGCTCTCGGGGTCCTCGTGACGGCTGCCCCGTCTCTCACTTGGACCCCCACCTGCACCTCATCTTGGGGGCTTCCTTTCTCCGGGGAGGGTGCTCGGCCACCATGGACAGGGCTGGAAGGGGCTGGAGCCCTCGAGTTCACAGCACAGTCACTCGTTGAAAGGAAAGCATTCTCTGGCAAGCCCTCTTTGCAAGGCAGCAGGGAGGAAGGGGAGGGGGAAGGCGCAGCTGATGAAGCCGAAGGACGGCTGGTCGGAGGGCCGCGCTGGCCGGCAGCGTGAGCGTCCTCAGCCTCGCTGCCCTCCCAGCACAGAAGCAGGCCTTGTGAAGATCACAGCTGTCGGGTTGCGCTGGAGCTCATATCACAGCCTATCAAAGAGGCTGCGTTTTCTCCCTCCTCTCCTTTTCTACTGAGTATAGTGGAGCGGTTCGTGGGAAAACAAGCTCTGTGCTTGTTCTGTCTGCACTGGCGGTGGCGGGCGGGGTGGGGGGAGCGGGGAGAGGCCAGAGGAGGGAAATGTACACGAACACCCACTTAGGGCCGAGTTGTTTTAGCGGTGTCAGGGCCAGGCCGCTGGTGGGCGCCCTGGGTGTCGGCGCAGCAGGCCTGGCGCTCAGGAGCCAGCTCTCGGCACAGAAGGTTCAATTCTTTCACCCCCTCCCGGGTCTGGTTTCCCCTCCCCACAGACCACTGTGGAAGGCCGAGGCCGCATCATGAGGCAGAACAGCGAGCTCCCTTGGACCAAGCCGTGCGGAGCGCTGTAACACGCAGGCTTATGTAACCCTCTCCGCAAAACGACAGGGCAGGCACAATTATCTTCGTCTTATAGTCAAAGCAAAACGGGCTTGGAAACAGGTCACAGAGTTAAAAACTAGAGGAACTGGGATTCGAACCCAAGGCTGTTTGACTCGAGAAGCTCCCCTCTTAATCCAGCTCCTGAGTGCCTGTGGCATCTGCCCGACTCCTGTGGAGCCTTGGGGAGGGGGCGTGGGTGTGGGCAGGGCTGGGGTGGCATCTGCTCATGTCCCTCTCTTCCCTCCCTCAGTCCCTGCAGCCGGGAGAAGGGCCTGGGCCCGGAGTGGGTCACAGCAAGTCTGGCTGAGACGAGGTTTTGGAGTCACTGACTTCCCCAAACTCAACATGCCTCTGAACTGTTAACATCCACCAGATAGCGAGGCCACATGGACACAGAGAGGATGTCCAACCCACCCAGGGGCCTGGCTGGAGTTTGGGGCCCTACTCCCACGCCCCACGGAGGTGCAGCCTGGGAAAGCCGAGTTGGGGGAAACACCCCGGGGCCTGAGGAGAGTCATGCATCTTCCTCAAGGCCAAGACCCCCCACCAGATGTTTGTCCTCAAGAAGTCTGGATGCCTTTGTCCTTCTATAGACAGTAGCGGTTCCTGGACCCTGAGCTAAACACACTACTACAGAAACAATGGCTCTTCACTTGTTTGCCAGAAGAATCTCTTTCCTTTCTCTGCTCAGTCTTGGGGGTTGAGAGGAGCAAATCATAGCTGGTTTAACACCAGAAGAAGGGGGTTAAGAATCATTTACTGTGTTTTTTTTTTCTTTTCTAAATTCTTTTGGCTGCGCCGCACGGCATGAGGGAGCTTAGTTCCCCGACCAGGGATTAAACCCATGACCCCTGCAGTGGAAGCATGGAGTCTTAACCACTGGACCGCCAGGGAAGTCCCTGCTTCTCACTCTCTCTCTCTTTTTTTTTTTTAAAGTTTTTCATTTACTGTGTTTCTTATCAGGCCTGTGGCTTCTTCTCAGCCTGCATGTATCACTATTAGGCTCCTCTTTAAAGCCACCAGCAGAAAACAAGGAAATGAAACGAAAGGCAGGTGGGCAGGCTGACACTCCGAGGGCTGGGCCCCAGTGAACCTCTGCTGAAGGGCCTCGGCCCGTCTGGCCATGGGAAGGAGAAAGGCACACGTCTTCAAGGCCTCCTCCACGTCGGATACTGGGCTGTGCTCACCCTGAGAACCCTGACTGGGTGGCGTGGCATGCTGACTTAGCAGGTAGCCGCCCCACAGAGCTGGTGCGGCCCAGAGGAAGCTGTAGCTCGAAATGACAGGGGCTGGTGCTGCTTCAGGGGGAACGGCAGGCTGGACAAATGAAGCGAAGGGCTAGGAGGGACAACAAAGGTGAGGGGCCCAGTCACAGGTTCCTTCTGTCCAGCCCACCGGGTTCTTTGCCCAGGGCTAGGAGACCTCTGTGGCCGTGCGGGGTGGGAGTGACGCGTGCCCTGGAGGCCAGGTGCCATGCCCACTGAGGCCCCAGTGTGGTGCACGGGGAGTGTGAGCCCTGGAACAGCGAGTGACTGCCATGCTGGATACTGAGCCCCAGAAGGATGAGGAGGGAGGACCCTCTGAGGAGCTGGGCGCCAGGTGGTCCTGGTCTGCAGGCTGTGCAGGGCTCCTCAAGGCACCTGGCTCGACACTCTCTCACAGAAGGGACAGAGGGGCAGCTGCGAAATTAGCAGAGTGCAGCGGTCTGCAGCCCAGCTCCAACTGAGCCAGGCAGGCACGCGGCTTCCTCTCATTTCCCTCCTGCAAAATGAGGATTCTCATCAGCCTAGGATGCCTGGGAGACACTGCAAAGCAAGCGAAGCCTCACTGTCCTAGAGGCTGTGAATGGGAACGTGGCACCAGCTCCACGGAGCCTCGGCCCTAGCGGGTGGGGAGAGCACCCGCGCACACTCACACACACCCATGCGCGCCCACGCTGCCCGCACTTCTGCCTGGTGCTGTCTGGGGATAGTCCCGACTCCCCGAGCATCCTCTCCCCAGGCCCCTGACAGGGCACGTGAGGCTGACAGAGGATGGAAAAACCCATTACAGCGCAGTTCTCCAGAGAGGAAACTAGCTACAAATTCCATTTTCAAAGGCCTTTCTCTCCACTGGTTTCCTGAAAGTCTTCCAGGCAAGGAGGGCTCATCAAAAGAGCTGACACCTCTACAATTTCGAAAGCTGCATGAAGCTAACTGCCACTCGTGTGGGAAGAGTCCGTCATTTTCCTGGTAGGGGGTCTCTTCAAGCCCCAACCGTCCAACTTGATGTGAAAAAAAAAACCATGGAAACCTTCCTCTTTTGGCAAGTGACGGTAAGAATCCATTTCTGTCGCTCTGTAACCGTGGTCGTCACCCGGGACGATTCTGCCCCCCAGGGGACCTTTGGCACTGTCTGGAGACATTTTTGATTGTCCCAGTTGGGTGGGTGACAGTGCCACTGGCATCCAGCGGGTCGAGGCTGGAGACGCTGCTCCACACCCTACAGCGCACGGGACAGCCGCTGCCACGAAGAATTACCAATGCCAACAGTGCCGACGCTGAGAAACCCCGCTCTGCGAGAGCTCAGGAGGGCAGAGGGTGGTGACACCCCCCCCCCCCACCGGGACGCCTGTGGGTGGTCTAGACCATCAGAAGCCCCTTCCTCCTGATGGGCAGGGATGTGTGGTCCTGCCGTTTGTCCTTCTGACCAGGCAGGCCTGCCCCCTCCTGAGACTCTACCCTTTGGCCTGTTCCCCAGGGAGGCCTCAATGCCACCCTCTGCCCGGAGCTGGGGCCCTGTGGCTCCTCCACCCACCGGCGCCACACAGGCAAGCCCTGGGCCTGCTCCCCCCATTTCCTTGTCCCCCATTCCTTCAGCTCGCCCCACGCTCAGCAGACTCCCCAACGCCTTCCAGCCGGCCCTCTTCCGGCCTCTTCTCCCCTCGCTGCCTCCCGCCATCCGCCTCTTTCCTCTGCTTCTTTCTACCTCTTGGGCCCTTCTTCTCAGCCTCCTCTCCCGGCTTCTCCAGACCCAACTATTACACACTGGAACTCTGAAGGGCCCGGCTCCGGGCAGCCTTTCTTCGCTCTGACCACCAACCATTCTTAGTCCCTAGGAATGAAATCCACAAGGTAGAATTATCTAGAATGGAACCCTGCACAGTGTTCAGTAAATATCTGTTGAATGAATGGATAAGAGAGTGAATGAATGAATGACTGCCGTCAACCTGCAGATTTGTATCGTGGGCCTAGATCCCTCCTTTGAGAGGCAGACATAGCGATGTCTTCAATGTCTCTCCTTTGATGTTCCCAAAGCTATTTGAAACCCCTCCCTCCCTGCTACTCTTCCGGGGATCTCACCTCAGGGACAGCTACCACTATCTACCCTGCTGCTCACACCACAGTCTTGGCCGTCCCCCCCAACTCCCTCTCTCCTCCCTCCCTCCCTCATGCAATTCATCACCAATCAACACACTTCTTACTAATTCTTGCATCGCACTGCACTGCTTCTTCCCATCCCCCTACCAAGCTGCCACCTTGGACAACAGCCTCCCAGCCGGTCTCCCACACATCCACCCATTCTCTCCCAGCAGCACAGTAATCTGTAAAAACAGCAATCTGGGGCTTCCCTGGTGGCGCAGTTGTTGAGAATCCGCCTGCCGATGCAGGGGACAAGGGTTCAAGCCCTGGTCCAGGAAGATCGCACATGCCGCAGAGCAACTAAGCCCATGCACCACAACTACTGAGGCTGCACTCTAGAGCCTGTGAGCCACAACTACTGAAGCCCGCGTGCCTAGAGGCCGTGCTCTGCAGCAAGAGAGGCCACTGCAATGAGAAGCCCGTGCACCGCAATGAAGACCCAACGCAGCCAAAAATAGAAATTAATAAATAAATTTATATATATATATAAAAAGCAGCAAACCGGTCACACCATTCCCCTGCTCAAGCCCATTCAGAGGCTTGCCGCTGACCTCTTGGTAAGGGCCCCAGTCCTTAGTCCAGCTCACACGGCTGAGCCCCTCTCCCCTTGCCTTCTGGTTTACAGCAAAATGAACTCTCCAACCTCCTTCCTGCCTTGAAGCTTCTGTGCAGGGTGGACCCTCCCCCTGGAATTCTCCTTCAACTCCCCGACCCCCAGATGGCCCTGATCAGGAGCCCCCCAATTCCTGGGACATTAGTCTGCTCCCTGAGCACCCTGGATGGCTTTACTAACCTCCGTCGCCCCAGAGGTCCTGATTTCACTGGTCAGGGTGGAGCCCAGCCATCACCTTCTTTTTCAAGCCTCCTTGGTGACCTAACGTGCAGTCAGGGCCAAGAACCACTGCTGTAGAGTATCTAGGGTCACTCAGAGCATTCTGGGAAACTCCTCTGCCTGGCTTTCTGGGGACCCTGGAGAAATCTGTGTCCCCTCTAGGTTTCTGTTGGCCTAAGGTTACTCTCCTGGTGACCCTGCTCCTTGGAGCCAAGCAAGAGGCAAAGGGCCAGACCTGGCCATACTGCTGGCGGTGACAGTTCTGCAGGCCTCCAGGGACTGGGGCTGGTGCCCTGGGACTGTCCGGGGCTGGGCTCACACAGCACAAGAACCTGGCTCCGCCAGAGCCACTGCTGCCACCCAGCTGTGGCCAAACGGTGTGCTGACAGCTGGGCACCCAGCGCAGCCAGGTTCATGTTCTGTCTGGCTCACCTCCTTTTCTCCCTGAAGACTCCCACAAGAGTGTTCAATGAGAGGATACTTAGCCTCAAGGAAAGCTGTCTCAACAAGTGAAAAACGAATTCATTTGTTCAAAAAATGGTGACATCAACCTGACCCATGTCAGTAGCACCAGCAACCTGGTGTGAAGGGGGAACCTTCTTTGTTTCTTTTAAGAGCTCAAAGGTCAGGAAAAGGAGGAGAGAGGAGTGGAAGCGAAAATGGTTGCCCTGACCCCTTGTATGGTAGGAGAATGAAAAGCCGAGGCTGTGGGACCACAGAAGGTACGCGGAGGCTAACCTGATGATGAAGCCGCCTCTGACCTCCAGAAGCTTCCGTTCGCTGCTGAACCTCTTGAGAAGGTTGATCATGAACTTGTAAAAGTAGGAGTTCATGGTCGGAGTCGAAGGAGAACACTCCAAGCCTTTGGTACCTATAGAGAAAGGGACAGAGCCGGGATTTATTCTACGCGTCCACAGAATATAAACAATTATCAACGCCAAAAAGGTGGGGGAAGAGTCTCTGTGTAACAGGATGAGGGAACACCTTCAATCAAGGGCCACGATGGCAGCAAAAAAGCCAGGACCAAACAAGTGTGCACAAGCTGATACAACTCCACTTACTGCAAAAAGCACCCACTTCCCTGTCCACCCCTCCAGCTGACCCTCCATCACTTAGTGAATATCTCCTACGTGTGAGACCTGCTGCTAGGTGCCAGAAATTTTTGGAAAAAAAATTTTTTTTTTTTACTCATTATCCTAATAAATAAAATACACTTGGGCTTTGTTTGACTGGTTAAGAGCAAATGGCAAGTCAAAGAGAGGAAAGAGAGAAGGCAGACACACAACCTCAATGGTCCATGAAGCCAATAGATCCTGCGAGGCAGAAGCCATACTCCCTTCCCGCCGCTGCTTAAGAATAAGTCAATTATGCACACAGCCACCAGGGTGAAGACAGCACACACCGACAGAATGTGACCGAGCGTTTCCATCTGCACCCAATGTTTTGAAATCAGAGATTCTTCCTCATCTTCAGGCAAAGACGCTCTTTTAGAGTAGTACTTTGAAGACCCTGAGCTGGCTTTACAACCAGAAGCACACTCGAGGTCTCCCTCTTATGTGTACCAGCTGAAAATACACTGAAAGCCAGATACAGCCGTCACCACACTGTCCCTGCAACCCCGTCCCAGCCCCAGCCCTGCACATGGTCCCCTATGTAAGGCCTCCAGCGCGGAGGGGACGAGGGCGGGGCTGACACAATGCCGGGGTGATCCCAACGTAGTGTCTGTTCATACGCCCCTTGGGATCTCCCCCCGTCCTTCCTTTCTAACACATGATGACCTCAACAGCACTGCTGGAAAGAGCTGTCAGTGATGCTAGGACTCCTCATTCCATCTGCCTGAGGCATTAACAGGACATCTGATTTTTTTAAAAAAATAACAGCTTAACTTAGATATAATTCATATACCATAAAGTTCACCCTTTTAAAGGGTACGATTTAGTGAAACAGGCAGCGTGGGGGGTCTCTGGGAATCAAGCTTGGCTGTGCAAGGAGTATCAGCTCCCAGAAGCATCAGCCTAGAGCATAAAACAGGAACGAGTGGAAGCGTCGCCCAGAGCACTACAAGTGAGCCTTACAGAGGAGCCCCTACAGGCTGACTTCATCAGATGCCAGGAAGCAGCAGTAAAACCTTGTCCCAGGAGTTCTGTCATTTTGCTGAACTCAGTCTTCCTTACATCCTCGTGTGGTCCTTACGGGGAAGTGGCTGGGAACTGGAAAAGGTGTTTCCTGTTTTGTTTTTCCTGGCTGTGAATTACTCTATGAGGATTCCTTACCAGGAGCCACACCTTCAAAATACTGTCCTCTCTCCTGAACCTCTTTTACAGCTCCTGTGAACTGTGCACGGGGCGAGAAGCCAGTTCAAGGAAAGGCCTCATTGAATTTCTTGTTGTTTGCAGTGTGTTGTTCTGGGTCCCTGTCCAGAAGAGCCTGGCCCAGGCAGTCCTGAGTGACTCTGGAATGGCAAACAGTCTCTGCTCCCTGCCCAGAGGGGCTGTTTGCAGAATCAAGTGTCACATTCTCACAGATCGAGTTACCCCAGGCCCAGCTGGGGCTGATCTCCAAAGAGGTGGCTGCAGATACAGCTGCTGAGGCAGCCTGGCTGCTTCTCAGCCCCTTGTCCCCCTCCCCATACTTGAGGATATGTATTCTGCCGCCCCCATGGTGGCCTGGCCAGAGGGCAGAGGCTCCCCCCACGCCCCCCAGTGGAGGTGTGTGTGGACTGGAGCCCAGCTGCCTGCAGCATTCTCTTGGGTGCTTGTTCATGATGACTCCTTATGTCCCTGTCCCCTTCTAGCTTCTGTACGTACACCTCTGTCCCACCCCTTTTCCAGGCTTAGGTTCCAAAGGACAAAGGGACCAAAATGGGGACTGACCAAAACAAAATCCTCCCCACCTGGGGCCACAGTCTCCAGTCTCCAGGGACTGGGTGTCTTGGGCAGGCACTGGGGAGAGGTGCTGGGTGGTTCTGTCCCTACAGAGGCAGTGGGAAGCATCAAACATGGTGTTTAGAGCTTGGCTTGGGAGTCCATCAGACCTGGGTTCAGATCAGACCTCCACTCAACCGCTTACTAGCTGTGCAACTCCAGAATTGCAAGTCTCTTACCCTCTCTAAGTCTCAGTTTTCTCATCCGCAAAGTGGGGGCAATGAGAGCCCTCATTGAACGAGACAAACATGTAACGTACCTGGCCTGGGGCTTCCTAAATAGTCTGACCTCGGTAAACCGGGGCTGCTATCCCTGGCAAACGTGCCATAACCCAGAGCACTGCATGAAGCAAATGGTTCCCGTTCTCCGAGTCTCGGACTGGACGACTGAGGGCTGGGGATAGTCTGGAATGTCAGATCTGGGACGAGTTCACAGTCCTCTGCTGGGGGTCAGGGAGGCTGTGAGGAGAGGGGATCGCCTGGGACCCCTCCCCCACCCCCCACATTCAGGGAGGGAGATCTGGCCACCCCTCAGCTGACAGACCGGCAGAAGAGAAGGCCTGGGGCTGCTCCGCACATGTCGCCGCTCTCCTCAGCCACAGCCCGCTCTGGGCCCCGCAATCCACTCTCTACGTCCAGGCCCGCATGGTGGCCCCTGGAGCTGAGGCCCTTAGGAGGCAGGAGTGGGCAGAGCCACATCTGGGAGAAGCCACGTCGAGTGCCTCCCATTCTCACAGTGCGGTGGTTACTGAGAAAGCTTCCGCTGCTCCGCTTAAGCACTACGAGAAGCAGCAGGCCGGGTGCAACCGAAGTGGGCGCCGGGCGCCTTCCTGAGGCTGAGACTAGGAGGGTGGGAGCTTCGGGGGAGCTGCCTGAGGCCGGTGGCCCTTCAGGCTCTCACCCACCAGAATGGGCTCTGGTCAGGGCCACTGCCCTTGAGAGAAGCCTCTGCAGGAGAGGGTGGGGAGCCTTGGGAAGCTCGGGGGGAAGGGCAACACTGGCCAGGTGGGCCGGGCAAGGACGGGGCGCATCTCAGTGCTCACCACGGACAGGGTGAGGGCCTATTCGGTCCTTCCCAGCCTGTTTCCCACTGGCCCCACCGGCCACTTTTCTGACTCACCAGCCCTTCTGGCCCAGCTGGCTTGAGGTGGAACCTGTGAGATGTTTCCAGGCAAGGTTGCAGGCACGGGAGGAGGAGATGGGGTGCAGAGAGAACAAACCCGCTCCAGGGGTGTTACTACAGGGAATGACAGGCCTCTCTCAACTGAACTAATTTCTGCCCAACCGCAGCCTGCTCCTCCCCGTGGGGAGCTCACAGCGCCTCCACCGGCCGCCTCTGCCTCTCGCTCGTCTGCGTGCTTGACAAGCTCGGCTGGGAATCGGCCTCCTTTCTCAGCAGCCCATAAAAGCCTACTCAGCTCAGCTCTCCCTCGGGAGGGGCCCGGGGCTACATGCTGCCGGCCCATTAGGACAGGGCAGAGCCAGAGAGGGGCCTGGCGCCCGGAGTCAGGGCCCGCCCTCCAACATGAGGATCTGCTGGGACGACAGGGCTGGGAGGCTTCGACTCAGGAGACACTGCTGATAGCACGGTTTTCCAGGCCCGCCGCGGACGGTCGGGGAGCTGTTCTGGCCGGGGCCCCAGGAGGTGGGGAAGTGAGGAGAGGGCTGGGAGCAACCTGGACACGGGTCTCAGGAGGGAGGCGCCCTTTGAGGGGCTGAGAAGAGCGGGATTTCCATTCCCTACTCCTGCCGAGGACCAGTCCCAGTGCCGCCTGCCTGGCATTTCTGGTTTAGAGGAGTGGGCTCTGGCAGGACGTTCACGTGACCACCGGCTGGCCGAGGGGCCAACAGATACTGCTGGGAGCACCCTGTATACAAAACCAGGCCGGGGCGTGGGCGGCCAGGGAGCCAGCCCTGCAGATGTTACTAAGTGAAACCTGATGTGGCGACATGAGAATCTGCAGAACGTCTTACAAACAGCCTTCCCTGGGATGTTTTGGATTGAGCTTTGCGGCTATGACGTGAAGGAGCCTCACATGTCAGGATAAAAATAGCTCTGGCCTCAATACACAATGCGAGTTACAGTTCAACAAAACCAGATGCAAAAACACCAGGCGCCCAGCCTGGGCCCAGCAGGGTCCCCGCTCCGCTCCCAGCCCTCCCAGCTACCTCCCCCGAGGGCTGGGCCGTGTGCCTGGCCAGCACCTCCAGTGGGCATCTGGCTCCGCTGCCCTGAGAGGAGGGGGAAGGGCCGGGGACCCGGCGCAGATGCAGGTCCTGTGGCTGACTGGCAGGGCACTCCCGAGGATGTGACACCTTCTCTGGGCCGGTAGCTATCTGTGAACCTCGTGGGGGTTAGGAGCGTGACGCCATGCCTGGCACAGGAAGTGCTCCGAGGAGCGGGCTGCGTGACTGGGAGGCTGGTATGGAACCGAGGGGGACGAGCAGGGAAGGGAGAGCCTACACACAGAACAGGGGCTGGGAGACAGGGAGGCCCCGGCCACTCGGGAAGCAGGGTCTCAGAGGGTGTGGAGTCCACTGAGTAGAGGGCCCAAACCCTATGGCTGTGTGGACAAAAGGGTGGTTGAGATGTTGCAGCAACGGCAACCTCGGGACCCAATCCAAAGGGCAGAAACTTTCTTTTCTGTGGAAAAGCCGGGGAGTCCTCTGCCCTGGGCAGTCACCCAAATCCAGGAGGCTTTCCAGTTGCCTGGTTCGGAGCAAGAGATAAGCTGATGGGCCAGGGCAGGGCCTGGGAGGACCTTCCAGCTGATGTGGCGGTGGAGAGGGGCCGCGCTGCCCCTGCTGGGAGAGCAGGGGCTGGGGCCAAGGGGGCGCTGGAGAGACCAGGAAGGGGCCTGGGTTGAAGGGGGCCAGGTTCTCCATCTGGGGACAAGTGAAGGCCTGGGCAGATGTGCTAGGGGAGCTTCAGACCCGACAATGGGGACTGGGTGATTGGTCCTGGTACCCGCTCCTTCTGTCAATTTAAGAAACTCTGAAAGAGGGGTGCTGACCCTTACTGGGCGCCTGACGCTGGGGGTTCAGAGGTGAGTATAGCAGGCCCCTACGGTATGAGCTGGTGCTTCTCAAACTGAGGAGCACACAAGTCACCCAGCAATCCTGATAGAATGTGATTCTGACTCCGGGGTGGGCCTCAGCGTCTGCATTTCTGATGAGCTCTAGGCGATGCTGAGGCTGGCATAACCTGCACTTTCAGGGGGTCTAAGAGGTCACGGCCAGGGGGGAAACAGATGCGAACCGCACAGTGTGACTGGTGGAAGGAACAAAGTGTGAGAAAGGAGTCTGGCCTGGGATATCCTAGAAAGCTGTATGGAAGAGAAGCCATCTGAGCTGGCCTGGAGCACGCGTAAGCTCTTGTAACAGAAGGATGGAAGCAAAGGCAGCACTTTACACATACAGGGCATTTACCTTACCCCCTTCCATGCAAGCGCTCACAAAGCCCCCCAGGGGCCCATCACCCGATCTACACAGGAAGGAGAGGTGGCACCGAGGCAGGACACTTGCCCAAGGTCACAGGACAGGCAGCGCAGAGCTGCCCCAGCACCCGAGTGCTTTTACGCCGCCCGAAAAGGGTGTGTGGGCTGGGAAACGGTCTGGTGTGGCCGGAGGAAGTAGAGGGCAGGCCAGGGGGGAGGCAGCAGAAGGGCAGGAAATGAGGTGCTGAGGGGCTTAAGGCTGGAATGGGGTCCCTGAAGTCGCTGTGAAGAGGAGGGATACCCCCCAAAACTGCCAGGCTGAGGCCACAGCCCAGCACGCAGAGGAGGAAGCTGGACCACCGATTCCACCACCACTGCTGGACAGGGTGGGGTTCACGTGTGTTGCCGTCTTCTGAGTGTGAAGGTGAAGAGAGCAGGCTCTCAGGCCAGGCTCCCGGGCCAGCACCACCGCTGCCATGATCCCCCAGCCCAGGTGGGAATGACAGTGCCCTCCTCAGAGATGGCATAAGGGTCAAGGACTGATCCACGGGGAGGGTTCAGCGAGCTGACGTGAGAAGAGCTTAGAACGGTGCCCAGTCCTAAACGAGAGCTCAGCATATCACAGTCACCGCTACTATTGGCAAAACTACCAGGGATGGCTTCCCGCGTTTCTTCTAGAATTTATTTCTGCACTTGGTCACGCCAGGCCGGGCTATAAGCAACGAAACTGAATCAGAACGTTCATTTTTGCCCGTGTGTTTAGAGCTGGGACCAGCGAGCCCTGCAGGGCACATTGACAAGAGCTGCTTTATCCCAAGAATGGGCCCCGTGGCCAGAAGGGAAGGTCATGAAGACTGGGTTTTGGGGGCAAACGTCAGTCCTGGGGTGACTTTTGGTCCCAGATCGCCACACTGCTGTGGTGCGGGGCCCAGGGGCCTGCCTCTCGTGCAGCAGGATGTCCAGCCCCGTCTCCAATGACGGACTCAGCCCAGAGCCTGCCTGCTCCTGCTGGGCCTGCCCACTGCAGGCCTGCTCCAGGGGGCTCACCACCCCCTCTCCCCAGAGCCTGGCAGGGCCCCAGCCATGTGGAGCCACACAGAGAAGGCACAAAAGTTGCCAAGTCACAGGGGACCCAACTGGTTGTTTTCGTGTCATATCACCAAAACACAAGTTAGGGAGACAGGGAGCCTTCCACAGGCTTCCCTCAGGGCCGCCCACCCAGGCAGCTCCCCTCTTGACTGCCCCAGAGGTGGCCCTCTCCCCAGCCCCGGGGCTCTGCCAAGGTCAGGAGTGAAGAGGGGCAGGCCGGGGTGGGGTGGTGGGGGGAGGGAGACCACCACCTCTGCCCCTGCCGCTCTGTGCTGGAGCCAGAGATGTTCATGCTAGGCCAGGCGAGAGCAAAATCCCCTGTGGACAACTCTGCCTGTGGCCCTGGGGACCATTCCTGTGGCGCTTTTAGGCCAGCACAGCAACTATCCAGGCGTGTAATGGGCTGGCTTCCCTACCGCTCCTGCTGCGTTCAATCTGCACCCTCCGAGTTTACAGACCCGACAGGAAGGCAGGGCCACTTAGCTCCCTACAAACACCACCGGTTTCCTCTTTGCTTGGCTCCCAGCCTCCCTGGCTTTCCAAAGTGCCTTTACAGGGACGGGAGGGTGGGGTGGCGGTAAGGTGGCAAACGACCTTAAAGGGACACAGCTCTGCACTCCGCAAGTTCTCAGAGCTGTGCCCTGGAGAGCAGAGGAAGGCAGTGACCGAACAGGAAGAGGGGTTGGCCTCGCAGCCTCTGTGCACAGCCAGACGGAAGCGGACAGAACAAACCCCTCGCACGCCTGAGAAGCGATGGGAGAAAGAGCGGCCGCAGGGAATGAGCGCGCACTTCCTGCGTGCTTTCTGACTCACACAAGCACCCCTACCATCCTAACAGCTCTGGGGCCTTTGGGGCCTGGCGTGTGCCCTCCCCAAGGTGGCTGAGGCGGGAGAGGGGACAGGGTACAGCTCTGGCTTCCCATGCTCTTCTATTACCGCCTTGAGCTTGACCTTTTAAAACCATGGACCCGTCGGACAGATCTGGGGTCAACTATGGACAGCACGCATGTGTGGTTCCCACACTCCCTGCAGGGCACACATAGGTCTCGGGCTAAGAGCTCGGGGCCCATGGCACTGTGTATCCTTGAAGTAGGGAAGCATTACTAGCTTCAGGCACTTCCTTGGTGCTCTTTCCAGGATGGAATTTCTTCCCATCTGGCATACTCGGCTGTTTTCTATGAATTCGGGGTGAGGCCCTGGCTGATGTGAGCCGGTCTGACAGCCTTGTGAGCTGGGGCAAGTCTTCACCACCTTGGCCTCCCTAGCGGCCCACCTGTCTTGACAGGGCCAGGAGCTGGGGTTCAACCTCTTTCCCCTCCAAGTCCCTTTCAGCCCCTGCTCCCCAGCAGTGGAGGGCTTGCTGCCGGAACTCCCTGGACCAGGCCCTCTCCAACACAGACCCGAGCTGTTCATGGCTGTTTTCTGGCCCATCTCCACTAGCCAGTAAGCGTTTCACAGTCATCGGCTTCTCTGTGCCCGGGAGGAAGAGAAAAGATACCTTACAGATGGAGGGACAGATCACAGACAGTCCCGGGAGAACAAGGTGTCCCCTGCCCGAGGCTATGCTGCCTCAGCTTCTCCCCCTGAGGATGTGTGCTAACTGCTTCCTGGGCAGGGAGATCTGGGGGCCTGGCCGCACTGGTGGGAACCCCTCCCTCAGCTGCTGCTCTTCCCCCTTTTGTCCCACCCCTGCGGCGAGGCTTGGCCTCACACTCAACCTCTGGCACTCCTGCCTCCCATCCGGAGACTTCAGGCTGACGCCCAAGTGCTGACATGGGGACACAGGATGGAGAATGGACTCCTGAGCTGTGGGACAAAGGGTAGGAATCTCCTCCCTAGGGGTCTCCTGGTCAGGACGTGGGAGCCTCCCGGCCGTGGCCTCTGACTGCCCAGAGGAAACGGCTCACAGGCAGGGAAACCACCGTGTCCTGTGAAATGAGAGAAGGAAGCTGGGCTGCTGCTAGAGCCCCTTACTCCTTCCTTGCTTTGGTCAGAAACAGCTGGAAACTTGGGACCAGCTGCAGGCCCAAGAGTGTGCACAGTGGCGGTAGCCTGAAGCCTGGGGTCCTATGTGACACCCCACTGCAGGGGCTTCAATTCAAGTGTCATCAGGCAGATGTCTTTAATGCATGGGCCTTCTGTGATTGAATGGCAGCCCTGGGGTCACCTCCAATTCCACCAAGCAGGTGTCCTCAGGGCCGAGTACCGGGACGCCTTCTGGGACCAGTATGGTGGGGCTGCAGGAGGGATGCTGCCACTGAAAGGCCCCAGATCTATTTGACTCTTGGCTTCTGCATCAAAGGAGGTCTAGGACCTTGTATCTGGATGTCAAGAGCTGCTCAGCGGACAAAGAGACACCCCAGGCAAATGCCCAAGATTCGCTGGGTACTTTCCTTCCAAGTCGCATCCCTGGGCATTTTCCAGGATTGTGTCACTGGAAGGAAGAGGCGTCTGCCTGGGAGGGAGGACCTGGGAGTCACACAGGCCCAGGGAGAAGAGCCACCTGCTGTCTGGAAGGACGCTGAGGGTTGAGCTCCAGGAGTGCCACGGCCACCTTTACGTTGAAGGACTGCCCAGGAACATCCTGTCTGAATTATCTGCTCTCCGGCCTGGGCTGCCTGCCATGTTATTTTTAGCTTCTCGATGAGGAAGGGAGCGGCTGCCTAGTCTTCCACCTGTGACACCCAAGACTCCGAAGCCCCTTGATTCCTGACTGGGAGACGCCACCCCAGGGAAAGAGACAGTCAGCTGACCCGGATGGTTTTATATTTAGCCAAAGGCCCAAAAGCCCGACTTGCAGGGAGATGAGGAAAAAGGGCTGTGAAGGTCTCTTACAGGGGTGGAGGGCTGCTGTAGTGTGAGGCAGGAGGGTGCGGAAAGAGGGACAGCCCAAAGGCCAGCCGGTCCAGGACAAGACTGAGCACTGCCATTCCCAGGGTCCCCGAGGCTGCAACCCTCCGGGAAGGACTCACCAGGAGTCTTCAGTAGGCCAGCTCTGCCAGGGGTGGGCACCTGGAGCTCTGAGTGGCTGACCCGGAGGTCAGGGCCATCGAGGGGGCCTGGGTCATCCATCTGGCCTGCGGGGGAGGAAGCAATTTCTGCCAATACCTCCAGATCCTTCAGAATAACCTGGGGGAGAAAAGCAGAGGATGAGGGACAAGGACCTCCATGCTGAGCTGTGGTTGGAGATGGAGAGCTCCCTCCAGGGGGTGGGAAGGGGTCTGCAGAGGGCGACGGGGCTGGTGAGAGCTGCCAAGACTGTGGCTCTAACAGTACTCAGAGGGTTCTGCAAAGGACATGGACCGAGGAGAGCACAGACAGGCAGTGGACGGGGGCAAGTGCAGGAAGGAAGCCGGAGTCAAGGCCCGGGAGTCAGCTCTCCCATGACCACTCCTCTTGTATATTTTAAATGGTCCCCAGGGTGCAGTCTGTGCGGTGTGTACCCCAGGGCTCCAGGGCTGGCCAGGCCTCGATGTCGACCTGTGCAAGGGTCCAACAGTGCCGTCCAGGCCACACTCCTGGGGGTGCTGGCCACGGCCCAGCCCACCACCAGGCCACAGGGCAGATCCTTCTACAGAGGTGACCCCAGGCCACCTGCCACATTTGGGGTGTAATTCTGGTCTCCAGGACAGAGAAGTTTCCAACTTCTAGACACAAGGTTCAGTTCTCGGCTACCTCTGCAACATTCATACGAAGATGTGAGAGGTCCCCAGGGGAGACCCCACAATCCAAAAAGCCCTTGTACCTTTACGGGCTGTCTCCCCTTGCACAGCACCCATCTCCTCCAGCTCCTCACCTGGCATCAACGGCAAGCAGGGTGGTGCCTCACCAGGGAGGGGGTAGGGCACCCTGTTTGTGTGTGTGTGTGTGTGCGCGCAACTCGGTAACTCACCTGTCCCAGCTCCTCCAGCAGAGCCCTTGCCACACTGCAGGCAGGGCTGCCCACCCTTTTCTGCTCCCCACTCATCTCTGTGCTCTGAAGAGGGACTGTGCCTGTCCTAGCACATGTGTACCCACAAGACTATCTCTAGCACCCAGTGGATGCCCAACAGGCACCAACCAATAGATGGATGACTGTGCCTGAGCCCAGGCCAAGAACTACCACGGCAACCAAGGGCTTCAGTCCTGAACCAGGGGAAGTGACGCAGAGCACCGGCGGACGGGGCCCCGGTGCGTGGGCTGTGTGTGGCTCGACAGGCCAGCCATGGAACGTGGTGACTATAGTCAAAATAAGGCTACTCCCAGGCTGTTTGTACGATGATGAAAATGTTTTGGAGTTAGACAGTGGTGATGGTTGCAGAACCTTGTATATATACCAAAACCCACTGAATTGGATATTTCATTTATTTTTGGCTGTGTTGTGTCTTTGTTGCTGCGCCCAGGCTTTCTCTAGCTGTGGTAAGCGGGGGCTACTCTTCGTTGCGGCGCGCAGGCTTCTCATCATGTGGCTTCTCTTGCTGCAGAGCACAGGCTCTAGGCGCACGGGCTTCAGTAGTTGTGGCGCGTGGGCTTCAGTAGTTGTGGCACGCGGGCTCTAGAGAGCAGGCTCAGTAGTTGTGGCATACGGACTTAGTTGCTCCGCAGCATGTGGGATCTTCCCGGACCAGGGCTCGAACCCATGTCCCCTACATTGGCAGGCGGATTCTTAACCACTGTGCCACCAGGGAAGCCCAAACTGTATATTTTAAATGGGCAAATTTTATCTAAAAAAATAAAAGATAATGCTACTATCCTCTCTCCATAGCTTGAAGGCGATTCTTGTCTCAATGCGAGTAACATGCCAGTACCTCTTCCTACCCTGCCCCCCTTGTCACTTCTCCTCCTGGTGTCCTCTCTGTCAGCTCTGGCCCATCCACCTCTCCCAGCAGCATGGTGTGGTTGGCATGCAGTTTCCCCGAGAACCTGTTGCTTTGCTTCCTACCCTGCCGCACCCCGGTCCCATCCACGTTGGACATGGAACTCATGCACACAAACGCCACCTCCCATCTGTCCAACCTCGTCCTTTCCTTCGTCTCTCTGCTGACTCTCAGCACTGCCTGAGCCCTGCGCTGTGCTGGGTGCTGGGGCTGCAGATGAGTCACACCTGCCCTTGCCACGGCCTGGCGGGCAGACCCACACTAGCCTGCCCTGTGCATCTGTGTACGTGATTTCAGAACATTCTGACTGCTGGGCCTGCAGGGAATGGATCCGTGCTGGCTGAAAGTCGTGGCTGCTAAGAACCCAGACAGATGGCAGGAGCAAGGGTGGCCCCTATGCCCAGGCCAAGAGCCCAGGGCCTGGGTGGGTCTAGGCCTGGAAGCAGAGAGGTCCAGGCCTCTGCTTCATCAAGGGAGGCCCCCAGAAGGCTGCCTACTGCAGCAATGGCAGAAAGAGGACACAGAGGGAGGAGGTGGATAGGCGAACAGGCAGCAAAGCAGCAATGGTGCAGTGCCGCACCATGGAGTAGCCCCTCCACCTGGCACATCCATCCAGGGAGCAGCAAGCCAACTGTGCCTCAAACAGCTAAACAGAGCTATGGGTTCCTACTGTTTTACCCAAGGGGGCTGATGACATGTTCACACAAAACTTCCACAGGAAAGCTCACGGCATCACTGCTCATCATAGCTAGAAAGTGGAGACAGCCCTAAGATTCTGACACCAATTCTGATGTATGTCTTTATCTCACACCACCAGGCAATTTTCTGACACCAGCTGGGCATCCCACAATGCAACCTGATTCTGCCACTGTCTAATCTGGAGACAGCGTCAGAACCCACACGTTGGGGGCAGAGTGTTACAAGACTGCCCCCCAGAAGGCTCTCTTCAGATGTCAATCCTAAGTCCAGGCTGTTGTCACCTGTGCTTCTGACTGCCCGGCTATGGATCAAAGGTTCCCAGAACCCCCTCCTTGGCTTTAATTTGTTAGAGCAGTTCACGGAACTCAGAAAACATTTTTCTCATTAGGCCAGTGGTTTATTGTAAATGATACAACTCAGGAACAGCCAGATGGAAGAGATGCACAGGGCAAAGTATGGGGAAAGGAGCAGAGCTTTCATGCCCTCTCCAGGGGTGACACTCTCCCTGAATATCCGACCTGGAGGCTCTCCAAACTCCGTCCTTGTGGGATTTTATGGGGGCTTCAGTACATAGGCACAACTGATTAAATCGTTGGCATTTGGTGATTGATTCAATCTCAGCCCCTCTCCTCTTCCTGGAACTGGATGATGAAAGACATCTTTACTGCTCTCTTCAGTTAGGAAATTACAACAGTTTTAGAACCTCTGTGCCAGAAACGAGGAAGATCAAATATATATTTCTTACTATATATATATACAATACCACAAACCCAAACGTACATCAACTGATAAATGGATAAACAGAACGTGGCATATCCATGCCATGGACTACTACTTGGCAATGAAAAGGAACAAAGTTCTGATACCTTCTACAACAAGAACGAACCTTGAAAACATGTGCTACGTGAAAGAAGCCAGTTGCAAGAGGTCCCATATAATACATTTATATGAAACATTCGGAAGAGACAAATTTGTAGAGACAGAAAGTAGGCTGTGGTTGCCAGGGGCCAGGGGGAGGGACTGCTAAGGGGCACAGAGGTTTCTTTTTGGGGTGTAGTATACTTTAAAAGTTTGAGATTTATGGTATGTGAAATTCATCTTAAAAAAAAAAAAGAACCCAAAGCCCCAGATCAGCAGCATAACTCCCAGCCCAGGGGCACTGGCAGAGCAGTCGGTTCTTGCTCTGCCCACAGCTCGGGCTGGCGGGGCCGTACTCACTCCCCGTGATCTCACACTTGGCTCGGACTCACAGGGGAGCCGAGGGAGCTGGGGGGCAACCTGTGTTTCTTTACATCTCATGGCATCTGCCAGCCCCACTGCACCCCTCGTGCCGACTGCACCTCTGAACCACAGGCTACTCCTCTCAGGTCTGGCTGCACAGGTGGGCAGCAAATCCTGGTGGTCGAATGCTGTCAGCGAGAAAAACTGCAAGGCAGCTGGGGCCAGGCCAGCGCTCGGCCAGACGTTGACCCCCATGAGGGCTGCAACGACCCACACCAGGTCCAGCAGGTACTTATTTCCCTAACAGAAAACATGCTTGGGAAGAACCACCCTGCCTGAGAGGTCTGGCCCGTGAGATGTCCCCACCCTGTGAGTGGCCCCAGGGCTGGGCCATAAGAGGCAGCTGTCCTCGCTCCCAACTGGAGGTAATGCCCTCACTTGTCTTCAGTCTCACATACAGGCACCCGCTCAAGGCACCAGGGGGTCCACTTCAAACCCAGCTCTAGTCCACAAACCGGAGACCAATAAGCTACACAGGGCTTTGTGGTCACAATCCTGACTTCCAATCTTTTTTTTTTCCAAATAAATTTATTTATTTATTTATTTTCAGCTGCGTTGAGTCTCCGTCGCTGTGCGCGGGCTTTCTCTAGTTGTGGCAAGCGGGGGTTACTCTTCGTTGCGGTGCGCAGGCTTCTCATTGTGGTGGCTTCTCTTGTTGCGGAGCACGGGCTCTAGACACATGAGCTTCAGTAGTTGTGGCTCACGGGCTCGGTAGCTGTGGTTCATGGGCTCTAGAGCGCAGGCTCAGTAGTTGTGGCTCATGGGCTTAGCTGCTCCGTGGCATGTGGGATCTTCCTGGACCAGGGCTCGAACCCATGTCCCCTGCATTGGCAGGCGGATTCTTAACCACTGCGCCACCATGGGAGTCCCCCTGACTTCCAATCTTGACCCTGCTCTTCAGCCACCTGACCCTGGACCAGTGAACATCACCAGTGGACCAGTGAACAACCCTCCCCCCATCCCCCAGCATCTACTGCCGGGGCCTGTGCTGGTTGGAGGAGATGCAAGGCTGCAAGGCTGAACTGGGCCCTGCCTCGGACCAGAGTGACCTTGGGGGAGACGACGGGCGGTCCTGACGCACTGATAAGGCAGCGCCTGTGCAACGGGAGCCAGCAGCTCGGCCTGAGGGGGGCTGGGAGGCTTCGGAAGTACCTGAGCCCCAGTTTGCCTGGGAACCAGGGGTTAGAGGAAGGCACGCAAAGCGTTCTCTTAACTAGCAGAAGCCTTTCACGGATACAGGGCCAGACCCTGTGGCACATTCCAGGAAACTAGGCTTTGGCCCAGCTCCGGAGTGGGGTGTGGGGCTGGTGCAGAGATCAGGCAGAAGCCACAGGCAGGAGCAGGTCACCAAGAACTAGGACCCTGGGGCTTCCCTGGTGGCGCAGTGGTTGAGAGTCCACCTGCCGATTCAGGGGATACGGGTTCGTGCCCTGGTCCGGGAAGATCCCACATGCCGCGGAGCGGCTGGGCCCGTGAGCCATGGCCTCTGAGCCTGCGCGTCCGGAGCCTGTGCTCCGCAACAGCAGAGGCCACAAGAGTGAGAGGCCCGCGTACCGCAAAAAAAAAAAAAAAAAACTAGGACCCAGGCAAAGAGGCAGGTCTGAACTTGGTTTTGCAGGTGATGTGGGGGGCTCAGTTTCCTCATATGTGCCAATGGGGACTCGTCCTTGCAAGGTTGTTGTGAGGATTACAGGAGATGCTGCACGTACTACTTCTGTGCTGAGATTTTTGGTGCCACAGCCGAGCTTGGTCAGTGGCCCTGGATCAGGGACTGGGCAGGAACAGCGGCGCACACATCGAGGCCTTCAGATTTCATCTCTGCACCAAAGAGAGTCTGCAGCGCCCATCTCTGTACACCTCCTCCTGCCCCACTGGAGAGCACAGCCAGCAAAGCTGCATTTTGAATTCTCATTTCTCACTTCGCATTTTGAATTCTCTTATTTTAGAAAGTTTAACACCAAATGGCAAATGAATGCAAATTACACTTCAATTGCACAATTAAAGCTGGAAATGTCGTCTACAGGTTCCTTCAGTGATCCCGGCCACGCCTCAAGATCTGTCTCTGGTCCCCGGGGGGCTAGAGCCAACAGACAGCCCCACTGTCTGCTGTACACACACACACGCGCGCACACACAGCGTCCTTCCTGTCCCGTACAGTGGGAGCCTCCTTTGAGTGGGAGTCAGAGAACACACCATCATCTCCTTCAGCCTCCAGAGCAAGGGGCTTGAGAGGGGCTATCAAAATGGAGGGCAAGGAATTGCCTGAAGAGCAGAGTGGGGAGCTGGCGGGGAGCCGCTCCTGGTTCCGAGGCCCATCAAGTCCAGCCACTGGCTCTCCCCCAGCCAAGCAGCAAAACCACTCAGTCCAGGTGCTGGACTTGAGGCTACGGAACCACAACCCTGACGCAGGCCTAGGCCGGGACTCTGCCTCTGCCTGGGGAGTGAGGAGAGGCTCCAGGGGGCAACGCCAACAGGGGGCCTGGGACAGAGCAACAGAGACCACAGAGGAGCCACCCTCCAGCTGGACCTGGCTTTGAGTCTCTGCGCCAGCCAGGGTGTTAGTGCTCTACTCCCCTGGAGACCTCGCAGCCCTTGGCTTGACGACAGGAAGCTCGGGGAGAAGGACAGGGTGATCTCAGCAGCTTTGATCACGCTCACGGCCTGGACAAAAGGCCGAGAGCTATAAACGCGCTGCTCGGCCTCTAGAAACGCAGAGCCAGTCCCCCTTCCAGAGAGCGGGCCGGCTGGGCCCATGCCTGCGCTGGCCTGTGGTCCTGGCTCTGAGGACGGGAAAGGCTCAAAGAAGCAGGAGGAAGCCACACCAATTAGTATGCACTACACAGCTTTTCGCAGAATGAATATAAAACACTTGTGCTTTCTTTCTGTGTGAGAGAAAGAAGGGGGGAAAGAGAGGGAGGGAAAAAGGTTACAAGAAAGCAATATTCTGCAGGAGGAGGAGTGCCTGCCGTCACCATGGCAACGGGCTGGGGGGGTGGGGAAGGCACATCAGCTGGTCCCTGGTCCCCGAGTGAGCTGGCCATCGATGAAGTGAAAGGGTCGGTGGGAACTGGGTAAGGAAAACATTTGACAAAGCAACTCTGCGGGGAAGGTGGTAGAGGTGAGGGGGAAGGGGTGTCACACCCTCCGTGGCTTGGGGAGCAAAGTAAGGAAGCCACGGGACTCCTGAGAAAGGCCTTCCTTCTAGGAGGTGACCTGACAGCAGCTAAGGGCACAGTTCAGTGTGGGAGGGGAGTCATCGTCTGGATGGGCCACGGCAGGCTGTCACCCCCTGCATTCCAGTAGGTCAAGGACAGTCTCCCGGATGGTGACTGCTCCCTCCTTCCCTTTTTGGTCCATCCAGGCACTCTGTGTCCCAACACCTTGTCCACAGACCAGCCCCGGAAAACCGCTTGGGGCGGAAGGCCCCCTCCCCCCTCCGCGACGCGTTCCTGTTGGTCTTTCGCCACCTTGGGAATAGCTGGAGACCCAGAGCTTTGCAAGGTCAAGGCTTTCCCTAGGCTTGCAGGCCCGTCCTCTCCTCCTACCGACTCCTGAACATGAAGCCCCAGATGAAGCCCTCAGCAGATACTGAATAGATTCTCGCTGACCTGTAGTGCCAGGCAGGAGATGGAAGATGGATGCTTCTGGACAGCTTCTGCCAAGGGGATGGCTGGAAAAGCCTCCCATCTCTCTACCCACTTATCTCTAAGAAGCTTTCTCCAAAGTTTGGCTAGGCCACTGGTCAGCTGACTAGGCCCCAGATGTCAACTGGCTCAGCCTTCCAGTCCCACGAGGAGGGAAGGAAATCCCCAGGGTGGGCACTTTCCAGTCTCAGCCAGGAGGAGGCCGCAAGAGTGTTTCCAAGTGATGCACTCGGGCTGGTGGGAGAGGTGAATTCAGGCTGAAGGTCCTGGAGGCTGAGGTCTGCGGGCCACTGCCATCTGATGCCTCTGTCCAGAGCAGTGGGGCTGCAGGGCCATGCCTGAGAGCTGGATCAGGTCAGGCCACTCCTTACTCTTGGGAAGTGGAGCTAAGAGTAAATGAAGAGGCACCGAGGCCAGGCGTCTACAGGAAGCCTTGGGGCCTTCTGCTTCCTTCCACACAGAAGCCTGTCTCCTTCCTTCACAACGGGTACAGCCCAGCAGGCCAAGGCCTCTTGAGTTCCTGACACCTATAGAATGGCTTCTGCGGCTGGTGGAATCAGCCAGAGAACTGACTCTAGGAACACAGGCTGCCGTCCCCAGGAAGGGTCCCCTGGAGGAGCTGAGGGAAGGTCAAAGGATCTCCACGGGCCCCGCAGCAGTCAAACTATGGAGCTCTAGGTGACGGCACCTGGCACTAGTCGGCACTGGGGCTGGAAGCCCCTGCCCCGGACATAGAGCAAACCTAGGCTGGAGGAAGCAGCGACCAGGCTCCAGCCTGGCCCAGCGCAACCCAGCCCAGGAGGGAGCGGTTTTCCCAGAAAAGCTTTCCGCTGCAACGGGGTCAGAGCAGGCCATGCCCAGCACTCTTGGGAGGCGGGTCCCGCAGCCTTGCAGCCCTGCCTTCTGCAACAAGCAAGGAAAGCACTGCCAAAAAGAACACTTAGATTTGGGGGTGGGGGAGAAGGACTGCTTAGGCTTAGACCTATTTTCCCACTGAGCAAACTACGCAGATTAGAGCCTTGTATGGCTTGGTAAAGCAAAATCAACTTAAAAAAAAAAAAGGATCATATCTTGGTTTGTTGCCTGACTTTGAAGCATGCCCTTAGGAATCAAGATTGCTTTCTTTTCTTTCTTCCTTCTCTTCTGCTTCTAGTGAAGTTTGAAATGTGCCATACATGCCAAAGGCCAGCACCTACTGCTTATTAAGTTCCACAGTGACAGCACAGCGTGGGTTCTGGCAGCCTAAAGCCTTCCAGCCTCCATCCCTCTGAGGGGAGAGGAGGGAAAGGCCAGCCTGGGGTGAGACAACTTGGAGACCAGTCCCCCCCGCCCCCGCCACCCCTTCTCTCCCACTCCCAGGGCTTCCTGCTGAAGCCAGCCATCGCTCACTTGTATCCCAGAGGCCCTGACCAGTAGGTGCACCTCCAGCAGGCAAATTCTCCCCACGAGCCAGACAGGGAACAGGCAAGGGGCCGGCCACGCTGCGGGCAGCTCGGGAGCAGTGCCCACCCTGTTATAGCTCAGTTACCAGGCGATGAGCCGAGGGGCCGCTGTCTCCGGGGCACCAGTCCATGGCAACCAGGAGAGCGGCGTGGGGCTGCCCGGTCTCCTGCCCACTACCAGGTCTCCAATTAATCTCAGCGTGCTTGCAAGCCACTCAGCCCTGGTCCGAGGAGGCAGAACCAGGCCCCAGCAAGGGAGGGAGGAGGGTGGGGCAGGCCGCAGTGGGGTCAGCTCACCACCTGCCCCACCCCGTCTCTTCACTTGCTCATGAAACGTGTCTGGGCACCTCCTATGTGCTGGACACAGCCTCTGTCCTCATAGAGTGTGACAAGGGCTGTGAGAGGGTCTGAGGGCACAGGGTGCTATGATGACACAGACGGGGACCTGGCCGGCCTTGATGAGCAGGACTGGGTGGCGTACGTGACAAATAAGGCTTCGTGGATTCACGGAGCATCAAGCCGAGATCCTGACCTAGTTACTTCACTTCCCTGAGTCTGTTTCCACTTTAGTAAAGTGGGGACACAGCAGAACGCACCCTCGAGGGGCTGCTGTGGAGACGGACTAAGACCACGCCTGCTGGGTGATGCCCAGCACAGGTCTGGCGTGGAGCGAGTGTTAGGTACACTTCCTGTCCTCAGCATCTCTAGCAACCAGAACTCCCCGCCCTGTCCGTGGGCCTTGCAAACTGCCAACAGGAAGATGTCAGGGAAATTTAGTTGATTCAGCTTTGGCCATCTCTGGAGGAGAAGAAATCGACACACATCTTGGGAGAATTTTTGACTTCTGAAGATGCTGCAAGTGGGGTGGGGGTGCGGGTAAAAACAGGGCCCCTGACCTGGCCACCACCACAAGGGCTATGGAGAGAGGGCATCAGGGCTGAGAGCTAGGGGCCTGGCCCCTAGCCTCCCAATAGGATCTTAGGCTGATCTGTTCTCAACCAGAGACAAGCAACAAAATCGTTGCGAGTTGTGGAGAATACCAGCACCCAGGCCACGAGGTTGCACCTCAGAGAACAATTCAGGCGGTCTGGGCTGAGGCCCAAACAGCCGGATTTTAAAAAGCTCCAGAGAGGGGTCCCTGGTGGTCCAGTGGGTAAGACTCTGTGCTCCCAATTGAGGGGGGCTGGGTTCGATCCCTGGTCGGGGAACTAGATCCCACGCGCACACTGCAACTAAGAAGCTCGTGTGCCACAACTAAAGATCCTGCATGCTGCAACGAAGATCCCTCAAGCTGAAACTAAGACGCGGTGCAGCCAAAACAAACAACCTACCTATTAAAAAACAAAAGCTCCAGAGGATTCTGACAGTGGCCCTGGTGTGCGTGGCTCCCTGGGGCACTTCTGTTGGGTTGTTGGACTTTGACCTTTCTAGGTGAGGTGACTGATCACTTCCTGAGTTCAAGGAGAGATGGGCTGCGGTAGGCGGTCTGCTCATCCCTGGAGGCCAGTCGGCCTGTAGCTCGGCTCTCTGGGAGCCCCCAGCCCTGTCCAGGGTAAGACGGTTCGCAACCAGCTCCCCTTTGTGGACTCCCTCCTGTGCCGCCCAGCCCTACTTCGGGAAAGCAAACCTCCCCTTCATCTGCCCTTCTCAGTCCACCCTCGCCTTCACCAGGAGCCCCCTGCCCAACTCAGGTGCTCCAGTTACGGTGCAGCTCTGGGTCCTCACTTGCCCATCAGTGGAGGGAATCCAGACAGAGATGAAGACTGAAAACCCTCCCGGCACACAAACCTGCCTTCCTAGAGCAGGTGATGGCGGCCGATGGCGAGTACTGTGGGTCCCCCCTTACCTGAGGGAGGCTGATGCGGGGCAGTGAAAGCACACAGTGCAGAGATATGGAAGGATGAGAGCAGCAGGCCTCCCCATAGGCTCAATTCTGGGACTGAGACCACACGCCCCTCTCCCCTGCCCCCTCCACGGCAATCGTCTGCGTCAAGGGCTCACTGCAGAAGACCTCCCAGGATCTCTAGCGCTGACGGCCAGTGCCTCTGCTGGGCCGTGGGGGCCTGGGGCCACCTGTCCCTGTGGCTTGTGACTAGAGGCCTGTGTCTCTGCCTTGCTGGCCACAGCTTTTCTCCCTGCTCATTACTTCCCCTCCTCTCATTTCCTCTCCAAAGCCTCCAACGGAAGCCGCAGGGTCAGCCCCAGGGAGAGCTGAGTGGACCAGTCCCCGGAAGGCTGCAGCGGGAGAGGGTCCACACCTTCCTTGTTCTGGCTGTCTGTGCTGTGGCCCAGCTCATCTCTCCATGTGAGGTGGGCTCTCGGCGAGAGGAAGCAAGTTCTTGGCCCCTGACATCTCACCCCTCGGTTCTCCGGGCTGGCATCTGACCTGATCGTGTGATCTGACTATAAAGAAATCTTCGAAATTGAAGCGGGGGGTGGTGGGTGGTGGAGGGGTTGTTTTTGTTTGTTTTGGAGAGTGGATGGAATGAAAATTGGAGTGAAATAAAAACTGAGGCAAGGATATGAGAAGGAAAAACAAGCCCCATTCTTACAGAAGACTGTCCACTTTTGAGCAGGCCGCATTAGTATTCTAGGCAGTGGAGTCAGGACCACACAAAGTCAGAGCTGGAAGGGACTAACACAATCCAGTCCAACCTCAATTTAGGGAGGGAAATGGAGGTGAGGAGATGCCGTGGACTTGCCCGGTCCCATGGGGAGAGTGGGCAGCATGGAGCAGAGGCCTGTGCTCCTGCTCTCCACCCAGGCTGCTTCCACACCGCCCCTCAGCCGTCCCTGCCACTGGCCCATTCCTTCTGGATGGGGCCCTGGGTGGGTGAGCAGCCCCAGGGCAGCCTGATGGGGCAGGTCAAAGTCAAGTGTGTCCAGACTGAAGAATAAAGCGCACCCCATCCCGGCGGCACTCCCGCTGTGCAGCGAGGTCAGACCTCCTGCGGGGTTTTAGATGTTCTGCAATCAGACAGAGCTGACTTCCAATTCTGGCTCCTGGCAGTGTGACCTTGGGCAAGTTATCGTCCTCACGCCTGAATTTCGTCTTATGTCAAACTGGGGATAATGAAAGCCACTCCAAGATCACCAGGCAGATTCCTTAAGGCAACAGATGCGATGCACTCTGACCAGCGCAACTACCCCATAAACTGGTTTCTGCCTCTCCTTCTCCCAGACACGTGGCGTCCAGCACACAGCAACCAGCACGGTTTCCAAAGGACGCCAGTGCTGGGGCGTCGGACAGGCCATCACTGGCTCTCTAAGCTGCTGTCAATTACAGGGGCCTCTAGATAAGTGGCAGCCCTCATTTCTGGGGCAGACACTGAGGGATGGCCAATTTCCAACAGAAGGCCCTCCTTCCTGAGGGCAGGAGAGCACAGCCCGTCATGCTGGAACGTGAGTCAGAAGAGGAACCCATGGGGACTGGCGCCTCCCCACCACCCGCAGGGCACAGCTCTTGGGTTTGGGGCCTCCCCCAACGCGGAAGGCTCTGTTGCCACCAGCTAAATCCCTTTACAGCAGAGAGATGAATCCCTGGGCCCAACTGGCCGACCCGCCAGACCACAGTGACAAGGGCTCCTGGGGAGAGGAAAAGCTGAGGGAGTGCTTTCATGGACCGGGTGGGATGAGGGATGGAGAGGGAAAGGGACATGACGGGACAGCATGGCTGCCGCTTCCCGAGGCAGAAGAAGCCAAAGGCAGCCTCGCCCCAAGTCTGCGCCGGGGGACTGGGCTCAGACCTCCAGTCAGCAGCAGCAGTGGCAACAGTCACAGCACAATCCCAGAGCCACTCTGCCCATCCCTTATACCGGCCTCGGCCCGTTTCTCTTTGGGGCGACTCAGCGTAGCCCCGCAGAGCTCTCTCTTCTGAGAGATTTGAGAACATCTCCTGCTCCATTTCTCCTGGGATCTGGACCATGAAAACAAATGAAATCCTCTCCCTGTCCCCCAAAGCCCACCACCCTCAAATATAGTCGTGTCTGTTCCCTGATAACACCCCTGCTGGTGAGGGTCCGAGTGCCCCGAGACAGAGTGGGTTGATGGGCCAAGTCTCGCACCAGAGAGAAGAGCTGACGGCCCCCCCTTCCCTCAGGACTCAGCAGAGGGCGGGGCAGCTCTTGCACTCCCGCCCACGGGTCTGGACACTTCTGGGATGTACCATGGGGTAGAGGACAGGAAAGGCACTGGGCTACTCTGGACTGGGGTACATCACTGCTCCCATGGGGGACTTTAAGTACCTTTGTTAGATGCCCCCAGATCACTTCTTAGACCCGTCTAACTATCCCCCCATTATTCTGGCCTCCTAGTTATGGCTGTATGTCCCACTGGGTGTGACAGCCAGACCACACTCTCCATGCAGTTAATGGATTCCGGAGTTAGAAACTCTACCACTGCCGTGAGTAATGCCCTCACTAACCTACCTTCCAAATTTTCTAGAATTTGAACACATAAGTCATAAACTCCCATCCACAATTTCTCTTCATAGTTACTTTGCAACTAGGGGAGGGGAAAGAGGGGGGGACTTCTCCTGGATTGAGAATGTCTGCTCTAAGGTGTTAGGGACACCCCAGCTCCGAGATGTTGAGAAGCCTCTGGGAGGCTGCCTCTGGTGGCCCCAGGAGGTGTGCCCCTCTGGATCTCAATGGAATCAGCAAGAAGCTGTGGCAGTGAGAGGCCCCAGTGCAGGTTCTCTGCTGCGGATGGCATTTCTCCTCCTTCCCTTGGACCCGGGGCAGCCAGCTGGGAGCCCCTCCACCGGCGACACTGCAACACAGCCCACTGACGATGGGCTCCCCGCTCTGGGCAGCGCTATCTCAGGGCTGCTGGGGGGCTGATAGAGGGGGAGAAAGCACAGGATGGGGTACTGGTCCTGCTGCCTTCCTCTTGGTTTTTCTGTGACCTGGAAATGGACGATGAACCCCCAACAGCCCCACCTACTCTGGACATCTGCAAAGGGCCTGTGTGGTCCTAGAGACAGGCAGGGAAACAGGACAGAGACCTGCTTCCATTCCAGCTTCTGCTGCTGAAACTGAGGCAGGAAGGACGTGGGGCAAACGTGGAGCCCACCTTCCTGATTTCAGTGTGTGTCTCTGCCATTTTCACAGAAACTATAACCAGCGCCGGAGGAGCTAACGTTTACCACGTGTTTACATGTGCTGCGTCTTGTGCTGAGCATTTGACATTCTCGATCTCATTTAATCCTCACAACAACCTGGGTGGGTGGTTCCACCATTACTTTCGGTTTTCAGATAAGAAAAGTGGGCTCAGAGAGGCTATGTAATTTGCTCAAGGGCAACCAACTTTTTTTTTTTTTTGGCCCCGCCATGCGGCATGGGGGATCTTAGTTCCCGACTAGGGATAGAACCTGTGCCCCCTACAGTGGAAGCGCAGAGTCCTAACCAACTGGACTGCCAGGGAATCCCCCAACCAACTATTAAGTGGCAGAGTCAGGACCAGACTCCTGGACAGCCTGGCCACTGGGCTGCACTGTCACTCAGGAAAAAATATTACCGGAAAGGAGTGCCCCTCAAAGTCACAACAAAATTTTAAATACTGAAAGTAAACTTCATAATGAATAAGATCTACAAAAAAGACCTCGAAGCTTTACAAGATGACTCAAATGGGGACAAGCCCTGCTCCTGGGCAGAAGAGTTCAACAGAGCGAAATGCCAATTTCCCCTGAAGAACTTGGGGTGATGCACAGGTTGTTAGGAAGGGCCAGGATCGGACCAGGAGCTTTACTCTGTCCCTTTAAACAGTGGTCTATGAGGCATGTCCAGACATCATGGCCCTTTGCGCAGGCTGGAGCGGTTAGGCTCTTGCCCACGGTCCATGGTGAGGAGGGGTTAGAGCTCCTGTGATTCGAGCTCAGGTCTGGTGGCTGGCTGTCTGGGATGCTACATTCCCTTGGAGGGGCACCAGACATCGTTCCAGGTCTCTTCTGAGACTGAGACTTTTTATTTTTAATTCTACATATTTCTTTCTTTAAAATAGATTTTATTTTTTTGAGAAGTTTTAGGTTCGCAGCAATACTGAGCAGAAGGTACAGAGATTTCCCACATACCTCCTGCCCCTGCATGCGCACAGCCTCCCCCTTATCAGTCTTCCTCACCACGGCAGAGCATCTGTTACGATCGATGAACCTACGCTGACACATCAATATCCCCCGAAGTCCACAGCTGACGTGAGGGTCCACTCATGGTGTTGTACATTCAGTGGGTTTGGACGCATGTATCATTACACGTACCCACCATTACCCCGAGGATTTTTTTTTTCTTTTTGGCTGTGCCGCATGGCATCTTAGTTCCCTGACCAGGGATCGAACCCACAGCCCCTGCAGTGGAAGCGAGGAGTCTTGGCCACTGGACTGCCAGGGAAGTCCTCCCCCCACCCGCTGAGGATTTTAAATCCAGGTTAGGAGGCAAGTTGTGCTTGAGAGTAAGATGAGGATGAGGAATCACCGAGCCACCCCTCCCCCCACCCCCCTGCAACTGAGCCAGCCGCACCACCAGGAACATGGAGAAGACCTGTCCTCTGGGGGCTCACGGGCAGAGCCCGCCCCGGCAGCTGCAGGCTCGGGAGGCAGCCGACAACTGGCATCTTCCGGGCAGGGGAAGAAGCAGCCCCACCTCCCACCAGGGTCCAGCAGGAAGCTCTGTGCACGTGCCATGCATTCTGTGCTGTTGAATTGGGGTTGCATTTTCACTTAAAAACAAGTCATTGGATCTCCAGCTAATGGGAGGATTTCTACTCCAATGCCAAGAATATTAATTTGACACCTGCAAATTCTTTCTGACAAAAGGGATTTTCAGATAAAGTCTGCAAGGAGCAGGCGGTACTGAGGAAACAGCCGCTTCTCCTGAATAAGGTAAAGCAGAGACAACCTGAGGATGCCAGACGGGTGTGGATGGACTACCAAGCTGCCACTGGGGCGGGGGGGAAGGGTGTGGACTACCAAGCTGCCACCGGGGCAGGGGGAAGGGGAGGCGGACAGAGAAACAACGGCACACAAGACACCCCAGTGAGGCCACGTGCCAAGGGGACTGTGGAACATGGTGGTGGGGGGCGGAGCTAGGTCCCTAAGGCTCTGCCCCTCCCTGTGCCCAGCTCTTGCATCCTTAACACCTGGGTACACTCTGTCCCCCGGGGGCCAGTGGCTCTCACCAAGGGTGATGGGCACGTGGGTGTATCACAATCATCCCGGGAGAGAAAAACATTTGCAACATACATGATAAATGGAATGTCCCCGATATACAAAGAGTGCCTGTAAATCAATAAGAAAAGCGGACAAAGGGTCAGGGGGCTGAGGGAGAACTTTTTCAGAATACACACACCCCTCTCCACACCAGACTGAGAGAACTCCTCTCAAGAACTTGTGGAACAAGAGAAAAAGGCATATGGGGATGACGATATGACTAAACACGAGCTGGGGTTCTGATGTGGGCGGTCAGGGCCGCAGGTGGTGAAACACAGGCATGGTGGTTAAGCGACTAAGAGGACCGGCTTTGGAGTCAAACAGATCCGGTTCTGAGTTTGGCTCCACCACTCCCTGGCTGTGTGCAGCTTAACCTCACCTCGCTCGGCCGTGTTTTCTGAACTGTAAAATGAAATGATGACAGTATTTCCCCCACAGAACTGTTGAACCTTCTCTAGATACAACAGCTAAGGGGTCTAAGCACAGTTCCTGGCACTGTAACGACCTCACACAAGTCAGCTGTTACAAATGGGCTAAACTGTGCCTTGAGGCCCCAGGCTGGATGTACGGCCCTGCGTAGGGTGGGCCACAGTTACATTCCATCAGCGAGGGGGCTCTGTGAAGCCCTCCCTAGGAAGGGGCCCCTCCCCACCAATCTGACTGTGGTCCAACTTGACTAGATGGCCTTTCAGGGTCTTGCACCCCAGGGAGCTCCAATCTGAGATCAGGGCTGTGCCTGGAAGTATTGGGATATTCTCACAGACAGCACTTCCTAGATACCCTGGAAAGGAAGCTCACTTCAGGAGAAGAGGGACTTTGTCTTGTTCATGGCTGTATTTCCACTGCCAAGTACACTGTACCCTCTCAAGGTCACCAGATTCGGCGGGGGACATTTGGGGACGTGATTCTGGTGAAGAACCAGGATGCGGCAAAACCACAACTCGCCACTGATACTGAGGTCCCTAAATCCCTCCCCTGGAGAGATGGGAAAGCAGGGACGTTCACGGCTGTTAGAGGAGCACCCTCCCGCCTCACCCCACGCCGGTCACTGTCCCCAGGAGCAGCTGCAATCCCCTCCCCACCGGAGGCCCACAAGATGGGCCCCAAAGCCTCACAACACCTGGCACTTCAGCAAATCGAGCTCCCACAGCCGCAACCTGAACAGAGCTGTTTCATGGACTGCGTCTCCTCCGGCTCCCTTCAAATGCACACGCACGCAAAGACCAGTCGCGAGCAAAGAAGGCTGGAAGGCTGGATGGGCTTAAAGGACTCCATTTAAAGGACTGAAAACTCAGCTGCTTCCACTGCAGTACTCGGGAAGGAACCAATCAGCAAAGCTATTCTCTCCCTTTTTGTATTGAAATGAGGGCCGTGACTGTGCAGTGAGTCAGTCCTAACTCAGGCAGAACTGGGCCACGTCCACCTGGGCCTCACACTGCAGCGGTGGTGGGGGAAAAAGGGGGTGGTGGCATGTGTGTGCACAGGCGTGTGTGGTGGACAGGCAGGAGGGGACACAGGCAGACTCCCAGACCACCTGCTTTGAGTTTTCTGGAAGTGCAGAGTCCCTGAGAGGACCTAGAGGTGGACACCTGCCTGTCTGCATCTCTCTTCAGCTCAGGTTCAGGGAAGCAAAGTCAGGCTGCAGGACAGCTGCCCTGGGCGCCACACAAGCCTGGTACCAGCCCGGGAAGGACCAAGGTGCCTCCTGCCACGGGAAGTCATGAGCCACGTCCCTCTCCCTCTTTCTCCCACTGCGCCAGCCCGTCTGCTCTTCGTTCCCGCTGGGCAGCTGGGAGGTCTGCAGGTGCGCGCGAGCCTGCTGCCTCACCGAGCCCACAGCTGCCCGGAGCCCCGAGGAGGGAAGAAGAGGGGAGGGAGGGGCGGGTCAAGGCGCGGGCCGCCAGCGGCCAACACAGAGCCTGGAGCTGGTACTGGCGGACGGAAGGGATGCTACCCCGGCAAATGGCAACACCCAACTACAAATCCTGCCCCTTGGCTGGGAAGCAGGCGAGTCCTGGTGAGGAAGTCCACGGAACAGAACGCTGCTGGGAATGGCGTGGGGAAAGGTGCGGCTGGAGGAGCCCCTCCCCCACATGGCCGGATGCAGGGTCCTGCTCCCCCTGCCCCACTCTGAGACACCCCCCCCCACCTGGGGTTACTCCTGCTGCCTGGGACGGGGCCAGCCTCTCCCTTTAACTTTCGGTGACCCCAATAAACGCAAAGCTTCAGGGTCCGATTTCAAACTAGAGGTCAAAATGGAGTCCAGGTGAAATGAGTCACAACGGACGCTCCTTGAGTGCTCAGCGGGTGCCCAGCACAGCGCCCGGCATTTTTCGTGGGTCATTTCGTTCTCACAACCCCGTGTGCTGTTACTACCTCGTCGGACAGAGAAGGAAACTGAGGTGCGGAGCCGGGCAGTGACTTGCCCGAGTTTGGGCAGCTAGGCGGGATGGACCTTGCCCTTGGGCTCCCCATCACCACTCTCCACGGCCTTCCAGGGACAAGGAGCTCCCCGCCAGACTGGTTTCCTCGCCAGTGCCCTGACCCAGCGCTCTCCTCAGAAGGGCCCACAAAGACAGCGTCCTTATTCCCAAAGCTGAGGGCAGCAAACAGCTTTTCCCTTCATGGACACACCTCACCAGGTAGGAGGAATAGGGTGATTTTAGGGGTGTTGATTTACGAGAACAACAACAACAAAATGAGCACCCCTCAGCTACACAACCCCATCAAAAGGAGAGGCTGGCAGCCGGGGCACAGAGGAAGGGGCACTGGTGACCTACCTCGTCGGATTCATCTGATAACGTCTGGAGCAGGGTAGGGAAGAGGCTGTCTGTGTGCCGGAACATCTGGAGAGCAGAGAAGCAGGGACCCACATGAGCTCCCCCACTGCAGGGAACACCTCCCAAACCCCCCTCAAGACACCGAGGGCTCCTCAGGCACCTGCCACCTCTCTCCTGGTCACGGTTTCTCCAGAACTGCAACGACCAAAATCCTACCAAGCACAGGCAGGCCCTCAAACTCCACCCAGAAGCAGCCACCTGGCTTGGAGGGCTGAGGGGCCCGGGGGCTCACCTTCCGGGGGGTCTTGATGTAGAGGTGGTAGAGCCACTTGAGGACAGCGATCCTGGTCATCATCCCGATGGCCATGTTGCTGAGGTGGCAGCTCAGAACCTGCACAATCCCGTCGAGGTGGAGGGTGACGGGGGCCCTCTCAGTGCTGTGGGTGAGACCAGGAAGGAGCCAGGTTGAAGCCCATCAGGTCCCCGCCCCTAGAGCTGCAGACGCACCCTGGCCCCGCACACTGAGAAACGCACGCTCAGCCCGCTGTCCCGGGGCAGTGGCAGAGGGCACACACCGCGCAAAGCGCTCAGAGGGCCCCTCTCCCTCCACTCCCCTCCTCCCTCTCCAAGGTAGGCGCTCCAACAACCACGTCTGGGGAGGAAAGCCGTTCTGCCGGGCAGCCACCCGCTTCCCCTTTTTCTCTTTCCAGCACTAGCAGGCTTGTACCAGAGAAAACCTCTCTGATATCAAAGAGCTCTGCCCTAGCAGACCTCATGGTTGAAAGAGTGTTTAGCGCCCTCAGGGCATTACGTCCAGACCCTTTGTTGATAAAACAAAACCACCAGGTCCAGAGAGTCCAGGGGATGGCCCTGGTAACACCCCTTAAATCCAACAGGTCCTTCACCAGGCACCCAAAGAACACTTCTCCCGTGAGGACAGGGATCGTGGCTCTTCACCTCGTCACACTCCAGGGCACTCAGCACCATGTTTGGCCTGGTTGAGAGGCCTTGAGAGCTGCCTGTGAAGCTGTAACATTCTTGTTTGAGTCGGGGAAGAGGTGACACAGCCTCAGCCTTGTTCAGAGCTTGTTCAGAATGCCTTTGCTCCAATGGGGCACAGACTCCCCGCTTCCCTGTCCCAAAGCCCTGCTGGTCTCCAGGCAGAGAAAAGTCCCGCCAAGCAGCCCCGGGAAGGTTGGGTGCTGCTGGGACACTGATACTTAGCCCTCTGCCCAAAGCACGGTGTCCAGGCATTGGCCAGGGTTGTCAGGGATGGGGACGGCAAGGACAGAGGGCCTTAGGATGTCAGGCAGGGGCTCCTTTCCCCTCCGACGCAGGACACTATCGCTCGCCTGTACAAAACGGCCTTTCATGGTATTTCCAGGCTGCTCAATTATTCATTTGCATCAGGAACTCGATGCCTGTGCTTTCCCAATTCGCCTGCAGACTTCCTGAAGCTCATTTGAAGTGAATTCCTAAAGGGCATGGTCTTAGCTCTGTTAAGTGCTAAGCGGAACTGCTGTTTAATATAGTTTGATGATTCCCCACGGTGCTCGTTTCGGGGGTGCAAGTGGGCACTTCTATCCTCTGGTGGTTAGAGGGGCTGGGCGTGTGAGTGACGCGGCCCAGCAGACCTGAGCCTCTGGGTGGGGCTGACACTGAGATCTCCCCAAGAGCCATATGTCTGGAAGTTCTGGGGTCTTCTGAGAATATTCAAGCATCTGGGTTCTCTGGTAGCCTAAGACAGATGGGGAAACTCCCCGACAGACAGACAAGTCCAGGGTGGCAAATGCAGCCTCCCGGACAATCTTTTAATCTCTCTCACACTCACTGTCCAACAGAAACATAATGCGAGTCACATATAGAATTTTATGCTTTTCGGTTTTATATTAAAAAGTAGAAAGAAAACAGGTGAAATTAATTTTAATGATATATTGTAATTAACCCAATATACCCCAAATGTCACTTCAACACAGAATCAATATAAATATCAATATATAGATTAGTAATAAAGGACATTATATTCTTTTTATGTCCGGAGTCTTTTAAACTCAGTGTGTCTTTCATGCCCTCAGCACCCTCAGCTCAGATGGACCACGGCACACACACTGGGCAGCACATGTGGCAGGCTCTGCAGTGGCAGGCTGGCAGGCCATCCCAGGGCTTCCCAAGCATTTTCTTTTCTTCTCTAACAATTTCCTAGACACTCCTCTCCCTCCTCCGATAGCCAGGATTTACTGTCTAATCTCCAAGTTCCTCTTTTCCCCATAGCACTGGCCTCCTACTGAGCGCCTTCTGGGGTGCTCTGTAAGCTCTTCTCCTTGGGTGGGCAGGAACTTGGAGATTAGTGTCTCCATGGCTGGAGACACTTCAGATGCCCATCTGCAGCCCAAGGCCTTAACAAAGCGAGCTCGGAAAGCAGTGGGGAATGAACGGAAGCCCCTTCCCTGCCTGCTCTCCCCTGACCCCGTGAACCCAAGGTCTGCAGTGAGTCCCTTTCCACAGCAGGAGCTGCCACATGGGGCCCAGGGTGCCATGAGTGCCCCATGTCTGGCAGGTCGCTGCCACATTCTTAGCTGAACCAGCCCTCAGGAGGGAGGCCTGGGGGACTCAGGGCTGCACTGGTCTAGCACAGCTGTGTCCTGCTGGTGGGGAGGAAGGCAGTGCCAAACCCACCTCCCCCATCCACCCTGCAGTTCAGGCCCAGTGGGGTGTATGAACCTTGCTGGGGTAGGGGAGACAAGATGACACATGGCTCTGATAACAGTGATGATGGCGATGGTACTCAAAACGATGATTACTCATGTTCTGCATAAATACTCTGTGCCAGGCATCATGCTGAGCTCTGTACCTGCACAGCCGCATTTCCTTCCCTCAAGGGCCCTATGCCAGCAGCAATGCTGTTCCCATTCTGGAGACGAGGGAATCAGAGCACAGAGACATTAAGTAACCTCTCCACGTTACACAGCTGGGGAGTGGCGGAGCTGGCAACCTGAATGCGAGCATCCGAGTCCAGAGTGGCCTCACCCACTGCATGGCACTGGCTCCTAATGGGCCGCACTCAAGACAGTCCACGGCAGCATCATTTCCGCGTGAGAGAGGACACTGGGGAAGCCTGGTGCTGATCTTTGTTGGGGGGGGGGGCGCTCCAAATCCAAGTGGCCCAAATAGGATCCCAAGATGCCAAGGATAGACAGTCGCTCGGCCAGCCGGGCTCCTTAACTCACAGTGGTCCCAAGATGCTCCTAGCCAGCTGAGCATCTCTACTGAGGGCAGAAATCGATGCCCGTTATGGCATCTCCCTCAGGTGGCGCTCTGTTGGGGCCAAATAACAAAGGAAGGATTTCATGGAGCTGGTGTATAAACTGGCAGCACTGTGTGTGCTAACAGTCTCCGACTTTCCCCACAGCAGCCCTCCCCAGACACGGGTACCTTTGGACTGATGGTGAGGCAGGGGTCAGCTTCAAACAACCAAGAACTTCATGGCTGAAAGAGGCCCCATGGTTCATGTAGACCACGCACAGATGCACAGATGGTCAAAGTCCTTTGATGCACAGATGAGGCAGTATGGGGCCTGTCCGAGGCCATGAGGCATGGAGAACTCACTCCCTCAGCTGGAGACGCTCTCCCTGGCTCCCACTTCCCTTGGCTGGCTGGAGGTGAAGGCCATGGGAAGCAGGCACGGCCCAGGGCACCAGGGAAAGGGAGGATAGATGATCCTGCCCGCCTCTGAGGGGACAGCTCTCAGCTGCTACGCTGGATGGGCTGTGTGTGCTGGGCTCCGCGCGTGCTCGGTGGGAAGCCAGGACTCTGGAACCTGGGCCCCTCCTAGAGCGGGCACGCTGCACCCTGTGCTCAGCTCCTGAGCTGCTGGGCTGGAGCCGGAGGTGCGCTCCCTCCGCGCTGGTTTACTTTACCCAGAAAGAACAGAACGGAGCTCACACACAGTTTGAAACACATTTCTGTACTGGTTCCAAAATGTCTAGACTAGTCACTCTTGAGGGCTTTTGAGTTATTTCAAGGTGTCTCCAAAACTCCATTTTCACGGAGGATTTTCTCATAAAGCATCTCATAATGAAGGTCTTACAAGTATATGTACTACGACTCCTAAATGAATGGCGCTACTGTGGCTATTAAAATATTGATTTATTGACTACGGCTTCTGATACTTCTACTACACGGTGATAAAATCCAGCGCTTCTCTCTGGGAAGCAGCACTTTATTTCTGTAATGTCTAACCCTTGACGGCACTCATATGCTACGGCTCTAATCAAATTAGAACAAAGGTAAATCTAAAAGGGAACTGTTGCTGGATTCAAAGTTGTCTTTTATAAAAGATCTTTACTAATTCTTTCAATCAGCAGGTGCTATAAGTTGGGAAGCACTGATTTCTAGATCTTTCTGCTTGCCTTATGCAGCCAGCTATACCAGAAGACCTGTACTAAATGTCCCCGATGACACTGGTCCTCAGCAAGGCCCAGGGCTTCAGAGTAGAAGCTTGTGCCCATGGCAATGCCTGTCTGGGGCTCCTGTATCAGGTCACAGGCCAACATGTAAAGCTCCTGCAACTCTCCAACTGTGACTAATGAAGCTCAAATGTGTGGGCCTGGGGGTCAGACAGACTTACTAGCCTGAATTCCAAGCTCGTCACTAGCTAGCTGAACAACTTTGGGCAAGAAGTTAACCTCTCCGGGCCCGTATCCTCACTTGTAAAATGGGGATAATGACAAGGTTCTTGTAATAATAATTGTAGCTGAAGTGTGTAAAGTGCTTTCTGTGGGCGAGGCACCATTCTGTGCTCTTTACATGCTTTAACTCCTTTAAGCTCCATACTACGGGGTGAGCAGATCATCACACCCAGTTTACAGATGAGGAAACGGAGGCAGGGAGAGGTTAAGCTGCTTGCCGAGGGCCACACCGCCAGGCATGGTGAAGTCAGGATGTGCGCTCAGGCAGTGGGATTCCACGGCTCAGAGGATTCACGGTGATGAAGAACGTGCCTGGTGCACATAGCAGCATTAGACAGGGAGAGAAGGAAGGGGAGGGACAGAGAGAAAGAGGTGTATACTATTCTTCCTTAACCCTTCCCTCAGCTGCAAGCACGCTGCCTCCATCCCTCTTCCCCTGCCCTCCTAGGGAGTCCGGTTTCCAGCTCCGTATGCATTTCTCATGCTCCTGGAGGGTGGAGGAACCCAGCCTCCGGTACCTGGAGCCCTTCCTCACTACGATGACCTCGTAGCCCCTGCTCATTCAGATGGCTCTCCCCTGTGGCTACTGTTCACCCGGGGCCGCCTAGGGCTTTCCCAGCATCTTGGGACAGAGGGGACATGAGGAGGAAGAAGAGGCTTATGCTCTTGGGTTGTCAGTTACTCTCCCTGTGTTTAGGGCCAAGTGAGGATTTAGAGATTAAAAAAAAAAGTCTGGGGTGCAAGGATTGGCTTCGAGGAGATCCCTGAACCCCTGAAAGTGTATTTAGAGTTTTGTGACTAAGGGAGAGGGCCCAGAGCTTTCATCAGATTGAGTGTCACCTCGCTGACAGTGTTCTGCCAGAGGGGGATGCTTCTCTGCCATGGGAGGGGACCCCAATTGGGCTGCTGCCCTAGGCTGGCCTGAACTTAGTAAAAGTGGCACCCGCGGGCAGTGCCCTGGGCGAGCGGCGCATCTGGAAAACCACAGGGTGGGTTATGTTTCTCGGTGTCCCTGGAAGAGGCCATCTTGCCCAAGCTCAGTCCCCCTCTGGCAGCACCAACTGGTGGAAGCAGGCACCCCACCCTCCTGTCCTCAGCTGCCGTCTCCAGTGGGTGGGGGGCTGGGCTCAGGTTCCACGACTCTGAAGGCCGCCCTCCTCTCTGGCGTAGCTAGTGACTCAGATCGGCAGCTGCCGCGAGGAAACCTCCGTTCGAGGGAAACAAAGCACTAGATAATTTGTTCTCATTTGGTTTTTTAATTTCAAAGACAGGACTGGTGTTTGCTGCTGAACGACGGGTATAAATCAAGGCACTGGTTCCAGCCAGGTGGTTCCCGGCTGCAGCACAGGAACCGAGGCCTCCTTCAGGCGAACGGACCACCGCCTCCCACGTGAGGGAGGTCTCTGCTCCTCCTGGACCTCCCCAACCCCCAAGGAGCATGATCATCCCCTCCCTGTGGCCTAGATTAGGGACAAGTCTGCAACAGGCCCTTCTGTTGCCAGTTTTGGCCCCCTCCCTCACCGATCCTCCCCGGCGCTGCCAGAGGGGCTTCTAAACCACAGGTCTGCCCCCCTCACTCCCAGGGCCTCCAGAACTAAAGCGATTCCTCTACAGGACAGGCCAGTCCCCCTGCATCTCCATCCAGACCTCTCCCCCGAGTTCTGGAACCCAATATCCAAACCTGCTTCCTTAACCGCTCCTGGGGGACGCTCAGAGCCGCCTGGAACCCAGCTCTCGATGGGCCCGCTCACACACCCGTTCCTCCTTCCGCTCCTGCTTGGGAAATGATACCACGATGCCCTGATCTGGCTCAAGCCCCAAATCTAGAAGTTCTTCTTTCCCTCATTTTCCTCCTCTCATGCCATCCCATCCCTCGGCAAATCCTGTCAATTATACCTTCAAAACAGATCTCAAATCTATCAACTTCCTCCACATTCTGCCGCCTCTTCAGTCTGAGCCTCTATCCCCTCTGACCGGGATGTGGCGGTGGCCCCCTGACCGGTCTGCACCCACCCGAGTCCCTCCTAAATCCATTCTCCACACAACAGCCCCGACCTCCTGTCCCTCCTCAGCCCTAAAGTGGAGATAATGCTACCACTGACCCCACGGGATTTAAACGTCAGCAAAACCTAACGACGCAACACAAAGCGTTGGGCACAGCCGGGCCCCGGAAGCCCTCCCCGAGCATTCATGGTTGTCAGCCAGTGTTCCAGCGAGCCTCAGCTGGGGCGCCAACGCTTGCCCCCAACACCGTCTGAGCCCCCAGCAAAACCACCACTACCCTTACTTCTCTGCCTCCCCACTGGAGAACCTCAATATCAGGGACCACATTCAGGGGCCGTATCTTTATCTTGGAACCTGCAGGGCTGAACACAGGCTCTGGACGTGTGTGATGACTGGCTAAAAACACATAAATGAACAGTGTTTATTGGCTTGCTTGAACAATGTGGGAGAGGTCTTAGGAACAGACCACATTTATAGTCAGTACTCACTTTGAAAACACCCACAAGGTCCTTAGAGATAAGAATAAAGAAATGATATAAAGGGAGAAAAGATCCTAAGGGTCTGAGGAGAAGAGAGTCTCTTGGGGTTGAGTGTATATTTTCTCTTCATGAGTGACCCGTTCCCCCAGGGTCCACATTCAATGTTGAATTCAGAGGGAAGAAACCCCTTATAGGAGAACCTCCATCTATTCCAACCCCACAGCCAATCCTTCCCAAGGAAAAAGTGACATGGGGCAAGTCCAGGGGACGCAGACAGGGACAGAATGGTGATGATTCCCTCCCAGGGGAATGTCATCATCCTGCAGAGCATGGCGGGGGCTGGCAAGGAAGAGGATTACGTCGCTGCACCATTACAGCCTGCACTGCCCCCATGTGGAAGGCTGCACCATCACAGCCGACCTGGGCACCGGGGAAAGGACAGCTCTTGCATCCCAGCCTATGCACCCTCCCTGCCTGTGCTCTGGACTCTCCTTGAACGGCATTTCCCTGCTCAGTCTCATCAGCCTTGTGTTATCCTGGACAAGCGAAAGGTGCTGGGCAAAGGCATCTGCAAGCGTCTCCCTGTGGTCATCATGCATTAGCTACACTCTTACAACTTGTATTTACTCACCTCAAACAGCTTCTAATCCCTCCCAAGAGGCCATGTGTCCATCTGAACCGGGTTGGGTGGGCTTTCTTAATATCCTTCGGACTCCCTCATCAGGCACTTCCTGTGTCCCACAAGTAGCGGCCCCAAGCAAAGTCTGCCTCAGGGCTTTGCTGCAGTCTCCTGCACCCAGGGAAGATGGAGGCTGCTCACTTCCCACAAACAGCTCTGGCCAGAACAAACCACTTACCTGGCCGGAGTGAAGACACTGATGCCGCTACTGAAGCTGGAGTCACAAGAACCATCGGGCCCTCCTGGGGAAAGAAAGGGGAACAAGGCATCATGAGAAAGGCTGTTGGAGTCTTCCAAATGAACAAGACCCCTGTCACAAGGACACACAGACCCTCTGGTCCCCTGCACCCTGATTCTGGCTCTTGGAAAGGGATGTAACTCTGGAGCCCTGAAGACCCAATGCCTATTCATTCCCCAAAGCTTTTGGACAGTACCCATGCTTGTAGGTTTTTAGGCACAGTGACCTCTCAAGGAGGGGCTCTCCAGGGCTGAACATATCTGGGAAATCTCAGAAGGTGTTGCTGGTTCAAGGACCATGGATGTTAAAAGTGACTTCTGGAACACTCAACATCATAAGCCATCAGGGAAATGTAAATCAAAAGCCCAATGAGATACCATTTCACACCCACCAGGTGGCTAAAATAAAAAAGACAGATATTAGTAGCAAGTGAGAGTGAGAATGTGGAGAAGCTGGAAGCCTTGTACATTGCTGGTGGGAATGTGAAATGGTGCAGCTGCTTTGGAAAACAGTCTGGCAGCTCCTCAAAAGGCTCCAAACAGTTAGTTACCATATGGCCCAGCCAGTCCACTCCTAGAGACATGAAAACTTACGTCCACATCAAAAACTTGTACACCATGTTCATAGCAGCACTATTCACAACAGCCATAAAGTGGAAACAATCCAAATGTCTATCAAATGAATGGATAAACAAAATGTGTTGGAGCCCATACAATGGACTATTATTTGGCAATAAAAAGGAAGTACTGATCAGGCTACATGGATGAACCCTGAAAACATTATGCTAAATGAAAGAAAGCAGTCACAAAGGATCGCATATTTTGATCCCATTTATATGAACTGTCTAGAATAGGCAGATCTATACAGACAGAAAGTAGATTAGAGGTTGCTGAGGACTAGAGGAGACAAGGGTGTGATGGCCATTTTCATAAATTAAAAAAAAAAACCTTTTAAGATAATTTTAGATTTACAGAAAAGTTGCAAAAATAGTATAGAATTCTCGATATTCTTCATCTAGCTGCCCCTAATATTAGTATTGTACAAACCCATAGCTCAATTATCAAACAGGAAAGTAGCATTGATAACAGTTTTACTAACTAAACTACAGACCTAATCCAATTTCACCACTCATGTCCTTTGTTCCAGGATCAAATCCGGAACCCTGCATTACATTTAGTTCTCCTGTCTCCTTGGTCCCCTCCAATCTGTGATAGCTCCTCAGTCTTTCCATATCTTTCATGAACATGCTTTTGAAACCCTTGGTCGGTTACTCTGTAGAACATCTCTCCATTGGGGCCTGTCTCATGTTTTCTCATGACTAGGCTAAGGCTATGCATTTTTGGAAAAATGCTTCTGAAGTGATGTGCCTTCTCAGTACATCAAATCAGGGGTACATGATGTCTATCTTTCTCTTTACTGGTGACGTTAACCCTATTACCCAATTTACGGTAGTGCCTACCAGGTTTCTCCCCTGTAAAGTTACTATTTTTCTTTTTGTAATGAATAAATATCTTGCGGAAGATACTTAAGACTAGACAAATATCCAGTTTTTTCCCCTCAAACATTCCCCCACTGTTTTTATCATCCATCAGTAGATGTTGCCTACAATTAGTACTATGGAGTTTGACTAATGGTGAATTTCTATATTCCTCTTTCCTTCTTCATTTATTAACTGGAATTCTTCTATATAGAACAACTGTTCCTTCTCCGTCATTTACCTATCTATTCATCCATCCATCCATTCATTCATTTATATCATCACTGACCCATACATATTTATTTTATTCTGTGGGTTACACATTAAAACTATCATTATTTATATTGTTTTTCAAATGGTACCACCCCTGGCCTCCTAAAAGTTTTAAATTATACAAGTAACACATAGTTTTACACTAAAAATTCCTAACACAACAAGGCAAAGCCCCCTTCTCTTTCATTTATTTATTTATTTATTTGGCTGTGTTGGGTCTTTGTTGCTGCACGCGGGCTTTCTCTAGTTGTGGCGATCGGGGGCTACTCTTAGTTGCGGTGCGCGGGCTTCTCATTGCAGTGGCTTCTCTTGTTGCAGAGCACAGGCTCTAGGCGTGCAGGCTTCAGTAGTTGTGGCACGTGGGCTCAGTAGTTGTGGCTCACGGGCTCTAGAGCGCAGGCTCAGTAGTTGTGGCGCACGGGCTTAGTTGCTCCATGGCATGTGGGATCTTCCCGGACAAGGGTTCGAACCCGTGTCCCCTGCGTTGGCAGGTGGATTCTTAACCACTGTGCCACCAGGGAAGTCCCCGCCTTCTCTCTTTAACCTTCAATCTTACTTTATGGGCAGGTAACTCACTAATTTACTGGTTAGGCAAAGGTCCCTCTCGTCTTTTCCCAGTCTTACTTTTTGTTTTGTAAACATAAATGGGATCAGAGTCTATCATCTGTAACTTGCTTTTTTCACTTCCTACTGTGTCTTCAAGCTACACCACTCCAGTTGTAGACTAGGGATGTCCGAAGTCCCCCAGTAAAGGGGGCCTTGAGTTCCACGCTGAACAGAAAAGCTCTGAGCTGCCGCCTGTCCCCTCTGGTCCCAGAGGCCCTCTGTGGGACAGGGCACAGCCCAGAGCGGGCAAGAGTAGCTGTGGGCGCCAGCTGGGCCTGCTGAACAGCCCGCCGTCCACCTGAACAGGCCTGGGGAAAGGTGAGGAGGACATGCGGGGTAGCCTGGGTGGGCCAGCTGGGAGCAGCAGCTGGGGCTCCCTGCCGCTGGTGGCCTCCCTCTCTCCTGCCTTTTGGAAACACACGCATTTATAGATGAAATGATAGGATGTCAGAAACCGGCTTCAAATTGACTTCGATTATTTCCTAATTTTCACTCTTAGATCTCACCTGTGCTTCCTTCCACATGGGTGTGGGCACTTCTCCAGGATCCATTAGAGGGGGCTGCTGCGGGGGAGGGTCAGGCACCTGCTGCTTTAATAGCTGTCGCCAAGCTGCCCTTTAGGAACGTTCTCCTGAGCAGTCATCCCCCCCACCCCCACCCAGAGCCTCACACTGGGATGTTAGTAATCTTCAAAGTGTTTGCCAAGTTGATGAGTAAAAATGAGACACTGTTTACTCTGCAATTCTGGGATACCCAGGCAAGCTGAGCATCTTTGGTTGCCCTTTTGTATCAATTTCCAGACTCAGGAGCCCCTGGGCCTGGGTCTGAGCCTGACTTTCCAACTCATTCACTGTGTGACCTTTGGCAGGTCACTTGCCTTTGCCCCCATTTCCTCACCTGTATAACGTGCTAACGCCACTGCCTGCACCAGAGGCTTGTTAGGACAGTAAAGGAGCCTAACACTTGTTAAGATGAAAAACCTGACCCACATTTATATTTATTTCCTAAGGATAAATTCTTAAATGTTATGATACACACTGCCAAATGTATCTACCAATGTATTTAATGTATTTACTCTCCACCTTCCAGTAGGAACGTCTGTTTTTTCCAAAATCTCTCCAGGGAATGTGTATTTCTCTTATAACCAGAGTTAAAAATGAGGGTGGAGTTAGAGGAGAGTGGAAGCGAAGGAGAAAGAAAAGATCCAGTTCAAATAACCTCCACGAAGCCCGGCCCGGTGCCCCCAGTCCTCTGTGACCACATCCGCTGTCACACGATCACTCATCTGAGGATCTGTCCCTGAACTCCTTGCAGGCAGGTCCTGGGTCTGATTCACTTACATCTGCAGTGTCCAAAGAGGGTGCTGATACACGCAGTCCCATCAAAGCTTTGCAGATGGGTGGATTCCATTTCATGCTCACCCACAGAGGTCACCAGTCTTCCACTGGAAACCGTGTTTATAGATCTGCTCCTCACTCACCACATGAAGTTCCACCCCTGACCCTCTCCGATCCCTCACTTAGGACCCATCAGGGGCCCATTACCACCTGGGCAAAGCTGATGATAAAAGACACGGGAGCAAAAGCCCTGCCCCTGACAACCTTGCTAAGTAGTGGGTCTCATTATAAACAGACATTAAAACAACTTGACACTAAAGCACCTGTTATTGGGAGTGTGTGGCCTATGCCGTGTGCTAAGAGCTTTACATGCAAAAATCTCCGAAACTCACAACCACACATAGGTTCGGTGTTATCACTGTTGCCCTATTCAATGAATAAGGAATCTGAGGCATAGAAAGGCCAAGTGGCTTGTCCAAGGGCAACAGATATGAAGTCAGCAGGGCCAGGATGCACAGGCGGGCAGTTCTGACTGTGGACTCCAGTTTGTGACACCTGAGATAATCAGGGAACGTCATGGAGGGGAACTGGGAGGATGCATCAAACGCCTAGGAACTCAGAATCGGAGAAAGGATACTGCACTGTGGACTCCCCAAGCAGCAGGGCAAAGGGGGAGCCAGAGCAAGTGGAGGGGGCTGGGAGCAGTGTGACACGAACAAGGGCCTGCCCTGCCTGAAGCGTCGTGGTGAGGGGAGAGGGAGAAGCACGTGCATGTGCAAGCGTGTGTGTGCGTGTGCTCACGTGCAGAGGGCCTGGCTGACGGGCCTCACTGTGGGGCTTGCCCGGAGGTATGCAGTGGAGAACGCGGCGTGCTGTGGGACACACAACGCAGGCTGAGTCGGGGACAGGGGCACTAGAGGAGGGAAACCAGACAGGAGGTTCCTGCCTTTGCCAGGCTGGAAGAGTGGCACAGAGTCAGAGTGAGAGTAAGCAGGAGGGCTGGATGAACCCGTGGATGGAGTAACTAAATCCTGACTCTCTTGGATTGCTGGTACCTTCGTAAAGTGGTGGTTAGTTACAAGCTGAGCGCGTCTGGAGTGGATGTGGAGCCCCAGAGTTAGCTGCAGTCATCTCTAGCAACTACTATAACGTGAGCTCTGCATCTGCTGAAGTGCTGTTTATGAGGCAGTAAAACCTGAAAGCAAGCTGCCTGAATGTATCCTGATTTAGGATAAGATTCTCCTGAGCCGGGAGCTGTTTTTAGGAATGCTTAGGAAAACTGTCTAAATAAAAGGTTAAATGAGCTGCATTGGCCGGGAATCGAACCCGGGCCTCCCGCGTGGCAGGCGAGAATTCTACCACTGAACCACCAATGCTCCAGCTGAATGCCACTCTGCCCACAGCTGTTTTGCTGCTCTGGCTCACAGTGGCACTGGCACTGCTGTAACCTGACACCTCAGATGGTCCAGCATGGAATGCTGCTCCATTCTGCCGGCCAAATCCATGGGAGGAGGCCCATGGCGCACACATGCCTGACATTCTGCTCCGATGAAAGGCAACAGAGGAAAAGGCTTTAGAAATTCTTTTGGCTTCTGCGGGGCAGGTTCCAGGCCTCAGTCTGTTAGCCTTAAAGATCGGAGTAGTTTCTGCATCAATTTACTCTTTGGTTGACTCTGGAAAGGAGAACATCACTCCAGAGCTGATTGGTGACATCTCAGAGACGACAGAGGCCCAAGAGATTAGAAAAGCCTAGAGTTCTAGAAAACATTTAGAGTCAAACTCCAGACTCCAATCGGCATAAAAGTGGTTTTCTTCATGTTAAGGATAAACAAGACGTTAATGTTAAAGGAGTTTGAAGGAGAGCAGAATTCCCAAGGACCAAATAAACCACAGCTGGAGCTTCCTTAACCCTCCCACCCTGAGAATGACTGGCACAGGAAAGGCAGCCAGCTTCCGAGTCACTGGATGTCTACTGCCAAGACTCAAGTGAACCCTGCAGACTGTACTCCTGCCATGCTCCAAACCTTTCTACATCGACTATAGCTGAACCCAGAAAAAGAGTAAAGAAAGCATTAATGCTCTCTGAGGCAGAAAGGGTGAAGAGCTATGGGTTCTGGAGGCAGACTGCCAGGGTTCAAAGCTGCCAGACTGCCAGATCCTGGCGGTGGTACTTATCTTCCCTGCGCCCATCTGTAGAATGAAGGTAACAGCAGTTCCCACCTCACTGGGCTGTTATTGGAATCGGGAGTTAAGATCTGGAAAGCAGCCCTGGTTGGCTGAGTGAGGCCCCAGGTCAGGTTCTACAGCCTCTGGGTCCCCGTGGCCCTCCCTGGGAGGTGAGGGGCAGGAGGCAGAGACCACTTACCACTGGCTGCTCCCTCCTGCTTTGCCGACGAGTCATCAGGGTTGGGTTCTGCCTGCTTCTGAACCACTGGCTTGGGCTCGTCGGGCTCGTCGTCCTCGGGGGTGACCAGCTTCATCAGGCTCTGGTTGCACACGTTGGCCACCTCCTTGATGCCTGATCCACTGATGTAAGGAGCAGCCTGATCCAGGGGTATGTTAGTGGGAAGACAGGTAGGCTGAACTGAGTCCCTGCTCTCCCTGCCACGCTGGGGTCCCCGCAAGATGCTCCTACGTCTCCTCACAGGGGCCCTTCCTGGTGCACCTCTCATCAATAGGATTTCTTCCACCCAACGCGGGGCAGTGTGAGCTCAAAGACTTGGCACCTTGGGACCTGCGAGAGCCTCTCCAGATCTGTAAGTAACCAGGTGAGGTTTGGGGATGGCGGCATTAGCACCACGTCCCTAGTGCTGCCCTGGCTCTCCCTGTCCGTGTTCAGCTCCACCTCTTGCTGCTTTGATGCCTGGGGAAATGTGGAGGTATGATGGATCCTAAGGGAGCCCCCATCGCCCACTCCAGGGTCCTGCAACTTTATGGCCCCCTTTGGGGCTGCTCTTGTTTCCTCTCTCCAGAGTGAAGGATACTCTTCTTGCGGTCATCGTAAGCCAGGCAGGGCAAGACAGCGGTCAGGATCCCAGAGGAGTAGGGCAGCATCACCCGGCCGGCCAGCTGGATGAACTCCCGCATCCAGCACATGGCTGTCAGCTGGATCAGGTCGTCTGGAAGGGGAATTGGTGGGTTCCAGGGGGTCCGCATGAGCAGCCAGAGCGCCCCTCCCACTGACCATGTCCACAAATGGGACTGGAGAACTGGAGGGCACCTGAGGGCTGGCACAGCTTTGAGCCTCACCAATACTCTCGCCCTTGCTTTTTCCTTCCAAAGGAACATACAGGTACCAGGGTGACATGGAATTACAACCCTGTGGCTGATTGTAAGAGGAGCCACAATTCTCTATCCCCCCCGTGTCCACTCCCCTGTAATGGAGCTCTGTGGCTTCTCTCATCAGGAGCTGGAGTTTACTTCCCCCGTCCTGGTATCTGGGCCAGCCCTGCTATTTTGTCCAAGAGAAGGTGGTAGAAGTGATGGTGTGCCTGGTTCAAGCCTAGGCCTTAGAGGCCTTGCTCACGTCTATCATGCCTCTCGGAATCCACTGATGCCATGTGAATGCACCTGGGCTAACCCACTGGATGATGAGACACCTGGAACGACTGTTCCTGTTGCCACACGTGACAGCTGGCAACAGCCAGACATGAGTGACACCACTGACCATGAGTAACACTTCAGCCGACCCTCCAGTTGACTGTAGGCAAATGACTGAGCCCAGCTGAGCCCGGCCCAGGGGAGCAGGGCCACCAGCTGACCGAAGACTCCGGACAATACCAAGGGGCTGCTATGTGAAGTAACTGCATTTTGTGGTGGCTTGATACTCAGTAGAAGCAAAGAGATACACGACTTCAATCTCCAAGCATTTCAATCACAGTGCTAATGGCAAGCTTGCCAGCAAGAAGGCCTCCAGATCTGACTCCCCTCTAGGGTCAGACCAAGTGAAAGGGCCTCCATGTTGACAGAATCAGAATCTCTCCCACAAGGACCCACTGCTCCAGGACCCGCTGTCACACTGATTCACACTCCCAGGAGGACTCTCTCTGAGATGGGGAGACAGAAAGGTGCTTCTGAGGAGGTGGTGGTGGCCTTGGGGCCTTTACACACTCACCCGTGGTCTGGCAGTGGATCACCAGGATGTTGGCCATCTCAGCAAACTTAACACTGGAAGGGTTCTTTTTAATTTCCTTCAAGAATTCTCCAAGGACCACCTCACACCTACCAATGAGCAAAGGAGAAAGGAGACAGCTCATGCAGCCAGAGCCAGAGGAGTCTCCACCAGTGGTGCCACGTCTGCTGTGCTCTGTGGGACACACTTGTCACATGGACATTTTTCCGAGGCTGGGGGTGGATGATCTCCTAGCTCCTCAAAGCAGGAAGCACACGAACCAGGAAGAGGACGGTGAATTTTGTGCTCTCCTGCCGCCTCCTGTCTGTTGGGTGTGGGGTATGCGTACGCGCCGAGGGGCCCCTGCAGCCGCCTGCCCCTCTCCTCCTCCACTCACATTTTCCGAATCTCTTTGCCGTTGTCGCCCAGGATCTGGAAGAGTCCATCCAGGATCTCCGGCAAATAATCCAGCAGGTTAATGTCTGGCACGGACTCCAGAACCAGGATCTGCCCCAGGGGAGGAAACCATCAGGGAAAGTCACCAGCCAGAGAACCTGCATCTCCTCGCCCATCCTCTGGACTGGCCAGCGAGAAGGGGCCCTGCTGAGGCATCTTTTCACGGCAGTGTCCCGTGGGGGAGCAGGTGCTAGTAGTTGTTGTTTCTGTTCAATGGGCAGGGGAACGGCAATTTAACCCCAGGGCAGTTCAGATGCCCGGGGGCGGGGCGGGGGGTGCGGGAGGGAACCCATGGGAAAGGTGGGCAAGGCTAGAAGAGGTGTGACAGCTGGAGGAGCACAGCTGGCTTCAAAGGTAAATCTGGGTGTTTCCGGAGACAAGGAAGGAACCACATCCTCTGCAGAGGCAAACGTGATGGGCTTTGGGGGCAAAGCTGAATACATGTGTCTTCGGATGATCTGATGTCATTGGCTCCTAGAGGGATAACAGTGAGGCACCCCCGCAGCCACAGGAAGTGCCCAGGTGAGCCAGAGAGCAGACCTCACTCAACTAGAGGCTCCCTACAGCTGGAGAAGGAGCGTCGCGGGGCCGGATCTTACCCAGGAGATGATGAACTGCCGGGCGTACTGGTTGTTGGAATAAATCCTCTCCCGCAACAAGGGGATGAAGCCCACCAGGTCGAACTTGTTGCTCTCCGTCACGATGTCCTGTGGGTCAAAGGCATGAGAGCTGCCTGCTGGGGGCGGGGCTGCCTGACCTGGCTGAATCCCCGGCCCGGGCTGGCTCCAGGGGTCAGGCGGACACAGAGGAAGATGACGGAGCCTGAGTCAGGCAGGAGAGGCCCCCGGAGCATCCCTCCTCACACAGGCCGAAGGACCAGCAAAAAGGATGCACTGAAAGCAGGAATCAAGGTCGAGAGAACTAATCAAAAGGCAAAACCCTGCATCTCTGTGGTCTGGCTCGAATGCCCTGGTGAGCTGAGCATAAACTGCCCTGTCACTGGGGGCAGGGTGGGGTCGGCATGAGGGGCCATTAGGGGGACAGAATGGTTCTGTATTTTGATCCTGCTGTTGACATAACTCTATACTCTCATCATAGAGCTGTACACTATTCCATTAACTGTATGTAAATGAAAAAAAATTTTTTTTTATTACGAAGAGCATCCCAATGATAGAATTTATAAGCTGTACAGACAGATGGAGGAAACAGAAGCTAAAAATAAGAGTGGGGACCAAGTACAAGTACCTTTAAGAGGCGGTCTAGGAGCTCAGAGCCGCTCTTCACATTGGGGTCTGGGTCAGCAGCCAACTATGAGAGAGACAGAGGTGGAGAGAGGGTCACTGTCAATATATAAGACAAGGAATCCACTGAAGTCCAACAGCAAAGGCCTTGGGGCAGCCTGAACATCGCATAGGCACCTCTCTCAGTGCACAGATGCAAGACAGGCAGGGGAGGCAAGGGGGTAAAGCAGAACTTGGCAATGCTGCCGAGATGTGGCAGACCCCCGTTCTGCTCATGGACCGCTGGGACCTGCTGCCACCAGTCAGGTGGTTGCTTCCCGTTGGCCTTCCTCAGGGCTTTCCAATCGTACAGTGCTGGGTCCTCTCTCCACTCCTGGAGGAGGGGACAGATCAGCTGTGAGGTTAATCCTCTAGAAACGACTTCAGGGAGGAGAACTCCATGACGATGAGAGAGGTGCCGATAAGCTATCAGGGAACCCAAAGCCTTTCTAAGCAGAGCTTTTTCTAGAGCTTATGGGCTACGCTCTCCTTGCAGGGGAAATACAGTCTGTACTATGGAATCACCACCTTCACCTTCTATAAGGGAGGTCAGTGCTCTCAAATGACTGTTTTTTCCCCTCCAATTTGTGGTGGACTGATGCTTTTGTAAAATGCACTAAAGATAAATTAATAGAGGTGTGGGGGAAAAACAAACATAAATATTTACAAGCCCATCTAAAAATATATCATTAGATTGAACAGACAACAAGCACCCCTGGCAGCATGTGCTTATCTGCTCCCCTTGCATCTGGGAAAAGGGAGGCCAGCACTCAAGGTCCCGAAAGGTCAAGTCAGGTGTGTTGGGTGAGCTCAGCCCAGTCGAGTGAGGAGCGGTCACCTTGCTCAGCCCGTCAAAGAGCACGTTGAAGTGGGGCAGCACAGCGCCTCGGGCCACCTTGACGATGTTGTAGAGGGCCTCACACGCATAGTAGCGCAGCCTGCTGTCAGCATCATTGAAGCAGGTCAGCACCGGCTCAATCAACTCCTTCAGGTAGAGCCCCGAGTCCTGCGATGGGGTAGAAGCAGAAGCAGCTCAGATTGGGTCAGACCTCGGGGACCCAGCCCTCGGCTCCCTTGGAGACGCTCAGGCCCTCGAGTGAGGGCTGGGCTGAAAGACCCTTTGCAAGTCAGCTTCCTGGGATAGGGATCACGCCCAGGACCCTGGGTGCAAGGCCACAGAGCCAGCCTTGAGGTCTGAGATGTGGAGAGAATGGCAATAAAGAAATCACAAGTCTGCAACACCCTGCTGGGGCTCGGGGGTCAGGGTCAAGGCCCTGGCTAGTGTGTACGTCCCTCCAGGAGAAGGGCTCACCTTGCCCAGCGCAATGGAGCAGGCAGCCAGGCCGATGAGGCCCCCTTTCCGGCTGTGCGGGTGCTGGGACAGGGCAAACTCCTGAGACAGCGTCTGGATCACATGCTTGATCTGCACGGTGTTGTTCTGGGCCACGAACTCCCGGACCAGCCTGCAGAGGAAGCAGAGAGGGGCTGCAGGACCAGTGGGATCAGGCTGCTCCTGCTACTGCCGGCTCTGGGGCCCGGGGCTGGGGTGAGGGAGGGAGATGACCTGTTTAGAAAGAGGAATTGGGAGTCAGGCATCTCGGGGCAGGGCTTTCCCAGTTCTGCTGCTGACTGGGAGGCGTTGGCTGGGTCACGGTCCTTTCCCTTTTCTGGGTCTCCGTTTCCCTTTTTCTATGACGGAATGAAGAACAGTGAGCAATCTCACTTCTGGGAATCTGAGAGAATGCAAGTGAATGTCCTTCTGGGGCCCCAAAACTGTAGTGATCCACCGTCTTCATTCAATACTTGCTCAGTGTTGCAAGCAGCTCATGCACCCAAGTGGTTCTCTGTGTCTGTGTCATTGTTTCTGGGGATCCACAAACAAACAAGGATGTGTAGCAACATGACACAAGCAACACCACAGAAGCAAGAACGCCGCAGGTTAAGTCTCCCTGGGCTGACGGGGAGGTGCCATCTGAGTCGGATCTTAGTACCATTACCAGGCCTTTTCCAGGTAAAGAAAGGAAGGCAGGGAACCTCAGGCACAGGGAAGAGCCTGGCTAAAGGCGGGGGCCCCGAAAAGACATGGTGTATTTAGGGAAGGGTGAGGAGTCCAGTGTGTGGAAGGGGTGGCTGGGGACAGTTAAAGGAAAAGACGAGGGCTTCCCTGGTGGCGCAGTGGTTGAGACTCCGCCTGCCGATGCAGGGGACACGGGTTCGTGCCCCGGTCCGGGAAGATCCCACATGCCACAGAGTGGCTGGGCCCGTGAGCCATGGCCGCTGGGTCTGCGCGTCCGGAGCCTGTGCTCCGCAACGGGAGAGGCCACAACAGTGAGAGGCCCGCGTAACACACACACACACCACACACACACACACACACACACACACACAAAAGGAAAAGACGAGCCGGTGAAAGGTTTCCAGCAATGGGGTGACACATTTATGTCTATGTTTTGACCAGAGAGGCTGCCTCGGGTGGGGGTGGCATGGTTTGACAGAGGGAGACTGAAATATCTCCAAGGGAGAATACCGCAGCTATCAGGGTCAGGAAGGGGGGCCTGAAATTCGGCCGAAGCAGTGGGAAGCAGCAGGGAGAGGGGACAGGGCAGGAAGGGTAGAGACGCCTGCACGGTGCCCACCTGGGGGGTGATGCTAGCAGGGAGAGGGGGTCTGAGGGAGGCAGCGCCTGTGGTCACCCTGGGGGGATGCTCCCAAGGCAGGCCCTGCCCGAATGGAGGCGAGCACAGGGAGGCCCAGCTCCGTCAGGCACCAGGGTCTCCTTTCAGAGCCCAGTGGACGTGAAGACACTCTGCCCTTCGGAGGCTCACAGCATCTCTGCAGTGAGAAGCCTCCTGAGGGCCAACGGTGGCATGAGGGGCCCAGATAACCACTGGGGAGCTGCGGCCTGGGGGTCAGGGACATCTTCCCAGGAGTGGGAACTGAGCTGGACCTCGGAGGAGGCAGAGACCCTGAGAGAAGGAAACAGGTGTTCCGGGCAGGAGGAAATGTGTGGGCAAAGGCAAGGAGAGAAAAATAGCCAAATTTGCCTGGGGTCCAGAGAACAGCAGGAAATCAACTGGGATGAGCTGGCCCGGCAGCTCAGATTCAGGAGAAGGGATCTCACATCGTGGGTGACAGGGAAGCTGTTTACGGGTTTTGAAGAGATGGTCAAAGGGTGTTTTAAGAAGCCATGAGATGGATGGGAAGGGGGAGACTGTCCCATCATCAGGTGGGAGGGACTAGGACCCATGCAGCAGCTGAAGGTGTGACGAGGGAGGCCTAGAGATCACAGACTTTTCAAAGTAGCTGCCTGGACTCATTGCCTAATTGCTCTGTGCCCATCACAGCAGGTATACTGCTCGCCTATGGCATAAATGGGGGTCTCAAGCTGGCTCAAGGAATTTTAAGGACAGTCAAGTTCAAAAGGTATTAATTAGTTTGTGTGGTTCCAGCTCGGTGTCAGGAACCTGCTAGTAATTAGCGTTGTTTAACTAAATGTGCTGTCCTGTGAGGCTGTGACCACTCCTGTAAAAAGGCTGTTCAATGGGGATTACAGGGCTTGATAAAGATTCAATCCCGCAAGTCATGGGGGCATCTATTCTGTGCCTGGGACTGTGGCCACAGGTGAATCAAACAGGCCTGACTCCTGAGCTGGCGGATGTGGGAGCAGAAACAGGGATCCAGGAAGGGGCTATGCAGATGGTCTGTGAGGGCCCTCTTGCTTTGATCTTTATAGGGTGTGATTCCACCAAGCCCACCGCAGGGGGCTGAGGGCTGTGGATGAACCAAGGGCCCCGGGAGGAAGCCAGTTCCATAAGCGCCCCCTCCCTAAGCAGTGTAACAAGGCGCAGCAAGGATGGCTCTACATAAACCCGCTGTATTCTCAAACAGGACAAACCAGCCAGACGGGGCCCAGTGGTGTGTCAGAGCCCTCTGACTGTCATGACAGACACAGCCTCTTGAGAAAAGCCCTGCAGGTGTGCCAGAGAACAGCCAGAGCATTGGTGGTTCAGTGGTAGAATTCTCGCCTGCCACGCGGGAGGCCCGGGTTCGATTCCCGGCCAATGCAGTGCTGCTTTTTGGCCTCTTCCTGGCAAGCTCCCCCAGAGATCCTGCTGCAGGATCCAGCTCCTCAGTCACGCCCAGCCTGCAGCAGCCAAGGGTGCTGCGAATCTCCGAGCGCACTTCCCTGCTTCGTGAGCACGAACAGCAGCTGGCTTCTCCACAGAGGCACCACTGGCTGCAGGACCCTTCCCCCCGTAAAGGGACTCCTGCTGCACCCCCTCAGCCTTGGCCAGTCTCCAGCAGGAAGCTGTGCTGAAGCCTGTGAGCTGTAAAACAGCTCAACACACCACGTGAATGTGGGATGGGAGGACCCACACTTCAGAGAGGAGGAAGTCCCCAGAGTCTCAGTGGGCTTTTTGCTACTGAGAAGGAACGACTTGAGCTCTACTTCCTGTCCTGACGTCTGAAGGCAAATCAGCTTCTCACGCACACACATAACGCACACACATACACACATGCGCGCTTGTGCGCGCACACACACAGCCTCCTCCTGCCTTCTCTCCTGCTCTGGAGCCTAAGCCTCTGCCGTTGCAGCTGTGCTGATGTGGCCTTCCATTCTGTGAATCAGCGTACAGACAAGAGGACTGGGGTTAAAGGGAGGTGCTCACACAGCTGTTCACAGCTGGAGCACTGGTGGTTCAGTGGTAGAATTCTCGCCTGCCACGCGGGAGGCCTGGGTTCGATTCCCAGCCAATGCAGCAGCAAACTTTTTTTTTTATCATCCTAAGAGACTGGATTTGACATTTCACACTGCCTACAGCATTGGTGATACAGTCTGAAAAACCTAGAATGACTTTTTTCTAGCCTGAGTTTTCCACGACTGTTTCCTTACCACAGAGACCTAGATCTTGCGTCCCCTTGTTCTTGAGGAGTCCAGGATGTGGGGATCACCAAAGCCGCTGCAAGCAGCTGTGCCTCCCCTCCTGCCCAGACAGGCTGCCCGGGGACGCTAACTGCAATGCCCCTGGGGAAGCCAGGCCGTGTGTGTTTCTGCTCCATCGGTGTTAGAGCAGCCCTGAGAGTGGGAGTAACGACATTCATGAGGCTCCAGCAGGGCAGCAAAGACCCAGCCCTGCCAGCAGGGTAGCCGGTCCTGGAACCACCTCCTCGCCTGTCTCCTTGTTTCAGGTCACAAACGGTCCCTGAGCCACCGGAAAGGGCCCTCCTCCCCACTTGAGAGACAGCAAAGGGGATGCATTCCCTGCCCCTGAGGAGCTCTCTGCCAGAATCCCGTGGAGGGGAAACAAGAGAGGCCTCAAGGACTTTCATGCAAAACAGAGAAAAAAAATCTGGTGAAGACAGTGCAAGGTGAGGAGGGGGCAGGCGAGAAAGAGCACAAGCGGCAGCTTTCATGGGGAGGGAGTTAGGTGTGGCTTCATGAGGGTCAGCTTTTGAAAGGGGTTCTGAAAGATCAGTAGGTGTTCATTCAGGGTGAGGAAGCCCAGACAGAGGGAACAGCATGAACAAAGGCTCAGAGGAAGGAGAGGCACTTGGATTGGCAGCACAAAGGACACAGGTGGAGGAGACGTGGGTGACAGGGCCAGAGAGGCTGCGCCCACTCACGTGCTTGGCAAAGGAAGTGGCCTTTGCTTCTGGTGGCCGTGAGCAGCCACGGAAGGTACGAGTGATCTGCAGCAGTGGGTGGTAGGGATTCGAACAGCGTTTAGGGAACTCTGAAGTCTGCAAAGGCTGACAGAGACCAAACAGTGGGAGAGCGTGAGGAATGGGGCACTAACGACGGGTGACAGCGGGCAAGTGTAACAGGGTCTCCTGAAGGGGGAGGAGATGGGCAAGGGGAATATCTGTGTTCAGCACCCCCCGACATTCCCGTTCGCTCTACACCAGCTGCAAGGTCCCCCCACCCCGAATCTTACCAGGACGCAACTCAGGGCACCCCAGGCCACTACAAATACAATGGCCCATTCAGTTCCCGAGGGCCTGGAACCCCAAGTCTCTATCTGCTCTCGGAGGAAGAATATTATCAGTGTCCAGGAGAGCGAGACAATGACAAACAGTGGTTCCCTGTGGAGGGAAACCCTGAGAACATGTTCTCACCAAAACCACCAGTTCTCAGAGCACTGGGCCTGGCCCTGTGGCCCCCTCTGGGGCCACAGCAGGAAGACCTGTCCCACGACCCGAGCCCACGCTCTCTACCTGACAGTCAGGGTGATCAAGACAGGGCCGGCTGACCTCTGCAGTCTCACTGCTCAGCTGCCCAGCACAACTTTCCTCTCCAGTAAGGGCTTCTTACTGGGCCCTGCTATGCTACTCCTTGGACACTTCCTGTGGGGAAGTTCCCACTCCCATCCACATCCTAGCCAGCCTTAAGTCCAGTTCACATCCAACCCCCTGCTTTTCCCGACCATCCCAGGAAGGAACACTCCTCCTCTGAACGCTGAAGGACTCGGCCACCCCGCAGTCTGTGCCCAGCACTGCACCATGGAATGTCACGGGTTCTTTCTCACGTGTTTCATGTTTCTAGCTCCACAGCTCCAGGCCAGAGTCCCTGAGGACAGACTGGTGCCACGATTCTCTGCCTCTTGAGCGCCAGCCCTCTCCCCGCGTCTAGAGCTCCCCACACAGTAAGTGAGGAATCAGTAAGCATCTGCCCAGGGACCCATCTGTGCCGGTGGGCGGGGCCACAGGGCAAGCTGTAGGGAAACACGGGCAAAGCCCCACGCTGCCGTACTGGTGACAAGGGGTGGCCTGCTCATCTACACCTAACCTGTTGGGTAAATCAGAACTGTACTTGGATGGGCCAAACCCCTAGTTTACTATTCAAGTTAGGAGGGACAAAGGGCACCACTACCAGGATCTCAGAACGCACACTGAGAAGGACCAGGTACCCAGGGCCGTGGCTGGGGACAGATGCCGATGCCAGGATGTGACTTGACATGCGTTTGCCTAGGGGTGAACCAACCCCTTGGGGGCGCCCCAAATAGCCCCCGTCAGCAGGACCTGGTCTCTCCACAGAGCACAGGCAGAGAGAAAAAGCAACTACAAAGGGAAGCAGAGGAAGTGAAGTTTGAAGTCCGGGCGTCCCCAGTTCCAGGCTAGTGTCTCTTCAAAAGAACACCCGTCTCCTCTTTCATCTCCACGTTGTGAGCCACAGCTGGGGGATCTCAACTAGTTCTGAAGTTAATATTTGGCCCAGATCACAAGTCCCAGTGACCTTTGCTGACATTAGGGTCACACGCATCGCTGTTCTGTGCCACAGAGAAGAGATCTGCTTCTGCTTCATTTCTCTAAAAACTCTGGCTGACGAAGTATCCTCTAGAGATTGCTCAGAGCCTCCATTCTCAACTAGTCAGAGGTGTCGCAGGATGGTAGCAACACCCATTCCCCAGGAGGCACAACGCCTAATGCTGGCCAACTCCAAGCTCTCTACCCTGCTCTCAACTTCACAAAGTGCCACAACGACTACCTTCTCCCTGATTGAGAAGGAGCCACAGACAGGTCAGGATGTGTCTTTCACCCAAGGAGAACCTGGGGCCTCGTCTCAGCAACAAAACCACAGCCCCGCACTGGGCCCCTCGGCCTCTGTAACGCAGCCCGGGGACAACCACAGGCTGCATGAGGACTGGGGAGCTGACCACTTCCCAGGAACACACTCTAAGTATTCCAGGGGTTGGTTATTCCTCACAGCAACCTCCTTCTGTAGTTATTATCATCTCATCATTTAGATTTGAAACAGAGCCTCAGGGAAACCAAGTCCCTTTCTTGAGGTCACAGAGGATCTGAACCTTGGCACCTACAAAGCCCAGGCCCCCTCAACTGTACACCAGTTCCTCCCGCCCATCTTCTTAAAGCACGTCAGCTGCAAAGTGCACACACCCAATTACAGAGGGTGCTTCCCTCGTGCAGAACTCAGGCCCCAACTGAAGTGCAGCTTTCTCCATGCATTTTCGCCACTGTCTAGTGTTAGACATCTCTGAAGCATTCCTCCTCCACACACGGGTGTACGTACAGATGAGGTACACACTTGAGATGCTGAAATGAAGGTCTAGGGCTGGTTTTCTACCATTAAGGCAGGAAAGAAGTAACCATTTCCTGAGCACTTACTACATGCTAGTAATGTGGTGGATGCTTTACACGTGTTATCTCATTTAAACCTTAAAATAAGCCACAGAGCTAGGCACTATAATACCCATTTTACAGATGGGGGGAAATGAGGCTCAGAGATGTTACGAAACATACAAGGTCACACAACTTATGGATGGGAGGTGCAGAAATCAAACCTAGATTTTTCTGACAGCAGGTCTGAAATCTACCATGTTACATTATCCTCTCTTCAAACATCAAAGCTCCCACCTGTTGGATGCCTCCTGGGTGCCAGGCACTTTACATGCATTATTTCATTTAGCCCTATCTCATTTCATGTGTTGATGTCCAAATGGCCCGGCCAGGAGGTGGCAGAGGTTTCTGCCATTGCACGCACATTCCTATGTCTTCAGAGGAGCCAGTCTTGGCTGTGGCTTTGTATTATTTTTAGAGAATTAAATAAAATAATGCACATAATGTGTTTTGTACTGCATGTGCCCATGTAACATTATTAGTGCAAAATCAGAATCAAACCGTGATGTTATACACGCCTAACAAGAGCATATTCATTCATTAACTGCTGACTGAGAACCTGCTTTGCTCCTTGCTCCAAGAAGGACAGAAAGATAATCCAGAGTTGTGTTTATTCCTATGCTGTAAAAATTTCAGCCTGGACTTCGGGCTGCCATTTTTTTTCTTGACAAGTCCGATGAACCATCCCAGTTCTCTATGTAACACGCTGTAATCAGGCAACATATCCAGGCAGCGATTTCCCAAAGAGAATCTGGCAGGTAAACGTCTCCTCCATCTGCTTTGCTGAGTATTTAAGTAACCTGGTTTCCACTTGCTCACTACTCTCCAATAACTAAACAGGAAAAGCGGAACATCTGCCTCTGAGGAAAGGCCCAAGAGTTAGTTAAGTAGCAAAATATACTGACCATCCACTGGGTATAATCAGTGGAAAAACTGTAAAGGAGACAGCAGGAGGCATGTTTGGATCTCAGGTGACAATAGACCACTGAATAAGCGCTTCCCTCAACTGTAACACAACCTACAGGCACTCTTATTTTTTAAAATTGAGATATTATTCGCATGCCATAAATTCACTCTTTAAACATGTACAATTAATTCAGTGAGTTTTAGTATATTCACAAAGCTGTGCAAGTGGCACCACAATCAATTTTAGACTTTTTAAAATCATCCGCAGAAGAAAACCTGTACTCATTAGTAGTCACTCCCCATTTCCCCCCAACCCCCCTCCCCCAAGGCCTAGGCAACCGCTGATCTACACTGTCTCTGTGGATTTGCCTATGAATCCACACAAATGAAATGATACAATACATGGCCTTTTGTGACTGGCTTCTTTCACTTAGCATAATGTTTGCAAAGTGCAATTTTTTCTTAAGATGAGTTAACTGAGGCACAGAGAGGTTAAACCCAAGGTCACAAACTCAAATGCTTACAGGAGCCAAGAAGGAGACACAAGTGAGAAGTCCAAGGGAGGTAAGACAGGCTGTAGTGACCTTGCCAACACAGGAAGCAAACTGGGGAGCCCACGTCCTGGCTGGGGGAAGAGGGTGGGCCCCTGGGTCCCCTACTGCTACATGGGAATGTGGGCCGCACAGAGCCACATCTTCCCATTCTTTAATAGAAGCCAGAAACCTGAACTTCACTGTGAAATTTCTTGATTTAAAATACCCTGCAATCCAGGCCAAACCAAACAGGTCAGCCGGCAGGACACGGCCCCTGGCTGCCAGTCTGTCACCCCTGGATGAGGCAATCTGCTGGGTGGAATTCTGACCCACACTCCAAAATCTGCCTGAAGTCACTTGGTAATAAACAGTGTCTCCCTACAGAGATGGCAGGCTAAAAAAGGCCAGGTCAAACTCAGCAGTTCAACCCTGATCTGATCACAGAGCCCCAGGGATCCCGGCTCCCCATGCCACCCTCCCCACCCTGCCTTCCCCAGCAGACAGGGACTCATCCCTCAGGAGCTCTGATCCTGGAGCCCCTCCTTGAGCTTCGGTGTTCTCAGGGCGCAGGGCCTGGGCACCTCCATTTGCTGGCTTTAGGAACTCAAAGTTCAGGAACACCAGAGACTTGCCAGTGAGCCTATCCCTGGTCACCACGAAGGGCATCATCTCTCCCAGCCTGCAGTGAGGGCCCTGTCACCGCAGTGAGGGAGCACCCACCACACTTATCAGAGCGCCTGCTGGCGTTTCTCCCCCACGCTAGACTCTCCCGGAGAGCAGGGCCTAGGGTCTCACCATTCCTGTCCTCGGGACTCATCAGGGACTATAACCCCTGACACCCAGGGCCCGCAAAACCTGCCACAGCCATTCTAAAATCTTAGCCTCAGGGCCTTATCCTTGAGAAAGCTGTGTGGGCGTGCTGGAGCCAGGCTGTGGGGTAAAGGCTCTCCAGAACTGTGCACAACAGGCTCACACATTTAGCCATCAGATCCTGGTCACCCACCACAGCCCGGTCTTGAGAGTCTAGAGTCTGGGGTCCTTCAGTTGAGCCAAGCATCCATCTCTGCGTTTTCAGTGTCTGAGAGGCCTGTCATCAAGATAAAACACCCTCCTCTTATTAGGAATTTTAATCCCTCACTCCAGCACCCCATGCAGTACTGGTTCTGCCAACCGAGCAGATAGATGGTTTCCAGAAAACAGAAAGTGGCAGTTAAAACTACCATGGGGGTGTTCAAGTATGACATTTTATTAAGTATTTGTCTCGCTTTCGGAAGGGAAAACCATTCATTGTAATGGGGAAGCCTTTTGAGACAGAAGAACCTGAGTTTTTAGATCCAGGTTCTAGCTGTGAAAGCTTGGGATGATTCCTTGCCCTCAAGGAGCCTCTGCTTCCTCATCTGTGAAATGGGGTAACACTACCTAGCTCGTAGGGCAGCTGCGCAAAATAAATGAGATGAGGGATGTACAAGGGCCAAATCCTCCTCCCCCCAAATAAGGCAGACAGTGTTTTACACGTGATCACTTTTTAAAATGATCAACGTTATGGACTGAATTGTCCCCCCCCACCCCTCAGTTCATACAACCCTAGTGGCAGTATTTGGAGATAGGGCCTATAAGGGAAGTAATTAAGGTTAAGTGAGGTCATATAGGTGTGGCCCTGATCCAATAGGATCAGTGTCTTTATAAACAGAGACACTAGAAAGCTCCCAGGTGAAGCACAAATAAGTCCCTCTGTCCCTGAGCAAGGTGTGAAACACATACTCTGAGGAACATATCAAATAGGACACTGGTCAGGGGACTAAGATCCAGCAAGCCACAAGGTGCAGTCAAAAAAAAAAAGAAAAAGAAAAAGAAAGTGTTGCTTGATGAGAGAAGCAGCTAGGTGGTTCTGGACATACTGGATGTCAGAGCTGAAGGGGAGGGTCCTTTTAGTAAAATCCAAACCTTTTAGCTGAGGAGGAAACTAAAACCCAAAGCAGTTAAGGCAGTGGTTCTCAACCGGGGTGACTGTCCGTTCCCCAGGGGACATTAGGCAGTGTCTGGAGACATTTTTGGTTGTACAAGTGACAGAAAGCTACTGGTGTCTAGTGGGTAAAGATCAGGGATGCTGCTAAAAACCCTATAATGCACAGGACAGCGCACCACAACCAAGAATTATTTGTCCAAAAATATCAGTAGTGCTGAGGTTAAGAAACCCTGAGTTAAGGAACTTACTGGAGGTCAAAGAATGAGTATCACACAACAGACTAGATTAGAGCTGTACAAAGCATTCTGCAGTGATGGAAATGTTCTACAATCTGCACTGTCCATATGGCAGTTGACAGCCACATGTGGCTATTGAACATGTCAGATATGGGCAGTGTGACTGAGGAACTGGATAAAATTTTTATTTTATCTTCAATAATTTAAATGTAAATAGCCGCCCATGGCCAGTGGCTACCCTATTAGAGAGGGCAAAACTACAATCCATATTTCCTGACGCCCAGACTGGCATTCTTTCAGTTTCACAGCCTGCCTCTTTCTACTCTTTTGAAATTACCCACCCACCAGACTTTATCACAACGATTTGGCTGGAAAAAAAAATACAAATGTAAAATAACAGCAGAAAAACCTTAATGTTCGCAGTTAAATACCTTGTTTTATAATTAAAAAAAAAAAAAGGAAAATGTCAGATCATGGTTACAAATACAATGGAACCCCGTTATCCAGTTTCAGTTACCAATGGTCAACAGCAGGTCAGAAAATATTAAATGGAAAATTCCAGAAATAAACAATTTCTAAGTTTTAAACTGTATGCGGTTCAGAGTGGTGAGATGAAATATTGTGCTATCCCACCAGAACATCAGTCACCCTTCCTCCAGCATATCTATGCTGTATATGATACCCACATACTTAGTAGCTTCTGGGTTATCAGATCGACTGTCGGTATCGCAATGCTTATGTTCAAATAGCCCTTATTTTACTTAATAATGGCCCTAAAGTGCAATGCTAGTGAGGCCAGTCATTAGGATATTCTCTTACTGTGCTTAAACTTTACCATACATACGTATGTATGGGAAAAAACATAGTATATATAGAGCTTGGTATCATCCAAGGTTTCAGGCATCCACTGGGTGTCTGGGGACATATCCCCCACAGATAAGAGGGTACTGCTGTACGTGTAGTAAGAGTGCAGAAACAAGAATAATTCCTTCTTTCACTTTCAGGGAAGCGTGATATGACAGAGATAAACAGCCCTTCTGAGCCTTGAGGTTTTGGCTTATTTCTCCACTTGGTCAACTTACTGTCCCTTTCACTTCTCAGAAGCTGGGTAAGAAATGAGGCAGGTCAACATCCTTAGCAAATTCTCATGCTTCCTACCTCCCTCCCATCAGAGGTCACTCTCTGATTTGCTTGTTTGCATGGAGACCACACTGAGGACGCACCATGTGCCAGGCACTGTGCAAAGCACCACGCATACATTTCGTTGCTTCGTTCTCACGGCAGCCCCTTCGGGGTACCAGGAGGTTAAATAATTTGGCCCACGTCACACAGTCAGAAGCAAAGCTGGGACTGCCAATTTCCTGCTCTTAAGCACGGCCCTAAGGGCCTGAAACCTGGAGTACCAACACTGGCTGCAAAGGCGTGAGGAGCTGCCCGGAAGAGCGGGACCCCTGCAGAATCAGGACGAGTCCCGGCTCCGCTCTCCACGACCAACCCGGGTGCCCGCGGCTCTTACTTCTCGATCTCCAGTGCTGCCACCTTCCGCTTTTCGTAGAGCTTGTCATTGAGGGCGCGCACGATATTGGGCGTGAGCGGCGCGAAATCCTTCTCGGGGTTCATGGTGGCAGCTCGGGGCGTTCCCCGGAGCCCCGCGACTCCTCAGCCCGCGGCAGCCCGGGCCGCGCCGGGGCTAGGGGAGTCTGCGGCTCCGCGCTGCCTCCGGCGCCGGCTCATGGACCACGCCGCCCCGGGCCGCCTGTCTCGCTCCGCCGCCGCGCGCCGCCTCGGAACCCGGGCCTGGATCCCGTCTCCGTACCCCTGCCCCTGGCCGCCAAACAGCTCACGAGACCCACTCCCGGCCAGCACCTGCCGGGCTCATGGGGCAGCGGCCATGTTACTCAGATCAGGTGACTCTGCACCGACTTCCGCCTTCCGCCGCTAGGACCCGCCCCTCGCCAGCCACGCCCCCGCACGCATCCGCAGGTGGATTAGCCACGCCCCCACAAGGCTCCACCTTCTCCCATCTCACTTCTGCTTGTAGACCCCCACGGTTTGAGGCCTGCTTAGTAGGGCGTGAATACCATGTACTCCACTGCCTGCACGTGGTAGGCTTGGAACATGGTGGGCTTCTTTTTGTACACGTTCCTGAGAACGAAGGGGCTCTTGGAGCCTGACTCGGTTAGCATAATTTATTCTATATCTACTGAATCCACTACTTCATCCACTGCTTAGTCACCAGCCAGTTTCTCATATGCCAATGATTCCCAAATTAGAGTAACACCATCTTGATTTTTGCCATATCCTAGCCATTTGTACTATTATTTAAAAAATATTTTCTCTAATCAACGAATTTTAAAAAATTTTAAATTCCTACTTTAGCCTTGCTTATGCCCTATAATCATGGGTTTGAATTGCAATTAAAAACAGAATAATCTGTCTATTGTGACCCCAAAAGTGGGTTCACCTCTTGGTGGGTATTGAGCCAAAAGTCACAACCAAGCCAAAGTTAGGGAGAAGGAAGCATTTATTATTTCTTGCAGCAAGTAAGGAGAACACCAGTGATCTCTGCCAAAGCAGTGTCTCTCCCAACAGCAAATTTGGGGAAGTTTTAAGCTAAAGGTACATGGGTTTTCATGAAGGGGCTTGAGCAGTGGAGAATTCAGCATAGAATTCGGGCCACAGTCGACCGAGTCCAAGCTTTAGTTGATTGAAGTCACGAGGGTCAACGTCATCATTCCATCCTCCTCCTAGGTGGGGGCCTTAGTTCTTGCAGGACTCAAAGACCGTATCAGATTGTTATGTACATCCCTTGAGGAGGAACTAGGACTCTGTTTTATAGTTGAACTGTTTTACTTGACTGCTTTTCCTTTGTTCTTGCATTCCCTTACTTCCCTTAATGATTACTGAGACCTGTTCCAGGGCAGGCATTGTGGCCAGATTTAGGTCACAAAACAGCTTAGGCCACTTCTCTTATGTCAAGAAAGCCTTGCCTGGTACTCTTTCTCCAGGGACCCCCTACTCTACCTGCTTATACTACCACCTAAAATCTCAGGTACCAACAGTGGTTGTCACCCCACCATTTGGGACTCAGGATGTGTTATCATGCTCTGCTACCTTGGAGGGCTGGGTTACAGACAGCAGAAGCCCCAAATGTGTTGCTTGCAGGCCTCCAGATGGATCCACTAGAAAGCAGCCCCTCCAAGTGCTTTGAAGTGTCACACTAAATCCTGAAACAGAAATTGAAGTTATGTGCTAAAAATTTTAAAAGCACTTTATTGATTCAGTGTGGCTAAAGATACAGTAACAGGGAGTTCCTGTTACTGCATCAGAGTTCCTTATCATAAGCTTCCGCAGCGGACAGGAACTTAGGACAAGGCTATATCACAGTGGAACCCAATGAGGACTAATATTGTTAAAAAACAAAATTCAGCTGAGTAAATTTGAGGATATAATTGGATTTATTCAACAATTTATGACTCTGGCAGCATCCCATCTAGCAGACAGGAGTTTCAAAGAGCTTCAAAGACTTTTATAGGCAGAAGGGGGAGGGGGCTGGGAAGGAAGTGGATGGGTTCAGGTATGTCACCATCTTTTGGAGAAGGGGGGTGTTTATCATGCAGATTACCTCACCAGAGCTGATCAGGTAATTTCAGATAAACTAGTTAAAAGTCACATTCCTGGGAGAAGCTGAAACTACAATTAGGTTAGATATTAAGTCTTGATTTGCTGATGTGGGTTTAGCACAAGTGAGTGACTCAGTTTGGGCTTGTTCTTTTTTTTTTTTTAACAATGTGAACATAACACTGGTGGTACTTTTTTCTGAGTGAAAAGCACTCACTTAAAGCTTATAACAGTTTTGAAAATGGAGTGTTATTCTCAATCCACAGATCAGAATCTATGGGACACAAGCGAGGGGCTATAGGTGGGTAGAATTCTGAGATGGCCCCTAAGAATCCCTCCCTTTTAGGTATATGCCCTAAAACCCCTCCCTTCAATTGTGATTGAGTCTTGTAAATATGATGGACTGTCATTCTAACAAGTATTACGTTATATAGAAGAGATTTTGCAGATGTAATTGAGGTCCCTAATCATCTGACTGTGAGTTACTAAAAAGGGAGATTATTCTGACTGGGTCTGACCTAATCATGTGTGGAGTTAAAAGCCATTAGAAGAGATTTTAAGTGGGAGGGAGATTCTCCTGCTGACCTTGAGAAGTCAACAGTAACAACAGTAACTGTTTATGACAGGTCATTTGGTAAGGACCTGAGAATGGTCTGTAGTTGCTAAAAACGGTCCCCTGTTGTCAGTTGCCAAGAAAATGGGACTTCAAATGGCTGCAAGGAAATGAATTTTGTCAACAGACTGAGAGAGTTTGGAAGAGACTCTTTCCCCAGTTGACTCTCCAGATGAAGATGCAGCTGGCTGGTTCATTAGCAGGGGGTTTTGAAGATGGAATTTTAAGAAAAGGATTGGCAGGTATCTAAACACATATAGATCTAAGCTTTCATAAATGCTTCTCTGCCTTAAGTGTAGAGGAAGAAATTCTACTTGATAAGCCAGTAAGTTCTGCTGAAGTTTTCTTTTAGATTTTGGAGACAAGAATTTAACAACAACTTTGTGGTTTGTTACAAGATGTGTTTCAAAGCTGTAAGATTTTTTTTTTCTAAGAACTACTTGTCTGTAGAAAGCCTTATTTCTCCCCCATCATTTCAACAATGTTTACTTTCTTTCATAAATGAGACCTCTGTGAGACCATCAGCATTGAATGAGATACACATCGAACCATGTTCGGCATCTGGTTTCAATTATTTTAGATTCAAGTGATGATCTAAGAAAGGAGGAGCCTCAGCTGAATTAGTTTGATTCTTCTAACGGTTTGGACTCAAAGCACCTGCCCATTTTACCATCCGCCTTCAGATTTAGGTGAGATTAAGAACTTAAGGTAGAGAATCTTTGAGACTGTTACAGAAAATTTAAAAATTCAGGTCTTTGTTCGTTAACCGGTCAGATGGAATTTTGGGGTCAGAAAGAACTAGAATGGTAAATTTAATTGTAACTCAAGTTGCACCCAATATTTAAAGACTACTAAATGTGCACGATACAGTAAAAATTCACACGGTAAGAAATTACTAAATGTTTAGAAATCCACATTTTCACCTTTTTCTGTTTTTAGTACCCGCTCCCCGGGAGACAAAGTGGACTCAAGTTTCCGTTACCCCTTACCCAACAAGGGGTGGTGGTACTACACGCTTACCTTGGGGAAATATCTTTCACTTTATAACTGGACAGGAAAGTCGTTTGGAGAGAGAGAAGGCTAAAGGAAACGGAGGCCGGTGGCGTGACCCTAGCACAGGCCCACGGTTACTCTTGAGGAGACGGCCTCAGCCCCAAACCACCTGGACCACCTAACAGGACCGCTTTTCGCGCCGAGTCTCGCCCTCTGGCCATTATCACCACAGCCCGCCCACCCGAAGCCGTCGTCGTGGTAACGCTGTTTGGTCCCACCCCATCCCTTAGCCCCGCCCACCTCTTTTTATATTTATAGCCAGCCGGGCTTCGATTGGTCCATCCGTCCTTCACTCTGGGAGAGTTTCCGGGCTGCGGGACTCCGGAACTCATATTTAAATTTGTGGCGCCGGGAGTTCGTGAGGTGCGGAGTGGAGCTGGGCGTCTTGCTGGAGCCGACAAACTCGGTGGTGAGTGACCTTGAGGGGAGAAGGACGATAAGGGCGGCCGAGGTGCAGGGACGCTGAGTCAAACAAGCCGCCTCGAGATGGGGGGCTTCAGCCGGGCTGCTTCCCTCCCTGAGGCAGCCCCTCTGTTCGCTTCCTCGCAGCCTCTAGGTTCTTCTATCACGTCGTTTTCCTCGCGTGTCAGAGACAACGCGCCCGCCCCTCTTTTGTCGCCCCTGGAGGGAGGCTCCTCCTGACGCTCCCTTTTCCTCTTCTTTCGCGGTGTCTCTCAGTTCCTTCCCTCCCCAGTAGCAACCCTCCGACCCTGCCATGCTTACACCTCCCCCAAGCGTACTCGACTCTCCCGACCTCCATCCGACTCTCCCGACCTCCATCCGGCCTCCTGCTCCGGCTCTCCATCACCAACACTATCAGAAACTTTTTACCTGCCCTTGACAGTGTGGAAAAGACTCCTGAGCAACTTGAAGCGCGGTATAAAGCGCTACAAAAATGTAAGCTCTTGTCTCAGTTGTTGACTCGAATATGACGCATAGAAATTTTATACCGATTTCAGGGAGTTTTAAAGTCCACTTTGAAGTATGGATATCCGAAGGACTTCAGTCCAGTTCTAGAGGTTTATTTATATTTTTCTAAAAAGTAGAAGTAGTTAAACAGCGAAAGTAGCTAAGTGTCTTACTTGTAAAAAATGGCCGTCGTTTAATTTGAGTTCTTTTAAGATTTGTAGTTCTCAAGGAAGTGGGGATTGAGAAGGCTGAAGCAGTTGTATTAGTGTTGCCAAAGCAAACTTGTATTTGCTCCACCGTGCATAGTAAAGCCAATCTACTGACACTGGGTTGTGGTGAAGGAAAGTGCAGCATTTATTGCACGCACCAAGCAAGCAGTCAAGGTAGATAATGCTCAAAAGGCCCAAATTCGCTGATGGCTTTCAGGGAAAGGTTTTTAAAGACAGGATGAGAGAGAGGGTTGCGGGGTGTATGATCAGCTCATGGACATTCTTCTAATTGGTTGTTGGTGAGGTAATTGGGAGTCGATATCATTAAATCTTCTGCTTCCAACTGGTCTGGGTCATCATGCAGTTAACTTCTTCCACCTGGTGTGTGTTTCAGCATCTGCAAAAGAGCGCGAAGGATATAGCTCAGAACATTATCTGAGTTCCTCCCTTGAGGAGCTAAAGGTCCTTGACTTTGTTTTATGGCTGAACTATTATTATTTTGTCTTGCTTGATTGTTATCCTTTGTTTCTGTTTTTTCTCACTTCTGATTAAATTTTGTTCTTTGGGACTTGGGGAAGGCCTAGGAGGCTGAAGCTTTTCTACAAACTAGAGGCAGGTGGAGGACATGGGGGAGGGGAGAATCTGTGCTGGGAAGGCCCCATAGGATCCTACTCAGATACATTAGTAGCATAGCTTCAAAATGAGCACTGAGTTAAGAATTTTAGGGAAGACACTGAAAAGCTTTCTAAAGTTACAGGAAGGTCATTCACAGATGAGGGTATGGGCACACAGGCATACAGGAAGAACATTGGTAAGATTTTATATCTTTTTGAGTTAACATAAAAAGTAGGAAAATTCTTTTTTTATTTCAGAGTTCAATTTGATATTCAATTTTTACAAATTTTTTATTGGAGTATAGTTGATTTAGTTTCAGGTGTACAGCAAAGTGAATCAGTTATACATATAAAACTCTTGATCAACAGGGAGTTAAAATAATTTATGTGGCTTAATTTTTTGGATGTTTTATATTAAAATATTTTTTTTTTTTTTTTTTTTTTGCGGTATGCGGGCCTCTCACCGCTGTGGCCTCTCCCGCCGCGGAGCACAGGCTCTGGACGCGCAGGCCCAGCGGCCATGGCCCACGGGCCCAGCCGCCCCGCGGCACGCGGGATCCCCCCGGACCGGGGCACGAACCCACGCTCCCTGCATTGGCAGGCGGACTCCCTACCACTGCACCACCAGGGAAGCCCCCTCAAATAATTTTTATAAGAAAATACAAAGGACACAACAAAATGGAGGTAGAACCTGGAAGGAATAAATAAGGTAAAATTTTTCTCCTTACAGAAGAGCACAGGGACTTCCCTGGCAGTCCAGTGGTTAAGACTCCATGCTTCCAGTGCAGGGGAGGCGGGTTCAATCCCTGGTCGGGGAACGAAGATGCGGCATGCGCGGCCAAAAAAATAAAATAAAATGAAATAAAATAAGCCCTGACGACTCTAATAAAAAAAAAAGCACAATAGCTAATGTACCACTGAGGATAGATAACGACCACTTGAGAAAAGGATATTGGGGGAAGACTGATTTGCATTCACGAAGTCATAATCATATAACTTCTTTTAAAGAAGTTGTGGTTTCCTTTGGAAATACTACACCAAGCAAAAACGCAAAGCATGATGACCTGAACGCAATTTCACAGGCTCTGGACGCGCAGGCCCAGCGCGTCCAATATTTTAGAATATTTCAAATAATTTTATTTTATTTTTTTTCGCGGTACGCAGGCACGAACCTGCATCCCCTGCATCGGCAGGCGGACCCTCAACCACTGCGCCACCAGGGAAACCCTAAAATAATTTTTATTGTGAAAAAATAACGTGTCCTGAATATAATTTCTATTGTCAAGCATTATTTTTTCACAGTAGAACTTTAGTTCACCTGAAACTTAGTTTGTGTATGATGTGATAAATAGCTTTTACCAGAACCCTTTCATTGTTCCGTTGCTGTTGAGAAAACCTTGGCTCATGGGCCAAATCTGGCTCACCATCTGTTTTTGTAAATAAAATTCTGTTGGAACACAGGCACATCCATTTGTTTACTTGTTGTCTGGCTGTTTTTGTGCTACAACGTCAGAGTTGAGTAGTTGTGACAGAGACTTACTATATGGGCTTCAAAGCTTAATATATTACTGTCTGGCCCTTAACAGAAAAACTTTGCCAACCCCTGAAATATGACATCCTTTCCTCACCAATTGGATAATGTCATGTTCCCATATAGCTTCAATATATATGTGTTTTGTTTTTGACCTTTTCTAGTCTATCACATGTGTCTAGCTCTGCACATATAGCAGTGTTTTAAGTACTTTAGTGCTAAAATAAGTCAATATCCAATAGGTTAACTGCTTCCCTTACTCCCTATACCAAGTTGTTCTTTGCCTTATTTATTCTTGGCCCTTGGATCCTTCATACTTTTTTTTTTAATTTATTTTTTTAAATTCATTGATTTATTTTTGCGGTACGCGGGCCTCTCACTGTTGTGGCCTCTCCCGTTGCAGAGCACAGGCTCCAGACGCGCAGGCTCAGCAGCCATGGCTCACGGGCCCAGCCGCTCTGCGGCATGTGGGATCTTCCCGGACCAGGGCACGAACCCGTGTCCCCTGCATCGGCAGGTGGACTGTCAACCACCGCACCACCAGAGAATCCCTGTAAGTGTTTTTTTAACTTGAAAATGTTTTTAGTTAATATATATTCCTTTAAAGGTGTGACTCATGTTTTGTATTATGGCCGACTTGGCCCTTTCCTTCCTTACCTCTGTCACATCCAGTTCCTTGCCTAGATGTTTGGAATCTTGTCTCTTCTTCCACATCTTTCAAAGCATCAATCCCCACTACTCCACTCCTCTTTAGAGTCAGCTCTGACCTCAGCCTCACTTGGGGCTTAAGGTTAAGTGTTTTGAGAACAGTGGGAGTAGCGGCATGTGACCATAGAAGGAGGGGCCTGAGAACTGGACCCAAAATGACAATCAGTTTTGGACAGGGAAACGTAGGAGATGAGTAGGAAAAGACAGACAAAGAAACAGAACACATGGGAGAAGCCCATGAGGGCATTTGTGTGCACCCAAAAGAAAATGTGTGGGAATGTACCTGCAAAATTAATCTTAAAGGAACCATGTTTTGTGCCAAAAAAATATTAATTCCCTATGTGACCTCAGGCAGTTTTTTTCATCTAGAACATAAGCTTCTCCTTAAGATGAAGGGGTAAACCAAGTTGATTTCTGAGAACCTTCCAGAGCTAAGATACTGTGACAACGACTGTGGGTCACAGAATTGATGTGAGTGAATGGACTGCCTTTAATGAGTCTAAACCCTCAGCCCAGGGAGCAGAGATCCAGGGATGAACTGGAGGGTAGGGAAGTGGAGGAGAGAGGAACTTGAGTACAAAACTTTGTGTACATGTGCACTTCTCTGACAAAGGGTCCAGAACTATCAGCGGGGTCGGTGGCTCAAAGGGTCTGAAGACCTGGATCTTGGAGACTTTTCTGTTTTGGAAACTGCATGGCTCCAAGACCACCAAACGCAGCCCTCACCTTCCCTTCCAGCTCCCAGTAAGTCAAAATCTATTGATCCAGGGAGAGAGGAGGTTTTTCGTTAGATATTTGGAGTCATTCTTATCTTTGTTCTCCTGTATGTAATGTCTTTTATTTTTTTTCCTGGCTGCTGCTTTTTTAAAAAAGTCGGTTTTATTGAAGCTTAATTTACATATGGTAAAATTCACTTTTATTAGGAATATAGTTCTTAGAGCTTTGATAAATGTAAACAGTTGTAAACTACCACCATAATCAAGATATAGAAATCTGTAAGTTTATAAAGTTCTGTCATGCTCCTTTATCAATTCTCAGACCCCATACCTATCCTCTAGCAATTGCTGATCTGATATCTGCCACTATAGGTTTGCATTTTGAGAGCATCATGTTAATGGAATTCTGTATGCCTTTTATGTCTGGCTTCTTTAACTTAGCATAATGAATTTAAGATTCATCCACGTTGTTGCATGTATCAGTAGTTTATTCCTTCTTATGTGTGAGTAGTACTCCATTATACATATGTACCATAATCTGTTTATCCATTAGCCAGTTAATGGACATTTGGGTTGTTTCCAGGCTTTGGCTATTAGCAATATAGCTGCTCTAACCATTTGCCTACAGGTCGTAGATCTTTATTTTTGCTGGGTGACTACGTAGGAATGAAACTACTAGGTCATATGATAAGTGTATGTTTAACATTCTAAAATACTGCCAAACTTTTTTCCAAAGTGGCTATTCCATTTGTTTTCCTATCCGCAGCACATGACAGTTCTAGTTATTCTACATTCACATCAGCTCTTGATGATGTTAGTAGTTTAAATTTAACTCTTCCATTCTATCAGTGTATATTGATGTTTCACTGTAGTTTAAAAAAATTTTTTTTTAAAAATTTTGGCTCTGCTGGGTCTCTGTTCTGGCACAAGGGCTTCTCTAGTTGCGGCACGCAGGCTTAGTTGCCCCCCCGCCCCGGCATGTGGGATCTTAGTTCCCCAGCCAGGGATCGAACCCACATCCCCTACATTGGAAGGCGAATTCTTAACCACTGGACCACAAGGGAATTCCCTCATTGTAGTTTTAATTGCATTTCTCTGAGGACCAATGATGTAGAGCATCTTTCATGTATTTATTTTCTATATGTATATCTCCTTTGGTGGAGCATTATTAAAATCTTTTGCCTATTTTTTGGGCAGCTTTATTGTGTTATAATTAACTACAGCAAATTACATATAATTAATTCATAGTTTGATATGTTTTGGCATATGGATACACCCATTAAATCATCACTACAATCAGATTAATGTACATGCTACAACATGGATGGACCTTGAAGACGTATGCTTAGCGAAAGAAGCCAGTCACAAAAGGCCACATACTGTATGAGTCTGGTTACATAAAATATCCAGAATAGGCAATCCATAGAGACAGAATGTAAATTAGTGGTTGCCAGGCACTGGGACAGGGGAGAATGGGGAGTGGGTATGGGGTTTTTTTTTTTTTGGAGTAGACATGGGGTTTTGGGGTCATGATGAAAATATTTGGAATTAGATACTTGTGATGGCTGCTTAGGTTGTGAATATTCTAAAACTACTGAACTGTGCAATTTAAAAGGCAAATTTTCTGGTATGTGAATTATATCTCAATAAGGCTGTTCAAAGAAAGGGAAAAAACTACTAGTTGTGATCCATTTATGGGTTATTCAAATAGCATTGTTTATAATTGCAAATACATGGAAACTAACTTAATGTCCATCAGTAGACGAATGAATATAGGAATGGTTGCATACTCTCAGAATGAAAAAGTGAAGAAGGTATTAAAATAATGAAGTGAAATATGTATCAGTATGATGAACCTCACAGTCATAGTTTGAGCAAAAAAAAGATTGCAGAGTAATCTCTAACAGGTATAATACCAAATTAAAGTTTAAAAATATGTTGTAGAACACAATATAATTTATTAAAAGTATAAAATTGAACATGGGGATCATAAACATCAGTTTCCAGGTAGTAATTAGTTGTGGAGATAACTAGTGGCATTTACTTGTAGTGGAGGAGGGCAAGAGAGGAAGAATGTCATTAAGGAAGAATTTATAGTGTGTTTAAGCTGTATTTGGCAATGTGTTATTTCTTAAGCTGTATGATAGGTATATAGGAGTTAGTTTTACTTGATTTTTGCTTTTAGAATATTTCAAATAATTTTTATTTTATTTTATTTTTTTTTGCGGTACGCGGGCCTCTCACCGCTGTGGCCTCTCCCGCCGCGGAGCACAGGCTCTGGACGCGCAGGCCCAGCGGCCACGGCCCACGGGCCCAGCCGCCCTGCGGCACGCGGGATCCCCCTGGACCGGGGCACGAACCCACGCCCCCTGCATTGGCAGGCGGACCCCCTACCACTGCACCACCAGGGAAGCCCCCTCAAATAATTTTTATAAGAAAATACAAAGGACACAACAAAATGGAGGTAGAACCTGGAAGGAATAAATAAGGTAAAATTTTTCTCCTTACAAAAGAGCACAGGGACTTCCCTGGCAGTCCAGTGGTTAAGACTCCATGCTTCCAGTGCAGGGGAGGCGGGTTCAATCCCTGGTCGGGGAACGAAGATGCGGCATGCGCGGCCGAAAAAATAAAATAAAATGAAATAAAATAAGCCCTGACGACTCTAATAAAAAAAAAAGCACAATAGCTAATGTACCACTGAGGATAGATAACGACCACTTGAGAAAAGGATATTGGGGGAAGACTGATTTGCATTCACGAAGTCGTAATCATATAACTTCTTTTAAAGAAGTTGTGGTTTCCTTTGGAAATACTACACCAAGCAAAAATGTAAAGCATGATGACCTGAAAGCAATTTCACTAATGCATATTTTGTAAAGTGGTTCTGCTCTCAGAAGTCAATCAAGTAGTCTCGGAGGAAAACAAGGATGTGGGGTGTGAGGAAAAGCCATAAGGAGATCTTTCTTACATGGCAGAGGAGCTCAGTTAAAAGGTAATCACCTAATCAGGAGGTCCCATGAAAAACAGATAACACAGCTGAAACGAGGGTAACTTGAATGGTTTCTAGTTTATTGGTATCAGTCCCTATTCTGGTTTTAGGGAATTATAAAGGTTTGATCCCTGCCCTCAAGGAGGATAGGAATTTATTCTAACTACACCATCAAGCCTGTTACCTGGAAAGATAAATTTTTGTAGAGAGAGCTTTATAGGAGTTGTAAATTCAGAGTGCTAGGGTCATTTAAAAAGCACTACTCACAGAGAAATGAAGCAAACAGGAGGCCCAAGGGACTTCCAGAAACCCAGACCTGCAGAATATGGATAGAAATTATTAGAACTCTGTACAGCTTCTTAAATTTAGAGACAGTCTCTGGTGTGGGTTGAATTGTGTCCCCCCCGCCCCAAAACATGTTTAAGTCTTTGACCCTTGTTATTTGTGAATATGATTTTATTTGGAAATAAGGTTTTTGAAGATTTTATCCAAGTTAAGATGAGGTCATACTGGATTAGGGTGGGTCCTGATCCGGTGTCTGGTATCTTTATAAGAGAAAGAAGAAGGAGATTTGAATAGAGACACAGAGAGCACACACACACTGAGGGAAGATTCTGGCCATGTGATGATGGAAACAGATTGGAATTATGCAGCTGCAAACCAAAGAACACAAAGGATTTTCGGCAACCACTAGAAACTAAGAAGAGGGAAAGAGGGAGCCTTCTCTCAAGTCCTCAGAGGGAGCATGGCCCTGCTGCTACCTTGATTTCAGACTTCTAATCTCCAGAACTGAGAGAGGATAAATTTCTGTTGTTTTAAACCTCTCAGTTTGTATGGTAATTTGTCATTGCTGTCCTAATACATTCTTCATCTTCATTACTTTTGCTAGTCACTGCCTAGTTCCCTACAGCAATTAGCAATAAAATACTTTAAAATGCAAATGACTACTGTGCTTGCTTGGTGAGACATAAATTAAAAGAAGAACACTGGGCAGGTAAGATTTTTTGTTTTTGCATAATGGAGGAAAAGATAACGTAAAATACCCTCTCCTACAAACATATATATAAAAAAGTAAAGTCCCCAGGGTCCAGAAACAAAGTGCTGGAAGAAAAGAGCAGTAAGCCTGCAGGCTGATCAAATTGCTATACTGAGAGTAAGGAGATACAGGTCTCAGTAATAAAGAGGCTTGACTTTTGTTTTTTTTTAATTAATTTATTTTTGGCTGCATTGGGTCTTCGTTGCTGTGCACGGGCTTTCTCTAGCTGTGGCAAGCGGTGGCTTCTCTTGTTGCGGAGCACAGGCTCTAGGGGTGCAGGCTTCAGTAGTCGTGGCTCGTGGGCTCTAGAGTGCAGGCTCAGTAGTTGGGCCGAATGGGCTTAGTTGCTTCACGGCATGTGGGATCTTTCTGGACCAGGGATCGAACCCGTGTCCCCTGCATTGGCAGGCGGATTCTTAACCACTGTGCCACCAGGCAAGTCCCGAGGCTTGAGTTTTAGAGGCATACAGCCTCAAGAGATGAGGTCTTGGGGTCCTGAAGAGTCAAGTGGTTAGAAATCAGATCCCTGCAATTGGCCCTTCTTTTTTTTTTTTAAATTTATTTATTTATTTTGGGTGTGCCAGGTCTTAGTTGCGGCATGCGGGATCTTTTAGTTGTGGCATGCAGACTCTTAGTTGTGGCATGCATGTGGGATCTTGTTCCCCGACCAGGGATAGAACCTGGGCCCCCTGCATTGGGAATGCCGAGTCTTACCCACTGGACCACCAGGGAAGTCCCTGGCCCTTCTTTTTTTAATATAATTACTAACATATTAACAATTAAAAATATGTTGATTTGATATTTACCATCTTATTATTTGTCTCATTTTTTTTCTTTTTTGCTTTTTGTTGGATTGATTTTTAAAATAATTTCATTTCCCCCCTCTGTTCTATATTCTTGATTTATCAAATCTGTCATTGCCTTACATTTACACTCATGTTTTCATATTTTGCTATTATTTTATATTTTAATTTTCTAGATGTTTAAAATCCCCTATGACGTTACCGTTATTGTAGATTCACCTTTTTTTTGTGACTTTTCATTCCTTCCTCTCCTACCTTCCATTGGTGGGATCATTTTCCTTCTGCCTGAAGAATGCCCTTCAGTATTTATTTGAATATGGATTTGTTGCGGACAGAGTCTCATAATTTTTCATATATCTGAAAAAAGTCTTCATTTCACCTCCATTGATGAAGGGTAGTTTTGTCAGTTATGGATCGATAGTTGGAATTACACCCTCAAAGGGATGGGAAAACCAATAGTCTTCTGGTCTCTACTGTTTTTCCTTACAAGTTAGCTATCAGACTTACTTCTACACCTTTAAAAGGAACTTACCTCTTGGACTCCGTTTAAGCCTTTCTCTTTTAGATTTTCAGTAGTTTTATTATGATGTGCCTAGGCTTATATATTTTTTATAATGCATACTCTTTATCCTTTTGTAGGGTTGAATCATGGCTTGATATATTTTTACCAGTTTTGTAAAATTCTTGATCAGTTCTTCTCAGATATAGCTTCTTCCCCATTCTCTCCCTTTACCCCAGTAAGTTCTCTTGTCCCATTTTCAGTCATTTTCTATCCCTTCCCCTCCAACCCTAGGCAACCACTATTGTGCTTTTTGACTTTATAGATTTGTTTTGACTTTCTCTAATGTCATATAAATGAAATTATACAGTATGTACTGTTTTGTATCTGGTTTCTTAGTATTATGTTTTTGACATTAACTCCTATTTTAGTGTGCATCAGTATTATGGTATTTCTATGGAATGAAATTCTTTTTTTTTGCTGCGCCGCATGTGTTGCGGGATATTAGTTCCCCACCCAGGGATGGAACCTGTGCCCCCTGCAGTGGAAGCGCAGAGTCCTAACCACTGGACCACCAAGGAATTCCCTGGTGTTTCTGTATCTATATTTATATATTATAATTTATCCATTCATACGTTGATTGACATTTGGATTGTTTCCAGTTTGAAGCCATTATAAATAAAGCTGCTGTGAACATTTGTATGCAATCTTTGGGTTAAGTATCTAGGAAGTGGAATTGCTGGATCACACAGTAATTGTTCAATTTTATAAGAAACTGTCAAACTGTTTTCCAAAGTATTTATATGATTTTATGTTCCCTTCGGGAATGTATGAGAGTTGCAATTCTCCATATCCTTGTCAACACTTGGAACTATTAATTATTTGAATTTTAACTGTTCTAGTGGATATTTACATCTCTTTGTGGTTTTAATTTGTACTTTACTGGTGTCTAATGACATTGACCATTTTTTTATGTGTTCATTGGGTATTCAGGTAGTGTTCAGGATGTGTCTTTCCAAATCTTTTGCCAATTTAAGAACTGGCTTGTCTTCTTTTTATTGAGATATAAAAGTTCCTTAGGGGCTTCCCTGGTGGCGCAGTGGTTGAGAGTCCGCCTGCCGATGCAGGGGACGCGGGTTCGTGCCCCGGTCCGGGAGGATCCCACATGCCGCGGAGTGGCTGGGCCCGTGGGCCATGGCTGCTGGGCCTGCGCGTCCGGAGCCTGTGCTCCGCAACGGGAGAGGCCACAGCAGTGAGAGGCCCACGTACCGCCAAAAAAAAAAAAAAAGTTCCTTATATATTCTGTATAAAAGTACTTGGTCAATTACACATGTTCAGAATATCTTCTAGTCTGAGACTTGCATTTTCATTGTTTAATGATGTCTGTTCTAGAGGAGAAGTTTTTAATTTTGATGAAGTCCAGTTTATCCGTTTATAATTTCATGATTGATGCATTTTGTGTCATAAGAAATCTTTGTCTACCTCAAGGTCACAAAGATTTTCTTTCTGGGATTTATAGTTTCAGCTTTTGTATTTAGATCTCTGATCTATTTTGTGTTAATTTTTTTTTTTTTGCGGTACGCGGGCCTCTCACTGTTGTGGACTCTCCCGTTGCAGAGCACAGGCTCTGGACACGCAGGCTCAGACATCAGACATCAGAAGCAGACATCAGAAGTATGCTCAATAATATAAAGGGAAATTTGTTGTGATAAATTAAGAAATAGGAAATCTCACCAGAGAAGTAGAAACTATTTTTAAGAAGTGGTGTGGGACTTCCCTGGTGGCGCAGTGGTTAAGAACCTGACTGCCAATGTAGGGGACACAGGTTTGAACCCTGGTCTAGGAAGATCCCACATGCTGTGGAGCAGTTAAGTCTGTGCACCACAACTACTGAAGCCTGTGCACCTAGAACCCGTGCTTCGCAACAAGAGAAGCCACCACAATGAGAAGCCTGCGCACCACAACGAAGGGTAGCCCCCGCTCAGGGCAACTAGAGAAAGCCTGCGCTCAGCAACAAAGACCCAACTCAGGCAAAGATAGATAAATAAATACATTTATTAAAAAAAAAAAAAGTGGTGGGGAATTCTAGAGTTGAAAAAAACAGCACCCCCCACCCCCCAAATCAGTAGATGTGCTTAACAGCAGATTCACGTAACAGGAGAGTTAGTGAACTTGGAGACAGACCAATAGATCCAATGTGAAGACAACAGAAAAAAGACTAATCAAAAGTGAACAGATGGGAACTATACTCAGTATTTTGTATAAGGGAAAAGAATCTGAAAAAGAAATGTATACACATATATATGTATGTATATTAATCTGAATCACTGTGCTGTATACCTGAAACTAACATGACATTGTAAATCAACTATACTCCAATTAAAAAAAAAGTGAACAGAGCCTCAGTGACACATGGAACAATATCAAGATATCTAATACACACCTAATTTGAGTGCCAGAATAAGAGGCCAAAAGAGGGGCAAAACAATAATAAGAATATGAAGAGACAATGAAAATTTACTAAATGAGGTGAAAGACATAAATTTACAGAGTGCAACAAAAAGCAGGGCAAATACAAACAAAATGACAGCAAGGCTTGAGATTGTAGTCAAACTGTTTGAAAACCAAGATTAAGAGAAAATATTTAAAGCATCTAGGGTAAAATGACACATTACTTATAGAACAGAACAGTATGAATTGGCATTCATTTTTCTCATAAACAGCAGAGGCCAGAAACCAAAGGAATGATGTCTTTAAAGTATTGAGAAGGAAAAAAAAAAAAACCAAACCAAACCCTTGTAAACCTTCATTCTCTCTTCAGCAAAAATATCTTTTGAGAATGAAGGTCAAATAAAGCATGCTTTATTTATTTTTTTGGCTGTGCCACATAGCATATGGGATCTTAGTTCCCTGACCAGGGATTGAACCCGTGCCCCCTGCAGGGTAAGCGCAGAGTCTTAACCACTGGACCACCAGCGAAGTCCCCAAATAAAGCATGTTTTAGATAAGTAAAAACTTAGAGAATTTTCTGCCTGCAGGTCTTCACTATAAGGAATGCTGAAGGAAGTTCTGAAATACCTCGGCACCTTTCTTGAGAATCAATCAACCTAATGTGCATTATTCTATTCCTGGACTCACTATTCTGCTGATTTATATGGCTATCCCTTATGCTGCTGCCATATACTGTTTTGAAATTAGGTATAATAATTCTCTAAGTCTGTAATACTTAATATCTAGTAGTGTCCCTCTTTTATTTATTATTAGTCATCCATTTTATACACATCAGTGTATACATGTCAATCCCTGTCTCCCAGTTCATCACACCACCACTCCCACCCGCCACTGCTTTCCCCCCTTGGTGTTTATACGTTTGTTCTCTACATCTGTGTCTCAATTTTTGCCCTGCAAACCGGTTCATCTGTACCATTTTTCTAGGTTCCACATATATGCGTTAATATATGATATTTGTTTTTCTCTTTCTGACTTACTTCACTCTGTATGACAGTCTCTAGATTCATCCACATCTATACAAATGACCCAATTTCATTCCTTTTTATGGCTGAGTAATATTCCATTGTATATATGCACCATATCTTCTTTATCTATTTGTCTGTTGATGGGCATTTAGGTTGCTTCCATGACTTGGCTATTGTAAATAGTGCTGCAATGAACACTAGGGTGCATGTGTCTTTTTGAATTATGGTTTTCTCTGGGTATATGCCCAGTAGTAGGATTGCTGGGTCATACGGTAATTCTATTTTTAGTTTTTTAAGGAGTCTCCATACTGTTCTCCACAGTGGCTGTATCAATTGACATTCCCACCAACAGTGCAAGAGGGTTCCCTTTTCTCCACACCCTCTCCGGCATTTGTTGTTTGTAGATTTCCTGATGATGTCCATTCTAACTGGTGTGAAGTGAGACCTCATTGTAGTTTTGATTTGCATTTCTCTAATAATTAGTGATGTTGAGCAGCTTTTCATGTACTTCTTGGCCATCTGTATGTCCTGTTCGGAGAAATGTCTATTTAGGTCTTCTGCCCATTTTTTGATTGGGTTGTTTGTTTTTTTAATATTGAGCTGCATGAGCTGTTTATATATTTTGGAGATTAATCCTTTGTCCGTTGATTCATTTGCAAATATTTTCTCCCATTCTGAGGGTTGTCTTTTCGTCTTGTCTGTAGTTTCCTTTGCTTTGCAAAAGCTTTTAAGTTTCATTAGGTCCCGTTTATTCTTGGTTTTATTTCCATTACTCTAGGAGGTGGATCAAAAAAGATCTTGCTGTGATTTATGTCAAAGAGTGGTTTTCCTATGGTCTTCTCTTAGAGTTTTATAGTGTCCAGTCTAACATTTAGGTCTGTAATTCATTTTGAGTTTATTTTTATGTATGGTGTTAGGGAGTGTTCTAATTTCATTCTTTTACATGTAGCTGTCCAGTTTTCCCAGCACCACTTATTGAAGAGACTGTCTTTTCTCCATTGTATATCCTTGCCTCCTTTGTCATAGATTAGTTGACCACAGGTGCATGGGTCTATCTCTGGGCTTTCTATCCTTTTCTATTGATCTATGTTTCTGTTTTTGTGTCAGTACCGTATTGTCTTGATTACTGTATCTTTGTAGTAGAGCCTGAAGTCAGGCAGTCTGATTCCTCCAGCTTCGTTTTTTTCCCTCAAGACTGCTTTGGCTATTTGGGGTCTTTTGTGTCTCCATACAAATTTTAAGATTTTTTGTTCTAATTATGTAAATAATGCCATTGGTAATTTGATAGGGATTGCATTTAATCTGTAGATTGCTTTGGGTAGTATAGTCATTTTCACAATATTGAGTCTTCCAATCCAAGAACATGGTATATCTCTCCATCTGTTGGTATCATCTTTAATTTCTTTCAACAGAGTCTTATAGTTTTCTGCATACAGGTCTTTTGTCTCCATAAGTAGGTTTATTCCTAGGTATTTTATTCTTTTTGTTACAATGGTAAATGGCAGTGTTTTCTTAATTTCTCTTTCAGATTTTTCATCATTAATGTATAGGAATGCAAGAGATTTCTGTGCATTTTTTTTTTTGCGGTACGCGGGCCTCTCACTACTGTGGCCTCTCCCATTGTGGAGCACATGCTCCGGACGCGCTATGTTGAGGTAGGTTCCCTCTATGCCCACTTTCTGGAGAGTTTTTATAATAAATGGGGGTTGAATTTTGTCAAAAGTTTTTTCTGCATCTATTGAGATGATCATATGGTTTTTAATTCTTCAGTTTGTTAATACGGTGTATCACATTGATTGATTTGCGTATGTTGAAGAATCCCTGCATCCCTGGGATAAATCCCACTTGATCATGGTGTATGATCTTTTTAGTGTGTTGTTGGATTCTGTTTGCTAGTATTTGGTTGAGGATTTTTGCGTCTATATTCATCAGTGATATTGGTCTGTAATTTTCTTTTTCTGTAGTGTCTTTGTCTGGTTTTGGTATCAGGGTGATGGTGGCCTCATAGAATGAGTTTGGGAGTGTTCCTTCCTCTAAAATTTTTTGGAAGAGTTTGAGAAGGATGGGTGTTAGCTCTTCTGTAAATGTTTGATAGAATTCACCTGTGAAGCCATCTGGTCCTGGACTTTTGTTTGTTGGAAGATTTTTAATCACAGTTTCAATTTCATTATTTGTCATTAGTCTGTTTCTTCCTGTTCAGTCTTGGGAGGTTATACCTTTCTAAGGATTTGTCCATTTCTTCCAGGTTGTCCATTTTATTGTCATAGAGTTGCTTGTAGTAATCTCTTAGGGTGCTTTGTATTTCTGCGGTGTCTGTTGTAACTTCTTCTCTTCCATTTCTAATTTTATTGATTTGAGTCCTCTCCCTCTTTTTCTTTTTTTTCCTTTTCTTTTTTTTTTTTTTTTTTGCCGTACGTGGGCCTCTCACTGTTGTGGCCTCTCGCGTTGCGGAGCACAGGCTCCGGACGCGCAGGCTCAGCGGCCATGGCTCATGGGTGCAGCCGCTCTGCGGCATGTGGGATCTTCCTGGACCGGGGCACGAACCCATGTCCCCTGCATCGGCAGGTGGACTCTCAACCACTGCGCCACCAGGGAAGCCCTCCCTCTTTTTCTTGATGAGTCTGGCTAATGGTTTATGAATTTTGTTTATCTTCTCAAAGAACCATCTTTTAGTTTTATTGATCTTTGCTATTGTTTTCTTTATTTCTATTTCTTTTATTTCTGCTCTAATCTTTATGATTTCTTTCCTTCTGCTTACTTTGGGTTTTGTTTGTTCTTCTTTCTCTAGGTGCTTTCGGTGTAAGGTTAGATTGTTTATTTGAGATTTTTCTTGTTTCTTGAGGTGGGCTTGTATAGCTATAAACTTCCCTCTTAGCACTGCTTTTGCTGCATCCCATAGATTTTGGATCGTCGTGTTTTCATTGTCATTTGTCTCTAGGTATTTTTTGATTTCCTCTTTGATTTCTTCAGTGATCTCTTGGTTATTTAGTAACGTATTGTTTAGGCTCCATGTGTTTGTGTTTTTTACGTTTTTTTCCCTGTAATTGATTTCTAGTCTCATAGCATTGTGGTCAGAAAAGATGCTTGATATGATTTCAATTTTCTTAAATTTACTGAGGCTTGATTTGTGACCCAAGATGTGATCTGTCCTGGAGAATATTCTGTGCGCACTTGAGAAAAAAGTGTAGTCTGCTGTTTTTGGATGGAATGTCCTATAAATATCAATTACATCTTATCTGGTCTATTGTGTCATGAAAGCCTATGTTTCCTTATTAATTTTCTGTTTGGATGATCTGTCCATTGGTGTAAGTGAGGTGTTAAAATCTCCCACTATTATTGTGTTACTGTCGATTTCCTCTTTTATAGCTGTTAGCAGTTGCCTTATGTATTGAGGTGCTCCTATGTTGGGTGCATATATATTTATAATTGTTATATCTTCTTCTTGGATTGATCCCTGATCATTATTTAGTGTCCTTTCTTGTCTCTTATAACATTCTTTATTTTAAAGTCTATTTTATTTGATATGAGTATTGCTACTCAAGCCTTCTTTCGATTTCCATTTGCATGGAATATTTTTTTCATCCCCTCACTTTCAGTCTGTATGTGTCCCTAGGTCTGAAGTGGGTCTCTTGTAGACAGCATATATATGGGTCTTGTTTTTTTTTTGTTTTTGCGGTACGCGGGCCTCTCACTGTTGTGGCCTCTCCCGTTGCAGAGCACAGGCTCCAGACGCGCAGGCTCAGCGGCCATGGCTCATGGGCCCAGCCGCTCTGCGGCATGTGGGATCTTCCCGGACTGTGGCATGAACCTGTGTCCCCTGCATCGGCAGGTGGACTCTCAACCCCTGCGCCACCAGGGAAGCCCGGGTCTTGTTTTTCTATGCATTCACTGAGCCTGTGTCTTTTGGTTGGAGCATTGAATCCATTCACTTTTAAGGTAATTACCGATATGTATGTTCCTATTACCATTTTCTTTATTGTTTTGGGTTTGTTTTCGTAAGTCCTTTTATTCTCTTGTGTTTGCCACTTAGAGAAGTTCCTTTAACATTTGTTGTAGAGTTGGTTTGGTGGTGCTGAATTCTCTTAGCTTTTGCTTGTCTGTAAAGCTTTTGATTTCTCCATTGACTCTGAATGAGATCCTTGCCAGGTAGAGTAATCTTGGTTGTAGGTTCTTCTCTTTCATCACTTTAAGTATATCATGCCACTCTCTTCTGGCTTGTAGACTTTCTGCTGAGAAATCAGCTGTTAACCTTATGGGAGTTCCCTTCTATGTTATTTGTCGATTTTCCCTTGCTGCTTTCAATAATTTTTCTTTGTCTTTAATTTTTGTCAATTTGATTTGTATGTGTCTCGTTGTGTTTCTCCTTGTGTTTATCCTGTATGGGACTCTGCACTTCCTGGACTTGGGTGTCTATTTCCTTTCCCATGTTAGGGAAATTTTCGACTATAATCTCTTCAAATATTTTCTTGGGTCCTTTCTCTCTCTTCTCCTTCTGTGACCCCTATAATGCGAATGTTGTTGGCTTTAATGTTGTCCCAGAGGTTTCTTAGGCTGTCTTCATTTCTTTTCATTCTTTTTTATTTATTCTGTTCCGCAGCAGTGAATTCCACCAACCTGTCTTCCAGGTCTCTTATCTGTTCTCTGCCTCAGTTATTCTGCTATTGATTCCTTCTAGTGTATTTTTCATTTCATTATTGTATTGTTCATCTCTGTTTGTTTGTTCTTTAATTCTTGTAGATCTTTGTTAAACACTTCTTGCATCTTCTCGATCTTTGCCTCCATTCTTTTTCCAAGGTCCTGGATCATCTTCACTATCATTATTCTGAATACTTTTTCTGGTAGGTTACCTATTTCCACTTCATTTAGTTGTTTTTCTGGGGTTTTATTTTGTTCCTTCATCTGGTACATAGCCCTCTGCCTTTTCATCTTGTCTTTCTGTGAATGTGGTTTTCCTTCCACAGGCTGCAGGATGGTAGTTCTTGCTTCTGCTCTCTGTCCTCTGGTGGATGAGGCTATCTAAGAGGCTTGTGCAAGTTTCCTGGTGGGAGGGACTGGTGGTGGGTAGAGCTGGGTGTTGCTCTGGTGGGCAGAGCTCAGTAAAACTTTATCCTCTTGTCTGCTGATGGGTGGGGCTGGGTTTCCTCCCTGTTGGTTGTTTGGCCTGAAGCGAGCCAACACTGGAGCCTACCCAGGCTCTTTGGTGGGGCTAATGGTGGACTCTGGGAGGGCTCACGCCAAGGAGTACTTTCCAGAACTTCTGCTGCCAGTGTCCTTGTCCTCACAGTGAGCCACAGCCACCCCCTGACTCTGCAGGAGACCCTCCAACAGCAGCAGGTAGGTGTGGTTCAGTCTCCTATAGAGTCACCACTCCTTCCCCTGCGTCCCAATGCGCACACTACTTTGTGTGTGCCCCCCAAGAGTGGAGTCTCTGTTTCCCCCAGTCCTGTCAAAGTGCTGCAATCAAATCCCACTAGTCTTCAAAGTCTGATACTCTAGGAATTTCTCCTCCTGTTGCCGGACCCTCAGGTTGGGCAGCTTCATGTGAGGCTCAGGACCTTCACTCCAGTGGGTCGAGTTCTGTGGTCTGAGTGTTCTCCAGTTTGTGAGTCATACAGCCATCAGTTACGGGTTTTGATTTTATTGTGATTGTGCCCCTCCTACCGTCTTACGTGGCTTCTCCTTGTCTTTGGATGTGGGGTATCTTTCTTCGTGAGTTCCAGTGTCTTCCTGTCGATGATTGTTCAGCAGTTAGTTGTGATTGTGGTGTTCTCACAAGAGGGAGTGAAAGCATGTCCTTCTACTCCACCATCTAGATCCTTTCAGTGTCACTCTTTTAGCTTTTTATGTTTCTTTAAGACATCTTGGTGATTGTTGGCCCTTTCCCTTGTAAGTTTTAGAATCAACTTGTCAATTTCTACAAAAACCTGTTTGGGAGTACCCTGAATCTGTGTTAGACCAATAAGTTGGTAATTATCTCAGTAAGAAATATGAGTTTTTCAGTCATGTGGTATCTTTGATTTGTTTGCATCATCTTTAAATTCTCTCAGTAGTGTTTTGTTGTTTTTCTTGTATAGGTCTTGCAGAAATTTTGTTAAATTCATCCCAGAGTAGTTCATTTTTCTTGATAATATTGCAAATTTTGTTTTCCTTTAATTTTTTGCTAATTGCTAGTATTTAAGAATGCTTTCAGGTTTCCCTGGTGGCGCAGTGGTTGAGAGTCTGCCTGCCAATGCAGGGGACACGGGTCGTGCCCCGATCCGGGAAGATCCCACATGCCGTGGAGCAGCTAGGCCCGTGAGCCATGGCCGCTGAGCCTGCATGTGCAGAGTCTGTGCTCCGCAACGGGAGAGGCCCACAACAGTGAGAGGCATGCGTACCGCAAAAAAGAAAAAAAAAAATTTATCTGTGATGTTTTACTTCTTTCCAATATATATGTCTTTTATCTATCTATCTATCTACCTTTATTGCATCATCTTGGACCTTCAATATGATGTTTAATAGAAGTGACGGTACATCTTTGCCTTATTCCTGGTCTTGGCGATAAAATGTTCAGTCTGTCTCCATTAAGTATGATGAAAACTACAGCTGTTTCATAGTTGTTCTTCATCAGGTTGAGGAAATTCCCTTTCATTCCCTATTTTGCTGAGAGTTTTCATCACTAAGAGATGTTGAATTCTGTTGAGTGGTTTTCTGTATCAGTTGAGGTTATCAGATGATTTTCTTCTTTATTCCATTAATAAGGAGAATTACGTTGATTTTTAACTGTGAAGCCTACTTTGCATAGCTGGAATAAACTCCATTATTATGTGTTATTATTACTATAATTATTTTGATATTGCCAAGTCAGATTTCCTATGTTTTGTTAAGAATGTTTATGGCTAATTTTGGGAGAATATTGTGGTTCTCTAATTTTCTTTTCCCCTGTAGTGGCTTTGTATGATTTTGGTATTGTTGGTGTCATAAAGTGAGATGGAAAGTGTTTCGTCCTTTTTATTTAAAAAAAAAAAAGTCTGTGAGGAGTTAATGCTACTTCTTCCTTAATTGTTTGGTATTATTAACTGAGTGGAACATACAGAGTTCCCATATACCCTGTGTTTCCACATATGCACAGCCTCCTCACTGTCAACATCCTGCACCCAGCGTACATTTGCTTTGATTGATGAACCTACATTGACTCATCATTATCACTCAAAGTCCATAGTTTACAGTTTGTGTCCACTCTTTTTTTTTTTAAGTTATTTTTGATGTGGACCGTTTTTAAAGTCTTTATTGAATTTGTTACAATATTGTTCTATTTTATGTTTTGGTTTTTTGGCCAGGAGGCATGTGGGATCTTAGCTTCCTGACCAGGGATCAAATCCACACCCCCTGCATTGGAAAGTGAAGTCTTAACCATTGTACTGCCAGGGAAGTCCTGGTGTTCACTCTTGGCGTTTTGTATTTCATGGGTTTTGACACAAGGACAATGACATATATTCACCATTTTAGTATCATACAGAATAGTTTCACGGCCCTAAAAATCCTCTGTGCTCTGTTGATTCATCCTTCTCACCCCATCCCCCAACCTCTGGCAACTTCTGATCTTTTTATTGTCTTCATAGTTTTACCTCTGCAGAATATCATATGGTTGAAATCATATAGTATGTAGCCTTTTCACATTGGTTTCTTTCACTTAGTAGTATGCATTTAAGGTTTCAACATGAGCTGTCATGCTATGAAAAGACATTTCGTTTAAGCCTTGAATAAAATTTCATTGTATTGATGTACCACAATTCATCTGTCCACCTGCTGAAGCGCATCTTGCTTGCTTCCAAGTTTTGGCAATTGTGAATCAAGCTGCTATGAGCATCCATGTGCAAGCTTTGTGTGGATGTGAGTTTTCAGTTCCTTTGGGTAAATATCAAGGAGCACAATTGCTGGGTCTTATGGTACGAGTATTTTAGTTTTATAAAAAGAAAAACTGCCGAAGTATCTTCCAAAGTTGCTGTGCCATTTTGCATTTCTACCAGCAACGAATGAACGTTCCTGTTGCTCCACATCTACACCAGCATTTGGTGTTATTAATGTTTTGGATTTTTGGCATTCTTATAGGTATATAGTGATTTCTAATTGTTTTCATTTGCAATTCCCTAATGCATTATCATGTTAAGCATCTTCTCATATGCTTTTATTCCATCTGTTTATTTTCTTTGGTGAGATATCTGTTAAGATCTTTTGCCTGTCTATTAATGGGTTCCTTTTTTTATTGTTGAGTTTTAAGAGTTATGTTCAACAACTGTCTCTGGTTGGTTTTGATAGATTGTCTTGGGGGGGGAGACCACTTTTTGTACTGGTGAGCTCTGAGTAAGTTCAATAATAACAGCCTTACATGTGAAGTCTTTCATGTCCAATAATGACCCTTCTCTGGGAACTCCAACTTCTTGGACTGCCAGACTTGGTTGTGGCTGTTGTTTTTCAAGATTCCTGTGTACCTGGGGATGGGCAGATGAGCACAGGGAAATTAAAATGCCACAAAGCTCATTGTTTTTACTGAGATTCAGCTCTTTTCCTTGAATAATCATTCCCTAGATGGCTGCAAGTCATTGGTTAATTTCTAGCATTTTGAGAAAGTTGATTTTGACAGTTTTTGCTAGTGTTCTCCTTGCTTTTGTGGAGGAAAGTGTTTTCAGAACTTTTTACTCTGAGATTTTCAATGATGTCCATTGTCCTTTTGTGAGCAGTAACCTAAATTTGTAAGGTAGTGTTGTGAGAACTGGACGAAATTCCTTGCCTGTAGAACAGGAGGACAAGAGCTCAATTAAATGACCAGGGAAAGTAATATATGCACATCATGTCACATCATGTCAGTTTTTAATATATTTTATAGGTGCTGGATCTAGATGAGTCAAATTTTACTCGGTTAATAGTGAGTAGTTAAATCTCATCACCATATAACATGTAATGGTTTGTATCCTTTAAAATGAAATGAGGAATTACTATTTTTTTTGCAAGGGGGTCACAACATAAAATGTATTTCCTTTTTCAAGTCAGGGTGAAAAAAGTTTAAAAGACACTATTCTAGGACAGTGTTTTCCAAACTTCCCTTTAGCCTGGAATCATAAGAATCTAACTTGGGGGCCTAAAATAGATAAGGTAGAAGCTGAAGACTCTGGTCCCATGTGATCCTCTCCTAACACCCCCTCCCCAGGGGTCACAGGCCCCAGGCCTGGGAGTCTGCGAGGTCAGGGTTCACAGTCAAATTACAGCACAGGTGCACCAACAGGGGTGCAGAGGGACAGCCTATGCAAGAGTTGAGTGTTCCTGTTGTGGAGAAATCATTTTTTGGTTAAATTAAGGTGGCCTTTAAGGCAGGCCCCAAACACTCCTGCCTGGCACAGCTAGACAGGCCAGCCCAGCACCCCCGCCAGCAGCCACTTCATGGCCTGATGTGTGTACTATTCCACAGTGACACCAGCACTTGTGGCCTCAGCTATGAGCTCTCACCTCCAAAACCTTGTTCCCAGCGAGAATTCAGCAGTGTCAGAACAGTCTCAGGGTTTGGGACAGAAGCAACAAACGCCGAGAGTCCCAAAGGCTTGCTCCCAAGATTTGTCTACAGTGCAGACAAATCGGCTTTATTTAAGGGACTGAGCCTTGTTTCAGATGACGTTCGGACTTTACCTTCTAGAAGTAAGCCTTTTGTCGCCAATCAATTAGGTAGATGTTTGGAGTTAAGTTGTTTTTCTTGAAATGAGCAAATAATTTTGTTGTTTATTTTTTTAATTTTTTTTTTGCGGTACGCGGGCCTCTCACTGTTGTGGCCTCTCTCGTCGCGGAGCACAGCCTCCGGACGCGCAGGCTTAGCAGCCATGGCTCACGGGCCCAGCCGCTCCGCAGCATGTGGGATCTTCCCAGACCGGGGCACGACCCCGTGTCCCCTGCATCGGCAGGCAGACTCCCAACCACTGCGCTACCAGGGAAGCCCATGAGCAAATAATTTTGGCAAATTTTCTTCAACAAATACCTCAAACGCAGCAGAATAAGTCAACATAAGGCCGTGGTCCACTTGGAAAAAAGCCATTTGACAGGGTTTATTCAAAAGATTGGAAAAAGCAATGAAGGCATCTACAGTAAGTTCAAGATCAACACGGCTGCTATGAAGGCCATTCCCTGAACATAACCCACATCCGGTCGGTAACAAGTGTAAGCTTCCAAAATGCTGTGCAACATGTTGTGATACGGGCCACCTTGCTGGAAAATGCAGAGATTAGGGAATGTTCTGGAAATGTCTAGTTTAATAAACTCCAGACTGGCTTCTCTGTCTTCTGCTGAAAAACCAGCATCTTCATTCTCCACTTCAGAGCCTCCCGTACTAAAGGACCACCCCTGCTCCTTGGCTTGGGCAAGACAGATGTCAGAGAGCTCCGGGGTGATGTTTAACTCATTGACAATGGCTAAGCTCCAGACTTTGCCTCTCACACTGGGAGGGATTCCCTGCCACCGGTTAGGCAAAATCTCATTATTCCAAGTGAGGATGGCGTTTCCAATACTTTCTTCTAATCTGCATCTTTCTTCTAGCTGCTTTTTCCTTCTCTGAGCTTCTTTCAACTCTCATTTTTTTGGCTGGAACCACCGTTTCTTCATACTGTTGCCTGTGTTACTGAGCTTCTTCAGCTGGCTTTGCTGAGAGATTTGCTGGTCTGTCTTCCAGGATGAGTGGTGGTGGAGAGAGGCTCAAAGTCAATATTCTTCCTCACATTCTGCTTTGGTGAGGGTGGCCTGCTAGGTCGTCCAGGCTTGTTTTCATATTCCAAGAACGCCGAGGGGCTCAGAGGCGTGCGGCCGGCGGCTCCAGGCCCGAGTCAGCGAGCGAGTGGGGCTCCATGGCGGGACCTTGGGCTTGGCTCTGGTGGCCGGGTGGGGCGAGGAATTACTATTTAAATCATAATCTAATATTCTCTTCCACCTGAAACTTTTTGCCATCTGAAATATCTCTTGATAGAAAAGGTACATATCTTGTTTCTTTCTTTTCCCTGAATATAAATAGTGTTATATTTAAGATTACAATCAGGTTTTCATTTGAATTTCCTGAATGTATAGCAGGGACTTCTGATTCTTTATTACTAGATATTTTTTTTCTCCCTAGTTGTTGCTGCTTATGGAGTATTATGGGGAGAGAAGAGGGGAGGATTGATTTGTGAAAGATAGGTTGTCTTGGCTAGACAAGTCATGTGTAGGTCAAGTTGTTTGAGGGTGACCTGCTAATGTTGTAGAAGGATTTCATTGTAGTTTTATATTTTATTGAATTTAATTATACACACAGGGCAAATGAAAGGTGTAATGCAGTTGGTTTTGTGGTGTTTCATTCAATGTGATGGACATTTTGTAAGTACACTGAAAATACTGGGGAGAGGATTTTAAATCTGTCTACTTTTGATCATCTATGAATTTTACACAGAACTACGGTATAGTTAATCATTTAAAATTCTAGATTTGTTTTGCTCTATTGAATTTGATTGAGTTATATTTGAGATTTAAAAGTTAGAATGGAGCTTCTCTGGTGGTGCAGTGGTTAAGAATCCACCTGCAAATGCAGGGGACACGGGTTTGAGTCCTGGCCTGGTAAGATCCTATATGCCACAGAGCGTGTGTATATATATATATATATATATATATATAATCTCCAGATCAAGATATAAAACATTTTCAGGGATTTCCCTGGCATTCCAGTGGTAAGGATCCATGCTTCCAATGCAGGGAGCGTGCCCTGGTTGGGAAACTAAGATCCCACATGCCACCATATTTGCAAACGAAGCAACTGACAAGGGCTTAATTTCCAAAATATACAAACAGCTCATACAGCTCAATAACAGAAAAACAAACAAACCAATCGAAAAATGGGCAGAAGACCTAAACAGACATTTCTCCAAAGAATACATACAGATGGCCAACAGGCATATGAAAAATGCTCAACATTGCTAATTATTAGAAAATGCAAATCAGAACTACAGTGAGGAGTCTTATCACCTCACACCTGCCAGAATGGCCATCATCAAAAAATCTACAAAGAATGAATGCTGGAGAGGGTGTAGGGAAAAGGGGACCCTCCTACACTGTTGGTGGGAATGTAAATTGGTGAAGCCACTATGGAGAACAGTATGGAAGTTCCTTGAAAAACTAAAAATAGAGCTACCATATGATCCAGCAATCCCACTCCTGGGGCATATATCCAGAGAAAACCATACTTAGAAAAGATACATGCACCGCAGTATTCATTGCAGTACTATTTACAATAGCCAATACATGGAAGCAACCTAAGTATCCATCAACAGATGAATGGATAAGGAAGATGTGGTATATATGTACAATGGAATATTACTCAGCCATAAAAACACGAAATAATGCCATTTACAGCAACATGGATGGATGTAAAGATATCACACTAGCGCGAAGTGAGTCAGAGAAAGACAAATAGCATATGATATCACTTATATGTGGAATCTTAAAAAGTGATACAAATGAGCTTATTTACAAAAGAGAAGCAGATTCACAGACAGAAAACAAACTTATGGTTATCAAGTGGGAAAGCGGGAAGAGGGATAAATTAGGAGTTCGGGTTTAACAGATACATGCTGCTATATATAAAACAGATAAACAAGGACCTACTGTAGAGTAAGGGAACTATATTCAATGTCTTATAACAACCTATAATGGAAAAGAATCTGAAAAAGAATATATATATAAAGTATATATATGTAAAGAATATATATATGTAAAGAATATATATATGTAAAGAATATATATATGTAAAGAATATATATATGTAAAGAATATATATGTAAAGAATATATATATGTAAAGAATATATATATGTAAAGAATATATATATGTAAAGAATATATGTAAAGAATATATATATGTAAAGAATATATATATGTAAAGAATATATATATGTAAAGAATATATATATATATATATATATATAACTGAATCACTTTGCTGTGAAACTAACACAATATTGTATATCGACTATACTTCAATTAAAAAAAGACCTGTAGTGGGCTTTCCTGGTGGCACAGTGGTTGAGAGTCCGCCTGCTGATGTGGGGGACGCGGGTTTGTGCCCTGGTCCGGGAGGATCCCACATGCCGCGGAGCGGCTGGGCCCGTGAGCCATGGCCGCTGAGCCTGCGCGTCCGGAGCCTGTGCTCCGCAACGGGAGAGGCCACAGCAGTGAGAGGCCCGCGTACCGCAAAAAAAAAAAAAACCTGTAGTACCAAGGAACCAAGAAAAAAATTTTTTTCAGCTACTGTATATTTACTTCATATAAATGTCTTGTGAACATTTTACATCATGAGTTTAAATTTTCTGTTCTGTGGATTTATTTTTACACTTTAAAAATTATTTTAAACATATTAAACATGGTTACCAAATAATCTGTGTTTGATAATTCCAAAAAATGAACTCGTATTTTGTTTTTGCTAGTTTCTTCCATAATGCATAGTTTGTTCCACCAGATAACATTTGTGTTCATTGCAATCTGGCTTTTTTCAGTGTGACTAGTCGCATACAACTAAAAAAAACTTTTTTTTATTGGAGTATAATTGCTTTACAATGTTATGTTAGTTTCTGCTGTACAATGCAGTGAATCAGCTATATGTATACCTATATTCCCTCCCTCTTTGACCTCCCTCTTCCCACCCCATCCCACCCAACTAGGTCGTCAGAGAGCACCGGGCTGCGCTTCCTGTGCTTTATAGCTTGTTCCCACTAGCTATCTGTTTTATGCATGGTAGTGTATATATGCCCATCCTAATCTCCCAATTCAACTGACCATCCCCTTCCCACCCCGTTTCCACATGTCCGTTCTCTATGTCTACATCTACCTCTCTATTCCTGCCCTGCAAATAGGTTCATCTGTACCATTTTTCTAGGTTCCACATACATGCGTTAATATATGATATTTGTTTTTCACTTTCTGGCTTACTTCACTCTGTATGACAGACTCTAGGTCCATCAACATCTCTACAAATGACCTAATTTCGTTCCTTTTTATGGCTGAGTAATATTCCATTGTATATATGTACCACATCTTCTTTATCCATTCATCTGATGATGGACACTTAGGTTGTTTCCATCTCCAGGCTATTGTAAATAGAGCTGCAATGAACATTTTGGTACATGACTCTTTTTGAATTATGGTTTTCTCAGGGTATATGCCCAGCAGTGGGATTGCTGGGTCATATGGTAGTTCTATTTTTAGTTTTTTAAGGAACCTCCAATACTGTTCTCCATAGTGGCTGTATCAATTTACATTCCCACCAATACTGCAGGAGGGTTCCCTTTACTCCACACCCTCTCCAGCATTTATTGTTTGTAGATTTTTTGATGATGGCCATTCTGACTGGTGTGAGGTGATACCTCATTGCAGTTTTGATTTGCATTTCTCTAATAATTAGTGATGTTGAACATCTTTTCATGTGCCTCTTGGCCATCTGTATCTCTTCTTTGGTGAAATTCTATTTAGGTCTTACACCCATTTTTTAATTGGGTTGCTTGTTTTCTTGATATTGAGCTGCATGTACTGTTTGTATATTTTGGAGATTAATTCGTTGTCTGTAGCTTCGTTTGCAAATATTTTCTCCCATTCTGAGGGTTGTCTCTCCGTCTTCTTTATGGTTTCCTTTGCTGTGCAGAAGCTTTTAAGTTTTATTGGGTCCCATTTGTTTACTTTGTTTTCATTTTCATTACTCTAGGAGGTGGTCAAAAAAGATCTTGCTGTAATTTATGTCAAAGAGTGTTCTTCCTGTGTTTTCCTCTAAGTTTTATAGTGTTTGGTCTTACATTTAGGTCTTTAATCCATTTTGAGTTTATTTCTGTGCGTGGTATTAGGGGGTGTTCTAATTTCATTCTTTTACATGTAGCTGTCCAGTTTTTCCAGAAACACCTATTGAAGAGACTGTCCTTTCTCCATTGTATGTTCTTGCCTCTTTTGCCATAAATGAGGTGACGATAGGTGCATGGGTTTATCTCTGGGCTTTCTCTTGTACCATTGATCTATATTTCCGTTTTTTAAAAAAATAATTTTATTTATTATTTTTGGCTGCGTTGGGTCTTTGTTGCTGTGTGTGGGTTTCTCTAGTTGTGGCGAGCGGGGCTACCCTTCATTGCGGTGTGCGGGCTTCTCATTGTGGTGGCTTCTCGTTGCAGAGCACAGGTTTTAGGCATGCGGGCTTCAGTAGTTGCAGCATGTGGGCTCAGTAGTTGCGACACGCGGGCTGAGAGCTCATGGGCTTCAGTAGTTGTGGTGCACGGGCTCAGTAGTAGAGACTGTTTCACGGTCTCTAGAGTGCAGGCTCAGTAGCTGTGGCGCATAGGCTTAGTTGCTCTGTGGCATGGGGGATCTTCCTGGACTAGGGATCAAACCCATGTCCCCTGCATTGGCAGGCGGATTCTTACCCACTGCACCACCAGGGAAGTTCCATATATTTCTGTTTTTGTGCCAGTACCATACTGTCTTGATTACTGTAGCTTTGTAGTATAGTCTGAAGTCTGGGAGCCTGATTCCTCCAGCTCCATTTTTCTTTCTCAAGATTGCTTTGGCTATTCAGGTCTTTTTTGTTTCCATACAAATTGTAAAAATTTTTGTTCTAATTCTGTGAAGAATGCCATTGGTAATTTGATAGGGATTGCACTGACCTTGTAGATTGCTTTGGGTAGTATAGTCATTTTCACAATATTGATTTTTCCAATCCAAGAACATGTTCTGTTTCTCCATCTGTTTGTGTCACCTTTGATTTCTTTCTTCAGTGTTTTATAGTTTCTGAGTACAGGTCTTTTGCATCCTTAGGTAGGTTTATTCCTAGGTATTTTATTCTTTATGTTACGATGGTAAATGGGATTGTTTCCTTAATTTCTCTTAGCGTATAGGAATGCAAAAGATTTCTGCGCGTTAATTTTGCACCCTACAACCTTACCAAATTCATTGATTTGTTCTCATCGTTTTCTGGTGGCATCTTTAGGATTTCCTAGGTATAGTATCATGCCATCAGCAAACAGTGACAGTTTTACTTCTTCTTTTCCAATTTGTATTCCTTTTATTTCTTTTTCTTCTCTAATTGCCATGGCTAGGACTTCCAAAACTGTTGAATAAGAGTGGCGAGAG